>NC_053497.1:114712236-115912236 GCF_905171775.1 Rana temporaria
AAAGTAATACAAAAAAAGTGAAATTGACATTAGAAAAAAAAAATTAAATTAATAAAAAATATTTTACACGTATAGAAGCGAATGCATACGTTGTGCATGCATGTGTAAACAGTGTTCTCACCACACATGTGAGGTATCGCTGCAAACGTTATAGCGAGAGCAATTATTCTAGCGTCGCCTATGGGGATTTGTAGGGAAACCACAGTTTGGCACCATTCCACTTGCTTGCGCACTTTTAAAGTGTGACCTCTTGGGTATCTATTTTCAGTGCTTAGTCATTGTCCATCTTTTACTAAGCTTCAGCTGGTGAACAGCCATCCTGACCTTATCTTGTAGAATATTTTGTAAACTTGAAAATTTTCCCCTCTATGATGGCAAGTGGTCCTGGCCCAGAGACGGCAAAGTAAGCCCAAATCATGATGTTCCCTCCACCATTGGGATGATGTTTCGATGTTGGTAAGCTGTGCCCTGTCTGCTCCATACATAGTACTGCGTTTTCTTTCCAAACAATTCAACTTTTTTGTTTTATCAGTCCACAAAACATTTTCCTAGTAGCTTTGCAGTTTGCCAAGGTGCTCTTTGCAATGGTCTTTTTTTTTTTTTTTTTTTTGGGAGCAGCGGCTTCCTCCGTAGGGAATGTTCTGCCATGGACACCCTGCCTGTTAAAAAGCATATGTAATATGATAGAGTTATGAACAGGGATGTTTGCCAGTTCCAGTGAGGTTTTCAAGCCATTAGTTGTTACCTGTGGGTTCTTCTTTACCTCATTTGGGATTTTGCATTGTGCCTTGGTGGTCATCTTGGCTGAGCGCCCACTTTAGGGAGGAGTAGTAACATTACTAAATTGTCATTTATAGGCAAAACTATCAACTGATGGAAAGATGCCTAAATACTTTGAGATTGCTTTGTATCCCTTTCCAGCCTTATGCAGATCACATCTCCTGATCGTATGTCTGCAGAGCGCTCCTTTTTGCAAGGCAAGGTTCACGTCAGTTGATGCTGTAATACAGGGATATGCAATTAGCGGACCTCCAGCTGTTTCAAAACTACAAGTTCCATCATGCCTTTGCCTCTGGGTGTTATGCTTGTGGCTGTCAGAGTCCTGCTATGCCTCATGGGAATTGTAGTTCTGCAACAGCTGGAGGTCCGCTAATTGCATATCCCTGCTGTAATAGATTGATTAATTTCCTGACACAATTTCTCATGGTGAAACCCATCCTGCCGCTTGTCCAAATTATAAAGTGAGAGCATGCAAACCAGAGAGAGATTTCACATTCTAACCTTTCTCAGCTCAGTCCCAACAGAGGAAGTGACTAGAGCCTGCTGGCTCTTTTATTAAAACTACAGAATCACAAATACATGAATTTGATTGGTTCACATCATAAATCCCAGCCCCTTATTACCCTCCCACTCACCCACCCCTGTGTGGTTTGTCCTTGGCATGAAGCCCTCATTGGTCAGTTCATATAGGGATGGTTTCTTGTTCCATGTTCTTCTTGGAAATCCATGTGTCATAAAGAGTCCATTGTCAGCTCAGCAAGTTACCTTCCAAGCGTCAAACAAGCTTTCAGGAGATCCGAGTGAAAAGGAGGGGGAGGGGAAGGCTTTCCTGTTAAAATTGAGGAATTTAGGAGGGAGGGGTGGTTTGGGAGTGAGAGCGAAGAGTGGAGAGTGGAGAGGGAATGACATCTGCTCTTAATAACATGTCCTTTTGTTTCTCCATTTCAAATGGTAACTTTTTACAATGTAATATCTGCTTCTTCATATTTTCAATGCTGGGTTCATAACTTTAAAACAATATCTGATATAAAATCCTCAAGAAAAATAAGCAGTATTGATCATTCCCATACATACATATGCATAATGCGTATAAAAACAAATAAACAGTATAAGTAATATAGGAAAGAGAAACATTTCAGTGATTCTAATAATAAAAAGAATTAGCCTAATTTGAAAATAGGGATTTTAGAATCATCCCCCACAATGCTTCTTATAAAAAAGCAATCTTACCACACCCCAAAACTCATTTCATTAATTGGACTCCAGATGTGCAAACTTCTGACTCCAATTGGCTTTCGTTGAGGTAATTCGACTATGGGCTCACTTACTTTTTCCTCTGCACTGTTTAATGATGGGTGTGTTCAATAAAAACACACAAAATTAGAATGGTGATATTAGTTTAAGCACATTGCACTTGTCTATAGTTGTAATTTAGATTACATTTTTTGGCATATTACTGCAGAAAACCAGTTAATTCCAATGGGATTCTTTCCACTGATTTGTATAAGATTGGAAAACTAAAATGCAGATAAAAATGTGATCGGAACATCAAGCATACTTTGTTAAATGCTAAAGTAATATCTCACAGATTTAGACAAAAGGGAAGTGTATAATAAACCACTTTTTTGATTCTTTTGCAGGAAGGAGAACATTCACCGACATGTACTCCGCTTAGTACTACACCTTCACCACAAGGTGGCACCATCCAAATTGGAGTCCTTACAGAAAGCCCTGGAGCCAGCCAAGACTGTGAGTAAGGGGAGGGGGTGGCGTAATTTCTTACTATTAGGTGTTCTGTGGACAGGTGACGTGTTATTACAAAAGGCAAGGAGCTAAAAGAACCGGCTTAGCCAAAGGTGGAGAAGATATGATGGAACGTGTAGCTTGCTGGGGGATAGAGATGAGGGTTTTTTTTTCTCTTCATTGTGACTTTAAGATAAAAATCTTCAAGATAAATACCTTTATTGAATGCTTATGTGCAATAACGCAAACCTCAACTCCTCCTTGTTCTGTGTCCCATCCTCTGCAGGTGGTAGACCTGTACTTTAGGAACTCTGACATATTTGCTCCTGAAAACCAAAATAAGGCTTGGAGGAGGGGAGGAGCGGCTGTACTGGATAGTCCAAACCTGAAATGGGTCTAAAGCCTAAAGTTTATTTTTATTTTTTTACCTTTTAATGCTTTCTATGTATTGAGGTAAAAAAAACTTCTGTACTGCAGGATCCCCCTCAGCTCTCCTTTATACTTACCTGAGCCTGATCTCAATCCAGTCCTGTGGCTTTCTCCAGTTCTTTTCCTTCTCACAGGGCACATTGATAGTAGCAGGAGCCATTGGGTCCTGCTGCTGTCAATCGAACCTGCTGACGCAGGGGTTGAGCTGCTCTCTGTGTCTATAGACGCAGACAGAGAGGCTCGAGAGTGACCCCCGCACATGTGCCCCAAGAGAAAGCAGTGGGGGAGCCCAGAAGAAGAAGAAGATTGGGGCTCCTTTGTGCAAAATCATTGCACAGAGCGGGTAAGTATAGCATGTCTATTACTTTAATAAAAAAAAAACTGAAGCTTTAATATCGCTTAGACGCGGTCAGAACTTCCTCCTGAATGAGAAGGATTGTGTTGGTGGGAAACTGTTGCGTCATTATGCATACATAATTAAGTGGAGAAGATGCAGAGACCAACAATACTGAGGTCATCTAGAATTCAATGGCAGCCAGATAGCCTAGTCTGCTTTAAACGTAAAATCCTTTTTAGAACTGTGAACTGGCAGGATCAACAAGTAAAAGGAACTCGACTGTATAAGGCTCCTGTTACACGATCTCCCCACAAAGGTCCGCCTGTCTGTTTATCAGGTGGATCTGAGCGGGCCACCCATTGACTTGTATATGCAGGCGGGTGTCAGTGGAGATGTGTCCGCTGACACTCGCCTGCCATCCGATCCGACACGATCTGCTAAAAACAGACGGATGGCGAAACGTTTGCCATCCGTCCAGCGGATTGGATGAAAACGGACATGCGGTCCTTTTTCATGCGATCATCCCATAGAGTACAGCGGTACATTCATGCACAGTGAGCAGAGACAGACCTGTCATCCGCCTGCTCAACTGGGATCAACGGGAGGCAATCCCCCGCTGAGCTAGTGCAGTCCACTGAGCGGATACGCCCTGTGCGAAAGGGGCCTAATCCCCCATACACACGATCAGACTTTTGCTGTTGGAATTTCCGATGTGAGCCTTTGAACGGAAATTCCAACCGTGTGTATGCTCCATCGGACTTTTGCTACCGGAATTTCCACCAGCAAAATTCCTATGTTTATAGCAATTCCGACGCATGCTCGGAAACAATTGGACGCATGCTCGGAAGCATTGAACTTCATTTTCTTGTCTCGTCGTAGTGTTGTACGTCACCGCGTTCTTGACGGACGAAAGTTCAGAGAACTTTTGCGTGACCGTGTGTATGCAAGCCAAGATTGAGCAGTATTCCGTCGGAAAAACCTTGGATTGAAAATCCCATCGTGTGTATGGGGCTTCAGAGACATAATGAGAAGTTTTACTGTTATGTAATTTGTACATAGGATGATTTTATTCCAAATTGTGCTTTTTCCATATCAGCCATGGGACAAGTGTAATGTGAAATCAGTTTGCTGTGGGCTTTTGTAATTTTATTTTTCCAGTGTGTTACTGAAATCGATGAACTGATCATTTTCTCTCTCTCACTAAACAGAGTGGTGAAGCCGTTAAGGATCTTTATAACCAGTTGTGTGAAAAGCTACAGCAGAGGAAAGCCAGCCCACCACCCCCTGAACCAGAGACACCAACCATGGACTTACCCCTGCACACTGTTTCCACTCCTCCCATCGTCTGAGACAATCTACAATGTCGGCAAAACAGCACAACTGCCATTTCCCCACTGCTGGTAACCCTGGCTCTACTCCTGCCTTGTAGTAGATGCTTAGAATGTCTGCCATTGCTTAAAGGGAGTCTGGTGTACCTGTGTAACAAGCCTCAGGTGGAAGCTTGCATTTTTTGACTGGGGATCCTTTCACACAGGCGATCCACCTGTCGGACTCTGCTTTGCTTAGCGGGGGATCGCTCCGCTGATTCCCGCTGAGCAGGCGGATGACAGGTCCATCTCCACTCGTTGTGCTAAGACGGACCTGTCAGAGCCCCGCTCTCCTCTATGGGGAGATCGGATGAAAATGGACCGCTTGTCCGTTTTCATCCGATCCGCCAGATGGATGTTAAATAGGGTCATCCGTCTGGATTTCATGGACAGGAGCGGGGCTTCAGTGGACATGTCACCGCTGACATCCGCCTCTCCATAGGGCAGAATGGAGTGTCCGATTAGATCCGTGTGAAAAACTGACTGGTGGACCTGATTGGAAAGCCTGTGTGAAAGGCCCGAACAGGTTGCTTATCGATTTCTGGGGCTGCAATGTTCATCCAGTTTGGTTTCTACAGAGCACAGGAGGCTCTCTGAGCCCTGTAACTATTTATTTTACTGGATCCTCATAACTGTTGGGTGTCGGTTTTCTGCACTCTGCAGATCAAACAACAAGGTTTACATTTGCAAGGCTATTGGTGGATTGCCATTCTGGTCATTTCCACTGGACTGCGGCAGACTCATTGGTAATATGTTACTTTAGGTCTAGAGATCTTCTGCAACAGGCTGGTTGACTTTTTAAGGGCCTATGCACACCCATGTATTTTCCATTTAAATCAATGGAAACAAGTCAACATTCTTTACCATCCATTGTCCTGTGTTAATGTGCGTTGCAATGCACTTTTTGTGTTGAATGTCAACATGCATCATAACCTAAATTGGCACGTGTAGTGCTACATTGATGTGCAGAGTTATCTGTTTAGTCCGGTGGTAAATGTTTATATACAACTTGCAGCCCTGTGGGGTACAGTGTAGTCCCAATTTTTATTTTATTTGGGTGTATATATATTTTACAGGGGCAAAGAATTGTTTTCAGTCTTTTTATTCATTCGGTTGTGTTAAATATATGAATTGTCAGTTGACCATATCCTTATTTACGCACACACTCGCTCTGGATCTGATTTTTGCTTTTTGTAGAAATGTGTTTATTTTTTACAAAACTGAAATAAAATTTTGTTTTGATAATACAGTTGTACAGTTGATTGGTAATTTTTAGTATCTTTCTTTTATATTTACCCGTCCTTCTATATCATAATGCATCACATACAAGCTTTTTATATGGCTTTATTGCAACCAATTTAAAGGGATACTGAATTCTGGAAGCGCTGTGAAAAAAGGCAGGCATAAGGCAAAGGACTAGTCACCAGTAGAGATGGGCTCGGGCGTGTTTGGGATCCCACCAGGAAGCCGACACTGCACACCGCTAATCACAGGCAGTGACATTTCTCAATCTGTGCAGCTGCAGATCAGGAAATGTCTCACTGCCTGTGATTAGCGGTGTGCAGTGTCGGCTTCCTGGTGGGATCCCAAACACGCCCGAGCCCATCTCTAGTCACCAGTATTGCCTTTGGTCTCCCTGCAGCTGATTTTGCCACAGACTTATTAAGAATTTTTTCTGTGTATGGAGGCCATCTTGGTAGAGGCAGGGATTTTCTTCTTCATGTCAGAGGCTCCAGCAAGAACAACAATGAGCATCTATCGGAGGAAACCTTTTCTTTTTGTAACATTGCTGACAGTCACTTTATAATGCATTGGTGTACTGCATGGGTCTTCAAACTACGGCCCTCCAGTTGTTCAGGAACTACAATTCCCATCATGCCTAGTCATGTCTGTGAATGTCAGTGTGTTACAATGCCTCATGGGATGTGTAGTTCTACAACAGCTGGAGGGCCGTAGTTTGAGGATCCCTGGTGTAGTGCAATGGGCTAAATCTTTCTGTAAAATTGTAGCTTAGAGTGTGTGATATATATTTGTGAAGTGGAAGGAAAATAATAAATGGCTTTAATTTTTTTTACAAATATCAGAAAATTGTCCATTTCAACCCCCTACTCGGATACCCCTAACTAAAATCTAGTGGAATCAATTGCATTCAGAAGTCACCTAATTAGTAAATAGAGTCCACCTGTGTGTGATTTAATCTCAGTATAAATACAGTTGTTTTGTGAAGCCCTCAGAGGTTTGTTAGAGAACCTTGGTGAACAAACCGCATCATGAAGCCCAAGGAACACATCAGACATGTCAGGGATAAAGTTGTGGAGATGTTAAAAGCAGGGTTAGGTTATAAAACAAATATCCCAAGCTTTGAACATCTCACGGAGCACTGTTCAATCCATCATCTGAAAATGGAAATAGTATGGCACAACTGCAAACCTACCAAGACATGGACGTCCACCTAAACTGACAGGCTGGGAAAGGAGAGCATTATTCTGAGAAGCAGCCAAAGAGGCCCATGGTAACCCTGGAGGAGCTGCAGAGATCCACAGCTCAGTGGGAAAAACTGTCCACAGGACAACTATTAGTTGTCCACTCCACAAATTATTATTATACAGGATTTATATAGCGACGGCAGCGCTTTACAATATAAAAGGGAGACAATACAGTTATAATACAATAAAATACAAGAGGATTAAGAGGGCCCTGCTCAGAAGAGCTTACAATCTAATAGGGTGGGGCAGGTGGTACAAAAGTTTGTAACTGTGGGAAATGAGCTGATGGAAGTGGTAAAAGATTAGTTGGGAGACGTGATAGGCTTCCCTGAAGTGATGAGTTTTCAGGGATCGCCTGAAGATAGCAAGAGTAGGGGATAGCCGGACAGGTTGAGGTAGCGAGTTCCAGAGGATAGGAGAGGCTCTGGAGACGAGAGAGCTTGACAGTAGCAGGTCTTGAGAAGAGCAGAGAGGACGGTTTGGGATATGTTTGGAGATAAGATTGGTGATGTAGCTCGGGGCAGAGTTGTGGATGGCTTTGTAAGTTAGTATTCGCTGGGTGATCGGGAGCCAGAGTAGGGATTGGAAGAGAGGGTTGGCAGACACTGAGCAGTTGGTAAGGTGGATAAGTCTGGCAGTAGCATTCATGATAGACTGAAGAGGGGATAGCCTATGGAGAGGTATGGAAGAGTGGCAAAAAGACAGCCAAAAGAAGTCCCGTTTGCGAGAAGCCGTGTGGGGGACACAGCAAAAGTGGAAGATGGTGCTCTGGTCAGATGAGACCAAAATTTTACTTTTTGGCCCAAAAGCAAAACTCTGTGTGGCAGAAAACTAACACTGCCCATCATTACCCTGAACACCCCATTACTACCGTGAAACATGGTGGTGGCAGCATCATGTTGTGGGGATGCTTTTCTTCAGCAGGGACAGAGAAGCTGGTCAGAGTTGATAGGAAGATGGATGAAGCCAAATACAGGGCATAGAAGAAAACCTGTTAGTCTCCAAAAGACTTAAGACTGGGGCGGATGTTCACCTTCCAGCAGGACAACAATCCTAAACATACAGCCAGAGCTACAATGGAATGGTTTAGATCAAAACATATTTATGTGTTCGAATGACCCAGTCAAAGACCAGACCTAAATCCAATTGAGAATCTGTGACAAGACTTGAAAAATTGTGTTCACAGACGCTCTCCATCTAATCTGACAGAGCTTGAGCTATTTTGCAAAGAAGAATGGGCAAAAAAAAAAAAAAAATATCACTCGCTAGATGTGCAAAGCTGGTAGAGACATCCCCAAAAAGACTTGCAGGCAAAGGTGGTTCTACAAAGTATTGACTCAGGGGGGCGGAATACAAATGCACATCACATGTTTCATATATTTATTTGTAAAAAAAAATGTTGAAAACCATTTATCATTTTCCTTCCGCTTCATATTTATGTGCCTCTTTGTATTGGTCTATCACATAAAATCCAAATGCAATACATTTAAGTTTTCAGTTGTAACAAAATATGGAAAATTTCAAGGGGTAGGAATACTTTTTCAAGGCCCTCTATATGTCCTAACTAAAAAATTGTGTTTGTTTAACATCGTTTCCTTATCAGTAAAGATATGATACTGTCCCTGTGGAACCAGCTGAGGTGATATTTGTTTGGCAGTCCCAATGTCATGGCTGGAAATTGCAACAACTCTTTCCCATGCTGAGGTAAAGGGCACTTGTTAGGTATTTTGTTTCATAAGTGAAAAGCCTCTGATGTAGGCTGGCATCTTCTAACCCCCCCTGCAGTCTCATTTCAGAGCAGTGAAATACTGTATGTTGTAAAACCAATGGCCCTGCTTCATGCCCAATAACTAGTTTACAGTCCTGAATCAGGGAATGGCAGGCATCATCTCTCCATGTTTCTGCCACCAGGGAAGAGTGATTGTCATTTACATCTATATAACCTGATGTAGCTCAACATGAGAAAAGGATGTAAGAAGTGATGGCGTTGGAAATTTTGGTTATAGAGATTTGTTCAGGCATGCTTATAAGAGAAAATAAATGTTTATTTTTATGTAATTTGTAACGCTGAACTGGTCTGTTCTCAATGATGAATTCACAGTTCTTGTAGAGCATTCCATAGCTCACCAATGAAAACGATAAAAATGCTGTTGTCTACACCAGTGGTCATCAACCCTGTCCTCAGGGCCCACTAACAGGCCAGGTTTACAAAATAAATCACAGGTGATATAATTTGCTGATCAGTGATTGCAGTATTCTAGTCTTAATCTCCCCAAGGTAATACATAAAACCTGGCCTGTTAGTGGGCCCTGAGAACAGGGTTGATGACCACTGGTCTACACCAACTAATCACCTCTTTTTCCCTACAGGGCGGAAATAGGTAGATTCTGGTTGCTATGGACATCCTCTTTTCCAAGCTTCCGTCTACCAATCCAATCACCTCTGGTGACCATACAACCCACTATGTAATGACTCTGTGTCCCGTGGTGTACGATAAAGAAAAACAGCAAGTTGTGAGTTGATCTTTCCCACAATGTGCACAAGAGGTATTTTGTCTGAAGCCGTGTCTTCTAATCCTCATCACTATCTTCCTCCATCAGTAATATTTTGGGGATGTCTTTTGGTATTTCATCTCCCTGGTATTTATCTTGAAATGAAATGGAGAGGTCCACAATCCCATAGAGTGGAGAGCAATTGTCTTTTGCAGAACTTTCTGCTCCAAATGATCCTGGAGTAGATTCAGAGTTGCCCTTTGCAGCTGGAAAATACCCTTGAGAAGCAGAGGACTTCTTCAGGACACTTTTGCTGAATGAGGGTCCTCTAGGGGTGCATGGCCTTGTAATCCTGGGTTTTTTCTCTTTGACCTGATTGCCGTGCTTGTCTGGTAGCGACTGAGGCAATGCGGTCCAGTCTATGCTGTTATCAGGGGTGAACTGAAAGTTAAGTTTAGGGATAAAGATTGCATTTTCTTCTGTACTTCTTGTTAGTACCAGTACTCCCTGACTCCTCCTTATGACATCATTTCTCCTTGAAGAAATGTGTGACTTGGTGTCCTCTTGGCTACTAGATGCTCTTATGTCTGCTATATTTGAGGCTTGGCCAAAGTCCACACTGATTTTCTGTGCCAATAGGTTCTCTTCTACTGGTAATGACACACACCGTTCATCTGTACCCTCTGCATCATTGGCCCTAGGACTTTTTGATGTAATATTTTCACTGCTTATTTTGACCCTAGGACTTTTCTTCAAGTGTTCATGACTTGATATGGTATCTTCTTGACTCTGCGTTTTGGTGCTCACTTCTCCTTGTGTGTTGTGTAAAGCATTTGCTTGAGACTGTGTAAGGTCAGAAGATGCTACCTCAGGCTGAAGTCCTTCAGTTTCATGGTTCTCCTTACTACTAAGGTGTCGTTCATAATCTGACTCAGTTTCTCCTAAAAGTTGTCCTTGGATTTCTACTTTTTTCTTTGTTTCAAAATCTTCTTCTTTGACATCTTTAATATCCAAAATTCTTTCTCGAAAGGTCAGCATTTCCAGTGGGTCTCTATTTTTGGTTTCTTCTATGGAACTACCATCAATCCAAGCTGTCTCATCATGTTTGCTTTTACATTTCTCATTGGTAATAAGCTGGGGTAAAGTTTGAGGGTTATAGGACTCTTGCCCGATGTTGGATGAGCTGGATTCTGATTCTGAAGCATCCTTCTCACTAAGGACCAGACCATCTATTTGGTGGGTCAGCAGCAGATGGCTTTCATGATCTTCTGAGGGTTTGTTCTGTTTTGTAGATAGGTTACTGTCCTGCCTGGAGAGAAGTAAAATCATTTTATGCATCACTAATTGTGTGTTATACAGCAAGTAGTAGAACAAAGATCAGATTGATGGTCCCGGAGCACGCAGTTGCAAAAACAGGTTGGCCATAGAACTATCTGGGCAAGTTCAGTTTAAACTCTCTACTTCCTGTCCCAATAAATTGTTCGGGATCATCTACCCTCTGATTGGACAATGAAGGAATACAGACATTGGGGCAGATCCACATACATCTGCGCCGGGCGCAGCGTATCTAAGATACGCTACGCTGCTGTAACTTACTTTTGTTTGGTTTGAATTCTCAACGAATTTGTGCCGTAAGTAACGGTGGCGTAGTGTATCTGTTGCGGCATAAAGGGCGCGGAATTCAAATGGAAGTGATGGGGGCGTGTTTTATGTTAATACGTCGTGACCCGACGTAAACTACGTTTTTTTTTAACTGCGCATGCGCCGTCCCTGGGGGTATCCCAGTGCGCATGCTTGAAATTAAACCGGAACCAGCCAATGCTTACGACGGTGATGTCATTCTACGCAAATTCCTATTCGGCGAACGACTTACGCAAAAAATTCAAAATTGTACGCGGGAAGGACGGCCATACTTAACATTGAGTACGCCTCAGAACAGCAGCTTTAACTATACGCCCGAAAAAGCCAAACGCAAACGACGGAAAAAAATGCGCCGGGCCGACGTACGTTCGTGGATCGCCGCAAATAGCTAATTTGCAAACTCGACGCGGATTTCGACGGAAACGCCACCTGGCGGCCGCCGAAAAATTGCATCTAAGATCCGAAGGCGTACGCCTGTCGGATCAAGCTGAGATGCCGTCGTATCTTTGTTTTGAGGATTCAAAACAAAGATACGACGCAGGAATTTTGAAATTACGCCGGCGTATCAATAGATACGCCGGCGTAATTTCTTTGTGGATCTGCCCCATTATCTTTTCTTTTCTGTATGCTTTCTTTCCAATAAACAACAAGGACCTATTGGCTCATAGTGATGCTGTGCACGGGGTCATGGAAAGCTTACAGAGGTACTTCTATCCTATTTAAAGATACATGTAACTATTTTTCTAAAGTAATAACTCAATAAATAAACTGTACCACTCACCTGATTTTTTATTTATGCCACACAAAAATAAACTCAAAAGAGAGACACGTTGTTGGGGCAGTGCCAAGGAATGTGGTAGAAACATCACAGCAATCCACAAGAGATATCAAAGCCATTAAATAGACTGAACCTATGTTTCGTACAAAATAGGCACAAGCTGAACATTATCTTTTGTTACATAATAAGTAAACTCTCTCACCGTCTTCTAGGAATTCCAGCGCTCTTCCTTGAAAGGGACACCTGTTTCACTGGGAATCTGAGAACTGTTATGTGCCTGGAGTTCAAAGAACGCTGCTTGCTGGCATGTTCCTGGTGAAGATATGAGTGCAATCTCGCCTCTCCTGCTCAAACAAACATGCAGAAGGGTTTTAGAGTCAGAGAGGAATATATAGGCTGTAAATAAAACAAACTGCCCTCAGCCCTTGTAAGTGCTTCCTTCTCATTGGAATTATAATATCAAAGTACCGGTAATATTAAAATTCCTACATTTAACGTATAACTTTATTTCACAGTAGCAATCAGTTGTTTGTGTAGCACCAACAATTACTCCTACTCCAGAGGGTCTTACATTCTAATGTCCCCACCATAGGATATGCCCACATATTCCAGAGAACACTGAACAATTCATATGAGTTTCTGCATCAGAGAGTTTACACTCTTAAGTCTCACCACTATCATATGCTAGTGTGTGTGTATATATATATATATATATATATATATATATACACAGCGCTGACACATTCTGTAGTGCTGTGTGTGTGTGTGTGTGTATATATATATATATATATATATATACCCCATGCACCAGGGGAGCTTACACTCTGTTTCCACAACATATGTATATTATCCCAGTGAGGGATGGGGCATGGGACTGTACGAATGCTGTTGGATAGTTCTGAGACCACAGAAACCATACACCAGAAACAGTTTACAGATAAAAAAATATATAATTTTAATTTTACATATTATATACATACAAAAATCGAATAAAATCATATATTAAGTTTCACCAATAGTTGATTGTTGAAATATTATATACAGTGGGGTGTCCAACATGTTTCGCCCATTCGGGCTTCCTCAGGGACGTATGCACATGTATATATAAAAAGATCTCAATCTACAATAAGAAACAAAAATGGTGAAGACATCTTTACCTAATATATATAAATGTATATTGCAAGAGTATTTTACAAAACATATTCATGTTGTTATTAAAATAAGTGTGATTCTATATGTCTAATTCTTTAAGATAATGGAGATAACATACTAGCGAAAAGTCGCTGCTTTTTTGCTGTTCCATAATGGCACCCCTATTCATACAGGAAATTACCGACTTGTGTAAATAATTACCTCCTTGGTAAATTTCTCTCACTGGCCACAGAAAACGTAGACATAAAAACCCCAAAGGTGGGCAACCGGATCAAGGACAGAAAGCATGTAGTGCTAATCAATCCTATTTGGGTGTATAAGGATATTGAGTTAATTATCAATAATGACAATGATCAGAAAAACGAAAATACTTATAAGGTACCATGTATTGCTGGTCATACCTATTAGTGGGCACTCAGGGATGACCGCCAGGCGCATTCCAGCCCTGAACCATGGCGGAGGCTGTGATGTTGTGGTCACCCGTTCTATGTGTCTATCGCAGCGCGTTATAACAACCAGCGCAGGGAATCCCTGTTCTCAAAGCTCCACCCACGGGGCGTGCTACACATCCCCGCCTTGCCACTCTGATGGGCTACCAGCGCTGCGTTCATTGGAGGTGCTGCACACACCCCCTTTGACACACACATCCCGCCCACCACTGCGCTCTGACGTGTGCTACGTCAGAGCACACTGGGATTATATAAGGCTTCATTCAGCACACACACCGCTCAGGCCACTAGGAAGCCCACACGCTTTCAATTGCATGACAGGTAACTAACTTCTGCTTCTCAACCAATTTGTTTTATATTATCAGTCTGACGACTGCCCCTAAAACTCGATTGAACTATTTTTCCTTTGCTTGTCAGACATCTGATTAGCGTCGGCTGTGTTCATTACAAAGTCTAATCTGGTTTACCCTCCTCTATTGAGTGCCTTATAAGTGAACATTTTCAAGGTATTTTTTCTCCTCACATTTTTTTCTCCTCTTTTTTCATGCATTACTCTACACTCCGCAGACATTGATGTTCTATCATTGTCTTATGCTTATACATTTATGTGATTATCTTACACAGTTCCAACTTGCAGCTGCGGTGCACAATCAGTGCATTGTCTGCCAGCATAATCACGGCTTCCTATCAACATGTATACGTCCAATCGTAGCAACATATGTGAGTTCAATTAAGTATGCAACTTTTTATATTTCATATATATATTTTTTACGTTTTTATACATTTTTATATTTTCCCTTTTCATCATTATACTCTATTTCTTTTACACAGCTCCTCATTTACACAAATATACAATATAATTTTATTAAAAATAAAAATATAATGCTGAATATATACTTCCTATTAATTATTATTTTTCTCTTACCCATTCGTTGATTACATCCATTGAATGGTATCCATGGTTACTAGCTATGGACACCTAAATATGCGACACATATATATTTTATATTATTAATTGTACCTAATGTAGCTATCAAGGAGGCTTATGCCCCTGATTAATAAATCTGGACGCCATACAGATGCATTCATGGGTAGTAACAGATTCACTAATACATTAATTTTTAGATCTTTATTAGATCTTTGTACCAGTGCATATATTCCATTATTGCTTTTTTCTTATACTACATTTTCTTCTTGATGTATGTTACATATTAAAATAGCCCAATATACATTTGAACCATCACGACTCTCTCAATACATAGTACCTTATAAGTATCCAATTAATTAATAAATTTTTTCGTTTTTCTGATCATTGTCATTATTGATAATTAACTCAATATCCTTATACTCCCAAATAGGATTGATTAGCACTACGTGCTTTCTGTCCTTGATCCGGTTGCCCACCTTTGGGGTTTTTATGTCTACGTTTTCTGTGGCCAGTGAGAGAAAGTCACCAAGGAGGTGATTATTTACACAAGTCAGTAATTTCCTGTATGAATAGGGGTGCCATTATGGAACAGCAAAAAAGCAGCGACTTTTCGCTAGTATGTTATCTCCATTATCTTAAAGAATTAGACATATAGAATCACACGTTTTTTTAATAACAACATGAATATGTTTTGTAAAATACTCTTGCAATATACATTTATATATATTAGGTAAAGATGTCTTCACCATTTTTGTTTCTTATTGTAGATTGAGATCTTTTTATATATACATGTGCATACGTCCCCGAGGAAGCCCAAATGGGCGAAACATGTTGGACACCCCACTGTATATAATATTTCAACAATCAACTATTGGTGAAACTTAATATATGATTTTATTCGATTTTTGTATGTATATAATATGTAAAATTAAAATATATATTTTTTTTATCTGTAAACTGTTTCTGGTGTACGGTTTCTATGGTCTCAGAACTATCCAACAGCATTCGTACAGTCCCATGCCCCATCCCTCACTGGGATAATATACATATCTTTAGGGACGGTAATGCTCTTGGCTACTCATTACAATATTTCCTGTGCACACTCTATGCTTAATTAATTTTCTCTCTGTTTCCACAACAGTCATATACAAAATTGTTATTTAGCTCTGATATAATGCACAGTGCTGTACAAAGTATACTGTTCCATTTACATCGGTATCTGCTTTGAAGTATTTTACACTAATGTCTCACACTATTATTTTACATTAATAAATCTCTGACGTATTCCATAGTGTTGTATGAGGAACACTGAGCCATTTACACAAAACACAGGAGCTTACATTCTAATTTCTCACCACAAGCACACACCCAATTATTATATAATGATAAAGCTATCACATATTCCACAGTGCTGTCCTATTAGTGACAGTCTCTGCACCTTGCCATTTAATGTCCTATACATTCACACACTATTATTACTACCTAGCTCTTCTAGGATTTGGGTAGCAACAGCCCCTGCTCAGAATCAAACTTTAAAGTGATTGTTTTTTTTTTCCTATAAAAATAAAAAACAAGTTATACTTACCTGCTCTGTTGCAGTGGATTTGCACAGAACAGCCTGGATTCTCCTCTTCTGTGCTCCTGGCCCCTCCCTCCTGTTCAGTGCCCCGACAGGAAGCAGCTTACTATGGGGGCACCCGAGCCGAGTCACAGCTCCCTGTGTCCATTCAGACACAGAGTCCCAACCCCTCTTTCCCCTGATTGCCTAGCTGAGTTTGATTGACAGCAGTGGTATTTTGGGAGCCAGTAGCGCTGTTGCTATGTCTCAGCCAATCAGGAAGGAGACTCTGGAGGGCTGAGACATTCGTGGACATTGCTGGACAGAGAGGGACCTCAGGTAAGTTTTTTAGTGGGGCTGCTGCTGCACACAGAAGGCGTTTTATCTTAATGCATTAAGATTTAAAAAAAACTTCTGCCTTTACAACCACTTTAACCACTTGCTGACCAGCCACCGTCATTATACTGCCGCAGGTCAGCCCGTTCCCACAAACCACTGTAGGTGTACGGCGGTCACTTTAACAACTATAGCGAGCACATGCGACCGCCGCATGGCAGGGGAGCTGGTGCTCTTGATAGGTGGCCACAATATCTGCTTGCCACCCCCGCTCCACAGAGAGGCAGAATGGGGATCTGTCAATGTAAACAAAAAGATCCTGTTCTGTCAGGGGAGTAGAGAGTGATCGTCTGTTCCTAATGATTAGGAACAGTGATCTCTCTGTACTCCCAGTCAGTCCACTCAGCCCTCAGTTAGAAACCCCTCCCTAGGGAACACATTTAACCCCTTGCTCGCTCCATAGTGTTAACCCCTTCCGTCAGTGTAATTTATACAGTAATTGGTGCATTTCTATAGCACTAATCGCTGTATAAATGTCAGTGGTCCCAAAAAAGTGTCCGATTGGCCTGCCGCAATCCCGCTAAAAATCGCTGATCACCACCACTACTAGTGGGAAAAAATGTATAATAAAAATGGCATAAATATATCACCTATTTTGTAGACGCTATAAATTTTCCGCAAACCAATCAATATACGCTTATTGCATTTTTTACCAAATATATATAAAAGAATACATATATTGGCCTAAACTGATGACATTTTTTGGGGGATATTTATTATAGCAAAAAGTAAAAAATCTTTTTTTTCAAAACTGTTTTTTCTGTTATAGCACAAAAAATAAAAACCGCAGAGGTGATCAAATACCACCAAAAGAAAGCTCTATTTGTGGGGGAAAAAAAGGACGTCTAATTTGTTTGGGTACAACGTCGCACGGACGCGCAATTGTCAGAGGTGACACAATGCCATATCGCAAAAAAATTGCCTGGTCATTAAGGGGGGAAATCTTCCGGTCTGTAAGTGGTTAAGCTAAGCCAGATAACTGTAAACTATGGAAATGATCATGAGCTCTAATGGTTTATTACAAAGCTGAAACAGCATGTTTTCTTCACAGATCCATACCCGAGTCTCAGGCCCCATACACACCATAGAATCTATCCGCAGATAAATCCCATCAAATGGGTTTCTGCGGATAGATCCTATGGTGTGTACACTCCGTCGGATATTTATCCGCGGATAAATCTCCCCTGGGATGGATTTCCAGCAGATGGATATTTGCTGACATGCTCAACAAATCCATCTGCTGGAATCCATTCCAACGGATGGATCCGCTCGTCTGTACAGACTTACCGGATCCATCCGTCCAAAGGGATTCCCCGCACGCGTCGTAATGATTTGACGCATGCGTGGAATTCCTTATATGACAGCGTCGCGCCCGTCGCCGCGTCATAATAGCGGCGACGGCGCGACACGTCATCGGCAGAGGATTTCAGTGCGGATTTCAATGCGATGGTGTGTACACGCCATCGCATAGAAATCTTCTGAAATCCTCGAGAGGATTTATCCGCGGATACGGTCCGCTGGACCGTATCTGCGGATAAATCCTCTCGTGTGTATGGGGCCTTATGCCGCGTACACACCATCACTTTATGTGATGAAAAAAAATGACGTTTTTAAAAACGTCACTTTAATTGACCGTGTGTGGGGGAAAACGTCGTTTTATGTCTTCTAAAAAACGACCAAAAAAAATTGAAGCATGCTTCAATTTTATGTGTCGTTTTTCAAAACGTCAACTTTTACTTCACAGAAATTGACCGTGTTTAAAACGACGTTTTTTCACCCGCGCATGCCCAGAAGCTACTTATGAAGCGAGCTTCAATGGAAAAACGTGGTGAACGTAACCTCGCTTTGCTAGAACATTGTGAGAAAAACGATGGTGTGTAGGCAACTTCGTCTTTGAAAATTGAAGTTTCAAAAACGTAATTTTTTACTTCACAGAAAATGTCGTTTTTTTTCATCACATAAAGTGATGGTGTGTACGCGGCATATCACTAAAGATATAGAGAAAAAAATTAAAATCCCCCCATTGCAGTACCTGACTCAAAAGGCATAGCTGCTGCTAGGGAGGTCAAATTCTTCACTTTCTCAGGGTCCAAAAGTTTCAACCTGATAAACATAATCACAGAAAACATTACACAGCAAGAGACAAGCTAACAGTGCGCTATGTATAATGCAGAATTTTGTCTATGCGGCAGAAACAGATTAAAGTGCAAACAATGAACTGCAAATAGGCACTGCCCTTTCCCCCTCCCCAATTAATGAATTAATGTACTTTCAAAGTGTGACATTAAGGCTTCATTCACACTGTGGTGTAGACATCAGGTTTTCTGCACACGTTGTTCAAGGGCACAAAAAAGAATTGTTCTCTATGTGCACTGGTCACACTGTTTTTTCTGCGTATGAATCTGCAATGTGTATGTCGTTTTCTGCACAGTAAAAAAACTGACATGACATCAACATTGCTGTGAATAGGGCACTTAACTGACGTGCGTGAAAACTGATGTCTCTGCAAGTGAAATCTGTGCGGTTTTCATGCATGTATGGTGTGAAGGAGTCCTAAAACAAACCTGTCAGCCATATTAAATCTTAGAAAAGTGAATGTTCTCCCTAAGAATCGATATCACAAGATACGTGCCATTATCTTTGTTAAAAACCTTCCTCTCTATCTCTCGGTAACTAATTGCAGGTTGATGGTTGGAACCGGTCTTACCTGACTTCAAGGCTACGCAACATCACCTATGGTTACCTTGTTCAATGAGACTGTCCTAACTGGCATCTGATTGGAAAGGGGATGGTAGTTGGTGATGCCTATCCTGGTCTAAAGCTATTTGAAATTAAACACAAACAGGAGGTAACAGGAAACATTTTGTGGCAGACACTTATGGGTTTTGTTCCACCTTAATTTAACAGTTTAAAAAAAAAACTGTTACATTCTCATCACATGCCAGGAATGTAACTGTCACGTTTGTTGTACTCTCAACCAGTGGTGGCTGGTGCTCATTTTTTTTTTGGGGGGGGGGGGGGGCGCAAACAAACGGAAAAAAAACACATCAATTGCAGCCACTGTGCACATCAAACGCTGTCACTGTGCCATCAAATGCTGCCACTGTGCCCATCAAACGCTGCCAGTGTCTCTATCATATGCTGAAAAATGGACAGGCGGACCTGATCGGACAGCATGTGTGAAATGGGCCCTTAACCTCTTAAGGACTGACCATGTAGATATACGTCGGCAGAATGGCAAGGACAGGCATAATCAGGTACCTATACGCGGCCCTTTAAATGCCTGCCGTGTGGTCGCGAGCACTCTGCCGGTGGCGAGCTCGCGACCATGCCACCTTCCCCGTGGGTCCCGCAATCGTCTCACAGAGGTATAGAGCAGGGAGATGCTTGTGTAAACAAGCATCTCCCCGCTCTGCCTAGTGACAATGACACTGATCTCCGCTCTGTGTACTCGGAGCGGAGATCAGTGTCATGTGACAAACAGCCCATCCCCCCTACAGTAAGAAACATTCAATAGGGAACACTTAACCCCTACAGCGCCACCTAGTGGTTAACCCCTTCACTGCCAGTGTAATTTTCACAGTAACCAGTGAATTTTTATAGCACTGATCGCTGTAAAAATGACAATGGTCCCAAAAATGTCCCAAAAGTATCCGATGTGTCCGCCATAGTGTCGCAGTCAGGATAAAAAAAAAAAATCGCTGATCGCCGCCATTACTAGTAAAAATAAATATTAATAAAAATGCCATAAAGCTATCCCCTATTTTGTAGATGCTATAACTTTTGAGCAAACCAATCAATAAACGCTTATCAAAAATATGTAGAAGAATAAGTATCGGCCTAAACTGAGGGAAAAAAATGTTTTTATATATTTTTTTGGGGGATATTTATTATAGCATTGCATTGCATAATATTGCATATTTTTCAAAATTGTTGCTCTATTTTTGTTTACAACGCAAAAAATAAAATCCGCAGAGGTGATCAAATACCACCAAAAGAAAGCTCTATTTGTGGGAAAAAAAGGACGTCAATTTTGTTTGGGAGCCACGTTGCACAATTGTCAGTTAAAGCAACGCAGTGCCGAATCGCAAAAAGTGGCCTGGTCTTTGACCACCCAAATGGTCCGGGGCTTAAGTGGTTAACCACTTCCCGACCTCCTCATGTACATATACGTCAGCAGAATGGCACGGACAGGCACATGTACGTACCTGTACGTCCTCTGCTAGACGTGGGTGGGGGGTCCGATCGGGACCCCCCCGGTACATGCGGAGGTCGGGTCCGCTCGGGGAGCAATCCGGGACGACGGCGCGGCTATTTGTTTTTAGCCGCTCCGTCGCGATCGCTCCCCGGAGCTTCGCTGTGGCGGCGCATCGATCGGGTGATCACCCTTTATAGGGGAGATCCGATCGATGATGTCATTCCTACAGCCACACCCCCCTACACTAGTAAACACACACACAGTGATCCCTAAATGTTACAGCGCCCCCTGTGTTTAACTCCCAAACTGCAACTGTCATTTTCACAATAAAGAATGCAATTTAAATGCATTTTTTGCTGTGAAAATGACAATGGTCCCAAAAATTTGTCAAAATTGTCCGAAGTGTCCGCCATAAAGTCGCAGTCACGAAAAAAATCGCTGATCGCAGCCATTAGTAGTAAAAAAAAAAAAAAAAAAAATGCAAAAAAAGTATCCCCTATTTTGTAAACGCTATAAATTTTGCGCAAACCAACCGATAAACGATTATTGGGATTTTTTTTTACCAAAAATAGGTAGAAGAATACGTATCGGCCTAAACTGAGGAAAAATAAAAATTGTATATATGTTTTTGGGGGATATTTATTACAGCAAAAAGTAAAAAATATTGCATTTTTTTCAAAATTGTCGCTCTATTTTTGTTTATAGCGCAAAAAATAAAAACCGCAGAGGTGATCAAATACCACCAAAATAAAGCTCTATTTGTGGGGAAAAAAGGACGCCAATTTTGTTTGGGAGCCACGTCGCACGACCGCGCAATTGTCTGTTAAAGCGACGCAGTCCCGAACTGTAAAAAACCCTTGGGTCTTTAGGCAGCAATATGGTCCGGGGCTTAAGTGGTTAAAGTACAACTAAAGTCCAATTTTTTTTTTTTTTCGATTTGGACAGAGTGGAGATGAATTTGAACACCTGTCAGTTTTTATTGCTAGCTGTGCCTTTGTTAGTGAGAGTCACCCTCTTTATTTATCCTGAAAATTCTAAATTTTGGGTTGTCCCCAGAAAAGTAATAGAGGGGAAATCTTCCAATGGGGACACTAGTTCTGGTGACCTGGAGGTCCCCAAGGAATTCCCTTAATTTGCAGGGATTTCCTCTTACTTCCTGTTTGACTATGTGACAGGAAGTGAAGGGAAATCTATGCAATGGGACACAGATGGGGGAAAAAAAACTTTGGGATTTATAACCCTCGCTTAAGCCCCGTACACTAAATCAGAAAATCGTTTGAAAAATACCGCTTTCAAATGGATCGTACGATAATCGGACCGTTAGTACAGAGCTTTCAAAAGCCAGACATGAGAGTTCATGTGATATTATCTTAATACGAAAAAAAAAAAATCGTACGATGCCATGCGATTTTCTTTTTAATCAGTATAGCTGTCATTGGAAAATACAATACAAATACATTTTGTATGTAATACATCTGTCGTACAAGAATTTTTGTGACTTTAGTAAACTCTTCAGATTAGATCTGAGGTTAGTATGCAAAAGTAAGACCCAGCGCTCTCAGTAAAATCGGTGCAGCGCCGCAGATGCAGTGTTGCACCGATTAGGACGGTGCCATTTCTGGCAAATGAAAATGCCGCCGATTAGAAATGCGATTTGACAAAACGCATATGCACTTATATCCCACCATTGAAATCCCTGATTCAGACAAAAATACCTTGCACTTACTTACCCAGCCTTCTTCAT
This sequence comes from Rana temporaria, assembly GCF_905171775.1. Taxonomy (NCBI): domain Eukaryota; kingdom Metazoa; phylum Chordata; class Amphibia; order Anura; family Ranidae; genus Rana; species Rana temporaria. Next base: position 114,734,715 of record NC_053497.1, read on the forward strand.
CCTGACTGGTACCATCATGTAGGTGGCCTGTCTCTGAGTGCGAGGCTGTGCTAAAGGAGCACTCTGCCTCTCTCTAGGAACCCCAAGACTCGTACTGCTTGCACCTTGCTATGGAAAACAGATGCATTTCTTTTATTGAATTTTATTAAATTGTATCCATCAATCATGTTGAATTGTAACAGAGATACATTTCAATCCAGTTTTATGTTAAAGTGTTACTAAACCCTCAACAGTAAAATCAGTGTCTATATACAGAATAGCGTGCTTGTTATACTCGCTGTGGAACTTAAGAGTTTAATCCTCTGCATTGTGTAAAAAGGCTGCTTTATCCTATATACATAGATCCTTCCGTTATGAACTTTCTGTGTGGGGAAGGCCAGCTAACACTGGCAGGGTAGCCGACCTGCACATGCTCAGTTGTCTTTTATGCTGGAGAGAACAGTTACATGTTTTCAAACTACGATTGTCATTTTCACAGTAAACAGTGCATTTTTATAGCACTTTTTGCTGTGAAAATGTCAATGGTCCCAAAAATGTGTCTAAATTGTCTGATGTGTCCGCCATAATGTCGCAGTCACAAAAAAAAAAAAAAACGCTGATCGCCGCCATTAGTAGTAAAAAAAAATTATTAATAAAAATGCAATAAAACTATGCCTATTTTGTAAATGCTATAAATTTAGCGCAAACCAATCTATAAACGCTTATTGCGATTTTTTTTACCAAAAATAGGTAGAAGAATACGTATCGGCCTAAACTGAGGAAAACATATGTTTTTTTATATATTTTTGGGGGATATTTATTATAGTAAAAAGTAAAAAATATTGCATTTTTTTCAAAATTGTCGCTCTATTTTTGTTTATAGCGCAAAAAATAAAAACCGCAGGGGTGATCAAATACCACCAAAACAAAAGCTCTATTTGTGGGGGAAAAATTACGCCAATTTTGTTTGGGAGCCACGTCGCACGACCGCGCAATTGTCTGATAAAGCGACGCAGTGCCGAATCGCAAAAAGGGGCAAGGTCCTTAACCTGCATAATGGTCCGGGTCTTAAGTGGTTAATGCATAAGATGCATTAGGGTGAAAAAACATGAGGGTTTACAACCCCTTTGAGGCTGGGTTCACACTATCTTCGCATGCGGCTCACAGCAGGGGTCCGGTGTGTCACCGTTCACAGTTTCAGGTCCGATTTCAGCCCGAATTCACTCCGGAACCACAGTGGAGATGTGAAACGGCTCCATAGGGAGCCAGTTAAAATCTCCTGCTATTGCGAATTGAATGCGAACAGCCCGCATCCAATTCACAATAGTGTTAACCCAGCCTGAGACTTGAGCGTGTCAATCTACGCAAAGGATTATCATCAGATAAGGTATAAAGAAGCAATTTTGTATGTAGTCATTTTTCTTTATAGATTTAAATCTTTTCTTAGAGAGGTATAAACTGGAAGTGAATAGACACGCTTCATCAATTTCCATTCATTTTCAATGAGAATATAATAGTTTTCTCTTGTTTTTATTTTTCATTTCAATCTTTTTAGGCACAGAAAATCTATCCAATAACAAAGTAATGTTGTGGGTCTGTGCTGCAATTTTAGACAGCTCACAAACCGGCACAACATAAGGCATCATTGACGGAAAATGTTCTACCTGTATTAGAAAAGTAGCTGCCGAATCTGTAATCAGAAATACAAATTCTCTGGAATGACATCACCAGGTCAAATTGAAGCTTTGCCCATAAACACAAACTGGACCTGAAAATGACCTCTGACCTAAGGCATCTCATCTATAACACTGAGTGGGCAACAATAAAAGACTAATCTTGTATTATTTGCCCTCATTAAGTCATTAGACATGATTATCTTTAGCTATGAAAGTGTTATCTGAAGAGCCAAACAGATATTAATCATTGTCTTGCTGGCATACTAACCTTAGCTGTAAGTGGTGGATTTGTAGCTGTTTTTCTCCCTGCTGGCAGTCGAACTATAGTGGCTGGTGCACTGGCACATGTGGGTTTATGAGATGGCAATCTAGAAATCACCTTTGCTTTGCTGGGAAAATAATTGTAAATGTCAAATACCATGCTTGTAAAACTTTTTCATGATTCAACAGTGACAGCAAAGTAACATAGGAACCGGTCAGCTATTTATAAATGTTTTCATATAAAAACCATGTCTAAGTACAGTCTTTTAACCACATCTTATGTGGCTGTGGAACTACAACTTCAAGTATGTTGGGTTGGCTGTGCAGGGTTCTGTAGTTATACTGGGTCCTTAAAGCGGTGGTTCACCCTAATGAAACATTTTTTTTTTATAGCATTAAATTAGGCATAGTAGCGCGAGCTACAGTATGCTTGTATTGATTTTTTTATCCCCGTACTCACTGTGCAATCCTCTATAGAAGATTCCGACTCCCTGCGGGGAATGGGCGTTCCTATCAAGAGGGAGGATGATTGACGGCCGGCTATGGCATGTCACGCTTCTCCGGAAATAGCCGAAATAGGACTTGGCGCTTCACGGCGCCTGCGCATAGTCTGTGCGCAGGCGCCGTATAGCGCCGTGAAGAGCCGAGACCTGTTCCGGCTATCTTCGGGGAGCGTGACGTGCCATAGCCGGCCGTCAATCATCCTCCCTCTTGATAGGAACGCCCATTCCCCGCGGGGAGTCGGAATCTTCTATAGAGGATTGCACAGTGAGTACGGGGATAAAAAAATCAATACAGGCATACTGTAGCTCGCGCTACTATGCCTAATTTAATGGTAAAATGTTGTTAGTGTGGGTGAACCACCACTTTAACCTCTTGACCACTGGGCACTTAAACCCCCTTCCTGACCAGACCAATTTTCAGCTTTCGGTGCTCTCACAATTTGAATGACAATTACTCCGTCATACAACATTGTACCCATTTGAAATTTTTGTCCTTTTTTTCACACAAATAGAGCTTTCTTTTGGTGGTATTAGATCACCTCTGGGTTTTTTATTTTTTGCGCTATAAAAGAAAAACGACCGAAAATTCTGTAAAAAAACAAAAAACAAACATGTTTCTGTCATATTCGCAGGTTATTTCTCACACACAGCATATGCATACCACAAATGACACCCCAAAACACATTCTGCTATTCCTCCCGAGTATGGCGATACCCCATGTGTGCAACTTTTACACGGCGTGGCCACATACAGAGGCCCAACATGCAGGGAGCGCCATCAGGCGTTCTGGAACACCCAGGCCAATTCTGACATTTCTCTCCTACATGGAAATTTATTTGCTAGAAAACTACATAGAACCCCAAAACATTATATATGCGGAGTATTGGGGTATTGCGGAGTATTTGGGTATTGCAGAGTATTGGGGTATTGAGGGTATTGCAGAGTATTGGGGTATTGCGGCGTATTTGGGTATTGCAGAGTATTGGGGTATTGGGGGTATTGCAGAGTATTGGGGTATTGCAGAGTATTGGGGGTATTGCAGAGTATTTGGGTATTGCAGAGTATCACGCAGGTTATTGGGGTATTGCAGAGTATTGCGCAGGGTATTGCAGAGTATTGTGCAGGGTATTGCAGAGTATCGGGGTATTGCAGAGTATCGGGGTATGGCAGAGTATCGGGGTATGGCAGAGTATCGGAGTATCAGGGTATGGCAGAGTATCGGGGTATGGCAGAGTAACGGGGTATGGCAGAGTAACGGGGTATGGCAGAGTAACGGGGTATGGCAGAGTATGGGGTATGGCAGGGTATGGGGTATGGCAGGGTATGGGGTATGGCAGGGTATGGGGTATGGCAGAGTATGGGGTATGGCAGAGTATGGGGTATGGCAGAGTATGGGGTATGGCAGAGTATGGGGTATGGCAGAGTATGGGGTATGGCAGAGTATGCAGAGTATGGCAGAGTATGGGGTATGGCAGAGTATGCAGAGTATTGCAGAGTATCGGGGTATGGCAGAGTATCGGGGTATGGCAGAGTATCGGGGTATGGCAGAGTATCGGGGTATGGCAGAGTATCGGGGTATGGCAGAGTATCGGGGTATTGCAGAGTAACGGGGTATTGCAGAGTATGGCAGAGTATGGGGTATGGCAGAGTATGCAGAGTATGGCAGAGTATGGCAGAGTATGCAGAGTATGGCAGAGTATGCGGTATTGCAGAGTATGGGGTATGGCAGAGTATTGCTGAGCTGGGAGGGATGGCTGGATCTGTGACTGCAGTTGTCACAGATCCAGCCACAGCACTGCTGACACCCCGCGCTCCCCCCCTCCTCTCCTCTCCTCTCGCACTGTACCGAACGGTACAGAGAGGAGAGGGAGGAACCGGCGTCATCAAATGACGCCGGTTTGTTTACAAGTGATCGCTCCGTCATTTGACGGAGCGATCACGTGGTAAACAGCCGCGATTCGCGGCAATTTACCGTGATCCGTGATGCGCCGGGTCTTCTAGACCCGGCGAGCACGGACACTTCCGCGAGCGCGCCCCAGGGGACGCGCAAACGCGGAAGTGCACGAGGACGTCCCAGGGACGTCCTGTCACAGTAACTCGACCGCGCTGTAGCAGTATTTTTGCTATAGCGCGGTCGGCAAGTGGTTAATTAAAGTGGAGTGCCACCCAAAAATGGAACTTCCGCTTTTCGGAACCCTCCCCTCCTCCGGTGTCACATTTGGCACCTTTTAGGGGGAAGGGGGTGCAGATACCTATATAACACAGGTATTTGCACCCACTTCCGGGGAGAGACTCCCACGGGAGTCACTTCACTTCCTGCCCCCCCGCCTTCTGGGAAACACACAGGTCCCAGGAGACAGCGGGGACCACCGGGAAAGCGCCACGCTACTCGCGCATGCACAGTAGGGAACCGGGCATTGAAGCCGCAAGGCTTCACTTCCTGATTCCCTCACTGAGGATGGCGGCGGGGCAGCAGAGAGACCAGCCATTGCTCGTCTTCTGCGGCCAACATCGCGGGCGCGCTGGATAGGTAAGTGTCCATTTATTAAAAGTCAGCAGCTGCAGTATTTGTAGCTGCTGGCTTTTAATATATTTTTTTTCGCCGGACCTCCGCTTTAAGCCTTTCAATAGGATTTGGCTGCTCTGTTCACACCAATTGCTAATTGAAAAAATGAAAAGCAACTGTCCATTCAAACAAAGGAAGTTTTATCCTGGCATTAAACATGTGAACCTCTCTGACCTGCTAACTAAATTTGTAATTGCTATTATTTTTATCCTCTTAAATGCCCAGATTTTGTACCTGCATAAAGTCTCCTTATGTACTGGGGCATGAAAAGGAGCCAACAAAGCCCATGTCATGCCCTGGAGCACTGGAAGGAAGCGTATGACTCTGGCTATATGTGATTATAAAATATTATTGAACTTGGGTTTGCCCATCAATGCCCAAGCAACACATTTACTTTATATTAGGGATGCACCTATACCCGTTTTTTTAGACTAATGAAAAATTATTACAGTTTCTTTATAATTATGAACAGTTCCTCTGCGGCTTTTAAATCGCGCTACTTCAGCACGATTTCAAAGCCGCAGTTCGGTGCATTTTGGACCTCGGATTTCATTGCCACTTGCAACTTCATTTAACAGAAGTCCCAATGGAATCACAAAAAAAGTGTTTGTTTTAGTATCGGAGCATTTGTACAAGTACTCATGCAAATGCTTAGTATCAGAACCACCTGAAGCTGCACATTCTAACCTTGTCTTTGCTCCTCACCACTCCATTCAAGTGAGGAGAAGCCTTGGGTAACTCTAAGTTGCTCTGGTAGCAGCTTACAGAGAACTAAGAACTCTCTATCTGCATGGCATGGCATGAGTGCCTGAGCGACCAAACATACACCATTGCTGTCATATAAAAGGAAACAGACTAAGCCCTCCATACCTGGAAGTACAAATGATTTACCTTGCACTGGATATGGCTCCCGGATTTGTACTAGATGAAATTTTACGCTCTTGCCTCTGTGTCGCCATTCTCTTTGCATATGGAGATAATACTCTTGCTGCTGAAGAATTCTTCATGTTGGCTGCACGATTTACATTCTGTAAAATACAAAGTAAAATTAAAGTCTTAAAGACAGAAAAGACTCCTCATCCGTCGCGACTGGTGCTCCATTCTTTGGGGGGCGGCAAACAAATCATTCAGTCGGCCGTCCAGTCCCCCCCAAAAATCCATACCAGACCCTTATCTGAGCAAGCAGCCTGGCAGGCCAGGAAAGGAGGGGACGAGCAAGCGGCCTCCCCCCTCCTGAACTATACCAGGCCGCTTGCCCTCAACATGGGGAGGGTGCTTTGGGGTCCCCTCCCCCAAAGCACCTTGTCCCCGTGTTGATGTGGACAAGGGCCTCGTCCCCATAATCCTGGCCCGGTGGTTGTAGGGGTCTGCGGGCGGGGGGGGCTTATCGGAATCTGGAAGCCCCCTTTAACAAGGAGGCCCCCAGATCCCCCCCATGTGAATGGGTAGGGGTACAATGTACCCCTACCCCTTCACCAAAAAAGTGTCAAAAAGTAAAAACCACAATACACAGTTTTTGACAATTCCTTTATTCTCTTCAATCACGCCGCCCGACGGACCTGAAAATAAAACAGCGCTGCCTCGATGGGAGGCGTACCACCGACTTCTGTCTCTTGGCTGTGACAGCTGTTATATAGGCAAGGGCAGGGCCACCCGGTGACGTAACCGAGTTAACCCGTCCCTTCTGATGTCATGTGCTGCCAGAGGGGGGGCGGGATTATCCGGTTATGTTAGGGGTGACCCCGCCCTTGCCTATATAACAGCTGCTAGAAAGAAAAGACAGTAGTCGGCGGGATGCCTCCCATGGAAGCGGAGTATTTTATTTTTTGGGTCCGTCGGGTGGCGTGATTGACAATTGATGTACTTTGCGGGACATTTTTTTTACAATTTTACAATGTACCCCATTCCCATAGGGGGGATGGGGCCGGGATCTAGGGACCCCCTTGTTAAAGAGGGCTTCCAAATTCCGATAATCCCCCCCGCCCGCAGACCCCCACAATCACCAGGCAAGGGTTGTGGGGACGAGGCCCTTGTCCCCATCAATATGGGGAAAAGGTGCTGATACATCTTCAAATGAGGTTGTTGTTTTGAAAAACAACAGATTTACTGGACAGATCACCAAGTGAAAATAGAAGAAAGAAAGCCTAAAAAATAAACTAATACAGTTTGCAATACAATTGCTTTTGGGTTTAATACTACTTTAAAATAAAATTGCATGAGCAAACTAGTAGCTCACTATAGATATAAAAACTACTGTAGGCAGGGTCAGATTTAGATCTCGGGGGTCCCAGGGGGCTTTTCAAGTGCAGTAGGCCCCTTATACACAGGAATTAATACCAGATCTCCAGATTTACAAAGCCTGATTATTGCATATTATTGGAATGGAAAAGATATACATAAATAAAAAGGGTAAATAAACAATATGTTTGAAGTACATGTAAATACATAAAGTTAAAACAACCACTAGCCTGACCTACATGTGCACAAAATGTCCTTAGTAACCAACTTTCCTCACTAACTGATAACTATGGAACTGTTTACTTTCTCAATGGCAGTCACACATTTTGAAGCAGTAGTAAACTGCTGGCTTTTTTTTTTCTCTGCAAGGCAATGTCATAATGTGCTAGTATGCTTTGCATACTAGCACATTATCTGGAAATTACCTTAGAACAAAGCCCTCCAGCAGCGCGCTGTCACCACTGAAGGTGCTTCCATCCTCACCCAGTCTTCCTTTCAGGTTTGTAGACTTTGGATGTGTGAGTGGCCGAAACAGCAAAACGTCACTCCCGCGCATGCACACGCCGTTTACAAGACAGGACTTAAAGCACTCTGAAGGACTGGCACGGGTATGCCGTTACATCAGAGCGCATGCACCGGTGACGTCACCGGCTGCATCTACAGTAAATACCTACTAAACGGCGCACGTATAGGAGATATTGACAGTACCTGTAGGTAAGCCTTATCCTTGTCCATAGCCTTAGGTAAGGCTTACCTATAGGTAAAATTCGTGCATGGGAGTTTACATCCACTTTAGATATGTGTGAGGTTGTATGTGCATGCACAGTGTAGGCCACCTCCCTTAAAGCAGAACTAAACTGAGCACCACAAAACAAAAATGCTATTTAATTCATTTTTAATAGTCAAACCAAACTCACCCACACATCCATGTCTCTATGCTTTTTTTTGTTTTGTTAAAGCGGAGGTTCACCCTAAAACATTTTTCTAACATTACATTGTGCTCACGTGCAACATTGACAGTATGCGTTTTTTTTTTTTTGCTGTACATACCGTCGTATAGCTATTCCCCCCCCCCCCCCCCCCCCGGCTTCTGGGTAGTGGCTCCCGCAGGAGTGGGCGTTCCTATGCAGCAGAAAAGTGATTGACGTGATGACAAAAACTACCCCCGTCGCAAAAGGTTATCAGTTTGTAGTTTTTAATGAACTTACCGTGGCACGGCGTGTTCATTCATGCTTCCTGTCAGATTGTATCTGCTTACCTGTACGGGATGTACAGGCACTCAGATATACTGACAGATCTGAAGGAGACCTGCATGAGATCAAGCGGTCTGATGATCCCTTATGCAACGCTTTACAGACTAAAAAAAAAAAACATATGTGCATTTATTTTTTCCAAAAATGTATCCTTTAAATCCAACTGTGGCCACAAAAATAAATAATATATATATATATATATATATATATATATATATATATATATATATATATATATATATATATACACACACACACACACACACACATATATATATATATATATGTGTGTGTAAGATAGATAGATAGATAGATATAAAGTCCCCTTGCAGTGCCCCTCCCCCCACCCCTCAGAGCGGGGGATGGGGTAATTAATAATACCCGTTCCTCAACCCCCTAGAAATAACCAGCATTTAACCCTTGCAGGGTGGTATTTAACCCTACAAGGGTAGATGTCTTCTCATTTCTGAAGTTGGCCTTTAAAATGATACAACAAACCATATCTAACACTTTTACAGATGATTGCAGGAAAAATGTTGCCTCCCACGATAAGTTTCAATACAGACTAACATGATAAAGATTCTATGTTTGTATGGGGGACGGGTGTATCGCCCCTCTCGCCCTCTTATAACTTTATAGCACAGATTGTAGATTGCATTGAATGCAGTTGAACGTGCTAGAAAATGTCCCCTACGTACGGACCCCCCACAAGTATAATGCCCCCCAAGCTGGCAGCCTAAGGAAACACATATTGCCCGGTATGTCCCCGCTGTTACCTGCTCAGGTTCCCCTCGGACCCCCATATTGTCCCGGACACGCTTCTCCTCGCAGGCTGCCATTCAGCGTCCTGCGTCTCCTAGGCAACCAGGCACAGCGAGGATCGCTGCTCAGAGGACAAAGAGTGCCGATCGCATCGATACGGAGTCAGCACCCTGGACAGCGGTCTGAGCGAAGAGTGCAGCCAATCAAAGAAGTCGTGTGTGAGGGGGCGGGGTTGTTATGCACACAGACAGCTGAGCGATCAGAGCTGCACGTGGCTGAGATTGAAGAATATTGTAGATTGGCTGCAACGATCTATAGAACCGATCACACCGGACAGACCCGAATCTGAACGTTTCCAGCATCATAACGGCACAAGAGGATTATGGAGTATTATGTTTCTTATACCTGATTGTTCCCTTCCAGCTCCTGAGTATGCATGACGGGCCTCAAATAACACACTCCTGAGGTCATCAGAGGGTTTGAGACAGTTCATGTATTTTAAAAGCTGGCCTTCTAGAGATTACAAAATATAGCAGATTCCTATGTATGCCCACTATACACGGCATGAATGGATGAATCTTCCACTCCAGATGTTGTAGTTTAAGGTGACCAGACATCCCCAGTTTCAGGGAACAGTCCCCTGATTGAGGACACTGTCCCCGGACCAAGTCTGTCCCTGGTTTTGTCCCCAGATTGGATTTAATAAGGGGCAGGGGCAATTTCAAAGACAATCAGTGCAGAATTAAAATAAAAAAAAATGAATTACACGCCCCCCCACTCCGCTGTGCCTACTAGCATAGGGGGGTTGTATTTTTCCCATTATCTGTGCCCCTTTCGGATGATCATGTGCTGGTCAGAGCGGAGGGAATATTTCTTCAGTTTCGGGCGCATGCCCATTCAGCTCCGCTCGCATGTTCTTCTGTCTTGGCTCAAATCCTGGCCAGCCACCTGCCTATCTCCTTGCCTTCCCTGGCGAAGTGATCTTCCTCCGCTCCCCATCCAGTAGTAGCCCGGGCCCGAAGAGTAAGACTTGTGAGGCGGGCGGCGACGGGCAGAGAGTCGCTGATTGTTGCCATTACTAGTAAAGAAAAAATATGTCCCCGGATTTCATTTTAAAAATCTGGTCACCTTATTGTAGTTTGGTCATTGGCTGTGCCAACTGATACAATCCCTGAACACTGCTTGCACTTGATTGGCTCCAGGTGCTGTTCAGCCAATCATTTGCCATCAGATCCTTTCAATTTCAATCAAGGGATTTCGAGGCGGCCAACAGATCCATACACTGAGTGAATTTCAGACACTTCATCAGTAACTGTCCAAAATGTGCTCAGTGTATGGTCAGCCTCAAACCAAGAACTTCAACCTAGATTAGACAGCAATGTACAGAGACATCCTTGATGAAAACCTGATCCAGAGCGCTCTGGACCTCAGACTGGGGCAAAATGTCATCTTCCAACAAGACAACGACCCTAAGCACACAGCCAAGATAACAAAAATGTGGACAACTCTGTGAATGTCCGAGTGGCCTAGCCAGAGCCCAGACTTTAACCAGATTGAACATCTCTCCAAATAGATCATAAAAATGGCTGTGCACCGATGCTCCTCATCCCACCTGATGGAGCTTGAGAGGTCCTGCAGAGAAGAATGGGAGAAACTGGCCAAAAATAGGCGTGCCAAGCTTGTAGCATCATACTCAAAACTACTTGAGGTTGTAATTGGTGCCAAAGGTGCTTCAGCAAAGGCTGTGAATACTTCTGTGATTCTTTTTATTTTTAATAAATTTGCAAAGATTCCAAACACCTTTTTCGTGTCATTATGGGGCATTTTGCAGAAAATGAGGGCTGGCGATTAGCTGGGAGTAGGGGTACGAGCACCGCTGGCGGGGTTGATCAGGAGCCGTTTTCCCGGTGGAAGAGTGACTGGAGTTAGAGGAGAGCCGCAGGATCACTGAGCGGTAAAACACGCTGTAACAGCATTACATTGAAACTGTCTCCGCTCTGCTTACTGATCTCACACAGGCCCGACTCCTAACTAACCCTGCGACCAAAATTTTACCTTTTAACAGCAAAATGCTATGTGTGGCGGAAAACTAAGACTGGCCATACACCTATAGATTATCTTTCGATTTTCTATGGGCAGATGGAAAAAGTGGGATATTCTTCTATCCACACAGTTAAGCGTACATGGAGAAATCTGTTGCACCTTTTCCATCTAACCATAGAAAATCTGCAGATAATCTATAGGTGTATGGCCAGCTTTACACTACACATCACCCTGAACACACCATCCCCACTGTGAAACGTGGTGGTGGCAGCATCATGTTGTGGGGATGCTTTTCTTCATTAGGGACAGGGAAGCTGGTCAGAGTTGATGGGAAGATAGATGGAGCCAAATACAGGGCAATCTTAGAAGTCTCATACACAAAAAAAATGAAATTTTTAATGATCTAGAAAAAAACAAAGTTTTTTCAACCCAATCGTTAAAACGGCCTTGCCTATACACGATCGTGAAAAAAAAAAGCTCTAGCAAAGCGCGGTGACGTACAACACGTACGACAGCACTATAAAGAGGAAGTTCCATTCGGATGACGCCACCCTTTGGGCTGCTTTTGCTGATTTCGTGTTAGTAAAAGACGATTCGCGCTTTTCAATCTGTTACAGCGTGATGAATGTGCTTACTCCATTACGAACGCTAGTTTTACCAGAACGAGCGCTCCCGTCTCATAACTTGCTTCTGAGCATGCACGTTTTTTTCACGTCGGTAAAGCCCACACACGACCATTTTTTACAACGTTAAAAACGACAACGTTAAAAACATAGTGATAAATTAGAGCATGTTCGAAATTTTTAATGGCCATTTTTTTCATCGTGAAAAATGCTCTGGAGCCCACACACGATCGTTTTAAATGACATTTTAAAAAAAAATTAATTTTTTACAACCCGAAAAACGGTCGTGTGTACGCGGCATTAGAGTCTGCAAAAGACTTGAGACTGGGGCGGAGGTTCACCTTCGAGCAGAACAATGACCCTAAACATACAGCCATAGCTACAATGGAATGGTTTATATCAAAGCATATTCATGTGTTAGAATGGCCCAGTCAAAGTCCACACCTAAATCCAATTGAGAATCTGTGGCAAGACTTGAAAATTACTGTTCACAAACGCTCTTCATCCAATCTGACAGAGCTTGAGCAATTTTACAAAGAAGAATGGGAAAAAATGTCACTCTCTAGATGTGCAAAGCTGGTAGAGACATGCCAAAAAGACTTGCAGCTGTAATTGCAGTTAAAGGGGGTTTTACAAAGTATTGACTCAAATGCACACCACACTTTTCACATAAAACAATTTGAAAACCATTTATCATTTTCCTTCCACTTCACAATTATGTGCCACTTTGTGTTGGTCTATCACATAAAATACATTTACATTTTTGGTTGTAACATGACATAATGTGGACAATTTTAAGGGGTATGAATAATTTTTCATGGCACTGTAAGTATACAATTCCACACAAAAAATATACAAACTGCATTTTATCATTGGAAAGCTGTCCTTGAGTTTCAGTGACAGGAAGTAGATGCTGACCACGAATGATGCCTGAACAAAGATGGTTCTGTCCTTCTGGAGAGAAAAGCACTGAATACATTGGGCCAGATCCATGAAGAAGTTACGACGGCGTATCTATTGATACGCCGCGTAACTTCTAGTTTGCTCCGGCGTATCTTTGTTTTGTATCCACAAAGCAAGATACGCCTGAAGCGGGGCTAGATCTGACTGACGTACGTCTTAGTACGCCGTCGGATCTAAGGTTCATATTTACGCTGGCCGCTAGGTGGCGCTTCCGTCAATTTCCGCGTTGAGTATGCAAATTAGCTAGATACGCCAATCCACAAACGTACGTCCGGCCAGCGCATTTTTTACGTAGTTTCCGTAAGGCTTTTTCCGGCGTAAAGTTACCCCTGTTATATGAGGCGTATCCGATGTTAAAGCGGTGGTTCACCCTGATTTTACACATTAGGTCTATGCAATTAGTAGGCACTGACAGTAACCACACCATTTTTTTTTTTTTTTTTTTAAAGTCCTCCTTACCTCTTTTCAGCAGCCGTCTGTGTCCTGTCACTCAAAATCCCCCGCGGGGAATGGGCGTGCAAGTCCATTCTCCCCGTCCTGTCAATCAGTTTCTTACACTCCTCCGGAGACGCGCTTGACAACAGGGCGTGAGCTTGTGACGCCGGCCGTTGTTATGGCATCAGTGTAGTGTTGACGGCGACGCTCGCCGTCAACACTACACATGCGCGGGATAGAGCGGTGAATGCTGGGAGGCCAGCATTCACCGTATCCCGGAAGAAGACCCTGTCGGCTTCAAAGTGCCCACAGGTAAGATGGAAACGTCCATCGCCTGAGAATATAAAATCTTTTTAGAATTTTAGTGCTTACGCCGGCTCTAGAAGTGGGACACCCTGGTAGTGCGGGAGTACAGGTAAGCCCTGAGGATTACTGCACAAAAAAAAAACGATATCCCGCCGAACCCCCGCTTTAAGTATGGACGTCGTTACCGTGTCGAATTTAGAAAATTTTACGTCGTTTGCATAAGTCGTTTGCGAATAGGGCTTTGCGTAGAATTACGTTCACGTCGAAAGCATTGGCTTGTTGCGGGTTAATTTGGAGCATGCGCACTGGGATACCCCCACGGACGGCCATGCACCGTTCAGAAAAAAAAACGTCATTTACGTCGGGTCAAGACGTATTAACATAAAACACGCCCCCATCTCATCCATTTGAATTGTGCGCCCTTACGCCGGCAAATTACACTACGCCGCCGCAACTTTAGAGGCAAGTGCTTTGTGAATACAGCACTTACCTCTCAAAGTTGCGGCGGCGTAGCGTTACTACGATACGCTACGCCTGCCTAAAATTACGATCCGCTACGTGGATCTGGCCCATTGTCAGACTGATCTCTGTGAGAGGTAATACATTCCTCAAAGTTTAACATTTATATATCAGGTAGCATGCATGCACATGACATGAAAAACATTTCTTATGCTAGGTCTGCTTTAACATTTCACTACTGAAGTTGATATGCTGCTGAAATATGACAAATAATAATGCAATATAGAAATCAGCTGACATGAAGTCCTGGGCATGCATTTCTGCATATACTGTAGCACACTGCCAATCCCTGCTGTGCATTGCCTATGGCGGAGAGCCGTGTAGATCTTCAGAGCTGAAGGGACCATGCAGTACAATGTATGTTATTGATCTGGCTGTAAGTCATCAGACCAGGCGGCTGTGTGGTGACTGTGACACAGACATCTAGGGCACATGCCAAGGGGGAGGGGGGATGACTGTAACTGCTGTGTTGCAGCAAACCAAGGTGAGGCATGCCTATGCTTGGCAACTGCTGTTACCATGGGAACTGGATCTCCCAGCACTCAATCAGTACACCCATCAATACTGACCCTGGCAACGTACGACTACAGGGTGTCAAGACTGCCACGTAATCACAACTTTGCTAATAGGGAAATCGAGTAGTAGTGCAATGGACTTAAAGCAGAACTGTAGCTAATAAATAAACAATTGCAATCAGGAAGTTTTTTTTTATTACATATAATAATATACAGTATACCTACCTTTCTGTTAGTAATTTTCTTTAGTGTGTACACTGAGGTGTGCATGCACAGCCCAGTGTACAATCGCAGTATTGTATGCACGGGAGTGACATCATCCCAAATTAGCCAAGCAAGATGGCTGTAGATGCCAAACCATAGGTGTGTACAGCCTTTTGCATTAGGGTGTGCACCCCAGAGCTCAAACACACATGCTTGTGTGTTTGTGGTGTGTATAATATATATATATATATATATATATATATATATATATATATATATATATATATATATATCACTGTCAATGGGACAGTGGATGTGTCAGTCAGTACAACAGTGGACTTTATCTTAAGGGCAGAGGGTGGTGCTGGTAGAGCAGTGGACTGTGTCTGTAGGGCTTTGGATCAATCTGTGCTTCTAATGCACTAGTCGAGTGCCAGCAGGGCCAGTGTTACCACTAGGCAAACTAGGCAGCCGCCTAAGGCACCCTGCTGCCTAGGGCGCCTGGCCACTGGTGTTCCTACACTCTTCTCTCTGCAGCAAGCAACTAGGTCTCAGCATCAGGAGGCAGCTGCCTCTCCGTTCGAACATGGAGGTTATATACAAAAGGCAAATCCACTTTGCACTACAAGAGCACTTGGAAGTGAAGTTGCTTTAAATCTGAGGGGAAGATCTGAATTGAGGGGAAGCTCCGCTGATTTTATCATCCAATCATTTTCAAGCTAAAATGCTGTTTTTTATTTTTCCTTGCATGTCCCCCTCGGATCTACAGTGACTGCACTTTCAAGTGCACTTGCAGTGCAAAGTGGATTTTCCTTTAGTAAATTAGGTGTCCCGCCTCCTGAATAAATGGAAGCAAGCAATCATTAATTGATGGATAGGCTGCATTTGATGGGCGCTGGTAGGCTGCATTTGATGGGCGCTGGTGAGGCTACATTTGATGGGCACAGGTGAGGCTGCATTTGATGGGCACTGGTAGGCTACATTTTATGGACGCTTCATTTAAAAGGTGGGGTATAAATGGGGGTGGAGTCAGGGGTGGAGCCAATGGGGGGTGGCAAAATTAGGTTTTGCCTAGGATGTCAAAAATCCTTGCACCAGCCCTGAATACCAGTCACATCCAGTACCATGCTTTCCTTTCTGTTAGGGTTGTCTGGATCACAAGACTGACTGAGCAGAATTGTGTTTGCTAGTTCTGGATCAAATGGAAACATTTCTACAGACGACTGACTTCCTGTGTACGGTAGTAGGAAGGTGACTGTAGGCCGCCTCTGATCCTTTACCCTGGCCATAGATAGTAGATGTCTTGATGAGCAGTGAGACAAGCTGTCCCCCATCAAACACATTCCCCAAACACAAGCGCATTCTCGTCGTAGTCGATGACGTCACCGCGTTCTTGCCATTCAAAAGAACACCGGTTCTTTTAAATGGCCCGTGTGTACAATCGGCGAACAAGGAAAGCTTGCAAGGAATCTCATCAGGAAAACCAATGTTTTTTTCCTGACGAGATTCCCGACCTTGTGTACAGGGCTTTAGACAAAATTATATTGGTATGTTATCTTGCTTTCTCATACATTAACCCAAGAGAAAGAGAGAAAAGGGGATTCAACAAATTCGAGTGGAAACTCCTCTCCTCCATTTACTGTAAAGCCCTATAAAATATGTCTGAACTAGACAAAAAAATAACAGTTGTGTATCTAACTGTGGCGAGGAGTGTAAGCTCCTCTGGTGCAGAGACTGATGTGAATGTTTCAATGTCCTCAGTACAACACTTTGGAATATATCAGAGTTAGGTAAATGTATAATAGTAGTGGGCATTAGGGTGTAAGCTCCCCTGATGCAGAGACTAAAGTAATTAGTACAATCTTGATAGTACAGCACAGTGCAATATATCAGAGCTATATACTGTAAATGTATGTAACCTGGACTATAGCTGAAACTTCTTCCTTTGTTGCTCATGTACTATCCTTCTGCAGTGTGGACAGGGTTGAATTGAATATTCATTAATGCAGCAGAGGGCGGCCATTTTGGCTGAGTCTGGGTAGATCCTGGTAAACTGGACACAAGAGCATTGTGTTGGAGCTTTAAAAATGTATAGTAATAACAGTGTGACTGGAGGAACACAGACGTGTAAGCTCCTCTGGTGCATAGATTTACTTGACTGGATTAGTGCTCTCTGTACAGCACTGTGTAATGTATTAGATCTATATTAAAGTGGAACTAAACCCATGGGTTTAAAGTAGAAATTAAGGTCAAAAATAAAAACTGGAGAACAGAGACGAATTTGAATGCAGAAGAGACATGCTTTGTCTCTTCTGCATTAAAGTTACTTGCCTGCCTGTCCGCCCTGTACAATGAGCCGCGCACATGCAGTTCACTGTACAAATTCAGCAATGCCAAAGTTGACTGAACTCATGTACAGGAGTGATGTCATCCCTGCCCGGCCAATGAAAGTAGCCGACGATTGAAACATGGCTGGTGTCATAGCAGATTACATGTACAGCATCATGGCAGTTGAATATCAAACAGAGACCAAGATGGCAACTTCCTTGGCTGAAAATGATAGGAGGGTGTAATAATATTGCCATGTGGCGGTGGTGGAACATTAAAGGGGTTGTAAACCTTCGTGTTTTTTTTTTTTTTCCCCACTTTTATGCATTAAGGTGAAAAAACACCCCGCAGTGTCCAGCCCCCTAGCCCCCCATTTTACTTACCTGAGCCCCAAATTTCCATGTGCTCAATCCCGCGTCGCTCTCTCCACCGCTTTTCGGCTCTTCATTGGATATATTGATAGCAGTGTAGCCATTGGCTCCCACTGCTGTCAATCAAATCCAATGACGTGGCCGCCTGGGGGCAAGTCATACACTCAGCACTTATGGATGCCACGTGTATGACATGGGAGCGTGCCGCAAGGTAACCCCCTTGGGAGAGAGCTTCCCAGAGGGGGTTATCTATTGCGGGGAGGAGCCGTGAGAGCCGCCATGGGACTAGGGTTGCCACCTCATCCCTTTAAACCAGAACACATATTAATTATACAGGTTCTGTGGCTGATTAAGGTGGTAATTAAACTCACTTGGTGCCTTTCCTGCATTAAATTAGCCTCAGAACCTGTGTAATTCATATGTGTTCGGGTTTAAAGGGATGAGGTGGCAACCCTACATGGGACCTCAGAACAGGAGGATCGGGGCCACTCTGTGCAAAACGAACTGCACAGTGGAAGTAGGTATGACAAAAAAACGGAACCTTTACAACCACTTTAAATTGTAGGCGGCTCTGGTGTAGAGGTTGATGTAACTGGCTCAATGTTCTCTGTACAGTACTGCAGAATTGATCAGAGCTATATAGACATAGGTGTGCGCAGTGTATTGCATTAGGGTGTGCACCCCAAAGCTCAAGCACACACTACTGATCACTCACAATGTTCATTGAGAAAGGGGATGGTCAATTACATATTTACCGGCCCCTTCCTCCACTCATTCTAAAACATCCTTGCAGCAACAGCTGGTGGGAGAGGAGAGAAGCTGGTAGCACTGCAGGGGGAAGGGGGGAGCCAGGGTAGGAGGGGGAATCTGTGCTGTAAAGGGTGATTAGAGTGTGCCTGGGCACCCCTGGCACACCCTGTGTGCATGCCTATGTATATAGATAATAGTGTGACTGTGGTGGAACATTAGAGTGAAAGCATCTCTGGTGCTGAGGTTGATGTAACTGACTCAGTGTTCTTTGCACAGCATTGCGGAATATATCAGATCTACTGTATATCAATGTATAATAATATTGCCATGTGACTGTGATGGAACATTAGAGCGTAAGCTCCTCTGGTGCAGAGATTGATGTAACTGGCTCAGTATTCTCTGTACAACATTGCAGAATATATCAGAGCTATATAAATGTATATTAAAAACAGTGGCGGAACATTAGAGTGTAAGCTCCTCTAGTCTCTGGAGGATGTAAATGGTTGAGTGTTCTCTGTACAGTACTGCGGAATATATCAGAGCTGGAGAAATGTAAAGCTGTGAAACCTGCTGGCTGTATATAAAGGAATAACATACAGTATACAAGTACTCTATATCAGTGGGGGCTTATAGCATGGGTGGGATGGCAGAGAATTAGCGTTGCAGCAGGCATGAGAGAGCTACATGATTGGTGGATGTGAGAAAAGAGCAGATTAATTATAAGGCAGACAATGCTCTGGTAACACACAGGACAGATGCAGCCTCTGTTAAATACATGTCTGCTCCTTGTAGCATCCTCCTCCCCCCATCCCCTGGGGGGGCTTCTACATCATTCATGAGTCTTCCTCATCCTCCGTCTCCTGTGCAGCGATCACATCTACACAGCTCGTCATCCACCTCTGTCGTCTGCCATGGCAGGGGAGATGGACTCTGAGCACCCCCAAATAGATCCCCGCATCCTCATCTTCCTCCTCTATATGGTCATCCTGCAGGAACTGGTCAGTGGCTGGATGGAGTACAAGAAACTGGCATGTAAACCCAAGAAGAAGGCTGGACCAGTCTGGTCATCCAGGTGAGTCCCTGCCCAGCTGTAGACATTCCATTATCTGTGGGTAACCTATGACTTGCTATCTGCTGGGGGACTACAAGCTTCAGCATCACCTACTTGTAGTCCTACAGATCCTCCTCTGCTTATGAGCAATCTCTGGCTTTCTACGCCAGGGGATTACAAGGCCCAGCATGACATGTACTAAATCTTCTCTTGTTGTAATGGGATAACATTCTGCCTAATCCGCAAAGAAAAAAAATGGTTATACATCCATCCTATGGCTGTACTACACTTATAAATCTTTGTCTTATTACCATAAAAACATATCACTGAGAGTGTATCTAATGTAGTATATTGATAGCTAGACTGCATTTGCATGGAGTTTGTATTTGGGTGCATTTGCCAAGGGTCACTTTATAGATAATTTATATTGCAAATATAAAAAGGTAGTGCGGTCAACTGTGTTTAATATGCACAAACCACAGTTTGGACACACTGGGCCAGATTCAGAAAGGACTTACGACGGTGCAGCGCCATGTACGCCGTCGTAAGTCCTAATCTGGCCCGTCGTATCTATGCGACTGATTCTTAGAATCAGTTACGCATAGATATCCTTTAGATCCGACAGGTGTAAGTGTCTTACGCCGTTGGATCTAAACTGCAATTTTTTTTCCCCTGCTAGGTGGCGCTTCCGTTGATTTCCGCGTCGAGTATGCAAATTAGCTAGATACGCGAATTCACGAACGTACGCTTGGCCAACGCAGTAAAGTTACAACGTTTACGTTAGGCTTTTCCCGGCGTATAGTTGCCCCTGCTATATGAGGCGCAGCCAATGTTAAGTATGGCCATCGTTCACGCGTCGAAATTTTAAAAAGTTACGTCGTTTGCGTAGGTCGTCCGTGAATGGGGCTGGACGTCATTTACGTTCACGTCGAAACCAATGACGTCCCTGCGACGTCATTTGGAGCAATGCACACTGGGATATTTTAGGAACGGCGCATGCGCCGTTCGTTCTGGGCGGGGACACGCTTCATTTAAATGATACACGCCCCCTACCTGCCGAATTTGAATTCCGCCGGGTGATTTACGCTACGCCGCCGCAACTTTACAGGCAAGTGCTTTGTGAATAAAGCACTTGCCTGAAAAACTTGCGGCGGCGTAACGTAAATCGGAAACGTTACGCCGCCGCACAGATACGCCAGCTGTACCTGAATCTGGCCCACTGCTTTCATCTCTATTTAGTTCAAGTGTCTGGTATTCTTCAAGTTTTTAGGATTCAAGATCATTCCGATTAATAGGAACAGGCTAGAAATACTTGAAATACAATGTGGAAATGAATGTATGAATTTACAATTTTTTTTTTCCACAAACTATTTATTTATGAGCAGCAATTCCCAAAATAGCAAGACATTGTAAAAGAACACAATATACTGCATAGTACAATATACCTCAAAGATGTCCTGACGTTCATGTAAACAATGCAGAATGACAAAAGAGGACAAGTAACAGATATCCTGAGAAGTCTAAAAACATCAACTTAGTATAGTCCCACTCACCAGGAAGTGCAGGTATGGAGACAAAGGGGCAGATCCACAAAAGAATTACGCCGGCGTATCTATTGATACGCCGCGTAATTTTAAATTTCCTGCGTCGTATCTTTGTTTTGTATTTACAAAACAAGATACGACTGCATCTCGGATCGATCCGACAGGCGTACATCTCAGTACGCCGTCAGATCGTAGATGCATTTTTTCCCCCGGCCGCTAGGTGGCGTTTCCGTCGAATTCCGCGTCGAGTATGCAAATTAGCTAGTTACAGCGATCCACGAACCTACGTCCGGTCGGCGCATTTTTTTACGTCGTTTGCGTTTGGCTTTTTACGGCGTATAGTTACCCCTGCTATTATGAGGCGTACTCAATGTTAAAGTGGAGGTTCACCCAAAAAGTTAATTTTTAACACTAGATTGAGGCTCATTTTGTCAAGGGGAATCGGGTTGTTTTTTTAAAATCGAAGCAGTACTTACCGTTTTAGAGATAGATCTTCTCCGCCGCTTCCGGGTATGGGCATTCCTATTTGATTGACAGGCTTCCGACTGTCGCATACATCGCGTCACGATTTTCCGAAAGTAGCCGAACGTCGGTGCTCAGGCGCCGTATAGAGCCGCACCGACGTTCGGCTTCTTTCGGCTACTCGTGACGCGATGTATGCGACCGACGGAAGCCTGTCTGAAGACTGTCAATCAAATAGGAATGACCAGTTCCGAAGACCATACCCGGAAGCGGCGGAGAAGATCTATCTCTAAAACGGTAAGTACTGCTTCGATTTAAAAAAAAACACCCGATTCCCCTTGACAAAATGAGCATCAATCTAATGTTAAAAAAAAAATTTCGGGGGAACTCCCGCTTTAAGTATGGCCGTCGTTCCCGCGTCGAATTTTGATTTTTTTACGTTGTTTGCGTAAGTCGTTCGCGAATAGGGATTTGCGTAGAATGACGTCACCGTCGTAAGCATTGGCTTGTTCCGTTCACAAAAAACTTTTTTTTACGTCAGGTCACAACGTATTTACATAAAACACGCCCCCATCACATCCATTTGAATTCCGCGCCCTTATGCCGCCAAAGATACACTACGCCGCCGTAACTTACGGCGCAAATTCTTTTGAGGATTCGAAAAAAAAAGTTACGGCGGCGTAGTGCATCTTAGATACGCTACGCCCGGCGTATATATGCGCTAAAGTACGTGGATCTGCCCCAAAATCCGCAGAGACAGAACCTGATGATAAAAGTTAGATAATTAATTTTCAAATGAAAATATATATAAATATAATACTGTATACGTTGGTAAATACTGTATAAACATAGGCATGGAAAAGGGGGATACTGCAATGATTTTACTAGAAAAGGTAGAACAATAGGAAAGGGGTGGTGGGTCTGGGAAGGAAAGAAGTAAGGGGATGAAAAAAATAAACGTTTATATAAAGGGGAAGGGAAAGGGTTGACATTGGTGTGTATGGATGGAAGGTACCACAGGCACCCATCAGCCAGCAGAACCCACGTCAAAGAGCGCTTTGCCCTCCTCTGAATGGACAAACATGGTCCATAAGGTCCAGGTTTTAGAGTGCACCTTGCTTTTTTGTTGCGCAGAAAGAACAAGGTCTACCATCTGATTCAGTTCTTCAACTCTACTAAGCCAAAGTCAGATGGACAGGAGGTTCTGAGTCTTTCCATTTGAGAGATGCATGATTTGGCAGCGTTAAGAAGATGGCAAAATATAGACTTCTTATACGTTTTGGCTGGTATATTCGAGACGTGAAGGAAGAAAAAGGTCGGATCCTCAAGAATGTGGTAGTCCATAATATTTTGAGCTAGCCTCAGTTTGGGGCAGGACCCAAAGATGTGCAACAGTGTCCCTCACTCCTCCTGGCATCTACATCAGCAATCCACAGTGGTCAGGAAGTATTTATGAAGGATAGATGAGGCACGATACCATGGAGTTGATCCTTGTTCAAGTAGAGGATTGCAAAGCATATTGATTGATGTTGTTCCTTTGGTCAACTGAAAAAGTCCTACCCACATCTGATTCCCACTTCTCAAGATTGGGCAACTGGAAATCATCTGGGGGAACTACTAACAAGTAGTAAACCTTGGAAAGAGCATGAGGTAGTATCAGTGTTTATTTGGCAGCAAATTTTAATTTAGTTTTAGTCTTAGGACTAAAATGGCATTTTAGTTTTAGTCCCATTTTATTCTTCTGCAATTGTTTTAGTTTTAGTCGACTAAATCTCAAGGACATTTTAGTTGACTAAAATCATTTTAGTCAACTAAAACAAATTTTAGTCGTCTAAAATCGAATAGATGTAGTTAAATTGTAATGTATTATTTAAGTATTTCTCTACAATTTTTAAACTCATTATATACTGCTGGAGTGAAAAATCAAATATGTTATTATTTATGGTATTGAGGTATGAGCATGCACTACAGACCAGTGTTAATTTTGACGTCAAATTTCAATTTAGTTTTAGTCTTATGCCGTGTACACATAACCGTTTTTCATGTCATGGAAAAAAAACGACTTTTTTCTCGACGCGATTCTTGTCAAGCCTGCCTTGCATACACAAGATCGTGAAAAAAAATGCTCGAGCAAAGCGCGGTGACGTACAACACGTATGACGGCGCTATAAAGGGGAAGTTCCATTCGAATGGCACCACCCTTTGGGCTGATTATGCAAATTTCCCTTCTCATAACTTGCTTCTGAGCATGCACGTTTTTTCCCCCCGTCATTAAAGCCTACACACGACCGTTTTTCACGACGAGAAAAACAACGGCGAGAAAAAATAGAGCAGGTTCTAAATTTTTAATGCCCATTTTTCTCGTCGAGAAAAATGCCCTGGAGCCTACACACGGTTGTTTTTAACCACTTGTTTACTGTGCACATATACCCCCTTCCTGCCCAGGCAAAATTTCAGGTTCCGCCACTGCGTCGCTTTAACTGACAATTGCGCAGTCGTGCGACGTGGCTCCCAAACAAAATTTACGTCCTTTTTTCCCACATATAGAGCTTTCTTTTGGTGGTATTTGATCGCCTGTGCGGTTTTTATTTTTTGTGCTATAGACAAAAAAAGAGCGTCAATTTTGAAAAAAAAACACAATATTTTTTACTTTGTGCTATAATAAATATCCCATTTTTTTAAAAAAAATATTTTTTTTTTTAGTTTAGGCGGATACGTATTCTTCTACATATTTTTGGTAAAAAATAAAAATAAAAAATAAATCGCAATAAGAGTATAGCGCCTACAAAATAGGGGACATCATTTTTTTTTTTTTTTTTTACTAGGAATGGCGGTGATTTTAAAGCCCTAGCGGCTTTAAAAGACGAGGACGTCATATGACGTCCTGTCAGAACAATTGAGTTACTGTGTCGCCGTCAATTGACGGCGGCCGTTAGTTGAGTGGTTAATGACCAATTAAAAAAATTGCATTTTTCTCGTCATGAAAACGGTCGTGTGTACGCGGCATTAGTCTTTTGACTAAAATGGCATTTTAGTTTTAGTCCCATTTTAGTCTTTTGACTAAAATGCCATTTTAGTTTTAATCGTATTTTAGTCATCTCATTTGTTTTAGTTTTAATTGTATTTTTGTTGATAAAATGGTATTAAGTTAGTCGACTAAAATGTTTTAGTCGACAAAATTAACACTGAGCAGTATACCTTGTTAAGGCCCTTCAAGTATCCAGGTTATAAGGTCTTGTGGGATCCATCAAAGTCTGAATGGAAGGCCAAGCATCTGACACCAAAAAGTGAAGCACAGGTTACCTAAAATTAGGAAGAGAGGGCCAGATTCAGAAAGAATCGCGGCGGTGTAACGTATCGTCTTTACGTTACACCGCCTCAAGTTTTCAGCGCAAGTGCCTGATTCACCAAGCACTTGCGTGTAAAAACTTACGGCGGTGTAACGTAAAGCCGTCCGGCGCAAGCCCGCCTAATTCAAATGGGGCGTGTACCATTTAAATTAGGCGCGCTACCGCTCTGAACGTTCTGCGCATGCTCCGTTAGTAAATTTCCTGACGTGCTTTGCGCGAAATTACGGCGCCCCGACGTGTTTGTGAATGGCGACATGCGTAACGTACTTACGCCGAAAAAAAAAACTTAAAATTTGACGCGGGAACGACGGCCATACTTTAACATGGCTGGTGTAAAGTTAAGCCATGAAAAAGCAGGCTTAACTTTGCGACGGGAAAAAACGACTTGCGACAACGTAACGCACGTGAGTAGCTTCGTGGATCGCCGTAAAAGCTAATTTGCATACCCGACGCTGGAAAACGACGCAAACTCCACCCAGCGGCGGCCGAAGTATTGCAGCCTAAGATCCGAAGGCGTACGAAGCCGTAAGCCTGTCGGATCTTAGCCAAATGCCATCGTATCTTGTTTGTGAATCACAAATTAAGATACGACGCGGCAAATCAAGTCTGCAAATCAAGTCTGTGTAGCACCACGGCTATCTATAACGCAGTATCTGACTCAGTGCTTTCTAGTTGCGGCCAGAGCTTGATATCCACATGACGGCACCAGTCTACTAGTCTTCCCAAGTGGGCTGCCTAATAGTATTTTTTCATATCTGGTATCTTGAGGCCGCCATATTGTTTAGGCAGTGACAGCAGGTGACGACAGACCCTGGGCTGTTTATGTGCCCAGATGAAATAAATTTACATTTTGACCATAGATACACTTTAAGGGAAGTTCTGCTGACTGCATCATAGAAATAAAAAAAAAATTGTTGTGTATACATGGCCAAAAATAGAGCCAAATGTCCTTTTCATATTGGATAATACCATGTCAGACAGGGTGAGCTGTACCATTCCCAGCACAGGAACAGAACTGTTCCTAGTAGGCTAATTCAATAAGCTGTTTAAAATTCTGGACATTTCTTAAAGTGATTAGAAACAAAAGCTACATTTATAGAAGCTTATAAACTGCATCCGTAAAGGAAATTCAATTTTCTTTTGAGGTGGGGAGCAGTTATAATAAATACGAATGGTTTAAAGGGGTTGTAAAGGTTTTTTATTTTCTAAATAGGTTCCTTTAAGCTAGTGCATTGTTGGTTCACTTACCTTTTCCTTCGATTTCCCTTCTAAATGTTTTTTTTCTTTGTCTGAATTTCTCACTTCCTGTTCCTCCTCAGTAAGGTTTCCCCCATAATCCGAGCCGTTCTGGCTGGGGGTTAGTCAGCGTGCTCGCCCCCTCCCTTGGGACTACATCCCTGCGGGGAGATGCTGTGAACACAGCTGTGACACAGCGTCTCCCTGCAGGGATGTAGTCCCAAGGGAGGGGGCGAGCACCATGACTAACCCCCAGCCAGAACAGCTCAGACGATGGGGGCAACCTTACTGAGGAGGAACAGGAAGTGAGAAATTCAGACAAAGAAAAAAAACATTTAGGCCTGATTCACACCTATGCAGTTTTGGTGCTTTTTGCATTTTGCACTACAGTCCATTTAACATGGTTTCCTATGGAACACATTCTGTAGTGCAAATCTGCAAAATGCAAAAATCACTAAAAATGCATAGGTGTGAATCCAGCCTTAGAAGGGAAATGGAAGGAAAAGGTAAGTGAACCAACAATGCACTAGCTTAAAGGAACCTTTTTAGAAAATAAAAAACAAACCATTACAACCCCTTTAAGTCATTGTCATTTCATAATCTTATTGCCCAACTCTAGCCAAACATTCTATTCTGGTGTTGGACAGAGCAAGGAAGAGTTAACACTAGGGCTGTAACTAACGATTATTTTCATAATCCATTAGTCGGCCTATTATTGTTTAGATTAATTGGATAATAACCTTAAAATAATATGTGAGGTATAATTTAGTTAATTTGTAAAGTTTAAAAAGAAAGGGAATTTATTCTTACATATCTATATGGAGTGGTAAATCTAAATAACCAACTACTATATATGGTTAGGGAGCAAAATCTCGAATCCACTCTGAGAATAACAGACAGAAGAGATATACTATATATTCTAATAGAGAAAAATATCATCAGACTCAGAGATCAAATTTTTTATTTAAAGAAAAAAAAAATGAAAGACTGTTTTGCCAATTTTCAGATGGAACTGTAATATTTTATGTATGACAGACTCCCTTGTCATAGGCAGGTGGCTTGATAAAAGATACCTGCGCCTGCTGTCACTTATGCTGGCCATACAAAAACAAAGTCTTCCTTCAAATTCTTTTTATTTTAATTACTTAAAGGGGTTGTAAAGGTAAAAAAAAAAATTTCCTTAATAGCTTCCTTTACCTTAGTGCAGTCCTCCTTCACTCACCTCATCCTTCCATTTTGCTTTTAAATGTCCTTATTTCTTCTGAGAAATCCTCACTTCCTGTTCTTCTGTCTGTAACTACACACAGTAATGCAACACATTCTCCCTGGTGTGGAGTGTTGTGCTCGCCCCCTCCCTTTGACTACAGGAGAATCAGGACGCCCACTAACACACAGTTCCTTTCTCGTAGTAGAGTGCCCGTATAGCAAGGTAAAAAGAAACTCTGCCTTTAGAACCACTCACTTCCTGACCAGGACTACATGTCCCATGAGACATTGCTCCTCACACATTTGCATTCACAAGTTCTCAGGCACTTACTGACATGTATGGATGGAGTACTGAGCTGTGCATGTGCTTAACCTCCCTGGCGGTATGATGCTTTCAGAAAAAAGGTGCTGAAAGCGGTACCATTATTTGCAAGGAAATTTGGCGTTTTATACTGTAGGCCTGTAATTTTTAGGAATAACTCACTTAAATCTGACCAAACAAGAGTCTTGTAGGCATCCCGGGTATGACATTTTTTAAAAAACAAAATTATAAATTATAATATAATAAATCATTATAAATAATTATAACAAATAATAATATAATTATAATAAAAATTATTCAATAATGTAATCAACTCAAAATCACTGAAATTTTTTCAGTTGCAGAATTGTCGCTGTCATTTTTTTTTTTTATGCCGAATTTCCCCACAAATCGCTATCGCACAATTCTGCAAGTGATTATAATTTATTATCGCTGTTTTTTAGCTGCTCTAAAACCATTTTTGACATAAAGGGACACTTTTGGTTGCTATGGACAATCTACAGTTTGCAGGCAGAAAGAAAGGTTTTTATTATATAAAACTACATGTAGGACACTGGACAGACCACTAGGGACAAGGGGGTGTGTGTATTTTTTACATACAGTACTGTAATCTATAAGATTACAGTATACTGTATGTAATGTGTTTGTTTACGTTTTTGAATTTGACGCCGTTCTCCGCTCCCGTGCGTCGTAACGTCGCAGGGAACGGAGATCGGCGGCACAGGAGGACGCTGTGTGAATCGAGCGAGGTCCCGCTCGCTCACACAGCGCGGTGACATCGTTGGATCCAGGGACAAGGTAAGTAAACAGTGCCTGTGAATCCAGCGAGGCGAGCCCGAGTCTGACTCGGGGTTACCGCTCGCAGCATGAAAATCTAACCCCGAGTCAGACTCGGGAATACCGCCAGGCAGGTTAAAGCCTAAAAGCAAACATTTATTATGTTGCAGCTTAGTAATCCTTATGCTCCGTACACACGATCGGAAATTCCAACAGCAAAAGTCCGATATGAGCTTTTGAACGGAAATTCCGACCGTGTGTATGCACCATCGGACTTTTGCTGTCGGAATTTCCGCCAACAAAAGATTTAGAGCTGGTTCTCAAATTTTCCGACAGAAAAAATTCCTATCGGAAAATCTGGTAAGAGTCCATTCCTAGTGATGATGGTCAACGTGGTGATCACGGAATTCTTCTCAATTAGACACCCTTTATCATTTTCATTATATGTACTGAAAGTGAACTTTCACGTTTATTTCACTATTGCACCAAATTGGTTTGTTTTGCGCATCTTTATTTTTAGCGCGGCAAACTATTTTTGTGAATTTGGTTGCACATTGTGTCTAACTGCTTCTTGCCAGCAGCTTAGTTTATACCTGTCAGTGTGTTTTATACTATAAATGTGTTTCATTTATGTAAAACCTTTATTGCAAAAGAAATAAAAAGTTTGCTGTAACTGCTTGTGTAACTAATGTGTGCGCTGGAGTTTGGCTTCAGTTTGTTAGTGTATCTAAATCTGCAAGTCCATCTAACACTCCCCTTCCCCAAAATTAGGACTGCTACGGTCTGCTGTGTCCCCTGTGCTCCTTCATCCAGAGGGGGGGCACGCTAATACAGGAGGTGTGTTACTGGCCAGATCATCAGGTAAAAACAGAGGGGGAAAAAGCCCAAGAGAAGGAAAACGAAGGCAGCCACCACATCTAATGATTGGTAAGCTGCAGTATATTACATATTTGGTTTTGAGTTTAATACTGATTTATATCTACCCCTAAGTTAGCACTTTCATTTTATAAATAAACTCCATTAAAATCACTTTTGGAAACATTTACATACAGTACTTATTTATTTCTAAAACCAAACTCCAATCCAAATTTGTTTTGTTTTACAGGGACCAATAAAGGGTTAGAGTCAGGGGTCAAGTCTTGGGGAAAAAAGTGTGGGAACTCCCACCCAAGATCCACTCCCCCCACCAAAAAAAAAATGATACGCTCATATGCATAATTACTAAACCGCATGTTTTTTTGTTTTTTTTCGATCCACTGTACCTTAGTAATCCTTTATGTTACTGTCCGCTTCCTGTATATGGATTCATCGGGTAGTGTGTGGGTATTCCGTCACTTCCTCGATGCCGCAATGTCTGACACTACCCGATGAATCCATATACATGAAGCGGCCAGTAACAAAGGATTACTAAGGTTCGCCTGACAGTGACTCGAGCTGGGCATCGCCGCTTAGTGAAGGATTGGCTCGGGCCGCTCGGCTGCTCTCGGCTGCTCTAGTCCTGCAAAGGGAACTGCGTTCCTGCTGTGAAAAAAGTACAGGAACTCCGTTCCCACGCGTTCCCGCAGGACTTGAGCCCTGGTTAGAGCCTCTGACAATTATTGCTGCCAATTCTACCCTTAGCTAGAAAAAATTTCCCTCACTTTCTGGTGATAAAGACGGTGATGGGAAGCCTTCCAAAGTAGACACAGAGGCCCATATTCTCTGTAAATGTCTGCGGGCGGCGCGTAAGGCATTTACACTCCGCCACCCCAAACTACAGGAGCAAGTGCTGTATTCCCCAAACACTTGCTCCGTAGTTTGGGGCGGCGGAGTGTAAATGGCCCGGCGTAGCCACGCGTATCTTCAAGGGGGCGGCTTCTATTCAAATTAAGCGCGCCCCCGATTCTAAGTAACTGCGAATGCGCCGGGCTTAAAAAAGCCCAGTGCGCATGCTCCAGTTCTCGGCGGAAAACGCCGACGTGTGCGTCATTGACGTAAAGTCGTATTCAAGAACGACTTAGGGAAACGACGTAGCCGACGGAAAAACACGACGCGGACCCGACGCTATCCGTAACATGGCCTACGTGGGACATGCGGAAACTTACTCCTCATATAGCAGGAGTAAGTTTCCGCTTACGCAAACGACGTTAGCGATGGGTGCGCGACGTGAAATTGTTCGGGAATCGGCGTAGCAGGCTCATTTGCATAAACAAATGAGACCTTCACGTAAATGCCATCTAGCGGCGGGCGGCATAATTACATTTAAGATCCGACAGTGTAAGTGACTTACACATGGCGGATCTTAAGTGTATCTATGCGAAAATGATTCTAAGAATCAGTCGCATAGATACACGGGCCAAAAAAGAGAGATACGATGGAGTATCCTGAGATACTCCATCGTAACTTCTCTCAGAATATGGCCCAGAGATACAAATTTAGTAGAGCAAGGATGGTTTACATCATCTGCCAAGGTTTTTTTTTTTTTTTCTATTGCTGTATTCAGTGAGGAAAACAAGTATTTGATCCCCTGCTGATTTTGTACATTTTACCACTGACAAAGAAATGATCAGTCTATCATTTTAATGATAGGTTTATTTTAACAGTGAACACAACAAATATATCCAGAAAAAGCATTTAAAAAAAGTTTTACTTTGATTTGCATTTTAATGAGTGAAATACGTATTTGATCCCCTATCCATCAGCAAGATTTCTGGCCCCCAGGTGTCTTCTTTACAGGTAGGGAGCTGCGATTCGGAGCACTCTCTTTAAAGGGAATGCTCCCAATGTCAGCTTGTTACCTGTATAAAAGACACCTGCCCACAGAAGCTATCAATCAATCAAATTCCAATCTCTTCACCATGGCCAAGACCAAAGAGCTGTCCAAAGATGTCGGGGACAATATTGTAGCCCATTCCAGCCTTGTGTAGGTCTACAAGCCCATCAGCAAGCAGTTTGGTGAGAGGGTGACAACAGTTGGTGCGATTATTTGCAAATGGAAGAAACACAAAATAACTATCAAACTCCCTCAGTCTGGGGCTCCATACAAGATCTCACCTCATGGAGTTTCAATGATCATGAGAACAGTGAGGAATCAGCCCAAAACTACAAAGGATCTCAAGGCAGCTGGGACCATACTCACCAAGAAAACGCCGTAAAGGACTGAAATCCTGCAGTACCCGCAAGGTCCCCCACATGTACAGGCCCATCTGAAGTTTGCTAATGAACATCTGAATGATTCAGAGGAGAACTGGGTGAAAGTGTTGTGGTCAGATGAGACCAAAATGTAGCTCTTTGGCATCAACTCGCCGTGTTTGGAGGAGGAGCAATGCTGCCTATGACCCCAAGAACACCATTCCCACCGTCAAACATGGAGGTGGAAACATTATGCTTTGGGGCTGTTTTTCTGCTAAGGGGACAGGGAAACTTCACCCCATCAAAAGGGACAATGGACGGGGCCATGTACTGTCAAATCTTGGGTGAGAACCTCCTTCCATCAGCCAGGGCATTGGAAATGGGCCGTGGATGGGTATTCCAGCATGACAATGACCCAAAACACAGCCAAGGCAACAAACGAGTTGCTCAAGAAGAAGCACATTAGCCCTTCCACGCCGAGCGTACGCATATAGGCGTCCTCGGCTTCCAGGGGTTATACCGGGATGATGCCCGCAGCTGCAGGCATCATCCCAGTACCGTTGTTTAAAGCCGGCGATTGGCTTTCCAGGCATAACAACCGATGCAGAGAAAAGCCACTCAGTTGTTATGCCGGAGGAGCGGGAGAGGACATCCCCCCCTCCCGCCGCCTCTCGCCGCTCTGACCGGGCCCCCCGTCCCACCGGGAGACCCGATTCTCGATCCTGCAGCTCCAGTGTTCAGTCGCAGACTGAAACAAAGCCGGCTTTGATTCGGTCTCCGCAATGTAAACACGGAAGCGACATCATGACGTCACTTCCGGGTTTCTCGGCTGCCAATGGCGCCAGATTTTAAAAAATATACAGTATTCAGAATCGCAGTTTTCGGTGATCTGAATACTTTGAAGTGCAAAGGAGGGATCGGGGATATTTTTGCGTGCAATTATAAAGCGTGACATGTTTGGTATCTATTTACTTGGCGTAACATTATCTTTCACATTACACAAAAAAATTGGGCTAACTTTACTGTTTCATTTTTTTTAAATTCATGAAAGTTAATTTTTCCTAAAAAGTTGCGTTTAAAACACCGCCGCACAAATACCGTCGGACATAAAATTCTGCAACAATCGCCATTTTATTCTCTAGATTCTCTGCTAAAAATATATATATATATATATATATAATGTTTGGGGGTTCTAAGTAATTTTCTAGCAAAAAATATGGATTTTAACTTGTAAACACCAAATGTCAGAAATAGGCTTAGGCATGGAGTGGCGTAGCCAGACCTTAATCCCATAGAAAATATGTGGAGGGAGCTGAAGTTTCGAGTTACTAAACCTTGAAACCTTAATGACTTGGAGAGGATCTACAAGGAGGAGTGGGACAAAATCCCTCCTGAGATGTGTGAAAACCCGGTGGGCAACTACAAGAAACGTCTGACCTCTGTCATTGCCAACAAGGGTTTTGCCACCAAGTACTATGTCATGTTCTGCGAAGGGGTCAAATACTTATTTCACTCATTAAAATGTAAATCAATGTATACGTTTTTTGAAATGTATTTTTCTGGATATTTTTGTTGTTATTTGTCTATCGCTGTTAAAATAAACCTACCAATAAATTATAGACTGATAATTTCTAGGTCAGTGGGCAAACGTACAAAATCAGCAGGGGATCAAATAATTTTTCCCTCACTGTATGCGCTTCTGTCCTGGTGACAAAATGCTTATTACTTGACAGGTGTGAAAAGTATAGAAACTGAAGAAATAACTCAATGGGATGCCAGAAAAAAACGAACAGAGGGCCAGATTCACGAACAATTACGGCGGCGTAACGTATCCCCTTTGCGTTACTCCGCCACAAGTTTTCGTTGTAAGTGCTTGATTCACAAAGCACTTGCGTGTAAACTTGCAGCGGCGTAGCGTAAAGCCGTCCGGCGCAAGCCCGCCTAATTCAAATGGGGCGTGTACTATTTAAATTAGGCGTGTTCCCGCGCCGAACGTTCTGCGCATGCTCCGTTAGGAAATTTCCCGCTGTGCTTTGCGCGAAATTACGGCGCCCCGACGTGTTTTTTGAACGGCGACGTGCGTTACGTCCTTTCGTATTCCCGGACATCTTACGCAAAAAAAAATTTGAAATTCGACGCGGGAACGACGGCCATACTTTAACATGGCTGGTCTAAATCTAAGCCATGAAATAGCAGGCTTAAGATTGCGACAGGAAAAACCGACTAGCGACGACGTAAGAGAATGCGACGAACGCGCGTACCTTCGTGGATCGCCGTAAACAGCTAATTTGCATACCCGACGCGGAAAACGACACGAACTCCACCCAGCGGTCGCCGAAGTATAGCCAAAAACCGTTGTATCTTTGTTTGTGAATTACAAATAAAGATACGACGCGGCAAATTTGAAAGTACGCCGGAGTATCAGCAGATACTCCGGCGTACTTTTTCTGTGAATCTGGCCCAGAAACTTTAATTCTACACCACCATAAACTAAAACAAACAGCCATAGATAATCTTTACACATTATTATAACTGTTTTGAATAAGCCAGCTACATAACTAAGATTTAGTGTCTAAGAAATGCATTGCATTTTGTGAATTGTCGGATGATCCTGTACGACGTGTTAACAACTTGGCACAATTTTTTTAAATATTTGACCTAATTCATTTTCCTGAGTAGCTGAGAGCCAGGTGGCACCCGCCATGTACACATGTCTTGCAGGCTGTTTTTGTGTACGCTGCCATATTGGAGTAATCTCTCAGCACAAGCGGATGGCAAGGAGAGAGGCAGCTGTCTGGCTCCCATCTTGTTTTTCTGTTCTGCTACTTTGATGATTATTTCTGTCATTGTCTTCTAGTTTATTTGCTTGTAATCTAGAGATAACCGGTTAAATATTAAATCTTGCCATTTTCTACATCTGCTATTTAATTAAAGCTTGACTCTTGGAAACAGCTAAACACGCAGTTGAAATACATATGTGTGAACTATTTTACCTATCCAAAATTGTTTAATTATCTTCATCTCCAGGCACCACGGCAGGGCAGCTAGACTAGTGACCAATTACTTGGTTGGTATGGTGTAGGTGGCTACAAGAACCATAACAACTAATGACCCTGTGCAACCTGGCCACCTGCGTTATAGCAACTAATGAAACTGTGCGGCCTGGCCACCAGTGTTCTAGAAACCAGTGAAAAATAAAATCCCAAATGTTTCTTATGCATATGTTTAGGCTACGACGGTGACCTCCATACAGGAGGAGTGACTACCTATATGTTCATGGGAATAGTATCTAAATTTGTTAATAAGGAGGTGCTCACCTCTGTGGTGTTTGTTCTAGAAACCAGTGACCCTGCCACTTGTGTGCCACTAATGACCAATGAAGTCTGCCCCATGTGCTCCTTCATCCAGAGTAGGGTTTGGTCCCCATTTTTTTTTAAATGAAATCCGGGGACTTTTTTTTTTACCAGTAATGGCGGCAATCAGCAACTCTCCGCCCGTCGCCGCCGCTGCCCGCCTCACAGCCTGTCAAGTCTTTCACTCCGGGCCCCGGCTACTACTGGGTGGGGGGCGGAGGAAGATTACTCCGCCAGGGAAGGCAAGGAGATGAACAGGCATGCGGCTGGCCGGGACTTGAGCCAAGGCAGAAGAACATGCAAACGGAGCTGGATGGGCATGCACCCGAAAATGAAGAAATATACCCTCCACTCCGACCAACACATGATCATCAGAAAGGGGCACAGATAATGGAAAAAATACACCCCCTCAAGCTAGTAGGAGTGGCAGAGCAGGGGTGTGTAGTTCATTTTTTTTTTATTCTGCACTGACTGTCTTTGAAATTGCCCCAGCCCCTGTTCAAATCCAATTCTGGGACAAAACCGGGAACAGACTTGGTCCGGGGACAGTGTCCTCAATATGGGGACTGTCCCCGGAAACAGGGGATGTCTGGTCACCCTAGAGTAGGGGCACCTTAATACAGGAGGTATGTTACTAGCCAGACCACCAATGCAAAACAGAGGGGAAAAGGCCTAAAAAAGAAACGTATGCAGCCACTAATGGTTGGTAAGCTGCAATAAATTAGATGTTTGGGTTGGGGTTTTTAATCAGACAACCTCTGTTTTGGTAAATTATTGTTTTCTCTGGGTAAGATACTGTAGCATTGTATTGAGCAAGCCATTCTTACAAGGTAGAAGGTGAAGGGAATAATCATTTTGGAACTATCAGATTCATAGCCAAAAAGAGCAACCTAGTTACTGGGACTATAAGGCAGGCCATATTCGGTTTGAATCCCAACCTGTTCAGCATGAACTGGCCGAGATTCAAACCATTAATGGGCAGGCTGAATGTACCAAGGTGATCGCATAACTTGGGTACAACTGTATTCCCTTCTGATTATCACAAGCAGCTGCTATAGCTGCTAGTGATAATCACTTATATCTCCCAGCAGGGATGGCTTCCTCCACCTGCCCCTTCCCGGGAGAAGACAATTGCTTGGCAGGAGGAATTCCCCTGTCAGCACTGTCTGCGTTAATGGAGGAATCATGCAAATTTCTTTCCTGAAGCTCATAATTGCAGGAAAGAAATTCGCACCATCTATGGGCTGCCTAACTTCTTGTTGGTAGGCTTCCTCACCTATTTCCTCCAAAAGACACTGAACCGGGTCCATGGTAATTGAAGTCTGATAAATGCTATGTATAACATCCACTATAAATTGCCAATATCGAAAAAGTTTGGGGCACTTCCATAGCACTGACACAACTTTGAATTGACTGCACAACTGCTACAATAAAATGTCCCACATAAAACGTGTAGATTTTCTAAAGTGATAATGGGTTTAAGAAGTAGTACTCGTGTAGTCTTCAGTGATTTTGGCA
This sequence comes from Rana temporaria, assembly GCF_905171775.1. Classification (NCBI taxonomy): domain Eukaryota; kingdom Metazoa; phylum Chordata; class Amphibia; order Anura; family Ranidae; genus Rana; species Rana temporaria. The sequence continues at coordinate 114,770,940 of NC_053497.1, forward strand.
ACTACAAATTTCAGTATGTGCAACAATCTTGAAAAAAAGACTTGTAGTATATTAAATGTTGACTTTTGTCTCCTTTTCTGCAGTTACACCAGGTCCTCCTCACGCATGACTCTTTCCCCACTTAATGTGAACACAGTACGAAGAGATCGCACGAAAGATTACCGAAAACCAGGGAGGATTTTCAGGAAAGCCTAAACCACATCAATACAAAAATTTGATCGATTTGTTGAGCCTTGTCCCCATTTACTGTTTGGCCTGTCGATGTGACACCAGAGCGGGGTTCTGTGCCCAGAAGCCATTATGGGTGTGGAGAAATTGGTATGGAAAAGTGGACCGGTTTTGTGAAGTATTGGGGCAGCTATACTGTGTGCCAAGACAAAATATATATGAAAATGAGACTTGTTTCTCCAGAGCCTACATGACCAACTCAATAAGAATTGGCAAGGTTAATGTCTCAGTGACATCGCTATTGGCTAAAGATTTATTTATTTATTGGCTTCTTTATTTATTGTCACGTTCAGTAAATATGCTTTAAGACAACTTTTTGCAAAGACATTTGTAGTACATGTGCCATATGTTTCAAGATAGGTGCTTTTTGGTCATGTTGTGGGTTCCACAATGGTTTTAACAGAGTCCTGTTAAAATGTAACTGACACATCCATGTGAAATTCTGCACATTGGCCATGTCTTCTGATTGATGTGAAGAAAGACCTGTCTACATTGTTCATAAAGTTTACGCAATCTTGCTTTTATATCCTAATACTGTACCAAGAACATAAACATGTGGATCTGATTTATTGCCGTGGCAGAAATTCCAATTTTTCTTTATTTCTTCAAATTCTGTCACACAATTTTGACTATCATGTTCTCTTCAGACAATTTGTCCAGTAATTGACTTTCCCACAGGTTGTTAAGTGAAGGTGCTGGCTGCATGGTCTGGTTTACTGAGAGGTAAATCACACGTGAAATGTGATTATGTAAAATATACTGCAAAACTAATAAGTCTTGTCGACAATGGTTTCCAAACAAATGGTAATGGGTATTAAAATAAATTTACTTATGTTTGACCATTTTTGTTGGGTTAAGGAAGACCGTGAACCAGCAGATGCTAAAGAACGACATGTCCAAGTATGGGTGTTAATTTTTTGGAAAGAAATGCATACTAGGAGCTGTAATTCTTCAATAACTCTGGGGCAAGAGATCTGGTCTGCAAACAAAAATTTCCAACCTAAAACAATAATTTATAATTCAACTGCCCAAAAAATATTGTGGTCAAATGAACTCCTAACAATAAAAGGATTCATTTTTGCCAGTGGTGCTTTTTTCAGGTACTGATAGAAATCACTGTCTCCTATTCCAGCTGTTCTTTGCCTGATTGCACTACCATCTCAAGTCTGTTGTGCCTTCATAGAGCCAGGTAAGAAACCCTTGGCTGATTACCATTGCTCAGCCATCTCTTGCCTTCATTAAGTAAAATTATTAGTTTAGCTAAGCCAAGCTTGCACGTCCATGAACCTTGCTTCTCTGTCCTTAGCTTGTTCCTGGCAGCCTCAGCTTTAGAGCTTGTTCAGCCTAAATTCGTTTTTAGGTATGGAGATAAAGTTGCATCCAGTACAGCCTGTTCACACCAACATGGTGTGTTGCATGGAGTTCTCCTGCAGACTGTTTTGTGTACATTCACAATGGCACACAAGTGAAGCAGGAGTTTTTGTGCAGGAAGGTTGTTGATCTTTGGAATAGAAGATCCAAGCCCGGGAAGGGGTGAGTAGGCAAACAAGGGGTTAGGTTTCCATATGGAATGGTTGGTGTAAGGGTTATTGGAAGAGACCTGCTTCAAGCTTCTGTTACATTCCCATTGACTTGAACAAAAACAGAAGCTCTTTGACATAGGCCTTTACAGTGACAGAGTGTTATAGAGTGAGTATTGGGGGGGAAGGGTGTGAGTCTTACATGGAGAACTAGTGTGAGATTAAAGCCAGGTACACACTAAAAGTTCTAACAGCGAGTTGCACAAAAAACTGACAGCTCCGGTCCGAGCCGCTGTACTAACCATGCAAGGTTGGTTCAGCAATATCCTCTGCTCAGCTGTTGTGTTCTGACAGAAGGACAGCCCCCCACCAGAACACTCTAATCAGCGCTCTCTGCCATTGGCTGAGAGTGCCGATCAGGAGTCAGTCAACTGCTGGTTTTCCAGTATGCACGTCCAACAGAAGCCTGACAATCAAAGGGCTTCTTTTGGACAGATCGACATACACACGAGGCAAATATCGGCCATTTTTTTTAACCGGCTGTTGTTTCGTCATTCGGCCCGTTTATACCCAGGTTAAGTATTAAAGAAAGGGCCAACAAGGTGGATAGCGGAATCTCTCCCATGGGACATTGGTCTCTGACAGCGAGACCTTCCACTGTCAGAATAGACTGATCATCAACTGGTCACTGTTAAAAAAAAAGTTTTCCCAGCAAGTCCCTTCAAGAGAAGTTGATCAAAGGATCAATTTTTATGATGCAAAAGCAGCCACACAGTCACTGATGAACCGGGAGAATTTCCGTCAATGTATTGTCTACTTGGGTCTGATGGTTAGTTTTAGGGTTACTGACAAGGACTAGTGTTTTTGGGAGGGTTAGTGTTACATGAAGAGGTGGTTATAGAGTTACACAATGGGTTTGTGTTAAGATTATGGGGAAGGATATTGCTAAGGTGGAAGGGTGGGTTGGGGTTACAGGAAGGGTAAGTGTTCCTGAAAATGTTATTGTGAGGGTTGCAGGAAGAATTGGTGTTAAGGGTATGAGGAAGGGTAAAGCTGTCCATCCACAGCTCAAATATTTAACAGATTCCTGATAAATAGGCCAAAATTTGAGTCATAAGTGGCCCGGCCATTACCACCCAGTTTAACAGACTTCAATTTAGAAATTAAAGGAGCCTGGTGGAAAAAAGTCAGAATACAATAGCGAACAGCGTGAGATTCGTCCATCTATGCTGTTTAACATTTCTCTACATGTATGACTAGCTTTATGCCCTGTGCACACAATCGGATATCTGATGGAATCTAATCCGATAGATTTTTTCGTCGGATATCCGATGAAGCTGACATTCATCAGTCTTGCCTACTGTATCGGTGTCTCAGAATCAAGTCGACACATGCTCGGAAGCATTGAACTTCATTTTCCTCTGCACGTCGTTGTTTTTTACGTCACCGCGTTTGAAACGATCGGATTTTTAACTAATGTTGTGTAGGCAAGACTGATGAAAGTGAGCTTCATCGGAAATCTGATGAAGAAATCCATCGGTCCGTTTTCATCGGATGAACCGATTGTGTGTACGTGGCATTAGGGTTAAAGGGTTACAAGAAAAATAAGAGTTGCTGGAAATGTTAGTTTAAGGGGGCCTTAGGGTTCAGCATTGTTCTATGTGTCAAAAGCTTTGTACTGAAAACTAACAGAGCTTATCTTGTGGTGCCAAAAGCGAACCTACTATGACTAAATGGATCTAGAATGTGCGTCAATGAAACGCAAATTAACATGCATTTTAGTGTGAACAAGTCCCAAGTCACATTTTAGCGGTGACTAATGTGATTATGTGCAGTAACCCTTATACATGGGAGATGTACTATTCAGGCTGTGTGGTATCATACTGTATACAGGAAGCTACTCATTATTTCAGATGCCTCCAAATAAAAATTATCAGCACTGCATAAGATTCAATCGTTACATAAAATGTGATTAGCAATTAAGCAAAAGAAACAAATAAGAACCCTTTTTAGTTTCTAATTTTACAGATTGCCAATTGCAAATTTCATCAACCAAGACCCACTATGTTTCAGACATTGCCAATGCTGCATGCTTAAAACACATTTCTCAGTGGATTTTTTGACACCCAACACCATCAGCAGAAAACAAGTGATACTTTAATGTAAAGAACACCAAATGCCCATATCACTCGAGATTGTTTTTAACAGTTGATCACTTCTGGTAGTGACAGACAGTACATAGTGGATTTACATTAGACAGAAAAGAGGTACAGAGGGATTGTGGTCCAGCAGAGGGACATGTGGGAGCAACGTCTGTGGAAATGTCATTGCAAGCCTCATTACCCAGGCAGCTGCTGAGTCCTCAGGCGGACAGCGCAGGACGAGGTAGAGGGCGGAAAGGCGATGTTGGATTATATATTAGTCATGTGTGATCTCAGGCCATGGGCCGATGTTTTCATTCCTTCCTGAATCACCCACCATCTGTTGCCTTTATCATAAACTGCTGTCACAAGAGATCCTGACTTGTCATTTACCTCATCCCGTACACACAAGGGGGCCGTTTAGGACACAAAGCTGTAATCACGTTTCTCTTTTTTCTATAGATGGTTTGTAGTAGCTCACTAAAAATGTTTCTAAAACTCTGGAGAATATGGAATCTAGTTAGCCGGGACAAGAAAAGATACCGGTAGCATGGTCTAAAGGGCTATTGAAAGGGTGAGTGCACTTAGTATGTTCCCTTCTCCTCCAGGAGTATTCCTCTGAAGGCATACTGTGTACTTGATGTGTTAAACCCTTATGCTACGTACACACGATCGGACATTCCGACATCAAAACCATGGATTTTTATCGGACGGATTGTTCGCTCAAACTTGTCTTGCATACACACGGTCACACAAATGTTGTTGGAAATTGCGAACGTCAAGAACGCAGTGACGTACAACACTACGACGAGCCGAGAAAGCGGAGGTTCACCCTTAGAGAGCACTTTTTAGCCTTAGATTCCTGCTCGTTTTGTCTAGGGGAATCGGCTATTTGTTTTAAAATATGAGCAGTACTTACCCGTTTACGAGATGCATCCTCTCTGTCGCTTCCGGGTATGGGCTGTGGGAATGGGCGTTCCTTCTTGATTGACAGTCTTCCGAGAGGCTTCCGACGGTCGCATCTCATTTGTAGTCGGAAATTCTACTTTTGCACGTGCAGGATTGCTGTCCCCTACGGTAACAGTCTTTAACAGTTCCTAACTCAATGTAACAATTTCTTCAGCTTCATTACAATCTCTTCTTGTAGTTTATTACCACTGGGCTCCTGGTCTTTCACTAGGCCCTCTGATTCACTAACTCCGAATCCCTTAAGCTCCTCCATTCTTTGCGGTGGTATCCCTTCAAGCATCACCCCTGCTTCCCTGCTGGGTCCCTAGCTTGGCATTCCAGATACTTCTCAAGCTTCACCCCTGCTAGCCCGCTCGGTCCCTGGCTTGACACATAAGGCTGCTCTGCAAGCATCACCTTCGCTGTCTGGGTCCCTGACTTGATCACCACCTGAAGTTTCCCCGATTCTCTACCGTGCCCGTTGGGTGAGAATGTGTCCCAGGTACTTGCTTCAGTTACTCACTGTGGTCCCTGAAAATAAGGCCGGTGGTCCCTTTGTGGCAACAGCTTCCCCTCTACCTCTGACAGGTTCTTAGGCCAACAGAACCATCACTTCTGGTTGGACTGCAAGCTGCAATCCCAAGCCTGCGCTGCTCCCTTGCTTCCGGATAATCCCTCACACAGCCTAGCAGCCAGACGCCCCCGGGATAGGCCCAATCTGTGGCCTAGCAGCCCAGGGCAAACTACATATGTCTACCCAGACAGCCATCCGGGTGGAACAGAACATAGATCCCCTGACTCCACCAGAATATATATGCTCTCCCAGCAGGCCAAGGGATTCAAGAAAACCCCTGCCCATTGGCTGAGATACCCCACATACCCATAAGCTGACCTTGGGTTGCCCTTCTCATATCTAGTACCACCAAGTACCCGGCCACCTAGTGGTAAAAAAGAAAAGTGCAACAAAGCCAAACTTAGGGAGAAATCAATAGATCTCTATTAATCAACCAGGATAACTACTCCTGGCAAGTAAATTTGTGAGGCACTCCCTACGTAAAAAAATGCACCGGCCGGACGTACGTTTCTGAATCGGCGTATCTACCTAATTTGCATATTCCTCGCGTAAATCGACGGAAGCGCCACCTAGCGGCCAGTGTAAATATGCAACTAAGATACGATGGCGTAAGAGACTTACGCCAGTCGGATCTTAGTTAAATTCCAGTGTATCTTGTTTTCTGAATACAGAAAAAAGATACGCCGTAGCATCCTAGAAGTTTTGCGGCGTATCAATAGATACGCCAGCGTAACTTCTTTCCGAATCTACCCAATATCTTTTATTATAATAAATATCCCAGATTTTCTTTTAAAAAAAAATATTTTCCTCAGTTTAAGCCGATATGTAATGTTCTACATATTTTTGGTAAAAAAAATAAAAAATATATATATATATAAGCTTATTTTGATTGGCTTGCGCAAAAGTTATAGGGGTAGATTCACGTAGATCCGCGTATCTTTGCGGCCGCGTAACATATCCGATTTACGTTACACCTCTGCAACTTAGACGGGCAAGTGCTGTATTCTCAAAGCACTTGCTCTGTAAGTTGCGGCGGCGTAGCGTAAATCATCCGGCGTAAGCCCGTCTAATTCAAATGTGGGACAGGGTGGCGTGTTTTACGTTAATGTTGTGTGACCCGACGTGATTGACATTTTTCCCGAACGGCGCATTCCCCGTCCGTGGAATTTCCCAGTGTGCATTGCTTCTGAAACGCCGCAAGGACGTCATTGGTTTCGACGTGAACGTAAATGACATCCAACCCCATTCACGAACGAATTACGCAAACAACGTAAAAAATTCAAAATTCGACGCGGGAACGACGGCCATACTTAACATTGGTACGCCGCACTTACGCCACCATATAGCAGGGGTAACTATACACCGGAAAAAGCCTAACGTAAACGGCGTAAATGTACTGCGTCGGCCGGGCGTACGTTTGTGAATTTGCGTATCTTGCTGATTTACATATTTCGACACGTAAATCAGCATACACGCCCCTAGCGGTCAGCGTAAAAATGCAGTTATGATCCGACGGCGTAAGAGACTTACGCCGGTCGGATCTAATAGAAATCTATGCGTAACTGATTCTATGAATCAGGCGCATAGATACGACCGGCCGGACTCAGAGATACGACGGCGTATCTGGAGATACGCCGTCGTATCTTGTCTGTGAATCTACCCCATAGTGCCTACAAATTAGGTTATTGATTTATGGCAATTTTTTTGTTTATTACTAGTAATGGCGGCGATCTGTGATTTTTATCGGGACTGCGACATTGTAGCGGATAGATTTGACACTTTTTACAAACCATTCACATTTATACAGTGCTCAGTGCTATAAGTAGCCACTGATTACTGTATAAATGTCACTGGCAGGGAAGCGGGTTAACACTATCAAGGGGTTAAATATGTTCCCTCACTGTGTATTCTAACTGTGGGGGGATGGGACTGACTATATACTAGGAACACACGATCTGTCTCCTCTCCCGACAGGATGTGGATTTCTGTGTTTACGCACACAGATCCACATTCCTGCTCTGTCACGAGCAATCGCAGGTGTCCGGCGGACATCGCGGCCAGGCACACGCATTGGCTGCTCAGTGACGCGGCGGGCGCGCGTGCCCCTTATACCCCTTAAAGCAGCCACCGTACAGCTACGGCGATTCACGCAGGGGAGCCATTCTGACGCTGGGTGGTCGGCATGTGGTTAAGCTGGGGTCAGGGATTCTTTAAAGTGTAAGTCCAGCTTTACAAAAAACATACTATCCTGTCACATATGGCTATAGCAGCATAGTGTGCTAAACCCACCTACCAGCCAGGGCTCTCATTCTTTTTAAACAGTGAAGTCTACAAGCACATTTGGAAGAATCCAGTTCCTCTTAAAATCTTCTGGAATCAGGTAATAAGTGCGGCAGGCTTCTTGCTCAAACCCTGCGGACACAGCGAATTGCGTCCTACATACCACACATAGTAAATTCCACCGGCCAAAAAAAAATCACTACCTCAACAAATTGCCCAGGAATTCGGGACCTTTTATGGCTCTCTATACAACTTGAGTGGACCTATCCCTGCACATGAGGCTATGGTGTCATATCTGTCCCAATCTGCTATGCCTTCATTGCAGTCGGAAGCGCGTGAGCTTTTGGAAGACCCTATTACGGTGACCGAACTCCAACAGGCCCTAAACAGTACGAAACTGGGCAAACCCCCGGGACCAGATGGTCTTACTACTGCATACTACAAGGCCCTGTTTCCATCCTTAGGACACCGTTTAGTAGACCTATTTAATGGCACGGGGAGAGTCTTTCACAAAACTACATTACAAGCACAGATTTCGGTCATTCCGAAGGAAGGTAAAGACCCGACCCAATGTGGGAGCTATCGGCCTATCTCTCTTCTGAATACTGACCTCAAGTTGTTTACTAAGATCTTGGCCGTTAGACTCCAACAGCACCTACCGTCCCTTATCCATTTAGACCAGGTGGGGTTTGTCCCGACTAGGGAGGCTGGGGATAATACCACTAAAGTACTAAACCTGTTACACGTTGCGGTAGATAGTAAAACACCATGGGCTAGTTTTACATACCTATACTCTACGCCGCCGTAACTTTGAGAGGCGAGTATGGTATTCTCAAAGATTTTGCGCCAGAAGTTACGGCGGCGTAGCGTATTAGGGCCGGTGTAAGCCCGCCTAATTCACGAGTTACGCAAACGGCGTAAAACTTGAAAAATTTGACGCGGTTCCGACGTCCGTACTTCACATTGGCTGCGCCATCTTTTTGGTGGTTTATCTTTACGCCTGAAAACCCCTTACGTAAACGGCGTATCTTTACTGCGACGGCCGGGCGTACGTTCGTGAATCGGCGTATCTAGCTGATTTACATATTCTAGGCGTAAATCAGCATACACGCCCCTAGCGGCCAGCGTAAATATGTAGTTAAGATACGACGACGCAGGAGACTTACGCCGGTCGTATCTTAGCAATATTTAAGCGTATCTCAGTTTGAGAATACGCTTAAATATAATGCGGCGGGGATTCGGACTTACAACGGCGTATCTACTGATACGCCCGTCGTAAGTCTACCTGAATCTGGCCCCATGTCTTTTCCTTGGGACGGACGCCGAAAAGGCGTCCAACCGGGTCAACTGGGCGTTCATGTTCGAGACGTTGGGATATGTAGGCCTGGGGAGTAAGATGCTCCGTTGGATAACCGCAGCCTACACTGAACCCACGGCCAGTGTTAGAGCTAATGGGGTGCTCTCAGAGACCTTTACAGTTACCAATGGCACTAGACAAGGTTGCCCCTTATCGCCCCTCCTGTTTGCACTCTCCCTGGAACCCTTCTTGGGCCACATCCGACTGAATTCAAACATCACAGGCATAGGAGTGAACGGAAGGCAATATAAAATCTCTGCCTACGCTGACGACCTGATGTTCACCCTTACAAATCCCATGGTCTCCCTGCCAAATTTGTTACGTGAATTTGAATTATATGGCCAGCTCTCCAATTTTAAGATAAATTTTACCAAATCTGAGGCAATGGGCATAGGGATTTCACCTCCTCGACTTACTAGACTCAGAGACGGCTTCCATCTGAAATGGACGGATACAGCTCTGAGGTATCTTGGTATCCATATACCTACGACTTTCTCCCGTGTTTTTAAGTTAAACCCCCCCCCCCCCCTTTTGAAGACAATCCAACAGTCGCTGGACCAATGGAGCAGTGGTCTGCATTCCTGGTTGGGCTGCTGTAATATTCTTAAAATGGCGGTGTTGCCTAAACTTTTGTATCTCATGCAGGCCCTCCCAATTCATATTCCCAGGACTTTTTCTAAACAAATCCATTCTATTTTTACTCGTTTCCTATGGTCAGGGAAACACCTACGACAGTAGGGCGACACTCTCATTACCTAAGTCGCACGGGGGGTTGGCATTACCAGATATGCGTCTTTACAAAACAATAAGAGGTTATTGTTTTGTCGCTTTCCCTGGGCAAGTTTGCAAGCTTCTTGGGATCCAGACTTTTTTTCCCCCCATGAATTATAAATGGGAGAGATTCAGGTCCCCAGGGGGCTAGAGCGCGGGAGCGGGATCCATTGAAGAAGGTTGCTGGTCCACCTCAGGAATGGTGACTTGTTGGGAACCTGTAATGATGGAAAACTTCAGTCTGGATCTACCATATGTAGACTTCATCCACAACCCAGATAGCATGGATAACTTGCCACAAATGTGTGGTAGTGTTGAATTGTAAGTCTGCACATTATCACTGGCATATAGCACACCTTCAGAGCACTTGAAGCACAAGTTCTAGTTGACACTTTTCCAATTTGTAGCAAATTTGCATGGCAAGTCTCTACCGGTAGCAAGAGCAAAGTTGCTCAGTATCGGTCCCGATACCGATACTGGTATCGGTACAACCCTAGAAAAAACAATGAGGCGACCAGGCAGAGAAACAAGACTTACCGCCGGGAATGCACGGGAATCAGCCGCTAGCGGTGCGGTATTAACCCCCGCTAGCGGCCGAAAAAGGGTTAATACCGCCCGCAATGCGCCTCTATAAAGGCGCATTACAAGCGGTATTGCCGCGGTTTCCCATTGTTTTCAATGGGAAGGGGCGGTATACATGCCTATGTATGTTATCCACTCTGGCTCCCCCTCCACTATATACCTTACTAACCCTGGACCCTTGCACTATGTACATTTGATACTCCTGCACTTTGCACGATTTTGCCACACCCACCATTTGTTGCGACCCACTATGCACACAACTTTTAGCCATGTCGCAGACATTCTGATTTTCAAAATTTCCCAGGTATGCCATTTAGGTAAAACTGCACATTTAGATAACAGTAAGGGATTTTATGAAAGTAGGCCTAAACGCTAACTTGTTGACATTTGCTAAAGCACTGAATATCATAAACAGCGTGCTACATAAAGAATGCAGATCTCAGAAGTGCACTACATAAAAGAATGCAGGGTTCAGGAGTGCATTGCATAAAGAATGCAGGGCTCAGCTGTGCCCATCAATGCAGCCTGACCAGTGCCCATCTATTAAGCCTTGCCGATGCCCATCTATGCAGCCTCACCAGTGCCCCTCCAATGCAGCCTTACCAGTGCCCATCAATGCAGCCTCATTGATGGTTCAGGGGATCGGAGAGAGAGGAAAGGAAGAGGAGAGTCGGCCAGATCATCACAAAGGCTGGTGTTGCCCGCTGTGACCGCTTTAATTTAAATCGGCAGGTGCCCTCCATCACACAAGTCCTGCCTTCTGGATCAGCTCCTACCTATGATAGACAGCACATGTCCCAGCATTTGACAACTGTGCTGTCTATCAAAGGAGCCAAACCAGGAGATGGTACTTTGTGTGATTCACAGTGATTCAAATGAAAGCTGTCACAGCGGGCGACACCCACCTGACACACCCCAGTGTGTGGCACCCGGGGCAGACCTCCACCTGTTGGTATGTCACTGGGTTCGGAGCCCCCCTCTTCCTCAGCACCCGCCCTGCACCTAGCGCCGCCCCTGTCTGCCGGGGACAGACTTGCTCTTGGGACAGTGTCCTCAGTTCGAGGACTGTCCCCAGAAACCGGGGATGTCTTGTTACCCTAGGGTATAGTGTTCAGCAGCAATATAATCACACCACTATCATCGATTTTTTCGCTCTATTACACTAAATGGGGCACAACTTCTGATTCAACATGTGCTCTTAAAGTCGGAGCGCATGTCGCATCAGTGCGAACAGGGGCTAAAAAATGATCTGCAATGGCTGGCCTACCTGTTAGATGAAACCGGTCTATAATAGACTTAGAATATTGTGCCACCAAAAATGAATTTTTATGGCCCCCATAGTGGAATGCAGTCTCTAGGGTGTGAAGTGAACAGTCAAAGCAAAGACTCCCAACTGTCACTGGTGTGCAATAATGTCATATAGACAGTTCCAATGCCAAGTCCAGGTGAGGCAGTGAACAAGAGAGTCACCAAGGAGCTTAATAGGAAATTGACTCATAGAAAAAGTCCCTAGTAAAAGCAAAAAAAAAAAGCAGACAACCCCTTAGGAATGACAGCTAGCTGCTCGGAGATTAATGTGCTATACCCAGTGTTGAAGTTCCGCTCCACCTTTGGCCACCAGGGGGCTCTGGAAGAAACACCATATGTACTGCCCATCCCAGAGACTGCACTGTGCTATATAGAGCCATAATTATTGTTTTTTGGTGGCACAATATTCTATTATAGACTGCTTCCATCTAATAGGTGTGTTTGCTCTAGGATTAATTTGTTTGTTTTCCTTCTATCCACATCCAGTCTTCTTTGGATTTTGCTCCATCAGCGCCTCTTCTTAGAGGGGAATTTTCTTATCATATAAGCTTTCAAGATTTTTTTATTTCATGTGATTTATGGTTTGATATGTTTTTTTGGTTCAAGCTTTCCCTCTAATGCCGCGTGCACACAATCGGAATTTCCGACAAGAAAAGTTCGATGTGAGCTTTTGGTCGGAAATTTCCGACCGTGTGTAGGTCCCATCAGACATTTTCTGTCAGAATTTCCGACAGCAAAAATTTGAGAGCTGGTTCTCAAATTTTCCAACGGCAAAAGTTCTTGTCGGAAATTCCGTATGCAATTCTGATGCACAAAAATCCTACGCATGCTCGGAATCAATTCGACACACGCTCGGAATCCTTGAACTTCATTTTTCTTGGCTCATCGTAGTGTTGTACGTGACTATGTTCTTAACGGTTGGAATTTCCGACAACATTTGTGTGATCGTGTGTACGCAAGACAAGTTTGAGTTAACATTCCGTAGGAAAAAAATCCACGGTTTTGTTGTCGAAATTTCAGATCGTGTGTACGCGGCATAAGTCCTGGCGCCATCACCATAACTTTTTAGAATGGCTTGCTTGAATCTGATATAAGTATGTATATGTGTACATCAGATATTGTGTATACAAAAGACAGTAAGGAGTCTGTAGAGGGTGTTATTTTAATTCCTCTTCTACCTCACAAACCAGGTTCCCCAGGTTCACCAGATTACTCGCAGTTAGAAATGATTTCAGGTATTTTTGGACCTGAGACGCCTTTGATTGGCTGTTCTCTTAGAAAGTTTCCTCTGCAGGATAGCCTCAGAGGCTCTGAAGAAGGTCGGTCCGTCGAAACATGTCATCCAGCAGGGTCCTATTCAACACCCCTCACCTCGGTCTGGTAGTCCAAGCTATCTGTGAGAGACTAGTCACCCATGTGGCTTGATGAACGAGTTTACATATTCATGTTTGTGAGTAGACATCTTTAGGGTAGGATGACCACATTTCCAAACTACCATTCAGGGACACTACCCCCCCGCCCTTCCCAAAAATCAGCTTGTGCTGTAACGAATCACAGCACAGTGATTGGACTATGGATTTATGATTTCTCCAATCACACACAGGGGCGGGGGTTGTGCTGCTTTAGGCATTCCCGGTGCATTGCCATGAAATGTGATTTGCCATGAAATGTGATGCTCCGCCTCCATCACATCCCATTGGCTCACTCATGTCATGTGACATATAGACACGTCATCAGTCTCAGCTAGGCTATCATAGGGAGAGGATCTCCTCTCCCTGTAATAGCTGAAGCTGCACGGAGCTGTAGTAGTAAATGTAGCTTACTCGCACACCCAGGGAGGTCAGCCCCCGTGCAGCTCTTCAAAGGGCTAAGAGAGAGGAGAGGGGGGCAGGCAGATGGGAGGCTGCTCCATTATACAGGCTGCCCATGGTGTGTGTGTGTGTGTGCTGCTGGCCACACAGCCTGAGAGCAGGAGGAGGGGAGAGGCAGCCTATAGATGTGTGTGACATCATTGTTTCTATACATTGTTACACCAGCAATGCACTCACTGCAACACTCACTATCACACTGCCTTCTCCTTCCTAACAGTATATACCAGCTCCGTGCAGCTTCAGCTATTACAGGGAGAGGAGACTGCCCCCCTCTCCTCTCTCTTAGCCCTTTGAAGAGCTGCACGGGGGCTGACCTCCCTGGGTGTGCGAGTAAGCTACATTTACTACTAGTACAGCTCCGTGCAGCTATGATATGTCACATGACATGAGTGAGCCAATGGGAGGCGGAGCATCACATTTCATGGCAAATCACATTTCATGGCAATGCACCGGCCAGGACAAGTACTGTCAGTGAGTAAAATGGTGATGTGGCGGCCTTATTTGGGGGCAGCTGATTGGCCCGGGGGGGGGGGGGGTGGCTGTGTCAGTTTCATTCCGGGACACTGTATTGTCCTGGAATGAATGTGCCCGGGACAGACCTGCAAAATGCGGGACAGTCCCGGGCAATCCGGGACATGTGGTCACCTTACTTTAGGGTTTTATTAGATATTTTTAATACATTTGTTGAATAATACACTAGGCCAGTGCAGCCTCTCTTGTTTCTTATATTCCTACAGTACGGCCAGGATGACCACTGTCCTAGAGGGCAGCAAGGCATCTAAGGGATTATCCGTTTTTTGATCTATCCATACAGCACTATTGAGACAGTTCACAGATGCGCAGAAGTATGTTTTTCTATTTGTTGGTGAGATTCAGACTCATGCCTGAACCTGCCTTAGCTCATCTCTACTAAAGCCTTGTACACACGATCAGTTTTCCCGACGGGAAAACTGTTAGAGCTTTTACCCGGGAATCCCGACCGTGTATATGCTCCATCGCAGTTTTTCCGACGTTTTTTTGCTTCCTGTACATATTCCTGTACATATCTCAGGGTTTTATCTTCAGTTTTGACTGGTGTGTGCCTTGAGGGGATGACATTTTTAATGCTCTTTGATGTCTCTACTTTCAGTTCTAAAAGTCCATCCCCAACAATTAGCGTATCAGAAAACCAGTTCCTTCCAGTGGTTTGTAAAAGAAAAAACAAGAGGGAGGGCGCACCGACCTAGTACATTATCATAAGAGATTTTTATTTTAGTAAAAACAAGTGATTTATACTAACAAACGAGAGTTTGAATACAGCTTTGTCAATTAACCACTTAAGGACCCCTTCACGTCGGTTTACGTCGGCAGAATGGCACGGCTGGGCACATCAACCTATATGCACGTTGCCCTTTAAGCCCAGCCGCGGGGTCGCGGGCACGCGACCCGGTCCGAAGCTCCGTGACCACGGCCGCGGGACTGGCGGACCCGATCGCCGCTGGAGTCCCGCGATCGGTCCCCGGAGCTGAAGAACGGGGAGAGCTGTGTGTAAACACGGCTTCCCCGTTCTTCACTGTGGCGCCGTGATCGATCGTGTGTTCCCTTATATAGGGAATCACAATCGATGACGTCACACCTACAGCCACACCCCCCTACAGTTAGAAACAGACATGAGGTCACACATAACCCCATCAGCGCCCCCTTGTGGTTAATTCCCAAACTGCAATTGTAATTTTCACAGTAAACAATGCATTTTAAATGCATTTTTTGCTGTGAAAATGACAATGGTCTCAAAAAGGTGTCAAAATTGTCAGTAAGTGCTTTCTTGTGAAAAAAAAATTGTCCGAAGTGTCCGCCATAATGTCGTAGTCATGAAAAAAATTGCTGATCGCCGCCATTAGTAGTAAAACAAATAATTAATAAAAATGCAATAAAACTATGCCCTATTTTGTAAACTCTATACATTTTGCGCAAACCAACCGATAAACGCTTATTGCGATTTTTTTTACCAAAAATAGGTAGAAGAATACGTATCGGCCTAAACTGAGGAAAAAATGTTTTTTTTTATATATATATTTTTGGGGGATATTTATTATAGCAAAAAGTAAAAAATATTGCATTTTATTCAAAATTGTCGCTCTATTTTTGTTTATAGCGCAAAAAATAAAAACCGCAGAGGTGATCAAATACCACCAAAAGAAAGCTCTATTTGTGGGAAAAAAAGGACGCCAATTTTGTTTGGGAACCACGTCGCACGACCGCGCAATTGTCAGTTTTTTTTTTAACAGAAAGAAAGAGACGCAATTGTCAGTTTAAGCGACGCAATGCCGAATCGCAAAAACTGGCCGGGTCCTTTAGCTGCCTAAAGGTCCAGGTCTTAAGTGGTTAATCAGACCAGTCTTCTTGGTCCCTGCCAGCAAGACTTGATGGTCTGATTAATTTACAAAGCTGTATACTCTCGTTTGCGAGTATAAATCACTTGTTTTTACTAAAATAAAAATCTCTTATGATAATGCACTAGGTCGGTGCGCCCCCCTCTTTTGTTTTTTCTTTTCTCTCAGTCTGTGAACAATCATGGTTCAGAGGAGGGCTGCAAGACCTGTCGTTTTATCTTATGATTGGACTGCATTACCCCATAACAAAAACACCAGAGCGCAGGAGAATTTTTCTGTATTGTTCCAGTGGTTTGTACCATTGATGGGCAAATTTGTTACAAGTAGCATTACAAAGACAGCCATTACAATGGTGGCCTTCTATGGAGCGGGGGAGGGGGTGAGCTGTTCCTGGGAAGTTACCTCAAATCATCAGTGAACACTCCCTGTGTAACCTGCCAAGTGTGCGATACCCGCCAGACATTGCCTGCCTAGCCCGTGCACACCTCGTGATACTGTGGGAAAACCTCCAATTTCATCTGGGGCCAGAAAGAGTCCAAGAGGTACAGAGGAATGATAACCATCTGCCGGCTGAGACTTCTTTCAGGCTCCAGATAATACAATAACAAGCTGCCAGTACATTGTCCTTTACCTGTTTACTGAGTCAAAGAAAAGTAAAGATAACGCAGTGGCTGCTAGCGTCCTGAGACTTAATGCACACCTTCAGGAGCGACATACAAGGGCGGCCGCTGCTGATCTACTACAAATGCTGCCTGCTTTTTATGCTGACCCTCTGGCTTTAATGCCGGGTACACACGGTCGTTTTTTGTCTTGTAAAAAAACATTGTTTTTTCTCATGAAAAAAAACAAAGTTTTTCAAACTTCATTTTAAAAAACGACGTTGCCTACACACCATCGATTTTTTAAAATGCTCTAGCAAAACGCGGTTACGTACAACACGTACGACGGCACTCTGTTCCATTCAAGCTCGCGTCATAACTTGCTTCTGAGCATGCGCGGGTTTAAAAACGTTGTTTTAAACGTCGTTTTAGCCCACACACGATCATTTTTTATAACAAAAAAAACGACTTTTTGAAAAACGACATAAAAAATTGAAGCATGTTCGAATTTTTTTTTTGTCGTCTTTCATAAGACATAAAACGAAGTTTTGCCCACACATGATCATTTTAAATGACGTTTTTAAAAATGTCGTTTTTTTTCATCACAAAATACTTTTTGAGCTACTGGCCAGAGCAAGCAAGCCTGTGAATGAGAGAACAGTCTAAGGCCCCATACACACGATAGAATCCATCCGCTGAAAAATCCCAGCGAATGGGTTTCAGCGGATAGATTCTATGGTGTGTACACTCCAGCGGATCTGTTTCCGCGGATATTTATCCCCTGGGATGGATTCCAGCAGATAAATATTTGATGACATGCTATCAAATCTATCTGCTGGAATCCATCCCAACGGATGGATCCGCTGGTCTGTACAGACTCACCGGATCCATCCGTCCGAAGGGATCCCCCGCATGCGTCGTAATGATTCGACGCATGCGTGGAATTCCTTATATGACAGCGTCGCGCACGTCGCCGCGTCATAATCGCGGCGACGGCGCGACACGTCATCGCCAGAGGATTTCGGCGCGGATTTCGATTCGATGGTGAGTACACTCCATCGCATGGAAATCCGCGGAAATCCTCGAGAGGATTTATCCGTGGAAAAGGTCCGCTGGACCGTATCCACGGATAAATCCTCCCGTGTGTATGGGGCCTCAGGCTCCATTCACACCTTGGCGACAAAACGCCCGACGCTCGATACGCTGGAGGGGCGAATTTCCATTGCTGTCTATGAGATGGTTCACATCTCACGCCAAACGCCGAAACGCCGTACGCCTGCCAACAAGTCCCGGACCCTTTTTTTCAGGCGGGATTGGCGGTCGGCCATAGAGAGCAATGGAAATGATTTGTTAAAAAAAAGTTAAACGAATCGCGGGAAAATACGCCGCGTACGCGGC
Organism: Rana temporaria; assembly: GCF_905171775.1. Classification (NCBI taxonomy): domain Eukaryota; kingdom Metazoa; phylum Chordata; class Amphibia; order Anura; family Ranidae; genus Rana; species Rana temporaria. The sequence continues at coordinate 114,788,889 of NC_053497.1, forward strand.
GTTACTTGTCGCCAAGGTGTGAATGCAGCCTTAGGCCTCATTCACAATGGGCCGTTCGGGTCCGTCTGTCACGGACCTGAACGGCCGCTCCATGCATTGCTATGGAGCGTCGGATGTCAGCGGAGACATGTCCGCTGACATCCGACCCGATCCGACCCGCTAAAAACAGACGTATGTGGGGCCACGTTCCCATCCGTCCATGCGGATCGGATCGGGTCGGGTAAGATCTGATGAAAACGGACATGCTGTTCGTTTTCATCAGATCGCTCCATAGGACACAGCGGTGCCTGACAAGCCCCTCCCCGCTCAGTGAGCAGAGAGGAGCCTGTCATCCGTCGGCTCAGTGGAGATCTGCGGACTGATCTCCCGCTGAGCCGACGGGAGCAGGCGTACTCCGTAGCGACGGAGTCCGCCAAGTGTGAATGAGGCCTAAAAGCTTTATTTGTGTACTTGTTCCATTCTAAAAGCTTTATTTGTGTACTTGTTCCAAGTCAGTGACTCAAAAGTAACAAGTCCAGGGGATCAGCGTGACAGCTAGACAACTTTCAGAAGAAGTCATCAAGGGCCACTTCTATGTTCCTCTTTGGCCTGGTTTCCTTTTAAACGGTCCAGTCCACCCAATACTGATACTTTAACATTTGGTAGATACTAGGGAATAGAGATGGCCTTGAGTGTGTTAGAAATCCTATGTGCCTGATCCCACCAGGAAGCCGACACTGCACACGGCCAACCACAGCACTGCCTTTGATTAGCCGTGTGCAGTGTCTGCTTCCTGGCAGGATCAGGCATGTGGGATTTTGAACACACCTAAGCCCAGCTCTATTAGAGAACGACACCTTCTGCCAGCCCACCTCTACTTTTGAACTGATGGGGTCCAGGTACCTGCCGAGCAGGAGGGCTGGCTGTATGGCCTTATTGGTGACATCGATCCTCTTGTGGTTCCCACTGAAGCACTCCCTGATCTCTCTCCCTATGGCTGCACTGCAGGAGGATCAGTTCTAGTTTCTGCAACCCCACCTCCCTTCCACTGCTCTGATCACCCCCACCCCCCTGCTTTACGGGCCCCCCTGTGTACCCTTTCCCTTGTAGAACTGCTAGCTTTCCTCCTGTCCTCTCCCTCCCGCTGGCAGCTGCTGAGGACACACATGGGGGTAATTTCAGGATGGATATGTCATTTACCGGCCCTTAACTTTACTGAAAGAACGCAGTGAATGATTGGTACCTTTCGCTCCTGTGTTCATTCGTCACTTTCAATTGTGTTTATTATGCTTCATTTCTGATCTAATTGGACAGCGGGGGTCACCCCTGGTGATAAGAATAGTGATTGGATTATTTTTTTTGGTGATAGACTGCCAAAATATTAACACATAGAAGGCCAGTATGGTGGCTTGAATTTATGGGAGGAGCCTGGGGGGGTATTTAAGCAGACCACTCACCCATGCCCTTTATTGGTTCCAGTGCATGATACTACACGTCAATAGGCCAACTCTTCCCAACTCACTTCGTGTTCGCGAGTTTGTACGTTCGATTACAAGTGTGTTGCGGGTTCTCCGTTCGTGGTATTCGTCAGCTGTTCTCGCTCGCTGTTGTAGGTAGGATTCTAACCCTTTTCGTATCATATGCAATGTTGTGATTCGTTATGTTTCCTACCCTGCATCCCTTTCGTACTTAAAGCAGAGTTCCACCCAAAAATGGAACTTATGCTTTTCGGAATCCCTCCCCCCCCCCTTCCGGTGTCACATTTGGCACCTTTCAGGGGGGAAGGGGGAGCAGATACCTGTCTAAGCCAGGTATTTGCTCCCACTTCTGGACACAGATAGCCGCAGTAGCCGCAGGGACCAGTGAGAAGCACAGCGCCACTCGCGCAAGTGCAGTAGGGAACTAGGCTGTGAAGCAGCAACGCTTCACTTCCCAATTCCCTTAGGAAGATGGCGGCGCCTCCACCCGAGTGGACATCGCGGGCGCCCTGGACAGGTAAGTGTCCATATTTTATAAAAGTCAGCAGCTGCAGGATTTGTAGCTGCTGACTTTTAAAGACATTTTTTTTTGCCGAAACTCCGCTTTAAGCTGCATGCGAGTTGTTTTCCGTTGTGTCCCGACATCATTCAACACAGGCATAGTACATTCGTAAGTTCCCTCTGCCTTGTTTGTCATTCCATCTACAAACATACAATTTGTTCATAGATCCAAACCTCCCTGCCGCTGTCGGTCCTTGTCCGATATCACTCAACACAGGCTTCGCTGGTTATAGGATTTACTGTCCATGGGATTGCTGTCTCTACGATTTGAGATGTGCATGTATGCCCCTTTTCACACTGGGGGCGGCAGTAAATCGCCGCTATTTTTAGCGGCGCTTTACCGTCAATTTCACTGTGATATTCGGCCGCTGGGGGGGCACTTTTACCCCCCCGCTAGCGGCTGAGAAAGGGTTAAAACCACTGCAAAGCGCCTCTGCAGAGGCGCTTTGCTGGCGGTATAGCCGCGGTGCCCATTGATTTCATATATTTGATATACACACCGCTCCAAAGATGCTGCTAGCAGGACTTTTTTTACCGTGCTGCTAGTGCACCGCCTGATGCCTTGTCTGCACTTGATTAGCCTGGGGGGCTGGGTGGTTGGTATGTGTTTGGTTTTAGAGTAGGGGTGGCATACACTCTGCTAACAACTTGTATTGGATTATTTCATGCACTTTACAACTGAATCATATCGGATCCATTTCATTTGACTTACAACCGTTTTGTATCGGATTCATTTCATGCACCCTACAACCGATATCAGATTCATTTCATACATTTTACAACAGATTCATATCGGATTCATTTAATTTCACTCACAACTGATTTGTATCGGAGTAATTTCATTTCACTTACTACCGATTCATATCGGGTTCATTTCATGCATTTGTTTTATTTTCATGTCGCTTACCCTATTACCGATTCATAACGGTTCATGTCGCTTACCCCATTACCGATTCGTATTGGATCATGACATTTTCTCTGTTCATGTCATGTACCCTACCTACTGATTCATATTGGTTCACGTCCTAACCTACAACCGATTCATATCGAATCTGTTTTCATAACCGTCACAGTGCGATGTGAAACTAGTCGTGTTGGCGGCACAACAATTCGTATCGGATGTACTGCACAAAACGATTCGTATAGTATTTATTTTCTTACACTCTACAGCTACAATCGGTTGGGGACATGGTTCATTCCTACACATTGAATTTTTCTGCTATCCTTGTTTTTCGCCTATCAGGTTACTTTCTGGCAATCATTGCAAGCATGTCTCCAGCAGCACATGCAGTAATACAAACTTCTCACAGTCACCACAAACACATCTCCAGTGACAAACTCCCTTGCAATGGCTGCAAGCATGCATCACAGCATATTGCCCCCTAGTGTTAACCCCTTGCCTGCCAGTGACATTTACACAGTAATCAGTGCATTTTTATAGATCTGATCACTGTATAAATTTCACTGGTCCCAAAAATGTTTCAAAAGTGTCCAATCTGTCCACCGTACGGTTGCATTGCTGGAACGTGGGACAGGTGAGTGTCGGTTTATTAAAGGTCAGCAGCTATGCTTTTTGTAGCTGCTGACTTTTTAATAAACTAAAAAACGGGTGGAACTCAGTTTTCGGTGGTTAAACAGACCATTCGCCCATGCCCTTTGTTGGTTCCAGTGAGCGTTACCCTCCCTCCCATCCCCTTTTTCAGGACACTTTCCAGCACTTCTTCTCCACAACTATCCATTACGTATTTTGGGTATGCCTCCTTTTCTTGGCATACCGACCAGACGACCAAGGCACACCTGAGAGCTATGTTATGTTATAAGTCTTGTCGTGTGTTTATGTGATCTATATTTGTCTTGGTCATATGACCATGAATATATATATAAACATTTTACATCAGTTTATGTAATTTTTGGTGAGTAAACGAGCAGAAAGTTCAGCAAATCATTTTGAATCATGTAGGGGCAGGCTGATTGTACCCAAGTCCATGCATCAATAAACTTGGGTACAACCAGCCAGTCTGATTTTTTTACATGCGAATACTGCCAGCCACTAGCAGTAATTATTGCGGTCTGCTGGCTGGGAAGGTTTCCTGCCAGTGGCGGCTGTTGCTCAAATTTTTGAGGGAGGCGCAAACAAACTGAAAAAAAAAAAAAACTTCAATTGCAGCCTCATTCAGTCCAGTGTATGGCCAACTATAGCAAAGTGAATGTAGAAAAAGGAGAGGTGCGCAGTAGGTATAGGTGACATCATTGTTTGTCTAGTTGTACAGGTAAGCCTGAGTATCAGATGAGGGTCAGTTCACAGGTGCGCATCCATAATATTTGTTTTTCCCACTTGCATGTCGCTGTGTTTCGTCTGAGCTGGCAAGTACTACGTGCAAAAAAAAAAAATTGCATCATTATCTGTATTGTTTGGTATTTGTAGAGAATTCCTTCAAGCTGAACTTCAGGAAAACAAAGACATCCTCCCTTGCAGTGTTGCTGAACTAGCACTGCAAGGGTCACCAGCTTGTTTAGTTTAGGAGATTGTAAGAGCATTTTTTTTTTTTTTTTTACCTGATCCTCCACTCATTAAAACGCAGCAAGACGCCTTAAGAGTTCCCTTCACTGGAACCAAGGGGCCAAGCCTAACCCCTGAAAAACAACCCCACACCATAATCCCCCCTCCACCAAATGATTTGCACAAACAAGGTCCATAAAGACATTGATGTTTTGGGTGGAGAAACTTGACTGGCCCAACCCGATTGAACAGCTTTGGCATGAATTAGGCTTTATTCATATCTATGCATGTTGCTTTTGAGCGTTTCTGCAAAAAATACTGTGCTTTCTGTGTTTTTGCCGTGATGTGTGTCTTTTTTTGTGTTTTACATTTACTTTATATAGCTGGTTGCTAAGGATCAGGTTCGGGAAGCCGACCGCCACGTCCTTAGCAACAGGTGAGTCATCAGCTGTCAGTGGGCTTCTAAAATAATTCACAAAAAAAACACGTGGGGTCCTCCCCAGTCCATACCAGGCCCTTCAGGCTGGTAGGGATTTGGAGGGGACACCCCTGCACCGATTTTTTTTTTTTTTTTAAAGGAACACTAAAAGGTACAATTTTTTTTTTTTAAATAACATACATGTTATACTTACCTCCACTGTGCAGATCGTTTTGCACAGAGTGACCCGGATCCGTGTCTTCTGGGGTCCCTCGGCGGCTGTCTCGGCTCCTCCTCGCAAAAGCTTTCCACGTTCATGCGAGCTCCCTCGCATGGTGGAAAGCTTTTGCGAGCGCGCTCCCGTGATACAGCAGCGGCCATAGCCGCCGACTGTATCACTCGGCCCCGCCCCCCGGCGCGCCGCGTCATCCGCTGTGATTGACAGCAGCGCCAGCCAATGGCTGCGCTGCTATCAATCCGCCCAGCCTAGCCAATCAACGGCCAGGCTGGGAACCGAGCAGGATGACAAGCACGCGCCCGGGACTTTCGAACGGTGAGGTAAGTAAAACGGGGGCTCGGGGGGGGGGCGGTGCTGTCAGATTTTTTTTTACCTTAATGCATAGGATGCATTAAGGTAAAAAAACTTTTACCTTTACAAACCCTTTAATGGCATGGGGCAGGGGCGGACTGACAACTCATGGGGCCTCCGGGAAATAGGAGATTATGGGGCCCCCGGGTAATAGATTATGGGGCCAAACAGTATACACACACACACATACAGTATACATACACAGTATACACACACAGACACACAACATACACACACAGTATACATACTACACACAGAATACACATACACACAATGAAAATGTGCTGGAGAGACGGGGCAGCTATAATCTTGTGATTTTTTTTTTAAAACACAGATTTTTACATACTGTCCCTGGTTTTACTCAGGCTGGCAACCCTGATGGGGCCCCCTAGTGGCATGGGGTCCTTAGGCAGTGCCCGAATGGTCAGTCCACCCCTGGCATGGGGTCCCCCCCCCAAAATCCATACCAGACCCTTATCTGAGCATGCAGACCGACAGGTCCGGAAAGAGAGGGGATTAAGCAAGCGCCCCTCCACCCCAAAGCACCTTGCCTCCATGTTGATGGGGACAATGGCCTCTTCCTGACGACCCTGGGCAATGGTTGTCAGGGTCTGCGGGCAGGGGGCTTATCGGAATCTGGAAGCCCCTTTAACAAAGTGGCCCCCAGATCCTGCCCCCCCTATGTATATGTCTATCGGGTTACTCCAGCCTCAAGTTCATGTGCGTGTTATATCAGGTGTCCCAATACTTTTGGTAATATAGGGTCAGATTCTCGTAGTTTCCCGCGGCCGTAGCGCAAGCCATTTACACTACGCCGCCGCAACTTACTGGAGCAAGTGCCATATTCCTCAAGCACTTGCTCCGTAGTTTGCGGCGGCGTAGTGTAAAAGGCCCGGCGTATCCCCGCGTAATTCAAAGGGGGCAGCTTATATTTAAATTAAGCGCGCCCCCGTGCCGATCGAACTGCGCATGCGCCGGGCTAAAAATAGCCCAGTGCGTATGCTCCAGTTCTCGGCGGAAAAAGTCAATGACGCCGACGTGCGCGTCATTGACGTAAAGTCGTATTCAAGAACGACTTACGAAAACGACGTACCCGACGGGAAAAGACGACGCGGACCCGACGCCATACGTCGGACTGGCGTAAGGTTACCCCTCATATAGCAGGGGTAACCGACGGTTACGCAACGCGATTTCGTTTGGGAATCGGCGTATCAGGCTCATTTGCATAAACAAATGAGACCTGAACGTAAACGCCACCTAGCGGCCGGCGGCGAATTACATTTAAGATCCGACAGTGTAAGTGACTTACACCTGTCGGATCTACAGCGTATCTATGCGAAAATGATTCTAGGAATCACTCGCATAGATACGCGGATCAAAAAACAGAGATACGACCGAGTTTCCTGAGATACTCCGTCGTAACTCTTCTGAGAATATGGCCCATAGTGTATATCTTGTTTTACTTCCCGGGTAGCTATGAGTAAGGCCCGGAGGGGCTGAAATGCGTCAAAGTATATGGCGAGCTGTTTTTTTAAGCAATTTGATGTAATAAAGGATATCAAGGATTTTTACTGGAGTTCCGCTTGCGTTTAAGGCTGTATTCACACTGGTCCGCATTCCAGCTCTGTTCTTTGAGCGAAGAGAAAAAGCAGCTGTCCGGCGGTGTCTCTCTGTTGTATCTGCAGATAAGCTGAGCAGGGAGAGAGGGAGGTGTAGTGAGGAGGGGGAGAGAATTCATGTTCACAACGGAATGCATCTGTGAATCAGATGCGTACCCATAGAAGATAATGTGCATGAAATTCGCACCGCAATGCCCAGAAAACGCACACGTTTTTTGGGCAATGCGGCGTGCAAATGCAATGCACATATGTGAACCAGCCTCACTCACATATTTAAAATATCCTGTGGTGTTTAAGCGCATCCAATTCGCATAGGTGTGAACCCAGCCTGAAAGAATTGTTGCGGGGAGAATAGGCTGCAAGTGCCAGTCTAGTAGCGTGTGTGAGAACCTACGAGAGTGGAAGATCAGGTAAGTAAAACTCTTTGTCCCCTACACAGAAACGAGCAGTTAACCCTTGCATCAGGGGTGCAGCCTATTTTCAATGAGGCTTTAATTGACACACAAAGAATTTTGGATTGTCATTGTCTGAAAAGAAAAATCAAATGTGCGTCATTTTCTATTCCTCCACCCTGAGACCAAGAATGTTCAGTTCTATGGTACAGAATGTCAATAGGTGAAGGTGAGGGCTTCAGGAAAAAGGGCGAGCACAAGTGCGGGTGCTGCTATGTCAGTTGTAATGCCGAGAAGAATGGAAACATTTATTACCTTGGTCTACTGTATGACGTCTGAGGCTGGGTTCACGCACACATCTGGCTGCGGTTTACAGTCTGGAGTCCGGTGCGGTTTTGTTCACCGGTTTAGGTGCAATTCATGTGCAAATTTTTACTTGAATTCGCACCTAAACCGGACCCAAAATCGCACAGGACCCTTTTAAAAATACATGTGTGAACTGGCACCATTATAAGCCGGTCCGATTCACATGCAAACTGAATGCAGTTAAAAACGCATCCAATTCGCATATATGTAAACTCAGCCTTAAACTGCGACATTCCATTAAGGTTGGTTGAACATAACCAGTATACCTGTCAACAGAAAAGAACACTATTATACTACTGTCATCTTCTTCTTAGTTTTTATTTACATTATAGTAATCATTTGCGGTGCATTAGTGCGCATACATTAACTTGTGTTGGATTAGGGCAGCCCATTTATTATTAATACATACATGATCCTTTTTTAACCACGCAGCACACCACAACTCACAGTATGTGTGCTAAGGTGCTGTGTGGTGCTTTGTGCCACTGCAATGCACCCTACATAGAGCCAGTTACTGCAACATGCCAGTCCTAAATCTGAATGGGCATTTAATAGAAGTTTTATATTAAAAAAGATTGAAAACAAAACAACTTTTGAAAGATATTCTCATGTTAACGACCTTTGATTTCGGGTTGATCAAGCCTTTCATAGTCGCGATTAAAGACGCAATTCAATGGGACGAAGACGCTGAACCCCCATCCAAGTCCAGGAAGTACTTTCCCCATCTAATGAAAAAATCACTAACCTTCCGGCTGTGGATGCCTCAATCATAAATTAGCCAGAAATACAACGTTACTGTTGGAGGACGCAGTCCCTTTCAAAAAAGTTCTTAAAGTGGAGGTTCACCCGGAAATGTTAATTTTTAACCTTAGATTAATGCTCATTTTGTCAAGGGGAATCGGGTAGTTTTTTTTAAATCTAAGCAGTACTTACCGTTTTAGAGAGGGATCTTCTCCGCCGCTTCCAGGTATGGGCTGCGGGACTGGGCGTTCCTATTTGATTGACAGTCTTCCGACGGTCGCATCTATCGCGTCATGATTTTCCGAAAGTAGGCGAACGTTGATGCGCAGGTGCCGTATAGCGCCGCACCGACGTTCGGCTTCTTTCGGCTACTCATGACGCGATAGATGCGACCATCGGAAGCCTGTCGGAAGACTGTCAATCAAATAGGAACGCCCAGTCCCGAAGACCCATACCCGGAAGCGGCGGAGAAGATCGCTCTCTAAAACGGTAAGTACTGCTTAGATTTTAAAAAAGCTACCCGATTCCCCTTGACAAAATGAGCATTATTCTAAGGTTAAAACATTTTTTTCGGGTGAACTCCCGCTTTAATCAGAGAATCGACCCAGACCTAAAAAAAATCTGGTGGCAGGGGGAGCTTGCAAACCAGCAGTGACTTTGAAGTCAGTCTCCAGAGCCACAAGACCTTGGTCTAATATCGAAATTGCCCTTAGACAAGGAATAGATGCGGGAGACATTATCAAACCCCTTAATGAGTTAAAACTGGCCTCAGATTTTATATCCGAAGCAGCTATAGATACTCTGAAATGGTCTGCCAGAGCCATGTTGTATTCCATCACCGCCAGGAGGGCACTGTGGCTAAAACCATGGTCTGCAGACCCATCATCCAAGCAGACTTGGTGTAGCATACCATACGACAGAAAAGCCATTTTTGGCCAGAAGCTGGATATGGCAATTAACAGTTACAGGGGGGACAAGTGGCCCAAGTCCAGGATAGGAACAGGAGGAAAAAGGTTTGCAACATGACCAGCGGCTCAACAAAAAACTAGGGACGCCAGGGCATACCATCCTGGGAGAGAATATCGAAGAGGCTGGAAAGGGAATGGGGAAACAGAAGGCACAAATGAAAATCAAAAGTCTTTTTGACTCCTTGCCCACCCAAACTGGTCCAGTGGGGGCCAAACTCAGGTCGTTCGCTTAGGTTTGGATCAGTGGGTCACTTCCACGGTCCTTCAAGGTCATTTTTGGAAGTTCAGCCGCCGATTTCCACACTATTCCTTCTTTCCCACCAAGATCCCAAGCGCCAAAGGGAAAAAGGAAATCCTATTTCAGTATGTCTAATGCCTCGTACACACGATCAGTTTTTCCCTCAGAAAAACCGTGGGGGTTTTTTTCAGCAGGAAAACGGCTCAAATTTATCTTGCATACACACGGTCACACTAATCTTGTCTGCAATTCCCAATGTCAAGAACGCAGTGACGTACAACACGTACGACGATCCGAGATCAACTAAGTTCAATAGGCAGTTCGGCTGTTCTGCTTCATTCTGAGCATGCATGTTTTTTTTTCGCGTCGTAGTTGCATACAGACGACAGCAATTCGCCATAGGAATTTTTCCTGTCACAAAAATTGAGATCCTGCTCTCAATATTTTCTTGGCAGAAAAACTGACAGAAAAAGTGTGATGGAGCATACACAGTCTGAATTCCTGACAAAAACCTCACATCGCACTTTTCTTGTCAGGAAAACTGATTGTGTGTACGAGGCATTAAGTAGTAATGGTCCCGAATTCTGAAAAATTCTCAGGATTCTATTCTTTTTTAGTACCCAAAACGTCAGGAGGGTTGAGACCAGTTTTGGATCTGAAAACGTAAAACAAATTCATTCGCTTGGAACACCTCAAGATGGAATCTCTAAATATGGTAATATTGTCAGTGCAGCCAGGGGACTGGATGGTCTTCATAGACCTCCAGGATGCCTACCTTCACATGCCTGTTCATCAGGATTTCCAATCCTTCCTGTGGTTCAAAGTGGGCGAACTTCACCTCCAGTTCCGATGCCTTCCTTTCGGAATTTTCAACAGCACCCAGGACCTTTACAAAGGCATTAGTGGCAATTCTGGCTCCCCTCCGAGAGAAGGGGATACGGGTTCTACATTACCTGAACAACATATTGATCCTATTCCAAGACAAAAAAGTTCTGCAAACACACTTGCAAGAAGTTGTAAACACATTGGCGAGATACGAGTGGCTGATCAACTATTCAAAGAGTCAACTTATCCCTACTCAAAAGATGACATACCTGGGGGCGTTATTCAAGACCCCCGGAGAAAGCAGTGTCGCTTCCGCCATAAAAAATCCCTATGCTGTTAGGAAAAGTGAAAAATGCAATGGCAAGCAGGTCCATGTCAGCAGCGGACTGCCCAAGTCTCCTGGGATCCCTCTCTTCATGTATCCCGATGGTGAATTGGGCCAGGTGGATTACAACTACCTACAGGGATTACAACTGGGGTTTCTATCGCAGTGGAGGAGGAAGACCGTAGACCAAGAGATCCTGGTAACGCTAACAATGAAGTCCAGTCTGTGGTGGTGGACAAGACCATCCAATCTTCTAAATCACTGTTCCCTTGGCCCTATCTCATGGATCATTCTTACGTCTAATGCAAGTAGGTGAGGTTGGAGCGCACACTACAAAGATCAGTTGGTGCAAGGAAGATGGCGGTTCAACACAAAAGGCGTAGTGTTGAACATCTTGGAGCTGAGGGCAGCGTGGATGGCGATATCACACCTGGCCCCTCTTCTCAGAGGCAAATCCATCCTGCTGCAGATGAACAACAGAGCGGCAGTAGATACGTTCAGAATCAAGGGGGTACCTACAGCAGATCCCTTTCAGATGAGGTAGCTCCGATCTTAGCATGGGCCGAGAGGAATCTAGTCAATCTCTGGGCATCCTATATTCCAGCTCTCGAAAATCAGTTAGCGGATCATCTCTCAAGAAAGTTCAGCAACATCACCAGTTTCCAAGGCGGCATCTACCACCTCGATCAGGAATAGGTTCTCCCAGCCTTCAAGGAGTATACAGCCACCTCAAAATTCCATGAATTGGATGTAGCAAGATCTCCATGGCCCTACATAGAGCTGATGCAGCAGTTCTGCAAGGATCAACGCCTATTCGTTATCCCTAAGGGCATTAAAAGAGGGATATCAGCATCCAAGAAAACTTTGGCTAGCTGGATTGTTCGACTAATTCAAAAGACTTAACGGGCTAGTGGTTTTCCAGTCCCAAATGCCGCCCCAAATGCTCATTCAACGCAGGGAACAACCTCTTTTTGGGCAGCTTTGGCACGGGTCTCTCCTGAAACAATTTGCCGGGTGGCTAGTTGGTCCTCCTTTAACACCTTCATGGCACACTATTGTCTAGATCCAGCTGTTCTTACTTCCCGTGATTTTGGGGGAAAAAACCTTGCAATTGTTTTGTAACCACATACATTTTCCTTTTGCAGTAACCCTCCCTGTGAGCGAGTTATTTACCATAGGTATGCTGCCATGGAGGCACCAGGAAAACTGAAAAATTAATACTAACCTTTCTGCAATTTTCCTTTCCCGGTGCCTACCAATGGCAGTATACACCCTCCCTTTTATAATCCTCAGTTTTGAAGACTAGTTACAAGAATTCCTTAGAGGGGTGCAGCTCCTAATTTTTAAAAGTTAAAAGTGGTCCTGTGGGTTGGTTGGGGGCAGAGCAACCAGCCATAGGTTTGCTGCCAGGGGGAGGCACCAGGAAAAGAAATTTACGAAAAAGGGTAAGTATTCAATTTTCCATTTTCTTAGGGCTCATTCACAGGGACAGCAAGGGGAAGGTAAAAGCAGGTGGTAGATCTGGGGTTTGACTACCTAGGGCTGTACACATGCCACAGCCTTAATGGCTGCAACAACATTTAAAACATTGTCACATTCAGCAGGCAGTGCCACCACTGAACACAATCCACTCAAGTGAATGGGGCTGCGCCATAACCGCCCTGCAACTGTGTGCAATGCAGTGAGGCCTTTTCAGGTATAAAACAGATGGTGAGAAAGCAACATATTGACTAGCTGCCTTTCAACTGCCCTCTGAAAAGCATTCTATTGCAAATTGCTTTTCAGAGGGGTGGCAAGGGCTGCTGCACATTTGAATGAGCCCTTAGTTTCACCTTTTTTCTCTCTATCTCTCTCCCTCCTTTTCTATCTTACTGTCACTGTCAGCGTGGATGGCTATTGTATTTTCATAGCTCTACGCAGGCATGTAATGTCCATTGGGACTACTACAGGGAGTTTCCCGGTGGGCCGGTTTCAGTGACAGCCTGTCAAAGTAATGGCTGCACGGCTCGCCCTCCACTTCATGCAGTGATGTGGGCAGGATGAGAAAAATACAGAGGAGAATAAGTGAAATAATAAAAAAGAGGTTAGTAAGGACTCCTTATGTTATGAACTAGATGAATAGTGCTGCGCTGTATGGGATAGGAGGAATGAATAAATCTCATAAATACAGTGCTAAAACAAAAAATAAGGCATGTGCATCTAAACAATTATTCTTCGGTACATAACCTCACAGTGGTGCATAACATCAAATCCAGAGTGAAAAAATGGCTTAGTGCTAAAACGCATATAACTAAAGTGCTGGTGCCAGGTGTTCAACGTATAGTGCTTGCCAGAGCTTTTTTTCCTCAGAAAAAAGGGGCAGGAACTCAACCACGACCCGTTCAGATTTCACAAACAGTAGAAGGGTATTAAAGGGGCATTAAATGCCAGGATTGCATTACTTACAGCGTGCAGAGTTCAGGGGGGGTTACATACAGAGTGCAGAGCTATCACTTGTAAACACAGAAACCAAACTTTTGTGTTTACAAGTGATTGTGGTGAGCAGACACCAAAGGGTCTGAGCCAAAGGTGGTGGAACTGAGTTCCCCCAAGTTCCCCCTGAAAAAAAGCCCTGGTGCTTGCAGAGGAGAGGTTCCTATTTCCTTTAAAGGTAGTGCAGATGTCCCCTTACCTTACTGCTGTAAGGTAACAGCATATAGGAACTCTATATGGACGAGTACAGCAACGAAATTCCAGCCGTTAGGGGCGGCAATGACCCTCACACAGGAAGATAAGAAGAGAGCACCAATAGTGTAATAACGTAGGAACAATTTAATGGTAAAAAAGCTTATACACTAGGTACTCACAAAGGTAAATTAAAAACGAGCATATAAAAACGAGTAACGAACTCGCTGACGTCACATCCGGTACCTCTTTTGATGGACTTGTGCGCGCATTCGTCACTAACACGTGACTTCCTGGGATCCCTCTCTTCAAGTACCCCGATGGTGAATTGGTAGCATTCCTCCTTATGTTATGCTACTTATGTTTTTTTTGCACAATTGCGTATAGTTTATATACTGTTTTTATGCTTGTTTGCAAAATTAAAGTGGGCCGGTTCTGGAGGAAGTCCAGGGCCAAATTTTTGTCTCAGTCCAGCCCTGGCTCAGTCAACCCGCTGGCTGTCAATATACCCCAACAGTGCCTGCATCTGATTAAATGTAGGCACTATTCAGCCAACATCTTTCTGCCTGGATGTCTCGATTTTTTTAAAGATTTTGGATAATAAATGGCTTTCCGATTTTTCAGGAACAGACAAAATTTGCTCTGTGTATGGCCAGTTTACTTTCTGTCATTCCATGTGTCTTTTTTCATCCCCATGTCTCCTTCTCTACTCTTCTTATGTATTCTGTCTTCATCTTTATCTCTTTCTCTCTCTTACACACTAGTAGATTTTCTGCAGATTTTTGTCTTCAGATTTACCAAAACCATATAATGTCAAACCTTAAGAGTTTCAATTTGTATGCAATCAGGTATTGCACCACATGGTTTTGGTAAATCTGAAGACAAAACTGCAGAAAACCTAATAGTGTGCATGGGCCCCTAGGCCTAGCACACACTATGAGAAAACAGTCCAATATTTAATCAAGTGCATATCATGATGTAGTTGGAATGGTATTGACTTGCATGAAAATTCTCAGCTGACAAAGGCAAACATAGGTAAACTTAGCTAGTGTTTGGGGTTGTTCTGTGCTTCTGAGCATGCACATGTTTTTTTACTATTCGATGATATCCATACAATTACTGTACACATTAACCACTTCATACGGCACTGCGTTACTTTTTTTTTTTAAATTAGAAAAGTTTTTATTGCTCACAGAACATACAGGGAAAAAACAATATGACATATCAGACATAATATATATAGTACACTACACATGAGTCTCTCTGTTAAGAACCTAACAGGTGGCACTGCGTTACTTAAACTCGCAATTGCACGATCGTACGACGCTGTACCCCAAAAAAAAAAAAAAAGTTGTCCTTTTTTCCCTCCCACAAATAGAGCTTTCTTTTGGTGGGATCACCTCTGCGGTTTTTATTTTTTTGCGCTATAAACAAAAAAAGTGACGATTTTGAAAAAAAAAAATGTTTTACTTTCTGCTATAAAACATACCCAGTAAAAAAAAAAAATCAAATTTCTTCATCAATTTAGGCCAATATGTAATCTGCTACATATTATTGTTAAACAAAATCACAATAAGCGTATATTTATTGGTTTAAACAAAAGTTATAGCGTCTACAAACTATGGAATAATTTTATGGAATTTTTATTGATCTTTTTACTAGTAATGGCGGTGATCAGCGACTTCAAGCGAGACTGTGACATTGAGGCGGACAAATCGGACACTTAGTGATACTTTTGACACTTTTTTTGAGACCAGTGACACTAATACAGTTATCACTGTTTTTTTTACGGTCATTGTACTAATGACACTGGCAAGGAAGGGGTTAAAGCGGATCTCCCATGCAATTACGTTTTTTTTTTTTTTTTTTGGTGTAGTTACATAGCTAATTGCAGGGCTTAAATAAACTTACTTATCTCCTCTCTAACGTCCGCTCCTCTCTCTTTGTGTGCTGAATAAACACTTATATTCCTCCGTTGCCATTTTTACTGTGGGCATTACATTTGGGCAGGGACTTCCTGGTTGCGGTGATGCTGTGTTCCCAGCATCCACCGCTCGATCTCGCGCATGCGCACACGCAGCGCGGAGCAGCGGCGTCAGCGTCTGTGTTGCCATAACAATGGCAGGCGTGGTAATTTAAAAGTTCCTGGTCACTTCCTGGTCCCCGAAATCGCGCGATGTTTCCTCTAACAGGCCAGAATATGATCACAAGGGAGCTTTGACACAAGCTCCCAGAAGACACTGCGTGGTACAGGAAATAAAGAAAAAACAGAGAAAAACCCGAAGGCTGCAGACCGGAAGGTGAACGAATACATCTGGTACTGTACATTTTTACTGGGGGCGCGCAGCGGGGAAACAACGTGCCCGGCGCATCGCTCGGGAGCCGATGCGAGTGCCTGGCAGCCGCGATGTCCGCCAGACACCCGCGATCGTCGGTGACACAGCAGGACGTGGAGCTCTGTGTGTAAACGCAGAGCTCCACGTGCTGTCAGGGAGAGAGGAGACCGATCTGTGTCCCTTTACATAGGGACACAGCATCGGTCACCTCCCCCAGTCACCCCCCTCCCCCCACACAGTAAGAACACAATGAGGGAATACATTTAACCCCTTCCTCACCCCTAGTGTTAACCCCTTCACTGCCAGTCACATTTATACAGTAATTAGTGCATTTTTATAGCACTGATCACTGTATAAATGTGAATGGTCCCAAAATTGTGTCAAAAGTGTCCGACATGTCCGTCGCAATATCGCAGGCCTGACAAAAAAAAATAAAAAAAATCGCAAATCGCAGCCATTACTAGTAAAAAAAAAAAATCATAAATCTATCCCCTATTTTGTAGGCGCTATAACTTTTGCGCAAACCAATCAATATACGCTTATTGCGATTTTTTTAAACAAAAATATGTAAAAGAATACGTATCGGCCTAAACCAAGGGAATTTTTTTTTTTTTTTTTTTTTTAATTGGGATATTATTATAACAAAAAGTAAAAAATATTGTGTTTTTTTTTCAAAATTTTCTGTTTTTTTATGTTTATAGCGCAAAAAATTAAAATCGCAGAGGTGATCAAATACCACCAAAAGAAAGCTCTATTTGTGGGAAAAAAAAGATAAAAATATAATTTGGGTACAGTGTTGTATAACCGCGCAATTGTCATTCAAAATGCGTCAGCTCTGAAAGCTGAAAATTGGTCTGGGCACGAAGGGGGTTTAAGTGTCCAGTAATGAAGTGGTTAAACAAAAATATCCGTTTAGGCATTGTTTGGGAGCAGTAGTATTATTACGATTGTCATTAAATTCGGGTAAAGCTCCGCTTTAACACCAGGGGGCAATTAAAGGGTTAAAAGGTGTCCCTAGGAGGTGCTTTCTAACTGTGTGGGGGTGCTTGTACTGTAAGAAGACAGAGATCCGTGTTGCTGCTTAGCAGAAATACAAGATCTTTGTCTTCTCCTGTCACAGAACGGCGATCTACCTTGTTTACATAGGCAGACCGCCATTCTGTCTGCCTCTGGAATGATTGGCGGGTCCCAGCGGTCCGCCGGACCCGCTTGATTGCTCCTGCTGTATCCAATCACAGTAGGAGCAGGTCGCCAGCAGAGCGTGTGCGTGCACCAGACCCAAAAGAAAAGATCATCTACAGGTGATCGTCGTACGAAAGTTTTCTTCTGATCTTATCGGGTTTATGGGACTTTATTCTCTCTCTCCTCCCCGTCTATTCCGCTCTTGTTCTCTTCTAGACTCTCTCCCTCTCCATCTTTTCTCTATCCTCCTTCTCTCTCATTTTCTAATTATCTGACAACAGCCCATGTACTGTATCCTCAGCCGATCTGAATTATTGCCTAAATTAGGAGAATGTGGAAGGGAAGCAGAATGTCATTTGGACAGACATTGGAGGATCACAAGACCCAGCTTCCTCGTCGCCCTCGCTTATTGTGGTTTGGGGCACGTCGGATGATCCCATGAATCTGGCTTAGGGCGGCCGAGGCTGCAGAGCGTATTCAGCAATGCTGTGTTGTTGTGGTCTAACCACAAGGACTCTTCACACAAACATGACTGTACTTGTTATGTCACAGCAGGGATGTGCAGACTCCCACATTGTCATTAGACAGCTGTTTTTCCAGCCAGAATTAGCTTCTTTTTTTTTGCTGATCTGGGCCAAGTTGTGCAAAGTTCATCTGAGAGTATTAAGTTCACACTGCTTGGTAGGGGATGAAGGATTATTGTATAACTGGGGCACTATGGCCATTACTGGAGCTAATCCGCCAACATTATTGCTCTGTTCCCAGAAACCATTAGATCGAAATCTTTGCCTTATCATGTGTAGATTGCACAACATTACTCCTACAATTCTCATCATCTGTAATGGTCAACTGCAAAAGAGAGTTTTCAGAATTCCTGATTGGCTACCATACACACCTGCACCAGATTCTAAATGTGCACCAGCTTTGGCAAATCACCCCTACGGTGTTCGAAATTTAGCCAGTCCAGCAGGGGCTTTCAATCAGTGTATGGCCAGCTTATGCCCCGTACACACGATCCGAAAATCGTACGAAAAATGCCGCTTTCTAATCGATCGTTCGATAATCGGATCGTTAGTACAGAGCTTCCGAGAGACGATCAGGACAGTTCATCCGATTTTATTCAATCGGACATGCACGGAATTTGTTTTCGTACGATGCCAGATCGTACGATTTTCGTTTAATCAGTACAGCTGTCGTTCGAAAATGCAATACAAATGCATTACAACACATGACATCACTTCCGATCTTTTATTCTGCCGTACGAGAATTTTCGTGACTTTAGTAAACTCATCAGATTCGACGTGAGATTAGCATACAAAAAAAAAACGAACGATCATTCGTCCGATAATCGGATCGTGTGTACCGGGCATTAGGCTCGGTTCACACTGCCGCCACCTGAAAGTCGTGCGACTTACGGTGCAACATTGCCAGGCGACTTGAGTACTATGCGACTTTGAAGCAACTTTGCCTGGGTAATCTTCCTAGAATGTTGGATCTAAATCACGTCAATATAAATGAGGATCTGACTTGGAGGCGACTTCCATTAAAGTGGTTGTAAATAGGGTTGCCACCTCATCCCTTTAAAACAGAACACATATGAATTACACAGGTTCTGTGGCTAATTAAGGTGGTAATTAGACTCATTTGGTGCCTTACCTGCATTAAATCAGCCACAGAACCTGTGTAATTCATATGTGTTCTGTTTTAAAGGGATGAGGTGGCAACCCTAGTTGTAAACGCTTTACAACCACTTGAACCTACAGGTAAGCCTAGATTAAGTAGGTAGGTGCAAAAAATATCTCCCAAACCTAAAAGATTTAGGAGATATTTGCAAAAAATAGTGGCACTGATGTCTATGGCGCATGTGCCCTAGACATCCGGCGCAGGTGCACTGAGCGTTCCGCTACTAACGGCATCATGCCATTAGTGGCGGCTCCCGCGCGCATGCATGGGAGTTACATCATCGCTGCTATGGCCAGTCACAGCGCTGGAGCAGCGAAACACGGAAGTCACTCCGGGTATCATGGCGGCGTCGGAGGAGGCGATGCTATGCATACTAGCTCATTATACGTTTGTCTTGCAGGTTGTCTTTTTTTTTATTTATTTTTTACAAGAGGGTTTACTTCCTCATTAAAGTCTAGGGGCACAAGTCGGATAGAAGTCGCCTTATAGTAGTAGTACAGGAACCTTTTCTAAAGTTGGAGCGACTTCAGTACTGCTAATGGTGAAATGTCAGGACAATCTTTCAAATTATACCAACTTTCTATAAAGTCCAAGTAGGGTAGCTTGTCCTTTACACGCACATGAACTTTATTGGCATCCCAGTCTTAGTCCATAGGGTTCAATATTGAGTTGGCCCACCCTTTGCAGATATAACAGTGTCAAATCTTCTGGGAAGGCTGTCCACAAGGTTTAGGAGTGTCTATGGGAAAGTTTGACCATTCTTCCAGAAGTGCATTTGTGAGGTCAGGCACTGATGTTAGATGAGAAGGCCTGGCTCGCAGTCTCAATTTATCCAAAAGGTGTTCTATCGGGTTGAGGGCAGGCCAGTCAAGTTCCTCCACCCCAAACTCGCTCATCCGTGTCTTTATGGACCTTGATTTGTGCACTGGAGCACAGTCATGTTGGAACAGGAAGGGGACACCCCCAAACTGTTCCCACAAAGTTGGGAGCATGAAATTGTCCAAAATGTCTTGGTATGCTGACACCTTAAGTCAGGGGTGCCCAATCTTTTAAAGAGCGAGGGCCACTTAAGCGACTTAGTAACCAGTCGTGGGCCACAATGAGTGGAGCGGGCAAGTGACAGGTCCATGTCCATCCTGCATATGCAGAGCGGACACGGACACGGTTCGCTCTACTCTATGGGCCCTCCGATCCGATCTGCCCATATAGAAGGGGACTGATCCCCCTTCTGTTTTTTTTTTTTTTTAGTGGATCAGATTGGAGGTAGGTGGGTGTATACTGCCACAAGTCCACTTACATCTGTGGCTCAATAGAGGTGAACGGAGGGTCCGATTGGATGAGACCAATCATGTCAAAGGGGCCTAAGGCTGCATTCACAATGATGCGGCTGCGGTTTACCTGCACTGCGGGTGCAGCACAGTGCACCTGCGGCTTTCCTGTGGGTTAGCTGCACTTTGCCATAGACTTCTATTATATCCTGCAGGTGTTGTGCATTTTCTGAAAGCACACCAAACCCGCAGGTTATAACAGAAGTCTATGGCTCAGTGCAGGTAACCCACAGGTGTTCTGCGCTGCACCTGCGGAACAGTTTGAAAGCAGCTCAGTAACCACTTCAGAACAGATATGCCCATAAATACACAGATTTTTGTAATAAACTGACCTTTAATAACAGTCTTCCATTCAGGTATCGCTGGCTGTTGCTGTCCCAGGCAGAGTGTCTTTGGTATCACTCTGCCTATGACAGAAGGCGGCGCTATACAGGATGCATCGGCTTATGCTTATGTAGCCGCTTGCCTTCTCTACCGCCGGCTTCATTAACACTGATGCTCTGGAACGGCGGGTCGGCAACCCACAATCTGGGCTTGCCAACCTACTATCCCAGAGCAGGAGGTCACAGACCACATCAGAGGGCTCCGCGGGCCACTGGTTGGGCACCCCTGCCTTAAGAGTTCACTTCACTGGAATTAAGGGGCCACCAGGCCCAACCCCTGAAAAACAACCCCACACCATTATCCCCCTTTCACCAAATGATTTGGACCAGTGCACAAAGCAAGGTCCATAAAGACATGGATAAGCGAGTTTGGGGTGGAGGAACTTAACTGGTCTGCACAGAATACTGATAGAACCTTTGGGATGAATTAGAGCAGGCCTTCTTGTCTACATCAGTGCCCAACCTCACAAATGTGCTTCTGGAAAAATGGTCAAACATTGCCATAGACACTCCTAAACCTTGTGGACAGCCTTCCCAGAAGAGTTATAGCTGCAAAGGGTATCCCAACTCAATATTGAACCCTATTGAATCCATTCAATTTAAAGGCAGGCTTCTCAATACTTTTGGTAATATACTGTATGTTGAACAGATGCAAAGCCATAATTGTTTTTAATATCCTGCAGATATATATATATATATATATATATATATATATATATATATATATATATATATATATATATATATATATATATATATATATATATATATATATATGTGTTTTTGTTTTTTTAGATTCTACAGCTAAGATTAAAGATTTCGCCCTGGCTCTGCAGCATTTCAAAGATCAAATTGTTCTATGTGTGGCTCCCTTAAGATATTTTAAATTGTTATCTTTTGTTCTAAATGTAATACATTATACAGTAAGTCCCCTACTTATGAACGAGTTCCATTCCAGGAGCTCGTTCGGAAGTTCAACTTGTTTGTAAGTCCAGCAAAGATCAGCCCTTGCAGACAAAGGCTGTGAACGCTGATCGGTGTGTTCTGCCGTGTTCTGTCAGTACACAAAAGCACAGCATGGGAGATTGCTGCACCAACATTGCTTGTGTTGGTACGGCGATCTGTAAGTTTTTGTTTTCGTTCAGTCCATTGGGTTAAACAAACAAAAACTAAAATTTGTGTGTGTACCCAGCTTTACAGGATTGGACATGCGAAAACATGTTCACATCTGTAAAAGTTTGTAAGTCGAATGGTTGTATGTAGGGGACTTCCCATATTATTAGATAGTAAGTTAAATTAGGAAAAAAAAATCTGGTGCCCAACTAAAATGGAAATATCAGTTCTGAATAGAGATCTGACTGTAAAGGGTCAGATCATACCATATACCAGAACCGCAGCATGGTACACAGTGTGATCTGACTCAGTGGGTCATTGAAGTTGTCATGTGATCTTCTGACGTCTGATGGATAATGCACTGTGCTAGTAGTTTGTGAAATTTGCTGCATTATCATTAAAGCCTCTTTTGTTTTCACACCAACAGATCAGTACAGTGCCTTAAAAAATTATTCATCCCCCTTGAAATTGAAAAAAGATATCCCAAGCTTTGAACATTTCACAGAGCACTGTTCAATCATCCATCATCCAAAAATAGAAAGATTAGGGCAAAGCTGCAAGCCTACCAAGACATGGCCGTCCACCTAAACTGACAGGCTGGAAAAGGAGAGCATTAATCAGAGAAGCAGCCAAGAGGCTCATGGTAATCCTGGGGGAGCTGCAGAGACCCACAGCTCAGGTGGGAGAATCTGTCCACAGAACAACTATTATGCCCCGTACACACAATCGGAAATTCGACAGCAAAAGTCCGATGTGAGCTTTTGAACGGAAATTCCAACCGTGTGTATGCTCCATCGGACTTTTGCTGTCGGAATTTCCGCCAGCAAAAGATTGAGAGCTGGTTCTCAAATTTTCTGACAGAAAAAAAATCCGATCGTCTGTAGCAATTCCAACGCGCAAAATTCCGACGCATGCTTGGAAACAATTTGCTTGGAAGCATTGAACTTCATTTTCTCGGCTCGTCGTAGTGTTGTACGTCACCGCCTTCTTGACAGTCGAAAGTTCATAGAACTTTTGTGTGACCGTGTGTATGCAAGCCAAGCTTGAGCGGATTTCCGTCGGAAAAAACATCCAAAATTTTTCTGACGGAAAATCTGATCGTGCGTACGGGGCATTAGTCATGCACTCCACAAATCTGGCTTTTATGGAAGAGTGGCAAGAAGAAATCTATTGTTGAAACTTGGGGAAAAAAAAGCCATTAAAAACACTGTTTGCACACAGCAAACATGTGGAAGAAGGTGCTCTGTCACACTTATACGATGCAGGGAAACGCATCGAATCCTGTGTGTTTCCCGCATTGCAAACACACGGCGCCCATGCGATCTGCAGTGGTGTGAATGTTATCTTAATGACACCCCAAAACGTATCACAACACCCATGTGATGCGATTCAGGTGCAGGGGGTCCCACAGGAATGCGGTGCGGATCACATGCGATGTCTGCAATCGCACCAGTGTGAACCCAGCCTGAGGGCAAGGACTGATGTGAATGTACATGTAGCGCTATCCCCTCAGGAGCCGCTGGTTGTTCTGGGATCGGCGTATTAAGTTACCTTTTATCGTTGTCTAGGGGTGATTGTAGTGAGTAGAGCAGTAAACGAATGTCCAATCAGCGAATGAGATTTTCCGAATGCTTTATTTCTCGGCCCAACATCAACATGAGGTAGGGAGAAAAGATTGATGAAGCGAGAGAGAGAACTTTGCAGTATCAGGCCTGGATATGAACAGAGCAATCCTGCTCTCAGTAGTAGTAGATACAGTTTGTCGCCACTCTAGCCAGAGTGGGTGAAGTGCCTCCGGACAGACTCCTGGCAGCCGGAGCGCCACTTTATGGTTGCTGGGAGGAACAGGTCTCTGCCACAGACCTGGCTCTAGGGACCTCTGCCACAGGCCTAGTACTTGGATGAGCTAAATGGATTGAGCGAATCCTCCCAGTAGATTAGGTTAGGGTCACCGGGTGACAGTTGAAGTGTATCTGTCAATGTCCCAGTCACCAGATCCCCGATGGTTCGTTCAAGCCCCTCGGATAACCTGCCTCCGGGTTTTCCTTGAGCCGACCCCCCACCGTACAGCACATAGATGGGGATCTCTTCAATAAAGCTGGGGACCCAGCAAGTCACTGGGCCCCCTTCCAGCAACACGTAGTATGCGACCCCGGCCTGGTAGGCCATATCGCCGGGGTCCGTTAGATGCGCACACCCTAAAGGTGGGTGCCGCACCTGGAACCCGCGAAGAACCAAGAAAATGGCGTCTGCCACAGATATACTCTCCCCCAGCATGCCCCGCGAGGGAAAACTCCTCTAATTGGCTGCTGGGGAAAAGTGGCTCTGCCAGAACCCCTCTAGCGCCAACTGTCGCCCAGGGGTGGGATCGGCACCCCTGGAGCGCAGACTGACCTACAGTACAGTTCAGGAATGACAGCAGCCCAAATTTGACAAATTAGGAATGGGAGTAAAAGTAACTCTCCCATTCTCCCACTAACTTTAGCGTAGCGCCCATACTGAAAGTAAGGGGGCGCTACATACAGTTATGGGAAGTGCTGTATACCGTATTTATCGGCGTATAACACGCACAGGGGTATAAAACACACCCTAACTTTAAGAGGGAGGTTTCAGGAAAAAAACCTTTCCACAGCCCCTGCGTATAACACGCAGGCACAGTTTAACCTCCATTTTCAGGGTAAAAAAGTGAGTGTTATACGCCAATAAATACAGTATATACTGGTATTATTAACTAACTGAAGTCAACTGTCCTTCCGCCTGCCAGACTGACACACTATTTGTTGAACAACATGTAAAAAAATAATAGTTGTTTTGGGTATTGAGGACAGACCAGCATTTTCTCCCTGGTGCCACAGTCCATTGTTCCCACAGCCAGGCTGGGGAGTTTCATCAGCTGTCATTGTTCCTCCTGTAAACACTCCACATACATCATGTACACAACATTGTACTACATGAGTGGCAGTATTCTATGTAAAAGCCAAAGCAGAGATACAGAACAACAAATCTGATAAAGTTCTGCTCCCGGGGGAAGATATTCTTTGAGACACACAGCCCAATTCTTGTGTGTAACTGCACAGGACACAAGCGGCTTTTTGAAAATATCATTAAATATCAGAATTTGGATCATCGAATAATAATAATAATAATTAGGGGGGCTGTAGTAAAAAGTATACAGGCTGACCTTCTGAAAATGCTAGTTGCCTGGCTTTAAAACTTTCCGAGCCATTGACCTGGAGCTAGGTTGCAGTTGACCGGTAGTAAACCGTATATAAGAAAAAAAAAATAGGACGTTGGGCAAAGGGGTTGTAAAGGATTTTTTTCCCCCCTAAATAGCTTCCTTTACCTTAGTGCAGTCCTCCTTCACTTACCTCATCCTTCCATTTTGCTTTTAAATGTCCTTATTTCTTCTGAGAAATCCTCACTTCCTGTTCTTCTGTCTGTAACTCACCACCGTAATGCAACGCTTTCTCCCTGGTGTGGAGAGAGCCTCTTGAGGGGGCGAGTAGGCAAGTCAGGACACTCTCTAATTTGCAGATAGAGAAAGGAGCTGTGGGTTAGTGTGCGTCCTGACACTCCTGCTCGCCCCCTCCCCCCTCAAGAGGCTTCTCCACACCAGGAAGAAAGCCTTGCATTACAGTGGTTTTTCTGCCTTCTCATAATGTCACCCATGAGCTCCCGAACCTCTTCTTTTCCTGATCACCACCATTTGTTGGATTGATCAGTACATGTTAATTGTGGTCATGTTGCGCTGCTCCACGCACACTACAAATCCCATCATTCATCATTCTCAGGAGTGAGCAAGAGAGGGTGGCTAGTACATCCCAACATAGGGTGACCACATTTCCAAACTACTATTCAGGGACACCCCCCTTCCCAAAAATCGGCTTGTGCTCTAACGAATCACAGCACAGTGATTGCACACAAGAGGCGGGATTTATGATTTCTCCAATCACAAGCAGGGGGAGGGGATTGTTCTCCTCCAGGCATTCCCGTCCAGGGCAAGTACTGTCAGTGAGTATAGTGGTGAAGTGGCAGCCTTTTTTGTGGGCATCAGATTGGCCGGAGGGGTAGCTGTGTCAGTTTCATTCTGGGACACTGTAGTGTCCCGGAATGAAGGTGCCCGGGACAGACCTGCAAAATGCGGGACTGTCCCGGGCAATCCGGGACACGTGGTCATCCTAGGAGGCAGCATGGTGAAGGAACATTGCAACCTTCCAAAAGGAAGTCAGGTCACAGCACCAAGATAAAAAGAGAGATTTGGAGGAGGCCGAGAACAATAGAAGGTTCAGTTTTAAGAATACAAAGTCGAATATCATTTATACAAGAGTTTAGTGCCGTTTTAAGAGATTAACACTTGTACCTGTTCTGCCATTTGGTGACAATCTCCCCACCTGAAGCTCCCTGCAGGAGAGGGACATTAGCACTGATACTACACTGTAGATAAGCAGCACGTCTCCAGAAATTATGAAAGGTGTTTGCGTTTGGCCTCCCCCACTCCCAGATAAAAGGAGGCCTCTCTGCCAGCTCAGCTTCCCACCAGAGGCCATTGTCCTTGGAGAGAGGTCAGAGGTCACCTACCCTAAAAACAAAGAGGAAGCGCCTGGCTTTGCAGGAGTTGGCCATTAACTAAAATAAGAATCTGGAACATGAGACAGGGAATTGAGGAGCGAAGACGGTCTCACTTTTGTTGCCAGAGTTTTCACACAGCCTCTTTACTTTGCAGCACTGGAAGCATTCTTTACATCTGACATTTATTCTCCTTATATTTTGCCTTCCCTGGTTCTTCCCCCTTCATTACATGCTAATGAAATGTATTAAATAAAATCTCATTTTATTACATACCATATTTTAGACCCAGTGACTTTATCACTGGGTCTCTGTGCTTCTCTATACCAGTGGTTCCCAACCTTGAGACCATGGTCTGAGAAATTCTTCCAAAACCTTACATGTCCCAAAAGTAAATAAAAAGTCTATGCTCATACAATAGTATGAAAATGTAAAATATGTATTGAAATTCTGGGGGCCCCTGGATGGAGATGTGGGTTAATGTGGGGGTAATTACATTTATGGGGGGGGAGGGGATTCGGGTACTCTGCAGAAGGCCCTATATGAGAGCGCTACTCTATCTCTTCCCTCAGAGGACATAGGGGCAGCAGGGGGCTCCCACTTCTGTGTAGATAGGTGCACACAGCCCGGCTCAGTGCTGGGTGGCACTGTGGAAAGTTGGGGCATTATGGGAGGATTGAGGCTCTCCAGCAGATTTGGGGGTACTGTGGGGGGGGGGGTGAGGACTCTCGGAAGGCCTTAAGGCACTGCAGGAGCTAGGTGACACTGTAGAAAGCTGGGGCAATATGGGAGATTTGATGCTCTTTAAAACGTTTGGGGGCGCTGTGGGGGCTGAGGGCTCTCGGGAGGCCTTGAGGCACTGCAGGGGCTAGGTGGCACTGTGGAAAGTTGGGGCATTATGGGAGTTTTGAGGCTCTTCAGCAAGTTTGGGGACACTGTGGGGGCTGAGGGCTCTCACGATGCCTTGGGGCACTGCAGGGGCTGTTTGACACTGTAGAAAGTTGGGGCATTATGGGAGATTTCAGGCTCTTCAGGAAGTGTGGGGGCTGAGGGATCTCAGGAGGCTTTGGGGCACTGCAGGGGCTGGGTGGCACTGTGGAAAGTTGGGGCATTATGGGATGATTGAGGCTCTCCAGCAGGTTTTGGGGCACTGTGGGGGCTGAGGGCTCTCAGGAGGCCTTGGGGCACTGCAGGAGCTAGGTAGCACTGTGGAAAGTTTGGGCATTATGGGAGTTTTGAGGCTCTTCTGCAAGTTTGGGGACACTGTGGGGGCTGAGTGCTCTCATGATGCCTTGGGGCACTGCAGGGTGTGTGACACTGTAGAAAGTTGGGGCATTATGGGAGATTTCAGGCTCTTCAGGAAGTGTGGGGGCTGAGGGCTCTCAGGAGGCCTTGAGGCACTGCAGGGGCTAGGTGGCACTGTGGAAAGTTGGGGCATTATGGGAGATTTGAGGCTCTTTAGCAAGTTTGGGGACACTGTGGGGGCTGAGGTATCTCAGGAGGCTTTGGGGCACTGCAGGGGCTGGGTGGCACTGTGGAAATTTGGGGCATTATGGAATGATTGAGGCTCTCCAGCAGGCTTGGAGGCACTGTGAAGGCTGAGGGCTCTCAGGAGGCCTTGGGGCACTGCAGGCAATTAAGGGAGGTTGGGAGCATTATGTGAACTGGGAGGTATTGTGGTAGGTTAGGGCAGTGGTCATCAACCCTGTCCTCGGGGCCCACTTACAGGCCAGATTTTATGTATTACCTTGGGGAGATGCAGACTTGATATCACCTGTGATGAATTTGTTATCTTATGAACCTGGCCTGTTAGTGGGCCCTGAGGACAGAGTTGATGACCACTGAGTTGGGATCTGCAGCTGGCTGGAGACCCAGGATGAGGGATGCTGTAGCCAGACAACAGGCCATGGCCTGGAGGTTGAGAACCACTTCTTTATACAATGCAGGCAAATCATGGCTGGTGGGAAGTGCTGTACAGAGCTTCCTGAAAACATCACAGCACTCTGCCTCAGTACTCCATGCAAGAGCCCTCAGTCCTGATGCAAGCAGCTGGCTGGCTCTTGGAAGGCATCATGCAACTTGGAGACGTAGGAATTCCTGGGCAGACTGAATTTGCATACAGCCTGCCCTGGCTAATGCTCACATAAGATTCAGAGCCGCCATTATTAACCACTTCAATACCGGGCTTTTATACACACCTCAATACCGGGCCTATTCTGGCACTTTTCTCCTACATGTACAAATCATCATTCTTTTGCTAGAAAATTACTCAGAACCCCCAAACAATATATATGTTTTTTAAGCAAACACCCTAGGGAATAAAACGACGGTCATTGCAACATTTTATCTTGCACGGTATTTGCGCAATAATTTTTCAAACGCCTTTTTTTGGGGAAAAAAATTGTTTTACGAATTAAAAAAAATAACAAAACAGTAAAGTTAGCCCAATTTTTTTTGTAAAATATGA
Organism: Rana temporaria; assembly: GCF_905171775.1. Lineage (NCBI taxonomy): Eukaryota > Metazoa > Chordata > Amphibia > Anura > Ranidae > Rana > Rana temporaria. The sequence continues at coordinate 114,817,610 of NC_053497.1, forward strand.
AAGATGATGTTACACAGAGTAAATAGATACCTAACATGTCACGCTTTAAAATTGCGCACACTAATGGAATGGCGCCAAACTTCGGTACTTAAAAATCTCCATAGGCAACGCTTTGAAATTTTTTACAGGTTACCAGTTTTGATTTACAGAGGAGATCTAGTGCTAGAATTGTTGCTGGCACTCTAATGCACGCGGCGATACCTCACATATGTGGTTTAAACGGCGTTTACATATGTCAGCGGGACTTACGACTTACGTGTGCGTTCGCTTCTGCGCGCGAGCTACCGGGGGCAGGGGCGTTTTTATTATTATTTTATTTATTTTTTTATTTTGTTACACTTTTTTTTTTCTTCTTCTTCTTTTTTTATTACTTTTATTCCTTTTACAAGGAATGTAAACATCCCTTGTAATAGGAAATGTGTGTGACAGGTCCTCTTTATGGAGAGATGCGGACCCCGCACCTCTCATCCAGGCTGGAAAGCATGAGATCGGTGAAAAAAAATTCACCGATCTCATGATTACTGTTGCTTACTAGCTGCAATCGCGGCTTTGTTTACTTACGTCATCACATCGCGCCCGGGCCTCCGACGGTCATAGAGATGACTGGTGACCATCTGGTCACCAGTCATCTCTATGCTTCCTGCCTACGCCGGACGATTCTTTCTCCGGGCCCCCGATGGCACGGGAGAGCCCGGAGAACCACCGATATGATCGTTCTTATGGTGCGCAGGATCGCCGGCACTAAAGAATGATATCTGAATGATGCCTCTAGCTGCAGGCATCATTCAGATATCCCCCGCAAAGCCCAGGACGTCATATGACGTCCACCCAGGATGGGAGATCCCATCTGTGGATGTCATATGTCGATGGGCTAGTATTGAAGTGGTTAAGCAACTGAAATCCAATAAATTAAAGGGGTGGGCCCTTAGGGAGATTTACCTTCACTTTCTACCCCATAAACACAAGTTAGGGAAAATCTCCCCAAAGCGAGGAGAAATATTTCCCCTCACCCCCAGTTCCTAAATTGTTGGATGTCCCCTCATCTCCTGTTTAGATGACAACTACAATTTTGGATTTCCTCCTCATTTTCTATCCCATTGACAATGCTGGCCTGCCCTGCCAGTTTGACTGATTTTCCAAACATTAGGATAAAGAAGTAGTGACAATCTAACACACAGCACCTGTTAACCTGGGCACAGCTTAGACAAGTGCCATTGCCTTTCCCTCCTTCTGAAAATGCTAAGTGTCTGGCTGGCTTTGGCCTCAATATCTTCAGTGCTGCTGAGGAGAACAAAGCGATAGCTGGTAAAGTCAGAACTCCTGATCTGCATACTTGTGATGGGTTAGTGACTCAGAAAGTGTTGAAGGTTTTGGATCAGCAGGACAGCACAATGCTGAACCCCTTCTACCAACCTCAGGTGTCAAAGTCCATTTAAAGCATCTGCGCCTGCCGGTGTTAAGGGGTTAAATATCGTCCAGCATGAGGTCTACTTGATAGTTGTTTGCGAAGGTCAAAAGTTAAGGTTCAATTTTAGATTAGGCCTCTGCACACTGCAGTTTTCTGCTGCTCCTAGGGGTGATTGGCGTTTTTTCCCGCCTCTAAACACCTCATACATATTAGACAAAGCGTCCATTCTAACATAGGCTTTTATAGGAGTTTAGAAGCAGGGGTATTTTGAAAGCAAAAAAAGCCTAGGAGAAACAAAGTTTGCACAGAGAGAACGCTTGATGCACCTAAACACGCACGTTACACAAGTTTACAAGCGTTTAGCGTTTTTTTCTACCAAAACTCTGCTTGCAAGTAGTCTAGGAGAGTTAGTAAAAAAGACCAGTGTGCTTGAGGCCTTAGGCTCCATTCACATCTAGGCGGACGAAATCGCTGCGTTTTGTCGCCGCAAATCGCGGTATAAATAGCGGCGTTTTGTACCGCGATTTGCGGCGACAAAACACCGGTATTGTCCGCCTAGATGTGCCCCAGATTGACCCCCTCTATGGAGATGCTTCCCATCTCCTAGCCGAACGCCGAAAGACGCCTGAAAAAAAGGTCCGGGACCTTTTTTCAGGCGTCAGGCGGCAGGCGTGGAGATGTGAACCATCTCCATAGAGGGAAATGTGTTTCCAGCCCTCTGGCGGCAGCGGCGTAGCGCTACAGGCGTAAAAACGCCTAGATGTGAATGGGGGGCTTAAGCCTCATACACACGATTGGATTTCCGTCGGACAAATCCGTGGAATTTTGTCCGAAGGCAGAACTTTTTCAGCCAACATACACAAAACTATGTGGTTTTTCTGCTCTTTAGCGCCACCCTTTTGGGCAACTTCTGCTGCTGTTGTCTTATGGTTAGCATTGGTTCAGAGCATGCGTGTTTGAACTTTGGATTTTTTTTCCGACGGACTTGTGTACACATTTGTGTATAGATATCTAAAACCAAAAAAAAACACCATTATAAATAAATTTTTTCCCTTTTTTTTATAAGTGATCACATTCCCTTTGTTCTCAGCTGCATAAGAGCTGGGGGAGATGTAGCAGCACACTGAACTTCCCAGTGAATAGGCATGTGCAAAAGGGAAAAATTTGTTTCCTTATTTAATTAATTTTGTTAAGTTAGATTCGTTACATGTGTTAAATTCGTTTTCGGAATTCGTTCGTTTTCGACCGAATTTCGAAAAGTCCGGTCGAATTCGAAAGTATTTCGACCGGATTCGAAAACAAATAGTCTCTTTTCGAATAGAATTTGTTTTCGAATTTGATTCGAAAAGATTTTTTTTTTCTTTCGAATTCCGATCGAATTTCGTCCGCGGGTTTTCGATTCAGAATCGAAAACGTTCGTTCGGATTCGGTAAATTCATTAATATTGCAATTCGGGAATTCGTATGCATCCGAATGTCCGAATAATGAAAAATTAGTCCGAATTTCGATTCGGAACGAAACGAAATGCACATGCCTACCAGTGAATATTTGCAGCAGGACAAGTCTGATCATTGGAGGAGAGCATACTGAGTTCCCAGCATAGCTAGAGAACTGATCACGTGTGCTCTCCTGCTTAGTGTGGTCAGTTTTTAATAGGAAAGCAAGGGGACTAGCAGGAACATCAGGGATTTCACGTAAAGGAAGCAATACAAAGAGAACAGGATTCTTCCTCATACAAGTACATGGTACAGCAGGCACATATCGGGAATATGAAATGTTGGGGTAACAAACGCTTTAAAAGGGGAGCACCTTCAGAAAGTGTTCAGTTCATTGCTGGTCTCAGCATAAAAAGGTACACATTGAAGAATTGCTGTTCTTAGTCAATTTTTTTTATCGATTAATTAGAACGCACATACATTTTTCAGATCACCACCATATATAGTCCCCACTGTAATATCCACAGACATCTCCCCCACTAATATCCACAGACATGTCCCCCACTGTAATATCCACAGACATCCCCCCCACTGTAATCCACAGACATCTCCCCCACTGTAATATCCACAGACATCTCCCCCACTAATATCCACAGACATGTCCCCCACTGTAATCCACAGACATCTCCCCACTGTAATATCCACAGACATCTCCCCCACTAATATCCACAGACATGTCCCCCACTGTAATATCCACAGACATCTCCCCCACTGTAATCCACAGACATCTCCCCCACTGTAATATCCACAGACATCTCCCCCACTGTAATCCACAGACATGTCCCCCACTGTAATCCACAGACATCTCCCCAACTAATATCCACAGACATGTCCCCCACTGTAATATCCACAGACATCTCCCCCACTGTAATCCACAGACATCTCCCCACTGTAATATCCACAGACATCTCCCCCACTGTAATCCACAGACATCTCCCCACTGTAATATCCACAGACATCTCCCCCACTGTAATCCACAGACATCTCCCCACTGTAATATCCACAGACGTCTCCCCCACTGTAATATCCACAGACATCTCCCCACTGTAATATCCACAGACATCTCCCCCACTGTATAGGAAGATTAGTGCTTGCTTAGTCTTACCAGAGAAGCCAGGTGAACACGAGCAGTTGAGGCCGAGTAATGACGTCAGCGCGCCGCTCTAGGCTCACCTAGGCCGCCGCCAGGTGGACCAAGATGGCCGCCGCTCCGGGAGCTAGGCCGAAGCCGCAGCCTTTCCTATGGCCGAGGCAGCAGCGGAGATCCGCGGATCACGTGGTGTGCCGTTCCGCATATGGTGACCCGTTAGGATCACGGATCATTTACGATCCATTGCACCACTAGTACTGATCAAAAGAATTTACGATTAATCTTTAATTTCCCCAGCCCTAGTATCCTGTAAACCTTAACTCTGAGCACATAAAAATTTGGTTGTCCGTTGTTGTCCTGATTGGTCGGTGGGTGCACTGGTGCAACAATGAATGTGCGCACCTACATTAAGGCCAGGGGATTGCCAATAATACAACAGTCCCTTAGGGGGGTTAGTTTTACATAAGCAAATGGAACTGCTTTATGTACATACAGTATATAATTACAAACTATATAATAAACAAGCTTCTTAAAACATTAACATGTACTGATAAGATTATGTACATTATCACTTACACGTGTCAACTGTATGTTATGGATTCCCTTTATAACACCTAAAGGTGACACCAGCTGACGTGTGCGTGCTCAGATTTCTGTTCCAGGTGTGGTCTGTGACAGGACGTTCAAAATACAAAGAAGCTGTAATTACCTCCCAGCCCGGATTCCACACTCAGCACTTTACCTTTTATCTTTCATCATGTCCACCCAGCTTCCTGTTTCCTTGACGTTGGCAGAAAATCTTCACCTGTACGCCAGATTGACGATCAATGTTTACTCAGATATGCAAAGCAAAAAAAGTTGACCAAAGACGTTGCTGCTAGATTGGTGCCTGACCAATTTGTGGTCTGGGAGCCAGGGAAAAAAAAATGTGTGTAAATACACAATATTGCCAAAAGTATTGGGACACCGGCCTTTACACACACATAGGCCCGGATTCACGTAGAAGAGCGCATCTTTGTGCGGGCGTAACGTATCCTATTTACGTTATGCCTCTGCAACTTTGACAGGCAAGTGCAGTATTCACAAACCAAAGTTGCGGCGGCGTAGCATAAATAGGCCGGCGTAAGCCCGCCTAATTCAAATGTGGAAGATGTGGGCATGTGTTATGTAAATTTATTGTGACCCCACGTAAATGACGCTTTTTATGAATGGCGCATGCACCGTCCGTGAAAGTATCCCAGTGCGCATGCTCCAAATTAACCCGCAAGAAGCCAATGCTTTCAACGTGAACGTAAATGACGCCCAGCCCTATTCACGAACGACTTACGCAAACGACGTAAAACGTGAAAAATTTGACGCTGTTCTGACGTCCATACCTAACATTGGTACGCCTCATCTACGCCTCATAGAGCAGGGGTAACTTTACGCCGGACAAAGCCTTACGTAAACGGCGCATCTCTACTGCGACGGCCGGGCGTAAATTCGAGAATAGGCGTATCTAGCTGATTTACATATTTCTAGGCGTAAATCAGCGTACAAGCCCCTAGCGGCCAGCGTAAATATGCAGTTAAGATACGACGGCGTAGGAGACTTACGCTGGTCGTATCTTCTACAAATTCTGGCGTATCTGATTCTTTGAATCAGGCGCCAAGATACGACGCCTCAGACTCAGAGATACGACGGCGTATCTGGAGATACGCCGTCGTATCTCCTACGTGAATCTGGGCCATAAACTTTAATGGCATCCCAGTCTTATAGCTAGATTCAGGTAGGGCGCCGCATCTTTAAGGCGGCGTAGCGTATCGTATTTACGCTACGCCGCCTTAAGTCAGAGAGGCAAGTACTGTATTCACAAAGCACCTGCCTCCTAACTTGCGGCGTAGCGTAAATGGGGCCGGCGTAAGCATGCGCCGTCCGTGTACATATCCCAGTGTGCATTGCTCCAAAGTACGCCGCAAGGACGTATTGGGTTCGACGTGAACGTAAATTACGTCCAGCCCCATTCACGGACAACTTACGCAAACAACGTACAATTTTCAAATTTCGACGCAGGAACGACGGCCATACTTAACATTGGCTAGGCCAGCTATTTGTTGGAATAACTTTACGCCGGAAAGATTCAGAGTTACGATGGCGTATCTACTGATACGCCGGCGTAACTGTCTCTGAATCTGGCTATTAGTCCGTAGGGTTCAATAGGAGTTGGCCCATCCTTTGCAGCTATAACAGCTTCAACTCTTCTGAGAAGGCTGTCCACAAGGTTTAGGAGTGTCTATGGGAATATTTGACCATTCTTCCAGAAGCGCATTTGTGAGGTGAGGCACTGATGTTGGACGACAGGATCACCTGGCTGACATGGCCCATACCACAAAACTTAACCATTCCATAGATAGCAAGGATAACTTCCCACACATTTGTGGCAGTGTTGAATTGTAAGTTAACTTGCTTCACATTTTCACTGGAAAGTTGTACACTTGCAGAGCACTTGATGCACAAGTTCTAGTTGACACTTTTACAACGTGTAGCAAATTTGCATGGCAAGTCTCTAGCAAGAGCAAAGTTTCAGTGGTGACTCTAAAGCAAAAGCTCTTCAGGTCTAGAGAATGAAAATTCAGCCACAGTGACCCCTGTGGTGGGATGACTATTGCACAACATAACTGAACAAGAACTTGCAGCAGACTTCCAGAATGATCAATGACATCACACATCCAGCCCCGCCCCCCAGAAAGTGTATCAGAAGCAGTAGCGGCCCGTCCATAGGGGGCGCCCGGGCACTGCCCCCCCCCCCCCTCCTGTAGTCATAAAAAAAAAAAACAACAACAAAAACGGGCCCTTTAAGACATTAAGAATGTCATTCTGCAGCGCCGCCCCCTCTGGCTCTCGCAAATAACATACATTTATTGCATTGCACGAATGTATGTTATTGTGGCCAGCTGCCACTGGTCTATTCAGATGGACGGACATAGGGCACCAGTTACCTAAATAACGGCAGCTGGTTGGCTGTGCGGAAGTGCCTATCAGAGCCACTGGCTTTCCGAGTACAGCCCCTCTGCTCCCGGATGTCTTATTCTCGGAACGTAGAGGGGCTGCGTCCCTTGGATAAGACTGACGGCAGTCTCAGCCAATCAGGTTCACCGATTCTGGTTATCGGTAACCTGATTGGCTGAAGCGTCATCGAGGGCGGGAGAGGACATCGAGGGACGTGGAAGGCTGGAAGCAGAAAGGTAAGTGCACATATCAGGGGAACAAAGTCCTGCTAAGAACTCTTTTATATTTGATACAGTTTTGTGTTGGTATTTACACATCCCTGCATTGTGTAATGTTGTTGTAATAGATACAAGGTCACTATTTTCTGAAATCTTATTGATGATGGGTGCAGGGTCACAGGGCTGCAGTGTGTAGAGGACACTTGTATAAGGACAGATATGATGACACATATGGAGGAGTGTCCCCAACACACACACTTGTAGTACGTCAATAGACAGACCAGGCTGCTGTGTATCTGAGTTGTGTCATTACTATTGCAGTTCTACAATACTGCAGTGTACAGACCACGTGTATTAGAAAGACACAATATGGCCACACATCTGTTCAAACAAAATTATTTTCAAACTGCAATATACAATATTACAAATGCACAATATAATGATACAACCAGCTGTTGGCTATTGTATTGTATACGATTCCATTTATAGATTACTGATTTGTACAGATTTGCAGCAATACAATTATTTTATGCTAGACTGAATATGAACCACCCCCCACCCCCCCTAGTTGTGGTAGCTTGTACATCCTTGTATTACAATTGTTTTATACTGTACATTGTATATAATTTCAGATCGATATACAGGCAATGTGTTTTGATGAATACAATTATTACATGCATCAGACACCATACTACATTGTACAATATTACATACAATCAGACACCATACTACATTGTACAATATTACATACAATCAGACACCATACTACATTGTACAATATTACATACAATCAGACACCATACTACATTGTACAATATTACATACAATCAGACACCATACTACATTGTACAATATTACAGTACATACTGGCAACAATGGGTACAGTGGCGACAAAGGGCACAGTGGCGACAAAGGGCACAGTGACATGCACAGGGGCAACAATGGGTACAGTGGTGACAAAGGGCACAGTGGTGACAATGGGCACAGTGGAAACAATTAAAGGGCACAGTGACATGCACAGTGGCAACAATAGGCACAGTGGCGACAATAAAGGGCACAGTGGTGACAATTGGCACAGTGGAGACAATTGAGGGGCACAGTGGCTGCGTTTGATGTCATGGCACAGTGGTGACAATTGATGGCACAGTGGCTTTGTTTGATGGCATGGCACAGTGACTGCGTTTGATGGCATGGCACAGTGGCTGCGTTTGATGGCATGGCACAGTGGCTGCATTTGATGGCATGACACAGTGGTGCGAATTGATGGCATAATGACTGCATTTGATGGCATGGCACAGTGGTGATAATTGATGGCACAGTGGCTGCGTTTGATGGCATGGCACAGTGGTGACAATTGATGGCACAGTAGCTGCGTTTGATGGCATGGCACAGTGGTGCGAATTGATGGCATAATGACTGCATTTGATGGCATGGCACAGTGGTGATAATTGATGGCACAGTGGCTGCGTTTGATGGCATGGCACAGTGGTGACAATTGATGGCACAGTAGCTGCGTTTGATGGCATGGCACAGTGGTGACAGAAGCCTTAAGTCACACGTTACCGCAGAGCGCCATCTTCTATCTTTGGACATGGTATGGGTTCTGAAGCAGCGCTAACCCTGCAGCACCACACATGCACCGCGCCATGTCCTGGAACCACCACCCCATCAAGGAGTCAGGCCTGCAGCCTGCAGTTGGGGAGATCAATTGTGCCGGATGGCAGCCACCTTGTAATTTTAATTATGAATAACTAAAACTGTTTTCATATGACCAGCATTGGGTGATTCCATTAATTAATGAATAGCCTGCTGTTTTGGTTTATCTGACTCACAGCCTAATGCAGAATTCCTATGTAAAATAATCATTTACTTGTAAATCTCGGGAGGGGTAAGAAAGGTTTTTTTTTGTAAAGAAGTCACCTAGTGACGTATTCATGTGCAATCGCTGTGTTTGTCACTATTCTCCAGGTGTCTAATGACACAAATCATTCAGGCAGGGAGTGCAAATGTAGGTACACCCAATACCTGAGAGAGCATGAGTTTGTGACTGTCTATTTTCTTCAATGGAAGAAAGCTTATATCTGTACATGCCTTATTAGTAAGCTTGATTGAGCTAAAATCATTACCAACTCATCACTGAGGCTTCTTTCACAGGGGCAGCTGGGGGTGGTAAACAGGTGGCTGAGCTGAGGTTTTACCCCCGATTGCCCACCTAGTGACTACTATAGATGGGACTATTCACATGCATCCCATGATGCTTTGTAATGCAGCAAATTAAGTTGACAGGTGTGGCCATTGAAGTCAATGCGTTGCATTAGTATACCTCCCAACTTTTTGAGATGGGAATGAGGGACACCTACTAAACCCCATAAGCAATTTTTTTTTTTACCACTACTATTCCTTTATACTGGCTTTTGAAATTTACAAATGTAGCAACTTAGAAATTGGATGAAAGGTTTAACACTGGGAAACACTTTTTGAAAAATAAATAGTGCATTTTATATACAACTATATAAATCAGACCAGAATGGGGGACAAATGAGGAGGGACAGAAGGACTTTCTTCCAAATCAGGGACAGCCTCTCGAAATCAGGGACATTTGGGAGCTCTGGCGTTAGTCCTGCTAAAATTGTTGTTCTGCAAAAAAAAGTGTAAACCTAGCCTGAGAGTACTGATCGATCACTAAACATATGAGGGGAGATTTACTAAAACTGTGTGAAAGAGTGTGCAAAATCTGGAGCAGCTCTGCATAGAAACCAATGAGATTCTAACTTCGGATTGTTCAGTTCAGGTCGGGTTCACGCTGCTACAACATGAATGTCGCACGACTTTGCCAGGCAACTTCAACACAACTTAGGCTGCATTCACACCTAGGCGTACAAAATCGCGGCGTTTTGTCCCGCGAATTGCGGCGACAAATTTTGGCGTTTTGCGCCGCGATTGTGAATGCAGCCTTGACCCCCTCTATGGAGATGGTTCCCATCTCCTATGCCAAACGCCTGAAAAAAAGGTCCAGGACTTTTTTGCAGGCGTACGGCGTTCGGCGTGGAGATGTGAACCATCTCCATAGAGGTGCATGTTAAATCATCCCTCTGGCGTCTCGGGGCTGCTGCGGCGTCACACTACAGGCGACAAAACGCCTAGGTGTGAATGGGGGCTAAGAGGCAACTTTAGGGAATGCCTGTTGGCTGTGCTGTGCTCAGGGCATGTGCCTTGCGTGCTCCCGTCACAGTGACCGGCAGCTCATGAAAAGGTCCCGATCATGTGACAGCCATGCAGGGGGGTTGTACCCAAGCCGATCGATCAACTTGGGTACATTCAGCCTGCCCATACACGCAGGGCTGCCATCGGGGGGGGGGGGGGGTTGGTTTGGTGCCCATACACATTTAGGGGGACCCGGCCACCCATGCCCCAACCAAAAAGACAGAGTTGTTGTAGTAACTAGGAATTGCTAAAGCAAGGTGGCTGCAGAGTGAGCCAATGCACTTAAAGGGATGACTCTTTCCTAGATTGGGATGTCTCTTTGATGAATAAATGGGGCTGTCTCTTTGCTGGATTGGGATGTCTCTTTGCTGGATTGGGATATCTCTTTGCTGGATTGGGATGTCTCTTTTCTGGATTGGGGGTGTCTCTTTTCTGGATTGGGGGTGTCTCTTTTCTGGATTGGGGTGTCTCTTTTCTGGATTGGGGTGTCTCTTTTCTGGATTGGGGTGTCTCTTTTCTGGATTTGGGTGTCTCTTTGCTGAATTTGGGATGTCTCTTTGCTGGATTGGGATGTCTCTTTGCTGGATTGGGATGTCTCTTTGCTGGATTGGGATGTCTCTTTGCTGGATTGGGGTGTCTCTTTGTGGATTGGGGTGTGTATTTGAATATATGGGGCAATCTCTTTGCTGTATTGGGTTTATTTTCATATATTAAGAATATTAAAATAGTGGGTGGATTTGGTGGAATAGTCAGTGGGTGGGCCCTGGTGAACATTGGTGGTTAGGCCAGGGGGGGCCCAGGATTAAAGCTGTCTTTTGGGGGCCCCAAAATTTCTTATGGCTGCCCTGCATACATGGCTCAAATCTTGTCTGGTTCCAACTTAACCAATTGAGATTCGAACCATCTATGGCCAGCCTTAGGTTGGCTAAGGCCATACACTAGAATTTAGTTACAAATTTTCATTTTAAGAACGTTTATTCAATTCTCTGATCGTTAGTGGGGTCAAATTTACATTTATATTCGACTGCAGTAACAAAGTATTTTGAAGGAACAGTAAATAAACACATTTTTAACAGGGAGTGTGTTTTTTGTTGAGGAAAGAAAATGGAATGTTAAAAGCTTTTAAAATGTTTTTTTAAGCCCCTTTCACACAGGCGCCTCCATGAAGTGGAATCTGCTTGCTCAGCGAGAAATCTCTCCTCTGATCCCTGCTGAGCAGGCAGAAAACAGGTCCGTGTCCACTCCGCTATAGGGCAATCTAATGGAAACAGACCAACCGCCTGTCCGTTTCCATGCAATCCGATCCGCCAGACGGCTGGGGAATAGAACCACCATCCGTCTGTTTTTGGCGGTCAGGATCGTATCGGATTGGCGACGGGTGTCAGCTCCATAGAGGCTGGAGGGTCCGATCAGGTCCACCTGAAAAAACTGACAGGTGTGAAAACGGCCTGAAGCATTTTCAAACAACGTTCATCAAGTCATCAAACGTACTGATGAGAATGAATGTTTGTACAAATACTCGACTAGTGTATGGACAGCTCTAGACTCGGTTCCCATCTGTGTGATGCATTTTGGGTGAGTTTTACCTGCGCTTTAGATGCATTATTATTGAACGCTATATAACATGTGTTTTGATGGATTTGCATAAAGGATGCAACAAACGGGACTTTTTTTCAACACACTGAACATGAAAGGCACAGGTGTGAACATTTTGGGCCAGATTCAGAAAAGAGATACGACGGCGTATCTCCTGATACGCCGCCGTATCTCTGAGTTCCGTCGGTCGTATCTATGCGCCTGATTCAGAGAATCAGTTACGCATAGATATCCCTAAGATCCGACAGGTGTAAGTGTCTTACACCGTCGTATCTTAGGCTGCAATTTCAGGGTGGCCGCTAGGTGGCGCTTCCGTATGTTTACGCAAGGAATATGCTAATTAAGTAGATACAGCGATTCAGAAACGTACGTCCTGTCGACGCTTTTTTTTTACGTCGTTTACGTTCGGCTTTTTTCGGCGTATAGTTACCCCTGCTATATGAGGCGTAGCTAATGTTAAGTATGGCCGTCGTTCCCGCGCACAGTTTTGAAATTTTTACATTGTTTGCGTAAGTCCATCGCGAATACGACTTTACGTCTTTTACGTTCACGTCGAATCCAATACGTTCTTGCGGCGTACTTTGGCGCAATGCACACTGGGATATTTTACGGATGGCGCATGCGCCGTTAAAAAAAAACATAAAAAACGCGGGGTCAAGTGAAATTTAAATACAACACGCCCCCAACATCCCCATTTGAATTACACGGCCTTATGCCGCAACACATACGTTACGCCGTCGTAAATAAGGGCGCAAGTTCTTTCTGAATACAGAACTTGCGCCCAAAGTTACAGATACGTTACGCCGGTATAAAGATACGCTCAGGTATCTGAATCCGGCCCCGTATCTGCAGTCACACACATAACAATCATGTATTGAAGAAAAGAACGTTTGTTATTATGGATGGTGAGGACCTGGTTAATGGCGTACAAGGTTTGCCGCAGCAGGAATAGCACACAGCTGCACAAAGTACAAAACACAAAGTGTTCCTGGAATAGATTATGATCACTTTTTACTGCCTGTGCTGTGGAAACAACGGCCATGCCACCCTGACGTGACACCAGTGACATCCAATATAACATTATCACATTTATATCTCTTCTGCCAGCTTTATCGTGGCAACTGAGGCCGGAATGCCAACACAGATTAAGGGATTTCTCAGACCTGGAGCAGCTTCACCAATCAGATTCTAGCTTCGCCTTCTTAGTTACGCTTTGAAACAGAAAGCTAGAATCTGATTGGTGAAGCTGCTCCAGGTCTGAGAAATCCCTTAATCTGTGTTGGCATTCTCGCCTCATTTGCCACAATAAAGCTGGCAGAAGAGATAGAAATGTGATAATGTTATATTGGATGTCACTGGTGTCACGCCTGTCTGCCTCGTACACACAATCAGATTGTTGCCAGGGGATTGTCTGTTGACAAAATCTGACCGTTAGTACGCTCCTTCTGACAATTGTCCAACAAATGTTGGATGGCGATCTGTTGTCTGTGTACGGTCAGTACACAGGTCCGTCACACAAAATCAAAAGTACAAACGCGCATGCTCGAAATCAATGCTCACCAAACACGAAATTAGCAGAAAGGGCCCAAAGGGTGGCGCTCAAGAGCTGAAATTTCTCGTAATACGTCACTACGTTTGTGTTGTTGGCCGACAATTGTGTACCGTTGGTATGCAAGACAAGATCCAGGTACACGCCCTTTGGACAAAAATCAGAGGAGGCAGGGGTGGCTCAAGATGTGTGTGTTGTTTTTTTGTTTTGTTTTTTAGGCTCTTTTTTAGTCCCTTGTGTGACTTTTCATGCGACTTTGATGTCCAAAGTCACATGACAAGTCGTTCTCCATGTTTTCCAATGATAACCATTCATATACACTATATTACAAAAGTATTGGGACACCGGCCTTCACACGCACATGAACTTTAATGGCATCCCAGTCTTAGTCTGTAGGGTTCAGTATTGAGTTGGCCCACCCTTTACTGCTATAGGTTCGGACCAATGTAGCGCATGAGCTACTTTGAAGTGGCTGCAACTTTAAGTTGCACACATACACTATGTTGTCAAAAGTATCGAGTAGCCTGCTTTTATGCGCAGATGAACTTTAATGGCATCCCAGTCTTAGTCCCTAGGGTTCAGTATTGAGTTGGCGCATCCTTTACAGATATAACAGCTTCAACTCTTCTGGGAAGGCTGTCCACAAGGTTTAGGAGTGTCTATGGGAACGTTTGACCATTCTTCCAGAAGCACATTTATGAGGTCAGGCACTGATGTTGGATGAGAAAGCCTGGCTCGCAGTCTCCGCTCTAATTCATCCCAAAGGTGTTCTATCAGGTTGAGGTCAGGACTCTGTGCAGGCCAGTCAAGTTCCTCCACCCCAAACTCGCTCATCTATTTCTCAATGGACCTTGCTTTGTGCACTGGTGATTAGTCATGTTGGAAAAGGAAGGGGTCACCCCCATACTGTTCCCACAAAGTTGGGAGCATGAAATTGTCCAAAATCTCTTAGTATGCGGACGCCTTAAAAGTTCCCTTCACAAGGGACCAAGCCCCACCCTTGAAAAAAAAAAACACACACCATAATCCCCCCCTCCACCAAATCATTTGGACCAGTGCACAAAACAAGGTTCATAAAGACATGGATGAACGAGTTTAGGGTGGAGGCTGGCCTGCACAGAGTCCTGACCTTAACCCAATAGAACACTTTTGGGATGAATTAGAGCGGAGACTGCAAGCCAGGCCTTCTCATTTAACATCAGTGCCTGACCTCACAAATGTGCTTCTGGAAGAATGGTCAAACATTCCCATACACACTCCTAAACCTTGTGGACAGCCTTCCCAGAGGAGCTGAAGCGGTTATAGCTGCAAAGGATGGGCCAACTCAATATTGAACCCTACAGACTAAGACCGGGATGCCATTAAAGTTCATCTGAGCATAAAAGCAGGCGTCTCGATACTTTTGACAACATAGGCCTGGATTCACATACATCGGCACATATATATGCCGCCATAGCGTATCTTCTTTACACTACGCCGACGCAGCGCAGAGAGGCAAGCACTGGATTCACAAACCACTTGCCACCAAATCTGCGCTGGGTTTCTTAGGCGTAAGTCGTCGTGAGTGGAAGTGGGCGTGAGCCATGCAAATGAGGCGTCACCCCATGCAAATGATGGGCCGAGCGCCATAAAGATACGAATAATGAACGGCGCATGCGCCGTCCCGTGGACGCATTCAGTGTGCATGCTCAGATTCACGTCGGAACTACTCCCTAAGATACGACGGATCACTGCCTACGACGTGAACGGAACCTACGCCTAGCCATATTCACGTACAACGTAAACGACAAAAGATACGACGGCTTGAGTTCCCTGGTCCATACCTTTGCATGGGTTGCGCCTCATATATGGGGAATAACTTTACGCCGGACGTACGACTTACGCAAACCGCGTATATTATGCGCCGGGCGCAAGTACATTCGTGAATCGGCGTATCTCCCTCATTTGCATATGTGCATAGAAAATCAATGGGAGCGGCAAATGCACCCATTGTAAATATGCGCCCACGATACAACGGCGTAGGCAAGTTACGTTGGTCGTAGGAAGCCTATTTTCAGGCGTATCTTAGTATGTGGGTCGGCGCATAGATACGACGGCGCACATTTGTACTTACGTTGGCGTATCTTGAGATACGTTGGCGCAAGTGCTTTGTGAATCCGGTGTGTGCAACTCAAAGTTGCAGCCACTTCAAAGTAGCTCATGCACTAAATTGGTCCGACCTTCATGCAACTTGAGGACCATAGACTTCCATGTTAAAGTAGCACTTTAGGCAAAACTTTCACATTTTGGGTAGAGTAAGGGTGGGTTATAACCCCTGTTGCTTATTTGTTTCCATCTTTGCCCCATTGGGGAGCTTTACCTTAACTTCCTGTCCCATAGCTAAAACAGGAAGTGAGAGGAAATTCCTGCAAATGAAGGGGATCCCTTGGGGTCCCCCAGGTCACCAGAACTAGTGTCCCCCATTGTAAGATTTCCCCTCTATTACTTTTCTGAGGACAACCCAGAATTTGGGATTTTCTTTTACTTAAATTTTTAATGATGGTAAACAGAACAAATCCAGAGGGTGAATCCCCCTAATGGGGACACAGACAGCAATATAAACTTACAGGTGTTCTAATCGTTCTCTACTGTAAAACGAAAAAAAAAGTTTTGCCTTTAGTAAAACTTTAACCCTCAATAGTGGCAGGAAAGTCATACCTGAATGTTATACAATGTAATAGTTGTCCATTATCAGTGGTCAAAGCCAAAGTCGTATCCAAGTCGCACCCATCCAAAGCTGCATCATCGTTGCACTCCAAAGTAAACGCAACTTTGGTGCCCTACCACTGTGAACGGAGCCTTAGCGTGAAGGTCCACATTAAGAATGTGCAGCTGAGCCGTGTTTAGAGCCCCCGACTGCTCCCCCCTTCAGCTGCAAAGACAACAACCATTTTATTCTCCAGGGTCTCTGCTTAAAACAAATGGGGGTTTTGAGACATTTTCTAGCAAAAAAATTTTTTGCATGTATGTGAGAAATGCCAGAATTGCCCTCAAATGGTTACTAATATAAAAGTGATATAAATAATAAAGGGACATGGAAAATGAACGGTAGTATTTTGGGTCTTGGAGAAATAGAGGAAATCAAATTACAGCAGTGGATGGGTGATGTTGTAGAGGGGGAGTGGGCGGGTCAGTGAGCGGCCTGGGCACGCCCTTCCCTTATTACTCTCCAGTTACATCAGACGTGTGGGCGTGTCGTGTCGGTGTCATCTACTATAAGAGTGTTCGGATCTCCCGGGGGTGCCTCAGTGAATCGGTGACATCTGATTCCCGGAGGACCACCGGTGGCTTTCTGTATCCCTGCTAATAAGGTAATGTTGAGGCTGATCTCTTCTATGCATGGTGTGATGTGCCACGCTGGCATCCTGTGCCCATCGATCCTCTACTACAGGCTGCTGAATTATTCCCATCATTAACTCTTCTTCTGCCTGCTGGCCATGTGCCAGGGTGAGAAAGGAGAATGCCGCAATGTCCATTGATGTGAGCAAAGCAGCTCTGCGATCCCCGGCCAGGAGCTCTCCTCCTCCATAGAGCATTGTGTGGCTCATACATTTTCTGCATGCACAGAGGAAGAGGAAAAAAAAAATATTATATATATATATATATATTTGTCTCTTCCCCCCCCCCCCCCCCCGGCTGTGCACATTATCCATTGACTTGCAGTCAGATTCTCTTCTTTGCTATGATCTTATTTATTTGGCTGAATTGTCGGGCATTACAAAGCCTGATGTAGGAGCCAGTTGGAATTTTTTTATTAAAATGAGCTTTGCTGGGATACTGGTGGAGGGGATCTTTATGGAAAAAGTTTTGTGTGTTTGGGATTTCCCATTGTCTTTATATACAACACTCCCTCCGATCTGCTGTTGTAAAATTTTGGCCTTCTATAAAACTTTTTGCAATAGTCTAGATTTTTGTAGATTTTTATTTATTTTAACATGTAAAATTGCAGAAGTTCTGCTTTGTTACTTATTATTATTATTATTATTATTTTCTCTAAAATGTTTATTGAAGAGAATAAAAACATACAGGGATTTAAAAAATATATGTATTAATCCCCCCCCCAAAAAAAACATATAACAGCAGGAACACTGCTGTGTCTAGTTGTGTTGCTTAGAAACTTTCCTTGGACAAAAAACTCTTAAACCAGAAACATTGTAACAACTGTTTGTGGGGTTGTGTTTTGTTTTTATTTGGCTATTTTATTTATTTTGAACTCCTATTTAGTTTACTTTATTTCTAACTATTTTTTTAATGAAATCATGGGATCGATAAGGGTTTCAGTCGTCTGAATTGGTGACTGTATCAAGCTTTTTGTACTGCAGAGCTTGCATTCTATGTAGTTTGGGCTTCTTAGTTGGAAAGGCTGAAAACAATGGCAGTTGTTTATCAGCTCAGGTTAGTTGAGTCTCTCTCTGGGCTTGAAATGGTTAATTTCCCATCCCCCGTCTCTGTACCAGTAGGGGACTGCTCTGTCCTGCTGTAAAGTTGAATAACCAGTTGGTTCCAGTTTTTTTTGGCTGTTGTTTTCGCCCAGGATGGAAAGTCTGATTCTTCTCCAGACGATTAGCTCTGCAAAGACTTGTGATGGGCGGTCTGCTGATTTGTGTGGTCTCTTTAGAAGATACTTGGCCATATTGAGTTTTGTCCCATCATCCGGAAGTTGTTTAGCACATTTTTCAAGCATTTCTCTATCCCCCCCCCTGAGGCAGTTTATGAACTTTGTCTTACTTTACATGTGCAGGAACTTTTTATATACTAGCTATGTTTTACCTATTGCTGATTGGGCAGATTATATCAAGGATTGGTCAGATTTTAATAGTAAGGGTGGCCAAACACCAGATTCCCCTGTCAACTGTGGTTGCAGGAAAGAAGAAATTTGCTCTGTGTATGGCCTGCCTTAGGCTGATCATGCACGGTACAAGCTTTATTTTTTCCTGCAACCACAGGTTGCCGGAAACAAATTTACACAGATGGAGGAATCAGCAATTGCCTTCTCGTGGCGGGCCAGGGAAACCATCCACGCCAAAAGAGCCCATCCCAGCCATACACTGTTCAAATCTTGGCCGGTTGAGCAGGAACCAGCCAGGTTGAGCAGGAACCAGCCAAGATTTGATTTGTTAATGGGCAGGCTGAATGTACCAAGTTGAGCGATCAACTTGGGTACAACCACCCTGCCGGATTTTCTTGCAGTTATCGCTAGTGGCTGCTATAGTCCTTCTTTCATTAAACCTGCTCATTGCACAAAAGGAAATGTTTCGATTCCATCCACACCCTAGCAAACCAATAGATCCACTCATGTACCACTAACCTGCCTCTGGATTGACGATTTGGCCGGGTCCTGCTGATCCATGTATGGCCAACTTAATACATGCCAATTAGGGTTGTCCCGATACCATTTTTTTTTTTTTTAGGACCGAGTACAAGTACCGATACTTTTTTTCATGTACTCGCCGATACCGAATACCGATACTTTTATTTTAAATATGTCCCCCCCACATATATGCAGCCATGTCCCCCATACCTGGATGATGCCGCCGCTGCCGCGTTAATCAGCGTGCAGGGAACATTACAGCTTTCGTTTGAATAGCTGTATCCCCGCCGCGCCGTGTATAGACACTCCCCCTTGCTCGGGATTGGACAGATCATCCGTCCAATCGCGCGCAAGGGGGAATGTCTATACGCGGCGGGGATACAGCTATTCAAACGAAAGCTGTAATGTTCCCCGCGGGTTGGCGGCGGCGGGGCAAGTATTCTATTCAGGCATCGGGGGCATTTGCGGGAGTACACGTACTCCCGCAAATACTCTATCGGTCCCGATACCGGTATCCTGACAACCCTAATGCCAATCATGGAATTGCTTGAGAAGATTGCGTACAAGCCCCCCTCTTCTCCCCCCCCCCTCTTTTCCCCCCCAAAGGAAGTTGCTTTTAAGTGAGATTCACTGGCAGGATCAACAGGTATTTGTGGAGCTTTGCAGGGGGACTAAGCACTGTTAGATGCACTTTTAATTAGGTGCTGCAGCACATACTTTTTCCTTAATGGGATCCCCTAATTTAAACATGGTGGGTTGTTGTGCTCCAGGTTAGTAGTTGGCAGCATGGCATGGTACTGCAGATCTGCCAACAAGAATGTTGCTGGCTTGCAGTTTTGTAAGATTTTCAGGAAACTTCTGTTTCCTCCACAAACTCCCTCCTAGATTGTAAGCTCTAATGAGCAGACCCTCGTTTCTCCTGTATTGAATTGTATTGTAACTGTACTGTCTGTCATGTTGTGAAGCGCTGCGCAAACTTTTGGCGCTATATAAATCCTGAATAACAATATTTGTTCGTTCTGTTTCTTCTAGATCAGCAATCGCCACCATGTCTGTGTCACACAGTTCCAGGCTCAACAAGGGGGTGAGGGATCAGTATATGAAGCTGCCCCAAGGGGGGATGGTCCAGGTGACCTATGTCTGGGTGGATGGCACTGGAGAAGGGGTCCGCTGCAAGACAAAGACCCTGGAGTATGAACCCAAGTCTATTGAAGGTAAGATGGCACCCCCCCCACGCCACATTTACAACTTGCTGGTCTTCCCACATCTGGATGAACTCAAAATTCCAAAGGCATTTGTGCATTCCAAAGCATGCTAAGACCATTTCAATAATTTACCTCATCCATGCAGCTAAAATATACCATTCAGCTAGATCTTGCAGTGCGTTGAAGCCAAAAACCATATTCTCTATTGTGAGGGTTGGTTTGCTTTTTAAGGCACAGTTCAAAGGATTTATTCAATTTATGATTTCTCTTTCAATTTTAAA
This sequence comes from Rana temporaria, assembly GCF_905171775.1. NCBI lineage: Eukaryota > Metazoa > Chordata > Amphibia > Anura > Ranidae > Rana > Rana temporaria. Next base: position 114,837,995 of record NC_053497.1, read on the forward strand.
AGGCCGCACTAAATTTCCAAGAAATTGTGCAATGTGACATGAGACCTGGGGCATGCAATGATTTAGTACAGCGTCTGCTCTGTGCTCTGGCATGCCATAAATAACTCGATGGCAGAGCTGATCCTGCGGGCACACTATCATTGCTGCCCACATTGAGCAAGGATGCAGCTTGGAAGTCACACGTCTAGCACAGTTGGGCCCTATTCATGCCTATGCTGTTGTAAGGCATGTTGCTAATGCTTATTGTTCATGCATTTGCTTCAAGAATAATGGCGTGTGTGTGTGTGTGTGTGTGTGTGTGGACTGTAGCATTTCAAGCTGTATACCCTAGCATGCAACAGCATCAAGGTTCTTGGCTTTGGGGTAGGCATGAAGCGTTTCTAGCAGTCTATTGCTGTAGGTGTTTGCCATGGTATTCCCACCTGAAGTATTGTGCTGTCCTTGGTGAGAGGCGAGGGGGGAGGTGGAGACATCTTTACAACAATGACTCATTTGAGGAGTGGAGGTATAAAGGCAGTCACATAAGCTAAGTCCAAAATTAGTTAAGTGCAGCATGTAGATAATCCATCCAAAATTATCATTGGGTGCCTAATGGGTTATGACAAAGCCTATAGGCTTTATGTTGGACTTTAATGTTCACAAAAGTTTTCTGTAATGGCTATGCAGCAGAAGTACCAAGTCTCTAAGGCTTCAAGCACACTGTATTCTATTGACCCTTTTCTCCTACAGGTGTTTAGCCGCAGTAAAAAAAACATGTTTTTACGCCTGCATTCATTCACGTTTCTGAATCTGGCATTTAATGCATTCTAGTGCCCAGAATTCTAGCCATTACAATGCATGTTAAAGCGTTTTTGAGCTTTTTTTTTTTCTATGTTTAAAAGCTCTTCTCCTGAACACAAATGCGTTGTTTTTTTTTTTTGTTTTTGAGCTTTTTTTATTTATGACAGAGAAACCGGTCCATCCGGACCTTTACATTACAGTCAACATTAGTATGGGGTAATAAAACATTTACAATACACATATGTTTAGAAACATGTTGAGCATCCCAGCTGACCCCCCGTCGGGCCCGTCCCCCCTAATAGGGAGGCATGTGGACCCCAACGGGCAAGCTGTCTGGAGCTCTCTAATTCCCCATAACTCAGCCCAATGGGGCTTTTACCAACAATTCGCATCCAGTGCTGTACTGATTCTATTTATGATAGTGCCTGTGTAGTTGGGTCCGAGTGGCTCAGTCCCTCCACCCATTTTCCTGTTTCCGAATAGTGAGGTATAGCAGGTAGTAGCAGAAAGGGTGAAAGTTGGGTGTAGAAGGGGTAGCGAAGAAAGGAAGGGGGGGGTAAGGAGGGGGGGGATTTTGCACGGGCATGGACTTCCCAAGGCGCCCCTTGGGGGCGTAAGTGGTTTTTGGGCCATGGTCACTCAGAGCTCCTAAGACTCTGTCCTTCATCAGAGAATTTGAACATATGCCAGATTTGCCATGTTTTGGTGTAGGCTTCTTGCCTCTGCTGGCTCGAGAGGATCAGATCCTCCATCAGGCTTATCTCGTCAACCTTCCTGAGCCATAAGGCTATGGTCGGCGGGTGGGGGGATTTCCAGTGAAGAGGTACACAGGCCTTGGCTGCGTCTAGAAGATGGCGCACAATTGATTTTTTGTACGACCTCGCAGGCACTCCAGTTACATGTAGGAGGAAGTACGCCGGGTCATCTGGCACTGTACGTTCAGTAAATTTCTGGGTAATGCGGCGCACCTCCTTTTTTTTTCCATTTTAACTCTAAATGCCCCTGGCCCTCTATCATGGGTTGACTCTTAAGGGAGGGGGGGAGACCTTTATCCAGCACTCTTGATAAAATGACTAACCAGGAAAATGTATTAATGTGCCTCAGTGGTGATCAGCTGTAATCTGAATACCATGTGATTTCTAACCTGGTATTCCTGCTCTTATTCATTTTCTTCCATTAGAGGTCCCAGAATGGAACTTTGATGGCTCAAGCACATATCAAGCCGAGGGCTCCAACAGCGACATGTACCTTGTCCCTGTCCAGATGTTTCGAGATCCTTTTTGCCTGGACCCCAACAAACTGGTCATGTGTGAGGTTCTAAAATACAACCGGAAATCAGCAGGTACAGTACCACCATTGGAGTATCTGTGAACATTGGACATTTAATCTGACCACTGGTTGCTCTATAATTACATTTAGTGTTGCCAGTTTCTGCTTTTCTATGTGGTGATAACCAGCATCTGTAGTCCGGGGACACTTGTTATGGCATAGAAGTGTCTGCTCATCTTAAGGTTTCCCTGAAAGTGTTCCAATTGTATTTGCTGTGGTGCAGAGTATATAAAATACTGAGCACATGTTGCTGTTTTTGAAAGGATTGTAGTACTTGTTGGAGCTCATGATTGACCTTTAAATCTCCTTCTCCACTTTGGAGAGTTTTCTGGCATCACTAGAACATCGCTGAGCAATTGTACTCTTTTAGACTGGGTAGTAGAAATAGTGAATGATTGCCTTCTATGTTTTGGAAAGGTGCTTGGTAGGTTCCCACACAGCAAAAAGCACTTTGTACAGTTATAAAATTCCAAAGTATGTTGGCTTTGAATGGTGTCTACTTGACGTTACTTGATGTTCCAGAAATCCTTGCAACATGATATGACTTGTTGATGGTCTCACCAAAATGTAAAGGTTTTTGGAGGCATTTCTAAATGTAAAAGTGTTAAAGCTATGCAGTGCTGAGGGTTTAGATTTGCCCAAAAGTGACCCCCCCCCCTCATGCACTTGAACATACTTTTGGGTTAATTGAAGTTGGTTAATAGGCAAATGTGTACATTGTGGCAGGGAATGTAGGCTTTTTTCAGAGGTAGGAGAGGCTGATGAAATGGTTTCCAGCAGAATACCCCTGCCTAAAGTGGTAACATACATGTATTGTATTGGGTTTTATGAATCGAAGGAAAAAACTTTGCTGTGCAGCTTGTTGGAAAGGTGTGCCCTTCCACGTCATCGCATTCTAGAGACGCAGACCTCACCCTTGTTCAGTGTACACAACTTTAGCGTTTACTTTGGCAGCTCCACTGATGGAAATTTATTGACTACGTTTTCTCCTTCCAGAAACCAACCTGCGTCACACATGTCGGCAGATCATGGACCTGGTGGCTGTTCAGCACCCATGGTTTGGCATGGAACAAGAGTACACTCTTCTTGGTATTAATGGACATCCATATGGCTGGCCTGATAATGGTTTCCCAGGACCACAAGGTTGGTTATATTTTATTTATTTTTTGATGGTTTTGTTAAACTGTAAATCAGAAATGTACACTTCCAGCGCCCCCACCCCCCGCCTGTTGCACTACAAAAACATTCAGGTTGGGATCTGTTCTAGAAGCCATTCTGTTCTGTAGCTATAAGGTCTTGTGCTCAGGATTAAGTTGGGTTACTAATGTTAATATAATGAAAATCCAAGGGGGGGGGGGGGTTTAGATTCTTGATACCCAAGGTCCCTGGCAGATCATGGGACTCCTGAGTGTTGAGAGTTAACAGTGCCATCTGGCTCTTCTGTGCAGCTTGTCATGTGACTACTTCAGGGCATTTAATCACTCTCCTGTCCTCGTTAGCGGCTGATAGGGCTATTAGCTGTGTAAATGTTGGGTGTCATTTATGTTGTGAAGTACACGTTGTACATGCGACAATCTGATGTTAAGGATTGTAGACAATTAAGGTCTCAATTCAAGTTAATGCAATCCTGGCTTTCAGTTATAGGTAGGGTCTATTAAATTGCTCCAGATTTATAACATTTGTAGACCCTTGCAATCTGTTTTAATGCCCCTACGAAGTCGAACTGAGGTAGATGCAGATTACCCCAGTTAAAAAGGCAAACCTACACATTTTGGGTCGAGTCCAGGTGCTCAACCAGGACCAGTGTCGACTACTAAGCCACGGTTTCATAAATTGATAGCTGCTGCATTGTGGTCCCAAGGCACCAATGTTTACAGGTCTTTAGAAGCGCTTCCTATAGCAGGAAATTGTTATCTGAAGTTATTAATGTTTGCAAATATCTTGGCCATCAAAATTACAATTATCCAGAGCATTTCATCAAAGCATACATTTTGATTAAATGAGAATTGTGCTACTTTAAGCCGTTGCTGGATGACTGTAGTTTGTACATTGAGACATTACCAGAGGCTGAAATGGCCACAGGTCTCCAAGTTAAAAGTGTTTTGTCGATTTTAAATGATTATTTTTGCTTTAGAACTGATGGTCTTTGGTGTCCCCTCTAGGTCCCTATTACTGTGGAGTCGGTGCAGACAAAGTCTATGGACGGGATGTTGTTGAATGCCACTACAAAGCCTGCTTGTATGCTGGCATCAAAATCTGTGGCACAAATGCAGAAGTTATGCCATCACAGGTAAGAATAAATGACCCAATCTGTGAGGGCCCATTTCCACTCTTATGCAGGTCTTGAAACACTAAGTGTGTGTGTGTGTTTTCAACTGCAATTGCTTTACAATGGTAGACTCAAGGAAGCCAATGGCTGCACATAACATGCGTTTGGCTGCATTGGCAAAAAGTATTTCACCTTGGTCAATTGTAGGTTTTAATCCAATCAAAAGCACATTGAGGAAACTTATCTACATGTGTCAAAATGCGAAATCATGTCGTTGCACTACATGCACAAGGGCTCATCTCTATTCACACAGATCTAAATTGACCCTAAAACAATTGAAAGTCTGCTTTGTCCAAGATGGATAGGACTACATTTCATGTGATGTGTAAACTGTTGAGTTAATATTCTATCTTTTTATCTTTTCTATAGTGGGAGTACCAAGTTGGACCCTGTGAAGGGATTGATATGGGAGACCACCTTTGGATGTCTCGCTTCATCCTACACAGAGTATGTGAGGACTTTGGTGTTGTGGCAACACTGGACCCAAAACCCATGACTGGCAACTGGAACGGGGCTGGGTGTCACACAAACTACAGCACGGAAAACATGCGGAAGGAAGGAGGACTGAAGTGAGTATCTCGGGCAACTTTTTGGGCTGGAAGAATCCAGCAATGCCTCTAAAAGCCTACACAATCATGTGTAAAAAATAAATAAAATAAAAATAGTCCCAGGAGGAAATGGTTTAAACCAGTGGTCTCCAACCTGTAGCCCACATACAGCCCTTTGCCTACCTTTTCTGGCCCTTGGGGCATCATTTCTTTCACTGATGCCAACAATAAGGCACTATACTTCCCACTGACACCAAAGATGGGACACTATTCCTTCCACTGCCACAATTTTCTACTCCCACTGGTCAGTCTGGCCCCCCTAAAGTCTGAGGGGCAGTAAACTGGCCCTTTTAGTTTCAAAAGTTTGGAGCCCTCTAATCTAAACTTTTTGGTTTCGGCTTTTGTATGCCACAGTAAAAAAAAAAAAATAGATCTTCGGAATATAACTGGGGATTTTATGCAGTAAACCTTTAGACTCCTATTTCTGAAAATGGTGATACTTGGCTTCATTACATTGAGTTGGTGACACTTAATGTGGTTGTAAACCCTGTTACACCACTTTTACTTGCAGGTAAGCCTATTCAAGGTACCTACAGGCAAGCCTTGTTATCTCTCCTAAACATGCACAGTTTAGGAGATATTCAGTATGTGCTGCTGCCAACGTCATTGCATGTGCACTGAGGAAGTGGGCCGCTGGAGTCCTGCCATGACTCCCTTGTACATGTGTGGGAGTGACATCTTCGCGGCCCTGGCCAATCACAGCGCCGGAGCCGCGAACCCCGGAGTAACTCCGGTGGAAGATGTCAGCGTTATACTCGCAGGGCTGACACCGATCCAGGGCATCGTTCTAAGGTCAGTGTTTCTTCTTTTTCTACATTCTTGCTCTGGGTCAGTGATTCTCATAGCCAAGCAACTGGTAGTTTCAGTAGAAGTCCAGCATTGGCAGCCTAGAGGTTACACCCCTGAGGGGGAAAAAAAATAATATTCAGTATATCACAAAAGTGAGTACACCCCTCACATTTTTTTAAAATATATTATATCTTTTCATGTGACAACACTGAAGAAATTAATTTTCTACAATGTAAAGTAGTGAGTGTACAGCTTGTATAACAGTGTAAATTTGCTGTCCCCTCTAAAATATATATTGCATTACTAAATGACAAAGCCCTTGGTGTTGGCAGTGACCAATTCTCTTTTTATTTTTTTATTTTTTTTAAGTGTATTTTGTGCGTGTACTCGAGAGCAGACTGCAGGAGTTGGGAGTAGGCAGGCCTCCCCCAGAGGCAATCTGCCACCTTTCTCCATGCCCCGGGTGGCAATGGCGGGTGTGTGAGGGGGTCCTCCCACACAGCCCACCCTACCTGCTCCGCTTTGAAGCCCAACGGGGCAGAGGGACTCCCTAAAAGGGAGTGAGAGGATCTAGCCCGCTCAACCAGCCCTGTTAGTCCTTCGCCTCTCTTTTTAGAGACCGCGTGGTCAAAGTGCGTGCATGTTAACCCAATTTCGAGTGCATGTAAGTGTGGTGGTTTTTGTGGGAGGGGGGTGGGCGTACTAAGCGCAGGCTTACCTCGCTTGGCACACCCACCGGGAGCCGAGCTGAGACCACCAAACTCAATTCACATGTAGCCGAGACCGGGATCCAAACCCCTAGCTGCAGAGGTGAATGGCTTGTCAGCGCAGTGCCATTCGCGTTGAGCCACCGCAGCTCCCTGTGACCAATTCTATCCATGTTTAATGGTGTTCTATTGAGATTATACAATCACCTGTAAACAAACCAGTTTGATTCAACACTTTCTTATTGTCCCACCAGACACATTGAAGATGCCATTGAGAAACTAGGAAAACGTCACGATTACCACATCTGTGTCTATGACCCACGCGGTGGAAAGGACAATTCTCGACGCCTGACAGGGCAGCATGAAACCTCCAGCATTCATGAATTTTCAGCTGGTGTGGCCAACCGTGGTGCCAGTATTCGTATCCCACGCCAGGTCGGACAGGAAGGCTTTGGCTACTTCGAAGATCGCCGCCCAGCAGCTAACTGTGACCCCTACGCTGTTACTGAGGCCTTGGTCAGGACGACCCTTCTGAACGAAACAGGCAGTGACACTAAAGACTACTCGCAGAATTAAATCTGGGGGCTGGACCCACCCAGTAGATTCCATCCATTTTTTGCATCTTCCATCTCAGTCTTTAATGGGTTGGTCAGCTCAGCTGCAGGCTCACAGCCAAGTTGTCTCTTGCAGAAAAAAAATAATACTTTTCCAGGTTGTCTGTAATTTCCACTATGTGTCTTTCCCTAAAGAGTGTCTGACATGGCCAGCTTTGTAAAAAAAAAAACTCAATCTGATACATCTAGTCTTAAGGGAAAGACTGCAACTGTGTCCAGAGACAAATTAGCTGAGATTGAAAGCAAGGCTGGCTGGTAAACCTGCTCCATTGTTTTAATCTGTTCTTTACTAATCTTTATGTACAGTTTCTTCCACTTTGGAAGGTAGAGGGCATTGGTCATTATAGACTGAGCCAGTGGGATGGCTTATTTGCAGAATTCCTAATCATGAAGGGAGTGGCTAATGACTGCACTCCTTAAACGGGTTTTTAATGTGTGAACTACAAGGACCATCAACCTGCTGGGCAGCGGAGGGTTGTGTGTTTTTTGTATTTAAAGATCATGATACCTCATCCTACTTGTGGGATGTTTTTTAAAGCTCCAGTACAGAGTCATATTTGGGTCTGAACTAAAGTTCCTCAGAAGAGGGTTTTATTGTGAACGGTGTATTAACATGTGACTGTTGGGTTTTTATCACTTGAATAAAGCCGGGAAAAAATCAACCACCTGTGTTTGTTAATGAGTGGACAGAAACATGGCTCAAGCAACAACTTAAGATGGGCCAACTCTTTGCTCTAAATGTTGACCATTTTCTAGTGCTGGTAGATTTTCTGTAGTTGCATAGTCGACGAGGCTGAAAAAAAGACAATGGTCCATCCAGTTCAACCTGTGTAGGTGCATGTATCAGTGTCTATAATCTCCCCTATCCCTGTATGTTGTGTCCTTTTTTAAGATGTATATTTAAGTCTTTTAAAAATATCCATACTCCCAGCATCCGCCACCAATTGTGGGAGAGGTCCACATCCTTATCACCCCAACGGTGAAGAACACCCCCCCCCCGCGCAGTTTAAGGCTAAACCGCTTCTCCTGTTTCACTGTGTGGCCCCGTGTCCTTTTACACTCTCTAGGACTGAATAGTTTATTTTCTATGCTGGGATCCCCATTGAGATTTGTAGATTGCTATTGTGTCCCCTCTCAAACATCTTTTCTCCATCGTGAATTTATTTAGTGTTTGCAGCCATTCCTCAATTGAGGTTCTCTCCAGTCCCCTTATTGGTTTGGTTGCCATTTTTTGGACTTGTTCCAGCCTATTCCTTCGGAGGACTGGTGACCAGAACTAAACGTAAAACTCCAGATGAGGTCTGGCCAGCGCTTTATATAGTGGCAGAATTGGTTTTGTCCCTGGAGTATATCCCCTTTATGCATGAAAATATTCTGCCTGCTTTAGTAGCTGCAGCTTGCCACTGCATGCTGTTGCTCAATCTGTCATCTCATCTATTGTCACCCATAGATCCTTCTCCATCCTTGATTCTCCCAGCTGTTCACCTAGTGAGTTTTTTATTTTTTACCCCCCCCCCCCCCCCCAGTGCATTACTTTACCTTTCTTCACATAAAACCTTGTTTTTCTGCCCAATTATGTTTGGGTCATTCTGCAAAAGTTTCATGTCCTGATGCAAGTTTATTACTCTGCTTATCTTGGTGTCGCCCATAAGGACTGAGACTGAACTAGTTATCCCATACTCTACATCATGGGTGCTCAACCTGTGGCTCTCCAGCTGTTGAGGAACTACAATTCCCATGAGGCATTGCAAGCCGCTGACAGGTACAAGCATGTCTCCCAAAGGCTGAGGCATTATGGGAATTGTAGTTTTGCAACAGCTGGAGAGCCACAGGTTGAGCACCCATGCTCTACATCTATGAATAAAATGCGTTGTGCCCAAGACAGAACCTTGGGGTACACCACAGTGCTATGGTTACTGACAGTCCAAAGTTGGATGTCCTCACTCTGTCCGTATCTCCTTCACCCGCTGCTCCAGATCCTGGAGAAAGTTTAGCCAGTTGAGTGTGGTCCTGATAGAAGAGACCATAGAACTGCCTCTCCTGCTCAAGGTTAGTCTGAATTGAATGTTTCTTGCATGCCAGATCCTGTAGGCAGTCCAGACATATCTGATTAAACTGAAACCGTTTATATATAGATGGATGTGTGTGGTGGCCTGCTCCTGTTGAACAGGCGCTGCTCTAAATTTAGAGGGGGTCTGAGTCGTTATTTGGCTCAGACAAGTGGTAATTATGTGAAATTTAGCCTCTGTTCCAGCCATGGCTGTGCAGGTAATAACCACCATTGTTTGTCTGGGGGTGTTATTACCCTCCCAGGCCAAGGGTGGCAGCAGCAGAGTCGGGGTGTGTTGGGTGTCCCCCTCGGCAGCTAAGCAGTGGGAGTGATTGTTCCGTTGTGCATGCTGGGGAGGGGTACTTGAGCAACAGATGCCATTGTTGTCATCCCGCCTGACCTGCGGTGCGTGCTCCTGACTCAGGGACCACGTTGGTTCGGGATTGTGGTTTCGCAACCGCTTCTGGGTCTGCACTTTCAAGGTGATCCTGTGCTGTCTAGGGGAAGACCTATCCTGGAGAAAACCATGCAAGAGGCTGGTATCTCGGGAGAAGGCCTGGAAACTTCATTGAAGGCTGCACTATACACAGAGGCTTGATGGTGATATTAATTCTACAGAAATTAATCTGGAGAGAGCCGGGTGCAGAATTTTGGACCAAAAGTGTCTCCTTGTAAAGGAAGGTCTGTGGCAGAGACTGTACTTTATTCCGTGCGCCATTCCGCCTGCTAGGCCAGTGAGAGGGACCTATCCGGGTGAGCAATACCCACTCTGGCTAGAGTGGCAACGAGAACTGTTTGCTGGAAGCAGAAGTGTTGAACCTACCCATTTACCCTTCCAACTTCTTTTCTACTAAGTTCTGCAAATAAATCCTAGAAGTGAATCGTGTGGACATTGGACTTTTTCAACTCTCTTATCACCCTGGACAGCGAGAAGATAAGGGTAACATGCCGCCCAAAATACTCAGCAGCTCCTTTGGAGGTTGCTGCTAGCTATATATACATACACATATAAATAAAATAAAAAATATATATTTATAAGTTTTACCTGTGAAATCCATTGTGTGGCTGCATTTGGATTTCATTCTATCCACCCAGGACCATGGACTTTGTAGCTGCATAGTGTGCAATACATACAGTATTATAATTGCCAATACATGTAATGCCTCTTTACTCCAGTTTTTAGGACCTTTTTCATTTATAGAAACAAAAAAGCAGTATTCCAATATATTAACTCTATATAATTTAGTGAAAGATAATGTTCCACAATAAACCAAATTAATTGTGAAAGTTCTCAGGAAAAATCCAAACACAGTGGTAAAAAGAAATGAATGTGCAGTGGCAAGAAATCCTTGTTATCCGCGCTCCACTTTCAATCGCGTGGGAGAAATTCAAACTCTCCAAATGTCTAGATAAAATGAGCCGTGTAACAATCGGATTCCTTGGGTATTGATATTTATCTGGAGAGGGTGATTCTTGGCTCCAATATCTCCTTACACTATGATATACATTCTGCCTCTCCTGTATATCAATGTAACGGGTAGTATCCAACAAATAAGTAGAAAATACGCACATGCGTTTTACGGTACTATAAGTCAGTACCAACATGTACAGCAAGCCAAGTTAAGCGCAGTTTCTCTAAATTGCGGTGTGCGTTCTAAAAGCACAGGACGTCGGAACCCACGAAAACCAGAAGTGACATTGATGCTCGCTGAGGAGCGGTTTTTGGTCAGATTTTTTTTTTTTATATATATATATATATATTTAACTGCATCTAGCACTTTTTTGTGCTAGTATGCAATGCATATTGGCACATTATGACTTTTTTTGTGATTTACTACCTCTTTAACCACTTCAGCCCCGGAAGGATTAACCCACTGCCTGATGGGCCTATTTTGTGGTACGGCCCTGTATCGCTTTAACGGACAATTGCGCAGTTGTACCACGCTGTACCCAAATAAAAAGTTTTTTTCCCCTACAAATAGAGCTTTGTTTTGGTGGTATTTGATCACCTCTGCGGTTTTTATTTCTTACACTTTAAACAAAAAATGCAACAATTTTGAAAACGTAAATGGCCCGCAGGCAAGGAGGGGGGTGCCGTGGAAGGGGGGGGTAGATCAAGGTGCATGCAGAGTAGCGCAAGAAGCGTTGGTCATAAGTTCACTTCTCTCTGTCGCGTTTCTGCTCCCCGGTGGCCCCTCCTCTCTTCTCGTCCATCCCCATTTGCTTGTGACATCATCTGGGATGGATGAGAAGAGAGGAGGGGCCACAGCGTCACATGAGAGAGAAGTGAACATATGACAGACGCTTCCTGCGCTACTCTGCATTTGAAGAAAACGACAAGTAAACGCTGCCATGTGCCATGCCCTGTACCCTGATGTGCAGTACCCTGATGGTGAGTGGGGTGTGTAGTGTGCAATGCAGTGGTCAGGGTTAATAATGCGTTCGCTGACACCAGTGCTAGGAGGTTAATAATGCATCCACTGACACCAGTGCTGGTGTTTCATAATGCGTCCGCTGACACCAGTGCTGTTGTTTTAGAAGTTTGAAAGTTTGCATGCGGCCCCCCATGGAATATGAAAACTTGTCTTGTGGCCCTCAGGTAATTTTGAGTATGTGACCCCTGATTTAGGCCAATATGTAATCTGTGACGGATTCTTGGTAAAAAAAAAATCGCAATATGCGTATATTGATTGGGTTGCGCAAGTTATCACATCTACAAAATAGGGGATAGATTTCTGACTTTAAAATTATTTTTTTTACTAGTAACGGCGGCGATCAGTACATTTTTACCGGGATTGCGGCGGACAGATTGGACACCTAACTGAAGTTTTTTTGGGAACCAGTGACATTATTACAGTAATCAGTGCTACAAATTGTTATAGAGTATATGATCAACTGCAACTCCATTTTGTATTTTCACTTCCATTTCATAGTTCTTGTTTCTAAAGATCGTACGTGCCTTATCTTGCACTTCATTCTAGTTTTAATTAGCACTCATTGTGTTTGGGCCAGCTGTGTCCGTGTAGATAATGTTGTCTTTCCAAGGTATCTTGCAGCTGCCGAAACTAATTAGATGATGTTTTTCCTAAGGGCTCTTTCAGGCTGGGGTCACACTACTACACTACTTTCATCCTACTTTGCTCTGTGTTCAATGTTTCCCTATGAGAGCGTCTTGTAGTGTCCTACACAAGTCGGTCCGACTTTGAAAATGCTCCCTGTACTACTTTTGGTCCTACATTGATCCTACTTCAACCCATTGAATATCATTGAAGTCGGACCAAAGTAGTATCCTGTTCATGAAAGTAGGATGGATGTAGGACCAATGTAGGATAAATGTAGGACCAATGTAGCAGAGCAAAGTAGGATGAAAGTAGTGTAGTAGTGTGAACCCAGCCTAAGGTGCGCCTGCCAGCTTTTTTTGCGGACCTGAACGGGCGCTCCATGCTCCTCCTATGGAGCCGCGGATGTCAGCGGTGATATGCCCGCTGACATCCGATCCGCCAAAGTGTGACGGAGGAAAAACCTTCTTTTTCATCCGTCTGGCGGATCGGATTGGGTGAACACGGACACACGGTCTGTTTTCCTCCGATCCCCCCTATAGGGGAGAGCTGAGAAATATCAGGGCGGTCCCTGCACAGTGTGCGGGGACCGCTCTGTCATCCGCCGGCTCAGCGGGGATCAACGGAGCGATCCCCGCTGAGCAAGCGGAGGTTCACGGGGCTGATCATTACTAATCCGCCCTGTGTGAAAGGGGCCTAAGTTTCGTGCTTCTGCTGAAACTAATGATGAAAAAATAGATAATGTTATCTTTCCTAATTTTCGTACAGCTGCCGAAACTAATTATGAAAAAAAATCTCTGTAGAAACCTGCTTAACCCTTAGAAACGTAGGAGTAAGTCTACCCCTCCCCTCTTCTTTTTTTTTTTTTTTTTTTTTTTTACACTCATAAGCTGTAGCCCTTAATAAAGATTTCAGACTTGCTTTGCACACTGCCTGCTATGTGTGTCATTGAGGTCTCCAGAATTCTGTCAAGGTTGCGGTGGATTACAAAGAGGGTGGTCGGCTGTCCAGTAATCTATCCTTTTCACAAATATGCACCGTTATTGTACTAATGACGTTGGCAGGAAAGGGGTTAACATCAGGGGTGATCTAGGGGTTAAATGTGTTCTAATTGTATGGGGGACTGTGTGACGGGGGAAACCCATAGATCCAGGGCTGATCCTAGGCAGGGTGCACAGGGTGCATTGCACCCAGGCGCCTGCAGAGGTGGGGGTGCCAAAGTGCCAGAGTTCTTTCTGATTATCTTCTGTACTATGTCTGCAGTCTCTGACCATCTCTGTGTCCACAGTAGTTTATTGGGACCTGGAGGCCCCTCTCCAGGTCCCAATAAAGTACTGTATTTTGTTTATTGTTAAGAGGTCATGTAAGGATCCGAGGTTAATAAAGACTTTGTTGGGGAGCATCTCTGTGGTTGAGTCATTGCCATAGAAACATTTGTAAAGGGGAGGGGTTAGTAAAACGATGACGCCCATGTGGGGGCGCCAGAAATATTTCTGCACCCAGGCGCCTGTGACCCTAGGATCGGCCCTGCATAGATCGGTCTTCCTGTGTGATCTCTCCTGTCAGAACGAATATCTGCCTTGTTTACACAGGCAGATCCCTGTTCTGTCACTGCAGGGAACGATTGCAGATTGTCTCCGCCACTGTTTTTTCAGAGCGTGTGTCCAGTTCATGAGTCGACGTACAGCTATGGCGATTTCCGGAATGAGTCAACCTGTCGCAGTATAATGACTGTGGCTGGTTGGCAAGCGATTAAACACCAGAGAAGGTATCTAGGGTGTATAAACATTTATTTATATCTTGCTTCTTGGATCCCTTTTCCCTGTGTTTAGATGTTTCTGGGTTCTCTATTTTGCCATGCCTACATACACTATATCGCCAAAAGTATTGGGACGCTTGCCTTTACATTCACATGAACTTTAACCTCCCTGGCGGTAATCCCAAGTGTCGCTCGGGGTGAATTTTCATTACCAAAAGCAGTAACCCCCGAGCCACACTAGGATCCAGGCAAAGTTACTTACCTTGTCCCCAGGATCCTGCAATGTCTCCCCGCTGTGTCCTCCGCTCGATCTATCGCAGTGCTAGGCTCCATTCTCTGCGAGTGTCGTTGACGCACGGGGGCGGAGACCGGCGCCAAATTCAAAAAGTGAAAAAACACAGAACCCATTACACTGTAATCTTACAGAATAAATTACTGTATCAAATTATTTTACCTCGCTTTTGTCCAGTGCCTTGCATGCACTTTTATATTATATATACATATATATTTTATATACTGTTCTTCCTGGAAACTTGAGATTGTCTGTGGCAACCAAAAAGTATCCCTTTACGTCAAAAGCGGTTTTAGACCAGATAGAAAACAGCGATAGTAAATTAGAATCACTTGCAGAATTGAGCGATAGCGATTTGTGGGGAAATTTGTTATCAAACACACAAAGTGACGACAGAACTGGGCAAATGTCAGTGTTTTTGATTTGATTACATTATTGAATACATATTTTTTTTTATAATTCTTTATAGTTATTATAATTTTGTGTTTCAAGCTTTTTCATACCTGAGATGTTTACTAGACTCTGGTTTCAACAGATTTAAGTGTGTTAGTCCTAAGAATTACATGCCTACAATATAAAACGCCACATTTCCATGCAGAACAATGTCCCGCTTTGAGCATCAAAAATCTGACATAATCATACCGCCAGGGAGGTTAATGGCATCCCAGTCTTGGTTCATAGGATTTAATATTGAGTTGGCCCACCCTTTGCAGCTTCAACTCTTCTGGGAAGGTTGTCCACAAGGTTTAGGAGTGTCTATGTTTGACTATTCTTCCAGAAGTACATTTGTGAGGTCAGGCACTGACTGATGTGGGATGAGAAGGATAATTCATCCCAAAGGTGTTCTATCAGGTTAAGGTCAGGACTCTGTGCAGGCCAGTCAAGTTCCTCAAACTTGCTCATCCATGTCTTTATGGACCTTGATTTGTGCATTGGTGCGCAGTCATGTTGGAACAGGAAGGGGCCATCCCCCAAACTGTTCCCACAAAGTTGGGAGCATGAGATTATCCAAAATGTCTTTGTATGCTGACACCTTAAAGCCTCATACACACGATTGGATTTCCAACTGACTTTTCCGTGGATTTTGATCTGAAGGGCGTTGTCCGTGAACTTGGTATGCACACATGGTAGGACTTTTTCATCCAACAAACACGAACATAGTGACGTAATAGACGCACTACGTGGTTTTTCAGCTCTTTACCGCCACCCTTTGGGCAACTTCTGCTATTATTGTCTGATCTTTATCATTGGTTCTGAGCATGCGTGTTTGTACTTTGGACTTTAGTACACACGATCGGATAAGCCGACTTAGGACATATGTTGCTGGAAAGTTTGTCTGTTCACATAACGCACATTTGTCCGATGATAAAGCAAAAAAGTTTTTCCGATGGAGCGTACACACGGTCGGATTGTCAGGTCCGTCTGAAGGTTTGTTGTCAAAAAGTCTGATTGTGTGTACGGGCCTTAAGAGTTCCCTTCACTGGATATAAGAGGCCAAGCCCAATCCCCCTCCACCAAATGATTTGGACCAGTGCGCAAAGCAAGGTCCATAAAGACATGGATGAGCGAGTTTGGGGTGGAGGAACTTGACTAGCCTGCACAGAGTCCTGACCGCAACATGATAGAACACCTTTGGGATGAATTAGAGCGGAGACTGCAAGCCAGGCCTTCTCATCCAACATCAGTGCCTGACCTCACATATGCGCTTCTGAAAGGATGATCAAACATTCCCATAGACACTCCTAAACCTTGTGGACAACCTTCCCAGTAGAGTTATAGCTGTAAAGGGTGAGCCATCTCAATATTGAACCCTACGGACTAAGACCGGGACTCCATTAAAGTTCATGTGTGTGTAAAGGCAGGTGTCCCAATACTTTTGGTAATATACTGTATCTTTATCTGTATAACACCAGGCTAAACAGTCCCAGGACACAGAAATTTTTATCTTGGATGGTTTGGCCCATCGGCAACAAATCCTGGCATTTCCAGGTGCTCAGGAGGTGCACCATCCAGCCCTGGTGCCAGCTGCCTATCAAGATCTAAGACTGGCTGAAATCTGCAGTGGTTAGATGCTGTACCAAGCATTTGGAGCCATATGCGTTTGAAATGCACACCTGGAACATGGAATTCTTGCATTAAGGGCATGCATCAATGCACACATATGGCCCAGATGCAAATACTGCAGCATATTCAGTGTATTTTCACAGATTTTGACAGGCTACAGGACTGGACATTGTACCTGCGCTTCCAAGGTCACCAAAATTGTTGATAGGCCTAACCGCTACATGAGGACTTTGTAAATATGGCTAGACTCACTGAATGCACTTGGACGTTGTTCAACATCTGGGTATGCATTCAGCCATAGTAAAGCATTTACAATGCTTCCAGGTGCATTTTTAAATTGGCTCCAAATGTTCCTGAATGCTTTTCTTTTAATTGCTGTGTGCAGTTGGCCTAAGGGCTTGTTCACATGAGCATCCCTGTGTTGATAAATAAGGGCCTGCACAGGCACAGATTAAATCACCCCGTATGAACGAGGCCTGCTTAGTTTACTAAAGTTATGGAGAGAAATGATCCTGTCGTGTTATGTGTAAAAAGCACCACTAGAGGGCAATGGAGAACCATTTATATACCATGTACTTGTGTGCCGCTAGTACAAGGGTCACTTGAAATACACTGGGGGAGGGGGGGGGGGGCACTGTAATATTTAATTTGGATACATTCGTTATGGTTTTATTGCAGTCTGCCTCCAAACTGTATCACTTTAAAGGAATTCCAGGCCAAATTAGAAAACTAGGTGAGCTTCTAGTGCAGGGGTGCCCAACCTTTTGAAGAGTGAGTGATGGGCTCTCCGATCTGCCCATATGGAAGGGGACAGATACCCTTCTGTTTTTATTTTAGTGGATCGGATTGGAGGTAGGCGGGTGCAAACGGACACAAGTCTGTTTACATCTGCTGTCCCATAGAGATGAATGGAGGGTCCGATTGGGTCAAACTGATTGTGTAAAAGGGGCAGTGGTGTATTTAGGTTATGTGCTGCCCTAGGCCTGACTCATGCACCCCCTAATTTAAATATTTTACTAATTTATAATATATCGTAACTTCCTCCCAAGGATGCCACGGAGGAGGGTAGGTGGAGCATTAGGCTGCAGTGTCACACACTTATTGGTATTGGCAGCTGCCATACTAGTTCTATAAAGTGTGTCTGCCCCCCGGGCCAGTCTGCCACATACGACCGGCGCTACACTAAAAAGAGTAGTGCAAGTGGTGTGGGAGGGTGGCTTTTTTTGCTGCCCCCCTGCAAAGTGCCACCCTAGACCTGGGCCTTGTTGGCCTAGGCCAAGATACAGCACTGGAAAGGGGCCTAGGGTTGCTTTCACATTGATGTGCTGTGGTTTACTCACACCGTGGGTGCAGCGCAGTGCACCTGTGGCTTTCCAGCAGGTTAGCTGCTCTTTTCCATAGACTTCTTTTTTTTATATAATCTTTATTTTCAAAAAAGTTTTTTCACAGGAAAAACAAACATACAGACGGCCGGCCTACATGGCCCGATAAATGAAGTACAACAATCACATTGCATGTCAATACGGGTCCTATCTCGGGCATTCAAGCGAAACATAGTGCTAAAACATATCTTCTAGGGCATGCCCACACCAGGGCGCACGGCTGGGGGAATAAGGAGCATCATATACAGGGTATATTATAAGCCAATTCCATTATGGATCACCCCGCCTGCACCACCGAAGCACACCCCAGGAGGAGGGATGCCCCTCCACCAGTTAAAGTTATCAGAACAAGCTTCCGAGCTTCTGGCGAACATGCAATGGGAGAACCGAGAAAAGGGGGGGGGGTAGGAAAGGGTCACATACATAAAGAAAGGGACAAGGGGGGGAGGGGGGGGGTCTTCGGTACATGTGCATCAACAACAAAAAGATACTAGATAAACTATAGCGTCTCTACTATGGCTACATCAGTCCACTGATTCATCAGTGGCACCTCCTTCTACAACATTGGGCCCCCTACCAGAGGGGTTCACCCCCTGGGGGGGCCCAAGCCCAGGCAGCTCCTCTGGGCCCGTATAGTGTATCCAAGTCGCCCATATCGAGTAGAATTTGTCATATTTATCTTTGCACTGCGCCATCCACTTCTCCGCTTCCATAATTTTGTTTACCATAGTCACCCACTCCGAGTGGGACGGTACCCGAGGCGTCTTCCAATGTATTGGAATCAGCCGCCTGGCCGCATTAAGCAGATGAGGCAGTGCAGACTTGCGATAAAGGCTGACTGGGATGGTAGGGAAGTGAAGCAGGGATTCCAATGGATAGTCTGGAAGTACCACGTCCAGAATCAATTTGATCTGGGCATGGACATCTTGCCAAAAGGGGCGCAGCTTGGGACACTCCCACCAAATATGCAGGAAAGTGCCCCGTTGGCCGCACTCCCGCCAGCATGCATCTGAAAGGGAAGGGTATATCTGAGTAAGCCTGGTTGGAACCCTGTACCATCTGGTGAGCACCTTATAGCTATTTTCCTGCATCTTCGTATCAACCGTGCTCGAGTCTGTGAGTTTGTATATGTGGTCCAGCTGAGGCTGAGTAAAGTTGTGCTGCAGGTCTCCTTCCCATTCCCGTATGAACCTTGGCTTCCCGTCTTCCCGTAGGGAGTAGATCAAGGCATATAACACAGAAATGGCGTGAGGGACAGCCGCCGGGGACATACAGAGGCGTTCAAAAGGGGACGCCTGCGTGGGTGACCTGACTCCCCGGGGCAGAGAGGCGAGAAAATGACTAAGTTGCCGATAGCGCCACTCATCCATTAGAAAGGGGCCATATTGTTCCCTCAGCGTGGCCAGAGGCAGCAGACCCCCGTCCTGGACAAACCTCCCGCACCTGGATTCCCCGTCCACCGTCCACGTCCGGAAAAAGGACGGGTGTTCCCCCGGAGTAAACCAGGGGAAGCCCCCCAGGGGCGCCAGCGGAGAGGTCGGCAAAGCCAACTCCCCCGACTTATTTAAGGCATCCCAGATCGCCAGGGCATGGACAGCAAAAGGGGAAACCAGCCCCGACAAACCCCTATGCTCCCTGGGCACCCACGGGGCGTGGGACAAGTTACGCCCTGCCAGGTACTTATCCAATGGCACCCACATCTTGTGCTGGACACTATGGTTCCAGTCCTTTTCCATAGACTTCTATTATATCCTGCAGGTGTGGTGCATTGTCTTAAAGCGCACCAAACCTGCAGGTTAAAACAGAGTGCATTTGGTATCATGCTGCTCGTTTCCTCTACCGTAAGGTGACCAGATTTTCAAAATGAAATCCAGGGCCATTTTTTTTTGGGCAAATGGTAAATGATTTTATAAGCATATATTTCTCAAATTATATATGCAGTGTATGTGGTATATGTTTATGGAGGAATTATATGATGTATACATTATTTCTCACATTTCGTCCATGAGATAAAAAAATATATAATTCTTCGAGTGCCTCCTTACATCTCAGGTGTCCCGAGCGCAGCGCTTCCTTACATCTCAGGTGTCCCCAGAGGAGTACCTCCTTACATCTCAGGTGTCCCCAGCGGAGTGCTTCCTTACATCTCAGGTGTCCCCAGCGGAGTGCCTCCTTACATTTTAGGAGTCCCCAGCGGAGTGCCTCCTTACATCCCAGGAGTCCCCAGCGGAATGCCTCCTTACATCTCAGGAGTCCCCAGCGGAATGCCTCCTTACATCCCAGGAGTCCCCAGCGGAATTCCTCCTTACATCTCAGGTGTCCCCAGCGGAGTGCCTCCTTACATCTCAGGTGTCCCCAGCGGAGTGCCTCCTTACATCTCAGGTGTCCCCCAGCAGAGTGCCTCCTTACATTTTAGGTGTCCCCAGCGGAGTGCCTCCTTACATCTCAGGTGTCCCCAGCGGAGTGCCTCCTTACATCTCAGGTGTCCCCAGCGGAGTGCCTCCTTACATCTCAGGTGTCCCCAGCGGAGTGCCTCCTTACATCTCAGGTGTCCCCAAGTGGAGTTCTCCCTTACATCTCAGGTGTCCCCAGCGGAGTGCTTCCTGATATCTCAGGTGTCCCCAGCGGAGTGCCTCCTTACATCTCAGGTGTCCCCAGCGGAGTGCCTCCTTACATCTCAGGTGTCCCCAGCGGAGTGCCTCCTTACATCTCAGGTGTCCTCAGCAGGGTGTCTCCTTACATCTCAGGTGTCCCCAGCGGAGTGCCTCCTTACATCTCAGGTGTCCCCAGCAGGGTGTCTCCTTACATCTCAGGTGTCCCCAAGCGGAGTTCTTCCTTACATCTCAGGTGTCCCCAACGGAGTGCCTCCTTACATCTCAGGTGTCCCCAAGCGGAGTTCTTCCTTACATCTCAGGTGTCCCCAGCGGAGTGCCTCCTTACATCTCAGGTGTCCCCAACGGAGTGCCTCCTTACATCTCAGGTGTCCCCAGCGGAGTGCCTCCTTTCATCTCAGGTGTGTCCCCCCCCCCCCGGAGCCCTTCTATAGCTCAGCAGCGGTGTCTCCGACTATCACATATATTTGATATTTTTTTATATATATAATCAAGCACAATATATATATATAGTGCTGCCTGTCAGTGCCCACCAGTAAAGGAGACAAATTGTATTATGTTAGCTGCTAGAATAAAAACGCACCTGCTTGTGGCCATTCACTCTGTACTACTTCTGGCCTACAATTCCCATAGTGCTTTGCAGGACTGGAGGGAAGGGGAGGAACGCTGTACTCTGTCCTCTCCCCTATGCTGATAGGAGCGTGATTGGAGGTGGGGGCAGAGGTAGAAGGAGAGGGGCGGGATGGAGTCATGTTATGCAATGGATTTTTCTGCTGAAGAGGAGGGGCGGCTACGATACTAACACTAGCACAGTATAGGCAGGCTGGAGCCGCTCCAGCTCCTCCTCTACAGTTTACACAGCGCTGCATGTGCCATCTGTTGGGGAAACGCCCCCGTCCATTGGGAAACGCCCCCGTCCATTGGGAAACTGCCACAGCCTGGCTACCGACTGGAAAACCGGGGACAAAAGAGGGGACAAACGGGGTCAGGGGATCGTAGCCGGAAAACCGGGACTGTCCCTGGAAAACAAGGACGTCTGGTCACCGTACTCTACCGTCATCTTCATTCACAACACTGATGCTCTGGGATGGTGGGTTAGCAAACCGCAATCTGGGCTTGCTAACACACCATCCCAGAGAAGGAGGTCGCGGGCCACATGTTGCCCCCGGGCCACTGGTTGGGCACTCCTGTTCTAGTGGTTATCAGCAAATACTGCAACTCTGCTAAAACTAGAAAGATCATTTGATTATCTTCATCTGAGTTCCCTGTAATCCACAGTGCAAGAATCCAGAGACCTTCTCACAGGCACAGCTAGTAATTCTGGGAGGGGTTTCTCCTAAATGGCCCCATCCTTTCATCTTCTGTACATTTTGTGTTGGACAGGCCAGCTTGGATCCTGTATATACCTGTACAGAGTGAAAGTGATCATGACAATGCAAAACTGGAAGGTCACATAGCTCTAGGGTTGTCATTGAATTTATATGTCACTTTAAGAGGAAAGGATATGGCCAACGTAATACTATTTAAATATGGGTGAAACGCGTTTGAGTGGTGAGTCTCTCAGGAGGGAAAGAAACTTGATCTGTTTTCATTACAAACTCAAAAATAAAAGATTTTCCCAACGCCTGGTCCTGGGTAGTTTCCTTGGGGGGAGCTATTTAAACTGAGCAGGTGTGGCCCATTGGGTTAAGCTTAGGAAGATGTATGGGAAGATAGAGGTCCCCTGAAATGCATCCCGTGACACTGGACTTCAGGTTTTCATTACCATCCATCGGTCCATCAGCCATTGGCACTGGGAATGAGGAAGCCGAGGCACTTAATGCTAACCGGGCTGTCAGAGCATTCTCCTAATTAGCAGTCATTTGTACAGAGATCTGGCCCTGCGCCACCAGCAGCTCATTATCAATTTGTCCATCTAGCTGCACCCTTTTAGGACTGTGCCCTCACTGCAGGCTCATCTTTTCCTGGAAATTCAATTATGTGTTTTCTTTTGGAGACCCATGTTTTATAACATTGTAATATTCTCAATGTGAGGTCGCTTGTGCGTTCCTCTCGCCATTTTAATGTACCCAGGAGGCACAGGTGCATCATAGGTGCCTGCAACCTGTTAAAGTCTATGGCAGGCTGCGGCTGAATGCTGTACTTACTGGTACTCTCATTTAGAGCCCCATGCATTCAAGGACTGTGACAGACCTAGCTGCGACAGAGGCTTTTGGAGAGGACTGAATGTGAGCCTCTTGCCTTCCGATTATGGGCCAGGGTCTCAAAACAGGAAGGTGGATGGGTTATCCCGGCAGACAGACCTGGAACCTTAAGACTACTTTTCCAACATCCTCGAGTTGACCCGTTCGGGGTCCCACTGTGGCTGTTGGACTGTTTGTCAGGGGGGAGTATTGTCATGGACCTTAAAATGCGGAAGTGTTTGAATCTGTTACACAGTGGGGGGTCTTCTGCCCTGTCTTAAGGCTAACCCCCTCCCCCCTCCAGATGGCTCCATGGTCTGGAGGAAAAGCATTGTTCTGTGTTTGGCTGTTTGTGTACTTTGATTGCCCCCAGGGGCTTCTCTCTCATTATACATAGCAGTCCTCTTATTCAAGCTATCAGACCAATCCCTGTTGACCCTGTTTCAAGTGCTCATTTGCATGGCTAAGAGGACCTAATTGAGAACTACAATGTACTTTACAATTAGGTCCTCTTAGCCATGCAAATGAGGACTTGAAACAGGGTCAGCAGGAAACTTCCCCTTTATAGTCCCATCGTACGTGTTGTACGTCACCGTGCTTTGGACGGGCGGTATTTGGCCTGATCATGTGTATGCAAGGCAGGCTTGAGAGGAATCCCTTTGGGGAAAACGGTCGTGTGTACGAGGCATAAGAAAAGAAAACGAATGCAGCCACCATATTTAATGGTTGGCAAGCTGCAATTTATTACATTTTTGGTTTTGCGTTTAATACCGCTTTAAGATAAAAAAAAAATAACCTTTAGCTTTTACAAGCACTTGGGTGGGCAGACTCTTTCAAGTCTTGCTTGGCAGCTGTCACTGGCGGTCTGCGGGTGCAGGTGAACACCTGTGGCACACACGGTCCATGCAGTAGGTATGCTGTGACACGTGTGAATGTTTTTCTGTGATGTGGAAGAGATTGGAAAGGTGACTATGAGGACATGCAGTCACATTGCGCGATCCTCGGAGCACACACACCTGTCAGCCTGGATTGTTCAGCTTAGAAATGATCACATAGGACGGTGTCTGGGGTGATGTCACCACATCACAATGTATACCTTAAACTGGATCCAGCACTTCCAGGCACCTTGTAGATCACAACATGTCTTCATGACACTTCTACTAATTAGAATTGTGCGGAGGTCCTGAAACTGTCTGAACTGTCCAAGATTGAATATATATAAATGACAATGCACAAGCTGAAGCTGTGATGTTCTATCTACATCAGGGATCTTCAAACTACGGCCCTCCAGCTGTTGCGGAACTACAAGTCCCATGAGGCATTGTAAAACTCTGACATTCACAGACATGACTAGGCATGATGGGAATTGTAGTTCCTGAACAACTGGAGGACCATAGTTTGAGGACCCCTGATCTACATTATTTGTTATGTCTAATAGGTGGGGCATGCAGTGACTTTCACCTTGCCTGGTCACAGGGGATCGGCCTATATAGAGATACAATAGCATTTAAGAAACATGCTGTCCAAAAAAAAATTACGACAGCATAATGTTAGGAGCAACAAAAAAAAAGGGGGGGGGAGGAAAGTGGAGAGAGAGGGTAAGTACACATTCCAGGGAAAATATAACCATTGGCAGGGGAGTTGGTAGCCCCAGCCTCAAGGTATAAAGAGGGACTTCCCTTCCTCCGAGACTTTAAATATATTCCATTGAGCCCACGTTTCTAAATAAATCTCATGTCGGTTTTTGGTTTTGGGACGATAGTAGCAAATCCTCAATCTTATTCACCTCTTCAATCCTTGTAAGCAATACAAAGATTGTTGGAGGTCTCGTATCTCTCCACTGCCGTGCAATACATGCTCTGACGGCATTAATAAGATTTCGCAAAATCTGCTGTACATTTTCCCCGGTATGTTCGAGACATGTAGCAAAAATGGCGCCTGATCTTCCGGAAGATTGTACTCTGTGAATTTCTGTGCTATCCGCCGTACCTCCTTCCAGAAGTGCCCCAGCCTCGTACATGACCAGAAAACAGAGTAATGTCCCTCTTTCCTCCTGCCACCTCCAACATTTGTCAGCGCTCGCCGGAGAATATTTGTTAAGTACTGAGGGCGTACGGTACCATCTTGTTATAATTTTAAAATTCGTTTCTTGTACCCGTGTGGATATTGAGGATTTTAACGCAAAATTTATATTCTGCCTGTGTTGTGCCTGGGTAAACATCCTATCTAGTATCATTTCCCACTTCCTTATATAGGGTGGGACATACTCGTCCGGAGGGGCAACCAATATTGCATACATTTGGGAGAGTGTGTGAGAGCAGGGGCCCATCTCCTCACATAATTGTTCTAAGGGAGTCAAAGGCCGTTGGAATCTCTCCAGAGGTGGGAGTATATTAAAAAAATCATAACTGGGCTTTATGTAAATTTATATTTATAAGTGAATTATTTCGATAACGAAATAACATAAACAATATATTTCATGCTTTATATATTCATAAATATGTAAAAGACATAATAATAATAATAATAATAATGTTTATTGTGCTATACATTCCTAAATAAGTAATTTTTAATTAGGTACATATTTTTAATAAATAAAATAACATGCTACGTGGTATATGTTTCTAAATTAATCAAAAAAATAATGTTTTCTGTATATCATATGTAATAAATAAAAGAAATGTTCAATGCAGTAGGTACAAACCCAAACTAGGGTGGGACATGCTTCCACCTTGACGGTTGATGGAGACTGTTAAAGGCTTAACTTAACAACAATGTGTAGTTTTATTTGAGTATACCCACACACGCAGAGTTCAGAAAGACTGACAGCTTGGCGTCTGTACAAAAGCTTGTACTAGTTAAAAGGCCTCCCTCCCATAAGTCATACGGTATTTTATTTATAGGTGGATCTGGTAGGCTGAGCCACCCGAGTTCTTGTCCTTGTGTTACTTTCTATACAATATAAAATACATTAAAGGCTCAGACCATAGATTCTCGGTCCAAGGACCACGGCTCTGGAATGCTCTACCCACGACCATCCGCTTGGAAGAAAACCATCGGGTTTTTAGGAAAAAACTGAAGACCCACCTCTTCTGAAAGACCTGTACAACCCTGGATGCCAGCGCCTTGAGGTGATTAAGTTCGCAGTTGTTGCGCTATATAAGTTTCTCACTCAATCATAGCTAAGAACACCCATTATATTTATGCTGCATGTTCCTTGCGCTCCCCTATGTCAGTCTGACACTTAGTTCTGAGGACGATCTTATTAGAAGCAACCGGCCATACAAGTTACTTTATGTGCAAAACGTGTTCTGCAAAACCAATGATGCATTTACTGACCAGAGACCAACTGACGAAACATCCAATGTACCACACCAATGAGCCATCATAGTAATTGATATCACAGTAATAAGGTGAAAGTACCGAAACACCAGATACAAAAATGTTCCTGCACAAAAGGACAGACAAACAATATATTTCCCAAAGCGAACTTGTCAGCCTTTTTATACATTAAAACTAAAAGGTCCTACCTCTCTAAAAGTAATATCACTTTGTTATAGGACGATAGTGAGGGGGCGCTAATATACAGTGATGGTAACACAATTAAACAACAGTCACATCAATTGTAAACTGATAGACTGTAAATAGTATCAAAGTGCAACCTGCTTATTTTTTTTTGTGTCATTTTTTTATCAATAACGAAAATAGTCCCTTTTAAAGTCCATAAATTCTTCAGTGATAATTTACGAATGTGCCATGAAGTGTATTTCTCCAGAGCTTCTCCCATCCTTTGGAACTCCCTACTCCAATACGTCCGACTGTCCCCTAATCTATCCATCTTTAGACGATCCCTGAAAACCATTCTCTTTAAAGAAGCTTATGCTGCTTCTCCATCAACTCATCCCCCAAATCTTTTACCTTTTGTATCAATTGACCCTCCCTCCTATATTGTAAGCTCTTGCGAGCAGGGCCCTCTGATTCTTCTTGTACCAAATTGTAATGTAACTGTAATGTCTGCCTTCATTTTGTTAAGCGCCACGCAAACTGTTGTTGCTATATAAATCCTCTATAATAATTGCAGATAAAACAGGAGACTTAGAATTGCATCCTCTTCTCCACAGTGGTGACCCCTTGTAAATAAGAGAAGGAAGGAACCATAGCGTAAAATTGTATTTAATAAAATGTAAAATCAGATAACAAAGTGCCTGCTTACATTAACGTGTGCCTTCTCCCGACACTGGGGATAGCCTGCATACGTCACTATGAAAGGAACCATACACCACCTGGCTTGCGCTCGTGAGTCAGCGTGCGTTCCACTGTCGTGCAGAGATGAAAACCGGAAGTTCGGGACCCGGATGTGACCTGACCGGAAAGGCGCTTCGACGTACGTTTCATTTTACAACATCATCAGGAAACGCGTTACTTTGTTACCAGGGGCCAGACTTCATGGCCTAAGCTGGTTATACACTATAAAATCTGACTGTCCAACTTCTGCACAATCTCATTTATGTAATATCAGTCAAACCTAAATAATCCACTTAATTTGTATGCAGACAGGCAGGACCATGTACTACATAATTTGATGGTAGATCCAAAGGAGCTCCTACAGATTGTATAGACCAGGGATATGCAATTAACGGACCAGAGGATGTTGCACAACTACAAGTTCCATGAGGCATAGCAAGACTCTGACAGCCACAAGCATGACACCGAGAAACAGAGGCATGATGGGACTTGTAGGTTTGCAACAGCTGGAGGTCCGCTAATTGCATATCCTTGGTATAGCGTATAGTCAGCCTAAGCCCTACCAGTTGCTGCCTCCTTTCGAATGACAGAGCCGTCATTGGCCACTAAGGAACTCATATGATTATACACAGCGGGAGCCAACCAACTGGTACCGTAGACTCGATATCCACCGGTACCCACCGATCATCAGTCACAGAGACAGAACTGCAATCTGCTGACAGTATGAAAACAAGGCAGATTGCCGTTCTGACAGGAGGGAAGGCATGGATCTTGTGTCTCTGCAAAGCAGAGACTAGGTTCCATATCTTTCCCTAGTAAAAGCACAGTTTAGAAAAACACAGGTCAGGCACACACTTACCCCTTTGATCACCCCTTCTGTTAACCCCTTCCCAGCCAGTGTCAATAGTACAGTGACAGTGAATATTTTTAGCATTGATCACTGTAGTAGTGTCACTGGTTTCCAAAAAGTGTCATTTAGGCCTCATGCACACTGGACGTTGTGGAAATTGTTGGTCTTTTTTTGTTTATAGCGCAAAAAATAACAACCACAGAGGTGATCAAATACCACCACAAGAAAGCTCTATTTGTGGGGAAAAAAAGAACATACATTTTATTTGGGTACAGTGATGCACGACTGCAAAACTGTCAGTTAAAATAATGTTGTTCCGTATTGCAAAAAATAGCCTGGGCATGAAGAACATCTGTTTACTGCCATTGGATGGTTCTCACATAAGGACATATATGTGTTTCCATGTTCAGTACCAGAGGATTATGGAAAAAGAACTCCAAAAAGGCGGCCATGATGGTTTAGCCTCTTATCCTCTTGTGGGATAGTCGTGGCTGAAATTGCTTCCTTTCTAGAATACTTGTGTTGGTCACCTAAATTAAAAGTCTGTATATAGTGAATAAGTAAATAAGTAGTGCAGCGCAAGTGAATAAAACTAAAAATACAAAATTCAATAATACAAACTAATTAAATAAAGTCCATAAAGTGCAAAGTGATAAAGGTGCTCCAAAAAACACAATAGTGATATATAGTGCAGAAATCTTCGTCAGATCTGTGACCCATAGGACAGGATTATCCTCCACCAAGGCTAATGGGTGGCCTCTCACCTCAACACTTCGACCTGTGGCTAGGTCAAAGGGCAAAAAGCAAATTCTCCTCAGAATAGTAATCAGCTTACATAGGCTCAACTCCGAATCGACCACCAGATGGAACCAGCGAGTAATATGCAAGGCAACACTTTCCCATATAACATTCAATGGACCGGAAAAGGAGTAAGAAAACAATCTAAGTGCTCTCTGCTTAAAAAGTTTAATGAAGATAAAACATAGGATAAAAACTCACATTGTCCTGCACTCTAACCGAGTGCAGGTAAGACAGCAAATACCGGAGCTCAGTGTCCGGATCGATGTAGACAGCGTGTGAGGTCTCTGTGAGGCAAACGCGGGTGACGTCGACGTAGCTCCTCCCCCTCGTACGCGTTACGTCCCAGTGTGGGCGGGACTTCATCAGCGTGGGGCGGGGATCAACGTAAACGTCCCGCAGCACAATATATACCATGCGGTTACCATAGCAGCACCAACATGGACCTAATTAACTAGCGCCATCTTGTGTCTGCAAAGCAGAACATCAGACAAAAGATAAAAATCCTAAGGGGCAAAGTTACATTGGGTAATAACATTAAAAATGGCCTAAGACTAGCGCCATCTTGTGTTTATAAGAAAAAACACCAGACAAAGGATAATCAAATCCTAAGGACAATAATCAGGCAATCAAATTTAAAAAAATAACAGAATTAAAAATTAAAAAACTTCATCCGCCTTTACCTCACCTAAACCTTAATTGACATCACATATTCACAATATATAACTGCATTGACGTTTATACAATATAAAAGCAGTTAAAGTTAAATGAACATATAAAATTTTTTTAAAAAAATATCCAAATAACCATATAATTGTCACTATATAGTGACATAACAAGGGACCTATAGGGCAAAGAACCTGGAAATACTCATGTAGCATCCTCCTCTAGTTAGGCTGCTGAGTAAAATTTTTGGCTTCACTGTAGTCAGTGGAACAATGATGGTTTTTGCCTGGTCAGGGTTTCCCAAGCTGGGTGTTTGATGTTTCTCACCAGCTTCTGCAAGAAGCTTCCAGAACATCAGGCAGGGAGAGTCAAATCACCAGTATGAATATTTATTATGCCCCAGCCAATCCCTGGACAGAGGCATCCAGATGGTGGCTGGGGAGGTGATAAGGCTTTGGAAAGGCTTGCCAGAGTATTCTTTCCTCTTCAGGGAGAGTTTCAGCTCTTCTGGGGCTGCTGCCCGTAGGAGATAGCTAGTGAAACCAATAATTGCAGTCTTGGCCTCAGCAGGAGGTGGGCTGGGGGCCTGGAGAAGATTGCTAAGTGAGTTTATATGGAGGGCATCACATTGGAGTCCTGTTTTGGAGAAGGAGAGTTTAAGTTATCCTGGGGCTACTGCCCCTGGGAGATAGCTAGTGAGAGAAATAATGTTATTTTCCACTGCTTCTGCAAGAATCTTCCAGAACATCAGGCAGGGAGAGTCAAATGACCAGTAAGAATATTTATCATGCCCCAGCCAATACCTAGAAGGAGGCATCCAGAAGGTGGCTGGGGAGGTGATAATGTTTGGGAGGCCTTGCCAGAGCGTTCTTTCCTCTCCAGGGAGAGTTTCTGTTCTACTGGGGCTGCTGCCCGTGGGAGATAGCTAGTGAGACAAATAATTGCAGTCTGGGCCTCAGCATTATTTACTGGAGAATATCATACTGGAGTCCTTGTCTGGAGAAAGATTTTTTATTCCCTGCACTGAAGAGCTACCTATGGATGCTTGTCATGGACTCTTGGGCATGCAAGTGCGATGGGGGGGTGTCGGTCGTCCGTTTCCCGGGATCAGAAACCGCAGCTTATCCTGAAAAGGACGGCCGGATTCGATCCCCGGGATGGAGGACAGATCAGGCCAAGATGGTGCAGGCCTTACCTTGGAGAGGAGCTACCTGTGGGAGGCAGAGGAAGGAGGTCAGAAGGGGATGGAGGATCTGCTGTGGAGGGCACGCCAAAGGGGGCCGAGGTAATCCTGTCCTGGTTGCTAGTGCTGCGTCTGCAGCAGCCGAGAGCTGGGAGGACCCTGCCTGGCTGCGCTATCCCTGGGGAGAGCCGACTCGTTTGAGAGCGTCCTGCTCTCACTGTCCCTGGGGTGAGCAGACTAAGGCGAGAGCGTCTGCTGCACAGCCTACACTGTACTAGGCTAGCCATCCCCTTTTACCTCCAGAAAAAGGTGCTTAGAGAAGATTCGCAAGAAGCTGTCCTCCTTTCTTTTTTTTTTTTTGTTAACCTTCTCTCCTGTTCAAGTTATTCAGTGAAAAAAAAAAACACTTCTGGAAACTTGTTTAAAAGTTGTAAGGTGATCAAAAAGCTTAAACTTTTAAAAAAAAAAAAAAGTTTTTTTTTTTCTTTTTGTTATGTATCATCAAACACTAATGCGGCAAGACCTAGAAGATCCTCAGTAAACTCCTTTGCCCTATTTTTAGTCCGAGTTACTATGGAAATGTCATGTTACTTAAATTACTGTGCTGTGATTGTTTTCTGTTATTCACACAGATCAACTGAAAACGAGAAAGGAGAAACAAGACACTTTGCAAGTAACAGAAGCCGCGTTGTTTCATTGAATGGAATTTTGCACAGCTCACAGCGGTGCCACTATCAGTGGTTGGGGCCCCAGATCGTCCCCTTTGTTAGGGCCCCAGAGTGTACCCTAGTTCAGGGACCACAGAAACAACTCTCCACCAAGAATGGATTGTGTGGCAAACTGATGTGCAACGCAGCTCCTGAACTATACACATATAGGTAGATTCACGTAGGGGCGCCTAACTTTAGGGCGGCCTAGCCTAGCCTTTTTAGGCTACACCGCCGTAAATTAGTTAGGCTAGTAGTGATTCTCAAACCACTTACCTGCAAATTTTCGGTGGCGTAGCCTAAAACGAGCGGGCGTAAGGGCGCCTAATTCAAATGACTTGGAGGGGGGCGTGTTGTATGGAAATGAGGCTTGACCTCACGTTGTTTTACGTTTTTTGACAATGCGCATGTGCCGGGCGACTACATTTCCCAGTGTGCATTGCAGTTAAGTAGGCCGTACGGGCCTATTGCTTTTGATGTGTAAGTAAACGACGTAAATCCCGATTCGCAGACGACTTGCGCAAACGACATAAAAAATTCGAACCTCGCAGCGGGAACGGCGGCCATACTTAACATTGTTATTCCACCTCATAGGTGGAATAACTTTAGGCGGCCTATCCCTTACGGAAACGACGTAATGCGACGGTGTAGGCCTGGCGTACGTTCGTGAATTGGCGTATCCCCTCATTTACATAATCTACGCCAGCCGCAATGGAAGCGCCATCTAGCGGACAACAGAAACATTGCAAGCTAAGATAGAACGGCGCAAGCCGGCCTATCTTAGCTTTGTTTAAGTGTATCTCTGATTGAGAATACACTTAAACAAACGCCGGCGTAGATTCAGAGTTAGGTCGGCTTATCTACTGATAAGCCGGCCTAACTCTTTGTGAATCTACCTAATAATCTTTTTAATCTCATCACTTTCCTAGCGATTTGCTATATAAGTAAAACATTATGTATTCAGACAAGGGAGCCTGAACTATGTAATATGCCCACAGACATTGACTTATTACCAGTGGGTCTGACCAACCTCACCATACACTGTGCCTTCTCCCACCTGACATCCTTTGACTGAAAAACTGAAGGAGTAGAAAATTGATGGCCGATCAGTGGCTGCATTAAATCAGATGCAGTTGCTGTTCAGATATTCTGACAGCCGCTTGCAGCAGCTGTCAAAACACAATGGCCTGGTGGGAGGGGGATTTGTCCATCTGCATTGTTAGCATTGATAGGAAAGCCTGTTAGATTATTTTTTTTCGTTCAGCCTAAAGGCTTTCAATGTATGGCTTAGAGCAGTGGTCCCCAACCTTTTTGGCACCAGGGACCGGCTGCATGGACAAAAATTGTGCCAAGGCCCGGGGCGGGGGTTGGGGTTGGCACGCGGGCGGTAAGCGATTTTTCGCGGGCAATTTGTCAGCGCGTTATGCTCGCTTGCCCGCCCGCTTATCTCTTCCACCCAGCGCTTATATCGCAGCCGCCCTGCTATCTCATACCGGCCGCCGGCCCTCTCATGCCGCCCGCACCCGCGGCCCGTCTGTAGTAAGGCCATGGCCCGGTAGTGGGCCACGGCCGGGGGGTTCATGACCCCTGGCTTAGAGCATACCTCCCAACTGTGCCTGAGTTCGAGGGACTGTCCCTGATTTGTATATAAAATGCTCTATTTATCGTTCAAAAAGTGTTGCGCTGTGCTAAACCTTTCATCCAATTTTTAAACTGCTGCATTTGTAAATTTCAAAAGACAAGATAAAGGAATAGCAGTGATAAAAAAAAGCACTCGTGGGTTTAACTAATCATTTGGTTTATATAATTCTCCTGGAGCGTGGCAGGGGTGTGTCCTATGCCTACATACTTTTGCAAATAGGTGTCCCTCATTCCCATCTCAAAAATGTGGGAGTTATGCAGGGCTCAAGTCCTGCGGGAACGCATGGGAACGGAGTTCCTGCACTTTTTTCACAGCACGAACGCAGTTCCCTTTGCAGGACTAGAGCAGCCGTGCCGCCCGAGCCAATCCTTCACTAAGCGGCGATGCCCAGCTCGAGTCACTGTCAGGGGCAGGCGAACCTTAGTACTCCTTTATGTTACTGGCTGCTTCCTGTATATGGATTCATCGGGTAGTGTGCGGGTATTCTGTCACTTCCTCGATGCCGAAATGTCTCCTGGGAGCTTTTGTTATTGTTCCCAGGAGACATTGCGGAGGTCTGCCGCAAGTTATCTCGGGATTTAGAAAGAACTTGCGGTTTAGTAATAATGCATATGAGCGTATCATTCTTTTTTTTTGGTGGGGGAGTGGATCTTGGGTGGGAGTTCCCACACTTTTTTCCCCAGGACTTGACCCCTGGAGTTATGTGAAAGTGGTTGCAAACCCCAGATATTATATATGAACAAAGCAAATCCCTCTATAATGTGTTCTTGTCTCAATTAGGAGCACTAAATGTAATTTTTTTCTGCTGCCTGTTCCTCTGCTATCAGAATGAATCACTTCTGACAAGTTTTCATGACACCAAGAGAAAAATGGTGACAAGGGAGGGACCTTCAGCTGATTGAAGCTGTCAATTCTGTTTCTGTGTGCTGTGTGAAGGGGGGGGTGTCTCATCCCTCCAATCAGCTTTCAGAGCTCTCCTTACTGAGCTCTGCAGAGTAAAATTTCAGCTCTCCGCCCTCTTTTTTTTATGAACTCTCTGACAAGCTTTTGAATCCAGGACTTTGAATTGATGTAGAGAAGAGACGACTACAGATAAACAGGTAAAGCAGGAACAAAGATTGTCTCTGGACAGCCGCACTCTGAACAAATTGTAGCCTTTTAGTAAAAGGACAGCACTACAATTCACAGCAAAATAAAATAAAACCTGACTGCTGACGCGTTTCGCACTGAAACTAGTGCTTAGTCATAGCTCTGACTAAGCACTAGTTTCAGTGCGAAAGGCGTCAGAAGTCAGGTTTTATTTTGCTGTGACTTGTAGTGCTGTC
This sequence comes from Rana temporaria, assembly GCF_905171775.1. Classification (NCBI taxonomy): domain Eukaryota; kingdom Metazoa; phylum Chordata; class Amphibia; order Anura; family Ranidae; genus Rana; species Rana temporaria. The sequence continues at coordinate 114,871,968 of NC_053497.1, forward strand.
CTTCTTTTAATAAAAGGCTACAATTTGTTCAGAGTGCGGCTGTCCAGAGACAATCTTTGTTCCGGCTTTGCTAAGTGCATTGCCTGCACCTGAGCTGTCTGCAACGGAGGATATTCATCTGGGTTCCCACCTGGAGCGGCTATTCCCTTTCCCCTTACAGATAAACAGGTACTAATTATGTAGGAGTATTGGTTTAATCTCTGTGTATCACCTGAGGCCAGTCACTTCACTGGGTATATATAGGGGCTTACAACCACTCCGGTGCCCGGAGCATGATGGGACTGTGAAGTCATAAGAGGCCTATATAAAATCGGTGCGAGCCGCGCACGTGGCATTACAGCGGGAGGAAGAGACGTGTGAACATCGAAGAAGAGAGGCAGAAGGCGACAGAAGCCCGGGCACCCCCCCTTGTAAAAGAGCTAAAGAAGAGAGCAGGGCCCCCGGCAGAAGAGAACCAGACGGCAGTGAACACCGGGACCCCCCCCCCCGGCGGAAGAGACCTGGATGGCGGTGAAGACCTGGACCCCCGCAGATGACATCGAAGAAGCAGGGCCCCCCCTCGTAAAAGAGCTAAAGAAGAGAGGGGGGCCCAGGAGCTGACTAATAAATTACATTAAAAACCCTGTGTAGTGTGATTTTTACTTTTTTTTCCCGCCCGGTGAATGGGTACGATGTACCCCATACTCATTCACCTAGGGTGGGGGCCGGTATCTGGGGGGCCCCCTTATTAAAGGGGGCTCCCAGATTCTGATAAGCTCCCCTCCCGCAGACCCCGACAACCAATGGCCAGTGTTGTCGGGAAGAGGCCCTGTCCTCATCAACATGGGGACAGGTGCTTTGGGGTGGGGGGGGGGGGCACAGGGCGCTCATCCCCACCCCCTTTCCTGACCGGCCAGACTGCTGCTCGGATACGGGTCTGGTATGGATTTTGGGGGAACCCCACACCGTTTTTTCGGCGTATGGGGTTCCCCTTAAAATACATAGGAGACTCAGGGGCCTGGTATGCTCCTGTAGGGGGGACCCATGCCGTTTTTTTATTTGAAATTTGGCATGGAGTTCCCCCTCAAGATTCATACCAAACACAGTGCTTGATATTGGCAGGGATCCAAGTCGGATCCCCGTTCAATATCGTTCCGCGGCTAAACGCAACCGCAGCTAAAAGCGCTGTACAAATGCAGCTGATGCACAGCGCCTGGAGTCTTGAATTCTAGCAAAGCATAAACATGCTTTTATCTGCGGCAAAACAGCCGCACGTGTGAAAGGCGCCTAAATCAGATAGACCTAGGGGGAGTATGAGATAGAATACAAAGCAAGCAGTTATGACAGTTCATCTGCCTTATCTTTCTAACTTCCTCTTATCATTACATTTACCTGGAAACTATTATTACAATGTGACTTTCACATTTACATGCTTATTGTTCAATATTTTCCTGATTCTACCTCAATGGTATAAGCTGTAATGTGCATACCTCCCAACTTTCTGAGGAAACAATGGACACTTTTTTTAGCACTAAATTGGCTTTTTAAATTTACAAATGCAACAATTTATAACTTGGATGAACGGTTTAGCACTGGGAAAGATAGATACAAAGTGCATTTTATATACAACTATATAGATCAGACTAAAATGGAGGGACAAATGGGGAGGAAGGAGGGACAGAGGGACTTTGTTTCAAATGAGGGACAGTCCTTCGAAATCAGGGTCAGTTGTGAGCTATGCTATTGTGTAGTACAATCACTGTGCAGTACTGAACATTAACCACTTCCTTACTGGCAGGGCTGTTTGAAGACATTTGGGGGCCCCAAGCAAAAAAAAAGTGACTTTTCAAGTAGTTGAGAAGCGGGGCAGGGGACAGTCCCTGCACAGAGGGATGGCGCGCACGTGCACGTGAGGACGCGCGCGCGTTCGTAGGTGGGGGGAGTGGACACCTATGGGATTGCTCGGCCGCTGGGAAGGACAGCGCTGGATGAATGCCTGAAGGGATGAGACGCCGGTGTACACCCCAGCACACCACACGCCGGGGACCGCTTCAGAGACAGCATTCCACCGCAGCGGTAGGAGAAGGAGCGAGAGCCTAGAGACACACGCTGTGTACTGCTGCGCCGCCACACGCTGCCACACCAGGGAGACTTCAGAACAGCTGGTGAGGAGCAGGGAAGGACGGACGGCACGAGACAGGAGGCTGGATACGCTGCGGACGGATTGAGCTTGCTGGGTTCACATGGAGCAGCTCCAACTCTGGTAACACGGACGACACAGGTAACAAGGTCAGCTCCCAGCCCCCAGAGCACAGCCACGCTCTATACAGAGGAAAAGAGAAGATGGAAGCACGGAGGTAAGGTAGGAGACATCTACAAAGGGAGAAGCAGGATCTGAAAAAGTATTGGCATATCTCTAAACCTGGTTAAACTTAATTCTACAAATGATCATAATAGAAGGTAAATGACTGTGATCCGAATAAATGAAAACAAGTCTGTTGGTAAATTGCTCTTTTAAGTACTAACTTTGCACCCCTGGAAAACCCAAAACAAAAACCTATGGGACTGGTAGGACATTGAATGCAATAATACGCAAATTGGTCCTCAAGCCCTATTAAAATCCTGAATTAAGTACTCAGAAAACATATGTGATACAAATGTGATACACCTGATACACTTGAGATCAATAGGACATTCCAGACATGGAAATAAAAGAGTACAGCTAGACATATACAAACATATACATATATACAGATATATAGAGGGAGAGGGGCTCAGGTTCTCTCCCGTTCCCTCCCGTTCTTTGTTTTTTTTTTTTTTTTTTTTTGGTTTTGTGCTTTTTTCCTTTTTTTTTTTTTTTTGGTGACATTGCTGTTAATTGCTGCTAATTCCTCAGCTGGTTGTCTACCTGTCTGCTGCTCACCCCCGCTTCCCTCAGTACTCTCTCCCTCCCACGACTACTTACCCGATCTCCACCCTGGATTGGGGGGTTAATTCAATTGGGCAACTGGGGCAGGTGGAGTGAGAGAAGTATAAGTGGGGGAGGGGTACCCCCAGCCTCAGGAAAGCATATAGGAACAGAACGGAGGCCCTCCGTCTCCCCCCCTCCTGGCAAGACGAAATACGTGGACAAGGCTGTGGGGGAGGTGACACGAGAGTTATCCCCGGAAGGGCATTCAAAAATACAGGGGGCCAAACCAACTAAGAAAAAAAAGGAAAAAAAGGGGGAAGGGGAAGAAAAAACAGAACAGAAATAGATAAGGGGAGAGGAAACAGGAGGTCAAGCTGGGGAAGAGAATCAGAAGGGGAGGACGAATAATGAACAGGATGGCAAGCAGATCCACAAAAGGGGGACCCCCGAAGACACCAAGTGATAAAGCAGCAACAAGCTCCATTAGATCGTTCATGATCAAAGAAGACAGCCCACGAACACAAGGAGCAACAAAGCAACAAAAGATAAATAAAGATAAAGAAAAAAAAGTGGAAAACAGCAAACCCCAGGGCAGAGACTCGAGAGAAATATCTATGGACTCCAGAGAAGGGGCTATAGAAAGTGACGTAGAAAATAGCAGGATGGATGAACAGCGACCAGCTTTACAGATCCCATCAAGGGGAGAAATGGGAGAGATGTTGCTGAGACTAGAGAATGCGATCAAGGGGGAAATACAGACCCTACGGACGGATCTCGGATTTCTTCTCTCTAGAGTGGAGTCAGTGGAGGAGAAGATAGACAAGCAAGAATTAGAATCAAACACCTTAAAAGCGCAAATGGAGCAGATGCAATTACAACAGAGACAGATTATGTACAGACTGGAGGATCAGGAAAACAGAAACCGGAGACAGAATCTGAGAATAAGATCGCTACCAGAAGAGAAAGGGGAGGAACTTAAGATAATAATACAAGAAATATTTAACCCACTATTAGAACGAACACCAGAAGAGCCAATCGAGATAGAAAGAGTGCACAGAGTAGGAAACCCTAAAAGAGCAGAGACAGAGCGCACTAGAGACATCATTGTAAGGTTCCAGTTATATGAAGATAAAGACAAAATCTGGAAGAAATTGAGGGGGGTACCCCCATTAGCGTATAAAGGAATGGAGCTCCAGATTTACGCGGACCTTGCCCCTGATACACTGGCAAGGAGACAGCTCCTAAAACCACTTTTAAACCAGCTTGTAAGTCAGAGAATAAAGTATAACTGGGGATTCCCAGCCTGTCTAATAGCAGCAAATGATGGGAGGTCCGCAACTCTGAGATTTCCCGAAGACCTGAAAGATTTTTGCAATAAATTAGAAATTCAGACCCCTGACCTGCCTGGCTGGGTGTAGAGCTCAGATAGGGGCTGAAATGGAAAGGGAAAGAACAGGGGGGGAAAAAGGAAGGGAAGGAGAAAAGAGAAAAAAGGGGAGAATGGTCCGTGCTCTCCCTAGAGGGCGAGAAAGACCTTTATCCCTATCGTTCGAAAAAAATGAGCGGTAGGAGGCAATCCCAGACCCCACCGGGAGAAATCTGGACCAGGATATGTTAGCTGGTTCAGAGGTCACTTGGTGGCCAAAAGGGGGGAGGGGGGAGTGGGGGGGGGGTGGACGGGGGGGGGGGGGCGGAGGGAGGGGGGGTGGGGGGTGGGGGGGAGGGAGAGGGGGGGGGTGGGGGGGAGGGGGGGGGGGAGGGAAGGATGGGGCCTATCTCACCAAAATATTCAGAAAAAAGGAAAAGACCAAAGATGCCACAAATCAAATGTATATCCTATAATGTGAAAGGTCTCAATAGCCCAACCAAGAGACATAAGGTTCTCAAGGAATTGAAGGGATATAAAGCAGACATCTCCTTTTTACAAGAAACACATATCACATTAGGATCAAATATCAGATTATATGCACCAGACCTCCCTATTTGGTACTATGGGGACACCATATCCAAAAGAGCTAGAGGGATAGCAATCGGAATCTCAAAAAGGATAAGGTTCGAACTAACTGATAGACTGACAGACCCAGAGGGGAGATTCCTTTTTCTGAGAGGAAGATTGGAGGGATTGGAATGTACTTTAGTAAATGTCTATGCCCCGAATGTCTTACCTATAAAATTTCTTTTGGGAATACTAGGGAAACTAATAGATTTTAGGAGAGGAAGAGTAATCATGGGAGGAGACTTTAATCTATGTATCAACCCAAAAATAGATAAGTCATCCCAGACATCGAATGTTCGGTGCGCACAGCTAAGAAAGCTTAGGGATGCCTTGTTTAGGAGTCAGTTGATTGACGCGTGGAGAGTCTTCAACCCCGACCAACGGGATTACACATTTTACTCCTCGGTTCATGGGACCTATTCAAGGATCGACCACATATTAGTAGATCACAGGACCTTAGATATAGTGGTGGAGACAAAAATAGAAACCATGACGATCTCCGATCATGCACCAGTAAGTATGATAATAGACATTTCAGGAAATCAGAGACCTAAACAAAATTGGAGGTTAGATGAACACTTGTTGATAGAGGAGACCAGTTTAACAAGGGTAAAAAAGGAGCTGGAAGAGTATTTCACGTTAAACGATATAGAGGAAGTCTCAGTGGCAACATTATGGGATGCCCATAAGGCAGTGATTAGAGGAACCTTTATCTCGGAAGGAGCAAGGAAAAAGAAAGAAAAAGATAGGAAAAAAGAAGGATTAATAAAAGAGATCTTCCTCTTAGAACAGGAACACAAAAAAATAGGGAAACAACGCGATCTGTATTTGAAACTAGTCAATAAACGAAATGAATTGAAGGATATTATGGAACAAGAAACCCGAAAGGAATTTAACTTAATTGCTAGGGAAAGATATATGTGGGGAAATAAAACTAATAAACATTTAGCAAGAATAGTACAGAAAAAGAAATCAAAAAACTATATAGAAAAAATCAAAAATGAAAAAGGAGAAATGATGCATACAACAAAGGAAATTGCAGAGACCTTCAGGCTATATTATGAGAGACTCTATTCGGTAGAACAAAAGAAGGGGCAGGAGGGAGAAAAAATAAATAAAACTGTAAATTTCTTGAAGAAAGCTGGACTGCCAAAAATAAACAGAAGCGAGGCATCAGTTATGGATAGACCAATATCGGAAAAAGAGATTAATATAGCATTAACCAGTACAGCAACAGGTAAAAGTCCGGGGCCCGATGGCTTCACTATTTTGTATTATAAAAAATGTAGGGAGATCCTTCTACCAAAATTATGCCAATATTTTAACGGACTGGGTAAAGACTTTTGTTTGAGCCGGGAGGCCTCAGAGGCCAGTATAACAGTTATCCACAAGGAAGGCAAGGACAAAGAAGATTGCTCAGGGTATCGACCAATATCTCTGTTAAACACAGATGTGAAACTGTTCGCAAAGGTCTTGGCCGAGAGAGTAAAACAAGAAATGGCAAAGATGGTACATCCAGACCAGACAGGGTTTATCCAGGGAAGAGAGGGGAAGGATAATGGAGTCAGAGCATTGTTGATAATGCAAAGAATGAAAATGATCGGATCCCCCAGTCTACTCCTGTCGATAGATGCAGAAAAGGCATTCGACAGGGTAGACTGGGGATTCATGTTACGCACCCTGGAAGAAATGGGGTTTGGTCAAAGGATGAGAGAGTGGATAACAACCTTGTATCAGGAACCGAGGGCAAAAATAAAAATAAATGGTAGTTTATCCCAAGAGCTGATAATGAAAAACGGTACTAGGCAGGGATGTCCCCTGTCTCCACTCCTGTTTGTGCTCTCTCTGGAGCCACTATTGGCCAGGATACGCAGGTGCCCCGATATAAGAGGAATTAAAATAGGTGAGGACGAACACAAACTTTCGGCATTTGCAGATGACGTCCTCTTCTATTTGTCTGACCCTAAAACCTCAATTCCAAATTTATTAGACCTATGTACGCTATACGGAGAAATATCAAATTTTAAAATCAACGTAGCCAAAACTGAGATCTTAAGCATTAATGTTGACGGACGGGAGGAAAGGGACTTAAAATCGAAATATCGATTTTCCTGGGTAAAAGCACTCAGGTACCTCGGTATTTTTCTAGTAAAATCAACCAAAAAAATGTATGTGAAAAACTTCATTCCATTGCTAAATGAAATCAGGGAGGAAATTGGGAGGATAAAAAATAGACCACTATCCTGGATAGGACGAATAAATTTCTGTAAAATGGTAATTTTACCAAAGATTACCTATAAGTTTCAGATGATACCTGTGCGTTTGCCTGGAATACTCTTCTCAGCTCTTAAAAAACAGATGATGAATTTTATTTGGAGAAACAAGAAACACAGAATATCCTTCCAGACTCTAAGACAACCTAAAATAAAGGGGGGACTAGCAGTACCAGACATTAAAACATACTACGAGGCGGTGATCCTGTCAAGGGTAGTGGAGTGGGCTAGGGCCAGCAAGGAAAAGAGGTGGGTCAACATCGAAAATGAAATGTCAAAGGCAAGTCTCAATAAGATTATTTGGAACCCACCTCAATATAGGACACTGTATAAGAATACACATGAGATCACCAAAAATGCACTAAAAATTTGGGATACTATGTATAAAAAAATAGAAAAGGAATTTAATTCACCACTATTAGCACTTAAAAACAATGATTATTTTGCACCGGGTAAATCACAGATTGGAGGAAATTGGATAAAAAAGGACACGACTCAATTAAGAGATGTAATAAAAGATGGGCACATTGCAACACTACAAGAATTAAAAGAGAAAAAAACTTTTTTTTTAGAAATTGACGAATGGAGATACCATCAGCTAGCCCACTTTATAAAAAGATTGCCGCACCCACTGAGGTCAGGGGAGCAGCTATCCGTTTTGGAAAAACTATGCACATCAGAGAAGGTCAAGGGAACCATCTCAAAATTATATAAGATTCTGCTAAAGGTGGACGAGCGGACGGTCCCCCCTTTCGTCAAAAAATGGGAGAGGGAATTAGGATCAAAACGGGATAGGATCACAATAGAAAAAATGCTGACACTAGTTCATTCCTCGGCAGTAGATAGCCGTACAGCCGAGATGAGCTATAAATGCCTGACTGGATGGTACATGACCCCAGATAAGTTATCTAAATTTAATGACGAACAAACGGGAGAGTGTTGGAGGGGATGTAGGACCCCGGGAACCATGGCCCATCTGTGGTGGAAATGTCCTAAAGTAGAGGTATTCTGGAAAAAAATTTTGGGATGCATAGAAGAGATTACAAAAGGAAAAATTAAACTGGACCCTTGGGTAGTACTGTTTCATGGGGGAGAGGAAAAAACGAAAAATTATAAGAAAACCCTAGTCCCACATCTACTAAATGCCGCGAAAAGGATAATACCGAGAAAATGGCAGGAGGAAGAATGTCCCCCAATCTGGGAATGGATAGACTCCGTGGAAGAGACCTATAGAATGGAAGAAATGAGAGAAGGAGTAGAAGGCAATAACATAGCTCAAGATAAGAAGTGGGATAATTGGAGGGAATTTAAGAGATCTTGGAGCTATGTAGAAAAACTAAGGGCTGAGACCTAAAGACAAATTATAATTAGATGAAGGCATCAGAAGCCATTTTGGAATGTATATGGTGAGATAGGGGGAGGGGGGGGGGGAGGGAGGAACGGGGATAAGGTGAAGGAATTGTAAAATTATTTGTCTTTTTGTTTTGTTTATTTTCCGGGCCATATATATCAAAAAAAAAAAAAAAAAAAAAAAAAAAAAAAAAAAAAAAAAAAAAAAAAAAAAAAAAAAAAAAAAAAAAGAAAAAAAATACATATATATGTGTATAAAAATATACAATATACATATTTCTGTAAGAGAAAAAGCAACTTAAGAAAAAAAAAGACCACACTAATGATGCGAAACCCGATTAGAGGCGCTAAGGGCTGGTTAACGGAACATGAGCGGATAAATGCACACTCTATAAGGTTGAAGTCTGAAGTGAAAAAAAAAAAAAAAAAAAGAGAAGCGGGGCAGGGGGGGTTGGCGGCTTACCTCTATCCTCCGCCTCACACGCACGCACACGTCGGCATATGTTGGTGTCCGCACAGGGGCCCCAGCAGGGAGGGCCCTTGCCGCATCCATCGCTGCGTCCTCCTGCAGTCCGGTCGGCCGTGTACCATAACCGCGTGGTACAGGGGATTCAGTTTGCTGTTCCCGGGGCCGGACTGAAAGGAAGTGAACACTCAGTGTGTGCACTTCCTGTCAGTCCGGCCGGGAACAGGAACCTGAATCTCCTGTACCGCCCGGTTATGGTACACGGCCGACCGGACTGCAGGAGGACGCAGCGGTGCGGCAAGGGCCCCCCCTGCTGCGGCCCCTGGCCAGCTCGGGGGCCCCAGGCAATTGCTTGCTTTGCCTGTCGGGTTCCGACGGGCCTGCTTACTGGGCACATATACCCCTTCCTGACCAGGTGAAATTTCAGCTTGTGGCACTGCATCACTTTAACTGACAATTGCGCGGTCGTGCGACGTGGCTCCCAAACAAAATTGACGTCCTTTTTTCCTCACAAATAGAGCTTTCTTTTGGTGGTATTTGATCGCCTCTGCGGTTTTTATTTTTTGCGCTATAAACAAAAATAGAGCGACAATTTTGAAAAAAAATTTTTTTTAACTTGTTGCTGTAATAAATAGCCCAATTTTTTTAAAAAAAACATTTTTTTTCTCAGTCTAGGCGATACGTATTCTTCTACATATTTTTGGTAAAAAAAAAAATCGCAAGAAGCGTCTGGTTTGCGCAAAAGTTATTGCGCTTACAAAATAGGGAACACAATTATTTTTATTTATTTTTTACTACTAATGGCGGCGATCAGCATTTTTTTCGTGACCGTCTCCGACATTATGGCGGAGACATCGGACACTTTTGACACATTTTTGGCGTCATTCACATTTATACAGCGATCAGTGCTATAAATATGCACTAATTACTGTATAAATGTGACTGGCATTGAAGGGGTTAACACTAGGGGGTGAGGAAGGGGTTAAATGTGTAGCCTGAATTGTGTTCTAACTGTGTGTGGAGGGGGGTGACTGGGGGAGGTGACCGATCTATGTCCCTATGTACAAGGGACACAGATCGGTCTCCTCTCTCCCCTGACAGGACATGGATTTCTGTGTCTACACACAGAGTTCCACGTCTTGTCCCTGTAGCCGCCGATCCCGAGTGCCTGGCGGACATCACAGCCGCCAGGCACGCGCATCGGTAATCTCAGCGATGCGACGGGCAGTTAGAGAAGTAGAACCACCCTGCGGCCGTATAAAGTCATACGGCCGTCGGGTAGTGGTTAAGCAAAGTCTGCATGTAACAAAATAAAGAGGAAAGATTCAATGTTAAGACAGACCTACAGGGTAAAACTAAACAAATTTCACTAGAACAGTGATGGCGAACGCGTGGCACGCGTGCCGCTCCCGGCACGGCAAGCTGTTTTGGTGGGCACGCGGTGACAATGCAGAAATGTCAAAGAAAAAAAAATTAAATCGTCAACCGCAACTAGAAACTACATTTCCCACACTACCCTGTGCTAGCGGTGACGTGTCCGAGTGGGCGTAACTTAGAATGAGCGCCCGGAGGTCACGTGTTAGCTTGCTACCCAATGAAAGCTCTCAGATCATCCACTGCCTGACGTGCTGCTGGGCGTGACTGGGAGCATGAGGAGAAGACGCACGGCGGGAAAGAGCTGCAAGACTCGTGAAGCCATCTTCTTCATTGCGCAGTTTGATTCAGCTGCAGACAAAGGTAAGAATACTTATTACTCGAATACTATTTAGACATGGGATACCTGGGTCGTTTTATGGGTTGCCCTGCTAACATCACCCAATCTAAAATGTAAAATTTTGCTGAACAATTACTTTAGCTAATCTCGCTGGTGGGTGTTCTGACAGTTGCTGACTGACTTGGGAAACTTTGTTCTGCAAACATATTACCCCCCTCATTGCTGTTATTGGGTCTAGTTGTCCTTTGCAAACATATTACCCCCCTCATTGCAAATGACACCTATGCCCAATAACAGCAATGAGGGAGGTAATATGTTTGCAAATGACACCTAGGCCCAAAAACAGCAATGAGGGAGGTAATATGTTTGCAAATGACACCTAGGCCCAAAAACAGCAATGAGGGAGGTAATATGTTTGCTGTTATTGGGCATAGGTGTCATTTGCAAACATATTACCTCCCTCATTGCTGTTATTGGGCATAGGTGTCATTTGCAATGAGGGGGGTAATATGTTTGCAAATGACACCCAGGCCCAATAACAGCAATGAGGGGGGTAATATGTTTGCAAAGGACACCTAGGCCCAATAAAAGCAATGAGGGGGGTAATATGTTTGCAAATGACACCCAGGCCCAATAACAGCAATGAGGGGGGTAATATGTTTGCAAAGGACACCTAGGCCCAATAAAAGCAATGAGGGGGGTAATATGTTTGCAAATGACACCCAGGCCCAATAACAGCAATGAGGGGGGTAATATGTTTGCAAAGGACACCTAGGCCCAATAAAAGCAATGAGGGGGGTAATATGTTTGCAAATGACACCCAGGCCCAATAAAAGCAATGAGGGGGGTAATATGTTTGCTGTTATTGGGCCTAGGTGTCATTTGCAAACATATTACCCCCCTCATTGCTGTTATTGGGTCTAGGTGTCCTTTGCAAACATATTACCCCCCTCATTGCAAATGAGGGGGGTAATATGTTTGCAAATGACACCTAGGCCCAATAACAGCAATGAGGGGGGTAATATGTTTGCAAATGACACCTAGGCCCAAAAACAGCAATGAGGGAGGTAATATGTTTGCTGTTATTGGGCATAGGTGTCATTTGCAAACATATAACCCCCATCATTGCTGTTATTGGGCCTGTGTCCTGGCCTATGGACAACAATGACACACTTTTTTTTTTTTTTTCATTTTAGCCCTTTGGATTCTTCTTTGCAATTCTTGTAGAATCTACAGCAGCTTCCAGACCCAGCAGAGCGGTGTCAGCAGCGGCACAGCGCGACTTCTTGTTTCACAGGACATTGGACGATTTGAGCTTATATCTGTCTACATTAAAAAAAGTAAGTTGCTAAGGGTCACATCTGGCCCCCGGGCTACGGTAGTTTCCTGTGTCCCTATGGACAACAATGAAAACATATTTTTTTTTTCATTACAGCCCTCTCTCCGGGATTCTACTTTGCAAATCTTGTAGAATGTACAGCAGCTTTCAGACCCAGCAGAGCGGTGTCAGCAGCGGCACAGCACGCCTTGTTGTTTCACAGGACATTGGACGATTTGAGCTTATATCTGTCTACATTACAGAAACGTAAGTTGCTAAGGGTCACATCTGGCCCCCGGGCTATGGTAGTTTCCTGTGTCCCTATGGACAACAATGAAAACATTTTTTTTTTTTTCATTACAGCCCTCTCTTTGGGATTCTTCTTTGCAATTCAGAATCTACAGCAGCTTCCAGACCCAGCATAGCGGTGTCAGCAGCGGCACAGCGCGACTTCTTGTTTCACAGGATATTGGACGATGTATATCTGTCTACAAAACCGTGAGTTGTTCTACCTTTTTTGTGAAATGTTGCAATAATATTTTTGGTATAGGTAGGTAGGGATAGATTTGTATTGGGTGCTTCATCCATCCTTATTTTATACATTTTGTGTTTTTTGTAGACATGAACAACCAAAAATGAGTACATCAAAAAAAGCAAAATTAAAAACAGATAGTGGAAGATCATTCCAAGAGACCTGGACACAGTCATTTGGAGTGATTGAACGCAATGGGAAAGCGTTATGTGTTCTGTGTAGTGAAAGTGTGGTATCTCGCACATCTAGTGTCAAACGTCATTTTGATACCAACCACAAAAGTGTTGCCGAACTTGGTGTAGCTGAAAGAAAAGAGTTTCTTGATGGGAAATTGAAGAGATATCACTGCCAGTATCGTAGTTTTTGCAACTATCTTTCTAAAACAAATTATCTGGCAAATGCCAGCTTTGAAATTTCACTGTGCATAGCAAAACATGGAAAGCCCCTCTCTGATGGCGATTTTATCAAAACGGCCATGTTGGCTGTGAGTAATTCCCTTTTTCATGAATTTCCAAACAAGGACAAAATTAAGCAACGAATCTCTGAAATGCCACTTAGCAGAAATACTGTTAAAGATAGAGTCCTGCGTATGGCAAGTGATGTTAGTCAGCAGCTCACCACTGACTTACAAAAGGCAGCCTGTTACTCCATGTGCTTGGATGAAAGCACAGACATAAATAATCATGCAAGGCTAGCAGTAATTTTGCGTTATGCTGTTGGTGACACCATGAGAGAGGAGCTCATGAAACTGTTGTCTTTGCCTGGAAGAACACAAGGGATAGATATCTACAATGCTGTGATGGAGGCTTTTGTCTCACAAGACATAAGGCCAGAAAAAGTGGTTTCAGTTACTAGTGACGGGGCACCTTCCATGGTGGGGGTAACATCTGGTTTCATACAGTTTTTTGTCAAAGAAGCAAAGCACCCAGTCATTCAATTTCATTGTATTATACATCAAGAAGCTCTTTGTGCCAAGGAAAGCAGCAAAATATTAGACGATATCCTCAAGGATGTCACAAAAATGGTGAATTACATCATGGCTCGTGCTCTTAATTTTCGACAGTTTCAAGCACTTCTTGATGAGGTACAGGCACAGTATAATACTTTACTTATGTACAATAATGTACGATGGCTAAGCAGAGGACGGGTCTTGGAGAGATTTGTAGCCTGTTTGGATGAAATTGCAAAGAAGAATCCAAAGGGCTAAAATGAAAAAAACAAAAATGTGTCATTGCATCTTTACCAATGCCCAGCCAAGGCATCTTTACCAATGGCCAGACAAGGCATCTTTACCAATGCCCAGCCAAGGCATCTTTAAAAATGCCCAGCAATGGCATCTTTAATAATGCCCAGGCAAGGCATCTTTACCAATGCCCAGCCAAGGCATCTTTAAAAATGCCCAGCAATGGCATCTTTAATAATGCCCAGGCAAGGCATCTTTACCAATGCCCAGCCAAGGCATCTTTAAAAATGCCCAGCAATGGCATCTTTAATAATGCCCAGGCAAGGCATCTTTACCAATGCCCAGCCAAGGCATCTTTACCAATGCCCAGACAAGGCATCTTTACCAATGCCCAGCCAAGGCATCTTTAAAAATGCCCAGCAATGGCATCTTTAATAATGCCCAGGCAAGGCATCTTTACCAATGCCCAGCCAAGGCATCTTTAAAAATGCCCAGCAATGGCATCTTTAATAATGCCCAGGCAAGGTATCTTTAAAAATGCCCACTGCTCTGCTGGGTCTGGAAGCTGCTGTAGATTCTAATCTACAAGAATTGCAAAGAAGAATCCAAAGGGCTAAAATGAAAAAAACAAAAATGTGTCATTGCATCTTTACCAATGCCCAGCCAAGGCATCTTTACCAATGCCCAGACAAGGCATCTTTACCAATGCCCAGCCAAGGCATCTTTAAAAATGCCCAGCAATGGCATCTTTAATAATGCCCAGGCAAGGCATCTTTACCAATGCCCAGCCAAGGCATCTTTAAAAATGCCCAGCAATGGCATCTTTAATAATGCCCAGGCAAGGCATCTTTACCAATGCCCAGCCAAGGCATCTTTACCAATGCCCAGACAAGGCATCTTTACCAATGCCCAGCCAAGGCATCTTTAAAAATGCCCAGCAATGGCATCTTTAATAATGCCCAGGCAAGGCATCTTTACCAATGCCCAGCCAAGGCATCTTTAAAAATGCCCAGTCATGGCATCTTTAATAATGCCCAGGCAAGGCATCTTTACCAATGCCCAGCTAAGGCATCTTTACCAATGCCCAGCCAAGGCATCTTTAATAATGCCCAGCAATAGATCATTAGACTCATCCTCTGCTTATGTTCAATAATGTCTTTTAGCTATGCAAAGTATACTGTGCCTGTACCCATCACAGCATTGTAGATCTCTATCCCTTGTGTAAGCAAATGCATCTTTACCAATGCCCAGCCAAGGCATCTAATGCCCAGCCAAGGCATCTTTACCAATCTTTACCAATGCCCAGACAAGGCATCTTTAAAAATGCCCAGCAATGGCATCTTTAAAGATGCCTTACCAAGGCATCTTTAATAATGCCCAGCAAAGCCATCTTTGGAAATGCCCAGCAAAGCCATCTTTGGAAATGCCCAGCAAAGCCATCTTTGGAAATGCCCAGCAAAGCCATCATTGGAAATGCCCAGCAAAGCCATCTTTGGAAATGCCCAGCAAAGCCATCTTTGGAAATGCCCAGCAAAGCCATCTTTGGAAATGCCCAGCAAAGCCATCTTTGGAAATGCCCAGCAAAGCCATCTTTGGAAATGCCCAGCAAAGCCATCTTTGGAAATGCCCAGCAAAGTCATCTTTGAAAATGCCCAGCAAAGTCATCTTTGAAAATGCCCAGCAAAGTCATCTTTGAAAATGGCCAGCAAAGTCATCTTTGAAAATGCCCAGCAAAGTCATCTTTGAAAATGCCCAGCAAAGCCATCTTTGGAAATGCCCAGCAAAGCCATCTTTGAAAATGCCTAGCAAAGGCATCCTTACCAGCGATCAGCAAAGGCATCTTTACCAGCGATCTGCAAATGTATCCTTATCCAAAAATACATGCACAAGTACAGTTGTTGAGAATCTTTTTCAATAAAAAAAAAATGTTTAATAGAAAGCTCTGTTATTGTGTTTTTCTTTTAAAACAAAAGCTGTTAATTAGTTTGGACAAGTGTACGAGTTGATTTTTCTAAACGAAAACCTTGGTATTCATGTTTAATTGCAGTGTTGGCACTTCAAAAAAAAATTAGGTTTTGTGTTGGAGTTTGGGCACTCGGGCTCAAAAAGGTTCGCCATCACTGCACTAGAACATTTATGGGTCCATTTGCTGAGGCCTACTACTGGTTTAACAAAGAACACTGGCACAGTTATAAAGCACAGCGGTGTGCTTTACAAATCAGCTTTTTACTTCTCTAGCTTCGGAACACTGAGGCTACCAAAGCCCCATTCATTTTAATGAATGGAGAAAAAAGTAGGAGAAAGAGAGCCCCGTCTGCGTCACATGACCTGTCAGCCATGTGATCAAATTCTCCTCCAAAACACTGGAAGAACACCGCAGACTCCACACCTTAGCCTCCATGTTATAAATAACTTGTAAACACTGCGGTGTCCTGCAGTAAGCAGTATCCACTCTCATTTATACATAAATCCTTGTTGACTGTATGATAACAGCTACAGTAAAAAAGTACACTAGCGGCTGCTCCTAGGGGTAATGCCAAGCCATTTGTCACTATGTCTTTGCCAACGGAAAAGATAAACATTAAAGGGGCTGTAATGGTTTGTTTTTAATTTTCTAAATGGGTTCCTTTAAGCTAGTGCATTGTTGGTTCACTTACCTTTTCCTTCCATGTCCCTTCTGTAGGATACACTTACCAGGCTTGCCCACCTAACTGGATATGCAATTATGCCATATATCTTAAGGGATGCAAGGATATACATTATTTCTCTATTTTGTGTGCAATATTTAGGTCAGGAAGGAAAAGCAGACATAAAGATTGTAAATAGATTACAACTGAAAAAAAAAACATGCATTTCCAGAGAGTTTACATAAACTTTAAGTCTATGTTGGCCCCCTGGGGGTATGGCAATCAGCAGCTCTAATGCAGTGTAAAGGTGACAGGCACGTGATTTTGATTACGTAACCAGGAACAAGGCTATACAACTGGCAGGAATGTAAACACAAACCAACTTTAAAACTTGAGAATGAGGGACACCTAAAGGAGGTAGAAGCCTGCGTTATGCTTTGCGACAAAAAGAAAATGGGGTGGCCAAACTTTTCAGTGAGAGGGGCTTAAAGGGCATGGTAAAACAAAACCCAGGCTTTGGTTACTGTATGTGCTGGGGGGTCACTTTGGGAGATTGAGTACTAGAATGTGGGCTAGAGTTGAGGACAGATATATACTGACGGAAGGATGCTTTGAGAGGGGAAAGGATTTGTGCTAGTGCAAGCAATACTCTCCCCCAGTTTACCCTTTCAGCAAAAATATGCACCCCCCTGTGAAATTCAGCACCAATCTGCACACTCATCCTTCCCAGAACAAATCTTCTCCAATCCCCCCCTCCCATCACAAATTCTCTCCCACCTTCTAGCATCGGATCTTCTCCATCCCAATCCCCTACTCCCCCCAAATACAGCTTCTGGTATAAATTATTTTCTCCCCCAAAAATTCACCCCCCCCTCTCCTTCTAGCACAAATTATTTTATCCCCTTCCTCACCTAAATTCCCCCTCCCAGCACAAATCCCTCACCCCAATCTCCCCTTCCAGTATAAATCCTTCTCCCCCTCAAAAACCTTCTTCTAGTACAAATCCTCTTATCCCCTAATCCCCCCTCACAGCACAAATCCCCTTCCCTTCCATATTCCTCCTCTTAGCACAAATCCTCAGCCTCCTATACCCCCTTCCAGCACAAATCCTGCCTCTCAGCACGAACCTTCCCCTCCCAGCACGGACCTTCCCCTCAATCTCCCCCTCCCAGCACGGACCTTCCCCCCAATCTCCCCCTCCCAGCACAAATCCTCCCTCTCAGCATGAACCTTCCCCTCAATCTCCCCCTGCCAGCACAAATCGCCACACTCCCAGCATAAATCTCCCCCTTCATTTTCTTCCTGCACCAAGCACAGACTTCATTTACGCCAGAAGATCTCCTTCCCAGTTCCTCCTCCTGTCCTACCAGAACACATGTCAGAGCTGAGGAGTAACCTATGGGAAACTTCCCTTTGGCACTCTGACACATTTTCTGCTGTAAACATGCAGCCGGCTGGGAGAGATACTGGCTGTTACAGTGACAGCGATCACTGTGCTGGAGACACCCTATAGGAGATGTGGGCAAATGCTCAGTGCTAGCGATTGCCGACACTCCCACCCCCGCCTAGTCCTAGCCCCCCGATCAGGCCCGGATTTACTCCCTTTGCCGCCCCAAGACCAGATCTTTCAATGCCGCCCCCGCCTGCGCAGTACAGCAGGGGGGACATTTTCTTTTTCGGCAGGACACTGAGAAGCGGGGGGGGGGGTGTTGCTGCCGAAAATGAATGACAAAATGACATTGAGAACCGGGAGGGGGGTTGCTGCTGCCAAGAACTATCTCACCTCCTCTTCCTCTTCCCTCTGTTTTTTCTCCTCTCACCATCCGCATGACAGGGGAAAGTAAAAGTGTCCTCTCCTCTCAGCCGCAGTGCCGCCTCTGCACCCACTGCCGTCCCGAGGCCTGGCCTTGTTGGCCTTGTCTGGAATCCGGCCCTGCCCCCGATGATACCACACACAGCGATGCCATCTCTGTATTGGAGCCGACATCCCCCCTGGCTGCCTGTCACAGTGACTTACTTATTGGCTGTATTACAGAGATTGGGAGACGGTGTTGAACGAAAAAATACTAGTAGTGTGTACGAGACTTTAGATTGTTTTGCAGATATTTTTGTTTGTACAAGGGGTCTTCAAAATTTTCAGCACTTCCATATATATATATATATATATATAATAGTTAATAAGTTCCGGAAACTTTTAGAAAAACCCTTGTATTTTGCGTGTTTTGACATGTACACGTGCAGCAAAACATGTCATAGGGTCATGTGTGATGAGCAATTCTGCCACTGGTGATCCATCACAAGCAGTAGAATCACCCGGGCAAGGAACTCACTGGCCTGGAAACGCTCAGAATCTCACTTTCTAGAGCAAGACGACAACATATCACTGGCCTGGCTAGTGAAGGAACGCCATAGGAAAAGGTAAGCGGGCGAATAGTGACCTTCTGGCTGGCAAGATGTGGCCAGATACAGGATCACACATCTGAGATGACTCTCGGGAAACCGTTCCTTTGAAGAGTCTAATGGCTGCCATTGATGGTCTGTTTCTGAACTTGTTAGTTACCTGGCTGGCATGCTGATTCAATAGTTTAAATGCTTTGTAAGTCACTAACCTAAAGCAAAATTAAATATAAAAATCCGGGCTTAGGAAAAAGGAGAAAAGGCTGCAGCCCCCCCTAAAGAAGCTCCCAGAGGGTAGCTCTAAAAGATATAAAGACTGATGTGGGGGTGATGGCGCTGCCTGTGCCTGAAGAGTGACCTACAGGATCCTATGAGGGCTATTAGTAAGGCTGTGACCCAAATAAGTGAGCAGTAAAGCAATAATGATTAAATTTGTGCTAAATGGTAAGTGATAAAAAAATCCTACTACCATATATACCGTGAGTAATTTGTGCTTAATAATATATATATGTATGTAGCGCTACCCCCGGAGGTGCGCTGGTTAGATTTGGGATTGGCGTATTTAAGTTACCTCTATGATGTGTCTAGGGGTGATGGTAGTGATGAGAGCAGTAATAGAATGTCCAGACGGTTGGTTGACGTTTTCAAATGCTTTATTTTCTGGTCAAACACGACCAACATGTCAACTTGAAGTAGACAGGATAGTTTGGTGAAGGAAGAATAACTTCGCAGAATCAGGCTATGGATAGAGAAAGCAATCCTGCCTTCTATAATTGTATTCGTCTCGTCGCCACTCCAGCCGGAGTGGGTAAAGTGCCCCTGAACAGGCCTCTCTCACAGGTCTGGCAGCCAGAGCACCACTTAGAACTTCTGGGAAGGAACAAGTCTCTGCCACAAACTTGGCTCCAACTGAATTAGGATGTTGAGATAAGACCTCTGCCACAGGCCTAGTGCTTGAAAGGTAGAGCGAATCCTCCCAGTACTTCTTTTAGGGTCACCGACTGACAGCCCGAATGCAACCGGTCAGTGTCCGGTGCCCAGATCCCCGATGGTTCGTTCAAGCCCTATTGGATCACCTGCCTCTTGGTTCTCCTCAGACCGATCCCCCACCGAACAGCACCCAGCTTGGGATCTTCTCAATAAGGATGGGAACCCAGTAAGTCACTGGGGTCCCCTGGCAGCATCAGTCGCTCCGGGCTATGAGAGCCTAGAGTCAGGAACTCTGCGTAACACGTAACCCCGGCCTGGTAGGCCATAGTGGTGGGGCCCATGATGTGCGCACACCCTAAAGGTGGGTGCCGCACCTGGAACCAGGAACCCGTGAAGAACCCCGAACAATGGCCTCTGCCACAGAAATACCCCTCCCCAGCATGCCCAGCGAGGGAAAACTCCTCCAATTGGCTGCTGGGAAGAAGCGGCTCCACCTGGACCCCTCTGGCGCCACCTGCCGTCCAGAGATGAAACTGCATCTTTGGAGTACAGACTGACCCACAGGACAATCCAGAATTGGCAACAGCCAAATTTAACAGATCAATGAATGAGAGCAACATAACTCTCTCATTCCCCCACTAAATTTAATATAGCACCTGTACGAAAAAGTACACAGGCGCTACATGTATATTCCAATATGACCCTAATAACCGTGCACATAAAAGTGTAATAAATTACTAATCAAAAATCTGTGCAAAAAAAAGAAAAAAAAAATGTATATATAAAAAAAAAAAAAAAAATGCTAAAAAATCCAAAAAATGCAACACAAAAAATAAAATAAAATAAATTATTACACGTCAAAACATATAGGTAAATAGTAATGTTAAATAATGTCCAAAGGGATAGCTTCCAAACACTATCCAAATCTGGGCAATTTCCAGTAAATATAAATGAAAAAGCATCTTTAAAAAGTTCCTTAGTGGTTAGTGCTCTGTTACAGCAAAAATACTGGGGTGACTTGGTGCTCTGTTACGGCAGAAATGTTGGTGACTTTTGTGCTCCCCACTCACCAGCTCCCATCACCCCTACAGGGGTAATTGGCATATAGGATCAAATCCAAGTGATTTCCAACGATCGGTCCCACCACTCCTAGAAACAGCATACTCCAAACACTCTCTCAATATCCAAATGTTTATAAAGGCGACAGTTAATAGTCCAGCATCCTCAAACAAAGAAAAAAATTGGATCCCATGGTGTAGTACCAAAAAAAAACATATTTATTAAAAATCAGCGGTTTAAAAAATATATAGTACAAAACATCAGATCCCAGACTGGCTACAATAAGATGTTATGGTAAAATCATATGGCACAGTCCAAAGCAAGTCTGGGGATTGCAGCGTACGTGCCAACTGCACTCCACCCAATGCTTTACCGAAAGTGACGCAATGTGCGTGGCTCCACCTTACGCATTTCGTCATAGACGTCGTCTAATCTAAAACAAGCATGCAGAAAGTGAAGTCAGAACACTATATTCATTCTGGGCGAGTGACTCTTAAGTACTGGCGGCAAAGAGTTTGCATGACAGCCAGGGAACTAGCTTTCTCACATGATAGCAATGCAGACTAAGCGATTCTGTCTTTGCCCTGGGCTTGGCAAGTGAGTCCCACAGCTATTTTGTAAAAAAAAAAAAAACACACTTAGGGCTCATTTACACTTGCTTCGTCATCAAAACACATTAACGGCTAGTTTACACTTGCTTAATTCAGAACAAGGCTTTGTTAAAGTGTTCTGAACGGCAGTTAAAGCTCCTGTCACTAAATAAAATGGTTAGCTTACAGTTCTGTTTACACCTGCTTTTGCTTTACGTCAAAAATTATACCCCATGTAGCTTTAGTGGTGCTTTAAAGCGTCTTCAAAGCCCCATAGAAGTCTATGGCAAAGCTTGCTTGAAGCCCCACCAAAGCACCAAGCAAAAGCAAGGTGTAAACAGGACTGTAAGCTAACCATTTTATTTAGTGACAGGGGCTTAGACTGGCATTCAGAGAGCTTTAAAGTGATACTATGTGTTTTTTTTTTTTAAATAAAACAAACATGTCATACTTTGCAGTGCTCCACTGTGCAGTTTGTTTTGCACAGAGTGGCCCTGAACATCCTCTTCTGGGGTCCCACGGCGGCTCCTCACCATAATAGCTAACCTCCTCTGGGAAGCGCTCTCCCCAGGGGGTTAGCTTGCGGGCACACTCCCGTGTGATACAATTGGCGTCCATAGATGCTGAATGTATGACTTCCCGCCCCCCGGCAGGCGCGTCAATGGATTTGATTGACAGCAACGGGAGCCAATGGCTGCGCTGCTATCATTCTATCCAATGAAGGGCCGAGAAGAGGTGGAGAGAACGACGCAGGATCGTGCCCACGGAAATTCGGGGCTCAGGGGGGCCGGACACAGCAAGGTGATTTTTCACCTTAATGCATAGGATGCATTAAGGTGAAAAAACACAAAGGTTTAAAACCCCTTTAATAAAGCCTGTCTAAAGCCATATTTTGAAGCACGTGTAAACAAGCCCTTACAGGTGTAGTGTCACCACATACCCAGCCATCTAGTGACAGAATAGAGGAGTGCAGCAATTCCAGAATTAGGGTGGAATCAATTGCTTTCCTATCAATTGGCCAAGGCAACTATACAGTACGTGGCAGGTAAATTTACTAGCAACCCTGTCTAAACATCAGGGTGCTACAGCTGTATGGGCTAGTTTACACTTGCTTCAAAACATGGCTTCGGACACACTTTGTTAAAGCTCTCTGAACGCCAGTTAAAGCTCCTATCACTAAATAAAATGGTTAGCTTACAGTACTATTTACACCTGCTTTTGCTTAGTGCTTCGAGGAGGCTTCAATGAGACTTCGGTGGGGCTTCAAGTGAGCTTTGCCATAGACTTCTATGGAGGCTTTTAAGATGCTTTGAATCACCACTGAAGCTACACGGGGTATAATTTTTGAAGCAAAGCCGAAGCTAAGCAAAGCAAAAGCAAGGTGTAAACAGGACTGTAAGTTAACCATTTAATTCAGTGACAGGAGCTTTGATTGGCGTTCAGAGAGCTTTAACCACTTGGCGCCCGCGCTATAGCCAAATGACGGTTACAACGTGGACCCCAAATGCCGGGAGGACGTCAATAGACGTCCTCCCCTTCGCGCGCTGTGATCACCCGAGTCACTGAGACTTGGGTGATCACAGATCCGAGTAAGGGGCCCGTCCCGGCCCCTTACCACATGATCAGCTGTCAGCCAATGACAGCTGATCACGTGATGTAAACAAAAGCCGGTAATCAGGTTTTTTTTCTCCTCACGCTAACAGCATGAGGAGAAAAAAAAAGCTGATCACCAGCTTATGTGTAAGGGACATCGGTCCCGAAGGGGAAGAGGCAATTCTGCCTCATATGTGCCCACCAGTACCCCCTGCCAGTGCCACCTATCAATGCCCATGAGTGCCACCTATCAATGTCCACAAGTGCCACCTATCAATGCCCACCAGTGGTGCCAATCAGTGCCTCATCAGTGCCACCTAGCAGTGCTGCCTATAAGAGTAACTTATCAGTGCCCATTACTGCCACCTATCAGTGCCACCTATTAGTGCCACTTCTTAGTGCCATCTATCAATGCCACCTCTCAGTGCCCACCAGTGCCGCCTTATCGGTGCCCATCAGTGCCCACCAGTGCCGCCTATCAGTGCCCACCAGTGCCGCCTTATCGGTACCCACCAGTGCCACCTCATCGGTGCCCATCAGTGCAGTCTCATTAGCGTACATCAATGAAGGAGAAAAATTACCTGTTTGCAAAATTTTATAACAAAATATAAAAAAAAAATGTTTTAAAAATCTGTATTTTAATTTTTTTTTTTTTTAACAAAAAATAAAAACCGCAGAGGTGATCAAATATCACCAAAAGAAAGCTCTATTTGTGGTACAGTGTTGTTTGACCGCGCAATTGTCATTTAAAGTGCGTTAGCGCTGAAAGCTGAAAATTGGTCTGGGCAGGAGGGGGGTTTAAGTGCCCAATAAGCAAGCGGGTAACAAAGCCTGTCCGAAGTGTAAACTAGCCATAATGTGTGTTGAAGCCGAAGCAAGTGTAAATGAGCCCCTACTTTCAAAAAAAGTGACAGTTATTTCCAGTCCAATAAGATTACAGTCACAAGGCTAAAAATAACTATCTTTATCCCTTTGAACTGATCTTAATGTGCGTCTAAAATAACCCACGCTTTTTTCTGTCATATTTTCCTATAATTCAGTGATGACGAATCGCCCTTTGTAAACCTTGGTGTACACCAGGTGACAGTCCTGTTTTTCCAGTGTCACAGTAATACCGCGTATTAGGGAAATCGCCGCACCCACAGACGTCACCACAGCCTGTGAAGTTATCAATTTTAACCCTTTATCAGTTGGGAGCTGTGATGGGCAGAGCTGCTTTAGGTGTGTAATGTTTTTAATCTTGGTTTGTAAACTTTCACCTGAAGGCCAGCACGCTCCGCGCATTTACGAAGCATCTAACAAGCATCGGGAGAGGTTCCCTGAAGCCCTCAAAGCAGCCTTGGAATCTATCCTGTGAAAAGGATTGGTTCCAATCCTAGGTCAAGCTGCCCTGACTTTCTAAAAAAGATCATTAACCCCTTTCATACAGGGCATTTTCACCCCCTTCCTGCCCAGACCAATTTTTAGTTTTCAGCGCTGTTGCACTTTGAATGACAATTGCGCGGTCATGCAACACTGTACCCAAACTAAATCTTTATGTTTTTTCCCCCCACAAATAGAGCTTTCATTTGGTGGTATTTGATCATCTCTGCTGCTTTTATTTTTTGCGCTATAAACAAAAGAAGAGCGACAATTTTTTTAAAAAACACAATATTTTTAACTTTTTTATTTAATAAATATCACAATTTTTTAAAAAAAACATTTGTTTTCCTCAGTTTAGGCCGATACGTATTCTTCTACATATTTTTGGTAAAAAAAAAAAAAAAAAAAAATCGCAATAATCGTATATTGATTGGTTTGCACAAAAGTTATAGCGTCTACAAAATAGGTGATCGATTTAAGGCATTTTAATTTTATTAATTTTTTTTACTAGTATTGGCGGCGATTTGCGATTCTTTACTGTGACCGTGACATTGCGGCGAACACATCGGACACTTTTGACATGTTTTTGGGACCATTCACATTTATACAGCGATTAATGCTATAAATATGCATTGATTACTGTGTAAATGTGACTGACAGGGAAGGGGTTAACCACTAGGGGGAGCTGAAGAGGTTAATATGTTCCTTAAGGTGTGTTCTAACTGTAGGGGGGAGGGGGCTCTCAAGGGGAGGAGACCGATGTGTGTTTCTCTGTACTAGGAACACACATTGGTCTCCTCACCGCTGACAGGAGGTGGATCTGTGTGTTTACACACACAGATCCACACTCCTGTTGTGATTACCGGCAATCGCGGCCGCCGGGCACCCGCGCCGGGAATACAGGACGTCATATGATGTCCACCCGGATCGGCGAGGGGTTCCTGCCGCTGTCATTTCCCTATGACGTGGTATGGAAGCGGTTAAATCCAACAAGGCTGTAATTCAGTAATTGTCACGTGTGTACAGATTATGTAAGAGACAAGCCCAAATCACAAGAGAAAGGGGTGATCGCATGGTTTACAGATCATAGGTGGAAAACCATATTTTATTTAGACAGCATCCCAACTGACAAACTTTTTCTGCAAACAGAATTTAACAAATGAGGCCATATGCAGTGCCTTGAAAAAGTATTCATACCCCTTGATATTTTCCACATTTTGTCATGTTACATCCAAAAACCTAAATGTATTTTATTGGGATTTTATTCGATAGACCAAAACAAAGTGGCACATAATTGTGAAGTGGAAGGAATTTTTTTTTTTTTTTACAAATAAAAAAGAAAAATCTGAAAAGATGGCATGCATCTGTATTCCGCCGCCTTTACTCTGATATCCCTAACTAAAATCTAGTGGAATAAATTGACTTCAGAAGTCACCTAATTATTAAATAGAGTCCACCTGTGTGTAATTTACCCTCAGTATAAATACAGCGGTTCTGTGAAGCTCTCAGAGGTTTGTTAGAGAACCTTAGTGAACAAATAGCATCATTAAGGCCAAGGAACACATCAGACAGGTCAGGGATGCAGTTGTGGAGAAGTGTAAAGCAGGGTTAGGTTATAAAATAAATATCCCAAGCTTTAAACATCTCATGGAGCACTGTTCAATCCATCATCTGAAAATGGAAAGAGTATGGCACAACTGCAAATCTAACAAGACATGGCCATCCACCTAAACTGACAGGCCGGGCAAGGAGAGCATTCATCAGAGAAGCAGCCAAGAGGCCCATGGTAACCCTGGAGGAGCTGCAGAGACCCACAGCTCAGGTGGGAGAATCTGTTCACAGGACAACTATTAGTTGTATACTCCACAAATCTGGTCTTTATGGAAGAGTGGCAAGAAGAAAGCCATTGTTAAAAGAAAGTCATAAGAAGTCTTGTTTGTCATTTGTGAGAAGCCATGTGAGGAACACAGCAAACATGTGGAAGAAGATGCTCTGGTCAGATGAGACCAAAATGTACCCTGAAAGCAAAACACTATGTGTGGCAGAAAACTAACACTACCCATCACCCTGAACACATCATCCCCACCATGAAACACGGTGGTGGCAGCATCGTGTTGTGGGGATGCTTTTGTTCATTAAGCTGGTCAGAGTAGATGGGAAGATGGATGGAATCAAATTCAGGGCAATCTTACAAATACAGGTACAAAACATGTTAGAGTCTACAAAAGACTTGAGCGGAGGTTCACCTTTCAGCAGGACAACAAACCTAAACATACGGTCAGAGCTTCAATGGAATGGTTTAGATCAGTGATGGCGAACCTCGACATCCCAGATGTTTTGGAACTCCATTTCCCGTAATGCTCAACTACACTGCAGAGTGCATGAGCATCATGGGAAATGTAGTTTCAAAACATCTGGGGTGCCAAGGTTTAGATCAAAGTATATTCATGTGTTAGAATGGCCCAGTCAAAGTCCAGAACTAAATCCCAAATCAGTGACAAGACTTGAAAATTACTGTTTATTCGATCTGATAGAGCATGAGCTATTTTGTAAAGAAGAATGGGAAAACATGTCACTCTCTAGATATGCAAAGCTGGTAGAGACAACCCAAAAAAGACTTGCAGTTGTAGGGCCGGATTAAGAACATCACGGGCCTGGTGCTGAGGATTTTGGTGGGGCTTTTTATAAAAAATAAATAAATAAAAATGCAAACATTTTTTTGTTATAACAAATTAAATTAAGAGAGGAGAGAGAGAGAGAGAGAGAGAGAGAGAGAGAGGATGAGGGGTAAGGGAGGGAGGATGAGAGAGAGGATGAGAGAGGGGTAAGCAAGGAAGGATGAGAGAGGGGGGATGAGAGAGAGAGAGAGAGAGAGAGAGAGAGAGAGAGGGGGGATGAGAGAGAGAGAGAGAGAGAGAGAGAGAGAGAGAGGAGGGGGTGAGAGAGCGAGAGAGAGAGAGAGAGAGAGAGAGAGAGAGAGAGAGAGAGAGAGAGAGAGAGAGAGAGAGAGAGAGAGAGAATGTGGATGAGCATGCGTGGGAGTAATATCAACACAGCCCAGCCAAAGCAAGTGACTAAAGACACAGAACTCGGAGGAAAGACCGGGTGAAGATGGAAGCGCTGCGGGACCCTCCGGATTGATCACAGCGCAAAGCTGGAGGGCTCAGTCTGACAGGTAAGTGTACCCTAATGTGCTAATTTGCTGTGCATACTTGTACATTATGGCATAACCTACCTCAGGTCCTCTAAAAAGTAGTAATTTTAGCAAAGTTTACTACCACTTTAATATCACAGGATCCCAGGAGCCTCTCATGGGGCCCCCTACTGAGCCGGTGGCCCTTGGGCAGTGCTTAGTTGCCAACATTTAAAAAATATTTTCAGGGTATATTTAGAGTTGCTGACATGCCCTATGTTCCTCTATACATCACAATAGTAATCACAAAATTAAATGAGTACTAAAAATGGGCAAATATGAGGACTGAGAAGATTTCCTTTAGTCGAACTAACAAAAGTGTACCCATTCTAGAGCTGGTAACATTGAGGATATTCAATATCCTTTTAAAGCGGTCCTCCACCCTGAAGTGGAGTCCCGCTGATCGGAACCCTCCCCCCCTCCGGTGTCACATTTGACACCTTTCAGGGGGGAGGGGGGTGCAGACACCTGTCTAAAGACAGGTATTTGCACCCACTTCCGGCCACACGCTACGGGCGAAAGACGGGCATTCCGTCACATCCCGTCTGTCGCCCGTTGTGTGCTGGGAACACTCGGCTCCCAGCACACAGCGTGTGGGTAAGAGGCATAGGGGAGGAGTATGGATGGGATAAAAGTGAGAAGTATGTGCAGGTGAGGGAGAGGAATGTGGAGAATATAACAGTGGTCACTATGTACAGGAGAGGGGTGTGGAGGGTATGGCAGTGGGCACTATGTACAGGAGATGAGTGTGCAGGGTATGACAGTGGGCAGTATGCACAGCAGGGGAGTGTGGAGAGTATGCCAGTGGGCAGTATGTACAAGACAGGAGTGTGGAGGGGATGACAGTAGGCAGTATGCACAGGAGATGAGTGTGTGACCGTGGGCAGTATGTACAGGAGAAGATTGTGGGGGGTATGACAGCGGGCACTATGTACAGGAGAGACGTGTACGACAGTGGGTAGTATGCACAGGAGAGGAATGTGGAGGGTATGACAGCTGGCACTATGTGTAGGAGAGAAGTGTGGAGGGTATGATAGAGGGCAGTATGTACAGGAGTAAGTGTGGAGGGTATGACAGTGGGCACTATGTGTAGGAGAGAAGTGTGGAGGGTATGACAGTGGGCAGTATGTATAGGAGTAAGTGTGGAGGGTATGACAGTGGGCACTATGTGTAGGAGAGAAGTGTGGAGGGTATGACAGTGGGCAGTATGTATAGGAGTAAGTGTGGAGGGTATGACAGTGGGCAGTATGCACAGGAGAGGATTGTGGGGGGTATGACAGCAGGCACTATATACAGGAGAGAATTGTATGACAGTGGGTAGTATGCACAGGAGAAAAATGTGTAGGGTATGACAGCGAGCCAAACATGGATTGAAATTAAGCCAATTAAGCAGAGATCAGCCATAGTCGATCTATGTATGGGCTAGCTGGTTGTAAACAAGTCAATCTAATAATCGACTTGACTACAAGTTTTTTGCAAAACAATCAGTGCTGCCAGCTATAGTTAGCAACACTGATAATTTTATTATGTGGGTAGGGAAGGCTCCCCACTGGCAGAACACAATAATACTGAGGGAGTGATTCCCCTATCCACAGGTCAGCAGGTGAGAGGGTGTGTGGGGACAGGCTGGGGAGACAGGTCTGTGAGCAGGGGGGTGTGAGGTGGTCATGGAGGGACATCAATCAGCAGGTGGGGGGAGTAACTGGGAGTGATATCTTTTGGAGTAGGGTCTTTCATCTGCGGGTTGGAAAATGGTCATCTGTGATATAAGTTGAAGGGAAGTGGCTGGGGAGTGTGAAATAGATGACGTGTTTCAAGTTTCTTTCACATTTGGGATAAAGTGATCTGTGGTGGATTGCTTTTCAACAAGTTTTATAGCAGCAGCTGACAGGTGTTCATGAGGTGCTACTGCTGCCTCCTTGTGTTTTTTTTTTTTTTACATTGTTGGACTATGCTGCTACCACAAGGAAGTTTGTCTTGCAGTTTCAGAGAGGCCCCATTGAAATCAATAGTTGAGTTTGACAGACGGTGCAGCTACGGCATTCGTACAGCCCTGTCCAAATGTATTTTTATGATTTGGGTCAGGGACATGCAGTGAGGTCGGTGGCTGGTGAGGCACTGGCTATTATCAGAGCCAGATACACACAGGTACACAGCGAGAGCAATAATTCTAGCACTAGACCTCCTCTTCAACTCTAAACATGTAACCTGTAAAAAAAATAAATAAAATCAAGCGACGCCTATGGAGATTTTTAAGTACTGAAGTTTGGCGCCATTCCACAAGTGCACGCAATGGGAAAACTTGACATATTAGGTATCTGTTTACTCTGCCTAACATCTTTTCTCTTTTTGTCCATGGAAGGACACAGCCTTCACAAGTCTTGACATATGGGTTATGTTCCTGTTCATAGGAGAGGACTAGGCAGAACATGTTAGAGTTGAACAGCCCCGCCCAGGGGACGCAGCGTCAGAGGTCGCTCACATCCTGCGGTGGGCGGAAAGAAACGTGCCGGCTCTGTCGGCCGTTTACATTCCGGGCGTAGAAAACTGGCAGGTGGACTACTTAAGTCGCCAGATGCTGGACCAGGGGGACTGGTCTCTGCATCCGGAGGCATTTCAAATCCCTTGCAGGAGGAGGGGCACACACCGGACATAGATCTCCTGGCTTACTCGCCTCAATCGCAAGGTGTCAAGGTTCGTGGCCAGGTCCAGAGATCCCTGGGCAAACGCGTCAGAGGCTTCGTGGGGTCAGTATCGGTTAATTTATGCCTTTCATCCACTGAAGTTGCTTCCTAGTCTGCTCTGCAGAGTGGAGACCGAGGGAATCCCAATGATTCTAATCGCTCCAGATTGGCCCCGGCATCCTTGGTATGCCGACCTTGTGCGCCTGGTGGCAGATGCACTCTGGCGGCTGCCAATGCTGGAGGACCTTCTGTCTCAAGGTCCCATACTTCATCCTGCTTTACAGTCCGTGGCTTTAACGGCATAGCTATTGAAAGCCAGGTGCTGAGGGATCAAGGTCTTTCAGACTCTGTCATCTCAACCATGCTGAGGACACGGAAGTCTTCTTCCAGGAAGATCTACCATCGCACCTGAAAGGCCTACATCTCTATGTGCAAAGAGATGGGGTGGCGTCCACGGATGTATTCGGTTTCCAGGGTCCTGCTGTTTTTACAACGTGGAGTAGATCAGAAACTTGCTTTAAGCACCATTAAGGGGCAGATTTCAGCCTTGGCTGTGTTCTTTCAACGGCCTTTGGCGGGCCATTCCCTGGTGGGTACCTTTGTGCAGGGGGTTCGTCATGTACTTCCCCCTATTAGTCCACCTCTTCCTCCATGGGATTTGAATCTGGTGCTCTCGGGTTCTTCAGGAACCTCCCTTTAAAAATATCAGAGAAATTCCTCTCTTGACACTATCTCAAAAGGTGGCTTTTTTAGTGGCCATTACATCTGTCAGACGTGTTTCTGAATTGGCGGCCTTGTCTTGCAAGTCACCATACTTGGTCCTCCATAAGGATAAAGTGGTGCTACGCCCGCAGCCTTCCTTCCTTTCCGAAGGTAGTTTTGGCCTTCCACCTTAACGAGGACATTTTACTTCCGTCCTCAACCGGCGCATCCTAAAGAGGTTGCGCTACATACTTTAGACGTGGTATGTGCCTTGCGGGTCTACCTGTCTGCTACGGCTCTGTTTTGGAGGTCTGACTCGCTATGCGCGTCGGTGTCTGGTCCACAAAAGGGCCTGGCGTTCTCGTCAGCCACCATTTCTCGGTGGATCAGGCAGACCGTCATACAGGCCTATGCTCTTAGGGGGCGGCGCCCCCCTTTCCGGTCACGACACATTCAACCAGGGCAATTAGTGCTTCCTGGACTTTCCCAGATCAAGCATCTGTCTCACAGGTGTGCAAAGTGGCGACTTGGTCGTCAGTGCACACCTTCTCCAAATTTTACAAGGTTGATGTGAGTGCATCTTCAGATGCTTCCTTTGGCCACAAGGTTTTGCAGACGGCTGTTTAAAGTTGCACCTCCTCCGTTGAGGAGCTCTGCTTGTTTTGGGGTGAAGTTATTTGTTTTTACGCATACTGTTCCCACCCCTCATTTTTTTGACACTGCTTGGGGACGTCCCATATGTCAAGACTTGTGAAGGTTGTGTCCATCCATGGATGACAGAGAAAAGGATTTTACGGCGAGTACAAAAAATACAATATTTTCATAGTATACAAAAAAATCATGCCAACTTTAGTGTTCACACTGATGCGGGTTAGAAATCGTGCCAGTTCAGCTGAACTGGCACGATTTCAAACCGTCAATGCAGTTCGACTTCGGGGGCGATTTGACAGACATCTGTGCTGGTTCATGCACATATGTCGATTCAAATCTCCCCAGAAGTCGCCAAAAGTAGAACAGGAACTACTGTATTTATTGGCGTATAACACTCACTTTTTTTACCCTGAAAATAGAGGGTAAACTGTGCCTGCGTGTTATACGCAGGGGGCTGTGGAAAGTTTTTTTCCCAAAACTTCCCTCTTAAAGTTAGGGTGCGTGTTATACGCCGATAAATACGGGTACTTTTGGGAATCAGTGCGGCGCCACACCGATTTGGATGGTGCCATTTCTGGCAATAGCCGCCAATTTGGCATGCAATTTGACATGTCAAATCGGCCCAATGTGAACGTGGGCCAATTGTGGTCACGTGCACAACTCCATGCACACTACATCTTTTAAGGAGGGGTGGGCTTCCTCCAGTATTACCTGCCCTCTGTCCATTATAATGCACGTGCTTATACTATGGAGGCTCTCAAAATTTGAAGTTAGGACTGCATAACACTGGGGTGCCGTGAAGTGGCTCTGCAGCTTACGCATGTATTTGCAAATGTGTGCTAACTAAACCCGTTTTTAGCGCATACTGTTAGAAAGGATAATGTGGTTTCTTGCAGACTAGTTGGCGAGTTGAACTTGGAATTTTTCTTTGGTTTTGTTTGACATGTGTCACCCTTCCATGTGCTCCTTGCTGGAAAGGCCAGTTATAGGTGGGGGCAGTGCCTATTTGTACACTACAAATCCCAGAGAGCAGTCAAGAAAGGATGGCTACATTTCTACATACAGTAAGGCCTTGTTCACCTTGGTGTACTTAAAGCGGAGGTTCACCCAAAAATCAACTTTCTGTCACTAGATCCAGCATACTGCTGACATCTGCAGTATGCTGGATTTTTTTTTTGTACTTATCGTTTTAGCCGTATTTCTTCTCCGGCTCCGAGCGGGGAATCCTTCGGGGAGTAGGCGTTCCTAAATCAAGAGCAGTTGATTGACGGGCTTGGATAGCGCATCACGCCATCCGGAAATAGCCGATGTGACTCTCGGCTGCTTACGGCGCTATACGGCGCCTGCACCTGCCGTGTAGAGCTGACTGCGCAGGCGCCGTAAATTGCCGAGAGTCACGTCGGCTATTTTCGAAAGGTGTGACGCGCTATCCAAGCCCGTCAAACAACTGCGCTTTATTTAGGAACGCCTATACCCGGAAGGATACGCCGCTCGGTGCAGGAGAATAAATACGGCTAAAATGATAAGTACAAAAAAAAAAAAAAAAATCCAGCATACTGCAGATGTCAGCAGTATGCTGGATCTAGTGACAGAAAGTTGATTTTTGGGTGAACTCCCGCTTTAAGCGTACATCAGTGCAAAGGGCCGTGTTTGCCTGCAAGGGATACATGGGTGTACTATTCATTCCTATTGAGACGCAGCAGACACAGTCATACTTGACATCCATGTGGGTGCGTGTGCCGGAATTTTCACTCTCTGTATTCTGAGACTCACACCTACAGGGATATACAAATGGGAGCAGTAGCTGTGTCCATGCAACTACTGTGCCCTAATAGATCTTAATAAGACTGCCTGCATGCATTTCCATAGAACACCTGTGCATCCCGTGTGGGCAAACACGGCCATTCATATGGATATGTCCAAAGACCAAAGTGAATGAATGTAGCCACATTCTGACAGCCGATCACAGCAGCAAAAGTAAAAATAAAAAACAGAATTTGGATATTTGGAGACTGTGAGCAATAAAGGGGACTTTTCTGAGTTAGTTTTTTTTTTTTTGCATCAGTTTAGTGTCACTAATCTTCACTGACAGTATTGGGTAATCATCCCCATTGCTTGGCAGCACTGGGGTTCTAGGTTTAGTTCCCCCAGGGACATTGGATATGTATGTTCTTCCTATGATTGTGCGAATCTCCCAAACCGAATACATACGGTCTGGTGGAGAAGCAAACTGTGGGTTCGTTTGATTGGGCATTGAGAGGGAACTAAATTGTTAGCTCCTCTTGTACAGACATTGTGGGGATAGCTCAGTGTTTTCTGTACTGCACTGTGGAATGGAGCTACAGTATTAACATACATATGTATTAGCGCAACACTATTATTGGGACATTGGAGTGTAAGCTCCTCTACAACACAGACCAAGGTGGAGTGTACTTGCATTATCTAAATAATAACACGAACCCTACTTTACCACCGTTATTTACTGTACAAAGTGACCATACAGCCTGGTTATTATTAGAGAAAATGTCTCAAACTATTCAACTTCTTCCTTGTATTGTGTACTCCGGGGCAATCAATGCAAATCCATTACTCACTGTGTAAACACGAAGGCATTGCTTTTATTACCAACATTCCTCACAGTGCACAATTACACAACTCAGGTTGTGATCATGTGACATCAAGGCTAATTTGTGCTTTCCCCAGAGCGCAGACCCATGACCCCCCCCCCCATACCTACACAGACCCCTAACACCCCCCCCCATACCTACAGCACAGACCCCTTACCGCTCATACCTACAGCACAGAATCCTGACCGCTCATACCTACAGCACAGACCCCTGACCGCTCATACCTACAGCACAGACCCCTGACCGCTCATACCTACAGCACAGACCCCTGACCGCTCATACCTACAGCACAGACCCCTTACCGCTCATACCTACAGCACAGACCCCTTACCGCTCATACCTACAGCACAGACCCCTTACCGCTCATACCTACAGCACAGACCCCTTACCGCTCATACCTACAGCACAGACCCCTGACCGCTCATACCTACAGCACAGACCCCTTACCGCTCATACCTACAGCACAGACCCCTTACCGCTCATACCTACAGCACAGACCCCTTACCGCTCATACCTACAGCACAGACCCCTTACCGCTCATACCTACAGCACAGACCCCTTACCGCTCATACCTACAGCACAGACCCCTTACCGCTCATACCTACAGCACAGACCCCTGACCGCTCATACCTACAGCACAGACCCCTGACCGCTCATACCTACAGCACAGACCCCTTACCGCTCATACCTACAGCACAGACCCCTGACCGCTCATACCTACAGCACAGACCCCTGACCGCTCATACCTACAGCACAGACCCCTTACCGCTCATACCTACAGCACAGACCCCTTACCGCTCATATCTACAGCACAGACCCCTGACCCCCCCCATACCTACAGCACAGACCCCTGACCGCTCATACCTACAGCACAGACCCCTGACCCCCCCCCCCCATACCTACAGCACAGACCCCTTACCGCTCATACCTACAGCACAGACCCCTTACCGCTCATACCTACAGCACAGACCCCTGACCCCCCCCATACCTACAGCACAGACCCCTTACCGCTCATACCTACAGCACAGACCCCTAACCCCCCCCCATACCTACAGCACAGACCCCTTACCGCTCATACCTACAGCACAGACTCCTGATCGCTCATACCTACAGAACAGACCCCTTACCGCTCATACCTACAGCACAGACCCCTGACCGCTCATACCTACAGCACAGACCCCTGACCCCCCCATATCTACAGCACAGACCCCCCCTGACCCCCCATACCTACAGCACAGACCCCTGACCCCCCCATATCTACAGCACAGACCCCCTGACCCCCATACCTACAGCACAGACCCCCACATACCTACAGCACAGACCCCTGACCACTCATACCTACAGCACAGACCCCTGACCCCCCCATACCTACAGCACAGACCCCTCGATATTTACAGCACAGACCCCTGACCGCTTATACCTACAGCACAGACCCCTGAACCCCCCCATACCTACAGCACAGCCCCCTGACCCCCCCGACCCCCCCCCATACCTACAGCACAGACCCCTCGATATTTACAGCACAGACCCCTGACCGCTCATACCTACAGCACAGGCCCCTGAACCCCCCCCCCCCCCCATACCTACAGCACAGACCCCTGACCCCCCCATACCTACAGCACAGACCCCCTCGATATTTACAGCACAGACCCCTGGCCACTCATACCTACAGCACAGATCCCTGACCCCCCTATACCTACAGCACAGACCCCTGACCGCTCATACCTACAGCACAGACCCCTGACCGCTCATACATACAGCACAGACCACTGACCGCTCATACCTACAGCACAGACCCCTGACCGCCCCCCATACCTACAGCACAGACCCCTGACCCCCATACCTACAGCACAGACCCCTGACCGCCCCCCATACCTACAGCACAGACCCCTGACCGCCCCCCATACCTACAGCACAGACCCCTGACCGCCCCCCATACCTACAGCACAGACCCCTGACCGCCCCCCATACCTACAGCACAGACCGGCCCCCATACCTACAGCACAGACCGCTCACAGCTCCGCCCCTTCCCATACACCGCGCTGTGTACAGACCGCTCCGCCCCCTCCCATGCACACACCTTGCTGTGTACAGACCGCTCCGCCTCCTCCCATACACACACACCTTGCTGTATACAGACCGCTCCGCCTCCTCCTATACACACACACACCTTGCTGTGTACAGACCGCTCCGCCTCCTCCTATACACACAAACACAGTGCTATGCACGGCCGACCCCCGCCTCTCCTCTCCATGCACAGTCCTAGGCCCCTCCCCTATCAGTGCCAGCACCGCTCCGACTCCCCCTCCCTCCTTCCCTACAGCAGAGCAGAGCAGGCTAGGGGCGTATCAGTATCGGAGGGCGGGCCTGAATGCAGTGCTCCCGGTGACGTCAGGAGGCAGCTGGCACTCCGCTCAGTCAGCGCTCGGTACCGGCCATGGGGAAGGTGCAGCTCTTCGAGATCAGCCTGCGGGACAGCCGGGTGGTATACAGCCCGGGGGAGGCGCTGTGTGGGACGGTCACCATCAGGACCAGCGCTGTCCTGCACTACAAAGGTGGGTGGCCCTTTAATTGGCACTTGCTGGCCTCACCTCCAGCACCAAGGGGAGACGTCCAGCATGTCATCCCACCATGGGGCTCTGCTGAGGATTGCTGGCTGGTGGAGAACTACAAGTCCCAGCACCTCCTGTGCAGCAAAGGATCCCTGTAGATGGGCCGGCATTCCCCAAGTCATAGATTCCTCCTACAAGTCAGCAGCTGGTGTCTAATGCCATTAGTGAGGTGTTCCTGGCATGGTGGGCATCACCCTGGAGTTATGGGTGCCCCCGGCCCTCCCCTGGTGTGTTCCATATTGGAACATCTCTGACCCCCTGCAAAATACCTGTCACCAGAGATGGGGGGGGGGGGTATCTACCAATCGGTCCCAGATCAGTATGGGGGGGGGGTGACTGACCAAGGTCAGTATGGGGGGGGGGGGGGCGACGACTGACCAAGATCCGTATGGGGGAGGGGGGCTCTCTGGGGACTGACCAAGATCCGTATGGGGGAGGGGGGCTCTCTGGGGACTGACCAAGATCAGTATGGGGGGGGGGCTCTGGGGACTGACCAAGATCAGTATGGGGGGGGCTCTGGGGACTCACCAAGATCAGTATGGGGGCTCTGGGGACTGACCAAGATCAGTATGGGGGGGCTCTGGGGACTGACCAAGATCAGTATGGGGGGGGGGCTCTGGGGACTGACCAAGATCAGTATGGGGGGGGGGCTCTGGGGACTGACCAAGATCAGTATGGGGGGGGGCTCTGGGGACTCACCAAGATCAGTATGGGGGCTCTGGGGACTGACCAAGATCAGTATGGGGGGGGGGGGGCTCTGGGGACTGACCAAGATCAGTATGGGGGGGGGGGCTCTGGGGACTCCCCAAGATCAGTATGGGGGCTCTGGGGACTGACCAAGATCAGTATGGGGGGGGGGGGGCTCTGGGGACTGACCAAGATCAGTATTGGGGGGGCTCTGGGGACTGACCAAGATCAGTATGGGGGGGCTCTGGGGACTGACCAAGATTGTTTGTCTAAAGACAGGTATTTGCACCCACTTCCGGCCACAGTCTGCGGGCAGCACGTCACCTCCTGCCCCCCCCCCCCCCTTGTGTTCTGGGAACACTCGGCTCCCAGAGCACAGCGAAAGCCAGTCAGCTGGCGCAGCGCGACTTCGGCATGCGCCGTAGGGAACCGGGCAGTGAAGCCGGAGCACTTCACTTCCTGGTTCCCTCACCGAGGATGGTGGGGGGGCAGCAGAGTGACGGCGCTGCACTCCAGGACAGGTAAGTGTCCTAATATTAAAAGTCAGCAGCTGCAGTATTTGTAGCTGCTGAGTTTTAATATTTTTTTTTTTTCAGCGGACATCCGCTTTAAATACGTCTATATTGTCAAAAGTATTGGGACGCCGGCCTTTACACATGAACTTTAATGGCATCCCAGTCTTAGTCTGTAGGGTTCAATATTGAGTTGGCCCACTCTTTACAGCTTCAGCTCTTCTGGGAAGGCTGTCCACAAGGTTTAGGAGTGTCTATGGGAATGTTTGACCATTCTTCCAGTAGTGCTTTTGACGAGGTGGCTTGGCTCATAGTCCTTGCTCTAATTCATCCCAAAGATGTTCTATCGGGTTTAGGTCAGGACTCTGTGCAGGCCAGTCAAGTTCCTCCACCCCAAACTCGCTCATCCATGTCTTTGTGCACTGGTGGGAGGAATGTGTGAGGTATCCTGCATTGAGGCACCATTGAGTCTGACATTGCAGCTCAGACCAGGTAAAACAAATGGAATGAAGCTGTATGACGATGAGAACATTCCAGGCATTGCCTCCTCTTTATAGGCAATAGAGCACATCTTGGAGTCATTGTGAAGAAATGTTACAGATCAGAGAAGCCTCCGGAGTATCATGAGTCAGTCCAGGAGCGCAGGCAGTGTACTGGTGTCTGAAGGATGACCTGATAGGTCAGCTTTGTGTGGAATTCTCAGGGGTGGGGGTCTGTGCCACCTTCCTCACGGCCTTAGGAGAAGGATGGGGACAATAACATGCCACCATTGGTGAAGGAATGGCAGGTAATCCATCCTCGCCCCAAACCAAAATAACTTTGCACGCTATAGCCAGAGAGTGTTTACCTTTGTTTAAAGACACTGCCATTGTTGGCCTCCTTCTGAAAATGCTATTTGCTTGGCTGTTTTTGGCTTTAGTATATCTGAATTTGTGGCTGACTTCAAAGAATCCAAATGTTGTCAAGACTCTGGATCTGTGTACTTGTTGATCAGCGACTCAAGCCATAGAATCAACGTGACAGCCAGGAATGTAGTATCTTCAGAAGACAAGGTTAGCAGTGATGGCCTTCGTGTACAGGTTTCCTCTCTCCAGTCCCCCTCCACCTCTGTGGATATACTAGGCCTCTCCTTTCTGTCCAGCCCTCCTGGTAATCCAGATTACAGCCGCTGCTGGATCCTTGCCCTCTGTCACCTCCTGCGGCCCAGAGAAGGAGATAATCGCCATCGCCCTCCCCTCCTATTTAGGGCGGACACAGTGCAGGGTGCCAGGAGCAGAGATGGCCCTCTAACATCAACATCACCTAGGAGCAAAGGTCCCCCCAGCCCCCCCGACCATCACCCTCCTCACTTATTGTCAGAGTGGACACTGCAGGGAGCCAGGGGCAGAGGTGCCTCCCCCCACCCTCACTTATTGTGGACACTGCAGGGTGCCAGGAGCAGAGGTGCCTCCCCCCCACCCTCCTCACTTATTGTGGACACTGCAGGCAGCCAGGAGCAGAGGTGCCTCCCCCCACCCCCACCCTCCTCACTTATTGTGGACACTGCAGGGAGCCAGGAGCAGAGGTGCCTCCCCCCACCCTCACCCTCCTCACTTATTGTAGACACTGCAGGGTGCCAGAAGCAGAGGTGCCTCTCCCACCATCTCTCCTCACTTATTGTGGACACTGCAGGGTGCCAGGAGCAGAGGTGCCTTCCCTCACCCAGGAGCAGAGGTGCCTTCCCTCACCCAGGAGCAGAGGTGCCTCTCCCACCATCACCCAGGAGCAGAGGTGCCTCTCCCACCATCACTCTCCTCACTTATTGTGGACACTGCAGGGTGCCAGGAGCAGACGTGCCTCCCCCCCACCCTCACCCAGGAGCAGGGGCGCCTCCCACCCACCCTCACCCAGGGGCGCCTCCCCCACACCCTCACCCAGGAGCAGGGGTGCCTCACCCTCACCCAGGAGCAGGGGTGCCTCCCCCCCCACCCTCACCCAGGAGCAGAGGTGCCTCCTCACACAGGAGCAGAGGTGCCTCTCCCACCATCACTCCTCACTTATTGTGGACACTTCAGGGTGCCAGGAGCAGAGGTGCCTACCCTCACCCAGGAGCAGAGGTGCCTCCCCCACCATCACTCTCCTCACTTATTGTGGACAGGAGCCCTCCACCATCAGCCCCCCCCCCCCCATCCAGGGCCAAGGTGGCCCTCCACCATCACCCTCCCCTTTTATTGTCGGGGCAGGTCTGTGCAGGGTGTCAGGAGCAGAGGCGGCCCTCCATAGAGAAGCCATCTGAGCTCACCTGGAAGCACTTGGCTCCGCTATGTCCTCATTGGATATTAATGTGCTCAGACCAGTTGTAGCCTGAACTCTCCTGTCATCGCACATCCATACTGAACTGTGGCAGCTCCAAACTTTAAAGTCACACTACCCCCCCCCACCCTCCCCCTACAAGTTTTTCTCTTTTTAAAACCTGAATATTGATCATTTCTGATTCTGCGATAAGTAAATTCACGTGCATCACGTCACACAGTAATGTGCGTTGCAGTAAGGCCGCTGTTTCTAATCAGTGGACATCCACGGTCCCCAAAGTCCCAAATAGTGGACCTAATAACATTTTTGCCAGAACACC
Source organism: Rana temporaria (assembly GCF_905171775.1). Lineage (NCBI taxonomy): Eukaryota > Metazoa > Chordata > Amphibia > Anura > Ranidae > Rana > Rana temporaria. The sequence continues at coordinate 114,912,527 of NC_053497.1, forward strand.
AAAGTGTGTTGCAATGTATTGGGGTGCGATTCAAAGTGAATGATACTACAGTGCGTCAGTGTGTAATGTGCATTGCGGTACTATGTGTGTTACAAAACATAGATGTAAATTGTCCCTAAAGTTTTTATTTGTAGTTCAGATGGTACTCCCTATAGATCCATATGTTTTTACAGCGTAGCCCATAGACTGTAGCATTAAGTCCCCGTTCACACCAGTGCGACTTGTCATGTGATTTGACCGATCCAAATTACATGACAAGTCGCACCCTATTGTTGGAAATGGACCTGTTCAAATTAGTGCAACGCCAACTTTGCGGTGCCACAGCGATACAAAAAGGTTCCTGCCCAATTTGTTTTGTGCTTTCAGGTGCGACTTGTAGACACACTGACCTGCGGCTTTGAAATCGTGCGAAGTCAGATTTGGTGGGAATGGGGGCTAAAGTAGAGAGAAACTCTTAGAAATCATTATGTAGAGCATTGCTGTTCTAATAGAATTGTATTTTGTTTTTGTTTACTTGCATGTTGTTTTTACATCAGGTAGACACATATGCTAAGTGTTTCTGCAGTGCTTCTTGCTGTGCTTTTATTTTTATTTAAAAAAAAAAAAATATTTACCACGATTTGTGCAGTGCGTGGTGTGTGGCAAATTTGTTTGGCAGATTAGAAAAACACAACTTGTGGCAAAAACACACTACATGCAGGCGATATCATCGGCCATTGCACCCCATAGAGATGAATGTGTGCCGCAACAGTAATGCAGTTGCGACTCGGTAAAGAAATCTCCCCCCCCCCCCCCCCCCCCCCCCACAACTGAACTGTTAAGTGTTGTCATCATGGAACAGGAAGTGTCTGGCTAAACTTTGGTGTGTGTGTATATAATATCTATCTATTTTAGAGTGTGTGTGTGTGTGTGTGTGTGTGTATGCAATATGCTTCAGGGGCAGATGCATTGTTGTTGTTTTTTTTTTTTTTTTTTTTTTTTTTTTAAAGCCAGCAGCTACAAATACGGCAGCTGCCCGCGATGTTGGCTTCCGCCACCATCTTCGGTGAGGGAATAAGGAAGTGAAGCCTTGCGGCTTCACTGCCCGATTCCCTACTGCGCATGCGCGGGGATCGATGGCGTGACGTCACTGGTCCCCGCTCTCTCCTGGGAACAGTGTTTTCCAGAAGACATCGGGGGGGGTGACCGGCTGGATTCCCCGCAGGGATCAGAACCCGGAAATGGTGCAAAGACCTCTATCTCGGACAGGTATCTGCACCCCCCTCCCCCTGAAAGGTGTCAAATGTGACACCGGAGGGGGGGGGGATCCAAAAAGCGGAGGTTCACTTTTTGTGTGAACCTCCGCTTTAAGTGGTTATTGCTTTGGTGTTCAGAGCCCAGCAGGGAAAATATTTGTATGAAATTTGTATATTCTTCCCGTGGTGAAGTGGAATTCCACCTACATCTTGAAACCTGGGACCATATTGATGTGTGCCTCCTTTGGGGTCAGGCCTGTGTAGAAAGCTGTGGTATTTGTCAATGCTTTATATCAGGGATAGGCGATTAGCGGACCTCCAGCTGTTGCAGAACTACAAATTCCATGAGGCATAGCAAGACTCTGACAGCCACAAGCATGACACCCAGAGGCAGAGGCATGATGGGACTTGTAGTTTTGCAACAGCTGGAGGTCCGCTAATTGCATATCCCTGCTTTATATCAATAAACTGTGCAGATGATGCATTCTAAAGGTATTTTGTGGGGATGTCACTTGTATATAAAGCATTGTATGTACACATTCATGCACGTCTGATCACTAGCCTACGTGCTAATTTGTTATCCAAAGTAGAGGTAGTGCATTAAAAAAAGAATGACGCCAAGTGCGTTTCCCATTTATTCCGACTTTACAGTCCTGCCTGTATAACGTCCGACTCCTGACATGTCATCGTATACAGCAACCATATCCATTTTCAGAAAAGCTTGAACATTCATTATTAAAAAGCCGTCAATAAGCTCCAGTGACTGCTGAGATGGTGTCATCAGTCTGCTTTCGGCGAGAGGATACATTTCTCCTATTTTTTTTCTGATCGCTCAGACTGTTCAGTGTAATTTTACTATAACAAGCAAATGCAGAAATCAAGTTGAGTGCCGGTTCACACTTGTGCGAGTTGATACCGAATGCGATGCGTTGCGTTAAACACGAACTAGATTCGCATGTCATCCAAAAAGTCATTGTTTTCAATGATGGTGGTTCACATCTATGCGTTGCGATTCCTCTCCGAATGCGATGAAAAAAAGGTCTTGTGCGACTTTAGGGCGTTGTGAATTTAGTCTCCATGGACATCAATGTAAATCTTTCTGGAATCGCATTTGGTTCACATATGTGCAAATTCCACCACACTATTCTCCACAAAAACCAGGAAGTGTTTTTTTTTTTTTTTACATTGGGATTCCATTGGCTAGAACATTAATCGCAGTTATGTCCCACTCCTAAAATTTGCATTCAATTCGTGGTAAATTCTCACCTCCAGAATGTACTGAAAAAAAGGAATAAATTCTCAGCGCAGCAGTGTGAACCGGCACTTGGGAGGCTTCAGTGGGGGCCGTTGTGTCAGGCATTTGTGTACACAGTCATGAACTTTTTTTTTTGTGCAAGCGTATATACTTGGAAAATCAAGCGTGATTTAATTTTGTTTTGGAGCCTTTCTGTAATGGCGTCTGTGTGGTCTGAGCCCTCATCACGTTTCAAATAACTTTTCACAAGAGCTTTTTGGGAAGTGAAAGTGCATTTTGGAAGAAGATAAATAAGACAGACACTGAGCCGCATAGGAAGACGCCTTCATTGGCCCATGTTTCATGCAATAAAATATGTTCTGAAATATCCCAAAAGTAAGGGGGTGTGAACTTCCATTGATATGAAAACGCTTGGCTCGGTTGGTTAGGCAGCAGCTGTAGTTGAGGCTCCTGGGATATGTCGAGGCCTGTTCTAGTAGATGGTTAGCCGTGTGACTCGGTGCTTGAGTTCCCGTAATGTGAATCATTAGGCCAGCAGGCTTCTGATCTGTGGTGGTCTTCGGTCTCCAAGGTTTGGAGACGGCTGAGATTTTTTTTTTCCTTATTCACTGATATGTAGTAATGTGTCATTCCTAAAATGTGCTCCAATGAAGTCAAGTCATCAAACTGCCCCTGCTTTTGGCTCCTCCTGATATGTGCAGGTAGCTTAGCTTTCCAGGAGCCCCATAATCCAGAGCAGTCCGTTATGCACATATTGACTTCCTTTAGGATGTCCAGACCCCTCACCTCTTCTTTCTTTGCTGTTGAGCCATTACAGGATAGTAACTGAAATGAATGGCCTCGTTGACCAATAATCGGAGGTTGTAGACCATAGCTAGCCAAGTTTGGCAATCCAAACTTTGTACCAAAAAACTTTCTGAAGCTCAAGAATCAAATGGTGTGTGTGTGGTTCGGGTAGAATCGCAGTTTATTATCTGCCTCAGAAATAGAACTGCCATTCTTGGGTGAAAAAGGCTCTGGTCTTGAACGAGGTTCCCTTTCAGAACCAAGAAATCTGGTCCACCATAAAGCATTATTTTAAGGAAGATCGCTTTTTTTTTTTTTTGCACATTTATTGCTGTCACAAAGAATGTAAACATGCTTGTGACACATGCTCTTTAAAGAGCGACCCTCACATCCCTCCTCTGCACTTAAAAGCATTCAAAACACAGAGATTGGTATTTTTATTTGTAAAAACTTTTAAAACTGGTGCCAATGGTTTCCGAGTAAACCAAAATTGATGGCATCACTTCCGGTTTACCGTTACGAACAGCCGGCTGGTAGCTCGGATCTCCCGTTGGGACATGAGAGGCGCGGGGGCATCATCCTGGTACAGGCACCCAAGGCAAATGCCTTCTTTGCCTTCACAGGAGATGTGTGTGTGTGTGTGTGTGTGTGTGTGTGTGTGTGTGTGTGGTGTGTTTTTTTTTTTATTTTTATTTATAACCTTATTGCATTCTGTGTTTCTGTGCATGAAGCTCCCCAGCACCCCCTAAATGCATACCTGAGCCCGATCAAGCAATGTGCACAGTAGCTGAGGCTCTCTCGCTCTTCATTGGTTTAGATGCCAGAGCTAATGGCTGCCACTGCTGTCAAAGAGCACCAGGAACGGGTGCATTGCTTGGGAGCGAGCACACAAGTGGGCACATAGCAAGCTGGAGCATCAACGGGAGACCCGAGGAGAGGAGGATTAAAACAAAAAAGAAATGGCAGCGTGAGATTCTTATTTTGAAAAATAAAGTAATTTATAAAAAAAAAAAATGGTGCACTTAAAGGTTAAAATTTTGGTAATCGGCACAGATGGAAGATGACACCTCAGGGTTGTCTGCAGTGTGACGGATGAAGAAACCACAAGGCTGTCAGTGTATGGAGGAACCTGTCCTATCTCTCTCTAGCCACCTACAGGGAGATCAGATCATGTCAGCGACCTGCACAAGAACAGGTTCCATTGGGGAAATTTCCCTTTAGTCCTTTGTGCTGGAGAGACAGCAGGAAGTAAAAATCCTTTTTCAACAGTTGTCACTGGAACAGTTGTCCCCATTACAGGGGAGGACTGGGAACATTTGTCCTGAGCAGCACACACAACCAAGTGGGGCCTGTTCATGGTGGGGACAGTTGTCTGTAGGTTAGAGGATGACGACTGAGGGGCTCCAGAGCAGTGTTTCTCAATCCATCTTCTTTTTTTCAGTCAAGACGCCCTTTAAAATTATGCACAATCTTGAGGCACCCCATTATTTTTTTTTTTTTTTAATTAATATATATATATATATATATATATATATATATATATATATATTAAAAAAAAAAAAAAAAGAAGTTCTACATAATGCACAGCATACATAGGACTACTAGCATTTTTACGAAGCAAATAAACCTTTTCACACTAGTACTAAATAGTATTCCAGCGTTTTTTTGTTTTCACCCTCAGTTTCTCTCTGTTCAGCTAAAGTGCTGAAGGAGAGGGACACACAAGGATCTTTTCAGGCGCCTGATGTCGTCTTTATCAACCTATGATATCAACGTTTTTTAGAATGCCATCAGCAAGCCCAAGGTTGTAATGCTGCACAATTCAAGCCAATGGCTTTGTGTAACAAAAAAGCAGACCTGATATCCCCTTCCCAGCTTGTTGACCATTTATGTTTAGGCATTTTTTTTTTTTTTTTTTAATTTTCTCTAGGTTCTGTTATTCCCAGATTGGGTTCTGGAGGCTTTTGAAAAGTCTTCAGAGGGACAAAACCTCCACCAGGCTGAGTTTACAGCAATGCACAGCCTTTATGAACAAGGGGCTGTTAGTAGTTTAGCCCCCCCCCGGAGACGGGAGGTCCCCTGCCCAGACCAGGGTATGTGCAGCAGGGAGCTGAAAGTGCTGAGCGAGCAGAGGGTATGGTGCAGAGGTTTCTAAGGATCGCAGCAGTGATGGTGGACACCCCTGTGTACAATTGTGCCCATAAGTTTACATATCCTGAAAAAATTATGATTTCTTGGCCATTATTCAGAGAATGTGAATGACACAAACATTTTTCACTCATGGTTAGTGTTTGGCTGAAGCCATTTATTATCGATCAACTGTGTTTACTCTTTTTAAATCATAATGGCAACAGAAACTACCCAAATGACCCTGATCAAAAGTTTACATACCCTGGTGATTTTAGCCTGATAACATGCACACACAAGTTGACACAAAGGGGTCTGAATTGCTATTAAAGGTAACCATCCTCACCTGGGATCTGTTTGCTTGTAATTGGTGTGTGTGTGTGTGTAAAAGGTCAATGCATTTCTGGACTCCTGACAGACTCTTGCATCTTTCATCTAGTGCTGCACTGACGTTTCTGGATTCTGAGTCATGGGTAAAGCAAAAGCATTGTCAAAGGATCAGCAAAAAAAAGGTAGTTAAATTGTATAAAACCAGAAAAGGGAAATAAACCGATATCCAAGCAAATTTAGAATGCCAATCGGCAGTGTTCAAACTCTAATCAAGAAGTGGAAAATGAGGGATTCTGTTGAAACCAAACCACGGTCAGGTAGACCAACTAAAATGTCAGTCACAACTGCCAGTAAATGGTTTTGGATGCAAAGAAAAACCCACAAATAACTTCAGTTGAAATACAGGATCCTCTGAAAACATGTGGTGTGGCTGTTTCAAAAGGCAGATGGGACTGCATGGTCGCGTCGCCAGAAGAAAGCCATTACTACGCAAATGCCACAAAGTATTTTGCTTACAATATGCCAAAACGCATAGAGGCAAGCCTCAAGACTTCTGGTAAAGTCATTTGGAGTGATGAGACCAAAATTGTAGTGTTTATGGTTGTGTCCAAAAAGCTCATTTGGAGAGAAGTCAACAAGGCCTATGATTAAAGGTATGGAGGTGGATCGCTGATGTTTTGGGGGATGTGTGAGCTACAAAGGCACAAGAAATTCGGTTGGCAAGATGAATGCAGTATGTTATCAAAAAATACTGGAGTAACTTTTGCATTCATCGGTCAGGAAGCTGTGCATGGGACGTACTTGGACCTTTCAACATGACAATGATCCAAAACACAAGGCCAAGTCGACCCGTCATTGGTTACAGCAGAATAAAGTGAAGGTTCTGGAGTGGCCATCTCAGTCTCCTGACCTCAATATCATTGAGCCACTCTGGGGAGATCTCAAATGTGCAATTCATGCAAGACAGCCCAAAAATTTACAGGAACTGGAGGCTTTTTGCCAAGAGGAATGAACAGCTTTACCATCTGAGAAGATAGAGCCTCATCCATAAATGCCACAAAAGACTTCAAGCTGCCATTGATGTTAAAGGGGGGCAATACACAGTATTAAGAACTGGGGTATGTAAACTTTTGATCAGGGTCATTTGGGTAGTTTCTGTTGCCATTATGATTTTAAAAGAGTAAACGCAGTTGATAATGGCTTCAGCCAAACGCCAACTATGAGTGAAAAAAGTTTTATATATATATATATATATATATATATATATATATATATATATATATATATATATATATATATATATATATATATATATATAATTACACACAGAGCACGTCTCCGTGCTGCCTTGTTCCAACATTGACTTTCTTTGTAGCTCTCGCCATTTTGCTCACACGTTATCTCAGAGCTGCAAATATTTGAAGATTGCACGTCCCAACAGGGAGCAGTTGGACACAGAACGCCCAGCAGCAGTCTTGGCTTTTAGATGCACTGTTTGGATACCTTTTTGCATTAATGGGTTACTTATGCATTTGCTGGTTGACGCTTTCTTTTTTTTTTTCTTTTTTTTTTTTTTTATGATTATAGGAAGTTGAATACAGCTTCTTTTCCTGTTATTTTCACCTAGTGATCCTGCCAGTAACTTCTGTCCTAGGGTCACCATGCTTAGTCACTGCACTGTATCTCAGGAGGAGAAATGTTGTCGTAGGCACAACAAAAAAGCGCCTCCCCCCCCTTCTTCTTCTTTTTTTTTTCTTTTTTTTTTTTTTTTTCTTTCTCTCTTCTAAATGTCATGGAGTTAGTGGCTTTCTAGTTCAGAGAGATGAAAAGATTATTATTATAATAGATTTATATAGTGCCAACAGTTTGTACGGCGCTTTACAACATGGGGGCAGACAGCACAGTTACAATTCAATACAGGAGAAATCGAAGGACCTGCTCGTTAGAGCTTACAATCTAGAATGAAGGGTCGGGTAATACAAAAAATTAACTAACTCTGGGAGATGAGCTGACAGAGAAAATAAAAGTACAGTTGTTAGGTGTGGGCAGGATAGGCTTCTCTGAAGAGGAGGGTTTTCCGGGATCATCTAAAAGCAGAGTTGTAGATAGTTGGACAGATTGGGTTAGGGAGTTCCATAGGATGGAAGAGGCTCTAAAAAAGTCCTGGAGGCGAGCATGGGAGGAGGTGAGAGCAGGAGGTCTTGGGAGGTATGAGGAGATCAATTGCGTTGGTATTTGTAGACTATGCTAGTGATGTAGCTGGGGTACAGATACTAAATGTCAGCAAATGAAAGGGAATAAAGAACAGAAGTTGTTCAGGAGCTTTCTGGGAGGATCTAGAAGGATGCAGAGAAGTAAATATACTAGGAAATACATTTTTTCACCCTAAGGTAAAGAGATTTTCTCGCACATTGCTAGCTTCCTGTCCATGATATCTTTTGAGGAAACCTCTATGACCGGAAGGTGATGTACTCTTGTGTACATGAAGATATTGTCACATTCTTCAGTGGGCTTCATAGAGTTCTGAGCCCTTTAAGCTGCACATGATGCTCATCCTGTTTCTGACCGTAGTAGATATTTTTATACATGTCCGTACCATTGCCGATCTTTCGTTTCATCTGTGACACATTATCTAGCGACTTCCTCTTTCCTGAGAATTTCATGTTTTGGACTGTCGCGTTCCAGTCGTATTGCTGCCTACTTCCTCATTGGAGAGATTTCTTCTCACTTCCTGTCCCGGTTAACAATGTTGTCCCCCAGACTGGGAAAAAAGGAAAATCTCCAACAAGGAAATCAACTGCAATAAAAAGCTTATAATCTAGGGGCTTGAGGCTCAAAAGGTTTTTTTTTTTGGTGTCTGTTTACTTCCTTGAAGATTTTTTCTTTCTTCCTGTTCTGGTGACCTGTTGATCGGAGAGAGGTTTGTCGATTCCCTGTGGGAATAAATTTGGTTGAATGTACACATGGAATTGAAGTGTTTGTTTGTTTTTGTGTTTATTTTTTTTTATTATTGTAATGCGTAAGTGTCCATTACCTGGTGGTTATGGAATCTCATTTTTATTTTTAAAAAAAATTGTCCATATCCTGCTAGCAGCAAATGGGTGGTTTAGAGACTTTTTAAAGATGCGTATTTCCTTTAGGGAAGAAGAGTCAGTCCTAAGATACATTGGGGGGTCCGTGCTGGACCAGCCGCATTTAGATTCCTCCATGGCCAGCTTTAGGTCATAGGAGGTGAATCCTGTCTTCTTAGACCTCTTTCACACTGAGGTGCTTTACAGGTACTATAGCACTAAAAATAGCGCCTGTAAAGTGCCTCTCCTCGCGCAGTGTGCTGGCAGGACGCTCAAAAGTCCTGCAAGCAGCATCTTAGAGGCGTTGTAAAAGCGGTGTATACACCGCTCCTAAAGCGATCCTACCCATTAAAATCAATGGGCAGTGCTGGCAACCCTTAACCCTTTATCGGCAACTAGCGGGGTTAAAAGTGCCCCGCTAGCGGCCGAAAAGCACAGCAAAAACGACGGTAAAGCACTGCTAAAAATAGTGGGGCTTTACTGCAGACGCTCTCTGCAGAATCTCTTAATAGGTAAAGGTTCTTTTTTTTTTTTTTTTTCTCTAAATGGGTTCCTTTTAAAGCGGTTGTAAACCCCCAAAACATTTGAATAAAATAAATAAAAACCTGCAAGACAAAGGCATAATGAGCTAGTATGACTAGCATACAAGCTCATTATGATTTTCTTAACTTAGATTGAAGCCATCCTAGTCTCCCCCTCCGGCCGCAGACATCTCTCCGGGTATCGCCACTCCGGCGCTGTGATTGGCTGGAGCAACGAAGAGGTCACTCAGTGCGGGAGCCGTCAAAGCCTGCATTATCAGTGTGTCGTAGACATCAGTGCATTCTTTGTGGCAAATACAGGTCAGAGAGGGTTTACTACCGCTTTAAGCTAGTGCATTGTTGGTTCACTTACCTTTTTCCTTCTTTTTTTTTTTTTTTGTGTGTGTGTGTGTGTGTGTGTGTGTGTGTGTGTGTGTGTGTGTGTGTGTGTGTGTGTGTGTTTTTTTTGTCTGAATTTCTCACTTCCTGTTCCTTCTCAGTAAGCTGTTCTGGCTGACTAACCCCCAGGCAGAACAGCTTGGATGATGGGGGCAAGCTTACTGAGGAGAAACAGGAAGTGAGAACTTCAGACAAAGGGGAAAAAAAACGTTTAGAAGGAAAAGGTAAGTGAACCAACAATGTACTAGCTTAAAGGAACCTATTTAGAAAATAAAAACAAACCTTTACAACCCCTTTATTGGTCTACCCCCAATGCCGTTCCCCACCCAGCACTTTCAGGCACCTTACAGGTCCTTGGTGCTGAGCAGCCAATTACTAGGCCCGTACACTGTCATCAGATGAGATAGATGACCTCATCAAATTTTTAATATGTATGTATATAATATATATTCTATATATGTCACAGTTGTGTTCAGCTTGTTTTGTATCAGTGAAAAGTCAAGAGTCTTAGCATATTGTGTAGTTGTAATGTATTTGTGCAGACAAAGGATCATGAACAGTCTGTAAAATGATAGAATTTCCCTCCTCAAGCTGCTAGGGACAGGGTTTGAGAATTTAAAGGGGGGTGGTTCAATACAATGGCAACAGCTGTCAGTGGGGGGCTGCAGTGCAAAGGGCCCCCGTGTGTCTCCGCTATGTGCTATTGAACTGCACCTGTCTCTTGGCACTTGAAACCATGCAGTCTTCCATACCTTGGAAAATATTCAGCCATGTGTCCAATAGACTGGTAGGATTTAAGTATATACATCCTGACCCTCAACCTGATAGAACACCTTTGGGGTGAATTTGGCCCCTTTCACATTGAGGAGTTTTTTAGGTGGTACAGCGCTAAAAATAGCGCTGCTATACCGCCTGAAAAACTCCTGCCCAGCTACCTCGATGTGAAAGCCGGAGGGCTTTCACACTGAGGCGATGCGCTGGCGGGAGACAAAAAAAATCTCCTGTCAGCAGCATCTTTGGAGCGGTGAGAGGAGCGGCGTGTATACCGCTCCTTCCCATTGAAAACAATGGGAAACTGCAGCAATACCGCCCGCAATGCGCCTCTATAGAGGGCGGTATTAACCCTTTATCGGCCGCTAGCGGGGGTAAATACCGCACCGCTAGCGTACGATTCCCGCGGCGGTATAGCGCCGCTATTTTTAGCGCCGATATACCGCCACCGCGGCTACAGGTCCAATGTGAAAGGGGCCTTAGAGTGGAGACTGTGAGCCAGGCCTTCTCATCCAACGCCAGTGCCTGACCTCACAAATGCGCTTCTGAAAGAATGGTCAAACGTTCCCATAGACACTCCTAAATCTTGTGGACAGCCTTCCCAGAAGAGTTGAAGCTGTTATATCTGTAAAGGGTGGGCCAACTCAATATGGAACGGGATGACATTAAAGTTCATGTGTGTGTGTAAAGGCAGGCGTCCCAATACTTTTGACAATATCGTGTTTCTGTTTAAGTTTACTACCACTTAAAGGAAGCCCTAAGAAGTTAGTTGTGATTTCAGTGACTCAAAGTATTAGAGAAAGCCAGGCAGCTGGCATTTTCGGACCTAGAATGGCAAAAGCGGCCTCCATATTTCATTCAGGTTTTCGATAACCAGATCCAACGTGATGGAACTACAAGTCCCAGCACGCCTAGCGACAGTTGGCCACAGTTTTCTAGTTTGCAGGTTGTACGTCGGTTTTCTTTCCTCTCTGCCTCCTCCCTGGAGTTTTCCTAACAAGCCCACATTTGTTTAGATGTTATTAATCAGGCCAAATATTTGAAGAATGTTTTCCCCAGGAATTCTGTTTGTTTAGCAGCGTTTCTGTGCCTGTCCTGTGTTTCTGTACACTTTCCTCATGGTGTCAGAAGGTTTACCAACACACAACTAACTGCTTGTGTCTTCCTTAAAGTGGCAGGAAACTCTGTTATACCTACAGATAAAGCTTGCCTGTGGGTGCTGTGAGCTTGCACTGTTTAGAAGCTATTCATAGCGCATGCAGCCAGTCATGTCATCGGCGCATATTCTATGAAGGTCCAGAATAAGTGCCGGACCTTCAGAGCCAGTACCGTAAACGGTGGCACCTCCGCGCATGTACGGGAGTGACGTCATCACACCACCAGCCACTCATTTAGCTGGAGGCCATGAACCCGGAAGGGAGACAGACCTGTAAGCGTTGACAGCACGGCTCTGGAGGGCTTCGTTTTGAGGCAAGTCGTAATGTGCTAGTATACAATGCATACTAGCACATTATTCCATTGCCTTGCAGGGATTTTTCTTTCCATTCAGCTGTGGTTTACTATTACTTTAAACGGTGACTCCACTTTCATGGGAAAATTCTAGGGGGAAAAACGGTGTATACAATTGCTACAGAAGTCATATTGTAATTGAATGTTGTTTAAAAATTACCTTTTTTTTTTTTTTTTTTTTCAATCTGCATCGGTCATTTTCTGTAAAATGCAATATGGCAACCTGGAGGCGTTTTGTATACAGAATGTCCCCCAGATATGTAATTTCCTGCTTGTGATTGGCTCACTGCCTTTTTTTTGGCATCCCCTGCAACAAAACTGTCATTTTTGGTGAGATTCTCCCAAAGGGTGATCTTCTCCCAAAGGGTGATCTTATCTAAAGGGATACAGACCCTTCCACTTTCCTCAGAGCCCTGCAAGTGCAGCAGCTGATGGATAATTATAAAATCGCTCCCATTCACCTTCATTTTGCACATGGACACAAACGGCTATTTCTTCAGAATAACAAAAGGTAGGATTTCCTGCACCACGTTCACAATGTACTGCAGTTGTGATGTGCACCGGGTGTCAATGTTAAGTTAATGACACCCCAAACGTAGGACACAAGCGCAGTGCGTTTACCTGCACTGGATCACATGGTACAATAGTACCATGTAATCCAGTTACTGTGCGTCGTCGTCGTCGTCCCCCCCCCCAAGTGGTGCACATACTACTTTTAATGCAGTCCATCGCAATTGTAACCCATTTGAATGAGTGGGCTGGAATCTCGCTGCACCAAGATCACATGTGAGTTGCACAGGAACGCACAGTGTGTTATGTGCGATTCATGGTGTGAACCGACCCTAAAGGTTATTTATTTATTTATTTATTTTTCGGATTCCAGTATCAAGATAAAGGCGCCATATCGGTTCTTCAGGCCATTATTTTCTGTAATATAACCTGCTTTAAAACTTTTTCTGCCAGAGATGTTTTTGTGGGCGTTTAAAAAAAAAAAAAAAAGAATGTAGACCTGAAGATTAGCTAAACCCTCCAAATAGTGTATTTTGTTTTAAAGAAGAGACTCTGGACAATAAAATGGTGGTAGTGACAATTTTTTTATTTTATGCCAAGCGCAAATTTTCAATAAAAAATACTGTCTTCGGAAACTAAGATAGTGGAGTTCTGATTCTCACTTTGCCATGTGCTGCCATATGTAATGTGTAACACAATCAGTGGTTTTGTGAGTAGGTGCCCCCAAAGTGTGCGTTTTTTTACATATCTATGTGGGAGGCTCCCTTTTTTGGGGAGGGCGCACGCTAAGTGGATGCACCAATATATTGCCCACTGAAAATAAAGTTGACGTTTTGCCCATAGAAAACAAAAAGATGTGTCTCATTGACTTCAATGCAAAATTGCGCCCCCCCCCCCCCCTTTGACTTCAGTGTAAAAATTCCCACCGCGTTAATTACATTTAAACTTTTTTTTTTTTAAGCTGTGTGTTTTCGAAATGGTGGCAAATCGAGGGATGCCTGTGCGATCCCTGTCACTTCCAATGGCACCCTGATAATGGCGTGATTTTTGCCGTAATTATCGCCTGACAAATCAAGGTAAAATCGCGTAAACGGAATTGCAGGATGCCTGTCGCCCAAAACAAGTATAGTCTGGTATATACTTCACTTTGACTGGCAGCAAAAGACCTCTCGCTCATCGGCGGCTGTTCGCTTTTCCTTCTTTGTAGGATGCTATTGAGGCTCGGGGTCAGATAAATGTTTTTTCATTCATAGAGGAAGCCGATTTCACAGCTATTTTTGTATCTTCTTGTCTAGGAAAAGAGGAGGTAATAATCTCGAGTAGCAGCGGGTTGTCTTTGTTCTCCAAGCGGGGTATGCTGTTCCTATAATTAATTTTTAACGCCCTTTGTGGGCAGATGGGCGTCCCTGCAATATGCATGCAGAATGTTTTTCTAAGCTTTGTAATCTATACGGATATCTTCCAACAGCTGAAAGCCGTGACTTCAGCAGAATTCTTCCTCCCAACAAACACAGCTTGCTGAGAGTTGTTGTTCTTCAGAAGCCGAACGAAGAACTACTTTGTATGTATGATCCAGGGCAGGAAGCTGTGTGACATTTAGCTAAAGTGTTACTTCACTTTCTAGTTTTGTAATAGAACGTTAACTGAAACTTCAACTGAAACTGGCTGTTCAAAGGAATAAATGGCACTTTCCTTGATTTTTAGTGGTTGGAACCCCTTGCAAGGTGTTATATTAAACATTTTTCCCTCCAGTTCTTGTCCCATACACATCAGGAAGTGACAGGAAATCTCCACTAAATGGGTGTCTCCATTTAAAGATTTCTGTAAAGTGTGTGTGTGTGTGTGTGTGTGTGTGTGTGTGTGTGTGTGTGTGTGTGTGTGTGTGTGTGTGTGTGTGGTGGTTTTTTTTTTTTTTCCTCTCTTTATCACTTTGTCAACGTGATCAACTGGACAAAGGGGGTAAATTTACCCAGTCAGGACACATGGTGACTCAAAGTATGCATCTACACTGTACTTTATATAGCTGTGTCTTATGAGGTAAAGGTTCCTGTGTGTGTGTGTGTGTTTGTGTTTTTTTTTTTTTTTTTTTCATTCTGTATTACTGCTGTAAATGTAACTAATGAAAGGAAATGGTCCTCTCTTTCTAATGTCAAATAGCTAAAGTCTCCAGCATTTCTGGATTTGTGGGCCTGTCGCTATATGCTTTAGAAATAGATGTGGACACAGTGGGTGACTTCAGACAAGCGACCCTGATTCAGTCTGCTGCTGCTTTATATAGAGGCCCCTCTCATGTGTATGGGGTTGTCTCTATGGTCACCATACACAGAACCCTTGTAAGAGTTTTGAAAACGCAACTTGCATTCTTAAAGCGCTTGCATACGTTTTTAGCGTTTTTCATGCGTTTTTAGCCACCCTTAGGTTGCCCTGCTTTGCTGCTCATAAACAGTTTTTTTACTGTGTGTGTGTGTGTGTGTGTGTGTGTGTGTGTGTGTGTGTGTGTGTTTTATATTCTCTTCTACTAAAGTCTGATAACACTTTGCCTTGAGCAATGGTCTTCAGCCACAAGGGACTAAGTGGACGGTTGAGCGTGTGTATCGTTTGTTTTAGGGATCTTGCGATTCCCTGGTTCTGCATGTATGGTCCTCTTCTCTGAAGTTGACCATACATGTGTATTATGATTGGACATTATCTTTTAGATTCGCCAACAAAGTTGTAGCGTGAGGGACTGCCTTGGCTTTCTGCTCAGATCATACCCAGGTAGGCAAGCCCTCATGTCACTTCCTTGTTGTACTCGTGTTTAGTATAAGTGCAGATTGCCTCTCTCATATCTACTGCGTGTTCAGAATGTTTGCCTCCCTATCATGCAGTCCATGTTCATCATCGTGGGTGCTGGTGGCCAGGGCCGTCTTTAAAGGGGAGTTCCACCCACAATTTCACTTTTTAAATATAAATACCCCTGTAATACACAAGCTTAATGTATTCTAGTAAAGTTAGTCTGTAAACTAAGGTCCGTTTTGTTAGGTTGTTACAGCATTTAGATAGTTTATAATCTAGAAATAGACCGTGGCCATCTTAAGTGTGGGCATTATCAAGCCAGACTGTATGACTTCCTGGATTTCGGCTTTGCATATCTCGCACATGCTCAGTGCACAAGCAATGTAATAGGTTTCAGTCAGGTTTGCAAGGACTACTGGGAAACATGATGCCTATCCCAGAAACCCTTGCAAATAGCCTAGGCTAATAAGGAGAAGGAAGTAATGAAGGACTACAAAATAAAGGTATTTACAAGCAACACATTAAATAAAAATTGTCCATTCTGAACACTATGAGATTAGAGCATGCAGCACAGACAAACATAAAAAAAATGGGTGGAACTCCACTTTAATGTTGATTGGAACCTGGGCAAAACTTTTTATTTTATTGTATGTCTCCCCCTGCTCTGAGACATACAATAAATATTGGCTAGACTTAAAATCATTTTCCTGTATCGAATCAGGCAGTGATTGCGATTGGTTGCCAGAGGTTACAGCATATTATTACCACTTACCGACTGGTTGCTAGAGGTTACAGCACACTTTACGGCTCACTGATTAGTTGCTAGAGGTTACAGCATATGATTTCTTCTTGTTGATTGGTTTCTAGAGATTACTGTACAGTACATCAACTCTTCACTGCAGAGGGGCGTGATATACATATGAATGCCTCCGTCCTCAGCTATTTACATATGAATGACGGTTATTTACATGTAAACACAGGGTCTGCCTTACTGTTTCCCTTTGTTTGGTTTTGCTGTGGTCTGCCTTAACCTGAGGTCCTGAAGGAATATTGCATGCAGTGATGCGTCCGGATAGATTCCATGTATATATTTTTATTTGCTTTAATCCTGGTTTATGAAGTGTACCAACTGCCATTTGTTATTATGATCTTCTTTTTGTTTTTTTCTTATTGTACTTTATTTGCTCTTTTCTCAATAAATAAAATTTTTTTGACCGTGAAAAAAACACAGGGTCTGCAGGTGAAGTCATCTGTACACAATAGGGCAGAGTTGGGCAGCATTAGTAGCAGCACTTCACACTGAGATGTCAGGACATGGCACATGACTAAAACTTCAAGGGACAGGGGAATGTAAACTGGGATAGTTGGCAAGTATGAGGCAGTTGCTTTGGGCCCCAGAGCAATGACGGGGCCCATGCCCCTTTTTCCCTGCCTTAAAGACGGCCCTGCTGGTGACCTCCCTATCATGCGGTCCATGATCACGGTGCTGATTGCCTCTTTATCATAAGCACATGAAGAGTTTCCAGATCTATAGAAATATGCAGGAAGGGTGTGAGGTTGAATCAGGAGTGACTTTCATATAAATGTTCTAACAATAACCCAGCGTGCTCGCTGAAAGCACCCAGATCTGCCTTAAAGCTGAAGTCTGTGTACCTAGAGGAGATTGTAACCTAATCCTTCAGCATTAGATGTGTTCTGCCAGAAAGGAGTATGTGTACTAGATGGGCTGAGAGAACTAATAAGTGTGTCATAATGTGGAACTCCCAGTGGAGAATGGGGCGAGTCCGTTAGATACGCAATTACATTTTTTGTAAGGAATGCTCATGCTTTTTTTACCAGAAGCTATATCAAAAGTTACAGGTCCTCCTTTTTTTTTTGTTCTGTTATGAACACATAACAGCCTTTACCCCAGATAATGATACACCAACCCCCAGAGTTTCCTTGTCTTGGTGATGTAAGGACTCGCATGTCCGGCGTGGCTTTGCTGATAAATCGCACTCTCCTCGGTTGACATAGAGTCAATTCCAGGCTGGGAGTGGCGGCTTGGCAGTGGCTGGTTTCCTTTCGCTGACATCAATACCGCATGTTCAGTAAGAGTTTGTACAAGCACACCTAATGTTCTGCTATGAGTCACGCTGCAATGCCCAGGGTATATGGGTAGAGTTCAGCTTTAGAAGGCAGACCTGATGCACTTTCAGAGAGAACATTTACCTGGAAGTCACTTTCCTGGTTTTACACACTTGCTGTTCCATGTTTTTATGATAAAGACAATTGACACCCATGCTGAACGGCTGCTGAAATAAAAACATTTCCAAAGTAGGCCACCTTAAAATGTTTGCTTTCAGTCTGTTCGCCTAAGATTTTGATGCAGAATATGCCATAAATCTTCCTGAAAGTACTTCAAATGGAGCTGAAATGAACCTATATAGATCAAGGGGAGGCTAATTTTGGCCCTCCATTTTTTTATTTATTTTTTTGGCAGAACCACAAGTCCCAGGAGGCATTTCTTTGACAGCCACAAGCATGGCTCCCAGAGGCTTGATGGGACTTGTAGTTCCACCACAGTTGGAGGGCTACAGATCATTGTGTTGAAACACTTCTTTCTGGTTACATAGTAGGCAAGGTTGAAAAAAGTCCAGAATGATGCAGAATTCATGGTTTGACTGAGCTGCCCAGACTCTAAAGCAGGAAACCCAAACCATAACATTTCCACCACCATGCTTCAGTGTGTGTGTGTGTGTGTGTGTGTGTGTGTGGTGTTTTTTTTGGGCAAATGTGTCTTCTATTCTCTTTGATTGGGCAGTCTTCAGTACATTGTTCCAGAATGCCTGGTTTTTGATTACATGTTCAAACTTCAAAGGTAAACTGAAATATGACTGTTCTTTTTTTGACAGCAAAAGCTTTTGTACGCCTTTATGAGTACATCCCTCACATTTTTGTAAATATTTTATTATATCTTTTCA
Source organism: Rana temporaria (assembly GCF_905171775.1). Classification (NCBI taxonomy): domain Eukaryota; kingdom Metazoa; phylum Chordata; class Amphibia; order Anura; family Ranidae; genus Rana; species Rana temporaria. The sequence continues at coordinate 114,930,779 of NC_053497.1, forward strand.
TGTGACAACACTGAAGAAATTACACTTTGCTACAATCTAAAGTAGTGAGTGTACAGCTTGTATAACATTGTATATTAGCTGTCCCCTCAAAATAACAACACACAGCCATTATTGTCTAAACTGCTGGCAACAAAAGTGAGTGCACCCCTAAGTGAATGTCCAAATTGGGCCACCATTATTTTCCAGCACTGCCTTAACCCTCTTGGGCATGGAGTTCACCAAAGCTTCACAGATTGGGACTGAAGCTCAGTTTCAGGGTCTTGGCAATCTTCTTGTAGCCTATGCCATCTTTATGTAGAGCAACAATTCAAATGTTCAGATCTTCAGTTTTTTGCCATGAGGTGTCATGTTGAGCTTCCAGTGACCAGTATGAGAGGGTGAGAGCGATTAACACCAAATTTAACACACCTGCTCCCCATTCACACCTGAGACCTTGTAACACTAACGAATCACATGACACTGGGAGGGAAAATAGCTAATTTGGCTCCATTTTAACATTTTCACTTGGCCAGCGGTTTAGACATTAAAGAGTCACTAAAGGAATTTTTTTTTTTAGCTAAATAGCTTCCTTTACCTTACTGCAGTCCTGGTTTCATGTCCTCATTGTTCGTTTTTGCTTTCATGTTGCTGTAAATCCTCTCTGTTCTGGACACTTGCTGGTTGCCTGTTTCCTGATAACCACAGTACTGGGAGATTTCTCACGGTGGTCACTAATGTGATTATTGTGTGTAAAACGAAACTGGATTGGTGCTGAGGAGTTTTAGACAAAGTATCACTGCTCTCTATTGGCTGACTGCCCTCTAGTGGCTCTCTGTACATCAGAGAACCAGAAAACAACAGCAAAAACGAAACTACACTGCAGGCACATTATATGATTGTTTTTTTATCAATTTTTAATCATTTTTAAAAGGAATCAGTTAACTATTATGTCTCTATGCCCTGTAAACAGTCATTTCAGCTAAAAAAAGTTTTTCCTTTAGTGACCCTTTAATGGCTGTGTTGAGTTATTTTGAGGGGACAGCAAATGTACACTGTTATACAAGCTGTACACTCACTACTCTACATTGTAGCAAAGTGCCATTTCTTCAGTGTTGTCACATGAAAACATATAGCAAAATATTTACAAAAATGTGAGGGGTGTAATCACTTTTGTGAGATACTGTCCATGTCGCATGTCTGACCGATCCCTGTGGAAGCCGGAAAACACTATAGTAGTCGCTGCCACTACAGTGATATCAGCGGGTCCAGTGCAGAGCAGGTGCTCTTCTGCATAGTAGCCACAGGTGGTCGCTTACTTGGCACTGCTGTTCACAAAATGCTTTCAGGTATATCTGAGTGGGCCCAATCATTGACTTGTATGGGCAGGTGGATGTCAGTGGAGATGTGTCTGCTAACACCTGCCTACCATCTGATGTGTGAAAGGGGCCCAAGTTGTAGTGAAACTGACAGGGACTGTAGGTGTTTGGGGGGGGATGGTGCAGCTACACATTACACAAGGAGTTATGTAGTGCAGGGGGGAGGGAGTGCAGTGCAATGGGAAACCTTGTAATGGGAGAAGTGCAGCCTTGGGTGGGGGGAGGGCGTCTGACTCAGGTTTTGGTCCTGGGCCCAGTCTTTGCCTTTTGTTTGCAGTCATTGAGCTTCTGTGGAAACAGGCAATCTCTGTATGTAGTCGCAGCAGAGCTGGCTCTACCTGCCACCCCTCACCGGTCCCAGAAATATGAGGCTTCCTGTCAGCTTTGGACACCCACTATTTAAAGGGACACTCCACATAAACTTTGCCAAAAGACTTACACGGTGCTTGAGGCCTATTTTCTTTATGGAGCAGACAGTGTCTTCACTCATGTTCAGCATCTTGTGTTGGGGGTGAAAATAAAAAGTAATTCATAAGAGTTAGGCTATGCTGGGTTTAATAAATTGGCTGTATAGTCCCATAGACAATTTTTTTTTTTTGGGTCACCTGTAAGGCAAAAGGCATAATGAGCTAGTATGCACCGCATACTAGCTCATTATGAAATGCTTACCTTGGAACGAGGCGTCTGTAACTTACCTGGTACACCCTGAGGTAGCTGACATGTTGCCTCGGCGTGTCTTCCGGGTATCGCGACTCCAGCGCTGTGGAGCCGCGATGTCGTCACTCCCACGCATGCACGCGGGAGACTTCTTTTCTGGCAAGGTCCGGAGTCTGCCGGGCCTTAAGCCGAAAATCCCCTGTGCGCATGCGCCGCTGCAAGTCATTTTTGTTTTGGGTGGATGGCCCATTAATCTTGTAGTGAAACTAGAGCTGCACGATTTAATCGCGAAGGCTCGAAATCGCAATCTTTTTCCTTCCCGATCTTCGAAACGGCATATCACAATCTTTCTAACAAGTGCAGAGAGTTCTCACAGCATGCAAATAAGTGGACACAAAGTATCTTTTCATTCTTTTGGCGTGTGGATGAAGGAAGTTTAACCATTTAATGACCAAACCTTTTCTGACATTTGCTTATGTGTGTGTGTGTATGTATGTATGTATGTATGTATATGTATGTATGTATATGTATATGTATATGTATATATATATATATATATATATATATATATATATATATATATATATATATATATATATATTATATTCTCTATATATTCTCTTTTTTTTTTTTTTTTTTTTTTAGCAGAGACCTTAGAGAATAAAATGATGGTTGTTTCAATAGTTTGAAAACGCTGCGCAAATACAGTGTGACAAACGCAATTTATAATAAAAAAAATGCACTTTAAAGAATAATAAAAAAAATAAAAAACGAAACAGCAAAGTTGGCACAATTTTTTTGTATTATGCCAAAGAAGATGTTGCACCGTGAGAATCGTGATCTTTATTCTAAGCCCAAAAAATTGTGATTCTCATTTTAGACGGACTGGTGCAGCTCTAAGTCAAACCTGAATTTATTGCAGCCAGCGCTCTGCAAACTCAGGAAAGTGGCTGGTCTTCTCTTACAGATCTCTTGAGAAAGACATTCACATTTGGCTGCTCAGCTGTTTGAGTGTACCCCATACAAAACAATCATTTTATTGCTTTTCTTTTGTATGATTGTATAATAATCTCTTTATAGAATTTGTAGAAGTACTGTCTGATCCTCTTCCCGTAGTCAGAGGACAGGCACTTATGAATGCCAGTAGTGCCCAGGGAATAGTAAGTTATAAAAGGATTCTTCCAGGCTGTCTGCTAAGTGATATTTTCTACATCTCCAGTGATGGAATCTTGCTGCCATAGTATGTGCCTCTGTTCTGATGTTCCTTCTGTTACATTCTCTATTGCATATACTATTTAAAGTCTAGTAGGGATGGTGGGAGCCCCTCCTAATGGCCACAGCCAGTGTGAAGATTTGGCAACCTCACAGATGTCTTATGGTTAAGGTGAACACCTGTGCAAGGGGCCAAGTTTGCCTGCACAGTTTCATGCATCCGCATGCGGATTGTCCCCGATTTATAGCAATTGAGATGCATCGAATGCATTGACGCAGCTTTTGCTTCCAGTTTGACATGTTGGCCCCAAACTCACACTGTTTGCATTAGGGACATGCATCTGCACCCACACAAGTGTCAAATTGAGAGCAGTAGCTGCGTGCCATCTGATATGGTGAGAGCAGTAGCTGCTGCGTGCCATCTGATATGGTGAGAGCAGTAGCTGCTGCGTGCCATCTGATATGGTGCATGGATGCATGGAATGCCTGTGCATCCCGTGTGGGCAAACTCTGCCTTTCACGCTGGTGTTCACATCCTAATGTGACCAACCTAGATAGGTTAGTCTTAAATTTGTGGATGCAAGTAGATTTAGAGATTTTAGTCTTGGGGTAAACTTCTACTTTAAAGTTTTCTTCTATATTTCTTCAGTTACTTCCTGGTTTCTTGCCTAGGCGAATGATGTCATACATTCCAGGAGTACTCAGGAAAGGAGGGGTTTTCTCCGCTAAATGCCTGAGCTAAGAGCCTATCGAGGCATACTGTGAAATTACTTTGGTTGGTTTAGTTGTATGACTCTTATCAGGGCTTAATGTTTAACGTGAAAAGAATTCACTCATTGCCCAACACTTGGTGACACACTAGGCCTAATCTTTCCTGAAGGAAGTAATAACCGTAAAGGTAGACCTGTGAGAAAAGTCAGACATGACCCATCCAGTCATGTCTTCATGTGGTTCCTCTGAGCATTCGTGTTTATGATGTGCCAGTATATGCAGTGTCTTTTTTTTTTTTCTAGAGGAGGTGCTCTAAGGCCCCTTTCACACTGACACGTTTTTCAGGCGGTATAGTGCTATACTGCCACCGCACCTCCCGTGCCCAGTATGAAAGGGGCCTAACTTTTCCAATTGCCCTTTCCTACCAAGATTTTTTAACAAGTGGGGCCATTGGGTGATACATTGGCAATGGTTATCTGACTCTCCTTAAAACCTAATCTTGTCATCCGTATTCTATACAGCTTTGTAGTAGAACTGTGCTAATAGATATACTTGTTTGCTCAACAAAACCCAGTAAAGCAAACCTTATGCAATTCATTTTCACCTCCCTATTATTGGTCAATCTACAGCAGCTGAAGAATGGGCAAAAGCACATGGGGGCCCATTCACACGTGCTGTCAGATCAGGTCTGCCTGTCAGTTTTTCGGGCAGACCTGATTGGACGTTGCATTGTCCTTTATAGAAGCGGTGGATGTCGGTGGACACCTGTATGTTGACACCCGCCGCCATTCGACCCTGTCCACCAAAAATAGACGGATGTTGGTCCTATTTTTCATCCATCCATCGGATGGAAACGGACAGGCGGTCTGGTTCTATATGATTTTTCCCATAGAGGAGCGTGGGACTGCGTCAATGTCTGCTCTGCACAGCAGAAACGGCTAAAAGAAAAGCTAAAAAAAGCACCGCTTTACCACGAGCACGGGGCGTTTAGTGTGAAAGTGACCTAACTGTGTCTAGCTTAAGGGTCGGTTCACATCATGAATTGCACAGGAACGTGCTGTGCATTTCTGTACCATTTACATGCAATCTGTGTAAATTCCGTGTGATTTCAGCCTATTTAATTAAATGGTATGATTTTGCGCTGGACTGCACCAGAAGTAGTGAATGTTCTACTTTATAGAACGCACAGCAACCGGATCTCATAGTACTTCTGTAAAATGCGATCCAGTGCAAGCAAACGCAATGCGTTTTTGAGACCTGCGTTTGTGGTATCATTAGGTTAACACTGACACCCGCTGCAGATCGCAAATGCAGTGCATTTTGAACGTGGTGTGGGAAACGCACGCAGGTTTTCCGTACTAAGTTCTGGTCTGTCCTTAAGACTTTATTGAATCCCTCTGAGATCTGTAATTTTTTGTCTTTTGGGCGACCTTTAATGCTCTCTATTCGCACTAATTCATTGGTGAGTTTCACATGCATAAATGCATACAGATACTAACATGCACTGTCATTATGTACTTTACATTTTATACCATATTCTAGAAGTATGTTCTCTTAAAATTTAGAAGCTCCTGAAGAAGCTATATTTCGGTCGTGAAACATGTTGAGTCTTTTTTAACTCTTCATGGAACGGCTTGGAAATGCCACCAATCAAGTGTGGGCCTTATTTCCCTAGCAAGCTCATATTGTATACTTCTCTGGGGAAAAAACATTCGGCCTTTGTTTTTCTACACATTTTTTTTATTTTTGTATCTTTTATCTCATATGTATTCTGTGCATATTCTATGATATTATGTGAATTATTAAAACTCGTTAAATTTTTATACGTGCCTATAAAGTCAATTTTTTTTCTACACAATTTGAATCCAATCTCTTGTTTATTATAGGATGTTTGGTTACCACCCCAGGGCTTTTGTAATCAATTTATAGTCTTTTGGAATGAGTCAGATCTTTCATTGAACTTCTGACTCTCTCGTCCTTTTTTTCTGTACACTGCAGACCTGTTCAGCTCTCTGTATGGCGGTCACAGAGGATGTCGGCGCTCCAACCGAACAGGGAGAGGGAAATAAGTGCTGCTTAGTGAACCAGTTTAGCCTCATTTGCAGATGTAACAAAGCGTGCAGTCTCTAACTTCCTGCGATTAGTCTCATGGGGGATTCAGTGGGAAAAGAAACGTACAGGATTGTGCAGAAAAGTACAGGGTTTAATCTGACGCCATCTTTGTCACGCAGATTTATTTAAGAAAAAGGTGGATAATGAGTTCAGGGTTATTTCAAATTTTGGTTTTGTTTACAAATGGTCAAATATTTTTGTAGATCATAAACTTTTATGCTTTTTAGGATCTAAACAGCGTGCACTTCAAGTTTTTCAGATGCGTTGGGGCATGCAATTGTTTGCTCCTTTACAATGTGCATTGATGCGTTTCTTGCTCTCTTGAGAACAAAGGCGTATTCAGGATAAGATTCTATTGGTGATATACCATGCCAGACCAGTGTTTTTATAAAGTATCTTGCTGTGGGGGCACCCGAGCTGCTGCTCCCTGTGTCCGTTCAGACAGCCCCGCCCCCTCTCTCTCTCCTTATTGGCTAACTGACTTTGGCAACTGCGGGAGCCAATGGCGCCCGCTGCTGTGTCTCAGCCAATCAGGAGGGAGAGTCCCGGACAGCCCAGGCTCTTATGTATAATCACTGAATCAAGATGGGGCTCAGGTAAAGTGTAAGGAGGTGCTGCTGCACACAGATTATTTATTTTTTTCATGCATGAAGATAAAAAAAAAAACCTTCTCCCTTTTTAATGGCACCACAAGTGCAGTACGTGTTTTACAATCCGTGCACGGAAGCGCACAGGTGCGACTGCAGCTTTGGTCTGTTGAAGGGGTGTTCCAGCCTTTTTTTAAGTTTATTAAAAGTCAGCAGCTACAAAAAGTGTAGCTGCTGGCTTTTAATAAACAGACACTTACCTGCTCCACGGTTCCAGCAACGCGCCGGCCGGGGCTCCGCTCCTCTTCATTCCTAGTGTGGGCAGTGACAGCTTTCGGCTTCACGGCCGGGCACCCACTGCGCATGCGTGAGCGGCGCCGTCCGATTGGACAGGCGCTTGCCTACAGGGAGGGGCTGCAATAAGGCTGCAATAAGGCGATTTAAGCTATTTGCCTTGCCAGCCCCTCGGCGGAAGGAGCACAGGAAGTCCCACTCCTCCTGCCAAATGTGGCATGTAAGGGGGCAAGGAGTGGATTAAGCGGAAGTTCCATTTTTAGGTTTAATAAATCTCTTCACACAAGATAGACAACTTTTACCAAGGATTTACTCACCCGCTGGTTAAACAACAAAAAAAGTGACCATTGTCAGTGGATTGAAAAATAATAGGGAAATTCAAAATGTTACTGTTGTCACCAGAATAGGAGGAGAAATATTAATTATTGTGTCCCCAGAATAGGCAGTAAAGGGATATCTCCCTGTTTTTCCATTGGGGATCTTTCCCTTCCTGTCTAGGAGACACAACCTAAAGTGAGGTGACATCCCCTCTTAGACCATTGTCACCAGAACAGGTGTCTTTGTTGGAAGATTAGCCCTCTCCTGTTTTGGTGAAAACTGTAAAAGTTTAGATTTTCCATCCCACTGACAATGGTCACCAGGAAATGGTATGAATCTCTCCAGTGGGGACACAACCAGCAGTAAAACTGTCACGCGGGTTTCCGCCACTCCTAACTACCAAAGATTTGGGGATTTGGGCCTGAAATGTGCATACTTGGAACTCTTTGCTAACTGTCGGTAGGCGACTATGGTATTGGTGAAAAATGGCTGGATGAGCATAAGTTGCCCTGAACTAGAGGCCTCTGGGTAATGCCGGAGCCTGTGTATCGTCCATGGCAGCTGTGACTTGATAAGGTGAAGACACAGAGGGAGAGCTTGGCTATTTATAGGGCAGATTTTGCTGCTTCCTCTGTTACCAGGGGAACCCCTCTCCCCCTTGGATGTTTGGAAAAGACCGCAGGAAGACGGGGAAGCCGCTCAATGATGTTTAACCCTCTCTATGCTGCCACCAGCCAGATCTGTTGTGGGTGGGGCTCTGGGGGAATCGCGTTTTTTACAAAGGGATGTTTGTGTAAAATGATTTTTATTACCAATGCAGCCCTGTGGTCTCATCTGCTGAACCTGGAAGTCTAGAAATAAGGAAACCTGGGTGCAGACAGGATTAGGATGTAACCATAATTAAGCCCGCAATGACAGCTCTGCCTTTTTACCTAAGGGTGTGGCATTTATTTACAGGTCCCCAGGTGGGGCTTTTTTTGCATGTTATATTGTCTAAAAGTGTCCCCAACTGCAGCCAAAACTTCTTTTTTTTTTTTTTTTTTTTTTTTTTTTTGGATGGAGAAAGAGGTTGGAGCTTTGTCATGTTTTTATTTTCGTCTTTATCCTATTGGGGAGATTTATCCTTGCTTCCTTTCTAGAAGTAAAACCTCCACCTCCTATCCCAATGACGGCTCTTTCCACCATTTAGTTGTCACAGGGACAGGAAGTAAGACTGAATCGCCCCCAATGAGTTTGCAGTAAAAAAAAAAGTTTTATCTCTTCCTGCCCTATCCATAATTTGGGAGAAATGCTATAATACTCTGGTGATGGGAAGTACTAATGTATTGGACTGTGTATATGGTGCACATTTAACTCTGGTCTCTTTCCTTTTCCTTCATAGCAATCAAAGTCAACTGTGTTGGGTCTTGCGGTGTGTCAAACAAAGTTAATGAGACATCATGGAACATAGAAGAGCAGTACTTCAGTGGAACCTTCTCACTGGCCGACAAAGGTAAATGTACCTGCATGGTAGAAAGTATCATTTAAGGCCTCATGTACACTGCTGCTGGTAAACGGACGTTAAGGCCCCTTTCACACTAGGTGGATCCGTCGCAGTGGAGTCCGCCAGCTCAGCGGGAGAGCTCTCCGTGGATCTCCGCTGAGCCGGCAGATGACAAGTCCAGAGCCGCTGTCTCCTAATGGAGAGATCTGATGAAAATAGACAGCATGTCCGTTTTTCATTAGATCTCACCCAAGCCGATCCGCCATGGAAGGATGGCAACGTATCGCTATCCGTCTGATTTTAGCAGATCGGGCTTGGATGTCAGCGGACATGTCTCCGCTGACATCCAACGATCCATAGTGATGTATAGAGCGGCCGTTCAGGTCCGCCAACAAAACTGACAGGCGGACCTGAACGGTCCGACTGTGTGAAAGGGGGGTTAAGGAGCAGTTGGGCGTTTTTTTTAAACTTATCAGTAAATGTACAAAGGGTTGTTTTATAGACAGTTGATTTTGGAAGTATTTTTTGGAAAGCAAAAAGTGTTCAGGACGGATATTCAGAGGCATTTGAAACGCCAAATGCCTGTAACAACTTGTAAACATGGTAATTCGCATTTAGCTGCATTTCGTTTACAGGTGTTTTTAATGGAGATACAGTGCCTTGAAAAAGTATTCATACCCCTAATTTTCCACATTGTCGTGTTGCAACCAAAAATGTTAATGTATTTTATTGGGATTTTATGTGATAGACCAACACAATGTGGCACAGAATTGTGAAGTGGAAGTAAAATGATTTTCAATTTTTTTTTTTTTTTTTTTTTTTTTACTAATATCTGTGGCATGTAGGTCCGAAACAACTAATCGATTGACAACTAATTGATTTATGAAAATTGTAATTGATTAATTTCATAATCGATTAATCGGCCAGTAACATAATGGGGTTAAAAAAATAAAATTGGCCCTTTTTATAGTACAAAAAAGCAAATCGCTACTGTAAATATTACTTTCACTGTCCCACAGTAAAAAAATGAACCCCTTACAGTAGCGATTATTTGCTCTTTTTGTACTTATTTTTGTTTTTTTAACCCCCTTATGTTACTAAACATCTCAGGCCTGGGTCACACCTCTGTTTTTTGGTGCTTTTTGCAGAAACAAACTACAGTTCAGTTACATGTTTTCCTATGGGACACATTTACATCCATGATTTTTTTTTCAGCTGTTGTGTATTTGGAAAGGGTAAGGACTTTTTAACGCAAAATGGTGCTATTTTGTTTTTTTTGGTTCAATATACTTCAATGGAGAAGCTGCAGAAAAGCATGTAATGTGTTTTTGCAGCAATTAGTTTTTTTGTAATCTGCCCAACAACAAATTGGCCCAATTTTTTTTTTTTTTAAGTCTATTATCCGATCGAAACAATAATCGGCCAACTAATCGATTATGAAAATAATCGTTAGTTGCAGCCCTAGTGGCATGCATTTGTATTCAGCCCCTTTACTCTGATACCCCTAACTAAAATCTAGTGGAAATAGGAAAGGGGAAATTGGGACTTTAGATGAGTTCTATGAGTATAGCAATCTAGTGGAATCCATTGCCTTCAGAAGTCGCCTAATTAGTAAATAGTCCACCTGTGTGTAATTTAATCTCAGTAAAAATACAGCTGTACTGTGAAGCCCTCCAGAGGTTTGTTAGAGAATCTTGGTGAACAAACGGCATCACGAAGGCCAAATAACACACCAGACAGGTCAGGGATAAAGTTGTGGAGAAGTTTAAAGCAGGGTTAGGTTATAAAAAAAATATCCCAAGCTTTGAACATCTTACGGAGCACTGCTCAATCCATCATCTGAAAATAGAGTCACATTTGTAGTTTGTGAAAAGCCATGTGGGGGACACAGCAAACATGTGGATGAAGGTGCTCTGGTCAGATGAGACCAAAATTGATCTTTTTGGCCTAAAGGCAAAACACTAACACTGCATCCCCACGTTGAAAATGGTGGTGGCAGTATCATGTTGTGGGGATGCTGGGACAGGGAAGCTGGTCAAAGTTGATGGGAAGATGGATGAAGCCAAATACAGGGCAATCTTGGAAGAAAACCTGTGTGAGTCTGCAAAAGACTTGAGATTGGGGCGGAGGTTCACCTTCCAGCAGGACAACGACCCTAAACATGCAGGTGGCTTTTTCACGAAAGCAGCCATAGTTTTTTGGGCTTGCGGTTTCTGCCAGCTCGCCTGAAAAACAGACGGTGCCGCCAGCTGGCCACACAGGCGATCAAAGAGTAGATTCGCTTTGGTCACCTCTATGGCTTTGGAGTGTGTTTATTTTTTTTTGTTTTTTTGTTTTTTTAATTCACCACTTGCCGCCCATCGTCAAGTGACGGAGGGACAGTGCGCCTCTCGTCCTGGATGGACATTGTATGCCGGTTGACCCGAATAGCCGCTCTCACAGGGGCACTGACGCGGCTCTTTAAAGGGGTTGTAATGGTTCATTTTTTATTTTCTAAATGGGTTCCTTTTATGCTAGTGCATTGTTGGTTCACTTACCTTTTCTTTCGATTTCCCTTCTAAATTTTTTTTCTCTTATCGACCATGGACGGACACCGCTCCTTAACCCACTTGTCAAGATTTATGTTCCCTGTTTACAGGAGAGGACTAGGCAGAAACATGTTAGATAATTAAATACATGTTACATTAACAGAGTTGAACAGCCCTGCCCAGGGGGCGGTCCCTCCAGACCTAACCCTCCTCCCTGCATTTTGCAGCCTCAGTTTCGTTCTGCCTAGCAAGGAGAAGGACGTATGGCTTCCTTTGGGCCCAGCGCCCTGAGAAGAAATTGTAATTTAATTTTACTTTTTCTTGAAGAATCTTCTTTCAACTGTTGGTTGAGAGACAGGCTGGAAAAAATAGAACCTTGTAGTCTACTCAGTCCGACCAGCAAGCGTGGGCACACCTTTGCAAAGAGGCTGGGTCTGCCACGCCATACCCCATGACTCCTGGGGTGGCCAGTGAGCTTTGCTCCGAGCTCCACATATGACTGGGCTGTGGTGTTGCCTCACTCACAGTGGATCGGGCTGACGGCTACCTCCATTGCGGTTGTAGTTCTGTCAGGAATGTGTCAGCGGGTCCTCGCTCGGACAGGTAAGTACAGTCCCTCCCGCTTCGGTGGGTTGGTACGGCTGGGGTTCAGGGGTCCTCTTCTCCTCCCTTACCTGCTCCTTTCCCTTTGCTGTATTGCTAACATTGCCGCTGTTGGGGGCCTTCCTGAGGGGACTGTTATTTGGCCTGTGTTTTTTTTCTTTTTTGTGTGGGGCTTTCCTGTGAGGGGTTTTTCACTGTTAAAAAGCCCTAGGAGGCTTTTCCTGTTTAAACGTGGCATTTTGCCACTATTTGGCCGGCGCTGGCGCCATTTTTTGAGGAGTTTTTTTTTTTTCAATTGCATTGAAAACTCCCGTTGGCGGCCATTTTGTCGTAGCCGCGATATGGCGCAGCTTACATTGCGGTCGGCCATTTTCCTGTGGCCGCGTTCTGAATGCTTGGCGGCCATCTTGGAGTAGTCCTAACCCCTAGTGCTGTATCCTATGGCGCACACAGGTCCCTGCAGATGCCGCACAGTTACCTCATGGTTCTTTTCCTCTCACACTCCGTGTGCTGAGATGAGTCCCCTGGGTACTCCTGGTCAGCGCAGCAAGTGGGTGAGATGCCCTGAATAGGGCTCTAGGAGCTTCTGTTTATTTGTAAGGACAGGTGTGCATACACCTACATATTATACATACACTATGTAAATATTTTTAATATTTGGAGTCAGTATCTCAGCAGGTGTTGGCACCTGGGATTCCCACAGAGGTTTTATTGCTAGTCCTGGACACGTTTGTGCCAGGGTGGGGGTGGACTGCGGACGGGCGGTAAAAGATTGCCCCCTTCCCCCGTTATTCCCTGGGGAATGCTCTGTTATGGAGCCATAGACCAGGTACCTGGGTAGTAAAAAAAAAAAAAAGCAGGATAAGGCATTTATGGGTGTGCTTCTCACTGCTGCAAGGGACTCTCTTAAGCTGGATAGTGCAGCTAGGTTTCCGCCGAGGTCTCGTTTTTTTTTTTGGATCACACAAATCAGACCGCTCTGTGTAGGTTTTTTCCTTCTGTGCCCTTCTTAATAATATAATTTCTAAGATGCGGAATGAGAAAGGCCACTGAGGGCTTTTGTAGTCCCTCACCGCCGGGCGGTTGAGGAGAGCCTTTTCAAAAGGTGGGCTTCTTCTCTGGTGGTGGACCCTCCGGGTGTCATGTATAGGTGACCACTCTCCCTATTGCGGGAACCCCCGCTTGTATGGATCTGACTCATGGAAGATCCGAAGTACTGACCCGTTCCATGTTTACCATGCTGGGGTCTGACTTGCGGCCTATTGGGGCCACTACGCTGGGGTCTCAGTCACTCACGGAGTGAGCATTTTGCACCAGACAGTGAAGGAGCCCCGACTCTCTCCCGAAGTTATTAGGCTAGCGGACCAGCTGGTCCAGGGCCTTGTATAGATCTGTGATGCTTTATTGAATGTCGCACCCTTGTTATCCAGGGCTTCTGTTTCAGAGATGGTTTTATGCACACAGTGGTGTAGTGGTAACTCCATTACTTGGCAGCAAGAGAGTCATTGGTTCGAATCCGGACACTGACACCAATCTGCCTGGAGCTTGCATTGTCGCTCCCTGTGTCTGCGTGGGTTTCCTCCCACCCTCCAAAGACATGTGTGCATACACCTACATATAATACATACACACACTATGTGTATGTATTATTAAAGGGCAACCCTCCCAGGCCGACAAAGGCTCAGCTGGGGGACTAATCCGTCCCTGGGTGCATAAGCCGATCACGCCGGCACCCAAATCCTGCCATTGTATGTAGCTTTCCCTTCCCGTCTCTAGGTGGGGGGGGGGCAGCTGGCAGGTTCACAATTCGGTGAACTTCCCTGCTCTCCGACCAGTGGGTCTGTGAGGTGGTCTCTTCGGAGTACTAGATAGGGTTTCCTCCTACCTACAGAACAGAGTTCTTTCCTCGTGTTTTCCTCTCCCGGCTCGTCGGTCTGCCTTGGGCAGTGTGGGACTTGCTGAGCTGCGGGGTAATTTTACCTTTCCTGCAGGACGAGAGGTTTGGGGTTTTCTATGGGCCTCAGGCCCTGAATACCTTTTGTGAACGTCGGGTAATTCCACATGGAATCCGTTCGGTGGTAGCTGTGCTCCATCCGGGGGGACGTTCTGGCGTCCTCGGACATCAGGGACACATACATGCATGTCCCATTTTGCACAGGTCACAGAGGTTTCTGTGCTTCATGATCGGGGAGGGCCTCTGCCAGTCTGTGGCCCTCCCTTTTGATCTGGCGTCAGCACCAAGGGTTTTCACCTAGGAGCTTGCACTTATCCTGACTTTGTGGGACAGTGAGGCTTTGCCTTGTGGGCTACTTAGATAACTTTCTTCCGAGAGCAGCTTCTGTCTCAGACCTAGTGGATGTGTTCTATAGCCATTCAGACCCTCCAAAGATTCGGGTGGGTGTTAAACTGGTTTCCGACTCAGCGTTGGAGTATCTAGGGTTGATCCGGACTCCTCGTGGCGAAGGTCCTTTTTCCCCTGGAGAAATTGCAGACTCTTCAGTCTGCGGTGAAGGTATTGGCATCACACAATCTGTCTTCTCTCCGGGCGCCTGCTGGTCCAGGGCCTGTGGGTAACCTCCTTCGAGGCGGTACTGTATGCCCAGTTCCACACTCTGGTTTTCCAGGGAAAATACTGTCCAGGTGGTAAAGATCTCTTGTCTCTGAAATCATCAGATTCTGGTGCGCCACCTAGTCAGTCTCTATGAGTTGGTGACGAAGATCCCAGACTCTTCGGTCCGGGAAGTTGTTTCTTCCTTCCAGTGGTCGGTGTTTACGACGGACGCCAACCTCACAGGTTGTGGGGGAACCTGGGGGGTCCAGTTGGACTTGCGTGGGCTTGCGGCCACACCTCCCTGAATGTGCCCGCTCATGTCTGATCTCGGTAGCTACCCAGGGTTGGGCCTGGTTAGTACCTGGGTGGGAGACCGCCTGGGAATATCGGGTGCTGTGGACCCTGTCTACCGTTCATTGTCCTACTATTTTGGGCGATCAGGCTATGCTTCCCCTCGTGGTCGAGGAGGTTGCAAGGTCGTCCGATCTGGATTCGGCCTTGGCTGTGTTCTTTTAGTGGCTTTTTGTGGCCTGTTCCCTGGTGGGTACCTTTTTGTGCAGGGGGTTTGTCATATACTTTCCCCTCTTGGCCCACCTCTTCCCCCATGAGTTTTGACTTTGGTGCTCTCGGTTCTTCAGGAACCTTCCTTTTGGAAACATCAGAGATTTTTCTCTTGACACTATCTCAGAAGGTGACCCCTTCAGTGGCCTTTACCTCTGTTAGAAGGGTTTCTGAGTTGGCGGTCTTGTCTTGCAAGCCGCCATGCTTGATCCTCCCATAAGGATTAGGTGGTGGTGCGCTCGCGACCTTCCATTCTTTCATTTTTTTTTCACCTTAATGAGGACATTGTACTTCCATCCTTGTGTCCTTGGCCAGCGCATTCCTACAGAGGTTGCGCTACATTCTTTGGACGTGGTACGCGCCTTGCGGGTGTACCTGCCTGCTACGGCTTCGTTTCGGAGATCTGACTCTCTTTTGTGTCGGTGTCTGGTCCACAAAAGGGCCTGGCGGTCTCGTCAACCACCATTTCTTGGTGGATCAGGCAGACCGTCATACAGGCCTATGCTCTTAGGGGGCTGGTCCCCCCTTTCCGGTCACGGGACTTTCAACCAGGGCAATTGGTGCTTCCTGTTTTTGTTTTTTGTTTTCAACATCATGCATCGGTCTCACAGGTGTGCGAGTCAGCGACTTGGTTGTCTGTTCACGCTTTTTCCAGAATTTACAGCTGTGAGCATCTTCTGATAATTCTTTCAGCCGCTAGGTGGTTTTGCAGGCGGCTGTTTAAAGTTGCACCTCCTCCATTGAGGAGTTCTGCTTGTTTTGGGGTGAAGTTACAATTGGTTTTACTGATGCTGTTCCCACCCCTCGTTTTTTTTTTACACTGCTTGGGGACGTCCCACTTGTCAAGATTAAGGGAGCTGTGTCCGTCCATGGACGATAAGAGAAAATAGGATTTTTTGTACTCGCCATAAAATCCTTTTCTCTGAGTCCATGGACAGACACAGCACCCACCCCTCCTTTTAGGATTGTACTGCTTGTTACGAAGTGAGGCTGCATACTGCAGGGAGGAGGGTTATGTCTGGGCGGAGCTATCAAACTCTGTTAATGTAACATGTATTTAATTATCTAACATGTTAATGCCTAGTCCTCTCCTGTAAACGGGGGAACATAACCCACTTGTCAAGATTTAAGGAGCTGTGTCCGTCCATGGACTCGGAGAAAAGGATTTTACGGTGAGTACAAAAAATCCTTTTTTTTTTTTTGTCTGTATTTCTCACTTCCTGTTCCTCCTCAGTAAAATACCTGCAAAAGGGCCAGCCTGAAGTGATCTAGTAGGACTTAATTTTCTAACTAAAGTTCCACTTTAATTATATTTGTTTTAAAACAAGCATGCTGTAGATAGGTGCTTCCTTGCTCACTGACGGAATTGGTTATTAAATGCATGCGTTTTCTGGGTGTATCTAATTTCACTAAGCCCTAGTTGTTTGCTAACACTCCTCCTTTAATAGCTCAGTGCGACAATTCATTTGTGTGTGTGGGGGGGGGGGGGTTAGGGACGTTGGGTCAAAGGTGATGTTATATTCTGCTTATATATTGCCTTCCTTTGTCCCCGCCCCTTCTAAAAATGCTAATGTACTTTTTAAATCCCACCTTTCTGTTTCCATCACATCCCTTTAATTTTAGAGCCAGCGAACTTCATCACTAAGTGTCTGTGCTTCTCTATGGGGTCAGCAGTATATAGCTTCCTGAAAACATCACAGCACCCTGCCTCCGCACTTCTCTCATTATAAAAATGCCTTGATGAGTGGATGTCAGTCTTAAAGAGTAAAGTGGGGTGTACATGTTAAGTAGGTTAAAAAAAAAACAACTCAGATTTCTGCATCACTTGATACACTATTGTGTGACAGAAGGCACTCCTCCCATCAGAATACACAGTGCTTCAGCCATTGGCTGGTCAAATGCTGGTTTTCCAGCAGGATCATCCGACAGAAGCTGGTCTGCTGAACCGGCCGAATTTCAAATTCGATAAGTGTGTACTCAGAACAAGTGTTTCTAAGTAGACCACATTTGCATGTAGACCCCTCTAAATATTGCCCCCCATGTAATGCTGAGCTTTTGCCTTTGATTGAAAGAACTGAAACCCAGTAATAAAGGGGCGAGCCAAGGACAGTCAGGCTGGGAAGAAAAGCGCTAGATGATGCTTGATGTCCTCCAGTCAGGGAATGAGGTAGTTTTATTTGAGCTCCAGGTTCTAATGCTCATTGTGAAACTCCCACACTGTGCAGTGAATTCAGAGTAAGCAGTTTAAGTACAGGAGAGGAGGCTATGCAGCAAAGCAACACTGAAGGTAGGGTTGGGGTTCATCTTTAACCCCCTGAGCGGTATTCACGAGTCTGGCTCGGGGTGGGATTTTAGCACCAATATCGGTAACCCCGAGCCAGACTCTGGATTGCATTGCAGTATCCACAGGCAGAGTTTACTTACCTTGTCCCTGGATCCTGCGATGCCTCCCCACTGTGTGATCGAGCTGTCTCCTCGCTCGATTCACACAGTGCCCGAGTGCCGCCGAGCTCCGTTCCCTGCGACATTACGACGCACATGGTAATGACAGCGACAATTCTGCATCTGAGCAAATTTCAGTGTTTTTTATTTGATTACATTATTGAATAATTTTTATTATAATTACATTATTTGTTATTATAGTTATTTATTATAATGTAATGATTTTGTGTTTCAAACGTTATCATACCCGGGATGTCTACTAGACTCTTTGGTCAGATTTAAGTGAGTTATTCCTAAGAATTACAGGCCTACAATATAAAACGCCAAATTTCCATGCAAATTCAGCACCTAAAATCTGACATAATCATACCGCCAGGGAGGTTAAAGCTTTGAGTTTTGACACCATGAAAAATGATAATACAATTATTGGAATACTTAAGGTGGTTGTAAACACAATACACCTAGTGAAGTGTTTGGCCTCAGGTGATGCAAAGAGATAAAAACAATCCTGTAAGTTTGACCTGTTTATCTGCAATCTTCTCTTCTCTACATTCAAAAGTCCAAAATTTATGAAGCTTGCCTGTGCTTTCAGGGGAAAAAAGAGGGGGGGGGGGGCTGAAGTTTATTCTCTGCAGATCTTAGTGAGGAGAGGTCTGATGGCTAATTGGCGGGAAAGGGACCCCCATCCCTCTCCACACACAGAGCTGAGACTCTCAATCAGTTGGAGGCCCATTGTCAGAAATGATTCATGCTGATGGCAGAGGAATGAAGCGGCAGAGAGAAATTACACTAAGTGTTCTTTAATTGAGACCCGTACATACTGTGTAGAGGTGTATATACTTTGTTTATATTTCATGTCTGAGGTTTTCAACCACTTGAACACTAGGCTCAGTTCACTTGGCTATAAAAACTGAGATTGGCCATCATAAGTTACTTTCAGCCATAAGATCTGATGGAAAGTAGCATGGCTGAAAAGTTATTCACACATGACCTAAGTGAATTGATCAAATTGTTCTTGAAAATGGGACACGACCACGGTCATTGGTAACATGGTCTTCATTGAAATTGGTGGTGTGACTCCAATCCAATCTGGCAAGAAACAAATGGAAGGGGATTTGTTTCCCTCTGTCTGGCCATATTGAATTAGGCAGTGGGGAGAAAATTGGGCATCCTCTGCATTGTGTATGGCTGTTTGATCCTGTCTTCTCTGATTCTCCCCTTCCACTGTCCCCAATCCATCTGCTGATGGAACTGAGCCTTGAGAGCACTCTGCGCATGCTCAGTTTGGTGTGTATTGAGAGGTGTGTGTGTGTGGGGGGGGGGGGGGGGGGTTGGTGCATATGATCAGCACAGGGCCAGGTGGCCAGTCGGCACTGTCCAGACAGTCAGGGGTCATGCAGACTCATTGGACAGTCGGAGCAGAATGAAACTCCTACACGCCTAACCAGTTCTCAGCCGGACATTGATAGACGTCACCAGATTGCTATATACTGCTGATGAGAAAAGGTATTTAGCAGTTTATATTTACTAAAAACGATTGCATTTCCATGTTCTGTGTATTGTGGGAGACCAGATATAGTGAATGCAGGGTCCTGGGTTTATTAACACTTTAAAGCCTAACTCTGCAGAATTGAGACCCCCACACTGCAAAGGTCAAAGTCCTAGGGGGTTGCAGAACAATCTTGTATTACCGTACTTGCCCATACCTTGCGCCAGCAGGCTTCTTTGATCCGTGTTCCATTGTAGTTGTCTCTGAAAGCTGCTTTCTGCCATGGTTGTAGCCTGCTGATAGGGCCATGGTGGAGAGCAATCTTTGGGAATGCTATACAAGATTTTGGAACAACGATTAGGCCTTGGAACATTTTTTAGCACTTTGTCATCAGAAGTTCCATTTACCAGATTTTGTCCAGGTTTGAAATTTAAGGGCTCTGCAACACTATAAAATTCTGTTGCAATGCCCTGCCTCATGCAGTTTAATGTGCGATATTCTGCACATTTACTTGTTTTTAAGGTAGCCCTTTTATTTTTGACAAGCGTTCGAATCATAAGTGCATTAAAGGCATGGGGTGCAATTCTCAATGAATAGCCTGTCCACACAGCATGTATATAGTGTGTTCCAGAGACTACATTACCAAAGCTCCTAGGTATAAAGCCCCCTGCAGTGAAGGTCTTTCGGCTTGCTCCACTTTATGTGATGATGTGGAATAACCTCATTGAGACCACCTGAAAAATTCCTTATAATTGCCTAAATATTGCTCAATCACTGCAGACACTTAGCTCTGTGCCTACTATTGATTTTTTCTTTATCTGATTTATTATCTTCCAAGATTTTATCAATATACTTTTCTGCCTTCAAGTGGAAAACACTGTGTATTGTTCATATTGAAGGAATAGATTTTTATTTATTTTTTAACCACCTGCCACCCAGGCCAATTCTGGCACTTCTCTCCTACATGCAAAAATCATATTTTTGTGCTGGAAAGTTACATATAATATATAAAAAAAATTCTGAGACCCTAGGGAATAAAATGGCAGTCGTTGACATTTTTTGTATGTTGCACAGTATTTGTGCAGCAATTTTTCAGGTGTGTGTTCGTGTTTGTTTGTTTTTTTTCCCCAAAATTTTTCGAAATAATGTGAAAGATGATGTTCTGAGTAAATGGATACCCAACCTGTCGCGCTTTAAAATTACACACACTCATGGAATAGCACCAAACTTTGGTACTTAAAAAAAATGTAGTTTAGTGTTACAGAGGAGGTCTTGTTTTAGAATTATTGCTCACTGTAACATTCGTGGTGATGCCTCGCATGTGGTTTGAACGATTTTTACATATGCGGGCATAACCTATATATGTGTTTGCTTCTGCATGTGAGCACAAGGGGATAGGGGCGCTTTCATTTTTTGCTTCGTCTTTCCCCTTTTTAATTATTTTTTGATCACTTTTATTCCTATTACAAGAAATGTAAACATCCCTTGAAAATTTAGGGCATTGACAGGTTCTCTTTACAGACAGATGTGGGGTCCTTTGCTGGAAAGCCTAAAAAAATAAATCGATCTCATGCTTTTCAGCAAAAAAAAAAAAAGCCGTGTTTACAAGGGTAATGGTAAAACACCCCACCGCTGGCGAATTTATTCGCCGGCTTCCTGATTGCATGGACGAGCCCAGGGAAGCACCAGAGAACGGCGAGAGGGGGGCTTATGTCCTCTCTCACCGCCTATAAAAGCAATCAAGCAGCTAAACGACTGCTGTGATGGCTTTTACATTGCAGGGGATTGCCTGCTGGAAAAATTATCTGGATAATGCCTGTAGCTGCAGGCATCATTCAGATGTCTCCACTTCCGGATTGACTTCATATGACGTCATCCCGGGGGAAGCGATTAAAGAGGAACCCCAGCAGATACAGCTTTATAAAGAAATCCTTTTGCGATTATATCTGCTGTGCTGTCGGGCTGAAAATCATAAGTAGAGAGAACACCTCTCAGGGATTGCAATTTTTTGTAAATGACATGCCTGTGCGCCAGCTCCTACCTAAATGCTGGAATACTGGTGACCTTCGTATGGTGGTGAAGCCCACCCTGAGTTTTGTCCCTCCTGTACTTTGGCTAATTGCTCCCCACAATCCTATCTGTCAGATTAAAGCGAACCTTCATTGTGTGTTATGACCTGGCCAGACACCATTCAATACGGTGACCAGACATCCCCAGTTTCAGGGAACAGTCCCCTGAATGAGGACACTGTCCCCGGACCAAGTCTGTCCCTGGTTTTGTCCCCAGATTGGATTTAATAGGGGGCAGGGGCAATTTCAAAGACAGTCAGTGCAGAATTAAAATTAAAAAAATAGAATTACACCCCCCCCCCCCCCCGCTCCGCCGTGCCTACTAGCATAGGGGGGGTTGTATTTTTCCCATTATCTGTGCCCCTTTCTGATGATCATGTGCTGGTCGGAGCAGAGGTAAAATTTCTTCAGTTTCGGGTGCATGCCCATTCAGCTCCACTCGCATGTTCTTCTGTCTTGGCTCAAATCCTGGCCAGCCACCTGCCTTCCCTGGCAGAGTGGTCTTCCTCTGCTTCCCATCCAGTAGTAGCCGGGGCCCGAAGAGTAAGACTTGAGAGGCTGAGAGGCGGGTGACGACTGGCAGAGAGTCGCTGATTGTTGCCATTACTAATAAAGAAAAAATATGTCCCCGGAATTCATTTTAAAAATCTGGTCACCTTACCATACGATGCCCCGATTACCTTTTTGTTCTATTATTTTCATGCCCTTCTCTGATATAGTTCTTCTTTTAATATGATTAACTTACTTCATGGTTGAGCTCCACTAACTGCCATCCCCTTAACCAGTGAGCATAGGCCCGGTAGGCCAAATGTCGGTATTTGTGCAGCAACTCATTTGTTTTGCATTTTAATATACTGAATGGGCAAACGCAGGAAGTAGTTTGACAGCGTCTTCCCGCAGGGATGTAGTCCCAAGGGAGGGGGGCAAACACGCTGACTTAACCCCCAGCCAGAACGGCTCGGATGATGGGGACAAGCTTGTTGAGGAGGAACAGGAAGTGAGAAATTCAGACAAAGGGAAACAATTTTTTGTGAAGGGAAATCAAAGGAAAAAGTGAACCAACAATGCACTAGCTTAAATGAACCTGTTTAGAAAAAAAAATAACCTTTACAACCCCTTTTAATGTTCACAAAACGCATATTTTGCAAATTTATGGAAATCTATTTTGAGCATGTTGGGCGAATGTTGAAATATGTCAATTTGAATATTCGCTGTTTATGCCTAAACAGACTGACCATAGTAAATCAGTTCTTTGTGTAATTTTAATATTTTTGTTTTGTATAATCTAATATGTATGCAATACATTTTTATTAATTTTTTTTCCATATGAATGTTTCTACAGATGTAAGGCTCTGTAGTGTTTACATCTAGGCATTGCTATTTTACCAGTGTTTTTTTGTTTTGTTCTGGCGTTTTCTGCAGTGTTTTTGTACAGGCATTTTGACGTTGACAATTCACCAATGAAAAAGCAGTAAAAATGCCTGTAATCTGCCAAAAAAGAAGCTCATGTACTTTTTTGAGAGACCTGCATTTTGCTTAAAGCAGAGTTCCACCTAAAAATGGAACTTCCGCTTAACCCACTCCTTACATGTGGGTAACATTTGGCATGTAATTTTTTTGGGGGGGGAGTGGGGGCTTCAGGAGAAGGGGACTTCCTGTCCCACTTCCGCCGAGGGGCTGGTAAGGCGATTAGCTTAATCGCCTTATTGCAGCCCCTCCCTGTAGGCGAGCACCTGTCCAATCGGACGGCACCGCTCGCGCATGCGCAGTGGGTGCCCGGCCGTGAAGCCGAAAGCTGTCACTGCCGGGTGCCCACACTAGGAATGAAGACGCCAGCCGGCGAAGGGGGGCGAGGAGCGGAGCCCCGGCCGGCGCGTCGCTGGAGCCGTGGAGCAGGTAAGTGTCTGTTTATTAAAAGCCAGCAGCTACACTTTTTGTAGCTGCTGACTTTTAATAAACTTAAAAAAAGGCTGGAACACCTCTTTAAGGCAACAGAAAGCTCAGATGTGAACGCAGGGGCCATTAAATGAAAGAGTAGGGCGTTTTTAGATCTGAGGCTTAGAGCAGAAAATTGTCCAAAAACACCTAGATGGAGTCCCACGGGCACTTTATTTAATTTTTTTGTTTTGTGTGGTGGTGTGGGGGTTGTTTTTTTTTTTCCCCCTTCTAGATCATGTGACTTCTGGTATCCGGGAGCATTGTTGGTGTTTTACATTGTCAGAGACTGCATTGTATTCATTATCAACTGATATCGCTAAGAAAGTTGCATTAAACTGACCCTATGGTAACACTAGCCCTGTAAAACAAAGCCATCTATACTTAAAGCAGAACTTCCCTATTTTTTTTTAGTCATCTTTAGGGGTGCAACGGATCGTCATTGATCTGTGATCCGAACCGAAAAAGATTGATCCGAACCGCACACACGTGATCCGAGGATTGTTTTCTAAAAAAAAATGTTCAGTCCACACACAGCGTGGTCATGGCGAACGGAGGAGCTTGAATGCCCCGCGTCATTTAAATCCCCTGTATGGGAGCATTTTGGCTTCCCTGTCAAATATAATGATGAAGGAAAGGGGTTAGTGGATAAAACCGTGACGGTGTGTAGGCACTGTGGCACAAGAATGCCATATGACAGTGGGAACACATCATGTATTGTCACTAGGGGTGCAACTGATCCGTACGGATCAGCACCTTCGGGTCGGGACACACGGCGATCCACGGGCCTCCTGGTCCATAGGAAAGGCCGCGGCTTCGGCCTAGCTATCGAAGCGGCGGCCATTGAGGTCCACCCGGCGCGGGGGATGCAGGCTGCTCCTCGGAAGTTTGTGGGCACTTGAGCTCAATATGTCATTGACTCCTAACAGCCCAGCGATGAGCTCCATGCTGCACCTTGAGGAATCCACACGGGGAGCCGCTGCCGCCGCCGCACTGGGCGTCCTGCTGCTTGCCAGAGAAGAGAGAGGAGGCGATCGGGGGGATCTGTATGGACTGAGCACGTAGGGGGGATTTTCACTAGACACTCAGCCCGCCGATCAATGACACTAAAGGGATCTGATGATTGGGATAGTTCAGGTCAAGGTAGGGAACTGGTGACACCACTTTCATACATGGGGCTGCGACTTCCACTTGGCTGCACATATAAGTATTGCGAGATGCAGTTATTTCATCACAAAACAGAGCTTATACGCTTAAATACAGTATTTGTAAATCTGACGGACTGTTTAAATGTGAAAATCAGAGGTGTTCTGTCACATTAGCAATAAACAGTCCGTCGGATTTCCAAACACTGTATTTAAGCACATAAGCTCCGTTTTGTGTTGAGAAGAACTGTGAAATCTAAAACTCTGGTGGGTGTAACAAGATTTGTCTTTTTTTTTTTTTTTTGCTGATCCGAAAATGATCCGATCCGTGACTCCTGATCCGAGGATCGATCCGATCCGTGAGTTTTTTGATCCGTTGCACCCCTAGTCATCTTTCCATCTATTAAAACTTCTGCCCTTGCTGTTTTTAACTTTGCATAGTAAAAATAAAAAAATAAAAATTCTGCCAGGAAACACCCTATACGGCCCACTTCATGTTTCTTGTCTGGTAAAAAGCCTAGGCTTATAACATCATGCACCCTCTCTCTCGGAAGGTAGGACGGAGGAGTCGTAAGAGGGCCAATGAGAGCAGGAGGTGTGTGTGTAAATCCAGGCAGTGAACAGGCAGCATCTTCAGCTGCTCACTGTTAAAATGATTGCAGCCAAGCTTAGTGGAGGGAGATTTCTGTAGCATATTTGGCAAGTACAGATTTGCAGTGTGTATGTGTGTATGTATGTATGTATGTATGTATGTATGTGTATATATATATATATATATATATATATATATATATATATATATATATATATATATATATATATATATATTAGTGCTGTCAATTAAACGCGCTATTAACGGCGTTAACGCAAACCCACGTTAACGCCGTAAATTTTTTTATCGCGCGATTAATGAGGCGGCGTTCGGGGGTTATACCGGGATGATGCCTGCAGCCGCAGGCATCATCCCGGTACCGTTGTTTAGAGCGGGCGTTTGGCTATCCAAACATAACAACCGATGCGGCTAAAAGCCGCTCGGTTGTTATGCCGGAGGAGCGGGAGGGGACATCCCCCCCCTCCCGCCGCCTTTCGCCGCTCTGACCGGGCCTCCCGTCCCACCGGGAGACCCGATCCTCCATCCGGCGCCTTCTGTGTCCAGGCGGCGGAGACTGACACTAAGCCGTAAACGGCTTTGATTCAGTCTCCGCATTGAAACCACGGAAGCGACGTCATGACGTCACTTCCGGGTTTCTCGGCTGCCAATGGCGCCGGATTTAAAAAAGTACACAGTATTCAGAATCGCCGTTTTCGGCGATCTGAATACTTTGAAGTGCAAAGGAGGGCTCGGAGGTCTTTTAGACCCCCGATCCCTCCATAAAGAGTACCTGTCACCACCTATTGCTGTCACAAGGGATGTTTACATTCCTTGTGACAGCAATAAAAGTGATCAAAATGTAAAAAAATTAAAAAAACACAATTTAATATTATAAAAAAATTAAAAATAAATAAGAAAACAAAAAAAAAATTTTTGGCGCGATTAATCGTGAATTAACTATGACATTAATGCGATTAATCGCGATTAAAAATTTTAATCGCTTGACAGCACTAATATATATATATATATATATATATATATATATATATATATATATATATATATATATATATATATATATATATATATATATATATATATATATATATATATATATATATATATATATATATATATATATATATATATATATATTATGCAAAGTGGTTGGAGGGATGGTTTTTATTACAAATTATGTGAGCAGACTGCAGTTCCCATGTAACATTTTCCTGTCCCTCGGTTTGAGATGCCACTGCTTCACTGCTCCTCAGCTGCTTCCAGGTGTACCTACTTCTCCCGTCGCACACGGTAGTTCCTCCTACCAGCTTGTGCATGACTGCAGGAAAGGTTGGATATTGGCAGCGAATGGGAACAGTGAAGGGGTGGTATTTCACGACACAGGCCGCTAAAAAGGGGCTTCTTTTACAGGGCTTGTGTTTTGGGTTGACAGGGTCTCTTTAGAAGAATCTTTCACATGCATTGCTATTTAGAAAAGGGTTGCAGATCTGGTTTATAATTGTGCAATTGTCTTTGTTTTATAGGAACACTTCAGCCAGGAGAACACACATTCCCCTTCCAGTTTCTGTTACCAGGTAATGTCAGCAAATGAGATTGACCAATATCCATTTGTCAGATAGGCAATGTATCGTAGCTGTCTCTATCTGAGGAAAAGTGAACCAGTTTCACTGGTTGGCAAGTCACTGACCCAGAAGGGAGGGGAGGGTGTGGGTGGGAAAAAGCCTGCAGCAGAATAGTGAGGGTGTGGGGTAATGCTTGCAGCAAAATAGTGGATGTGTTAAATATTTGCAGAGTAGCGGGGGTGTGGCCGGGGGGGGGGGGGGGTGGAGTAGCGGGGGTGTGGCCGGTGGGGTGGAGTAGCGGGGGTGTGGCCGGTGGGGTGGAGTAGCGGGAGTGTGGCCGGGGGGGGTTGAGTAGCGGGAGTGTGGCCGGTGGAGTGGAGTAGCGGGGGTGTGGCCGGGGGGGGTGGAGTGGAGTAGCGGGAGTGTGGCCGGGGGGGGTGGAGTGGAGTAGCGGGAGTGTGGCTGGGGGGGGTGGAGTGGAGTAGTGGGAGTGTGGCCGGGGGGGGTGGAGTAGCGGGAGTGTGGCCGGGGGGGGGTGGAGTAGCCGGAGTGTGGCCGGGGGGGGGGGGTGGAGTAGCGGGAGTGTGGCTGGGGGGGGGGAGAGAGAGTAGAGGGGGTGTGGCCAGAGGGGGGGGGGAGGCTTACTGATGCAGCCATTAGCTTGGAACTCTTCAGACTATGGACATACTGTATGTCCAGAGAGCTCAAGGAGTTAAAGAAATGCCACAGGTTCTTCCTTTTAATTGCAATGCGTAACTCTAATACATAAAAATGTGCTCTACACAATGCATTGATCTTGAGTGAGTGAGAAACTTGTATAGCGCAACACATGCGAACTGAATCGCCTTCATGTCGTTTTTTTTTTCCAGCTTCAGCGCCGACGTCCTTCGAGGGGCCGTTTGGTAAGGTGACCCATCAGGTGAAGGCAGTTATAGAAACACGAAAGTTGTCCAAAGATTACAAATCCAGTAAACTTTTCTACATCCTGCGACCCCTGGACTTGAACGAAATCCCAGATATAGATGTAAGTTTTTTTTTTTTTTTTTATCCCCATTTCAAGGGTTAGTTCACCCAAAACGGATATGTTGGTCATTAGAAAACACTTGTTAGTTGAATTTCTTTTTTTTCTTCTAGAAGTTTGTTACTTATGCCCCGTACACACGGTCGTTTTTCGGCATTAAAAAAAACTACGTTTTTCCAACTTCATCATTAAAAACGACGTTGCCCACACACCATCGTTTTGGAAAAATTATGAACAAAGCGCGGTGACGTACAACACGTACGACGGCACTCGAAAGGGGAAGTTCTATTCGCCTTTGGGCTGCTTTTAGCTGATTACTTGTTGGCAAAAGACGATTCGCGCTTTTTTTTGTCTGTTACAGCGTGATGAATGTGCTTACTCCATTATGAATGGTAGTTTTACCAGAACGAGCGCTCCCGTCTCATAACTTGCTTCTGGGCATGCGTGGGTTTAAAACGTTGTTTTTGTCCACACACGATCATTTTTTACATCACGAAAAACGACATTTTTAAAAACGACATTAAAAAATGCAGCATGCGCAATTTTTTTTTTTTTTTGTTTTGGTTTTTCAGAGGATTGAAAAACGATGTGAAGCCCACACACGATCATTTTTAAACTACTTTTTTTAAAACGTTGTTTTTTTTAATGCCGAAAAATGATCGTGTGTACGCGGCATTAGGAAGGCCATGAACTGTGTGAATATCTTCTATGGTTGCAAGAAAGAAATTTACACAATTCCCCCATTAACATAGACAGTGCTAACAGGGGAATTGGCAATTGTCTTCTCCTGGCAGGGGGGTGGGCAGTGGAAGCCATCCCTGTCAGGAGAAGATTATCGTTGGTGGCCAGAGCAGCTTCTTGTGATTGCAAGCAAATCTGCCAGGCCCGTAATACCCAAGTTAATTGATCAACTTGGTATATTTAGCCTGCTCATCGATTCGACCCACGTATGGGCAGCCAAAACTTTCAATGGCATGCCTTGTGTATCTGTCACGTCTGATCTCTAGTTTGATATATCTAAAACCAATGGCAAAAATGTATTTCATTGCAGCCTGCCAGTCCTTGGATGTAGCTGTATTAGATTTCCTTTTAGTCCTTGTCGGATTACTTTTACAGACCAAACTGTCCAGCAGAAGTGTCAGTAATAGGGTTGGGACAAACCATTAGGCTGGATTCACACTTATGCTGTGTGAATTCTAGTTCTGTTATCTCTGCAAAGAGATAAGAGAGCTGTTCAGCAGATCATCTCCGTTTTAGCTTCGAATTTGGAGACCTGGGGGAGGGGAGAAGTGTATTGAGGAGAATGAGAGAAATCCTGAAGAGAAATTAACACATCTGCGAATCAGATGCGTACCCATAGAAGATAATGGGCCTGAATTCACACCTGAGCAATGCCTAGAAAACGCACACGTTTTTTGGGCAATGCGCAGTGCGAATGCATCGCACATATGTAAACCAGCCTCCTTAAAATCAATGTATTTTATAATGTTATGCGAATTGGATGCGGTTTAAGCCGCACTCAATTTGCGTAGGTGTGAACCCGACCTTAATCACTAACGGGATGCTTACAATGGTCAGTTTTGTTAATTATGTAAAACCTTTTTATCCCAAAAGGAAACAAACCTTTGTAACTACTTAAAACGTTTTAGCTGGAGTTTGGTTTTTAGTTTGTTAATCAAGTCCATTCAAATTTGCTAGTGCATCGAACACGGCGCTGTCCTTGGACTGACAATGCTGCTGTTCTAAGTTGTCCCCAATGCTTCTCTATAGAGTGGAAACATCCTAACACAGGAAGTGGGTTACTGGGCGGATTAGAGGACCATAAAGGGGGGGGGGGGGAAGCCTGAAGCAGAAAACCAATTCAGACACCACGTTTAAAAATTGCTAAAGTGGTTGTAAAGGTAAAGAAAAATATTTGACAGCCTCTCTGTTCTATTAAGTTATCCTACACTGTGTAAATGTTTTTATAAAACGATGCCTGTAAATGCCTTTTCATGTCTTTTATGGCTGGTTGTGTGACCTCCAGCCACGCTCCTTACATCTAAGGGTTACAGCGGAGGGGGTGGAGATCCTCCTCTGATGTCAGCTGGGGAGGTCATGTGACCACAGTGCTGGCTGCTCAGCCCCTTCCCCTGTAGCCCTTAGATCAGAGGAGGAGAGCGGCTGGTGGTCACGCG
Source organism: Rana temporaria (assembly GCF_905171775.1). Classification (NCBI taxonomy): domain Eukaryota; kingdom Metazoa; phylum Chordata; class Amphibia; order Anura; family Ranidae; genus Rana; species Rana temporaria. The sequence goes on from NC_053497.1 coordinate 114,960,201, forward strand.
ACTGGTGGTCACGCGACTGGCTATAAAAGATGTGTGATGTGTGATGAGGTATCTTTCAGGTGTAGCGCTACCCCCGAAGGAGCCGCTGATTTGTTGTTGGGATCGGCGTATTAAGTTACCGTAATGTTGTCTAGGGGTGCAGGTGGAGAACTGAGTAGTGAGCGAATGTCCAGACAATGAATAAAGGTTTTCCAATGCTTTATTTCCAGACCAACACGGCCAACATTAACATCAAGTAGGAAGGAAAAGGTTGATTAAGCAAGAGGGAGAACTTTGCGGTATCAGGCCTGGATATGAACTGAGCAATCCTGCTCTCAGTAGTATCAAAATTGTAGTACGTTGCCACTCTAGCCAGAGTGGGTGAAGTGCCCCCGGGCAGACTCCTGCCACGAGCCTGGCAGCCGAAGTGTCACTTAGGATTGCTGGGAGGAACAGATCTCTCTCACAGACCTGGCGCAGGGGACTCAGGCCACAGGCCAATTACTTTGGATGAGCTCAATGGACGAATTGAGCGAATCCTCCCAGTAGATTTTAGCATGGGTCACCGGATGACAGCAAAGAGTACCTGTCAGCATTCCAGTCACCAGATCCCCGATTGGTTCGTTCAAGCCCTGTTGGACAACCTGCCTCCGGGTTCTCCTCAAGCCGACCCCCCCCAATCGAACGGCACCCAGCCTGGGATCCTTCAATAGAACTGGGGACCCAGTAAGTCACTGGGGCCCCTCTCAGCAATGTAGAGCTCCGCGTTGTAATTGACCCCAGGCCTGGAAGGCCATCGTTCGGGGTCCGTTGGATGCGCGCACCCTGAAGGTGGATGCCGCACCTGGAACCGGGACCCCACGGAAAAAGGACCAAGAACAATGGCGTCTGCCACAGATATACCCTCCCCCAGCATGCCCAGCGAGGGAAAACTCCTCTAATTGGCTACTGGGGAAAAGTGGCTCTGCCAGAACCCCTCTAGCGCCACCTGTCGCCCAGGGGTGGAAACACCCCTGGAGCGCAGACTGACCTACAGGACAGTTCAGGAATGACAGCAGCCCAAATTTCAACAAATTGTGAATGGGAGCAAAATAACTCTCCCATTCCCCCACTAACTTTAGCGTAGTGCCCATACTGAAAGTAAGGGGGCGCTACATAGGTTTTATAAAAACATTTTGCACAGATAGAACAGCCATGGGCTGGCAGTAATATTTCTTAACCTTTTTACTGCCAGCTACTAAAAGCAGCACGAGGGGGGGTGGAGATGACGCAGGCAAGGTGGGGGAAGAGAGGAGAGCAGCGGGATAACGAAGTCATGTAAACTGACCACGGTTAATTGTGTATCTGCAGCCATGATTACCGTGGTCGGCACACGGGAGACACAGGAATAGGCAGGATCAACCAGGTTTTTGACAGCTTAGAGAGGTACAGGTTAGACGGCACAAGCACTGTGCTGCTTAATCTGCTATAGGAGAACAAGTTTTTTTTTTCTTTAGTTTTTTTTGGAGAGGGGGGGGGGGTGTTTACAACCACTTTTAAAGTATAACTAATTGTCCTGTTTACCATTATCCTTGGAAGTGAAAGTAAAAAATTCATTGGTTATTACCAGAAAAGTATTGGAGGGGAGATATTCCAATGGGGGACACTAGTTGAAGTGACTATACTGCAGAAATTTCCTCTCACTTCCTGTTTGGCTATGTGACTTACTCTATCCAAAATGAAGAAAAAAATGTTTTAAAAATTCTATTTTAAGCTAAAATGAAATGGGATGGACCCGTTTTTATTTAAAAGTTTGAGTTGTAAGAGACAACTTGTTCTACTATGGCAGGGGTGTCAAACTCAATTTTATTGTGGGCCGCATCAGCATTATGATTGCTCTCAAAAGGGCCGGTTGTATCTGTAAGATTAGATGCCCAGCGTATCGCCTCCCCTTACATTAGATGTCAAGAGCCACCCCACAATCAGAAGTTGAGTCTCCCACTCTCCCTTGCATCACAGTGCACCCTCTTTTCCTTATGCTGCTGCTGGGAAGAAGCTGAAAGCATTGCTTGAAAGCAGAAAGTAAGGGTCTGGAGGAGGACCAGAGGAGGGCTGGATCTTTCCTGCAGCTGCATGAGAGGTGCGAGGGCCACATGAAATGGCCTGGAGGGCCGGATTCAGCCCGCGGGCCTTGTGTTTGACACCTGTGTACTATGGCATAGACTTCAGTTTAATTTTACTTTTACTTCTTTTCTTCCAGCAACTCAGTTGCGCTACCGCCACCAAGAAGTTTAACTACAAGCTAGTGAAATCAGGCCAGCTGCTGCTCAGTGTGACCTCTGACACGCGGGGCTATATAGTGGGACAAGCTATCAAAATTCACACAGATGTGGAAAACAAGTCCGGTCGGGACACAGGGGCCATCGTGGCATCTCTTATCCAGGTGAGGGTGGTAGGAGCTGCTTCCAAAATGTGCTTAAACTATTTGCTATGCCTTTTTTTGTGTCTGTGTGTGTGTGTGTGTGTGTGTGTGTGTGTGTGTGTGTGTGTGTGTGTGTACGTCTATAATAATAATAGATATAGATATATATATATATATATTGTTTGTTTGTGTGTATGTAATATATATATTATTTTTTTTTTGGCTAGATTTTTGGTAAAGCTAGAGCTCAGTTTTTCACCCAGGCACTGCTGTATTTTACCGATTCACCCACCCCCTCTCTTCTCTCCATAATCTGGTGATCCTGGATTGCACCTTCTGATGTTGCTGGAACACACTCCATGCTGTCTCGCACACACAGAATCCTAATCTAAAAAATTGGATGCATGCTTTATTCTGTAGGGTAGTACACAGAATTCGGATCAAGATCTGACAGAATTCAGATTTTTAGCTCAGCAGGTTGTGCTGCATTGCATAATAGATGGATATTTCCAATTGTCTAATTTTATTTTGAGTACTCCTTATTTATCAAAAGTTACCAGTAGGGGGCACACGTCACCATAAAAAGCAGCTCCCCAGGCATGCTCAGAACATGATTGCATAACCAGTCCTGCTGACAGATTAATGTAGATAATGACCTGTTGTGAGGACAGCCAGTGCGTGTTTTTGGTTTTGTGTGTGGTTTTTGGTTTTGTGTGCGTGTTTTGTTTTGTGAAATGGTGATAAAATGATGCCAGGTGTTTATTGCTGTATGTGGCCTTCACGTAAATTTTTTCTTGGTGGTCATTGTCCCCGATATAGAACATGATGGAAAATCTAAAACTCTGTGTAGATAGATAGATAGATAGATAGATAGATAGATAGATAGATAGATAGATAGATAGATAGATAGATAGATAGATAGATAGATAGATAGATAGATAGATAGATAGATAGATAGATAGATAGATAGATAGATAGATAGATAGATAGATAGATAGATAGATAGATAGGATATAGATCGATCCAAAATGTTTTAAGTAGGAAAATTAAATAAATAGAACCTTTGTCAGGTTTTTGCTTTCTGTGCTTCTAACACTCATCCATTTGGTTTGTTCCGGTGACCATTGTCCCTGGGAATTTAAAGCGACGAAAACTCCAAATTTTGCAGTTGTCGTCAGAGCAGGAAAGTTGGGGGGGAAATACTTTTTTATTGACGTCTATTGTAACTGCTGTCTTAGGGGGGATTTCCCTCACTTTGGAGAGATTCTCTCACTTTCTCTCGTGTCTCTGGGACAGGAAATAAAATGTATTTATCCAGGGGGACACCGATGCAAAGTGATCAAAACTAAAACTTACCAGAATTTTAACCTATCCATACTTCAAAAAGAAGCAACTTTTTGGCCTTGTACATACTTTAGCCCTCGTTCACTTCAGCATGATTTCAAAGCTGCCTGATTAGTGGGATTTTTTTTTTTTTTTTTTTTTTAAATATGCCATTTCATTGCGGCTTACTACTTAATTTGACAGAAGTCAATGCAAGTTGCAACAATGAAATCGCAAAATAGTCCAGCAACCTTTTTCAAAGTTGCCGCAACATGAGTCGCAACAATTTGAACGGTTACATTGCGGGCAATGAGGTACGACTTGAACTTTTGATTTTGAACTGACAAATTGCACTGGTGTGAAACGGGGCTTAATGTATTTCCTTACCAAGGAAAAAACTGAAGACTTTTTTTTTTATAAGGCAAAATTTATGTTTCAAGGGATTTGTCAGAATTGGAAATGCTTAATATGTAGATTGTATAGTAAGGGAGATCTTTTAAAAACAAATGGTTTCCTCCCATCCAGCATCCTGAAGGGGTACTGCAAGGTGTCGTTCGCAAGCTTCATTTAGCTTAGTGACCGCTAACATTAGGCAAAGAATGCACAGAAGGAAAAACAAATGTAAAAATTTATTACATTTTTTTTGGTGAAGGTGTGGTGTGTGTGTGTGTGTGTTTTTTTATGTATAAAAAAAAAAAAAAAATATATATTTTTTTTCCTCCTTTCTTCTGAACTCAGAAAGTTGCCTACAGATCAAAGCGATGCGTCTATGACCTGCGGACAATCGCAGAGGTTGAAGGTGCTCCGGTGAAGGCTTGGAAACACGCGGTATGGGACGAGCAGATCTTGGTGCCGGCTTTGCCACAGTCAATCTTGCAAGGCTGCAATCTCATCCAGATAGACTACTACCTCCAGGTGAGGCACAGCCCCTGCTATGGGGCCACAAAGCCCCCTGTATTTCTTTGATGTCTTCAATGTTCAGGATAGATGACACAGTTGGTCTTTATCAGCTCTTGGCCAACAGTAAAGCTTAAAAAGAAGGGCAGTTTATTAAATCCACTTACTGTGATATATAAAACTTGAGTATCAAATGGTACTTTTTTTTTTAATAGGCTTATTTCCTGCATGCTTTAGCTTATACAAGAGTAGTGTGAACAGCAAGTTTTTACAAAGCATTTTTAGAGCTTTCAGCAAGCTTTGTTTGAAGCCTTTTGAAGTGCCTTTCAGTTCCAGTTTGTAAATGTTGAACACAGATCCTAATGAGAGGGCTGATTGTCACTTTTAAACTGCTAACAGGCTTCAGCACTACGTCAAGCTTGTTGAAAGCCTGCTAGCAGTTTGTTAAAAGTATATTCAGGAATCTCATTTACATCTGTGTACCGCATTTTCAAACAGGAGCTGAAGGGCGCTTGTGTAACAGAGTTTTATTGCCTATGCAAAAATGGATCTACTATCTTTTAAACCAGGTGAATTATCCACAGCACCACATGTGTTCTGAAATCTCCACCAAATGTGCTCCAACTATGTTGTACACCACCACTCACCAGATAGGGTTGACCTCAAAATTATAAATGTCGGCTGTGCATTTTTCACCATGATCTCCAGATTAAAAAAAAAAAAAAAACAACTTGGTAGGAATACCCAATTATTTCATACAGTATGGAGACTTTCATCTGTAGGGTCCCACCACAACACGAAAGGCTGCCTGGAGCTGTATTCACAGTAAATCCTGGGCTCTCCCACATCCTTGCACTAAAGCAGGTCCAGCAAACCAGTGCGATTTTATGTCACCTGGTAAACTTTTACTTTATGCATTTCCTTGGGTGACTTTAGGTGTTTTTGTTTGTTTGTTTGTTTGTTTGTTTGTTGGCTTCTTTGGAACCTTTTTGCTAATTTCTTTGATCTTTCTACCCTAATTTGGTCTTGCACGGTTTTGGAACCTATTATTCTTATTCATTAAGCAATCGTAGTTTTTTTCTTTCCAACTCTCTACTTCTTTTTCCAATTGAAATAAAAAAAATTCTAATCGATAAAGCAGTAATTCCCTCCCCCAAAAATTAAAAAAGAAAACCATTCTTTGATTTTGGCATCTGTGAGTCAAGTGTTAGGGGTGAGGCCGGCCATACACAGTTCGAATCTCGGCCAGTTCAGCAAGCACCAGCTGAGATACTAACCTTAAAGGGGTTGTAAAGACAAAAATATTTTCCTCTTAAATTAAAGTCTGACAGTAGCTGATAACGTAAAAAGTAATGTTTTGCATTATAACTAGTTTGATACCTGTTGTTGAAATCGAGCTGTTTTATTCACCTCCGTCACTCCTGAATCGTTATTCTCACTGACTTCCTGGTTTGCGGTGCGCATTCATTCTTGTTACATCACGGCCTAATGGGAACTATAGTTCCCATTAGGCTTGGCCTCCATGCCTGTGAGGGATAAGAGAGCATCTTCACGCAGGGCTGTAGTCATAGGGAGGGGGTGAGCACATTCTGCTTTCCACCATGCAAAACAGCTCAGATGCTGGTGGAAAGCAAGAAGAGGAGAGACAGGAAATGGCATTTTCAAACCTGAATTACTGTATTTTGGAGGTCAAAAGGAAAAACGGGGTAAGTGATATTTAAATGCTCTAGCTTACAGCAATCAATTGATCTAATAAAAAACGAACCTTTAGTGTTCCTTTAATGTGCAGGCTGAATGTACCAAGTTGACGTATCGCCTCGGGTACAACCAGCCTGCCGGATTTTGTTGCGATTTAAAGCTAGTGGCTACTATAGCCGCTAGCAACCACTGTCTTCTCACAACAAAGATGTCTTCCCCCCCGCCCTTCCGCTAAGAGCAGACAATTGCCGATTCCCCTGTCAACCAGTAGTTGCAGGGAAGACATTTGCCCAGTGTATGGCCTGCATAAGATCCCATCCTAATCTGTGTGCCTTTTTAATCCTCGTGTGACTTGTTTCTCGAATACATAACCCAACTATCTAAACAAACCCCCAGTATCGTGTTTAAGTGCAGTGTCAAAACTTCATCTATATTTACTGTCTCTAAGAAATCAAAAATAAATGTGTATTATATATATATATATATATATATATATATATATATATACACACTCTATCTCTCTTTTATCATTAAAAAGCAGTTATTGAATTGCAATGAGGCGGCGTTGCCTAGGCTGTGATGTTTGATTTAATCTGCTGCAGACGGAATGAACCAGTTGCTCAGGTCACTTGGTGACCACTGAGACTCTGCATTGTCCCTTTGTAGCAAGTCACATGGTTAGTGGCCTCAGCAGGTGACATTTTGTGAAAAACTGTACAGGTACCACAATTTACATGATTGTGTCATCTGAGTCGGCATCTCCGTTCAAGAAGTAATCGATAACAATGGATAATTCTGGTAGAAAAACAAACAAAGGCATTTTAGGGGAATTTGTTTTATGATCTTTGTGAGAAGTAATAATTTTCATTTAACTGGTAAACTTGCCTAGTATGCATGCCTTTACTTTTCACCAATATTACTGATGCTAGGGTCCACTATAACGAGGTATTCTATTTGTTTGCCAGCTATATTAACCCAAACTGGTTTGGCTGGTAATTCTACTTCTAAAATGGGAACTGAAATCTGATTTGTTTGGTCTTTTTGACGTTTTAAAGAGCGTCACCGTGTGAGACCAACATCTGCTGAACCCCCCCTTCTTTAAATAACGCTGATTGGCACAAAATGAAGATTGCTGCTTAGTCATCAGGGTCTGTGTCATGGACTGTGTCTTCTGCAAATGGGATTAAATAGAATTTGTGGAGGAAGAAGCAGAACGCAGTTACACCGACATTCTGACCAAAGTCAAATTATCCGGCTGGGCTTTAATGAGTTATCGAGTTTATATTGACGTTGTCCTTCCTCCTCTAGAACAAGATGTTCTAGAGACAGAATGGGAAGGCACTTGTGTTCACCTGAAAACAGAGCCGCCTTTGTGCGTTCAGTATTGGCTTCCTGGTGAAAGTGCCGGGGTTTTCTTAAAGGGACCTGACCTGTAAAACGTGTTATTTAGGACTAAAAATGTATAAAGCACACTTGCACTAGGGACCGCACCATAGTCTGTTCTAAAAGTCAGTTGCGCCCTTTTGGAAAGATGTGATGGCTACCATTAACCATTTACCTCCAGAAGATTTACCGCCCTTTATGACCAGGCCATTTTTTTTTCGATTAAGCACTTTAGTTGACAATTGCGCAGTCATGCGACACTGTACCCAAACAATTGTCCATTTATTATTATTTATTTATTTTTTTGCGCCATGAACAAAAAACAGTTTAGAAAAAAAAAAAAGCTTTTTTTTAATTTTTTACACTTAAACATAAACCAAATCAAAAGAAAAAAAATAAACACATTTCTTCATCAATTTTAGGCCAATATGTATTCTGCTACATATATTTGGTTAAAAAAAAATCCATATAGGCATATGTTTGGTTCGCGCAAAAGTTATAGCGTCCTACAAACTATGGGATTTTTTTCTTTAATTTTTTATTTGTTTTACTAGTAATGGCGGCGTTCAGCAACTTCTACTGGGACTGTGATATTGCAGCACACAGTCGGGAGACTAACTGACACTTTTGACACTTTTTGGGAACCAGTGACAAGAATACAATGATAGGTGCTAGAAAAAATATGCACGGTCACTGTATTAATGACACTGGCTGGGAAGGGGTTAACAGGGGTGATAAAAGGGTTAACTGTGTGCCTAGCCTGTTTTCTCACTGTATCGGAGGTGTATTTACTAGGGGAAGGCATTGATCCATGTTCCTGCTGTGCAGCAGCACAGGATCAATGCCTTCCCTACTGACAGAATGGCAATCTGCCTTGTTTACATAAGCAGACCGTGGTTTTGGCTCTCTGCCTAATGATTGGCCAGAACCAGGGGACATTGCCTGGTCACCGGCAGCACGCATGGGTGCCACAGACCCGGTAGTGTTGGATCATGTACTAGGTATACTGCCGCAGTATGTGTGGTGGGCGGTCGTAAAGCAGTTGGGTCAGGTGTTTAAGTGGGTGTGCCTCCTTCGCCTGATGGAGAGATCCATCCGACAATCCAAAAAGTCACTCTCCATACATTTGGTAAATGCAGCTAGAGCTTGCATCCCTTTGTTTTGGAAGCCGACACGGCCTCCGACTAAGGTCCTGTGTTATGCTTAAGTTGATGACATCCTCAATATGGTGCAAATAACTGCCACTCTAAACCATACAGAGGAAACTTTCAGGCTGGGTTTACTCTTCAACTCCAAAAAATAGCTAGTCCTACGGTGCAGATTTACCATTTATGGTGCTGCAGTTGAGAGCCATGGTTTGCTTTTCTTTTCGATCAGTTTCACATCCTGTGGGACTATTCCTTCATCAGCTTATTTTATGTTGGCCCCTGGTAACATTGACACAATAGTTGTGGCTTCTAAGAGTAATGTTTTTGGCTATGGTCTACCATGTTCTTGTTCGATCTTATGTAACATGTATAGCCATTGAATACAAAATAATAAAAAAAAAAAAAAAACATTGCTGCATCTGTGTCTTGGTAGCCTTTCCAGCTGTAGGAGTCTGATGCTTGGTGCCACCATGACGGTGATAACGGGTCAGTAGGCGACCTTCCTATAGTACTTGCTTGGAAGTGTCGGGTCGCCTGGGCAGTGATTTTTAGCACATGGGCTAAGTGTGGTGTAGGAGAGAAGGAGTCATCAGAGAAAACATTTTAATAAGGGTCACTTCAAAGTGGACCTGTGATGAATTTCTGTAAAATAAAGTATGGTGCCTAAAGAAAATCAAGGGCTTTTGTACTCCTTACCCTGAATGCTCTGTGCTTGTAGTGGTGGGTGCATTCTGGTTCTGGAAGCTCGGTTCTAAAAGTTTGCTTTAATGCCTAGCCCTCTGCATACACTCATGTCTCCTTTGCTTCTCTGCCTGGCAATGGGAGTAAAGAAGTTCCCAGTATGGGGTTCCTGCATTTCCCTTCCATTAGTGCTTGGCCCATCTCCTTCACATGGAGGTAGCTGGAAGTCCTTAGTGCTCTTGTTGGTAAATGGAGCAGCAGGGTTAAAGCAAACTTCCACTTTGAAATTTAACTTGAAGCCTACCTATTAATCGTAAAGAGAACCAGTCACAAAAGGGCGTATGTTGGCGAAGTCTTCATAGTTATACTAATGTAGCGCTACCCCCGCAGGAGCCGCTGGTTGTTTTGGGATCGGTGTATTAAGTTACCTCTTACCGTTGTCTAGGGGGGAAGTTGATGAGTAGATTAATAAGCGAATGTCCAGTCATCAAATGTTTTCTGAATGCTTTATTTCCGGCCAATTTCCGACATGACCAACATCAACATAAGGTAGAGAGAAAAGGTTGATGAAGCGAGAGAGAGAACTTTGCAGTATCAGGCCTGGATATGAAGAGAGCGATCCTGCTCTCAGTAGTAGTAGATACAGTTCGTAGCCAGAGTGGGTGAAGCGCCCCCGGACAGACTCCTGCCACGAGCCTGGCAGCCGAAGTGTCACTATAGGTGGCTGGGAGGAACAGGTCTCTGCCACAGACCTGGCTCTAGTGGGCCTCTGCCACAGGCCTAGAACTTGGATGAGCTGAATGGTTGAGCTTATCCTCCCAGTAAATTGTGCTAGGGTCACCGGTTGACAGTGGAAGTGTACCTGTCAATGCTCCGGTCACCAGATCCGCGATGGTTCGTTCAAGCCCTCTTGGATAACCTGCCTCCGGGTTCTCCTCAAGCCAATCCCCCCCCACCGGGCGGCACACAGCCTGGGATCTCCTCAGTAGAAGGGGGACCCAGTAAGTCACTGGGGCCCCTTAGCAGCATCAGTCACTCCAGGCCAGGAGGGCCCAGAGTCTTGAACTCCGTGTAGGCCATAGTGGTGGGGCCCGCGATGTGCGCACACCCTGAAGCTGGGTGCCGCACCTGGAACCCGCGAAGACCACAAGAAAAATGGCGTCTGCCACAGATATACTCTCCCCCGCATGCCCCGTGAGGGAAAACTCCTCTAATTGTCTGCTGGGGGAAAAGTGGCTCTGCCAGAACCCCTCTAGCACCAACTGTCGCCCAGGGGTGGAATCGGCACCCCTGGAGCACAGACTGACCTACAGGATAGTTCAGGAATGACAGCAGCCCAAATTTAACAAATTAGGAATGGAAGCAAAGTAACTCTCCCATTCTCCCACTAACTTTAGCGTAGCGCCCATACTGAAAGTAAAGGGGGCGCTACACTAAATTCTAAAAGATTACCAATTGACCTCTTATTTAGCTTTATTTACTTTGCTGCCTTTTAGCTTGAGTGTTTCCCAAATCCAGAGTGTGCAAATTGTAAGGTCAGGCATTTGACAAGTCGGCAACGATTAGCCATCTGACTCTCTTTTCTAGGTTGCAGCCAGGGACTGTGCCAGGGCTGCAGATGGCCTTACAGATGAGTCTCATGCATATCTTGGGGTAGCCATGCATGAATTGTCTTGTTTCGATTAGCTGGGAGGCTTGTTAAAAAAAACTGACTGGATTCCCAAATTCACACAAGGGGTGTGGATGGAGGAATCCTCCCCACTGTGCTATTGTATCTTGAAAGAGGGGGCTCCACCGATGTCAGAATACACTGATCAGCGCTGCAACAAACTGTCTCGGGCTGTGATCAAATTGGAGTTTTCCAACAATCCTGTTCGAGAGACGTTGATCATTACGAGAACAGCCATAGATGGATCGAATCAACCAAATTTCAACACATTTATGGCCAGCTCTGTTATAGTAGCTTATCTTATGTAACCAATATTTTTAAAGTAGTAGTTGAGCTTTTTTTGTACATGATGTGAACCAGGATTACATTTTATTTATTTTTTCCCACCTAGGTAACGGTAAAAAATCCAGAGGTGTCGGTGACATTACCCATCTACATTGGAAATATACCAGTCAGTCAAGCTCGCATAGGACTGAGACATTCTTTATCACAGGTGCCATCTCCTGTCGTCCCCTCAGCGCCCCCTGCTGATGATGACCAGTGTGGCAGCACCCAGCCGATGGACAATGTGTCAATTCCCACCAAGTGCCACTCCCAGCAGCAAGCTAATGCCCCATTCTGCTACGCATCTGAGCTGAACTTTCCGAACGCACAGATGGAAAATCTAGGCTCACCCTCGCACCCAACTCTTTGCTTATCCACAGGGTCCACAATCCCTTATTATGCTGAGGGGGCAGTTGTTCCGGTGCCGACAGCCGGCTCACTTATTCTACCCCCTGAGTACAGCACATGGGGTTATCCTTATGGTAAGTACTCTTTTTAGCTGTCAGGAATGATATTTGGAGCAATGTATGGTGGAATTATTAATTTCTAGCTAGTTACTGCAATGCCAAACCACCATTAAAGTGAAACTAAACACGTGGCATGGTATTCACAATATGAGGGCTCCCACAGTACCACAAACATGGTAATGCATTTATTTTGGGCAAGTTAAACCACTAAATATCTTTTTTCCAACGTGATCATGTGACGTGTGCCTGTCCAGCTGAATGTTGGTTCAGCATGTAGGAGGTGTTTTCATTCACCACTGACATTTCCTCTGGGGAGTTTCCATTCCCCATAACCCACTGTCAGGACAGTGCCAAGTTTTGCTGTGCCGACAGATACAGAGTGCACACAGTGATCTAACACACAGCATGTGCAGACTTGCCACCGCTACTCTGTACGAATGGCAGATGGATTGGGGACAGTATAAGAAAGGGAGGATCTGAGAAGATGGGATCAAACAGACTTTTTTCACAATGTGGAAAATTAACCCCTTGGGTTCCACAGTCAAATCCTAGGAGTTGGACATTAAAAAAAAAAAAAAAACCTACCCTTGCAGTGGGGCTTCCTCACACTACAAGGGTTAAATACTTTCGTCTAGGGGGTTGAAAGGTCTGTAACATTTGCCTTACCCCAGCTCTGGCCAGCTCCAGTGCTCTCCTCCTGTCCCTCCAGTCTATGGGCTGCAAGCTGTTCCTTTGGCATCACATACAAAACAGGATTAATAGTCCTTCACCGTAAGTGGGGAGGTCAGGCGTGTGACTGCGGTCAGGATGCCATACAGAAGAAACTTTACAGAATTGGTCACACTGCTGGAGCAAGGGATAGGGTGGTAGGTATTACTCCTTATTCCTGCACCCCTAGACTTAATAAGCAACAATTTGTTGGGCTCTAAGCGTAATCTTCCTTGATTTTTCTGTCCATGACACAACAGTAAATACGTGCAAAATCTCCCCAAAATGAGGGGAAATCCTTCCTTTGACAGTTTTCGCCACTACAGTTGCCCATATTGAAAGAATTCCCCTTGCTTTCTGTTTCAGCGACAATTGAAACATTTTGAATTTTCCATCACTGATGTAGTGACTGTGGCCATCAGGACCCTGATGGCAATAAAAACCTAAACAAAAATGGCAACCACCCCAATTTATAACCCAATTTTAAAATAAGGTGGGCATGGAAGGGCATTGCACGGCACAAATACATTTTCTCAGCTAGCCAGCAATAAAAAGGTTTGGGCTTTCAGTATTCTTTAAAGCTGAACTTTACCCATAACAACTTTATAAAAAAAATAATGTTCTTTAGCAAGGAACATCCATTCCACATTAATAATTGGCCTACCAAAATTAATGTGTGCTGTAAATTGTCTGCAGAATTGCTCCTGTTTCTTCTTGCTGGAGGCTGCCATTTTACTGAAGCCCAGAGCCTCTGGACAACAGTTAATAAAGTGGAACTAAACCCATCAATTTAATCATTTCAAAAAAGGAAAATTGCTGGGATTGCTAACTGTTACATTTACTGTCAAATCTGTCAAACTGTCAAATCATCAAATGGCTGGTGACATAACTGATCACATGTTTATAAAAGTTTTTGCTTTAAATCGGTGTCAACTTATGAGGTATAGAGGACCTCAAATCTGGTCCCTGAGAGTCAGAGACTGCAGACATACTAGAGGAGATGGTCATAGTCTACAGACCTGCTACAGCCATTGGTGAAGACTTGCTGCAGGAGACAGTCTGAGATTGGTGATGTCCTGTAAGACTGCTAGAGATTACAGACATTAATACTACCATTACACTCCCTTTACAGATCAATGCAATACCCAATACTGGGGTCTGCAAATGCCCACATCTCTCTTGAGCCACATGTTGGGCATCGGGGCTTTTAAATGCTCAAATAATAAAACTAAATAAAATACAGTATTACCATACACTTTAACTTATTTTTTATTTTATTTTTTTTTTCAATTGTCCTTGTACATTTTAAGTCAAAAATATTTGGCCTTTTTTTCTTGGATTAAATCGCACCTAAACTGTATGTGGACATCATTAATTCCTATTTGAAAATGACTTGCTACCATATTTATATATTTAGACCCTGTGTTGTATACATGAAGGAGCTTTATTTATTTATTTTTCTTCTACAGATGCTCCACCATCCTATGAACAGAGCTGCAGCGAGGCCGGAGTCAGTAACGAAAACTGAGAAGGTTGCTTTTATTTTCAGATTAAAAAAATAAAAAAAACACTCCAGCTCCACTCAGAGGATGATTCAGCGGACACTTCCGAATCCTTGTTTTTATTCCGGGGACAAAACCCCATCGTGCAATCTCCAAGGACAAACGGTGCCGACGCTGGACGTTACAATCTGTGATGCCTTATAAAAAGGAACATTTTTAAAATTATATATATATATAAAAAAAATCTATAAGTATTTACAAGTGCCGGATTGCAAGTAACCTACTGTGTGATTTTTTTTTTTTTTTTTTTTTTTTTTCTCGAATTTACATTTTTAAAACGGAATGTTTGGTGTGAATGTTGATTACAGTAACTGAGATGTTTCCCAGGATTACATTTTTTATAATCTGTTCAATGAGTGGGATTTGTTGCAGAACTCCTTTTTCTGTTGTGCTGTACATTATACCCACTGTAACCCTTAGCAACGTCTTAGGGGGTTGTGCTTGGCTAGACCTAATTGGACAATTTATGTTTAAAGCTGCTCTAGGGCTATATCCCAGCATGCACAGCCATTAAAGGGAGGAAGTCAGGGCTGGTGGATCCCCAGGAGCCAAAGGACTAAAGCTAGCTGTACACTGAGTTTTTATTTATTTATTTTTATTTTTTACCACTCAGCCTGCAGAACGAAGAAAAAAATGATTCTTCCACCTACGCTGTATGAATCTCCTATGGCAACTGTTGTATTTGGACAGCTGGCTCTCAGGATACCTAAATAGTGGCTGCATCTGATTGGATGCAACTGCTGTTCGGCTGGCAATTTTCTGTCTGGCTTCTTTGATAAAAATGATATATTGGGCAGGAGACAGATGAAAGGGCAACCGTTCTAAGGAACCAGCCGGAATTCGCAGTGTATGGCCAGCACAAAGGGTTTTGTTCCTCTTGTAGAAAGCGTGCCTTGATGCATTTAGGCTGCTGTTATTTGTAGAATTTGGCTTTAAATATACCAGTACCTGTTAATGTATTAAAGTATGAAAGTTTTTTTACAGGCTTCTGAGGATAATAGTTTTCTGGCTGTCTCTAGCTTTAGTACTTCTAGGTCTGGAACAAGAATGACTGAAGTGAGAATTCTAGTTCAAAATGTATCATCTTTACTCTCTCAGAAAATATTAAACCCAAAAGTAAACCTTTTATTATATTGCAGCTTACCAATTCTTAGATGTGCATTCCTGTTTTTTCTTTTTTAGGATATCTTCTATTTTCATCTGGTAATCCAGACAGCAATGCTGTATTTTTCACAGCACAAACTCTCCAGCAGAATGCATCAGTTTACAGGGGTCTCCAAAATGTCTAAACAAAGGGCCAGTTTACTGTCTTTCAGACTTAAGGGGACAGACTGTGGTCATTGAAGGTAGAAAATGTCCCAGCATCAATGGAAGGAAACCATTGTGCCCTATTGTCATTGGGAGGAATTGTGCCCCTTTGTTTGTAAGTGGGGGTAATTATGCCTCATTGTTGGTGTCAAATGATTAAATATTGCCCCAAGGGCCTGATGAAAGCAAGCAAAGGGCTTCATTTAGACCTCAGTATAAAGGCCACTGGTTTACATGAATGGGGCAAACCACTTAACATTGACAAAGGTCAGATTTATTTATTCATGTAAAACCTTTAATCCTAAAAGAAAAAAGAAATGGTTACACGAGCTGAAGTTTGGCTTCAAATCGGTAGTGTATCTAAATCTGTTAATACATTTAGCACTCCTCTAACCCCGGACTGACAGTTCTGCTGTGCCTCCTGTGCCCATTTCTCTAGAATTGTGACTCGCTAATACAGGAGTTGTTACCAACTAGATCACCAGATAATAACCAAGAGGAAAGCCAAAAAAAACAGCCATATCTAATAATTGTTAAGCTGAAATATATTACATTTTTAGTTTTGGAATAAACAAACGCTCTAAATCCAAAGCATCAGAATGACTACCAGGCACCT
Organism: Rana temporaria; assembly: GCF_905171775.1. Lineage (NCBI taxonomy): Eukaryota > Metazoa > Chordata > Amphibia > Anura > Ranidae > Rana > Rana temporaria. The sequence continues at coordinate 114,976,365 of NC_053497.1, forward strand.
AGCATAGAAGAGGCCAGCCATGGACATCTTCATATCCTAACAGAAGCACTTTACAATGAAAAGGTTCAAGAGACTGTCAAAGAGTGGCTCTAGGCACAACGTTTGTTGGTGACTTGCCAATGCTACCAGGAAACGCAGCAACAGAGTCAGAAAGCCTGTTTATTTTATATTTATTCAGCAGGCTTTCCACAGTGCTTCCAGTGGGACTGCAGACTCATGTTCTGTGTAATATATAAGTATATGTATCTCATCCCCTCTCTTCCTCTCTCTCCATCTTTCTGTAGAGCTTTCTATTCCTTTATTTCTTTTTTTTCCTCTCCCTCCCTGGCTCAGCTAGTTGTTCCCAGTGCAACATATTTTTGGGAACAATGAGATTGTTGGCAGCAGATTGGCCTAGTACATTGCAGTTTAGTGTGCATACAATGAGACCAGTCTGACCAGTTAGGTTGCCTTTTCCTGTATGTATCCTAAGGCTGCATTCATGGTTTTGCTTGGAAGGACTCCTTTACACCTGCGTGTGTGGTCATATTTTATGTCGGCCTGCGTTGCGTTCGGAAATACCAATTATTTTGAATTGACTGTCAGTGCAGAACAAAACACAAATGGAACCTGTAGAACTTTTTTAATGCAGTGCACTACAGACAAATTGCCAGCTACTGTACGTCTGACTTGGAGTACTACTTTAAAGTGGTTGTAAACCCTCCATCTACCCAGTGAGGGGACTAGCCTCAGGTGCTAATGCTACCCAGGGATGAAACAAATCTTCCTACATAAGTGTTACCTGTTTATCTGCAATGAGGAGAGCTGAAAGGGACACACCCCACTCCACACATGTACAGAGCTGAGGCTGTCAATCAACTGGGGGTCCCTCCCCTGTCACCATTTTTCTCTGTCAGGGAAAACATGTCAGAAGTGATTAATGCTGATGGTAAAGCAGCAGACAGGAATGCCACTTGGTGCTCTTGATTGAGACAAGTACACACTATAGAGGTATATCCTTTGTTAATTTACCATGTCCTGAGGTTTACAACCACTTTAAATGAAAGGCACTGCACATTACGGCAACACATAAGTGTGAAGGGTGCGCAGGACTCAAATTCACCTTCCTCATTAATGGTGCTGCTTTGAGGCCCATGTTTTACTTGTGATCCTGGGTGAAAACTGACATATGCTTTCCGTTCACTTTTTAGTTTCCAAGTACTAAGTGGTGCGGACTGCTTGCTCTAATCGCACGATCAGTCCCAGTGCTGTATTAACTCTGCAGGAGAAATCCAGGCAGAGGAAAATTACCATTTGCAGTACAAGGAACCCATTTTTTTGTAAATTGGATACATGGAGCCCTCCTTTAATGGAAAATGTTTGCGCTCTTCTCGTCGTGAAGGAATTGGACACACAGGATGCTATAATCTGCTAATTGCACACAACCGTACATTACTATGAAATACCTCCCACAGTCCTAGTAAAAGGTGAATTTTCCAATTGGACACAATGGGTACATCGGAATCCTGTGCAGATGTAAAAGTGGGAGATGGCTGATGAACACTCCTTCAGAGGGACATCCCTACCTTACTATTGCATATGCCGGAAAGGTAGTATTCTGTTTTTTAAAATACTGATCTCATTGCTTTTACCCATTTCCGTATATGGGTACCTCATTTCTATTTAAATATTATATGCAAAACATGGAATAGGAATTTGTATAGTTACCCAAAATAATAGGAATTGGTAAAAATTATATCTATTTATTCAATACAGATAAAAATTGTAAACATGGAATTGAAGATTGCAATCAAACTACATTTTCCATCATACAGAGATCAGTTCAATATCAATCTGTCAATGGTATTGAACCTTAACACATTTCAACTCGGGCTTCATCAGGAGAAAACAATGAAGTACAAAGCCCAATGATGCATAATAAAAGATTTTAAAGATGTAAACTTGGTGTGATGTAAGGGATGCCAAGCCCAGCCACCAATCAAAACAAGGAGGGAATGATCACCTAGTGTGTGTGTGTGTGTGAATGTATATGTGTGTGTGTGTGTGTGTGTGTATGTGTGTGTGTGTGTGTATATATATATATATATATATATATATATATATATAAATTATAGGGAGAAGAGCCTCTAGAAGTAGGTAATCATGCACTCAACAACATCTAGGGAGCCCCAGCATATGGTGTCAGATCCTGGCCAAGCAAACGTGTTTGCTTGGCCAGGATCTGACACTATATGCAGGGACAGCATAGGATGAGCCTGTATTTATCTACTTTTAGAGGCTCTCCTCTCATATATACTAGGTGATTATTCCCTCATTTTGAGGGGGTGGCTGGGCTTGGCATCACACCAAGTTTACATCTCAGGGTTTGCCTTGGATATGCGCTCACTCTTTCATTGGGCTTTTTACTTCATTGTTTTCGCCCTGATGAAGACGATGAGCTGAAACGCGTTAATGTCAATACCATTGACAGATTGATATTGAAGGTATCTTCATATGAAGTAATTTAGATATGTCTTGATGTAGTTCGACTGCAATTTTTTATTCTGTATTGACAAATTTTTATCTGTATTGAATAGAGATATATATTTGTACTAATTCCTATTGTTTTGGGTACCTATACAAAGTACCATTCCATGTTTTGCATATACTGTTTTAAAATCCATATTATTATTTTTTTTTTTTTATTTTTTTTTTGTAAAATTCAATATAACCGACCTTTTTTAATTGCATCAGAGAGGGGAGAAAAAAAGGTCCTGGCTCAATATGCCGGGAAAAAAAGTCCTGGCTCAATATGCCGATACTTTCATACATCTACGTTGGGTCTGCGCCATTTGGGATGCTGTTGACTTCTCTGCATTTATATCAAATGGTCAAATTTTTAACTTTGATATTTTCCCGTCCAAAGAAGTGGAGGCAAATGTTTCTGCACCTTATCATTTAAACCCTAATGGTTTGTAATATGTTTTTAATGTTTTGTTTCAGATTTTATTGTCCGGTATGTAACTAAATCTGTTTGTTTTATGTATGTTATTTTTACTGCTGTTTGACTACCAAAAATCCTAATTAAAAAACTGAATATTTTGTATCTAATGGTTTCATTGAAAGAGTTTGGAGAAAAATGGATAAGACTTTGAGGAATATTTTTAGCTATGATTTGACATTGGGTCCATTGACCCCTTCATGTTCAGATGTGTATAATGCACTTGTGTTGCACATTGTGTGAAATTAATGACTGACTGCCAACGCACCAGAACACAAATAACACAAAAAAGACCTATGCCGTTGTGCAGTGCATCATAACGAGTGGTAATGTTTCATGTATTGAGGTACAGGGCGGTGGGAAGGAGAGGCAAGGAAGAACAAGGGGGGTGGGAAGGAGAGGCAAGGAAGAACAGGGGGGGTGGGGAGGAGAGGCAAGGAAGAACAGGGGGGGGGGGGGGAAGGAGAGGCAAGGAAGAACAGGGGGGGGGTGGGAAGGAGAGGCAAGGAAGAACAGGGGGGGGGGTGGGAAGGAGAGGCAAGGAAGAACAGGGGGGGGGGGTGGGAAGGAGAGGCAAGGAAGAACAGGGGGGGGGGGGGGAGGAGAGGCAAGGAAGAACAGGGGGGGGGGTGGGAAGGAGAGGCAAGGAAGAACAGGGGGGGGGGTGGGAAGGAGAGGCAAGGAAGAACGGGGGGGGTGGAAAGCGGAGGGAAGGAAGAACAGGGCTGCATCTCGTGGCTGCTAGATGTTTGGGCTGCACTAGAAACATACACATGCTGAAACTTGGAACAGACATGCCAATGCTTGGGGATCTCCTCTAAAAGGTTAATCATTCTTGTTTTTTGTTTTATTAGTGCCACAATCCAGCTCGCTGCATTTCATTCTTGAGCTATAACCCAAAAGCAAACCTTTTTTTCTTTATTGGATAGAGTGGAGACAGATTAGAACAACTGTTCTATTTTTATTCATACCTCCTTCCCCTGTTAGGGGGGTTCATCCCTTCTATTGTCCTGTTTACTAATATCAAAAGTAAAAGAGCATTTTTCTCACTTCCTGTTTTGGTTATGGGGCAGGAAGTTGAGGTAAATCTCCCAAGTGGGATGCACATGGCAAAAAAAAAAAAACTAACAGGGGTTCTAACCTTCCCATACTCTATCCAAAATGCAAAAAAAAAAAATTGCCCATTCTACTTAAAAATTGAGATTTGGTGTTTACAAGCTAACAGTTTTTTTTTTTGCTAAAAAATTACTTGGACCCCCCAAACATTTATATATTTTTTTTTTCTAACACCCTAGAGAATAAAATAGTGGTAGTTTTCAATACTTTTTGTCTCACTGTATTTGTGTAGCGGTCTTACAAGCGCACTGTTTTTTTTTTTTTTGGGGGGGGGGGGGGACTTTTTTAAACTAAATAGGTTGCATGTTTTGAGTTAGAGGTGGTCTAGTGCTAGAATTATTGCTATCGCTCGAACGATCGCAGCCATACCTCACATGTGTGGTTTAAACACCATTTTCATATGCTGGCGCTGCTCACGTATGCGTTCGCTTCTGGCTGCGAGCTCCTTGGGAAAGGGCGCTTTAAAAAAAAAAAAAGATTATTCTTATGTTACTTTATTTTCTTTTATTTTGCCACAGTTTTAAAAAAAAAAAAAACATTTTGGGTCACTTTTATTCCTATTACAAGGAATGTAAGCATCCCTTGAAATAGAAAAAAACATGATAGGTCCTCTTAAATATGAGATCTGGGGTCAAAAAGAGGAGCTATGCTTTGGATCCATCCAAGACGCCAAATAATTACGCTGTAACTGGATGGGATCCGGGCCTCATGCACGAGGCGTCGCCTGTAATGTCTCTTCGGAGGACTGGGCTCTAGGGTCCAGCACTTCCGCTACATATGCTAAAAGTCCTGGTAAGAGTCTTTTACAAGGCCCAGGGGAGAGGTCTCCTTTAAATAGGAACCCATATCCCTGAAGGTTGGCACACAAAGCCAGTCGATATGAGTGAAGATTGGTACTGTCTGAATATTTTTTAAGCAGAAACACCTGCGGTAGGGATAAAGGTAAGAGAAAAAGGAATCCTAAGAACAATCTTAAAGCGGAGCTCCACCCTAAAGTGGAACTCACGCTGATCGGCACCCGCCCCCCCTCCGGTGTCACATTTGACACCTTTCAGGGGGGAGGGGGGTGCAGATACCTGTCTAAAGACAGGTATTTGCACCCACTTCCGACCACACGCTACGGGGCAAAAGACGGGTTTTTCTGACTTCCCGTCTGTCGCCCGTTGTGTGCTGGGAACACTCGGCTCCCAGCACACAGCGTGTGAGCCAATCGGCGGGCGCAGCGCGACTCGCGACTGCGCCGTAGGGAACCGGGTAGTGAAGCCGGAGCGCTTCACTTCCTGGTTCCCTCACTGAGGATGGTGGGGGGATTAGCAGAGAGACGAGCGATCGCTCGTCCTCTGCTGCGGACGGCGCTGGACTCCAGGACAGGTAAGTGTCCTAATATTAAAAGTCGGCAGCTGCAGTATTTGTACCTGCTGGCTTTTAATATTTTTTTATACTGGCACATCCGCTTTAAGGACCTCTTTTAATTGTGAGTAGGGTCTTCTCTTTTTTGGCCACTAGAGAGCTGAGTTTTTTCTCTAAAGAAGACCAGGCCCAGAAGAACAAGAAGCAGTGGGGTTCAAAGGCTAACAAACAAAACCCCAAAGCCTCTTCATGAAGAGGCACCCCCGCTCGGCCGAGTGTGGGGGCGGCTTTGTCAGTTTTCAGCAGCATAGCAGACAGAAATCCAGGACAGATGGGTAGTATCCACAGTATCCCTAGAGTACAAACTGGAATTTCGATAGATATCTTCTCAGTTCTGAAGCTCAAGGCTCTCCAAGGATCCACTAAAAGGAGCGTCCTTCTTTAAAGGATTGGATCACTTGCTGTCCCAAGGGGTAATCACAGAAGTACCCCTAAAGGAGCAAGGTTCAGGTTTTTATTCAAACCTCTTTGTGATCCCAAAACCAAACAGAGACGTCAGACCCATCTTGGATCTAAGATCTCTAAATCAATTTCTGAACATTCGCCATTTACGAATGGAAACTATTCGATCAGTGGTCGCCACCCTACAAGGCGGAAAATTCATGGTGTCAATAGACATCAAAGACTCATACTTACATGTGCCTATACATTCAGTTGGTGGTTAAAGACCAAGAACTTGTGGAAAGGAAGATCCTTTTTCCCAGTCACCTGGAAGGTGGTGTCTACGGATGCCAGCCTAATAGGCTTGGGAGCAGTGTTGAAACCTGGGCCAAGACCGAAAGGAGCCTGCTCATTAACATACTGAAAATATGGGCAGTATATTTAGCCCTCAGAACCTGGACACACAGGTTACAGGGCCACCCAGTTTGGATTCAATCCGACAATGCTACTGCAGTAGGACGGCACCCGCAGTCAGGGTGAATCGGATTTTGACATGGGAAGGAGGACATGTTCCTTGTCTCTCTGCCATCTCCATTCCAGGGGTAGAAAACTGGCAAGGGGACAATCTGAGTCGCCAGCAGCTGTCACCAGGAGAGTGGTCTCTCCACCCCGAGATCTTTCAGGCCATATGCCAGAGATGGGGGACCCCGGATGTAGACCTGCTAGCTTCCAAGTTAAACAGGAAGTTGGACAACTTTGTGTCCAGGACGAGAGATCCTCTGGCCTACGGATCGAATGCCCTAATAATTCTGTGGAATCAGTTCTCACTGATCTATGCGTTTCCTCCGATCGCTCTCTTACAAAGGCTACTTTGCAGGATCAAGAAGGAAAGAATTTCTGTAATCTTAGTGGCCCCAAATTGGCCCAGAAGACCCTGGTACGCCGAGATCATAAATATGGCGGTAGGAAAACCTTGGAAACATCCACCTCGTCACGACCTGCTGTCGCAAGGTCCGGTGTTCCATCCTTCCTTACAAAAGCAAAATTTGACGGTTTGGCTGCTGAGACCCACATTCTGAGGAAACAAGGGATCTCGGGTCCAGTGCTTTCTACACTTCATGCCAGAAAGCTAGCTTCCAGGCTTATCTACTATAGAGTCTGGAAAGCATACGTTTCATGGTGTGAAACTAACAAATGGAATCCTCAAAGATATGACATAAGTAGGATTCTCGACTTTTGCCAGCTAGGAGTGGATATGAAATTAGCCCTTAGTACCATTAAGGGTCAAATATCAGCTCTATCAGTCTTCTTTCAAAGACCGATGGCATCTCGTTCCCTAGGTCAGGCTCTCATTCAGGGGGTACTGCAAATCAATTTAGTATTGTCAGTGTTGCAGAAGCAACCTTTTGAACCTATCCGCTGATTCTTTTAAGCAGGAATCTGGCTTTTTTGATTGCTATCTCTTTGGCTAGTAGAGTATCTGAATTAGCAGCTCTGTCTTGTAAAAAGCCCTATTTAATTTGTCATAGGGACAAGATTGTACTACGACAGCATCCTGCTTTTTTTTACCTAAGGTGGTGTCGGCTTTTCATTTAAATCAGGATATTGAGACAAAATACTTCCATACACGGTATCCAAACACCTTCCTCCCATTACATGTTATCCCTTTATGCCGAAGATCTCCTGGTCTACATACAAGACCCTAATATCTCTTTGCGGAATTCCATCGCTTTGGCTCATTTAGCAAATTCAAACTCAACATATCCAAGACTGAGGCTCTCAACATCTCCCTCCCCTCCACCACGATGGCCACATTCGAAGCGAATTTCTCTTTTCAGTGGCAGGCAAAGGGAGTTTCATACCTTGGGGTCATTATTCCCTCTAATCTTTCCAATCTTTTCTCTTTAAATTATGTCCCCTTGCTCTCCCGCATACGGAAAGATCTGGAGGAGTGGGGAGGGTCTTCTTTGCTGTGGTTCGGACGAATCAATACCCTGAAGATGGACACTCTGACCAAACTTTTATACCTCCTCCAAATGGTCCCCATTATAGTTCCCAAATCCTTCTTTACCTCCCTATGTTCTCTCGCTATTAGATTCCTGTGGAGCCGGGGTAGCCTAGGGTGAAGTATAATTTGCTCACCCGCCCAAAACTGCAGGGCGGATCAGCCATCCCTGACTTTGAGACATATTACAAGGCCACCCATGTAGCGTGTGTCCTAGAATGGTTCCCGCATCCTTTTATAAAGGCCTCTGTCGCCGTAGAGCAGGACCTGGCTCCAGTGGATCTTCGAGCACTACTATGGGGATATAAGACTGATCTGGCAAAGTTTGTCCCCTTCCTCTCCGCTAACACTAGCCTCTCTTAGACTTTGGTATAACAGGGGGTTATGTTCCATCCTATCCTCCGATCCTTCCCCGTTGTCTTCCCTATTTGATAATCCCTCCTTCCTTCAGGGTATAGGTGCATCAACGATAGGCCCCTTTAAAAGGACTGAATGGCCCCAAGCGCACTCCTTTGTGCATCCAACGCAAGGGACACCGGTGACGCCGGCAGGATCTCACGATTGGCTCACTACCCTTCATTTATTCACATTCACAAAGCACTTACGTTCTTCCTCCCAAATACACCATCCCAGTACTGAGTTTGAACGGCTGTGCTCCCTTTCAGAGACTCCCAGGCACCTTCTCTCGGCCATATATAGCCTCCTACAGGCTCTCACACATACTGAGCTACCCTCTTACACCAGGATGTGGTCTGCAGACTTGGGTGAGGACATCCTGCGACCAGATTGGCAGACTTTGTTTCATTTTACTCACTAGTCCACTATTTCCTGCTATTCGCAGGAAAAGAACTACAAGATTTTGTCAAGATGGTACAGGGTCCCCTCCACGTTGCACCAAATTTTTCCGTCCACCTCAGCGTCTTGCTGGTGATGTGTTGCCGCTACAGGGACCTACCTACATGTCTGGTGGGAATGTGAGAGGATCCCTGATGGGAGGGGTTATATTGAGGGGAACTGTATTCAATTGGTTGTGCCAGTGTCCAATCACCGCTGGTGACCCTTAACCCAGTATGTAATGACTAAGGCTATGTGTCCCGTGGTGTACTCCAAGAAAAGGATTTTATGGGTAAGCTGTTTTAAAAATCCTGTTTTTTGTTTTAATCAGTACAGTTGTCCGAAAATACAGTACAATACAAATACACTATATCACATGACATCACTTCAGATTATTATTTTTTTTTTTTATTCTGTCGTACAAGAAATTTCGTAACTTTAGTAAACTCTTCATGTTTGATTTATTATCGAATCGTGTGTACGGGGCTCGAGAGTGGTTTGTGTGTGTGTAAAGGCAAGTGTCCCAATACTTTTGATAATATAGTGTATTTCTGTTAGAGGTGTATCTTGGCCTCAGTAGCTAGTTTACATAGAGCTGATATCCATTAAGAAGCAGATCAATATAGTCCTGAGAAATCATTTTTATATTGGGCCTTTCAAATGAGCCAAAGCATCAGCCTGCTTGTTTTTGCTCCAGTTTTTTTCCCCTTTCAATTAGTTTATGTAGATTTATGCCCTTTGTATTTTATTGTACGTTGAGATTAAAGCTGTAATAAACTAAGTACCCCTTTCAGTGGTAAATGGTTTGTCTCAATGTTTTAACTGCCACTTTTTCTGGACAGCTTGGTCTATTAAAGTTGAAAAATAACAGACTTACTGGCCTGAATTGAAAATAAAGAAAAAAAATAAGTAAACTAATACACTCATCACATTTTAATAACTGGTAAACTGGAAAATAATAAAGTTTTTGGGTTTAATCCAGTTTTAAGGAATTTTAATCTGGAAAACTATCCACCCACCACATTCTGCAAAACAGCCAGCAGATGGCAGCCTTACACCAGTAATATAGCATTGCCTGCTTTGGCGCCAGAACCTACATGCTGGGATAACGATGAGATTGGCATGGTGGCCTCCTGCATTATTACTCATGTGATAGCAGCCAGGGGCCTATTTTCTCTCTCCTGGCCCCGGAAGCCTTTATGTTTTCCAGCCAGGCTGAGTTTAACTCAGCTGTAATTTGTCAGAGGCTTGAACTTGAATGCATGTAAGGACAAGGCAAATGGCCAAGCATGACTTCACGAACAAAGCTTTTTTTTTTTTTTTTTTCTTCTATTATTCATACCTAATCCTACTGTCCCTAGTCTTCCATAGAATGTTAAGCTACTCCATAGAAGAGCAAACCATTTTTTTTTCTTAATTTTTTGCTTTTTAAACCACCTAACTAGAACCAATTGTCACTATTTGTATATAGCATATTGGAAACAAACCATGCGGTCCAAAAGTAAATGTCAGAGTGTAATGGGGGAAGATATTAAAAAAAAAAAAAACAGAGCTGACTTCTGAACAATGTTTCAATTATTCAAAACTGCCATCATTTTTGTCAACTTTTTCTACAGGGTATCGTGGATTAAAAATCTGAACACCAAAGGAAAATTACTCATACACTTTAAAGTAACTACACTTTTGTTGAGGGGGGAAAAAAAACATTCCCCTCTGGGTGATCTATGTACATTTCAGGGATTTTAACAAAATTTATTGCAGATTTCTATCTTTTTGTTGTTCTAAAGAAATCCCTGTGTGTTTGTTTACATGTGGGAAAGTGAATCTAATGGGAGTGGTTTCATAATGATCAACCAGCTGTGCACCTGCAGGGCTCTAATGAAGAGAGCTTCTGGCCCTGCATCTTTGGATGTGATTTCCTGTTGGGAGTATCTCACCAAAAATACAAATTTTGTTGCATGGGGATGCCTGAAATGCATCTTAGTACAGACTACTGGGAAAATTTGGAGCCAATCACACAAGCGGGGAATGTTGCTAGGGGGCATTCTGTGTACAGAACACCTTCAGGTAGCCATGTTGTATTTTCAAAAACTTACAGAGCTGCATTTTGAAAAGGAAATGTAATTTTTAATACCATTCAATTACAATACGACCTGTGCCACATCTGTATACACTACGGTATAATATTTTTCCGTTGCTATTTTTTTTCCCCATGAAAGGGGAGTTATCCTTAACTCAAGCTCGAAGGGGTTAGAAATTGTGCAGGATTTTTCTTTTTATTACAGGGACAGCTGGAGGTTTTCCCTCATTCCCTTCCTGTAAATTGTCAGCCTTTTGACTTTCCCTTACTCTTTTTTTTGGTGACCAACTGGAATAAGGTAAAACCTGAGCGGTTCTCGTCTTTCTTCACTCCATCCAAATCTAAAATAGTAAATTTTGGCTCCACTGTAGGCCAAATGTAGTTATGGGGCCTTTATATAGAAAGTTTTTTTTTTTTCATAGATGTCTTCAAATCAAGTATTATAAAGCATTCGAGAAGTTGGCATAACTACTGTGTTCTACAGTCTCTGAGCCTTTCTATTGTATATGCCATCTTTCCGGATCCACACCTTTGTGTACAGATGGGCTCTATGCTGGAGTCTACTGCCCAAGCAGAGATACTTGGCAGTGGCCATCAGATGCTGCATTCTATTATCGTTCCCCGTTTAGATGAAATGGCTGAGGATGGTTTTGACTTCATGAAGTAGGAAATCAAGTGGAGGTCACTCGGTAATTATGCTGATGAGTTCAAGCTGAACAGATCCATCCATGCTGTCCTGAAGTGACCTGGTTATTGGTCTTTTCCGAGAGAATGATGAGCGAGATTGCCTTGGCCGCGATCTCTAATCTTCCAGCTTTGGTTTATAGCAACTGTCTTTCCATATCGACCTTGTTCTTTCCATGTGTGAGCACTGAGGATTGTAATGGATTTAAACCACAGTATTATCTTCTATATTCTAAGGAAGGAGTATGATTTACAAGCATGAGTGGTCTCTACTACACAAATTGTAATAAAATGCTCCAGCTAAATAAAAAAATAATTTACAGGAACAGGAAGTAATTGCTTGTTATGCTCCTGTGCTCTATGGCAGAGGAGAGTGATGATGCTTTTTAAAATATGCACAGGTTTTCCTGCTCCCAGTCAGCTCTTTGGACTACCAATCAAACCACCACCACCACCCCCTTTAATTTTCTCTCTTTACAGAACATCCCCTCCCAATGTAAACCTAAGTTCAGTTGGCATTTGGCATCTAATGACCTAAAGCTGAATTAAATGTTTTTTAATTGTTTGCATAGTTGCATTGGTCCAGCTTGGAACTATGTACAGTGGTGAAAATAATTATTTGATCCCCTGCAGATTTTGTAAGTTTGCCCACTTACAAAGAAATGAAGGGTCTATGGGCCAAATCCACAAAGACCCGGCGTAACGGCGAATTTCTAATTTAAGTTACACTGCCTTAAAATTTCTACCTAAGTGCCCGATCCACAAAGCACTTACCTAGAAATTTCTGGCCGTGTAACTTAAATTCCGCCGGAGCAAGGCGTTCCTCATTTCATGGGGGCGATTCCCATTTAAATGAGGCGCGCTCCCGCGCCGGCCGTACTGCGCATGCTCGTGACGTCATTTTCCCGACGTGCATAGCCTGAAATTACGTTACATCAGGCTTTGTGGATTGCGACGGGTCAATAAAGTTGCGTCAGGAAAAAAAAAAGATACGGCGCAAAAAAAAAATTCAAATTTGAAAAAAAAAACGCGTCGCGAGACAGAAGGGTCTGCTTTTACATGGTGTACTAACTTTACACCATGTAAAAGCAGCCCTAACTTTGCGTATGCAACTTAATACCTAAGAAAAAAAAACGAAGCTGAAAAGCTTCGTGGATCTCCGTAAGTGCTAATTTGCATACCCGAGGCGGCATTTCGACACGAAATGCCCCCAGCGGCGGATGCGGTATTGCATCCTAAGATCCGGCAGTTTAATTCAATTACACATGCCGGATCTTCTCCCTAACTATGGAAAACTGATTCTGTGGATCAGTTCCATAGTTAGGACCAGGGATACAATGTCGTAACAGCAGTTACTCCGTCGTATCTCTTTTGAGGATTTGGCCCTATAATTCTAATTTTCTATTTTAAATGATAGAGACAGAATCTCAACCAAATATCCAGAAAAAAACATGAGGCAAATGTTATAAATTGAGTTGCAGTTCAGTGAATAAAATAAGTATTTGATCCCCTACCAACTAACAATAATTCTGGCTCTCGCAGACTGGCTACAGTATGTGCTCATGTGGTACACAGAAGTCCTATCAATTTAAGATATGTGTATAAAAAGACACCTGTTCACAGAATCTTTCCTCCATTCAATTCTCATCTTTATGGGCAACACCAAAGAACTGTCAAAGGACATCAGGGACAAGATTGTAGACATGGCTGGAATGGGCTACAAGACCATCAACAAGAAGCACGGTGCGAAGAAAACAACTGTTGGAGTCATTATTCGCAAATGGAAGAAGAACAAAGTAACCATCAATCGCCCTCTGTCTAGAGCTCAGTGCGGGATTTTGCCTCCTGTGGCAAGGATGATCATGAGAAAAGTGAGGGATCATCTCCGAACTACATGGGAGGAGCTTTTTAATGATCTTAAGGCAGTTGGGACCACAGTCACCAAACAAACCATTTGTAACAAAATACGCCACCATAGATTGAAATTCTGTAGCGCCCACAAGGCCCCCCTCCTTAAGAACGCACATGGACAGGCCCATCTGAAGTTTTCCAATGAACATCTAAATTATTTAGAGAAGTGTTGGGAGTGTTCTACAGGAGGTTGGACAACTTTGTGTCCAGGACGAGAGATCCTCTGGCCTACGGATCAGATGCCCTAATAATTCAGTGGAATCAGTTCTCACTGATCTATGCGTTTCCTCCGATCGCTCTCTTACAAAGGCTACTTTGCAGGATCAAGAAGGAATGAATTCCTGTAATCTTAGTGGCCCTAAATTGGCTCAGAGGACCCTGGTACGCCGAGATCATAAAGATGGCGGTAGGAAAACCTTGGAAACTTCCACCTCATCACAACCTGCTATTGATACAGAACAGAGCTATTGTATCTTATTATGTAAGATACTGTATATAACTGCCAAGGCATCTGCATTGCATTGTAATATTGCGAGAGAAAGACTATTCCTGGCCTCAAACTGTGCAATGTTCTTAAAAAAAAATATTCTGTAAATAAGAACACACACAGTCAGAACATTAATAGCGGTCTGACATTTGAGACTGAAATCGGAGGATCCAAAGGGTAAGACCCCTTTCACACTGGGGATCTTTGCAGGCGCTATAATGCTAAAAATATCGCCTGCAAAGCGCCCTGAAACAGCTGCTGCTGTCTCTCCAATGTGAAAGCCCTGAGGACTTTCACACTGAAGCGGTGCGCTAGCAGGATGGTAAAAAGAAGTCCTGCTAGCAGGATCTTTGGAGTGGTGAAGGAGCGGTGCGTTTACCTCGCCTCCGCCCCTCCTGCCCATTGAAATCAATGGGCACCATGTCTATACCACCGGCGAAGCGCCTCTGCAGAGGGGCGTAAAAGCACCGAATAGCGATGTGAAATTGACGGTAAAGGATTGTTTAAAATGGGCTGTCTTATATGGCTGTAGCACTCTGATCTTGAACAGGGATGCTGCCAAATCTAGTTTGCTAGGTGGTAACTGACCTAGCCAGTTGTTAGGGGATCCCCTGATCCTTTGCCTAACTGAGTTTGATGCACCTCTTCCCTCTTCCACTGGGTGGCATTGTCACCTATGGCATATGAGTGTGTAGGTTGCTCTAGCCAATTGGCAGGGGTTTACTTAGACCCCATAGCCTGCTGGGAGAGCCTATGTATTTAGGAGGAGTCAGGTGATCTGGGTTTGGTGCCACCTGGGCAGCTGTCTGGGTGGACATGTGTTAAAAGCTCTCGGCTGCTAGGCCAGAAGCCTAAGGACTATCTGGGAGTTCCCTGGTTGCTAGGCAGTCTGAGGCCTAACTAGGATCAGAAGAAGCAGCGTATCACTGGGGCTTAATTTCGGAACGGGCTTCAAGTTGCACGGGTTCTACCAGACAGAGAACCCCTCTATGTCGCAGGTGAAGGGACAGAGTTGCTAACGGAGGACACCTATTCCTGTTGCCAGAGGAAAAGCTTAAACCAAGGTCAGAGGTAAAGGGGAAAATGTCGCCATCAAAGGACAACGCTCCTGTTATCAGAGGCCAGAGTTCAGAGTCTGAGAGAGTACCAGAGCAGCCTTATTCACTAATCGGGGACGGTGAAGAAGTTGGGAAGTCTCAGTGGACGTCCAAGCCAGGGACCCAGCAGGATAGTGGGGGTGATGATTGCAAGAGAGTTCAGTAGTTGGGCTGAATTAGTGCAACTGCACCTCACAGAGGAGTACCAGGACGTGTACCGCCTATTAGGACTAGATAGAAATTACTATGATAGGCTTACAGCAGCAATCCGGTCTAGAGATGCTGTGGATTCAAAGTAGGGAGGGGACATAGACCTGGGTGTGCATTGGAGAAAGGATGCCCTTTCCCAGGCCTATGGCCGATTTTGTATAAATTGTGCAGCTCCGGGCCGGGAACGGGGGTGGAGATATGTGGAGAGTCAGCCTGGGAAGGGTTAATGAAACAGGGCAAGTACTCTTTCAGGTCTGCTTATTAGGCACCTGGTCAGAGAGGCTGAGGGGAATGGCTGTTTAGCTATTAATGCTGAGAGGAGTTTGACCCTGGAAGGACCCCTGTTGACTTTGATTTGAACCTGCTGGGTGAGCTTACCTGAATTGGGACTGCACTATGTTATGCTGTGGCTGGGATTCTGAGCATTGTTTAAAATGGGCTGTCTTATACGGCTAAGAAGAGCTGTTTTGCACTGCCTATGAAGACAAAGCATGTAAAACAATGTTTGTTGTTTTTGCTGAATAAAGCCTTTTAAGTTGCCTAAATTGTCTCTCACAGCTGCCTGTTAACCCCTTGAATCCTGACACATGTTATTCAAACTATACAACAAAAAGACCCTAATGAAAGATTTCTGAGACTATGGAAAGTTTTTTTTTATTTTTTTATTATTGTACGTTCAATCCTGGAATACAATTCAAGTAACACTGTACTTCTTAATGCAGTTCTTAAACAAGTAAAATATGCGTTTCTGCCACTAGGGGGCACTACAGGGTAAATAGTCTAGTTCACTTTGCTTAGGGGCTCCTTGTACCTCCTACAGTTGGGCGCTTGTTTGGCTATAGTAGATATTACTTTCTGTACTCTCAGGCCTTAATTGAAAGGTATGTGGGTACATTTGTCTTACAAATTAGTTTATCTTTATAACCTTTAAATGATTCATATTCATTTTCTCCACCATCACAGAATAATGTTTACCTATAGTGTGCTCAGCAAATCGTTTTTTCTTTTCCTCTTTTCAGTGAAAATGGTGAGACCAACCTCTAGAGCAGGGGTGCCCATCCTTTGAAGAGCGCGGGCCACTTAAGCGACTTGGTAATCGGTCGCGGGCCACAATGAGTCCACTCTACTCTTTTCTTTTTTTTGTATCGGATTGGAGGTAGGCGTTTGTGAACGGACACAAGTCCATTTACATTTGCTACTCCTTATGCCGGGTACTGACGAGCAAACATGTACGATGAAACCGGTCCGTTGGACCGTTTTCACCGTACATGTCTGCCCGGGGATTTCTGTATGGTGGCTGTACTCACCATCATACAGAAATCCGCGCGTAAACAATACGCGGGGCGTGTCCGCACCGTCGCCGCGACGATGACGCGGCGACGTGGGCGGGCCTGCCAGTTAAATGCTTCCACGCATGCGAGGAATGGCGGGCGCTCGGACATGTACGGTAGGTATGTACAGACGACCGAACATGTCCGAGGGGACAGGATTCCAGCGGTCTGTTTTAAAACAAGCCCGGAAATATTTGCCCGCTGGGAAAAGGCCCGGCGGGCAAATGTTTGCTGGAATCCTGCCCGCTCGGGCCTACACACGACCGAACATGTATGCTGAAACTGGTCCGCGGACCAGTTTCAGCAGACATGTTCGGTCGTCTGTACGGGGCCTTAGAGGTGAATGGAGGTGAATGGAGGGTCCAATTGGGTCGGACTGACTGTGTGAAAGGGGCCTAAGGCTGCTTTCACGCAGATGCACTGTTGTTTTCCAGCACCGCGGGTGCAGCACAGTTCACCTGTGGCTTTCCTGCAGGTTAGTTGCACTTTGCCATAGACTTCTATTATATCCTGTATGTGTAGTGAACTTTCAGAAAGTGCACCAAACTCGCAGGTAATAGAAGTCTATGGCACAGATTCAGAAAGCACTTACGCCGACGTATCTCGATATACGCC
Organism: Rana temporaria; assembly: GCF_905171775.1. NCBI lineage: Eukaryota > Metazoa > Chordata > Amphibia > Anura > Ranidae > Rana > Rana temporaria. Next base: position 114,993,506 of record NC_053497.1, read on the forward strand.
GCGTAAGTGTAAATTTGCTAGATAGATACTAGATACTAGATACTAGGGGCCAGATTCACAAAGAGATACGACGGTGTATCTACAGATACACCATCGTATCTCTGACGTAAACTGGTCCTATCTATGCGCCTGATTCATAGAATCAGATACGCATAGATAGGGCTTAGATCTGACAGGTGTAACTGTGTTACACTGTCGGATCTTTTTTTTCAATTTACAAATGGCGCCGGGGGCGTTCCCGCTGATTTACGATAAATAATATGTAAATCAGCGAGATACGCAAATTCACGAACGTACGCGGACCCGTCGCAGTGTTCTTACGGCGTTTCCGTAGCGGTTTTCCGTCGTATACTTACCCCTTCTTTTATCAGGCGCAGCCAATGTTAAGTATAGCCGGCGTTCCCGCTTCGAATTTGAATTTTCCTACGTCGTTTGCGTACGCCGATTCACGAACACGCGCGTCGCAAGTCCCGCTCACGTCGCAACCACTGACGTCCTAGTAACGTCAGTGGGAGCAATGCACGCCGGGAAATTCCACCGACGACGCATGCGCATTTAAATCGGCGCGGGAACGCGCCTGATTTAAATATGACACTCCCCTAGCCGCGGAATTTGAATTCCGCCGGGGGATTTAGGATCCGCCGTCGCAAGTTTGGAGGTAAGTTGTTTGTGAATTAGCCACTTGCCTCCTAAACTTGCGGGAGCGGATCTTAATTCACACAGATCGAGCGGATCCATAGATCCGCTGAGCTACGTGAATCTGGCCCTAGAACTAGATACGCCTGAAAATCGGCTTCTTCCGACCGACGTAACTTTCCTATGCCGGCGTATCGTGGGCGCATATTTACGCTGGACACATCTTGCACTCCAATTGATTTCCTATTTAAATGAGGGAGATACGCCGATTCACGAACGTACGTGCACCCGACGCAGGCTACGCGCGGTGCGCGTAAGTTGTACGTCCGGCCTAAAGTTACCCCTCATAAAGCAGGGGTAACTCAGCAACAGACGTGCACAGGTCAGCTGGACAGCAGCTGCAGCAGCACCGTTACGGACGAGCTGAGCAACCACACTTGCAGGACAACACATCTGTATGCCAACATGCCAGGGGCAGCCATGGTCATAGCACTACTGCGTCTACAGGCACGTAGGAGGGCACGGGAGAGGATATACCGAACGCGCATGAACGTCTTTGGCATGGGGGAATCGGAGGTGTATCGCATCTTCAGATTCAGCCCTGATGCCATCCTGGAATTAGCCACAGCCCTGCATGATGAAATCACCAGCCAGACACAACGTGCACATGCAGTGCAGCCACTGGTCAAGGTACTGGCTGCACTGCATTTCCTTGCCAGTGGATCTTTTCAGCGTACAAGTGGAGTCGTGTCTGGGATGTCACAATCCAGTATGATGTGTGCACCAGGTTGTCCCCGCAATCCTCACACGCATGTCCCACCACATCATCAAACCCACCCATGAGCATCTGTGGCAGAAGGCAATGCATGATTTCTACAGAATTGCGGGCTTCCCACGCACCGTGGGGGCCATTGATTGCACACATGTGGCACTACGGCCCCCCCGTGCCACAGAGCACATATACCGCAATCGTAAGCAGTGGCATTCCATCAACATACAGGTGATAGCTGATGCCCAATGCCTCATATGGCACGTCCGTGCCAAACACCCAGGGGCCAGCCACGACAGCTACATATTCCGTCAAAGCAACATCCCAACAGAATTCGCACAGAACGTGTACAGGGACAGCTGCCTGGTTGGTGAGTGACATGGGTGTCAGGCATGACTGTCCGACCCCATGATGCAGACATCACGAGGGGCACATGCACGACTAACATCCTCCTGTCCGGGGCACATGCACGACTAACAACCCACTATGCTTCTCCCCCCTTCTGGGGACTACTATACTGGTGCCATGTTTGGTCGTATATGTTGTGTATTTTTTAACCTTGTATCCCCCTTATGTTGCTATCGACACTGTATTCAATAAAAAATTTTTTTATTATTACTTACTTGTTTCTGTTATACACTCTTTACATATGTTACGAGTACCGCAATAGTCCAATTATGGCCCAAAAATCCCCCATTTGGCTCTTTGGTTCGGGGACCTTAGAACCAATTTTTTTTTATATCTATACCCTGGATGATGGTACGCCCCCTTAAGTGTTAACTTTTTTTACCCTTTAGAGGTTACATATCAAACAGCAGTCAGGAGTTGCCTCGTGGAACGCATCTTTGCACGTTAAACACACACAATTATCATGGCACAAGGAGAATGCACGCATGCCCACCACTGTGGTCCCTAGCTCACACACACCACATCCACCTCACATTGGATTAGCCCAAGTCCATCATGCAGGACTTGGGAGCAGCAACGCCACGCCAATGGTGTCGCTGTCCATTCATACCACATTCACACGCAGGCCCGGACTGGGACAAAAAATAGGCCCGGGCATTTTAGACTGAGCAGCCGTGGGTGGGGGGGCGTGGCGGCTTTGCGGTGGCGGTTAATGATGGGATGTGGGGTTCCAGCACCTTGTACCTCTGGACCCCTTTACATTACACAGCACCCTGCACCTTTGGACCCCTTTACAGTACACAGCACCTTGCACCTCTGGACCCCTTTACATTACACAGCACCTTGGACCCCTTTACATTACATAGCACCGCACCTCTGGACCCTTTTTCATTACACAGCACCCTGCACCTCTGGGCCCCTTTACATTACACAGCACCCTGCACCCCTGGACTCCTTTACATTACACAGCACCCTGCACCCTTGGGCCCCTTTACATTTCAAAGCACCCTGCACCTCTGGACCCCTTTACATTACACAGCACCTTGCCCCTCTGGACCCCTTTACATTACACAGCACCCTGCACCCCTTTACATTACATAGCACCGCACCTCTGGACCCCTTTACATTACACAGGCCCCCACAGTTTGTTACACAAACACCCCCTAACAGTTCTGGACCCCCTGCATGTTACACAGACCTCCCTACAGTACAGACCCCCTCCCTACAGTACAGACCCCTCCCTACAGTGCAGACCCCCTGCCTACAGTACAGCCCCCACTACAGTACCGACCCCCTCTACAATGCAGACCCCCTCTACAATACAGACCCCCCCTACATTGCAGCCCCCTCTACATTACAGCCCATACAGACCCCCCTTCATTACAGCTACATGACCTGCGGGCCGCGGCCCACCGGGCATATGCCCGGTATGCCCTATGGCCAGTCCGGGCCTGTTCACACGGTCCTGGGGATAACCTCTCCCCGGCGACCCAGGGTGACACGCCTTGCTGGCAGGTATGTCACCCCCACATTCACACACCAGTCACACTGTAGCCTGCACTCCTCACCGTGTGCATACACTACAAAAAGAAAAAAACTCATAACCTGAGCATAAAATAAAATGGAAAAAATTGGCACTCATTTGCCCTGTCGTGGGCTACGCCTGGTGCCAAGGCTCCTGCTCCTCCGTTGCCTGGGGGGAGCCTCGGGTGGGGGAGTGGGGCATCCGGAGGAGGATCATCCCCCGGTCTCTCCCTGGCTGACTGCCTGCCCTCCAATGCCAGGGCAATGCGGGTGAGGACCGCATTTGTCTCCGCCTGCATCCGCAGCTGGTGGGTGGTGGTGAGCCGCTGGTGGCGCGCCGCTGGTGGCGCCTCCTCTGCCTCCCCTCCACCTCGATGGCAGCTGTATTCACCTGTACGGCCACTGCCAGGCTCCTCCCCTCCACCTCGATGGCAGCTATATTCGCCTGGACAGCCACTGCAAGGCTCCTGACCTCTGCCACAAGGCCTGATGTTGTGGCCTGCAGCTCCCCAAGGGAGCTTGAGGACCTAACCTCATGGCCAAGGGCATTGACCTGCATGGTTATCTCCTGCAGGATCTCCTCCTTTCCAGGCCTTGCTGGTCGTGCCACTCTCTGCCCCATGGAGGTACACGTCGTGCCTTGAGATGGCATTGATGATGATTGCTTTCTCCTCAGGTGTAAAGTTTTTTTCCTCCTCTCCTTCCCAGTCAAAGGAGCAGACATGGCTCAGAAAACAGAAAACAAAAGTACCTACACCAAAAGCTGCTGGTGTACTTTTGCGCTCTGGGTGTATTTATGCACTGGGCGTAGGCGGTGGGCCGGCGTATCTTAGGGGTTACGCCGGGCGTAGTTGTGAGCATGCGCAGAGGGGTGCGGGCCATACGTCCAAGTCACAGCGCATGTGCCGTTTAAGATATGCCCGACGTAAACCACTGCGACACGCTCGAACCATCATTTGCATGGGGTTACGACCACTTACACTTACGCTGGCCTACACCTTCGAAAATACCTTACGCTGGCGCATCTTGGTGAGTAATGGCTTTCTGAATACAGTGCATGCCTCTCCGCGCTGCACCGGCGTAGTGTAAAAAAGATACGCTACGCCGGCATAAATATGCGCCGATGTATGTGAATCCGGGCCTATGGCTCAGTGCAGGTAACCCGCACTGCTCTGCACCTGCGAATCAGTTTGAAAGCCCAGTAACCACTGCAGAACAGATATGCCCATGTATACACTGTAATTTTTAGTAATAAACTTACCTTTAATAACAGTATTCTATTCTATTCCATCCCAGAGCAGGAAGTCGTGGGCCACAACAGAGGGCTGGTACTGGTTGGGCACCCCTGCTCTAGAGTTTGGAAACATTTCCACGGTGTGATCTCTGCTGAGAACAAAGCTGCAATTTGCAAATATTGTGAGAAGAAATATATTCTTTACCAAATTCTACAAGGTTGACAAAATACATCCTGGCATGCCAGAGGTGCATTAAAGACATTAAAAAATCCTTTTATGAGTTCTCATTCCAGAGAAAAAAATTCTGCTGCTTCTGGATCATCACGAAGTATATAAGCATCCTGCATAGGTGAAATGTTCTTACATACAGTCCTTAATATTCGATTGTTATAAAAAATAAAAGTTTAGTTTATTAACTGAATAAGCTGTACTTTTATTTGAACCATAATTCTTCTATATACCGTATTTATCGGCGTATACCGCGCACTTTTTTGCCCTGAATAACAGGGCAAAATCGTGGGTGCGCGATATACGCCGATACCTGCTTCCCGCGCCGAGTTTGAACCACTGCGCCGGCATATACCGAGCGCAGTACACTCACGTATAGTCGGGCAGGCTCGGCTCCTCTCGCGGTCACGTCCTGGACGTACAGGACACACAGGACGTGACCGCGAGAGGAGCCGAGCCTGCCTGACTATACCCGAGTGTACTGCGCTTGGTATATGCCGGCGCAGTGGTTCAAACTCAGCGGGGGAAGCGGGGAGGACGCCGGACCCGACGAGGAGGACACCACCGAAGCCGCAGAAGGACGCCGGACCCAACGAGGCCGCCGATGGACGCCGCGCAAGACACCAAAACTGTAAGTACTAAAATGTTTTTTTTTTTACAGGAATGCGGGTCCACTTTAGGGGTGCGCGCTATACGCCGGAGCGCGCAATACCCCGATAAATACGGTACATAACGCTGCATTTCACGTTCCCAGTGTAACAAAATTACTTTCAATTTGCAAAACTTTTCAAAACTACTCCACACTTACGGTAATTGTTTTAAAAAAATTCCAAAAAAATCTATTTTTCTGGAAGAAACAGGTATTCCCCCATGGCATTAAAATTTCTTGAAATTTTACATCTCTACTCAGGGGTCAAATGTTTACCTGATGACCCCAGTGTTACATGTAATATCCAACCAAAACTTTAAACTCTGGGAAAAGCAGTGAGCCAATCACACATGCAGGAAATTATATTTCCGATTGATTTTCCATTTACACTGGTGCGATTTGTCATGCAACTTTGGACATTATATTTGCATGACAAGTCGCACACCATTCTTTTCAATGGCACCCGTTCAAATTGATGTGACTTTGAAAAGGTGCCTGCACTACTTTGGTGTGACTTTTGATGCAACTTTGGTCCATAGAATGTAAAGTCGGATCAAAATCGCACCGAAAGTCACATCAAAGTCGCACTGGAAATGGTGCAATTTTGGAGAAGGACAAATTCAAATGTCACTTCTTTGTAAAATGACATCTGGAGGTGTTCCTAATAATGCAGAACATCTCCAGGTTACCATCTGACAAGGAAGTGATATTTGAATTTGTTGGTAGTTATAGAAGGTCTCAGCATCTGCACATTGAAATCAAATGATAATTTTAATAACATCAAATTAAAAAAGTTTTGTGTCACAATTGTGACCAACTGTAGATGGTGGCAACATAAAGGGTTTAAAGTGGAACTAAACTTGACTCAAAAACGTATTTATTGTAAGACACACTTACCAGCCCGCTTGCGGTCTTCCATTGGATTCATACAAAGGTGTTTATACGCAGCTCAGCATACATTCCCACCCCTCTGGCTCTGCCAGAATGATGGACTGCAGTACACATGGGCAAGATGATGTCATACCCCAACTGGCCAATCCAGAGGCCGATAACCTACAACCTGGAAGTAGCCAAGGAGAGCAGCTGGCGAGGGATAACCTGCCACCAGGGGCGGACTGACAACTCATGGGGCCCCCGGGCAATAGGAGATTATGGGGCTCCCAGGCAATAGATTATGGGGCCACACACATACAGTATACAGACACACAATATACACACACAGTATATACACACAGAATACACATACACACTGAAAAGGTACTGGAGAGACGGGGCAGCTATCATCTTGGGATTTTTTTAAAAACACAGATTTTTCCATACTGTCCCTGGTTTTACTGAGGCTGGCAAACCTGATGGGGCCCCTTAGTGGCATGGGGCCCTCGGGCAGTGCCCGAGTGCCCGAATGGTCAGTCCGCCTCTGCCTGCCACATCACTGGAATGAAAAGGTGAGTATTTTTCTGAGTTTAGTTCTGCTTTAACCCCTTGTTGCCGGCCACACACAAATATGAGGCCTCTGGGCAAGTGGGCCTTGTCACAGAGAAGCTGCATATTTGTGTGAATTGGGGCAAATAGAGCTGTGCCGAGAACGAGCGCCATGCGCGCTCCTGGCAAGTTACCGGCAGCTAACGGAAAGTTCCCGATCACTGCTTGCATGACAGCCAATCACGGCGTCACATGATCACAAGCCCTACCCCACCCCCCGGCATCCTAAACCTATTAAATGAGGTGCCAAGAGGTTAAAGCCGAGTTCCGCCGGAAAAAATAAAAATTTCAAGTCGGCAGCTACAAATACTGCAGCTGCTGACTTTTAATATTAAGACACTTACCTGTCCAGGGTGCCCGCGATGTCCTATCCTGAAGCTGGTCTTTCCCTCGGATCCTGGGTTCAGGCACCGGCATCTTCGGTAAGGGAATCAGTGCCTTCACTGCCTTGCGGCGTCACAGTCTGATTCCCTACTGCGCATGCGCAAGTCCTCACTGGTCCCTGCTGTCTTTGGGACCTGTGTGTCTCCCAGAAGACAGCAGAATGCACAGAGTAAGGGTCGGACATGGCGTAGATCGCCGCAGAATCTGCGGCGATCTATCAGTGGGAGAAAATACCTGGCTCTGGTTCTGGTATATGCTCCCCCCTCCCCCCTAAAAGGTGCCAAATGTGACACCGGAAGGGGGGAGGAACCGGAAAAGCAGAAGTTCCATTTTTGAGTGGAACTCGGCTTTAAGGGAATGCGCACACTGCCTGCACACTAAACCGCAGAGGTGCCAACTGGCAGCAGTACATCACCTGTCAGAGAGATTTCCAAGGGACAGATGGTCCCCGGCAATCTCTATGACCTTCAGAGGCCCGGGCGTGACTTTATGACATCACGCCTGAAAGAATTAAACATATGCCGGGAACTCTGCTGGAAAGGCCGAGATTGTGTATTTTTTCCTTTTGCTCTTCGTCTTTTCTGCCTGGAGAAGAGATGTGGGGTCTTATGGAATGCCTTTCTATAGTGCTGGCGGGTGGAGGAGCAGAGTAATTCGGCACTAGTACGCCTATGCAGTCTCCCTCCTATTTGGTTCTTCGGTATTTAGGAAACTATGCAACGGGTGCTGCCTGTCCATTACACTTGATGAGGCGGCAGTGAAACCCTTTCCAGTGTGGGTGGGGGTGACGCAACCCCCTGACAGTGCCCCCCCTAAATGCGTCACACCGGGCGTGTGCCCCCCCTCAGTTTCTGCCCTGGACATACCAATGCGGTTAGACCAATATCAAGGAAGGGTGCTCCCTCTGATACAATCAAGAGCCTGAGTGTTATGGACAGGACCCACATAGCTTAGCCTAAAAGGCTGGGCCCTCCTAACCACTTCAGCCCCGGAAGAATTTACCCCCTTCCTGACCGGGCTATTCTTTGCAATACGGCACTGCGTCACTTTATCCGACAATTGCGCGATCATGCGATGTTGTACTCAAACAAAATTTATGTCCTTTTTTCCCCACAAATAGAGCTTTCTTTTGGTGGCATTTGATCACCTCTGCGGTTTTTATTTTTTGCGCTATAAACAATAGCCACTGATTACTGTATAAATGTCATTGGCAGGGAAGGGGTTAACACTAGGTGGCGGTCAAGGGGTTAAATGTGTTCCCTCACTGTGTTTTCTAACTGTGAAGTGATGGGACTGGCTGGGGGAGGAGACCGATCGGTGTTCCAATATACTAGGAACACACGATCTGTCTCCTCTCCCCTGACAGGACGTGGCTTTGTGTGTTTACACACACAGATCCACGTTCCTGCTTTGTCACGAGCGATCGCGGGTCCCCGGAGGACATTGCGCCCACTGGGCACGTGCATGGCTCCTCAGTGACGCGGTGCACGTTCCCTATACCCCTTAAAGCGGCCGCTGTACATTCTGCCGCTGTTTGCTCAGGAACTGCAGTCTGCTCACGTAATTTGTAATAAAAACATCTTTGCCACTCTGCAGCTTCCCTCCAACCACTTTGCATATTATTTTATATATATATTCTGTAATTGCCAAATATGCTGCAGAAATCTCCCTCCACTGAGTCTGGCTGCAACCATTTTAACTGTGGGCAGATGAAGCTGCTGCCTGTTCACTTCCTAGATTTACACAGAGGCACACCTCTAGCTCTGCAACTTTCATTGCCCCTCTTTTGACTATGTATGTATGTGGAGGCTGAGGGCTCCCAGGGGGCACTGTAGACCACTATGCAAGTTGGGGAGTATGTGGAGGCTGAGGGCTCCCAGGGGGGCACTGTAGACCACTATGGGGGTGGGGGAGTATGTGGAGGCTGAGGGCTCCCAGGGGGGCACTGTAGACCACTATGGGAAGTTGGGGAGTATGTGGAGGCTGAGGGCTCCCAGGGGGGCACTGTAGACCACTATGGGAAGTTGGGGAGTATGTGGAGGCTGACGGCTCCCAGGGGGACACTGTAGACCACTATGGGAAGTTGGGGAGTATGTGGAGGCTGAGGGCTCCCAGGGGGGCACTGTAGACCACTATGGGAAGTTGGGGAGTATGTGGAGGCTGACGGCTCCCAGGGGGACACTGTAGACCACTATGGGAAGTTGGGGAGTATGTGGAGGCTGAGGGCTCCCAGGGAGCACTGTAGACCACTATGGGAAGTTGGGGAGTATGTGGAGGCTGACGGCTCCCAGGGGGACACTGTAGACCACTATGGGAAGTTGGGGAGTATGTGGAGGCTGAGGGCTCCCAGGGGGGCACTGACCACTATGGGAAGTTGGGGAGTATGTGGAGGCTGACAGCTCCCAGGGGGCACTGTAGACCACTATGGGAAGTTGGGGAGTATGTGGAGGCTGAGGGCTCCCAGGGGGGCACTGTAGACCACTATGGGAAGTTGGGGAGTATGTGGAGGCTGACGGCTCCCAGGGGGGCACTGTAGACCACTATGGGAAGTTGGGGAGTATGTGGAGGCTGACGGCTCCCAGGGGGACACTGTAGACCACTATGGGAAGTTGGGGAGTATGTGGAGGCTGAGGGCTCCCAGGGGGGCACTGTAGACCACTATGGGAAGTTGGGGAGTATGTGGAGGCTGAGGGCTCCCAGGGGGGCACTGACCACTATGGGAAGTTGGGGAGTATGTGGAGGCTGACGGCTCCCAGGGGGCACTGTAGACCACTATGGGAAGTTGGGGAGTATGTGGAGGCTGACGGCTCCCAGGGGGGCACTGTAGACCACTATGGGAAGTTGGGGAGTATGTGGAGGCTGACGGCTCCCAGGGGGGCACTGTAGACCACTATGGGAAGTTGGGGAGTATGTGGAGGCTGACGGCTCCCAGGGGGACACTGTAGACCACTATGGGAAGTTGGGGAGTATGTGGAGGCTGAGGGCTCCCAGGGGGGCACTGTAGACCACTATGGGAAGTTGGGGAGTATGTGGAGGCTGAGGGCTCCCAGGGGGGCACTGTAGACCACTATGGGAAGTTGGGGAGTATGTGGAGGCTGAGGGCTCCCAGGGGGGCACTGTAGACCACTATGGGAAGTTGGGGAGTATGTGGAGGCTGAGGGCTCCCAGGGGGGCACTGTAGACCACTATGGGAAGTTGGGGGAGGGTTGAGCACACTGTGGAGGCGGAGGGCTTTGTAGACCACTATGGGGAGGGGGGGGGGGGGGTTGGGGAGTATGTGAGGGCTCTGTAGACCATAGGATGATATAAGGAAACACTAAACGAATCAGCTTGCTATACTAGAAGTTTGGTGGTTGGTTGCCATGAAAATGGAGATATCACAAATCTCAGTTGTAAATAGTCTCACTGAAGCGCATTTTTTACACGGCCAGCCCAAACAGCCCACTCACTGCATGGAGCCGCTATTGACGTGACCACGCACCGCCATGTTGTTTGTACGTTGGAAGGGAAAGCCGCGCATGCGCCGGAAACGCAGGGGGCAGCGCAAGAGCAGGTGGGCGGGGCCGTGACGGTAGAGGTGGCGGGGCGGGGCTACGCTCGGGGTCGGAGCCATGGCCACACTGGATGCTGAGGTGAGGAGGATGGCGGGAGAGAGAGTGGGGGGGGCCCGGCTCTGTGTATAAGGGAGAGAGGGCCCGGGAGGAGATTGTGTGCACCCCTTATCCGTTTACTATGTGCCCCCTTTTGTATCGATTCTGTCCGCTCCATGTATATAATCCACCAGCCTGTCCTCACCCCCCCTCCCCCCCCCCCGAACCGGTACTCATACACCGCTTCCTCTGTACCATGTGTACCCTCTACCGCCCCCTATGTCTGTGTACTGTACTGCCCCTGATGTGCCCTCATCCCCTGTACCCAGACACCAGCCTACCAACTCTCTATTACCGCCTGTGCGATCCGTCCCCCTCCCCCTCCCTGTGTGTCCTGTCCCCCCCCCCCACTTCTCCCTGTGTGACCTGTCCCCCCCACTTCTCCCTGTGTGACCTGTCCCCCCCACCCCACCCTGTGTGACCTGTCCCCCCCACCCCACCCTGTGTGACCTGTCCCCCCCCACCTCTCCCTGTGTGACCTGTCCCCCCCACCTCTCCCTGTGTGACCTGTCCCCCCCCCACCTCTCCCTGTGTGACCTGTCCCCCCCCACCTCTCCCTGTGTGACCTGTCCCCCCCCCACCTCTCCCTGTGTGACCTGTCCCCCCCCCACCTCTCCCTGTGTGACCTGTCCCCCCCCACCTCTCCCTGTGTGACCTGTCCCCCCCCACCTCTCCCTGTGTGACCTGCCCCCCCCCCCCCCTCTCCCTGTGTGACCTGTCCCCCCCCACCTCTCCCTGTGTGACCTGTCCCCCCCCCACCTCTCCCTGTGTGACCTGTCCCCCCCCCCACCTCTCCCTGTGTGACCTGTCCCCCCCCCCACCTCTCCCTGTGTGACCTGTCCCCCCCCCCACCTCTCCCTGTGTGACCTGTCCCCCCCCACCTCTCCCTGTGTGACCTGTCCCCCCCCACCTCTCCCTGTGTGACCTGCCCCCCCCCACTTCTCCCTGTGTGACCTGTCCCCCCTCCCTTCTCCCTGTGTGACCTGTTCCCCCTAACTCTCCCTGTGACCCCCCCACCTCTCCCTGTGTGACCTGTCCCCCCCCCCACCCCACCTCTCCCTGTGACCTGTTCCCCACCTCTCCCTGTGTGACCTGTCCCCCCCCCCACTTCTCCCTGTGTGACCTGTGTCCCCCCCCACCTCTCCCTGTGTGACCTGTGTCCCCCCCCCACTTCTCCCTGTGTTACCTGTCCCTCTCCCTGTGTGACCTGTCCCCCCCCCCCTCCCACTTCTTCCTGTGTGACCTGTCCCCCCCCCCCTCCCACTTCTTCCTGTGTGACCTGTCCCCCCCCCCTCCCACTTCTTCCTGTGTGACCTGTCCCTCCCCCCCACTTCTTCCTGTGTTACCTGTCCCCCCCCCCCTTCTTCCTGTGTGACCTGTCCCCCCCCCCCCCTTCTTCCTGTGTGACCTGTCCCTCCCCCCCCCACTTCTCCCTGTGTGACCTGTCCCCCCTTCTCCCTGTGTGACCTGCCCCCCCCTTCCGTGGAACCTGTCCCCCCCCCCCCCATCCTCCCTTCTACTTGTGTTCCTGACCTGTCCCTTTTTCTACCCTTGTGTCCTGACCCTGATAGAGTACACAGAGCTATTCCCCATCGAGGAATACAAAAAATATGACCCTTCAATGCTTTAAAGGATAAGTTCATTTTTTGTAACATGTCGCATCAATGTCAAAAACTAAAAACAAAAAAAAAAACACTCCATCTGCCCGGCGGGTCAATCCCACATCGTATTCTGTGAATGTGAAAACTACAAACACCTTCACCTTTGCAGCTGTCGGCTTGTAGTTCTCAGTGAATTACCAGGGCGCTGTGGATCACTCTTGGTAGTTCATTGAGCTTCCTGTTGGAGTGTAACTGCCTGCCTGTATTGGGGGGGGGGGGGTACGGGCAGACAGATACAGTCTGCAGGAACGTGGCATTACACCAATGGTTTGCAGATAGTGAATGCAATTCTCTACGGGTCCCTAGCAAAAAAAATGCATATTTTATTACCTACAAAAAAAGATCCATTTATTATTTTGTTTTATAAAAGTGAACTTATCCGTTAATCAACATGCTTGGGAGATGCTATGGTGTTACGTAACAGTACAATTTTCACAGATGGCATCAGCAACACGGTATTCCGGCCTCACATATTTTATACACATAATTTACTTTTTTGAAGTTCCGCCGAAAAAAGAAATGAAAAGTTGGCGGCTACAAAAAGTGTAGCTGCTGACTTTTAATAATCGGACACTCATCTGTCCCACAATGCGGGTGTACGGAGCCCCGCTTCTCTCCACGGCGCTGGCGTTCTTCGTGTGGGCGCCTGGCTGCAGCTTCACAGCTGGGCATGCGCGAGCCTTGCTGTGAATGGCCGGGCAATCTTTTGGGACCTGTGACGTGTCCCAGAAGATTGCAGGGAGGGGGGGGAGAGGTAAACTTCCTTCCGGGGCCGCGGAGCCCCGAGAGGAAGTTGGAGCTGCATGCCTCTAAAAAGAGGGTATCTCCCCCCCCCCCCCAAAAAAAATGACCTGACGAATGTGGCATGTCAGAGGGTCACCGTCTCTTAAAGCGAAAGTTAAATTTTTGGGTGACTTGACTTAACCACACCAGCATTATAATCTGACTTGGATAATACGTTTTCTAGGTCGTTTTTGGTTTTTTAAACCAAGAGGCAATGGGCCTGAATTGAATGGTGGAAGTAGCAGCCGCAGCGGATTTAAAATCCATGGGAAAGTTTACTCTTAAAAAATAAAGCTAAAAGCCTCCACTTCATGCAAAGTGACCAGTGGCACAAAGGTTTAGTGTTCTAGTTTTGTGAGCTTTGTTTCCCAGTACCACACTGCACTGTCCTAGAAGATTCTACAAAACCACATTCCCCAACCCCCTCACATCCCTCTATCCTATATTATACCCCAAATATATAGATGACGGGTACATGTGTGGTAGAAATTGGCTAGCATTAGGACTCTATGCAGACACTTGAATAGGCTACAAATAGACATAAAAGGTAGGTTTTTATCTTGCAGTAAAATATGGGACTGTGTTATCTGAGAGACAACAAATATTGTTCAGTATGTAAGCAGCTTGGTTGGGGCGCAGTATAAGAGGGAGAGATGAGGCAGATTTTATCTTGAAATAGAAATTAGAATTGATTATTTCTTTTTTTTTTTTTTCAAATATTTTATTGAAATTTTAAGAATTAAATACATAACAATAAATATACATAAATCATATAATTCATATAATATGTAGATTACACAAAATAATTCTCAAAAGGAGAATTCGAATGTTGTATAGATACATACCATGTCCAAAGAGGACAAAGACAAAAAGAGGAAGAGGGAAAGGGGAGGAAAAGGAAAAGGAAGGGAAAGAGAAAAAAGAAGAGAGGGAATATATATATATATATATATATATATCTCTCAACGGATAATAACCTTATCAAGATTACATAAGAAGGAGTGTTGGGAGAGAGTGAAATATAATAATTTCACGGTGAGGCATTTTTAAACGAATGAAACTCAGTGGAATTTTTAAAGTGTAACCAACAAGCCCACTTGTCATAAAAGGATTTGGGCGAATCTCTGGATTGAGAAATTAATTCTTCCATTTCGGCTATGTGTTCAATTTTATTAAACCAGTCTGAGATGGTAGGAGGTGAAGATTGTGTCCATCTAATAGGTATACAAAGCTTAGCAGCATTGATAAGGTGAAGCAATAATGATTTCTTATAAATGTAATGAGGGAATGATTATTTCTGAGACAGAAGAAATATACAAAAATATTGGACTGTGCAGGTCTAGATGGCAGCAGGCGTCGGCTGCAAAAAGCAAAACAAAAATTATGCTATAACCGTCTTCAGTTCCAGCAGTCTGAGCCCCACTTTGTCCGAACATAGCTGAATGACGGCTACAAGGCGGTTCAATAACTCTGGGAGGGCGTACATTGACGTCCTCCCAGAATCTCACTCCCGCTCGCCCCCTGGGGCGCGCACACGGGAGTGTCCATGACTGGACCCGGCAGGTCACGGTAAATGCCCGCTGATGGCTGCCGTTTACCACGTGGTCACTCTGTTAAATGAAGAAGCGTTCACTTGTAAACAAACCAGCGTCAGTGCTGTGGGCTGGATCTCTATTGCCCACAGCGCTGCTCTGTGACAATTGCAGTCGCATCCAGCCATCCATGCTCAGCCATACTCTACCATACTCTGCAATACCCAGCCATACTCAGCCTCTCTATGTGGCAAGGCTGTGGAAAAGTCTCCCACATGTGGTATCGCGGTACTCATTAGGAGAATCTATTTTTGGTGTCATTTTTATTATGTACATGGTATGTGTTGGAAATATTGTATTATTAGACAACTTTGTGTAAAAAAAAAAAAAAAAAAGCGTTTTCATTTTCTTTCCACATTTTCCAAAAATTTGTAAAAAAAAGACAAGTTCAAAAGACTAATTATGCCTCATAGATTATAAGTTGGGGTGTCTTATTTCCAAAATGGGGGTTTCCATTGTCCTGGTGCTCCAGGGCCTTCAAAACTGTAAGAGGTAGTCAGGAAATGTATGCTCCTAGAACGCCTGATGGTGCTCCCTGCATGTGGCCACGCTGTGTAAAAGTCTCACACATGTGGTATCGCCATACTCGGGAGGAATAGCAGAATGTGTTTTAGGGTGTAATTTGTGGTATGCATATACTGTGTGTTAGAAATAACCTGCTAATATGAACATTTTGTGGGAAAAAAAAGAAAAAAAAATCTTGATTTTTGCAAAGAATTGTGGGGAAAAAAGTATAGCTTGAAAAAACTCACAATGCTTCTTACTAAATACCTTGAAATGTCTACTTTCCAAAAAGGGGTAATTTGGGGGGTATTTGTACTTTCCTGGCTCGTTAGGGTCTCAAGAAATGAGATAGGCCTTTAGTACATCAGGTGTGATCAATTTTCAGAGATTGGCACCATAGTTTGTGGTTTGTGGAGTTTATAACTTTCACAAAGACCAAATATACACAAATTTGGATTATTTTTACCAACGATATGAAGCAGTATAAATTTTGGGCAAAATTTATGAAGATAAATTACTAATTTGCTAAATTTTATAACAAACGGAGAAACTATTATTTTTTACAAAATTTTCAGTCTTTTTTTCTTTTAAAGCCCAAACAATGAAAAACCCAACAGTGATTAAATGCCACCAAAAGAAAGCTCTTTGTGTGAAAAAAAGGACAAACATTTCATATGGGTACAGTGTTGCATGACTGAGTAATTGTCATTCAAATTGTGAGAGCACCAAAAGTTGAAGATTGGTCTGGTTAGGAAGGGGGTTTAAGTGGCCAGTGGTCAAGTGGTTCCGCCCACCCCCTTAAAAAATTAAAGTCAGCAGCTACACAAGAACCCCCCCTTTAGCCATACCAGACCATTATCCACGCATGCAGCCCGGTAGGTTACCATAACATACCAGGCCACATCAAAGCACCTTGTCCCCATGTTGACAAGGGCCTCTTCCCCCTTTAACAATGGGGCCCCCATTATTAAAAAAATTATGTCCCACAGTAAAAAAAAAACAGACCTCTGGTCCCGAGGAAGGCTCCCGCTGTCTGTCAGCTCCGCCATCTTAAAGCTCTTAAATAACCAAGGGCCACATGGCAACATCCCTTAGTTATTTAAGAACTGTCAGACTGCGGGAGGCTTTGTCATGACCAGTTGGTGGTGGCCGTCCTTAACCACTTCCAGACCGCCGCATGTATATGTACGTCGGCAGAATGGCACGTACAGGCACATTGGCGTACCTGTACGTCCCTGCCTAGACGTGGGTCGGGGGTCCGATCGGGACCCCCCCGCTACATGCGGCGGTCGGATTCCCTCGGGGAGCGATCCGGGACGAGGGCGCGGCTATTCGTTTCTAGCCGCCCCCTCGCGATCGCTCCCCGGAGCTGAAGAACGGGGAGAGCCGTATGTAAACACGGCTTCCCCGTGCTTCACTGTGGCGGCGTATCGATCGAGTGATCCCTTATATAGGGAGACTCGATCGATGACGTCAGTCCTACAGCCACACCCCCCTACAGTTGTAAACACACAATAGGTGAACCCTAACTCCTACAGTTCCCCCTGTGGTTAACTCCCAAACTGCAACTGTCATTTTCACAATAAACAATGCAATTTAAATGCATTTTTTGCTGTGAAAATGACAATGGTCCTAAAAAATGTGTCAAAATAGTCTAAAGTGTCCGCCATAATGTCGCAGTCACGAAAAAAATCACTGATCACCGCCAATAGTAGTAAAAAATAAATAAATAAATAATAAAACTATCCCCTATTTTGTAAACGCTATAAATTTTGCGCAAACCAATCGATAAACGCTTATTGCGATTTTTTTTTTTTTTTACCAAAAATAGGTAGAAGAATACGTATCGGCCTAAACTGAGGGAATTTTTTTTTTTTATATATGTTTTTGGGGGATATTTATTATAGCAAAAAGTAAAAAATATTGAATTTTTTTTCAAAATTGTCGCTCTATTTTTGTTTATAGCGCAAAAAATAAAAACCGCAGAGGTGATCAAATACCACCAAAAGAAAGCTCTATTTGTGGGGAAAAAAGGACGCCAATTTTGTTTGGGAGCCACATCGCACGACCGCGCAATTGTCTGTTAAACCGACGCAGTGCCGAATTGTAAAAACCCCTTGGGTCATTTAGCAGCATATTGGTCCGGTCCTTAAGTGGTTAAGTGATGGATCTACACTGGGGGACATTTAAAAAAAATATTTAATAAAGGACTTGTCAAAAACTGCCTACAGTCATTTTTTACACTACACTTTTTTTTTTGGTGAATGAGTAGGGTTACTTTGTACCCCATATTTATTCACATGGCAGGATCTGGGGGCCCCCTTGTTAAAGGAGGTCTTTCAGATTACGATAAGCGCTCGCACACCTGCAACCACTGTCCTAGGTTGTAGGGGACAAGGTGCTTTGGGGGAGCAGAGCCCCCTGCCCCAAGGCACCCAACCCATTTTGAGGGCATGTGACCTGGTATGGTTTGGGAGGGGGGTCTCTCACTCGCTCCCTCTCCCCCAACCCCCCTCCCTTCTCCGACCCGCTGGTCTGAATGCTAGAATAAGGTCTGGTATGGATTTTGAGAGGAACCCCACGCTGTTTTTTTCATTTATTTTTCATTGCTGGCATTCTTTTCACAAGTCACATGTATTTCATGCAGGTGTGACTTTTGAGGGTTTACATTGAAGTCTATGGCCCTCAAGTCACTTGAAAGTTGGACCAAAGTGGTGCTTTGGTCCAGACTTTAAGTCACACAGATATGAACGATACTCTTTGGAAAGCATTGGATGCAACTTGTCATGTGACTCTGGGGTCCAAAGTTGCATGACAAGTCTCACAAGTGTGAATGAGGCTTTAATCTTGGCAATCGCCTTTATTACTAATGTCAGGCAGACCTAAAGTGAGAGACAGAGGTCCTGCTGAGGAGGTAGTACGCAAAGAGCAGGTTCTGCAGGACTAAGCAGTGGTTGGGCCGCACCATCTAGAGCAGGGGTGTCAAACTCAATTTCATTGTGGGCCACATCAGCATTATGATTATTCTCAAAAGGGCCGGTTGTATCTGTAAGATTAGATGTCCAAGTTGAGTCCCCCACTCACCCTTACCGTTTCCTTATACTACTGCTGGGAAGAAGCTGGATGCATTGCCTGAAAGCAGAAAATAAGGGTCTGGAGTAGGACCAGAGGAGGGCTGGAGCTCTCCTGCAGCTGCAGGAGAGGTGTGAGGGCCACATGAAATGGCCTGGAGGGCCGGATTCAGCCTGCGGGCCTTGTGTTCGACACCTATGATGTAGAGTCAGGGCATATCTTCCTTTCTCTCTGAGTGGCTGTACTATAGAGCCAGGGCCGCAAATAGAAATCATGGGGCCCTGTACAATCTACCAGTGGAGGGTCTCCATCCCCCTATTCGTTGCCTTGTGTGTGATACATAATTGTATATAAATCCGCATATAAATGTTGTTCTATAGCAGGCATGTCCAAAGTCCGGCCCGCGGGCCGGTTTTGGAAGTTTGGACACCCCTATTCTATAGATACAGTATCCCAATATTATAGGAGAAAAGCCTAGCACTGTTGTATGTACTAAGCTGAATGGAATGCTCCTAATGTCTACAGACTCAAATAGTTCCAGTGCCAACTTCAGATAAATGGTTGCACGTTTTTAAGCCTGTGCCAAATTGTGGCAGCGGTTTGCTTCTACTTGTCCTTCTCTCCCAATCCTGCCATAACCGAAACCTGCACTGCAGTGAAGATTAGTTTTTTCCCATAGGGATGCTACAGATTCTTCACAATATCCTAGTGCCTGCAAAGAATGCATGGCGACTCTGGCGGGTACACTGCTTGGTCTGGTGACGGCTTGATCACCTTTACTCCCACCTCCTTTTCCTCATGCGCCTCATCCTCCGAGTCCTTGAAAGTAGCAGCACCCATACCCACCCAACAAGCACCTAGAGCAGGGCTCTCCAAACTGCGCCCGGAGGGCCATATGTGGCCCTTTGCTAGTCTTTATGGGGCACTAGTCCTCCAACTGATATGAGGCACTATTCCTTCCACTGACACCAACGTATGACCGATGTTACTGAATATGTTCAGGTGTTTTAAATATTCTTGCAGGATTTAAATGTAATTTTTGTATGTGCGCACTGACAGCGAAGTATGGGTACGTTGCTTTGCATACAGCAGTACATTCCAGGCAGCAGGTTGGCAAGTGGTTAAAAAACAAAACAGAGCTGTGGTATACTTCATTTTTTAAAAGACTGATTTAAAAAAAAAAAAAAGTTTTAAGCAGAATTTTTCATTTTTGAAGAAATCATTTAAAATGTGAGTAGCATTTATTTTTTAAAGTAATGCTATGTGAATGGGAACATGCAATAAGTATAATCACTTGAAGACCAGACCTTTTCTGGCAGTTTTTGTTTATAAGTGTAAATCAGTATTTAATTTTTTTTTGCTAGAAAATGGGTTACAAGTATATATTTATTTTAAGCAGAGACACTAGGGAATAAAATGGCGGTTGTTGCAATCTTTTATGTCGCACTGTATTTGCGCAGTGTTTTTTCCAAAAAATCCATTTTAATGAAAAAAAAACACTATATCCCAATTTTTTGTATAATTTGAAAGATGATGTTATGCCAAGTAAATATAATAGTAAATAAACGGATCGGCGCTAAATCTAAATGTAATTTCTAAATAAAGCAAATGTTATTGTGTGTAACAAAGCACATTATATAAAATAACGGACATAAAATCAAATCATAAAATCAAACTTTGAGTAGCTTCCAAATTTCCACCACACAGATAAATAATGGTAAAGGAAACACATAAAGTATGCACATAAAATGTGGTAAATATTAAGTGCAAACAGTGAACACAAAAATGGAGAAACTCAAAAAATAAAAAAAAAATTAATAAAAATAAAAAATCGGTGAATGAGACATTGACCTGGAGAAGGCATAGAAGATAGTGAGCATTGACTAAGCACCTGATTGCGCTATTGTTTGAGTATCACTGGACCACAGCACTGCATTAAGAACTGTTTTTCTATTGTGGAGTCCATTATCCCTACTAAGGATGGGCAGAACACCCCCCAGTTTGGTTCGAACCAGAACTTGCCGAACAGGCACACTGTGCAGGGACCGCCCTGTCAGATCTCCGCTCTCCCCTATGGGGGGATCGGATGAATGTCTGTCCGTGTACACTGTAAAAAGTAAAAAATATTGTTTTTTTTTTTCAAAATTGTCGCTCTTTTGTTTATAGCACAAAAAAAAAACACAGAGTTGATCAAATACCATCAAACAAAAGCTCTATTTGTGGGGGAAAAAAATATTTAATTTTGGTACAGTGTTGCACGACCGCGCAATTGTCATTCAAAGTGCGACAGTGCTAAAAACTAAAAATTGGTCTGGGCGGGAAGGTCTGGGCGGTCTACCCCTTTGATCTAAGAAGGAAGCCTTAGGCTCCTTTCACGCTAGGCAGTCCGCCAGCTCAGCGGGAGATCTGTCCGCACATCTCCGCTGAGCCGATGGATGACAAGCTCCTCTCTGCTCACTGAGTGGGGAGGGGCTTGTCGGGCGCCGCTGTCTCCTATGGAGCGATCTGATGAAAACGGACAGCATGTGCGTATTCATCAGATCTTATCCGATCCGCCATGGACGGATGGGGACGTATCCCCATACGTCTGTTTTTAGTGGGTCGGATGTCAGCGGACATGTCTCCACTGACATCCGACGCTCCATAGAGATGCAGGTCTGAAAACTGACAGGCGGACCGGA
Source organism: Rana temporaria (assembly GCF_905171775.1). Lineage (NCBI taxonomy): Eukaryota > Metazoa > Chordata > Amphibia > Anura > Ranidae > Rana > Rana temporaria. The sequence goes on from NC_053497.1 coordinate 115,014,764, forward strand.
ACGGTCTGTCCGTATGAAAGGGGCCTTAGTTACAGTGTTTCCTGGTAAAAACTTGGCAGACTGCCCGGATATTTTGTGCCCCCCATATAGGCCAGGCCAAACCTTTTTTTGGCCTTTACAGTGTTGTCACCTCATGGGAACTTTTTCACAACATGTCAATCATCTAACCCAGGGATAGGAACGCCCAGTCCCGCAGGAATCAGAACCCGGAAGCCGGGGAGAAAATCACAATATAACGGTATGTACGGTGGAAAAAAAGACCTGCATACTGTAAATGTCGTTAGCATGCTGGATGTAATGTTAGAATTTTTTTTTAGGGTGAACCCCCGCTTTAACCCCCGCTAAAATAGTAATGTTGTTGGGACCCAGAATGTTCCACTTCGGGCCGGTTACATTGCCAGAACAGAGTGAGATGGTATGGTTGTACCTGAAATATTTGTCTGATTCTTGATGTTAATGGCTAATGCTTTGTGTATACCATAATGTTTTAAATGTTTTTATGTCCAGCTTTAGAAATATAAAAAAAATACATTTTTTAATTGCCTTTAGTCAAGTAGAAATTAAATATAAGAATAGCTATTATTTAGGATTTTTGGCCAGCATGTTTCACATGTTTACCAGGCTAATTGTAACTGCTTTACTGAAAAAGCCTATTTCTCACCAAGTCCTCATTGTGCAGCAAGCTATAGCCCCACTTTGTCATTTTTGTATAATTTTAAATAGGCGACCGAATGCCGATAAATTGGTTTGTTACCCCTAGATGCACAGATAAGCACACTATTATTCCCATTGTAATGTATTAGTGATTATTGTGTGGTTAACATCTCAGATTGTGCAGTGCAGGGACTTCCCCCTTGGTGTTGATTACATTGCATTATTGGTGAAGAACAGACGCTGAAGGAGATATTGAGACTCCCGTGATTCCATCTGTCTAAATGAGCGGTATGGATGTGGTCTGACAGCTGTCTTAACTGTGGGAAGTGCATGGAATCCTTGCAGGAAGTTTACAGAGGATTCCTAGTGAGGATCACATTTCACAGCTTGTCTGTAAAATATGTTGGGGGGAGACCACCAAATAGCTTAAAGGGTAAATCCACTTTCATGGGAAAGTGGCAAAAGAGAAAAAAATATAGCATAATCTATTGAGACACAAATTATATTGTAATGTTATTCCTTTTCAATTTGTAGCACTGTCATTTTCTTTAAAATGCAATGCTATATGGCACCCTGGAGCCATTCTGTACACAGGTGGTCCATAGAACTCCCCCAGAAATGTCATTTTCTGCTTGAAAATACAGAAAAATGCATTTAAAAAAAGTTATAAAATGATTTGCATTTTAATGAATGGAATAAGTATTTGACCCCTTTGCAAAAAACGACTTAATACTCGGTGGAAATATTTCAATGGACACACTAGTTCTGGTGACCTGGGGGGGGATAAGGGATTCCCTCACTTTGGAGGGACTTCCTCTTTTGGCTATGGGACAGGAAGTGAAGGTAAATCGCCGACCAACCTCTGCACAACCAGTCTTTTTTGATCTGTGCCAGCTGCTATAAGCAGTGGTGCTGATCAGTGTATTCTTACAGCAGTTCTCAGTGGGAGTGATTTCCCCCATCCACACACTCAAATTATGGTAAGTGTTTTTTTTTTTGTTTTGTTCAACCTGCTGATTGAAAAAAAAAAAAGAATAATGTATGTGCTGCTTAACCACTTCAATACAGGGCATTTTCACCCCCTTCCTGCCCAGGCCAATTTTCAGGTTTCAGCGTTGTTGCTTGACTATTGCGCGGTCATACAACCCTGTACTCAAACAAAATTGTTATAGTTCCCCCCCCCCCCCCCACAAATAACTTTCTCATGGTGGTATTTGATCACCCCTGGGTTTATTTTTTGCTCTACAAATTTAGAAAAAAAAATGTTTTTTCTTTGTTTCTGTTATAAAACGTTGTAAATAAGTGGCGGCACTGATGAAGAGGCACTTAAATTGCAACACTGATGGGCACTGATAGGTGGCACTGATTTTGAGTCACTGATGGGCACAGATAGGTATTTATAAAGGCAACTGATTGGCATCCAGGGTGGGCTCTAGTGGGCATCCTCTGAGTTTGCACTTATAATCAATGTGCTGATTTTCGGCGCAGACCCCCCTGTCAGGAGAGCCGCCGATCGGCTCTCCTCTACTCGCACCTAGTCAGTGTAAATAGGGGACAAGCCGATAAATGCCACTTCCTGGTTACCATGTGATCAGCTGTAAATGGACACAGCTGATCACATGGTAAAGCGCCTACATCATAGGCTCTTTACTGGGATTGGAGATCGGGTGTGTCAGACCGACACACCACTGCGTACTAGCGGCTTATCCTACTGGAAGTTATATGACTTATTATAGTGATTTCTGCACTCTTGTGACCCAGATTCAGCCAGCAGTGGGCTAAACCTGTCGGCTGTCATCACAGAACTGGTCCAGACTTTAATGTCGGGAACCAGATTGCTATTCTGTAGCTGACTCAGCTTCTCAGTGTAGCACTGAGAGCCTAAGTCAGCTGCTTGCGCTCCCTCCACAGCCCGGCACTCCAGTGAACACTGGAGGGGCAGAGCAGAGAGCCGCTAACTGGTGATCACCACTCTCTGCTCAGTGAAGACCAAGAACTGAGCAATCAGCGGTCATGTGAACGCTTGGTTCTTGGTCTTCAAACCGGCAGGGGGGGCAGATGCAGCATCGGATCGATTCTGCAGCCGCAAAGGTGAATAGATATGTATTTATTTTTATCATGCACTTCTCCTTTAAATCCTGTTTACTCAGATCATGTTTTCACAGGTTAAAATTTCATTTCCCCCCCAGGAGTCCACAGACAATTAGACTGTAATAGGGCAGTAATGGTGAGATTAATGTACACTGGGGTGGGAAGGGGAGGGGGGACCAGTGTCTCGCAGGGATTCAGGAGCTGGCGTGATATCCTGCAGGTGTCTGGTCCAGATGGAGGATGCTGCAGGGAGAGATAAGATACGTGTACAGACATTGGCTTCACTTGGGGGGTCCCATCTTTCACACGGCATTCTTGTTTTATCAGCATTAACACCTTTTTAAACATCAGTTTTTTTTTCTGTAAAATTTCCATGGGGTTTAAATTGAGGAAATCTGATGAAGTAGAGGATTGAAATGGTCTCTGAACTGGTTTTCTATAAATGTCATGGAGTCAGCAGAGAGGAGATGTGCGTTTTGTTTTATAAAGCTTAAAAAAAAAAGAGAAAAAAGTACCTGTTGTATTGAACTGAACAGTTTGTGTAAAGGAGGAATGCAGAGGAGGTACAAATGGCCCCCTCCCTTTTATTTGCATAGTTATATGATGCACAAAGTCTTTGTCTTCTTTTCTCTGGTGGTGGGGGATCCTTACGGTTGCACAGACTGGCACTTAAATACTCGCATATGAGAGTCCTGTGCAGAACGGTCAGCCCCTGGTCGAATGATGTGTATGTGTGTGTATATACAGTATCTCACAAAAGTGAGTACACCCTTCACATATTTGTAAATAATTTATTATATCTTTTCATGTGACAACACTGAAGAAATGACACTTTGCTACAATGTAAAGTAGTGAGTGTACAGCTTGTATAACAGTGTACATTTGCTGTCCCCTCAAAATAACTCAACACACAGCCATTAATGTCTAAACCACTGGCAACAAAGTCAGTACAAGCCTAAGGGCTCTTTCACACGGAGCGGACCGTTTCTGGGTCCGCTCCGTGTGTCTCCGTCGGCTCAGCGGGAATCCCCGCTGAGCTGTCGGCGGATAGGGCGGTCCCCGCACACAGTGCAGAGACTGCCCTGTCTCAGCTCCGCTCTGCCCTATGGGGAACCGGATGCAGACGGACCGTCAGTCCGTCTGCATCAGTTCCGTTCCGCCGGACGGAAGAAAAATAGGGTTTTCTTCCGTCCGAAAACCGGACGCGGACGTTAGCGGATGCTCCATCCGCTAACGGACGCGATCCCATAGGGATGGACAGGCGGAGCGGACCTCAGAAAGGGGCCTAAGTGAAAATGTCCAAATTGGGCCCAAATATATATATATATATATATATATATATATATATATATATATATTATATATAATTAAAATGTTGGTTGTTGCAATATTTTATATTGCACTGTATTTGCGCAGCGGTCCTTCAGATGCAATTTTTTTTTTACATTACTTTAATGAATTAAAACCACTGCCTTGCTAAAGAAGCTGAGGGTAAAGGTGATGGACTGGCCAAGCATGTATCCAGACCTAAATCCTATTGAGCATCTGTGGGGCATCCTCACAGCTCTGTGATGTCATCATGGAGTAGTGGAAGAGGGACTCCAGTGGCAACCTGTGAAGCTCTGGTGAACTCCATGCCCAAGAGGGTTAAGACACTGCTGGAATATCCTGGTGGCCACACAAAATATTGACACTTTGGGCCCAATTTGGACATTTTCACTTGGGGTGTACTCACTTTGTTGCCAGCGGTTTAGACATTAATGGCTGTGTGTTGAGTTATTTTGAGGGGACAGCACATTTACACTGTTATACAAGCTGTACACTCACTACTTTACATTGTAGCAAAGTGTCATTTCTTCAGTGTTGTCACATGAAAAGATATAATAAAATATTTACAAAAATGAGAGGAGCATACTCACGCACACGCACACACGCTTGTATACACACACACACACGCACACACGCTTGTATACACACACACACGCACACACGCTTATCTTAGTATATATATGGTCATAGGGGCACAAAGTTTTCTTGACAGAAATGAATTCAGTTTGCAGTTATTGTTTCACATGCTGTACAGTGACCCTACTCTTCCTGATGGTGGTGCTGTAGCTGCATTTTAAACTTGCACTTCAGTGTTCACTAAATATAAAACTCATTTTAATAAACTGCTATTTACTGCTAAATTAAGCAGCTATTTAAAGCAGCATTAAATCCAAAAGCAAACATTTATTATGTTGCAGCTTACCAGTTTTTAGATGTGATGGCTGCATTAGTTTCCTTTTTTAGGCTTGCTTTCTTCTGTTTTTATCACTTGATCTGGCCTGTAAGTCTGTTTTTTAAAAGAACAAGCTCTCCTGCAGTTAGTATTATTGGGACAAACTGTTTAACACTGACAGGGATGATTAAAGGGTAACACCACTTTTGTGGGGGGGGAAAAATAATGTAGCGTATACAATTGCGACACAAGTCGTATTGTAATTGAATTTTATTAAAACTTACATTTTCTTTTCAATTTGCTGAAAATGCAATGCAATATGGCTAACCTGGAGATGTTCACACTTCCCTCCCCCAAGACTGACAATGCTGCTGTCCAAATATGCCCCCTGTGCTCCTTCTTCATCTTTTTTTCTTTTTATTTTACAAACTTTATTTGAAATGTACAAAAGTACACTTCATGAGTCTGTACAGATGCGCTGTGCTGCTCCAGATGGTGCCATGTGATTCTGTACAGCGCTCTGCGATAAAGTGCAGCACAGAAAACAATTGTTTTAAAACACCCTTTACAGCGCCATTTGTGAATTTGCCCTAAATAAAATAGCTGGCAGTTGTTTAGTGTGGATTGGAGGGCTCCGCTGATCCCCCGCTGAGCAGGCGGATGACAGCTCTGTCTCAGCACAGTGAGCCCCACTCTCCTCTATGGGGAGATCAGATGAATACGGACTGCCTGATAGCAATGGGTGTCAGCGGACATGTCACCGCTGACATCCGCCGCTCCATAGAGAGCGAATGGAGGCTCTGATCAGGTCCATCTGAAAAACTGACAGACGGACCTGATTGGAAAGCCTGGGTGAAAGGGGCCTTCACTGAACAAGCTGAGCCTAAAAACTGATTGGTTACTCTGCTCAGCTGCTCAAGATTTGGTCTGCGTCAGTAAATTTCCCCCATTGTGTGTTTTGACAGTTAAAGTGGAAGTCCGTGCAAAAACTACAATTCATGCATCATCAGACACCAGGGATCTAACACTAACCTCTTTATCCTTGTAAAGAAAAAATTTGTAGACCTACCTTTTTGGAGGCTGCTCCGACCCGATCTCCAGTGGCGCAAGCTCTGCAGAGGACACGGCCGACAACAGCTGTGAAATTAATAGGAAGTGACTTCAGCCATAGAGTTACTATGGGGATTCCGATTTGTCCGTCTCCTCTGCACCCGCCTCTACAGTGAAGCCGCGGCTGACAGCTCAGCGTGGGACCCGGACGCAGCGAGTCGGATTGGCTTCCAAAAAGGTATGTATACAAAGTTGTTTTCTTTACAGGGATAGAGATGTTAGTGTTGGATCCCTGGTGTCTATAGATGCAGGGATTTTAGTTTTTGCATGGACTTCCACTTCAATTCCCCCAATGTGTGAGGTTAATTGTTCTGTGGTTTGACCATTTTCTATTAGACCTGAAGCACATAACCTCTCTCATGATTCTCCGCAAGTGTCACATCCTACTCCTGCTCTGTCAGGTGTACCTCTACAAGATGGCTACATTTCAAAGGACCAACAGCTCTTCCAGTCTCAATGATACTCCAAGCTTGCACAAAAGATCATCCTTTTTCCTAGGCCACACTAATTCTTGGTAGATTGTTCACATGCAGAGGACATCTGTGTAGATGCATGTATCCAACTAGTAAACATACATGGTAAATGTAAAACCTTTGTCCCAAAAGGTAAAAAAAAATTGTTTGCTGTAATTGATTACAAAGTATTAGCTGGAGTTCAGCTTCAATTGGTGCATCTAAATCCGCACCAACATCTTCTCCAGGGACAAAGTTCCAATTGTCTTGACCACGCTTGAGTTCTCTATTTACAAAGATGCAATTTGGGCCCACATTTTTTTTACTGATTAAAAAGCATATATTGGAAAGATAATTTTTTCTCAAGTTCAGATAATTTTTATGAAACAAATTTGTAAAGTGTACAAAACAAGCCAAAACAACGGGCACACACAAAAAGGATACAAAACGATAAAAAGAAAACGGTAGTACAGGACATGCCAGTATTGCAATGACCAAAAGTACAAATAAGGAAGAACACTGATAAAATCATACAAGTATGGATTATGCTGTTTCTACACTATGACAATCGAAATCACTAGTATATTATTTTCACGTGTCTGAACTCCAGTCTCAAAATATCATAATCAATTATTCTCCCTTTGTTTTCCTGTTTGGGTTGGAATTTTCAAAGGCTTAGCTTTCTGTTCACCGAGAAGTCGTGCATGCAGTGCTCTTATCTGGACGAAGAGTGTAAAAACTTGTCAAGCCACAGCGTTTTGTGAGAACCTACAGGAAGAGATATGTTCACAGAGGCTGTTTTGTGCAGTCCATTGGTAAACAGAAAACTAGATTTTGGCATACTAAGCCTCATATATTTTAATTGGCTTTTAAATAAAAAGGTTAAACTATCTTAATTTAAAAAATCCTACTAGATATGCATTCTTAATTGAAAAAAGTACCTTCTGTTGCTCTTAGCCCCCAAATCTCAATATTCATTTTCTTTGCTGCTGTGGTTTGACTTCCACTTGTTCTCTATGGTCACACTGTGTGTAGAAATTTAGTCGCCCTCTCTTGCTCAATCCTCAAAGCATCGAGGAAGTACACGTGAATGTAACTAACGTGTGCACTACTTGTTCCAAATAAACAGAAGTAAGAGGGAAAGGTAGAGGTTCAAGCGCTCATGGAGGATGGGGGGAGAAAAACAATGTAAGGCTTAGTACACACCTATACAGGTACAGTTCCTTGAAAAGTATTCATACCCCTTGAAATGTTCTACATTTTGTCATGTTACAACCAAAAATTTAAATGTATTTTTTTTTTTGTGATAGACCAACACAAAGTAGTATGTAATTGTGAAGTGGAAGGAAAATGATAAATGGTTTTCCACATTTTTTACAAATATGTGAAAAGTGTGGCGTGTATTTGTATTCAGTCAATACTTTGTAGAACCACCTTTCTCTGCAATTACAGCTGCAATTCTTTTTGGGGGATGTCTACCAGCTTTACACATCCAGAAAGTGAAATTTTTGCCCATTCTTTGCAAAATAGCTCAAGCTCTGCCAAATTGGATGAAAAGCGTGTGTTCCTTGGCCTTCGAGATGCTGTTTGTTAAAGAAGGTTCTCTAACAAAGCACTGATGGCTCCACAGAACAGTTGCATTTATACTGAGATTAAATTACACACTGATGCCCTCTACTTACTAATCGGGTGACTTCTGAAGGCAATTGGTTCCACTACATTTTAGTTAGGGGTATCAGAGTAAAGGGGTCTGAATACAAATGCACGTCACACTTTTCACATATTTGTAAAAAATAATAAAACCATTGATCATTTTCCTTCCACTTCACAATTATGTGCTGCTTTGTGTTGGTCTATCGCATACAATCCCAATAAATTAAGTTTTTGGTTGTAACATGACAGAAATGTGGAACTTTTTAATGGGTATAAATACTTTTTTAAGGCACTGTATGTGTACAGTTTTTGTGCAGCACATTTATTTAAAAAGGCTGCTCCATGTGCAAAGAACCACACAAAAGTACTGCATGACGGCACCAAAGCGCATGGTACTTTTTACTATGCCTTGTGATGCATGCTTTAGCATGGTGCGGTGGGGCGCCTTTAGGAAATAAATACATACTGCCAGTGTGAATGAGGCCTTATGCCGCATACACACGGTCGTTTTTTGTGATGAAAAAAAAACGTAGTTTTTTATCATGATAAAAAAAACAAAGTTTTTAAAAAACGACGTTGCCTACACACCATAGTTTTTTCAATATGCTCTAGAAAAGCGCGGTTACGTTCAGCACGTACGGCGGCACTCTTGTTTCATTCAAGCTCGCGTCATAACTTGCTTCTGAGCATGCGCGGGTTTGAAAAACCACATAAAAAATTGAAGCATGCTCAAATTTTTTTTTTGTTGTTTTTCAGAAGACATAAAACGACGACGTCCCCACACACGGTCATTTTAAATGACGTTTTTAAAAATGTTGTTTTTTTCCATCACAAGCAGTAGAGTTGTAAATGACTAGAGAAGCTTTTTTTGGTCATAGTTTTCTTCTCGGTCACAGGAGTGCACGTATTTGTGTTCTTCTGTGACCCAGAATCAGGCGACAACAAGGTAAAGCAGGTGAAAGGTGCAGGTAGGAAATCCTCTCAAAATGTTGCAACCAATAAGATCTTTGCTTTATTTTTTCCACCTGCACTGGAGAACCATTGAAATCTATCGGTGTGGACAAGGCAGGCGCTATTCAGGGCCAGTACTTGTGTATGTGCTACTGACCTATATACTTGTCAGTGTACACTGCTATCTTTGTGTTGGCTTGTTTGCACATGACATTTGTAGTCCAGTCTTTCTCATGTCATATTTTAGTAAATTCCATAGAATAGGAATTCTATACATATCAGTAGCTGTATATGCATGGTGGGATCTCCTATGGGTGGTAGGGGCTGAGGTGAAACATAACAAATAAAAAGGCAGATACAAGAATGGTAATCTGTGTTTGTCCCTTACACTTTTAATAAACCTTGGACTGGGCTGCAGAAGGCTGTGTGTACATTGACACGTTGTTGGGTGTTGGAAAAGCTTCTGTCATTTTTTAGGTCATTCTTCTGCTGCTACAGCTCAAGTAAATGATATAAATAGCATTTTACGAAGACAATTTAGCCTGGCATTTAAAAAAAAAAAAAAAAAAATTGTTTTTAACAGGAATACAGGGACAGCCCTTGATTTAGAAGGACAGACCAGGGATTTGTGTACAGGTATGAAAGGGTTTAGAATACAAGCTTGAGCAACAATATACTGCAAAGCTTGTGTTTCGCTGCAGCTTTCAATGTAGGCAGTACACTGAATCTGTTATGTTATTTATGACTGTTTACTATAAAGAACTGTGTATGTTTCACCCACTCTGCTGGATAATCCATTGATATGGGTCCTGGTGGTGACTCTTGCTGATCACGATAACCCTTCCTCTGCAAACATGCTCCAGCCTAAGATCTCCAGCTGGAGGGAAGAGTCTGCACTGAGCATGCTCCATGTGTGTCTGTTGCTGGCAGCTTATGAAGACACCAGTGTAGGCCTCAGCTGCTCCTGGAGGGAATCTGATGGCCTAGTGGCCTGCGTTGGAGGTCTGTTGTGTGATAACTGGCTGGAATCATGAAGAGATCGTTTTGATCTGCAGACAAACACCTTGATCCCGCCCAGATCTTCTTTTTCCTCCCAGTCACCAGGCTGCTGGCTTGCTGTAATCTTTGTCTCATTTCTCTTCCAGGCACGTGGAGAAAATTTGCATATTGTGAGTTGGCTCCTGCTTTCTCTTGTAGAAATGTCTCTGACTTGTCATTAGAAAGTTCTTAAGGTTGAGAGGAAGATTTTAGGTTTGCAGACTAGAATATGTATGTAAACAACAAGCCTGCTTAGTAACTATACACTATCATGCATTGACTATTTTAGGCATTGTTCTGATGATCTTTTTGAAAGCCATACACAGATAAAATGTTCGTTGTTAGGTTTGAACAGTGTATAGAAATGTCTAATGTCAGAGAGGGACTAGGGGAAGAAATTTGTCTTTGTTTTACGTATTTCATCTGCCTCTCATTACTGTTTTAATATCCATGGGAAGTCTTAGGCAATAATTCTAGGATACTAATCCATGTGTGAATGTTCATATCATATGAATGTATTTTTTCCCTGATGCTCTGCTAATGCTGTACGCGGTCGTGAAATTTCCACAGGAGTTTCAAAGCTTCTATAGAAAGACCAAGGCTTTTTAGAAATGTCCAGCATGTCCTGTCAGTTATTAAAAACAGATCCTCTTTTTCAGTTATCTGTAAAACATGAAGGATTTGACCAATTCTGGACAGATTTTAGGATTCACCCAGAGTTACATAGATGTGCCATGATCATATCCTTCTGCTGGTCAATAAAAGATAAAGGCAGTTCTCCATTATAGCTGTTTAAAAATGTGTAGACACTTTAGGGTTCATGGCCATTTTCTCCAGAAGAGACAGTACTTGAAATAGGGGCAGCACTCAACAAACAGTTTTTTAGAATGCCAACGTTGCATTTTAAATGCTAATGTATGCCACAGCTGTAATAAGAAACTGGATTTTATATGTGGCTTATGCTTTTTGCATCTATTGACTAACTTAAAGTTGGAGTAAACTTCCATACGTGAATTTTACCTATAGGTAAGCCTTTAATGCTTGCCTATAGGTACTGTAAATATCTTCTAAATGTGCACTGTTTAGAAGGTATTTACAGTACGTGCAGCCGGCGACATCACCGGCGCATGCGCTCTGAAGGATTGGCCACCTGTACTATTCCTTCAGAGTCCTGTGCTTAAGTCCGCAAACCCAGAAGGAAGACCGGGTAAAGATGGAAGCCCTGTCAGCGGCTGTCAGGGCTTCGTTCCAAGGTTATTTTCACATAATGTGCTAGTATGCAATGCTGGCACATCATAACTTTGCCTTGCAGGTTAAAAAAGAAAAACGCTGGCGGTTTACTACCACTTTAAATGTTACTCTTAGATTCTCAGTAATGTCAAGCGATACAACAGTTTCAAACATCTCTTTGGCAGTCGGGATGTAGGTGCAATTGTCGGGAGCAATCATTATCAAATAAGGGTGAATAGGAACAAGGTTCCTTATGTGTGAATCAGCCTTTAAATGAGGAAGAATTTACAGGTCTCAGCAGCTTGTGACACTAGAGAACATCATATCCCCACTGCCTACCATTCTTTTTCAGGCTTTTGACCATCTATGGATAGCCATTGGAAGACATTAATAATTTTTTGTGATTTGGTGTTTGGGAGTTTTTTTAATTGGTCAGAATTTTTTATTTATTCTGGCCATTGAAACAAATAAATGCGAAGTGATAAATGCGCCTAAAGTTTAGGTGCGTTTTGGAGTATTTAATGCCTTAAAGCTCCTCTCCTGAACACGATTCTTCTGCGTTCAGGAGAGTAACTTTGACTGCCTCCTAAACTCTGCTGTTCCTAAACTCTGGTAAAAGTCTACATGTGCATGAACAGATAAGCTTTTATTGAGTTCAGGGCCTTTGGCAAATAAACACCAAAAGTTTCCAAGACATTGAAAGAAAAAAAGAAAAGAAAAAATGCTTGTCAAAAACTAAAGAAAACACATTTTTTGAGAATTCATTACGCTGTTTTTTCCATAGAAAGTAAGAAATTATGCCAAAATTAGGTTAGCATTCAGTTTCTGAAATTTTTTTTTTTTTGGCACAAATCTTACATCGGACTAAAGGATTGTTCACAAAAAGCCCTCTTTTGTACAGAACAGCAGATACTGGTTTGAACACCCACTTTCAGACAATTGTAAGATTTTATCCTAAGTTGGAAGGATAATTTATTAATCTAGGCCTTGCTGTTTTCTCCTGCTGATTACAATGAGCCTTCCCCCACCTAACACATTTTATCTGATCTTAAGTTGGAGGGAAGAGTCAGCATTGACCATGTGCCCTGTGTATCCGCTTCAGTTCTTGGCTGCTCATTAAGACACAAGGGTAGGCCTCGGTTGCTGGGCCTGGAGGGAATCTGATGGGCAGTGCTGGTGGTTTGCCGAATGATTACAATACGGGTTTGTGGTGAATGTTGGCTACAGGTCTCATTCCTTACCACCTATTGCTGCCTGAATATTCTCAGTTTACTTCCCAGTCGCTGCTGACCATGCACACAAATTTTATTTAACGCCACAGGCAATTTTTAGCATTTGTTTCTAGTTGGACTGTTATTTTTGTTGTTTAAAGCGGAGGTCCGCACATCCCTAGAAAAATTAAGTCAGTGGCTACAAATACTGCAGCTGCTGACTTTAAATATATGAACACATATATTGTGTCCATATATTGCAGTGCCGCAATGTCGGCACCGCAGCCTATCTTCAGATTGACTGTCGGGCACATCCGCCGCCATTGCTGCACTTTCCAATTGGCCCGGCGGTGGTGGAAGGAGAAGGGGGGGTTGAACTTCCGAGAGAGACGGACCGGCGGCTCCATCTCCCAGAAGCGGGGAAGGGGACCTGTCAAAAATAGGTCTCCGTTCCACCCTCCCCCCTGAAAGGTGCCAAATGTGGCTCCGGAGGGGGGTAGGAGATGAACAAGCGGAAGTTCCACTTTTGGGTGGGACTCGGTTTAATAATCTATGGTTAATCTATTAATCAGTGGCCCAGTACACACAAGCATTCAGGAATAGAGTCTTACAAGGAAAGGTAAATGGGATATCACAAATGATAATCCATATAAACTGACAATTGACATCCCCGCCTGATTTAAATGCTTTTGTTTTGCATTTGATAATTTGTAAAGGAAGTGTGTAATGAAATATGGGTACTCATTGGGAGATTGCTGGTTACCTGTCTTTGGCTTCAGTAGTGACTTTGATAAAGTATACAGCACATGAGGGCAAGCTGTAGTTTTAATATTCCCCTTATTTCACTGATGGGTTTCTTTTAAGTGCTTGAGATGTGTTTGCTAAGGTTTTAATGCTTATTTTTTTTTTCAGCTCTGCTTGCTAATCATAATGCATTTATTTTTTTGTCATCTAAATTGCTCTCTGCTTCTTTGTGAATGTTGGCTCTGGGTAGGGAACGATATGCGGAATCCCTCGAAAAATGCTCAAGATGTATGTTTGTCAGAACTTGGGGTGGAGGAATGTTCCTATTTTAATCCTATAGTTCACAAGCTTATAACAACCAGCCCCACTTCAGTACAGATCAGTGAAACCCAAAATCACATTCCGGGAGTACGGAATTGGCTAGCCGACCTCCTAAGTCGCACTACACTGGGCCAAGGAGAGTGGTCTCTCCACCCGCAGGTATTTCGGGGACTGTGCCAAAAAGTGGGGCACTCTGGACGTGGACCTTCTAGCGTCCCATCTCTATAGGTGCCACGGTTCGTGGCCAGGTTTAAGGACCCGTGGGCGGGCGCGTTTGTGGCTCCTTGGGGTTACTATCGTCTACTTTACACCTTCCCTCCTCGGAAGCTTCTTCCTCGCCTGCTGCGCAGAGTGGAAGCGGTAGGGATTCTATCAATCCTGATTGCCCCAGATTGGCCGCGTCGCTCCTGGTACGCGGACCTGGTGCGCCTGGTGGCAGACGCTCTCTAGCGTCTTCCCCTGGGAGTTGATCTTCTGTTACAGGGTCCGATCTTCCACCCTGTTTCACAGCCAACGGCTTTAGCGGCGTGGCTGTTGAGAGCCAGGGGCTGAAGGACCGAGGCCTATTGGGCTCGGTGGTCTCTACCGTGCTGCCTGCACGGAAGTCTACCTCACGTTGGATTTACCATCATACATGGAAGGCCTACATCTCTACGTGTGAGGAGATGAAATGGCACCCTCGTACATAAGTGGTGTACAGGGTTCTGCTGTCTTTACAGCAGGGAGTGGTTCGGGCTCTCGCCTTAAGTACGGTTAGGAGCCAGATTTTTGCTCTGGCTGTTTTTACTTGCAGCGACCCTTGGCATAGCACTCCTGGGTGCGTACGTTGGGTCAGGGGGTCTGGCAGGTGGCCCCTCATTACCCCCATGGGACTTGAATTTAGTCCTTTCGGTGCTTCGGGATGCTCCCAATTGAGGACATTTGGGAGGTTTTTTGTTTATTGTCACAAATGGTGATTTTATTTCTGGTAGCGATTACCTCGATCAGACGGGTGTCTGTCTGATCTGGCGGCCTTGTCTTGCAAGGCTCCCTACTTGGTCATCCGTAAGGATGAGGTGGTGCTGCGGCCGCAGCTGTTTTTCTCCCTAAGGTCGTTTCGGCTTTTCACATTGATGGGGACATTGTTCTTCCATCCTTATGTCCTCGGCCGAAATACCAGGAGGAGGCCACTTTGCATCCTCTGGATGTGGTTCGGGCCCTACGAGTGTACTTATATGTTACGGTTCCATTCCGGAAGTCGGACTCACTGTTCGTGTCGGTGGCTGGCCCTACAAGAGGGCCTGGCAGTCTCGTCTGCCACCATTCCTAGGTGGTTCCGACGGATGGTGCTTCAGGCCTATGCCCTAAAGGGGCGTGCGCCCCCCTTTCGGGTTATGGCGCATTCGACCAGGGCGATCGGGGCCTCTTGGGCTTTCCGGCATCATGCCTCTGTGTTACAGCGGTGTTAGGATGCATCCTGGTCGTCAATCCACGCTTTTTCAAAGTTTTACGAGGTGGATGTGTGTGCATCTTTTGATGCCTCCTTCAGCCGCAGGTGTTACGGGCGGCAGTTTATGATTGGAGTTTCTCCGTTGAGCAACTCTGGTTTTTGTTTGGGGTGTAACCTGGTTTGCTGTGTTGTATTCCCACCCCTCTAATTTTTTTGACACTGCTTGGGGACGTCCCTAATGTCAAAGAAGGCTGTGTCCGTCTATGAACGGAAGAGAAAATAGGATTTTTGTACTCACCGTAAAATCCATTTCTCTGAGTTCATAGACGGACACAGCACCCACCCCTCCTTGGTTTGTACTGCTTGTTACGGACTGAGGCTCCTAGAGCAGGGTGTGAGTTATGCCTGGGGGAGCCACGCCCCCTGGGAGGAGCTGCACGAAGGAAAGGTTTTAACACTTTAAGTGCTGTTAAATTCTGCCTAAACTCTCCTGGTAGGAAGAAGCATAACCCTAATGTCAAAGAAGGCTGTGTCCGTCTATGAACTCAGAGAAATGGATTTTACGGTGAGTACAAAAATCCTATTTTTTCCTTGTAACAACATTCATGGATGATTAGATATATTATTTTAATTTTTTTTAATACATGTGGTGATGTAGGCAAAAGAAAATTTGCACGGAATTCCTCTCCATCTTTCTATTTAACAATGCTGCTGGCTGACAAGTGTACGCTTCCTCAAAAGGCAAAACGCCTAGGCTCACTAGTCAAAGAAATTAATAAGTATGCAGGGTGGCTCTGAGTTCACTGGTTCCAAGTGACAGATTCATAAAGTGGTAAATCGAAGATGATGAGTTTTTCATCTTTAAACTTTTCTCTGCCACTGACATAAGGCGTATGGTGGCACCAATCCGTTTCGAGTTCACCTGGTCAGATTGCCTTATAATGGCTGCTTTCCCCCCTCTGCTTAGAAGCGCATGGTTCCCTATGTGACAACAAATGGCCGTGATTAGCTGATGACAAGCCACTGATCACTGATATTCATTAAACTAATGTGAATCAACAGCACCATCTTTTTTATCCAACTGGTCCTATGTTTTCAGAAAATTGATGATTTGTGGGGTCTTTTACAAACTCTGAAAGGTGTAAGAGTAAAAAATTAAAAGGGAAACATTGCAAAAATGGACTGGTCACCAGAGGTTTAAAGTGGAGCACAAGGCTTGGCAGTGAAAGGGTTAAAGGGGACCCGTCAAACATGATATATTGCTAGCTTGTTTTGAAGTTGCATGCTTCAGGATCGAATGCTTAATTTGCAACTTGGGGAGTGATGGTTTTAGAACAAGCGTGTACGTATAATTTTTCCCCAAATCTGATAAGCATGTTTGTTCCAGGTCAGTGACTCAATAGTGAACCAAGTAAAAGGTACAACAACCCCGGAGGAAGCATGCGAACTTAAAAAAAAAAGTGGCTAAGTGCAACTTCCATAACAAATGCAATGTTGATTCCCATCATTTTGTGCAATCTGGAGATTTAGAAATGATATAGGCTGTCATTACTGACCTCTCCTTTTGAGAATGTTGGTTTGCTGGCGGTCAGGTGGATGCTTTGGTTTCAGTGCGTTCTCTGTTGCTGGCCTTGGACAAAAAAAGACAAGGGTTGCTGACATTCGCAGCATGCTATTCTGGTTCTAAGACTTAACTCGGCCAGACCACTAGTATTTTCAGGAGGCCAGCAATGACTGAAAGCTCAGAAGATCAGGCTGCACACTTTCTATATCCATGTTTGTGCCACTAAGGGACATCATATTGGTGGCAGGCATCTGTCATTTATATAAGGGGTAACTTGATATTTCATCTTTTATATTTGTAAAAACCTGCAGTTTAACTGTTTAAGGATTACTTGGCAATTACTTTTGGAAATGTAGATATTCAATCCATCTTGTGTACAGCTGCTGCATTCCATAGGTTTTTGGTCTGGATCTTCAAAGTAGGTTTGTAGTCTGTGTGTTTTTTTTCTGTTTTTTTATTTTATTTTATTCTATTCCATTCATCTGTCTATGTTTTTCACCTTCGTCCACATTTGCTTGCTAGGTAATTGGGATGAAGGTTGATGCTGTGGTAGAGCTGGTAGATTAGCTAGTCTGCTTTTCACTTCCTCCTTTTTTTTTTTTTTTTTTCTGTTGAATGCTATGCAATGGCTCTGAGCTGTAGACGGCACTGAGCATGCCCCAAGTCTGGCTGCACCCACACTGTGTCTGGAACGTGTGTGTGGAGCTGTGGAGTAGGCCCTGAAGTCTACAGGACCTAGGACAATGCAATCCAGACAGAAGCCACTTCTGAAATGGAACTAAAGCTGAGTACACAGGCTAGTGCAATGTATGTAAGATGCAAGGGCCATGCAAGAACATGTGTGCATTTTTTTTTTCCTTTTTGTATGGATGTGCTGTGACTGCTGTTGACCATACTTATTTCTCACTGTTTTGGAAGAAAATTGCTTTAAATTGTCATTATTTGCTTTTTGTCAGACAAGATTAGTAATAGATTGAGGTTGAATTTGCTGCTGTCTCAAACAGATTCTGGGAATATAGCTATTAACAGTGAAGGGGAGCAGCACAACATTGGGCAACTTTGGGTCACAGTTTACAGTGTCTAAAAAAAAAGTATTGCCGATTTTCCACAGATTTTTTTTATTTCCTTTCTTTTAAAACCTGCAATAGGAAAAAAAAAGACGTTTGCTGAAAGCGGTGACAGTATGCAATAATTAATGTGTGTATTCAGAATTCATGTTTTACAGGTTTAGCCATGGTAAACTAAAGCCTGTTGTTATAGGTTACTGTAACACTTTGCACTTGTTCTGTCTATTAACAATTGAGCAGGAATCTGATTGTTTTTCGGAAAACACAGGTGGTCTTTTTTTTCAGTCTTGAGGTGCCTTGATGTGGATTTAAATTAAAAGTCTAATTTGAATCTGATTGGGGTAGGCATTTTGCTTTCTTACATTTATTAGCTTGGTTGCCATGACCACATCAGATTTTATCCGACATTTCCTTTTATAGTTGTAAAACTTGGTTGAAGTTATCTTGTTGATGGGTTGACCATTTTATTAAGACAAGTATTTTCCAATCATTGTAGCCTGTCTTTTTATCTTCCTACATTATATATTTTCATAGTAACACTTTAAATTTATAATTGAGGAAAACTTCAATGCAAATGAAAACCACTGATAGATTACAATACCAAGTTATGGGGCGTGGGGTATCTATTTCATAGCTTTAAAAAAAAAAAAGTATTGAAGTATAAAATTGGTTTTCCAGCATCTGCATGGATTATCATTATTGATTATACACTTTTTTTTGGGGAACAATGTCTGCCATAGCTAGAGAGATGTCCTAAACTCACCAAACCTCTCTGCCACATATAGGAACGTGAGGATATAGTACACTGAAATCATAAGCGTGGATTTATAAAAAGTGTGCAAGCTGAAATGGGATATTTTATTTCTAACTATTTTGTAAGGTAAATATTGATCAAATTAAAGTGTGTACCCGGTTTTTAATGCCACCCTTTAAATTACATTATTAATTATTTGAAAAAGTTGTACAGTTCTTGGAGTTCTCCCTAAAACCAGATCCAATTGTAGACGAGAATCTCTATTTTTCTTGTCTCTTTCTGGGGCAGTTTTCTTGATTTTTTCTAGTTAGTGCCGTTTCACACAGGGGCAACCTGATTTACAGTGCGACTTTGCAAGACAACTTCAGCGCCACTTGGAGCAACTTACAACGTGACTTAAAGTTGCCTCCAGGACAGGCACCTTTGGCTGTGGCCAATCACAGAATAATCAGCTCTGTGGGAGGGAGGGGTTTGCCCGAGAAAACTATTTTATTATCCTGTAAAGTTGCTTCAGTTAAGAGAGTGATCCGACTTTGGAGGCGACTTCCATTGAAATCAATGGGTACAAGTCGGAAAGAAGTCATCTTTAAGTCGTACAGGAACCTTTTCTGAAGTCGGAGCGACTTCAGTAGTGTATATCATTCATTTCAATTGATTTTCTCATGTCGCACGACTTGGGGGCGACACGAGTCGGATTCCAAGTTGCGGTACTGTGAACCGTCACTAAATCTAAGCTTGTTTTACATGTAACTGATAAAAATACATTACATTGTTTGAATGAAATAACTGTTTTGTATTAACATGGGGTGTGTGTTTGTGTGTGTGTGTGTGTGTGTGTGTGTGTGTGTGTGTGTGTATATATATATATATATATATATATATATATATATATATATATATATATATATATATATATATATAATATTACTGAGAAAGCTGCGCCTCATTATTATTATATATTTTTTTTTTAATGTTTAAAACCCCAGCCTTCATTATATGTACCGTAACTGAATCGCTATAATCTTTTATCATCCTAATTTTAAAAGTAATTTTCAATATGTTTTGTTTTAGGGTGACGGAGCTCTGTCCTGGTTTCCCAGTTGTGCTCAGGTGTTGTCACCCTGCCATATGTGCTTTTGGTTAAGATTATAAGTGGTAATTTCAACACACATTGCACAGACGCGATCAGTTGCTGTCACTATCAGGAAACCCACCCTGAGTTATGCCATGCAGCCATCGCTGGAGTGCATGTAGACAGGAAGTGGGTGATGCAGATTTGCAGTACTGGTATGCAACAAAGGATTTAAAAAAAAGTAATTTTATATTTTTTTTAATAATAATAAAAAAAAGTGCTTGACACTTGGTGCTTTGTCCAACGATTCATTTAGGGTTTACATCTATTTTAAAGCATATACTCCTTTTGTGGAAAATGACAAAGGAGCAATGAATTTTGGGCAACTAGAAAGCTAACTCTCTCTCTTCTCAATACTAAAACGATTTCCCCTTCTTGGAAGAGACGCCAATAACCGTTTTGATTTTGTTTCATCGCTGTTAATGTTATGACTATCTTTTGTATGATAAACTTTTGTATTTTAGACTATTACACCTGACCCATGCCTTGCCAGAGAAAGAAAACTTGGTATTCCTGTATAGTTGGCATGTATAGTATTTTCATGACACACATTGCCTGCAGGTACCTTGGAATAGATGGTGTGTTTTAAGTTGCTCTTTAATGTTGGAATATTTAAAGTTATTAATTAGTGGCAAAGGTTGTGGTGTACAGTAGGTCAGTTATGTATTGAAAGTTTTTGTTTTTTTTATTACAATGGATGTTTTGAAGGATAGTAGTTTGTGCTTCAGCCTGGAGTACAGTAAAACATACAGTTTTTGACATGTCATCTCAGATCTGTGTCGCCTGGCAGATGATTTGGGTCCAGAAGAGACCAGAACAAAGCTGAGTCTCATGGCTGTCCTTGTGAGCACTCTGGGATGGCTGCCTGTATGAAATGGTGCCCCAAGCATGCTTTGTGTGTGTGATTTTCATTTTACCTATAGAGGGAGCTAGGTCATGTGACTGTGTTTAGAAGCTTTTGGACCAAGGAAGAAGAGAAAATACAGAGACGTTTGCTGACTCTCTCAGGCCTGTATGTCTCACTCTGTGTATAATGGCTTCTGGTGCAGACCACAGGGAGCTTTACAGTTTGCTGGGTGCTGAGCACCACAGGTTGTCCTAAAAGAGCTACTATTACTTGAGATGTCTTGTGTGTCTCTGGATTTAGAGACTACAAGACTTCACAGGTATCATTAGCTCTTTCAGTGTTTTGACACCAGGATATCCTTGCTCTAGTTCTAGTCTCTATACATTGCTGTTTATTGATGGTCTTTCCTGCGCTGTCATTACAAGGCAGACGGCTCCCTCTTCATTAGCTGTCTGTAGAGGCTTCCTTCTGAGTGAAAGCCATGCACACTCTGCATTTTTACCATTTTCAGTTTCTTAAACCTGTTCTTTGATTTTTTTTTAAGACCTCTTTCTAACACTAGCTATACATTATACAATTTTATTGTACAATTTTCCTTTTAGATTTACCAAAACCATATAATTTGAGGTCAAACCTAAACAGTTTCAAGTTGTTATCAAGCAGGTCCGTGCACTACATAGTTGAAAGTAAATCTAAAGGAAATTGAACAAGAAAATTGTATAATGCATGACCAGCTTAAGTCCTTGTGTAGCGTAGTAAAAGCAGAATTTCTAATCGGAAGCTTATGAGTTGGTTATTGGGATCTTGATGTGTTTTGAAGGTTTTATGCAGAAAATAGAATGATTGATTGTATGTATGTGCCACTTACTGTCTCCAATACTGATCCAGGTTGCACTGTATGTACTATGCAAGGAGCTTATGTGACTGTTTTTGAATATATGTTGGGCTCACAAAACACAATTCTTTCTTTGTTCATTGAAGGACTCGGGATTCAGAGACAATTAAGAGAAACTGCTGTCTATAGGATGATTTGCATGCTGATAAACAGGAACCAGCCCTTTATAACTACACCCCCCATGGAGTGCTTACTGGGTCCAGAGCTGTGACCTAATCTCTGGAGACTTGCTTTGTGTGTAGGCTGTGGGGCTGAACACCAGAAGCTGCCTTCTCAATGGGACCATTTGTGCCTTTGATAGCCTTATATCTTCTGACAAAAAGGGTTAATGCTGAGAACTTTAGGGCCAATGTAATTTTTTTATGTGGAATGTCATGCTTGAGCGTGCTCTATGTATTGTCCCTGCATTGCAGCACAACAACATGTCACGACCCATTACATGGGGAATAGTACCTTTTGAAATGAGTCCCTCAATCCACTAACCGCTCCAGTGCTACCAGCAGAGTACCCACTTGTGGGCTTGACATTGACTGAAATTTTGACTTCTTGGAGTCTCCCTTAACTTTCTTTAGTGTCTTCACTATCTCAGGCATGGATTTAATGGGCCAAATTGTAATCTTAATTCCTGACTATAGCTGATTTAGCTTATTCAGTTTCCTTTAGATTTACCTTCAACTATGCAGTGCAAGGGCCTGCCTGATTGCATACACATTGAAAAGATTGAGGTTTGACCTCTTCTTATAGAGTTTTGTTAAATCTAAAATAAAATTATACAAGAAAGTTGTGTAATATATGACCAGCCCATTAGTGCAGAGGTCATAAAAATACCTCTTCACCTTCCCCTGCAGAATTGTTATCTGATCTGCCTGTAGCCAGAGTCCCTTTGTCACAGAGGCTATCTGATTCTGACTCTCAGAAACCCTTCAAGTCGCTCTTCACCCTACAAAACTTTATCCCTCCACTCCACCCCTTCGCTGGTACATGTATAGCTAGCACTTTTATATATATATATATATATATATATATATATATATATATATATATATATATATATATATATATATATATATATATATATATATATATATATATATATATATATATATATATATATAATGTGTGTTGATAGATATAAATTTGCGTGACAGAAACGAACTGCGCTCCTACATCTTCCTAGTTGATGTAACTTGCCGATAAATGCAGTGCTGGTGATAATTAGATAACAGTTCCACAGGAGGGATCCAAAGAATAGTGCTTTGCTGTGCAGTAAGCTCTGACACCCATTCTCACTCTTTTGGTGAATCCCTCTCCCTATGATGTGTGCACTTACCAGGCCATGGCAAGTAAAGAGCCTAGAAGGATGGTCTCAGCAATCCTCCTCGTAGGCTGTTAGTAATGCTGTTGGATGATTATGGGTTAGGTGTGTCAAGACATCAGGGAATGATTGGCCTGTGCAGAATTTTACAGGGTTTCTGCGACTGAAAAAGGTTGAAAAACACTGCCTTGAAGGAACACTAAAGGCAGAATTTTTTTTTTTTGGTAAAATAACAAACATGTTATACTTACCTCCACTGTGCAGCTCGTTTTGCACAGGGTGTCCCCGAACCTGGTCTTCTGGGGTCTGCCTCGGCTCCTCCTCGCGAGAGCTTTCCACCTTCATGTGAGTATGGTGGAAAGCTTTTGCGCGTGCGCTCCCGTGATACAGCGGCGGCCATAGCCGCCGACTGTATCACTCGGCCCGCCCCATTATTGGATGTGATTGACAACAGCGCTGCTATCAATCCGTCCAACCTAGCCAATCAACGGCCAGGCTGGGAACCGAACAGGATGACGGAGACACGCGCGGGACTTT
This sequence comes from Rana temporaria, assembly GCF_905171775.1. Taxonomy (NCBI): domain Eukaryota; kingdom Metazoa; phylum Chordata; class Amphibia; order Anura; family Ranidae; genus Rana; species Rana temporaria. The sequence continues at coordinate 115,037,980 of NC_053497.1, forward strand.
TGAGGGGTGAGGTAAGTAAAACGGGTGCTGGGGGGGGGGCATTAAAAACATTTACCTTTACAACCCGTTTTAAGTCTGGTACACACCATGAGTGACAGCTCCGGTTGGAGCCACTGTATTATCAGTCCGATGTTCAGTGTTCTCCCCCGCTGAGCTGGTGTGTTCTGGTGGGGGGCATCCCCCTGTCAGAACATTCCCGGTGCTGGTTTTTCAGCATGCACGTCCCGACAGAAACCAGTTTTTATTGAATCGGCTGATGTCGCCCGACATTCAGCCTGTGTGTGCGGGGCTTTAAAGGCCCTAAGTCTACCAGGACTTTTCCAATTCACGTGTTATCCCAGACATCCTTTATGACGATTAGAATGGTCCTGATAAACTGTTCACACCTCCAAAATGTTTGGCAGCCCTATACCTGTTTAAGGAGCCAAGGAATTGGGCCGTCACTTGCTGATTACGGCAGTATCCTATCCTAATTAAGCACTGATGATTTTCAGGAAATATGTGCCTGTTTTTAAAGATCCCATTGACAACAGTTTTTGGAGACTTTCCAGAACCTTGTTTTCTCTGGCTGCTCCTGCATTGCAACTTGCCTTGGCTGTGACCCTTGTCTAGGGCAGGGATCTCCAAACTTTCTAAACAAAGGGCCAGTTTGGGCCATGATTGGTATTGGGGAGAAATTGTGCCTCCTGATTGGTGTTAGGGGAGTAATAGTGCCCCATCATTGGTATCAACAGGAGGAATAGTGCACCATCATTGGTGTTCGTGGAAGAAATAGTACCCCGTTGTTGACATCAGTGGCCAGAACTATACCCCATTGTTGCTGACAGTGAGGACAATAATGCTCCAAGGGCCTAATAAAAGCAAGCAAACACATCCATCCATGTCTTCATGCTTTATTTTTCTGAGAAATCACTTTGAAAACACCCCTTGCATTTCTGCCCGGAGCCATAAGGGCAGATTTATGTAGCATTTCGTTCCTATTTTCTGTTTAGTCTCCTGTCAGTAAATATGCAGAGGACTCCTTGGCTGAATGTTGCAAAGCTTTTTTCTGTGCATATGCTTTCAGAGCTGGACACCCTCATCAAGGATGGCATGGGTGGCGGGAGTACCCTCCTCTAACCTTTCCAAGCAGAAGAAGCTAGGACCTCCGACAAGGAAAGCTCACCCCTTTCCCAACTACAAACCTTAACCTTCCAAATCCCTTAAACATGCTGACAAATCTTCATCCTGAAAAGGCGTGGTCTTCATTTCCATATTGTGGGGGGGGGGGGGAGAAGGGGGGTGGTGTATGCCTGCGGTGGAAAGAATTTGGAGGTTCTACTCAAACCTTTTCACACAAACCGAAAGGGGGCATCTTTCTCATCTTGCATCTCAAAGCACTGTCTTCATTCTGGTCTGGTGGGTGCTCTCCGTGGGCTCTTCTAGATTGTAAGAAACCTCTGTTCCAAGGACCCGTTTGCCATCCTGTCTCACGGTCACTGGCTTTAATGGCATGGCTGTTGAAACCCAGGACTTAAGGGACAAGGGCCTTTCCGCTTCCTATAATCCTGGAAGCTAGGAAGTCCACTTCCCTGAAAGTCTTTCATAGCACATGGAAGACATTCTTTGGTTGGTATGAGGAAATAAGATTCATCCCACAGAGTATTTTCATAGAATGAAATGTTAACTATTTTGAAGTTCGGCCTGGATTAGCATTTGACGGAGTGCCATCAAGGGGCAAATCTCAGCACTTTGGATCTAGTTCCAAAGGCCACTTTCCCATTCTAGAAGACTTTTGTACTGGGTGCCTGTCATGTAGCACTTTTGTGCACCTACCTGTCATGGTGCACTTAGCTGTAAGAATGTTTAGGCCAATATGCACCCAGGAATGAATGCCCAGAATGCAGACTGCTTGTGTTTTGGGCATTTGTCTTTGGGTGCATAGTGCCCTAAACATTCATAGAGCTAGGAGCATCAGCCAGCCCCAGCAGCTGTCAGACACCTGTGCCCTTCGCCCGGAGCCAAACGCTGGAACCCCACGAACCAGTAATAGTCTGCAAGTAAGTGTATATGCTGGAGGAGAAGAGAAGAGGTTGTATATCCCAATGTGTATGTAGTTTAGTCCCCCTGTGCATTGGGACCTACTCACAAAATTGTGCTCCTTGTCGCCATTTGCAAGGTATGTGTCTGAGCTGACAGATTATTTTCTGTTAAAAAAAAAAACAACAAAACAGAAAATAAAAAAACGTTTTGCTCTTGCGCATGAGTAAGGTCATGTTGAGGCTTATAGCATCCTTCCTTTCTGAAAGTGTTTTCCTATTTTCACCTCAACTAGGACATTGTTCTTCTGTCCTTCTGTTCGGCTTTAGTGCATCAGAAGATCATCTCCCCTCATTATCTAGATTTAGTTTGTGGTGTGCTTGCCAACTTCACAGTCACTACGTTTTATTAGAGAATGACTTCCATTTTATCAACCCTGATGGTCTCCATAAAGGGGAATTAACTTCTCGTGTCACCATTTCTCTATAGCTAAGAAATATCATCCAAGCTTATGATCTTATGCATTAGGTTCTGACCTTTTCTGTTGACGCACACGCTGCTGTGTCCATAAGTGCATCCTAGGCTTTTTGGCCTCCGACTGTTTCCCAGATTTGCAAGGCTGCCACCTGGTCTTCTGTTCAAACCTTTTACCAGGTGGCTGTTCAGGCTTCATCTGATGCCAACTTCAGGACACTTTTTGGAGCTGCAGGCCAGCCTCAAGTTTTGTTGTTGTGTAGGCCTGTTTGTGTTTTTTTGCCATTGCCCATCCCTTATTAGATGTCTCAAATTGTTTCTGAATTCTGTGTTCCTTGAGGAACCAAGAAATGTTTTTTATTTTTGTACTGTAAAATCTATTTATTGGATTTAATCCCATCTGTGTATTTGATCTTGCTCTTTGTATTGCTTTTATACAATCAAGCGAAAAAAATAAATAAATAAAGTTGTGAACACCCAGAATAATCACAGCACACCAACCCCTTGGAATGAAACCACCCCGTACACAGATGGCTCCGGTCAGAAATCGGAGGGAGGGGGTTTTACCTGGCTGGTCACCTTTTCATCAAAGCCAGTGTCCGAATCCTATGGGGTCCGAGTTCTGCCACATTTTACATTTCTCTTCTAAAGGGTGATGTCTCCTGGTTCTGCTCATGTGTTACAATTCAGACCAGAGATAATTGGAGACTCTGAACATACTACAGAAGACGGTCAGAGACATGCTATGAGAGTTGTTGGAGACTATCATACATTGGAGACACATTACATGACACCTCCAGGGCTCACTCCTTTTATTGCCTCTCTACAAATCAGTTCTCAATATAACCCCCTTAAATATAAAATGTAACACAATTTAATTATTCTGTCTACAAAGGCTATTATAAAACAAAACGAGAAACCAAAATGGACAGCCCCCCTCTCGCGCCCCAGGTTAGGCTCTAGAATCCTAAACGTCGCTGACTTTTTTAGTCATTGTAGATACTAAAGGACTCTTCTGTTTTAGGATGATGTTACACAAAGACTGACCTAAACCATGAGATTATTATTATCTTTTGTTCTGTGATTCACAGAACACATGGCTAATCTCTGAATAAGTTTTGTTTTGTATTGTATTTGTTAATATATCCCCCCCCCCCCCCCCCCAATGTAAAGCCTCAGTATTGGATGAGCACAATGTTGTGCCCGTTATACCAGAGCAGTTACTTGACTATAAATCAGGAAATATTCCAGCCCATTTCCATACTGTAGGTACATGGTTAAGTAGGTTGAAAGAGACTCATCCATCGATTAGGATCGGCCTCAAATGCCAGAACTTTTGCATCGGAGAAGGATTCCACTATTCATGTCACTGAAAACTGAATTTTGATCTCGCAGCCCTTCTTGTTTTCTGTGCAAAGGGCTGTTATGTTTGATATGATAGGCTTCTTTCTGGGGTGGACTGAATCTTTGCCTTTCTCATGTACCAGGATACATGTAAGCATTTCTTTTAGTTCCAGTAAATAAAAGAAAGAGTTGATACAGAACAATAATGCTGGAAACAAGGTTTATACCTTTGCATGGCGTGCTAATATAACTGCTTTTTCTTAGTGGGGAATGTTTTAGCCAGTTGCTGCATGCACTCAGTGTCTTTGTGTCGCCTGGCAGATGATTTGGGCCCAGAAGAGACCAGAACAAAGCTGAGTCTCATGGCTGTCCTTGTGAGCACTCTGGGATGGCTGCCTGTATGAAATGGTGCCCCAAGCATGCTTTGTGTGTGTGATTTTCATTTTACCTATAGAGGGAGCTAGGTCATGTGACTGTGTTTAGAAGCTTTTGGACCAAGGAAGAAGAGAAAATACAGAGACGTTTGCTGACTCTCTCAGGCCTGTATGTCTCACTCTGTGTATAATGGCTTCTGGTGCAGACCACAGGGAGCTTTACAGTTTGCTGGGTGCTGAGCACCACAGGTTATCCTTGGTAAGGTGCTGTCACTTCTCTGAGTTGTCCTGTGTCTCTCTAGAGCTCAGTCTTCTTTGTCTGAGGTCACCAGGCTTCACAGGTCTCGTTGGCTCTGTGAATGTCTGAAACCAATGCCAAGTTACACAGGAAATCCTTGTTCAAGTTGTAGTGTCCATACATTGCTGTTATGTTTAACAGCATTTTACCATTAGGGGTTGCTATCCAGATGGATCCCTCTTTATTAACTCTCTGCAGAGGTGTCCTCCTAGTTGAAATCCATAGACACTGCGTTTTGTAGCATTTTCAGTTTCTGAATTATATTTTACAGTGTTCTGAGACTAGTCTTTTTGTATCTGGGTGAATGCAGATTGCTTAGGGGTCAGATCGAGTGGTGATGTTTTGAGGTTTTTATGCAGGAAACGTATTTCTGATTTATTTTTTCTTTGCATGCATCTCGTGTCCATATTTGCTCAGATGTCAGAACTTACACAGCAGTTTAATATTCACAGAAGAATATTTAGGGGGAAGAATGTTGACTGTACTGACAAATGTCAGTTTATACACTGTGATGTACTATGCTGGGATCTTTGGAAAATGTTCTTCAGTGTTTATATGGGGGGGGGGGGGGGGTTTAACAGCTTGGTCTTTATTAGCCAGAAGTGCAACGTGGTTTGGCAAACAATAGTTAATTATACATTGGCTGTTACATTGACAAAGCCAAAATAGTTTCGATCCATTTAGTCACATGATCAGTAGGGTTTGTTTTTAATCCTAAAGAGACCCATAAGGTGTTTGTTATCCTCAGACACTTTTGCTGTAAATTGGGATATCATTTGTTCTGGCTAACATGACAGCCTGGGCTATTGGACAACAATGCCATAGAAAATGAGCTGTATTTCTTAGTTAATTACAGGGTTTCAATGACAAGGTTTCTGACCCACATTTCTTTAGTTATAGTAAAAATGGTCATTTAGTTACGTGCTTTATTTTTTGGGTGACAAGTGGATCTTACAAAATGCACATTTCTTCACCTGTCCTATAAATGTTATTGATTTTATCTTGCCACTATGGTATCTCTATCTATCACAAGCTAATTTTGGCAGTAACTCATTGATTGCATTTCATTTAAAAAAAAATATTCATTTAGAATTTGTGTTCTTTTTTCCTGGTGTGTCAATAATCCTTATTTCAGATTTAAAAAAAATCTTTAATATTGTTTCAGTGCATGTTTCTTCAAAGATTTTTTTAAATTTGTTTTAAATGGTTGTACTAACACCACGAGTTAAACACACACATTGGTCAACCTGCACATTCTCTTTTAGGGCCCATTCACACCTGAGCGTTTTGTAGCCTGAAGCTATAAAACGCTAGAGGGGAAAAAATCCATTGTTCTCAATGGAGATGGTTCACATCTCCACTCCAAAACGCCTGAAGCCGAACGCCTGAAGCTCAAACAAGTTCTGGACCCTTTTTTGTCGCTCGAATTGGGCTGATTTGGGTGTTTTTGAACGTTTGTATTCCCATAGAAACTAATGGAAACGCTTGATTCAAGCGTCTAGCGCGACAACGAGCGTTTCTACGGCGTTTTGTCGCTTTAATCTGTTCTGTGAAATAGAATATTCACCCAGGAAGAAGATAAAAAAATCTACAAACAAACATAGCAACAAATAATGAAAGAGATGATCATTTTTCCTATTGGCTAAAATAAAAAACAACGAAGTTCAAAAACGTCAGACAACGCTGTATGCAAACGTGCAAATACGCGTGACAAAACGTCGGAAAAAACGCTCAAAAACGCTACACTCAGGTGTGAATGGGGCCTTAATCCAAAAGCAACTATGTAGTGCAAGCTTCTGCTTGTTTTGATACAGATTGGATAGTTTCGGTAGGTCCTCATATGACACTGTTTTAGGGAATCTAAGGCCTATTGCACGCTGTAGCTCATTACAGATTATTATTTTATTTTTTACTGAGCTAAAATACAGCCCATTAATTGTAATGTGCCTATGCACACAGGCGCGTAAACAAGCGCTGTGCATTCTTCAGAAAGAATAAAATAGAAAAGTCTGCATTTTTGGTCAGTAATTTACACCTCATGCACACAAATACACTTGATTGCGCACAAATGACCATTTAAATACTGCAGAACAAGAACGCGAGCAAGAGCGTGTGCAAAAATGCCCACAAAATTGCTGCAAATTTGCGAAAATGCATATGCTCGAAAATACGCGCAAGTACATAGAAAAAAAAGTCTGGAAAAGTAGATAGTATAATTAAAAGATTGTACACTAAGATTGTAATGTGTGTGGTAAGCTTTTAAACACGACTTCAAGTTGAATGTGCACATTATGGCCAATTTGGGTTGATCCTATAACTTCACCCTCACATTTATTTATATAAACTAATGGTGAAAGAGGCAAAGATAAATGTTTTCTACTAGAATGCTTGGAATGTTTAACTCTTCTGGTGCCATGGCATTGCTCACAGTGTGGTTAATTCAGCCAATCAGAACCTCTACATGAAAACCCGTTTTTTCACTTGAGGTAGACCACCACTTGACCAATGTAGAAGTATAGGTTATGTGACTAGCAATGCACATATTCATGGACAAAGGGGGAACTAGATCTTTTATATTCCCATTTTCATCCAGTTGCTATGGGTACCTTTTTGAAAGTTAAGCTATGGTAAATGGAACATATAACGGGCAGTGTCTGAGCGGAGGCTCGTCGGAGATTGCATGATTGAGATTAACCATTGTATAAAAATGTTCTCACTTGCACATAGTTGCTGCATCCTACAGAACTGTAGACACCGGTCTGATTTAATTGTATGTTTTTTTATTTTAGCAAAAGTAGGGCATAAGTCTTGTGCTGGCAGTTTCCATGGCATTTCATTGCATCCCTCAACCTCCCCCCTTTTCCATACCTTCTGTAATAACAAGTGTTTAAGAACTGTCATTGGAGCAGGAGCAGCCTAAACTGTTGATGAGGCTCCACAGTGAGCTCTGCTTTTTTACTGGGTGTGATGAAGAAGCAGACATAGTGTGTGTGTGTGTGTGAGATATATAGACAGGCGTGCAGGTTGTAGCTAGGGAGCCTTGCCTAAGATTTGCCTAAATGGGAGACATTAATGGTGCATAAGGGGAATATGAAATCTTACCCTCACACAACTGTATCCAACAGATTTCTTTATTTTTCTGCTTTAATTGCAAAAGAACGTCCTTCACCTGTGCTTCTGCCTCATGTGTCAGTCTTAAAAAGACATCTCTCATCCAGTTTGAACAGATGATTTAAAAAACAAATAAAAAATGATTTAAAGTGGAGGTTCACCCGAAAAGTTAATTTTTAACCTTAGATTGATGCTCATTTTGTCAAGGGGAATCGGGTATTTTTTTAAAAATCTAAGCAGTACTTACCGTTTTAGAGAGCGATCTTCTCCGCCGCTTCCGGGTATGGGCTGCGGGACTGGGCGTTCCTATTTGATTGACAGTCTTCCGACGGTTGAATACATTGCGTCAAGATTTTCCGAAAGTAGCCGAACGTCGGTGCGCAGGCGCCGTATAGAGCCGCACCGACGTTCGGCTTCTTTCGGCTACTCGTGACGCGATGTATGCGACCGTCGGAAGACTGTCAATCAAATAGGAACGCCCAGTCCCGAAGACCATACCCGGAAGCGGCGGAGAAGATCGCGCTCTAAAACGGTAAGTACTGCTTAGATTTTAAAAAAACTACCCGATTCCCCTTGACAAAATGAGCATCAATCTAAGGTTAAAATGTTTCGGGTGAACTCCCACTTTAAATGGTTGCTTTCTGCAGCATAGAATACTATTTGCTGCATTCAATTTTTAATCGTATATGTTGGCTCATCATTTTGGAGTACGGTATATCGTTTAAAGCGTTGCCTTTTTGTCGGGAGAGCATTTGTCTTTTTACGCAGTAAGTTGGCTTATTAGTATTATTGATAAAGCTTATAGATCAAGACCAATCACACTACTGGCTGGGTAGACTCCAGTATGATTTTTTTTTTTAACGCAAGCAAAACAAATTTTTATAACCTGACTAATCTATAGACTTGTGCCAATTCCCACAAGGGCTTTATGGAAGTGAATCTTTAAACTATGATAGTATATAAGTCCTTAGAGTCGGCTATTCTAAACATGTAGAAAAGATACAGCCGATTTTGTTTTTGTTTTTTGTAGTTTGCCCAAATATTCATGTTATCTCTCTTCATAACATGCTTGCTTGTAGGTTGGAATGACCGGCTCCTGACTTTTCTGTTATTTTTGTTGTGTTTGCCTTTTTGGCTAGTGCTTGCTGACCAATTACATAGAAACATTGGTGGTGATGTCCATTATCCTATCCTTTAATAAATTGTCTCTCCTGAATTGGTGCTTTCAAATTGAGGCCAGTTGTTGTAATTTATTGAACAGTCCTTATGGGTTATTGGGAGGTGAGAGCATTAAATCTTGGCCCCAGATACAAATTAGGAAGAGTTAACTAACTGTTGTTAGATTTAGTTGCAAGCTTATAATGACTGGGGGCCTCTAAATGATCATAGATATTAGATCAATGCCAGATTGTGCATACTTTTCATTTCAATCACTGGTCTGTTCATGTATGCCACGCTCCTGCGTGTGAAGATGTAAATTTAAACGGCAGGTATTGCTTGCTGTATTTATGGTGGAACTGGTTACGTTTAATATTGGCACCAGCAATGAAGTACATGACAGAGCCGTCTCCTGTATGATTCAGCTCAGTAAGATTTTTTTTTTTTTTACTTTAGTGCTTTGTGTTGCCTGGAAATGAATGGCTTGCTTTATAAAACCTTTTGTAGCACAGATTATTATCCAGATATTTGCAGGAGATGGGCAGAAGTTGCTATCTGGAAGAGCTTAGGGCTGCAGTAATTGTCAGATGAAGGTGCCTCTTGAAGACCATGAGGTGATTTCAGGCTGTGAGATGGCTGCCGATCTGAGCTCTGTTAAATGGTTTCCATGCCCCATGTCTGATCAGTAGAGGGAGCTCCGTCATCCAGACATTGCAGACTGTCAGCTCAAAATGTCTGATCTGTCTACCAGGCCATAGCACTTCTACATACAGGTACAGTCTGTCTGTCTGTGTGTGTGTCTGCCATCTTGCTCCTGTCTCTTTGTGTTCATCGCAATCTTCTCTTATAAGCTCTAGCACAAAGGAGTAGGAGGGGGGCTAGAAAACATGGAAGCTGTGCCAGGCCTGGATGTCAAGTCTGTACTGTACTTATTATCATTTACTCTAATGTGACACACGTTTACACTAAATCTTGCTTTGTTGTGCAAAGATTTCAGTAGATGTGGTAGTTCTAGACTACGCTATCAATGTTAAAAATGAACCTGCTGCTGAAAAAATTCACAGATCTTCTCTTCCGACCTATTTGAAGCCTTTTCTGGAAGGCTGTTGGAATTTTAAAGACTGTGTGCTCAGAAATGTTTTTTTTTTTTTTTCTATTGAATGTTCTTTGGTCTTTCTTTTTAACAGAGTAAAATGTATTTTGTTCTCCAGATCTAAACGTATAAAGATGTACCAAGCTTGCTAAAGCCTGCTGGTAATATAGTGGACAAAGTGGCTACCGATGCATGCTTGTTGGCCGATGGGACGCTGTAAATTCATATTTTATCTTCTGCATCAGATTCTTTTTTTTTTTTTTTATGTAAACGGGAAAAAAATTGTAAGCAGGTCAAACAACTTAAAAAGTAAACATTTTTATTTAGCTCTTTAGGTTGATCTGGTTTGAGTTTGTAATGAAAATCTTTAGTCCCCGGACATATGCAAATATAGAAAAATAGAATAATTGAGCAGGAAAACCACTCTAGTTTATATTTTACACATTTTTCAGCTTTTTTTCCTGTTTAATCTTAATGTCCCCCCCCATAGGCATTAAAAATATTTTTTTTTTCTAGCTTCTTCAGGGTTTCTCTTGTGTGTTCACAAGGGGTCTACTCCCCACGGGTCTTAAGGCAAATAATGAAATTTCCCCTAGGAGGTCTTTTCCTTTTCACGCTGCATAATACCCCTTTCTTCCTTAGTTTGCTGTAAGGCAGGATTACCTGCATTAATCTACACATGTAGGCTTTATAAGATACTTGATTTGTTTTTTATATAAAACCTCTTGAATGCGATGTATAATTTTATTATTTTAAAAATATTCCTAGACTGCTTCGCCTTCGGGCATCTTGGTAATTGAGGGTTTTACTTCATAGAAAAATTAGTAATAAAACTTCACAACTATCCATGTAGATATCGAGCAATCGCCCAGCGGGATTAATCTTATGCAATTTTAGCAAATAAATGTGCCTTGTAGTTGTGACTCTTAACTGTAAAATGACAGCTGGGATCTGATTGGTGGTCACAAGCAATACATATCACGTTTATAAGAGTGAGGCCCACTCTCATTTTGAAAGAAGATATTACAAATCGTATACTAGGTCTGGACACTTGGGTTCCAGCTGATATAAAAGGGCCTTAGGTTGGGGAAGGTGACACATTTAGATGCACTTATTTAGTATTAAGGATTTCCAGTTCCACCCGATCGCTTTGCAAGGTATTTAAATCGGCTGCATCATTGTATCCTGAACCAGCACTTGTGCATTGTCTTTTACACACATTATTTTAAACAATATACTAAATAGATGAACTTGGTTTGCAGATGTTGTAGAGCTCTGTTTTGTAGGGTTTGTACTGCTAGAGAGAGACATAGTAATAAATATGCACAGACCTAAAATGTAGGCTAAATATAATATACAGCGTGGCTTTGGATTAGGGAAGCTTGTCAATCTGAAAAGCTGTAGTTGCTGTTTTGAGAACTTATTGTTAAGGTTAGAAGCTGGTTGTGTGAGTGGCTGGTCATCAAGTCTGTAAACATTGCACAGGAGAAATGGCAGTGTGTTATTTGAGCATGCTCAGGAGAGGCCTGTAGGGGGAGGTGGTTGATGATCTAATTCATTGCAATCCTAAGGAATAAAGGGAAAAAAAGGCCAGGCATGATTTTAATGACAGAGCAGAAGACTTGAGGGACTGCTTGACTAGGCCGAAGCCTGTGTTTTCACACCTGGGGAGTTACATTGGTGCTCTCTCTCTTGCTGTATCCTTTTGTACAAGACCTGGCTGGGAACAGTTCTGTTAGGCCAAGATTGTTGATTTGATCACAGCTCCTGATTCTTTGGAGCCAAAATATGTAAGTGTGGTGTGTGCGTTTTTGTGTGATATCTCTGTGGAATCGAGCAATTATCTATCGTAATCATCTGCATTTAATGTGCCTAGACTTGCTTGCAGATGGCTGTGAAGACTGGAAAGGAGACCAAGTTCTGTAGCATAATCTGAATTTCATGTTGTACATGGAGCCTTCTAGATTGATCAGAGCCTTGCTCCCAACTGGTTTTGAGATGTCTTTGACACATCTGTTTTAAAACCCTGCTTTTCATTACTTACCTAGTAGTTCTTATATGAAGGTATTTTATTTTTGTCATTCAGTTTTTGTGTTGCATGGATTAAACCTGAATGACATAAGCGATTAAGTAGAAATACCTGTGGACTTTTGATGGTTTAGGCTGGGTTCACACTACGGTTTTCCCGTCCGTCAGCCGAATACGATTTCAGTATTGAAAACGTACGGGCCCGGACGGGAAAACGTATAGATAGAGAATGCATTGCAAATCGTATGCACTCAGATGCATCCGGGTGCGTACGATTTGCTGGCAAAACGTTTTTTAAACGTCCGCAAAACCGTGTTCAACCACGGTTTTGCGGTCGTTTTTAAAACAGTATGGCAAACGCATACGTTTTCCTTTAACATTAATGTTAATGGAAAACGCACATGTGTGCGGTTCCATACGTTCCCGTCCGTTTCAGCCGCATACGGTTTTCCATATAAATCGTATGCGGCTGACGGACGGGAAAACCGTAGTGTGAACCCAGCCTTAAACAAATGTTTTTAAAAGCCCATGCCCACAGATTGAGAGCGGCCATAGATGAGCTAATGTTTCAGAAGATCAAACTAATTTTCAACTAACTGAACAATCAGTATTGCCTCAATTAGGCTAATAGTAAGATCAATCAGATGTGCCAGCATCCCGGTTATTTGTAAATAGTGGGACCTAGTAGGTAGAAACAAAAAGGCTGCTTGGGGCCGATTGATAGCTAATACCATAGGTCAACATAGAGGAGAGAATGTGGGATTGGGATTTTCGAGGCACTGATAGGAAACGAGGTTATAAAAATATACAAATATTTATTTAACAATATACAAAATTAATAAAACACATTGGGGACAAACCCCACAAATCGGATGGGCAGCAAAACCATTTTTATCTAATCGGTGGAGCCATTGATCTCGACCGGTTTTGCGGTATAGAACCGCTTCGTCAGGAGAGTTCTTTTGCTGGCCAAGGCGATCATATGCTGGGTCAGGCAGTCGCCCTGTGGCGCACGTGGGGGGATAATGAAGACGGGCTCAAAAACATTTGTAAGCATTGATTAGATAATACTGGGGCGAGAACAGACAAATTTTTATGAAGGGTTCGGTATAAGGCAATAAGTCCAAGATGTTTGAACAAAGGCAGGTAAGCCAGGCGGAGCCGGTCGTCTCGTGAAGCGTCCCCAGGGAGAGCACCGTGCGTCTGGGGACAATCACTGCAACATACTCCGTTTATTAGCCCAGGTTCACACTGGGCTGTGGGAGTGAAGCTGTGCAAGTTCAGCTGAACTCGCAGGATTTCACTCCCGCTGGCAGTCCTGATTTCGGCCGCAATTTTAGAGTCATCTGTGCAGGTTTCAATGTAAATCGCGGGCGGAAATCGCAAAAAGTAGTACAGAAACTACTTTTTGATATCGGTGCAGCGCCGCAGATGCGACAATACCGCCGTTTTGACATGCGATTTGACATACCAGTGTGAACCAGGGCAAAATCCCATTTTCCAAAATTGTCTGCCTTCGGATGTTTTCAGGGAATTGTAATACAGAATTTTTTTATTTTATTTTTTTATAACTAAAGTCTAAAGGGTGTCTGCTGCTCTTCAAAGCGCCATTAGCAACTTTAACCAACTTTAACTTTGGGGCAACTCGGCAAAGCGATCTCAAGACGACTTCAGAGGTGACTTGCAAAATGACTTCTGTATTGAAGTCAATGCAAGTCGCCCCCAAAGCTTACATATACAACTATATCAATCTCAGTTTTTTTTTTTTTTTTTTTATCCTCTTATACGTGGAGAAACCTCTCATCACACCGACTTCTCCTTCAATTTTGTATGCTGAAAACCGAGGACACGAACAACCATCTATTGTGAACTTCATGTAGATGTAAAAACCATATACCGTATAGTCCAGCTGCAAGCAAACATATTTATTTATTTATTTGGCAATGTCCCTGTGACACACTTTCTGTCCTTCCTTGTCCAGTTTTCTTAGGTTCACAGACAGCGGTAGAAACCTTACAGAGGTTTTAAGATTATCCTACTCTATTCCAAATTTTTAAAGAAATTCAATGTTGAGCTTTCATGCAATTATTATTTGAAGAGCATGTATTTTGGATAAAACTGAAATAAATGCCTGAATTTATGGTGTTGACAACTTTCTATCATTCCCTGTGCTACAGCAAAGTGGAGTTAGACCCAAAAGTGGAACTTCCGCTTATCTGCTTCCGAAAGGCTTCACTGCTGGTTTCCCTTCCGATGAATGGCGGGGGCAGCACCCGACAGCCGATCCGAAAATCGGCTGGGGTGCCGACATCGCGGGCTCCCTGGACAGGTAAGTGTCCATATATTAAAAGCCAGCAGGTACAATATTTGTAGCTGCTGACTTTTATTCCCCCCCCTTCCCCAGGCAAAATTCTACTTTAAGTAATGCAGAATACAAGACAGTCTAACGTTGTGAACATCCCAAAAGAAGCAGAAGCACAAAGATAACCTTAGTTGACTGTGCTCATCTAATCAGCAGGTTAATGGTAAAGGGTTAATGCCCCTGTATTCCATAACTTTAAGGTCTTGGCATTTGATGTGTTGAATAAAAAGGTCCACTGTGGTAAGACTTGATTGTGGTAAGTGACCCACAATCAATCTATTAATGTATATGCACCCTTTCTCTAGTGCCTAACAACACAAGTCTTATGTGGTGCATTGGGGTTACACATGTGATCACTTATCTTGAGTATGTCTTGTGTTGTGAAAAGTCCCTTAAAGTCTTAGCAATGTAGTGTGTGTGTGTGTGTGTGTGTGTGTGTGTTTGTGTATCTATATATTACCATATATATATATATATATGTGTGTGTGTGTGTGTGTGTGTGTATCTATATATTACCATATATATGTGTGTGTGTGTATCTCTCTCTCTCTCTCTCTCTGTGTATATGTGGTCGGCTTCTCAATCTGAAATGGCTTTGGATAAGCAGGCACTGAAAATATGGGAATGTGTATTGTGTAATTAGGGAGATTCTCCGTTCTATAACGGACCCCTTGATTTCTCTGTACAAATATTGTTTGATTCCTTGATATGAGTGTTATCAGATCAGGACCATAAGTGATCCTTTAATATCTCAGTATGATTGTCAGATCAGGTCTGTAAAGGACATTTCGATTTCCTGGTACGAACATTGTCAGAAAGTTCTATAATTGACCCTTCGGTTTCTTGTTAGATAAGTCCTGTAACTGATCTTTCAATTTTTTCTGTCAGAACAGATCGGTACCCGACCCTCGGATTAGGGTTGGGTCTTTAAATGACCCTGTATGAGTGTTGCCATACTGTTGTATAGCTAAGGAGGCTGAGAAAGGACAATATCTCTTAACTTCATCCTCTTTTTAAACTTCCAATAGTTTAGAAGCCAAAACATAAAGTCCTCTAAGAACCTGGGGCCAAATTGGCCTCATAGGGTAAAAATAAAATCCACCAGTTAATATACGTTTTCAGGGAAGAAAAAACTATCCACAGTAATTGTATAATTGTTAATTACCTTTAAGGATAACAACATTGGTATAATTGATGATAGTGATGGGCATATTGCAATTATTATGTTTTCTTAAATTATTGCTTCATCCTGTTTCTATTTTCTCTGAAGTCTTTAGCCCATCTAGTTTCCTGATCAGTCCTGTGTGCTCTGGTTTTGTTGTCTGTGCTAATGACCCTAGTGGACTTTAGATTTTACTCTTTGTATTTGTTCTGGCTTCTTGGTTTTGTTGTAGGATACTTTGGGTTAAATTGTGTCAGCATGTCGCTGAATTATGTGATACAAGCTAGCAGCCTACTCTGTCTAGCATTGTCTTAATGTGACTTCCTCTACATATTGTGTCATAGCACGAGGCAGCACTGAAGGAAAGGCTCCATGCTTGCTGCTTGTATTTTGTGTCCCTGCTTCCCTCCACTTGAAGATTTAGAACGGCAGGCCACCTCTGAGCTGTTCTTTGACCATGGAAGCCCGTTGTGAGCCTTGAGCTGTAGCCAGCAAGTACAGAAGGTCTGCTAACGCTTCGTTCAGTGGGAGGAAGGTAGTGAGGACTCTTATTGTGAAAGCAGACGGTGTTCTGCAGTTGGCTTTTGTTGGGTCTGAGCTGTCAGCAGACATATTTGCTGGGTGGGGGTTGGGCTGACCCACAAAGCAGCTTACACTGGCCCTTTGGAAAGGAATTTTGTAGGATTTTTGCTTTTGGGGGTGAATTAAACTCTTGCTTTACAAAATAAAGTTGAGATGAGCTATTTTTATTTGTTGCTGTCAGCTGCAGCAGTATGTTGAGGGAGGCTACATAATGTGTGTACAGACTATGACATTTGAATATGTATGTAGTGTTCAGGCTTGGAGGGTAGACTTATAAACTTGTTTCATGTTTTGTACAATGCAGATGATGATGTTTTCATCCTCCTTTTGATAAATGGCCAGGTTTTCTTCTGTAACATACATGACTGCATCCATGTATAACATATGGTTGTTGGATCTTTTTATTTTTAAGTCACAGAAATATAAGAGAGCTCTGCTCATGTCAATGTTGGGTGTGGGACGGGACAAGGTGTAAGGTGCTCAGTAATGATTTGTTAATTTAGAGGGTTTTATTTTTTTTATGTGGGGATATGTCCAATAAAACGTAATCAATTTTTTCCTTAATGCAGAAAAACCTTCAGCCTTTACAACCACTTTAAAGTATTTGTAAACTGAAAGCAATGCAAAGAGAACAGGATACTGTTTACCATTACATGGTACAACAGGCACATATTGGGTATATGAAATGTTGGAGGTAACACACATTTTAATATAGTTGTAAAACCCAGGGCTCGGTCTCACCTGCCTGCGCACTAAACGGGCTGGTTTTAGTGTGCAGGCTTGTGTCTACTGTGTTGGGGGCCGTGCCTGGTGATAAAACGCAAGGCACTATTGACTAAACTTTATTGCAACCGTTTTTAATGTGCCCTAATGTGATATGGACAAGCCCTGATAATCGTTAAAAAAGACATATTCTTTATTTGTGATACGTTGGACTGCATAACAATAATCTAGGACCTCACTTGGTTTGTAAATTAAAGAGATTTGTAGATTAGCAATTGTAGGGAGAGCTCTCTCCTTCTCCTGTGTATTGTTTTCAGATAGTCGGTAAACTCCAAGAAATGCATTGAGCCAAGCAAAATGTTCATATCTAATAAGTAAATATGCCCACCCCCATGTATATATTTAATTTAAATTGTTAAGAGGAAATGCTAGTTGCCTGATTGTGTGTGGCTTCAGTACCCGATTCACTGACCTGGAACAATTTAAGGGGTTGTAAAGGCAGAAGGTTTTTTATCTTAATGCCTTCTATGCATTAAGATAAAAACCCTTCTGTGTGCAGCAGCCCCCTAACACTTACCTAAGGTCCCTCTTTGTCCAGCGATGTCCACCAGTGTCTCAGCTGTCTGAGATTCTCCTTCCTGATTTGCTGAGACACAGCAGCGCCATCGGCTCCCACTTCTGTCAATCAAATTCAGCTTGCCAATCAGGGGAGAGAAGGGTCAGGGCCAGGTCAGTGGATCCTTGTCTGAATGAATACAGGAGCAGAGAAGAGGGAGCCGAGAAGAGGAGGATCCGTGCTGCTCTGTGCAAATCCACTGCAACAGAGCAGGTAATACACAAGTTTGTTATTTTTCTAGGAAAAAAAAAATAGCCTTTACAATCGCTTTAAATGGCAACTAAAGCCCTAAGAAAAATCAGTGATTTAGAGCATATTTAAAGAAGTATCGCCAAAGCTTTTCTGGCCATACTTCTCCTATGGATCATAGGAATTCAGTTTGTTCTGCACTCCCGTGATTCTATTTTAGCAAATAGCGGCGAGCTCTATAAAGATCCCGATTTATATGGTCGGAATCTATTCAAAAGCCTGGATTGGCACCTGGTTTGGCCTCTCTGCGCTTTACGGAGAGCCTGAGCCATCCCCTCTCGCTCCCTCCACAGCCAATCGCTCCAGTGAGTGCTGGAGGGGAGAGCAGAGGGCCACTGACTGTCACCGCTCTCTGCTCAGGGTGGAGGTGGAGAACTGACCGATCGGCGGTGTCAGTTCTCACTACTGAACTGGCGGGGGACAGATGCAGCATCAGATTGATACTGCATCAACCTATGTGAGTATAAATGTTTACTTTTGTTCCAAAGCCATGCTTCTCTGGCCAGGGATCAGACATGGTCATAGGGAGGTCAGCAGTGGAAGCCTTCACATTGTCCTTATTACAATTTACTTTAGTGTAAGTCATGCCCTGCTGCATGCTTCTATCAGGTCAGTGACTCACACGGAGGCTACTAGGAGTTTAAGATGGACTCCAGCCATGGCAGCTTCTATACTTTTATTATGACAGGTATTCCATTCCAAAAATAATTTATATAAATTGAGATCTTTAGCTTGACATGAAAGGGCTCAACATAATATCAGGGACTAATATTTTGCCCGGGCATTTTAAAGATAGATATTTATTTAATATTCTCATTTTACTGGCAGGAATTTTTTTTAGCACCTATAATCACAATCAAAAACAACTTTTGTGTTTCTTTTCTGACTTACATTGGTAAACACACTATCCTGAGGATTGATTATGCGAAAAACAAAATTTGCAACTGATTAATCTTCTTCTTACTTTCACTGCAAGCTTGCTGCTTAAAAAACAGGTTGTTATGGAAAAGAACCGTGCTATTTTTTAGACAGTTTGAGAATTATTTTAGGGGACTCTAACTTGCAGAGTAAAATTTATTGTGCATCTTTAATGTTTCACAAATCCATGACTGTACAAGTGTTGGTCTTGTATAGCTTAATTAGAGGGATATTCCTATACAGATTCAGAAATAATATTCAGAATACTTTATCAATACCAAAAGAAGTTGCTATACGTGAAAAGGGCAGGTGGAAAACAAGCAAAATCCAACCTAGTTTTAAATGTATGAGCAAACTTCCAGCACCTTTAATCCAGGTTTTTTTTTTTCTAAATGTATTTATCTATTTTTTTTTTTTTGCAGCGTGTAAACGCAGGCAAGGCGGAGTCCCGGAAGGATTTGCTGAAAGATATTACCAACAATAAGGAAGACGGTAGGTGAACATTCATCTCATTAGTTCTTATGGCCCATTGCAACCGCAGAAATAGATATGTGGTCAGATTGAACTAACAGCCTTTCATTTTCCTGTTACAGCAGTTGCGCAGTGTGCCTGAAAGGGAACATGCAGTCCAATAGACATCAAAGTTAGAACCAGCGCACTTGACGTAACAGACCTGGTCAGATGCCCCCCTCACTTCGCCTGCCATTCAAGTTTAAGGCAGGCCATACATAGTGCGAATTTCTTTCCTGCAGAGCCATTGTCTTCTCCTGACAATAATCGCAGGTAAAACTTGTCAGCCTGTCCATTGGCGGTTCAAATCTCGTCCGGTTCCTGCTGGAGATTTGAACGGTCTATGGCCAGCATAAGTACTTGTAGTAAGAGGTGTCGGTGTCCCTCAGCAATTGCTAGTGTAGAGCTCTGCAGTGTGAGGGCAGGAAAAAGATTTCCAGTTACAAATTATAGTATGCGGTTTCCAGGTCTTGGAGATAAAAATGTGCAAGAATACAACTTGTTTTAAGTTGTTTGCATTTCAACCTAAAAAGCCCCATGAGTCTTTGCCTTAAACTTAAACCCTTCTATCAGAGTCAGAGGCGTGGGCTGATGATGTCACAACCTTCGAGGTCTCTGCTCGAAGCCAGAACATAGTGAGTGCGGTATGCTGTATGTAGCCTCAGCTACATACAGTTTATATAGCACAGCACACCCAGCACCCTCACATGTTAGTGAGGGACATTGTTTGTTTGGGCCATCTTGGCCAAAATGAATGATGTAAAGTGTATCAAAAGCTGGAGTTAAGCTTTAATATTTTGGGCTGGTTATCAGTTTTCTGTGTGTTTAAGAATACCTAAACCTCTATCGTTTGTGATTCACAAAGATCTGTGAATGATTGAACTACAAGTTCTGTCTGCCACAGCAGCAGATAGACTTTTAGTTCTTAATGGAATAATTGTAGTCTATTGACACTTCTATAGCAGAAAGCCCATACCTCGATACAGGCAGGGAGCAAGGAAGAGTCTGCAGGAGCCTGGCGTTGCAACCTTGACCTTTTGCTCGTGGGTTCAAAAGTTTTCAGGCTTGTAAAAAAAAATACTAAATCCACATTTTTTTCCTTGCAAAAATATGCGCATTTATTATTTACCAAGTGAGCTTATATATATATATATATATATATATATATATATATATATATATATATATATATATGCTCACTTGGTAAATAATAAATGCGCATATTTTTGCAAGGAAAAAAAAATATATATATATATATATATATATATATAATTTTTGCATCACAATGATTGCTTATTTCAGTAAAATTTGTTCCTGTTTATTGCACATTATGTTACAAAACATTGCAGCATGCAGGTATTTAAAAAAAACGCGAACAGGCTGCATTAAAAGACAATGGCTTCCTAAACACAAGTTGTAATTGCCTGCAGTAAAGCACATACATTTTTATGTGTGTTTAATTGACTTATCAGCCTGGAGTTCTGTATTAAGCATGTTACCTTATCTTGGAATACAGAACCAAAATTGGCTTTGTGAAACAGTAATGTTTGTATAACAACATGCCAGAAGAAGAAATCAAACCAAATTGTTATACTTTTGATTTGGATGTAGTGGGAAAGAGTTGGAACCTCTGTCAGGTGTTATCACCATTGGAAATATTCCCCTTCCCAGTGCTTGTACAAGCAGTAGATCTTGTCAATCAAAACATATATACAACAATACAAATATTTATTTTGGGAAATGTGGTCACCAGACAGGAAGTGAATTCTCCCCAAAGTATACTCAAGTTAAACCAGGCAGAAGTTCAAGTTCTACCCCACGCTATCCACAAAAGAAAAAAATAAGTTTTGAGGGGCACTATACTAATGAAATGGATTGATTGGGGCTGAAGTTCCAACAGGAGATGCAATTAGACCATACACTCTAAAAGTCCCCTTTGACCAGTGCCAAACTTGCTAAGTATTGTTTTAGAAAGTATTAACTGCTTGCAGGCCAATTTTCCCTGGTGTGTGAATAACATTGATTGTTTTCTAGTAGCTGATGCCATGGCCGGAGATGAAAATTTGCCGGAGCGGGTCAGTGATTCAAAAGGCTCTTGCGACAAGAGTGACTCAAAGGAGCACACACAAGATAACACCAATAATCCACATCCGGACTCAAATTACAAAACATGTTGGGTGGCAGAAAACGGGATCTGTGAACGGGACACAGGAGACATCCGGCAACAGCACCCTTTGAAAGTTAACCCCACACAGACTTCAGTAGTAGGGAGCAACGGGTACATATTAAACAAATCTGTTGGCCTTCAGCAGCCTTTACGGACTTCTGGTTCCCCGCTGAGCGGGCATGCCGCAAAGACTTTGCCCGGAGCATCTAACAAAGCTAAGGCAGCCGCCAGTGCACATGTACCCCCGTCCCTTTCTCCAACACCACCACAAGCGGGTGATCAGGTCAGAGATGACAGCCCAAGCTCAACAGAC
Source organism: Rana temporaria (assembly GCF_905171775.1). Classification (NCBI taxonomy): domain Eukaryota; kingdom Metazoa; phylum Chordata; class Amphibia; order Anura; family Ranidae; genus Rana; species Rana temporaria. Next base: position 115,059,481 of record NC_053497.1, read on the forward strand.
TCGCCTGCCCCAGACTTGAAAATACACAGAGCACGGAAAACCATACCGAAGACTGGCTGCAGTTCGGTAAGACGGTCTTAGAAAAGTTTGTCATTTTCGCATAATTGCATCAACATAGAATGTTGGGTTATAACTAAATAGGCAATTGAATTATTTTATTTTACGTGTCAAAGGATTTGTAATTCGGTCAAATTAGCAAATCATACATTCTTTCACACTGCACAGTCGCTGAATGATGCCACTATTACATGTTTCAGCTTTACGTTTTTCTCTTATCTCCTCGTTGGACAGTGTGATGCTGCATTGTCCAGAGGTGAAATGGGAAGCTGCACAGCTAATTTAGAAAATGTTTGTCACAAGACAACTGTGGCTGGGTAAAGCTAGAAATCATTTAGAAGGCGATGCTGTTCACATACAGGTATTTCAACTGTACATTTGGCTGGAGTGCCACTTCAATACCAAAAATCAAATGAGGTATAAGTAAGAATGTGTTACACTGTTGGGCTGCTTTCACACTGAGGGGCTTTGCAGGTGCTATAGAGCTAATAGGCTAGGCTAAATAGGCTTCCACACTGGAGCGGTGCTCTGGCAAAACACTCAAAAAAGTCCTGCCAGCCACAACTTTTAGGCGCTGTAGGAGCGGTGAATACACCGCTCCTAAAGTGCCCCTGCCCATTGAAATCAATGGGCAGCGCCTCCAACCTGCCAGTAAAGCCCTGCTGCAGCAGCGCTTTGCGGGCGGTTTTAACCCCTTTTCGGCCACTAGCTGGGGTTAAAAGCTCCCCGCTAGTGGCCGAAAAGCGCTGCAAAAACGATGGTAAAGCGGCGCTAAAAATGGCTCTGCTTTACCGCCAACGCCCGCCATGCCCCAATGTGAAAGTAGCCTTAAAGCTAGTTTTCCTAATTCACCTTTTTATGTGTGTGTAAAAGTTGGTTTTACTAAACTCTAGTTGGTTATGCAGCAGCACAGCCTGGGAGTAGGCAGAGATGAGGCACAGGGCATCACATGTGCTGAGATGTTGCATCTGATCTGCCTAGGGGACAGGGCACATGCTGAACTTTATCCTAAATTACATGGAAGGCAGGGCTTCTACATAATGGAACATCTAAAACGATGTCACGTGATATGCTGTGGATTGAGCTCCACCCCCAACTTTGTCCGTGCTGTTGGGATGAGAGCTGCAAACATACAGTGGGTATAGAAAATAATCACTCCCCCCAATCATATTGTGTTGCTTTGCAGCCTGAAATAGGGAGGCTCACTTTTTGTTTTATTCAGCTGTATTTACTCTTTCAACTTACCATCCATGTGAAAGATATAACACCAACATGTCCGAATTTTTTTTAAATAAATAAAAAAACAATCACTGCGTTAGAAAAAATTCCTGAACCCCCCCCCCCCTCCTAAAAAATGACTAGTAAACTCAGGTTTTGCTAATCACCTTATTAGCACACAGGCCATTGACTTTCATCTATGATCAGCTGTGGTCATTTTGGTTAGCTCAGCATGAAAAGAGCTTTCCTGGAGCATTTCAGTGCCTGGTAGTACAACTGAAGCAAACAATTAACTATGGGTGGCAAGGCACTGTCAAAAGATCTCTGGGATAAAGTTGTGGACAGGCACAGTCAAGAGATGGATACAAAAAAAAATTCCACAGGTTTTATCAATGCTTAGAATCACAGTGAAGTCTCTTATTAAGAAGTGGGAAGGTATTTGGTACAACACAGACCCTCCCTGGATCAGGACGTTGCTCCAAACCGGATGAAAGAGCCAGGAGGAAACTGATCACAGAGGCTACCAAGAGGCCTACAGCAACTCTGAAGCAGTTGCAGGAATTTATGACAAAGAGTGGTCATTGTGTGCATGTGACAACAATATCACAAATTCTTCACAACTGAGGCTTGCATGGAGGATTGCAAAAAAATAAAAAAAATAAGCCACTTTTCAAAAAAGGCCACATGCAGTCACGATTGAGCTTTGCCAAAACGCATCTTAAAGATTCCGAGGCTACTAGGGAAAAAGGTGTTGTGGTCAGATGAGACTAAAATTTAATAATTTGGCCTGAAAACCAAATGATATGTCTGGCGGAATTCCAATACAGCTCACCATCCAAATAACACCATTCCTACAGTAAAGCGTTGAAGTGGTAATATCATGTTTTGTTTTGTTTTCTCTGCAAAGGAAGGAAAAATGGATGGGGCAAAATACCATTACATTTTTGAGGGAATTCTGCTGCCCTCTGCCAGAAAGTTGTCAATGTGAAGAAGGTTTACCCTCCAACATGACAATGACACAAAGCACACAGCAAAAATGACCACACAGTGGTTGAAGGAGAAAAGGGTGAATGTCCTTGCATGGCCTAGAGCTCAGACTTAAACCACATTGAAAATCTGTGTAATGACTTGAAGATTGCAGTCCACAAACAATCACCTTCAAATTTAATTGAACTTGAGTAGTTCAGCAAAGAAGAGTGGGCAAATATTGCGAAGTCTAAATGTACAAACTTAGTAGAGACCTATCCCAATAGACAACATATTGACACACGGGGGTTCTTTTTTCCAACTGGGTGATTCTGGTTTTGAATTCTTTACATTTTTTTCCCTGACATTTTTGGTGTTATAGTTTTTACTTGGATGTTATACCTTTCACTTGGATGTTGTAAGTTGCTTTGAGTAAATACAGCTGGATAAAAAATACTTCTGGTCTTCATTTCAGGCTGCAAAGCAGCAAAATGTGATTATTTTAAAAGGGGGCGATTATTTTCTATAACCACTGTATGACCTACTAGGTAAGCTGTGTATAGTAATGGCTTACTTACACCGCTAAATGGGGAGCATGCGCAATAGGCATGGCAGCAGCTAAGCTGTACAATCACAGACTGCAGCGGGGGCAAAGAAAAGGGGGGAGGCACAATCAACCAGGATTTTTGCACTGTGCATGAAGTAAATGCTTTATATTGTAATTTTCCCCCCAGTTTCTGATTCCCGCGGGACTGGGCGTTCCTACCCCTGGGTTAGATGATTGACGTCTGGTGAAAAACTTCCCAAGGCGCGTCACCAGTTTTCCGTAAATAGCCGACCTGCGAGTCGGCTCTATATGGCGCCTGCGCAGTCAGCGCTACACGGCAGGCGCCGTATAGCGCCGACTCGCAGGTCGGCTATTTACCGAAAACTGGTGACGCGCCTTGTGTGCCATGGGAAGTTTTTCAACAGACGTCAAACATACTTTTTTGTAATGAGTTTTTTTCTGGATAAACCTGCCATTAAAATGATAGACTGATGATTTCTTTGTCAGTGAGCAAATGTACAAAATCAGCAGGGGATCAAATACTTTTTTTCCCTCACTGTACGTAAAACTTTACAAATAAGGGATACTGTTTAAAATCCAGTAGTACACGGTCTTACCCTGCTCTGCACATGCTCAGTTGCTCTCTATTTTTAGGCACTGCCTAAGTTTGTAGAGGACGATCTGCTGACAGCTTTAAAGCGGAATTAAACCGGTATATGTGCCAGAAATGTAATTCTCATTTGTTCATGCTGTCAACCAAACTGGTGTCATAAGGGCTCATGTACACAGGATGTTTTTACAGCTGCTGTTAGTGGCGTCTGACTTTTTTTTTAACTGCTTATAAGCACCACGCCATTTTGGCCTATGTGTCCATGCACACATAAACTGTCAGAGGCATAAGCGTTTAGGGGCAGTAGGAAAAAAAACGACAGCCTGTACATCCAGGTGCAGAGGTTGTTGAGCTGTAAAAACGCTGCAACAAGCTGTTGGCCACGTTCTGCGTTTTTAGGCGTTTTTACTGAAAACAAGCCAAAAACTGCCAACGTGCTGTGCTCCCCCGTGCCGTCTTCTGTCCAAATCCGTGATGTGCTCCCCCCGTGCCATCTTCTTTCCCCCCCCCCCGTGCCGTCCCCCGTGCCATCTTCTCTCCCCCTGTGCCGTCTTCTGTCCAAATCCGTGCTGTGCTCCCCCCGTGCCATCTTCTCTCCCCCCCCCCCCGTGCCATCTTCTCTCCCCCCGTGCCGTCTTCTGTCCAAATCCGTGCTGTGCTCCCCCCGTGCCATCTTCTCTCCCCCCGTGCCATCTTCTATCCCCCCGTGCCATCTTCTCTCCCCCTGCCGTCTTCTGTCCAAATCCGTGCTGTGCTCCCCCCGTGCCATCTTCTCTCCCCTCGTGCCGTCTTCTGTCCCCCTCCGTGCTGTGCTCTCCCCCGAGCCGTCTTCTCCCCCCCTCTGTGCCGCTCTCCCCCCTCAATCTGTCAGGAAGGAGAGCGTAGGTAGGAGCCGCTAAACCCGGCTCCTACCTTTTTCGAATGGACAGAGTCAGTGATCACTGACTCTGTCCATTCACATAACTGAGCACCGTAACCTGTGATTACGATGCTTCAGTTTATGAATGGAGAGGAGCTTTCTCCATTCATTTCAGCTGAGGCTGCAGAGAAAGGGACTGGGGAATCTGTGTCCTTAGTCCCTTTCTCTGTCTTAAAGGGGAGATGTCAGAGGTCTGTTAAGACCCACGATATCTCACCAAAGCCCCCCCCCCCCCCAACAGGGCTGATTAAAAAAAAATTGCAATAAATAATTTAATTAAAAAAAAAAAATGTAAATAATAAATAAAAAAAACACACTGACAATCCACTACAACCCCCCCCCCCCCTTAAAAAAATTATAAAAAAAATTATAAAAAAAAAAGTAAAAAAAAAACGCCACTGTTAAATGACATTAAAAACAAGTATCGGTAAGGGCGAGTACTTGAAAAAAAGTATCGGTACTTGTACTCGGTCTTCAAAAAGTGGTATCGGGACAAGCCTACTTTAGGCTTTAGTTCTGCTGTATTTAGTTAGGGCTCTGGCCTTCAGCAAGAAGAAACAGGAGCCATGCAGGTGGTCATTTGCGGCACACACTCATTTTGGTAGTTGATTATTAATGTATGTTCCATGCCAAAGAACATTATTTTTATTAAGTTGTTATGGGTAAAGTTCCACTTTAAGTTGACTGTCTGCTTAAAGCTGAAATAGTCATGTCGTTTTTAGTTCCCTTCTATTAGTTCAACTGCTTCCTGCCCAGCCTATAGCAGAATGACAGCCGAGATGGAGGCTCTCCCATTCTGAGTTGACGTCCTATGACATCATCCCAGTTGCACGCCTTTCTTTGCACTCTAGGAGCCGCAGTGAGACTCGACCTGTCACCCGCTGTGTCCCCCGCATCAAATGGTACACTCAGGGCCAATCACAGCACATGTGTTCCATGTGATAGATGTGACTTCTGTGAATGAATGGGTGTCATTCATAAAAATTATTGCTTATAATCATGATTATCGCTGTTCTAGGTAATCATAGTGAGGGAGAAAAAATTCTGTTCACCTCTTCCAAAGTAGTACAGTGTCACTATGATAACACTGCACTGGTCACACTATGTGTAAAAAAGGGAAAACTATTGTAAAGAAGGGAAAAAAAAACAAATTACTTTTACCTACTGTCACCAGCAAACCCTAATCACCACCACTGGTGACAGTATGTAAAACATAATATTGTGGAAAAGACACATTTTATTTAACCAGTACAGTACAGTACAGCGATTGCAAGGGTGATATCTTGGTCATCGCTGCACCAGAGAGATAATTTTTTTAGAGCTGGTTATGCTGAACAAACTAAAAGTAATCTGCTGGATTACTTTTTCAGGTGGCTGAATGGGGTAATTTTAGGATTTATTTTTTTTGCCTGTATAGCAGAAAATAAAAAACTCAGTGCTTAAATACTACTAAAATAAAGCTTGATCTGTCTCAAACTATGAAAAAAATTATTTGGGTTCAGTGTTGCATGACTGAGTAATGTGACAGCACTGAAATCTGAAAATTGGCCTGAGCAGGAAGGGGTTAAAAGTTTCTGGCATTGAGGTAGTTCAAGTGGAACTTTACCCATAACCACGTGATAAAAAATAATGTTGTTTAGCAAGGAACACACATTTCACATAATGCTACCAAAATTTGTGTGTGCTGTAAATTGGCCCTAGCATTGCTCCTGTTTGTTCTTGCTGGAGGCTGCCATTTTGTTAACGTCCATAGCCCCTGAACAGCAGTAAATCATAAAGTGGAAATCCATCAATTTAACAGTTTCAAAAAAAGTTACATTCCTGGAATGCTGGAATTGCTAACTGTCACATTTGCTTGTGTCCTCAACCAAACTGTCAAACCATCAAATGGCTGGTGTCATAACTGATCACATGTGCAGCACCATGGCAGTTGCAGATCAAACAGAAGTGACTTCCTTGGCTGTAAAGGACAATTACACTTTAAGGCTGTCAGCAGGTCGGCCTCTACAAATTCTCTTTAAGAAGCCCATTTTTTGGCAAATGTTTGAATGTAGGCCAGTGTCTGAGGACATTAATATCACACGTTTTCCCACTATAGCAAAATTTAGGTTGGAGCTGTAGTCTGTGTATTTATATATGCATGTGAAGAAAATTGGCTTAATGTAAATATCTTAGATATGTTGTACTGCTTTAGAATCCTTGCCTCTTTATTTATTATTTATTTGTACAAGGTGGCAACCATATTTGCACTCATACACAGGCTCTGCCTCCAGGTTGGGTCTTGCTGATCATTTTATCTTGCTGCAAGACTATCAGATGTACAGTTGTGCTCATAAGTTTACATACCCTGGCAGCATTTGATTTCTTGGCCATTTTTCAGAGAATATGAATAACACAAAAACATTTTTCACTCATGGTTAGTGTTTGGCTGTAGCCATTTATAATCAGTCAACTGTGTTTATGACCCTGATCAAAAGTTTTCATACCCTGGTGATTTTGGCCTAATAACATGCACACAAGTTGACACAAAGGAGTTTGAATGGCTATTAAAGGGAACCATCCTCTCCTGTGATCTGTTTGCTTGTAATTAGTGTGTGTGTGTGTGTGTGTGTGTGTGTGTGTGTGTGTATAAAAGGTCAATGAGTTTCTGGACTCCTGACAGACCCTTGTATCTTTCATCCAGTGCTGCACTGACATTTCTGGATTCTGAGTCATGTGGAACGCAAAAGATATGGATCTGCGGGAAAAGGTAGTTGAACTGTATGAAACAGGGGAGAGATAAAAAGATATACAAGGAATTGAGAATGCCAATCAGCAGTGTTCAGACTCTAATCAAGAAGTGGAAACTTAGGGGTTCTGTTGAAACCAAACCACGGTCAGGTAGACCAACTAAAATTTCAGCCAAAACTGCCAGCAAAATGATTCGGGATGCAAAGAAAAATCCACAAATAACTTCAGGTGAAATACAGGACTCTCTGAAAACATGTGGTGTGGCTGTTTCAAGATGCACAATAAGGAGGCACTTTAAGAAAGATGGGCTGCATGGTCGAGTCACCAGAAGAATGTCATTACTACGCAAATGCCACAAAGTATCCCACTTGCAAAACAGCACAGAGACAAGCCTCAAACCCTTTGGCACAAAGTCATTTGTAGTGATGAGACCAAAATTTAGCTTTTTGGCCACAACCATAAACATTACATTTGGAGAGGAGTCAACAAGGCCTATGATGAAAGGTACACCATTCCTAATGTGAAACACTGAGGTGGATCGCTGATGTTTTAGTAATGTGTGAGCTACAAAGGCACAGGAAATTTGGTCTGATGGCAAGATAAATGCAGTATGTTATCAAAAAATACTGGAGGAACATTTGCATTCATCGGTCAGGAAGCTGCGCATGGGATGTACTTGGACATTCCAACATGACAATGATCCAAAACACAAGGCCAAGTCGACCCGTCATTGGCTACAGCAGAATAAAGTGAAGGTTCTGGAGTGGCCACCTCAGTCTTCTGACCTCAATATCATTGAGCCACTCTGGGGAGATCTTAAACGTGCAGTTCATGTAAGACAGCCCAAGAATTTCCAAGAACTGGAAGCTTTTTGCCAAAAGGAATTGGCAACTTTACCATCTGACAAGATAAAGAGCCTCATCCACAAATACCACAAAAGACTTCAAGCTGCCATTGATGTTAAAGGGGGTAATACACTGCATTAGGAACGGGGGTATGTAAACATTTGATCAGGGTCATTTGGCTAGTTTCTGTTGTGATTATGAGTTAAAAGGAGTAAACACAGTTGATTGATGATAAATGGCTTCAACCAAACACTAACCATGAGTGAAAGAAAAAAAAGTTTGTGTTATTCGTATTCTCTGAAAAATGTTCAAGAAATCATAAATTCTGCCAGGGTATGTAAACTTAGGAGCACAACTGTATATGAACAGCCAGCCATAATCCAAGCATCACATTTACGTTTCAGGTTGCTGCAACACCATGCCTGCCATACACCCACATATGTACTGAGGCAGAATGTCTCAAAATTTAACAGATAAAGTATTAACAAAGTTCAAACAGACATGCTGCATCCCTCACCTTTAGAATATTCTATGTAATACAGCAGACACATGCTCAGAAAGTAGACATAATAACAGCACTAATTCTTTAGTGACTGAATGGAAGGAGACCCAAACACAATATTCTGACTTCACTGCAATGCTTTCCCAGTAAAGTGAAGACTAGTGAAGCAGGCATCACAGCTTCATATTATTAGCCTTGGTTTGCGTTGGTGATGGACGGTCAGATATTGATATTCGGATATTTTGGGCTGCTTATTGGGTAAAAAATATCTTCATAGTAGAGCAGTTCCTGACATTGGCCACATTGTTATATTGCGAATCCGGATTTTGTCTTTGTAAATTGTGAGATGGTTGGTTCATTGGCATCAATTCACTGATTTATAATGCATGTCATTTACCACAGTTGCAATGAGCGCTGACAACCATGCCCATTATGGCAAATAAACAGAATATAGAGAGCTTAAAGTGCATCTGGTCCAAATGCAAAATCCTATTTTAATTTCCACATTTAGTTTTTATTAGTTCTAGCCTACTTCTTTTTAATTAGAATAATTCCGAAGAGTGTAAACCTACTTTTTGAAGCATCTCACAGACTTGCTGCCTTTAAGTCAGTGACACCTACTCGCTGTACACTGTGAATATGCACTCCTCTGTGTCACAGAGCTGCCAAAAAGGCATTTCAGGAGGTACAATTTGTACAGGAAAACGCCACACCTGACATCACTGTTTGCTGCCACCAATGTAATATGGGATATGTAGTCCTTAGAAATCAAAAGGAAACCACACAAAGCAGCCGAGAAGGAATCCAGGAAGGTGTTGGAAGAGATGGCTGGCAGACAGGCAGCTCTGACAACCTGAAAATAACATTTTCATGTAAGCTTGTATTAGATTGTCCAAAATAACGTTTATTGGTATGGAAAGTGTATGCTATGGCTATAGAACTCCTGTAACCAGATATGTTGTGGTGAGTGGACTAACAGGAACTAAACAGCCATTTCTTTTAAACACAAAAACCTATCAAGCCCCCAATAAAAAGACACCATGAAGAATACATAGCTTGTTACAGTAGTTCCCTTCCACCCCACAGTAGTATGTTCACATCACCCCCCACAGTATTATCCTCTGCCCCCCTTTCCCATCACAGCCCCCCCCACATTAGTATGTTCTGCCCTCTCTCCCCACAGTAGAGTCCTCTGTCCCCCTCACATCACTTCCCCCCCACAGTAGTTCCTCTGCATCTTCTTTCACTAGTGTCCTCGGCCCCCCATAGCAGTGCCTGTACCTTTGCCCCTCTTCACATTACACTTTCCCCCTCAGCCCACCCCATTGTAGTGTCTTCTGCCCCCTTCCCTATCACGGTTCTTTGCCCATATGACAAACACACTGCGGTGTGTACTTGGTTCTTTCTTACCTTACAGTGGAAGTACAGCAGAGTGGAGAGCAGGAGGCAGCACAGTACTGGATGAAGAGTGAGAGCTGTCGGAATTAACTTTTCATGTTAATAAAACAGTGATTGGTTGCTAGGACCACTCAATGTCTTGACAGCCAATCGCGTGCTTGTTAATTTGAAAGATTGATTGAGGCAGCGGGGAAGGATCAACAAAGCAGGGACATGTTCACGGTCTACCTGTCTGCTGCCTGTGGCCAACGGCTTTGCGGACCCCGATATAGAGCACATTATCCAACGGTACTTTTTGGGCTAATAGTTTAATATACAGTGATTGTGTTCAATGGTTTATCCAGAACTGCTGTTTTGTAGTACAGATACAGCCAAAATACAGAACCATTTGTCTAACTATATACATCCAAAGCCTCTGTTTTGCACCAATACAGCCTGATTATAGACATTTATTTAACTGCCCATCAAGAAATAATGACTACATATAACAAACAAGTCTATAGTTGCTGGTTGATAGCCCAGATATTGCCTAACTATACCCTTAATCTAGAATCATTGGTGTGTAGCTCTGATAAAACTGGGTTAGTACCCTCTCATTGTCTGTGTAATATCACTGTGTGAGTAAAAAATATATCCAATTAAATATTTGTTTTTGTTGTGATGCTGCCTCAAGAAAAAGGAATAGGTGCAAATAATGTTGTGGTTTCTTTTGTTTTTTATTATTGTTTTTGAATAATCTTCACCTTGTTTTATGTTAAAGCCTCAACATAAAGACTCCCAGGAATTGACAGAACAAGAGGAAGCCAAGGAAGAAAGCACACCCAAAAATAGTTTTGAGGTTGAAAATCCTTCATCACAGCCACAATCAAATGCACTACAAGAGCTTATACCTCAGGGTCAGAGCAGCATGGCACTGGCAAGAGCTCAGTCTGGTAAGATTTTGTTAAGTAATGTCTCCTCCGAATTGTGCAGGGTAGCCGAGAGGTCTTCCATGTCCCTGAGCTCATTGACTGACTGACTGACTTTTGAAAACCAGACACTTCGAGGACGGGGTCACAGATCTCCAACAAATGGGGATGCATGCCTCTCACAAGGCTTTGCACCCTCCCCTCTCACACGGGACCACTTCTGGTCAAAATTTCCAGAGCTGTGCCGCCTACTTAAGTTTTCCATGTGCGAAGGAAAGAAAGCCTACCCTGCTCCTCTTTTGACCTGTAGACAATGCCATCTACTGCTTTGCTTATTGGCATGGTGGTACAAGCTCATGTGGAAGGCATGAATGAAAGGAGACCCCCCTTTTACTAAGGGGCAAATGGGCATGTGGTAGCAGCAAAGTTGTATATTGCCATTGTGACACCTGGAGAGACGGAGGAGATGGGCAGTGCTGGGTGGTCCATTGACAGTGCAGTGTGTGTGTCTGACCCCCATGTTGTTGTCATCTTAACACCACCTGCCACATGGGGGCGCTCTGCTTCTGACACAACTTTCTGCGCTTGAGCCCTCCTCACATCACCTGCCTCATCTGTGCTTCTGTATTCACACCACCTGCTGCACTTGTGCCCTGTTCTTACACCACCTACTGCACTGCCTTCTATCACCAGCCATAGCACCTGTTCTTTCTTTTTCACATCTCCCACTGCTCTTGCTTTCCCCTTACCTTAACACCCACCGCACCTGCAGATCTCTTACCTCAACACCTGCCCCACCTACCCATTTTGGCATCCCCCATGCCTGTATCAGAGACACTTTTGGTAGCAATAATAAAAATGTATTACAAACTAAACATTCTCTTTAAAACAGAACCTAAATTGCAACTATGGTCAAATTAGGAATGTAGAGTTGAAATCGCTATAGACCCTGTTCACACCTGGTCATAGCAGAAATGTGAATTTCTTAATGGTACCCCAAACACAGATCGTAGTCGCGTGTTGTGCCACGTTATGCAAAGCACGCTTGGCTCATGTTTAAAAGTTGGTACATGAGCTTCTTTAGCGTGTTTTTGTAGCAAAGGGAGACCCATTCAAATGAATAGTATAGCTCCAAAAACTTTCAAAATAAGCACTAAAAACATGACGCAGTAGCAACGCTCTAGTGTGAACTGGGCCTAAATCCAGACACATGCTTTGTCTCCTTTCTGATAGGCAAAGGGTAAGCTAATAAGCACAGTATCCCATCACCTTCATAAACCATGTCTATGTATAACCCCTTCAGTGACATCATGCTAATTGACAGCAGAATTATTTCCATAGCAGGCCAGCAAGGCTCCAGCTTCACAATGGAATTGTGCTACTTTGCATAGAGATGACATTCTATCACGAATGCTGGCATGCATCAGATATAAGAGTATCCCTGCACCTGTGCATGGCCGCTATGTATATTTGACAACACCTAAAAATTTGATTTCACTACCAAATTATTATTATTTTTTTTTAGGTGAAACAACATAGATTTAAACATTTCTTCTGGCTCTTGCAACTTTGTTTTGCAGTTGAGTAGAGAACATTATGTACACATCAACTATTTGACTCTGGAAAGTTTTCTGTTTAGCCAGTCTTGTGATTTGGAAGATACTAAGTTCTTATATCAGGTTTGCATTTTCCTGCATTTCCCGCTTGAGCAGAGTATGGTGATTTAGCAGGCATGCTTTCTAGATACCTCGAACAGTCTTCCAGGTTTGCAATAGGTTAATGTCTTTTACTGTACATGGTCACTTTTCTCCACATGTTATAGATCAGGTCTGAACTTGGAAAAAAATGGCTAATGGGTGAAGTAAGCATCGACAAATGTCTGTTGCAGAATCAATTTACAGAGTTTTAAAAGTACTGAATAACATACATTTGAGCTTGATGTGTCTCTCTTGCTCTATAGCTGCTGCAGTGTCTCGAAAGAAGAAGCGACGGATGGGAACATACAGCTTGGTGCCCAAGAAAAAGGCCAAAGTGCTGAAGCAACGATCAGTTCTGGAGATGTTTAGGAGCATGACCAATGCTTCCTCCAGTCCCAAGGTAAGGACTTCTCTACCCTTGTTAATGCTAGCCACATGCCCACTTCTCTAAAACTTTATCTGAAATCATTAAACACAATCAATTTTATTAGTAAAGTAGGCAAGTAAGTGGCAGAATTACTGCTCCCAAGAGTGTTCACCAAGGTCCTGTCTCCAGGGAGATATTCCTGTTTTATAGTACCTGGATGACTTCTGAGGAACCAATCGGCTTTGCTTCTGGAGAGACTGGAGAAATGTGGATGGATTTTGTATTGGCAGAAGTCTGCCTTAATCCCAGCCTAGGGGTTAGAATATCTGGGCCTGACCCTTTAAGGACTTAACTTGCTTAAGATGCTGACAAATCCCTTGATTCACCTTTGCATGGGTGTTCTGGGAAAGATGGTTGCCTCCTTCAAGGCAGTACCCTTATTCAAGGCACCTCCAACAGAATATCTTGGTGGCATGGGACATGAGGACATAGTCGTTGGATTCCCTGATGCAGTTGCTCCCCTGGCATCAGAATGTCTCCTGACTGGTGGATCTCCACACAAATGTTGTAGATGGGTAAATAGTTTCTTCCTCTTATTTTAAAGGTTCTTAATGAGCTTGATACATTGGGGTTGAGTTCTGGACTATATTTTTGTTCAGGGCACTTGGTCACCGCAAGAGAGGGTGTTACCCATTTACATCTTAGAATTGAGAACAATTTGTCTCACCCTACTACCATTGGTCAGTGCAGCTGAGGAGCCTTCTTGTGAGGGTTTGGCCAGACAATAACAAAGTGGTGAAGGCACCAGACGTAGCGTGAGCCAGAGGCATTCAAAGAGCTCTGCCAATATTGGGAACATCAGATGGTGATCTTCTGGCTTCCAGGTTTAATGCAAAGCTGGAAGGGATTGCCTCTAGGACCAGTGATAGCGTTTGTGATGGATTCTCTGGTGACACCGTGAAACCAGTTTCCCCAAATCTGTGCCTTACCATTATTGCAGCTAATACCTTATATGCTTCCCAGGATTTGAGTGGATGGAATTCTTAAGATTCTGATTGCCCTGGTCTGGCCCAGGAGAACTTGGTACTCCGACATTGTGAACTATTCAATATATCAAACCGACCTACTGATGCAAGGTTCAATCTTCCATGCTTCTTTACACTGGCTTTAACAGCATGGCTTTTGAAGCCAGGCCCTGAGGAAAAGGATTCTCTGATTCGGTCTTTCCTATCCTTCTGAAAGCTAGGAAAGCAACTTTCAGAAATATTTATAACAGGACTTGGAAGTCTTATTTTATTTTCATCCTTGCATCCTTTTGTGGGAGCCTTTGTGCTGGATACTGCATTCTACTGGTTAAGATCCTGTTTGACTCAGTAGGACCTCAGCTTGGTACTTTCTATATTGTACAAATCTCTGTTTGCACCCATTGGGATATTCCTTTAGTTCTTTATTTTTCTGGTTGCCATTACTTTGGCTCACAGTGTCTTAGAATTTGCTGTTCTTTGCTATAAGGAACTGTTCCTGCTGCTTCACTGTGACATGGTGGTTTATGGCCTCAGCTGACCTTTTTACCTTAGGCAGTGTCTTCATTCCATGTCAATTGGGGCATTGTGTTGCTGGCCTTTTGTCCTAAGGCTTCAGATGCCAGGGACAACTTTCTTCACACCTTGGAATTGGGTTAATGCTTTCAACTGTTACCTGAAGTTGACTGCTGCAATTGTCAGTAGAATTCCCTCTTTGTGCTACCTAAAAACCCAAAGACAGGCCATGCATGCTGTTAAATCTACATCTCCGGATGGATCTGTCAGTATATTTCTCAAGCTTATGATCTAAAAGGAAACGTTCTATAATTTTTCTAACCTGTTCTGATTTAGTTGTTTGGGGCTTGTTGCTATGTTGCCTTCCCCTCATATTGAGTGCTTTGGGATAGCCTTATAGTAATAGAGATGAAGATACCCTGTTTCCTGGGATGTACAATAAAGTAAATGGGATTTTTGTGTCCCCTAATTTACTCCAAGAAAGGGATTTTACAGGTAAACCAAAGATCCCTTTATTGCCCTTGGAGGTTAGCAGTGTGTTCCTTGCTGCCCAAGGTTTGCCAGCAGTTTTTAGATTCTGTGCCACCATCTATCATTTGGGAAATGTCTGCTACTTCTGGTTTTCACAACCAGCCCTTAGGTGACACACTGCTAAAATCTTGCTTATCCACAGGACAAGATCTAGCTGCCTGTTATATTGTTTACTGGTTGCTGGGGTGCCATTGTGCACGCATATTATCTAGCAAGATTTTAGCACTGTCAGCCCTACAGCCTTTTGGAAGGCATAATGTGTAGATTTGGGTAGAAAAAGGGCTACGTCGCATATGGCCAAAATGTTGGAGGTACTTTTAAACTAGGTGAAGTGGGGGAGGTATCGGAGGAAACTTTTCAGGCTAGTAAACGAAGGGCAGAAAGTGCAAATGTGGTCAGTTTAACAGGAGTACTTAAGATCAATACGTGTGGGCTGGCGGAATCTAACCACAGCCTGAGAACAAACGGGGATAAAATATTATGCGGCTGTACAAAACTAAAAGGCATGTTCGCTAATTCTAGGAGCCTGGTGATCAAAATGGAGGAACTAGACCTACTGCTGCATGAGGAGGATTTCAACTTTGTGGGCGTCACAGAGAGACCTTATTTGACAGTACATATGACTGGCTTGCGACTGTCCAGGGAGAGGGGTATCTATGTCAAGAGTGATTTACCGGTGAACACAAGGATTGACATTACTAATGGGGCAAAGGAGTGGTTGGAATTGATGTGAGCTTAAAGGGGAAGAGAGAAAAGAATAAATAATAGTGGGTATTTGCTACATGCCCCCTAGCCTGAAGGATGAAGATGAGACTGATATCCTTGCACAGTTAGAATTGGTGTTGAGGCAGGGCAATGTTGTCATAATGGGGACTTTAATTCTCCAAATGTTGACTGGACAGATAGAGCTGCTCCATCCGCTAAGGCTCAGGTTTTCATAAATGTCTTGAAGGACACTTTTATGTGTCAATTGGTGGATGCCCCAACTAGAAACAAGGCTCTTCTCGACCTACTAATTACTAACAACTTGGAGCAATAGCGGATGTGGAAGCAAGGGATAACTTGGTGATCACAGGGCAGTTACTTTGACTGTAAGACCCCTTTCACACTGGCAGTGCCCAGCCATTAGCGCTAAAGCTCTGCTTTTAGCGTGGTTTTAATTGCAATGGTCTGTGTGTTCCAATGGGCAATAAATATAAAAGAACTAAGGTTAAACCTGTGTGGCCTTTAAGAAATGTAAGCATGAGTGGACATAGTCAGCATTACAACGAATGTAATAATAAATGTAAGAGCACAATCATATATATATATATATATATATATATATATATATATATATATATATATATATATATATATATATATATATATATATATATATATATATTATATATATATATATAAAAAGCTAAGTTGGAGCATATTCCATAAAGGATAGTCAGGGAGAGGAGAGTTGGTTATAAGTGACAGGGAGAAGGCAAACGTATTAGGTAATCCTATTTTCCTTAGTATTCACTACCCAAGACAATAGCATTAGTGTACCCTAGTGGCTAATGGAAGCTAGTGGTCTTAAAAGACTATAAAAACTTAAAGGTTTTTTTTTTTTAAATGACAAGCATATCATCCTTACCTCCACTGTGCAGTTCCTTTTGCACAGTTGCACAGAGTGGCCCTGAACCTTGTCTTCTGGGGTTCCCCAGCGGCGCTCGCGGCTCCTCGCATCGGTAAACCCCCTGGGAGAAGCGCTCTCCCTGGGGGTTACCTTGCAGGCGCGCTCACCAGTCCTGCATTTGCATCCATAGACACTGAATGCCAGACTCGGTCCCGCCCCCTGGTACCCACATTATTGGATTTGATTGACAGCAGTGGAAGCCAATGACTGCGCTACTATCAATCTATCCAATCAAGCACCGAGAGGTACATTACGTCTCCGCTGAGTGAACGAATTGGCTCGGGTGAGTAAAATGGGGGGGCCTAGGGGGTCGGTCAGTGTCAGTCACACAAGTGTTTACAACCCCTTTTAATGTGGACAAATCACCAGGGATAGATGGATTACACCCGAGAGTCCTCAAAGAAGCCAGGTCATTGCGAGACCATTATTCCTAATCTTTAATGACATATTACTGACTGGAATGTTACCAGCGGACTGGGGGAGACCTAATGTGGTTCCAGTATTCAAAAAGGGCCTAGATGCATACCTGGTAACTACAGGCCAGTCAGACTTACCGTACATCAATATTTGTAAACCATTGGAGGGGATAATGGACCATATCCAAGACTTTCCTGATGAAATTAGTATCATTAGTAGTAACCAGACCAACATTCTTTGAGGATGTGAGCTGTAATCTGGATAGAGGAAGGCCTGCGGATGTAGTGTTATCACCAAAGCATTTGACACGGTACCCCATAAATGCCTAATTTACAAATTGAGGTCTGTTGGCATCACTGATAATATATGTACCTGGATGGAATATTGGTTATAGGAGCGAGTACAAAGGGTGGTAATGGCGATCTTCTGAATGGTCTGGAGTTGAGTGTGACAAATTCTATTTAACTTGTTGATAAACAATATAGAGGTTGGTATAAATAGTCCTGGTGTTTGCTGATGATTTGAAGAAAAGCAGGTCAATAACTTCATAACAGGATATTGAAACTACTGATCATCCTAACACAATCCACCTGGAGCGGTAACTTTCTTTCTTTCATTGAAACTTTTTGGGTGGAGCTCCCATTTAAACTGTGTAAGGGATTCTTTACTGTTGCAACAGCAAGGATGTAGAACTTCCTTCCACAATCGGCCATGTCAGCGGCGACAATTAATTTTTTTTTTTTTAGATAGGCATTTTAATGTAACTAATATACAAGGATATGGTAAGTGTTAGAGAGAGAAATGCATCTACACACCCACGCAGGGTGAACTGAATGGACTGATGTATTTATTCAAATTAACCAACTGTGTAATTGTAGAACATATGTGAGCTTTTAGGAAGGTAAATCGTAAACATTAAAAAAACAGGTGTTTAAAAACTAAAGTTAAATAAGTAAGCAAGTTAGGAGGGAGGGGGCAGAGACTAACTTACACATTTAGTCAGAGGTCTGCTTTAAGGACTTCCCAGTAGGCGATTTTCTTGTTCATCTGCCCTATCTGCATGCTCGTTTGTTCACAATACAATTTGTATATCCTCTTATAGAGTGACAAGGAGTCGGAAACCCCACATATAAATGGTGAGAACATGGAAATGGATTCTGATGAGGAGGACTCTGAGGACCCTGAAGAGGAGGATTACCACAGTGGCGAGCCAAGCATCTCTGAGCACCAGGATGATCTTCCAGCTCCATCTGAAGGCACACCAGAATCAGACACCCTAAAGAAGGTAAAGCTCTTCTAAGTGGCCGTAGATCTTTTATATTACTTAAAGGCTACTAGACCTTTTCTAGGTTGTATGCATTACATTTAATAAGACACTGCCACTGGTCTACTGTGGATTAGACCTTGGACAGGGCTATTTTTTTTTTTTTTTTGTTTAAACAAATCATTTCTGTAGAATATAGTAGTAATAGTGACATCTGCAGGTAAAACCGTGTACCACATTATTTTTACTACAAATAGAACAACTTAAAAGCCATATTTAATGTTATAACCATTGCCCAGAATACCTATGCACTATGCCTTGTTCTGCAACATAAGAGGCCCCATTTAAAACTTCTCCTAAAAGTTAGGAAAAAGCAGATGTGTTCATATGAACACATCTCTGTCGGGGTCTCTCCTGAAGTATCTTTCTTAATCTAATATATAAATATAGGGATCTTAACCACTTCAATACAGGGCATTTTCACCCCCTTCCTGCCCAGGCCAATTTTTTGTTTTTTTTGGCGCTGTCGCACTTTGAATGACAATTGCGCGGTCATGCAACACTGTACCCAAATGAAATTTTTATCATTTGTTTTTTTCCCACAAATGGAGCTTCTTTTTAGTAGTATTTGATCACCTCTGTGGTTCTTATTTTTTGTGCTATAAACAAAAGAAGAGTGATAAGTTTGAAAAAAACACAATATTTTTGACTTTTTGCTATAAATATCCCAATTTGTTTTTTTGTTTTGTTTTTTCCCTCTGTTTAGGCCGATATGTATTCTTCTCCATATTTTTAGTTAAAAAAAAATGCAAAAACTGTATATTGATTGGTTTGCACAAAAGTTATAGCATCTACAAAATAGGGGATAGATTTATGGCTTTTTTTTTATTTTTTTACTAGTAATGGCGGCAATCTGTGATTTTCTCCTATCACCTTCCAGGACGGCACATGAGAGATGATGGCTCCTCCCCACAGGAAACACAATCACTTGACCTTTTTTTATAAGACCCCACCCTTCCCCTTGATCCTCAGTATTGATTGTGTTTCTCCCGAACACAACGTCACGTTTGTTTTGTTTAAAAATCTAGAGACCGGGGCATCCTGTGGTCCTGACACTGACCAATAAGTGTCCTCGCTATAGAGTCACATGCATTCCAATGAATGGAGGTGGACAGGTGGACTGAAGGGAGTGCAGGAGCACACCAAACGCCTTGCTTGGTCACATACCTGTCCAGTCATTTGAGTCAAGGGAATGGACTTCCCTTAATCTAGTATCCTTGAGTGGGTTTATTTCTGTGTTTCACCATGACTATGGCAAACAAAAAGGGGACCCACAAGGGTTGTCCGTCAGGAGACCTTTTTTCTTTCTAAACCATTCTCCTGTACAGATTAGTGGCTTAAAACCAGATGTTTTCTTGGTTGATCAAAGTAGGTCTTTGTTTCACAGAGTAGGTCTTTGATTATCCTCTCATGTGCCTTCCTGGAAGGTGATAGGAGAAAACCTACGTTAGACTTACCGGTAACGGTATTTCTACGAACCTTCCAGGACGGCAGGCCTACTTCCCGCCCTATGTGGAGGGAAAAAAAGATAAGCTAAACGCTAGGTGGTAAGTACCTATAAAGAACAATGTCCCTTGTGAACCAGTTCAGGATTACTTTTATTCATACTGAGGATCAAGGGGGAAGGGTGGGATCTTATAAAAAAGGTCAAGTGATTGTGTTTCCTGTGGAGAGGAGCCCTCATCTCTCATGTGCCGTCCTGGAAGGTTCGTAGAAATACCGTTACCGGTAAGTCTAACGTAGTTATTTTTTTTTTATCGTGACTGTGATGTTGCAGTGGACATATCAGACACTATTTTGGGACCATTCACATTTATACAGCGATCAGTGCTATGAAAATGCACTGACTACTGTATAAATGTGACTGGCAGAGAAGGGGTTAACACTAGGGGGCGATCAAGGGGTTAATTGTGTTTCCTAGGGAGTGATTCTAACTGTAGGGGGAGGGGACTTGCAAGGGGAGGAGACCAATCGGTGTTCCTCTGTACTGGGAACACACATCGGTCTTTTCTCACCTGACAAGACGTGGATCTGTGTGTTTACCGGTAATTGCAGGTGCCCGGCGGACATTGTGGAAGCCCAGGTAGTCATATGATGCCCACCCAGGATGGGAGATCCCTCCTGTGGATGTCATTTGACAATGGGTTGGTAGGAAAGTGGTAAATATGTGGGAATGGCTAAACTGAGAACAGCTCTTACAAGGTACCTCGGGCCTTTATTAGGGCAGGGCTAGACAATTCTCAGTCGTTGTGACTACTAAAAGAAAACCTGTCGTGGCTGAGACATTTAGAGTCGAGTACTGCAGACTCTGCTCAGGCATAGCCTGACGCATGTAGGGGACTGCCGAGGGTGTTGGATGAGTGTAGAGGAGTCCGCTGTGTTGGGATATGCCCGCCACTCATCTGAGACCCCGACTGGTGAGGGTGGCAAGAGGTGCAGAGCTTGCTGGTGTCCTGTGTGGGGGTGGAGCCATAGCTACATCTGGCATAAAAAAGGCTTGTATGCTGTGTGCCATCTGGGGCTTTATACAGCCTGATCCCCTGTTCAGTGTTATACCTAGAGCACAATTTAGAGGTGCAATATCCATCCGTCGCTACAGTGTTATTCCCAATGTCCACTGTTTTATATATCCAGAGCTACAGTGTTCTATCAAATAATAATAGTTTTAGGTATCCAGTACTGTTCTATTGTCCAATTATCCTTCAGTCAGCCTGCTGGTTTTATTTAAAACAGTTTGTTCTCTTTGGGTTGTTTTTTATTTTTTATTTAAATGGGCTGTGTGGTCACCATTAACTGACTTTTTGACTTATTTAGCTTTTTCGTCTTGTTTTCTTTAATGCGTATCAACGTATGTAAAAACAAATCATGATGCACATGTGTGTAATTTCTATCTATCTATCTATCTATCTATCTATCTATCTATCTATCTATCTATCTATCTATCTAATAGATATATGTGTGTGTGTGTGTCTATAAATATATAGTGACAAGAAAAAGTATGTGAACCCACTGGAATTAACTGGTTCGGTTCTCTGCAGTAATTTGTCATAAAATGTGATCTGATCCTCATCTAAGTCACTCACAGCAATAGACAAACGCAAAATGCTAAGGCCGATGACAACCAATTTTAATTTCTCGTGTCTTTATTGAACACACTCATTACACATTCACAGTGCAGAAAGAAAAAGGTAAGTGAACCCTTGGAGTTAATAGCTGCTCAAACCTCTTTTAGTAGCAATGACTTTAAGCAAGCACTTTTGGTAGCTCTGAATCAGACATGCATGATTTTCAGATGGAATATTCCTCTTTACAAAACTGCTTTAGCTCAGACACATTTGTAGGATGTCTTGTGTGAACTGTGAACTTCTTTTTCTGAAGCCAGTCTGGGGGGGATTTTCTTTGATGCTCAGGGTCATTGTCCTGCTGCACCCCCAACTACTATTAAGCGTCAGCTGGCAGACAACCACCCTGACAATATCTTTTACTGTCGAATATTTTGATAAACTTGAGTATTCATTTTCCCCTCAATATCTGTTCAGGCCGGGCAGGGAAGCATGCCCAAATCATGATGATCCCTCCACCATACCTCACCATTGGAATGATGTTTTGATGTCGGTATGCTGTGCACTTTTTGCGCCATACATAGTGCTGAGTATTCTTCCCGGACAATTTAACTTTTGTTTCATCAGTCCACAAAACATTTTCCCAGTAGCATTCTGCTTTGCCATGGTGCTCTTTGGCAAAATTCGGGCATACAGCAATGTGTTTTTTCGGAGAGCAGCGGCTCTGTGGTGTTCTGCCATGGACACCCTGCCAGTGTTGCCAACCTACCAGATTGAAATTTACTGGCGCAGCCACGTTTTTACTGGCATTTCACAAAAGTTACTAAATTACATTTTTAGGTGCAAATTTCAGTATTTAGGCTACAAACAAGTACACTAGGCAAATAGCAATGTGATTTAAGGTAGATATTAAGGTTAAAAAACATATTTCGGTTATTTTCGATATAATAAGGGCAAATTATTTAGTCACATCACCCCCTGCCTCCATCCCCCTCTGCCACCAACACCCCCTGCCTTCACCCCCCTCTGCGTTGCCACAATCTCCCCCTGCCTCCAATCTCCCTCAGGCCCCCTGCCTCCAATTACCCCCTGCCTCCATCGTCTCCTGCCTCCACCCCCCTCTGCGGTGCCACCAACAACCCCTGTCTCCATCGCCCACCCTCTGCGGTGCCACCATCACCCCCTGCCTCCACCCCCCTCTGCGGTGCCACTGCAGCCACCATCCCCCCCCTGCCTCCAATCACAGTTCCAAACCGAACCGATCTCGGCTATTTTTACTGGCACATTCCCGCAATCACGGACATTTTACGAACAGGGGAAAAAAGTGCCCGTTTTTACGAACTGTCCGTAAAAATACGGACGGTTGGCAACACTGCACCCTGCTATGGTAGACTCATGAATAGGGATGTTTGCCAGTTCCAATGATGTCTTCAAGCCTTTAACTTGCTCATGTGTTTTTCTTTGATCATTGCCCACATCTAGGGACAGTAGTCACAGTACTAAACTGTCTCCATCTATAGACTAGTTGTCTGTCGACTAGATGCCTAAATACTTTGAAATTGCTTTGTATTCCTTTTCAGCCTTATGAAAATCAACTACTTTTGATTTGTGTGTCTTCAGAGAGCTCCTTTTTGCAAAACATGGTTCATATCAGCTGATATTTCTTATGAACCGCAATCTTAAAATGTTTGCATTTCTTTTACCAAAGTAGCTCAAAACCAACCCCATTTCATTAATTGGACTCCAGGCGTGCAATCTGCTGACCCCAGTTAGCATTTGTTAAAGTGATTCGTCTATGGGGTTACTTATTAGAATTGTTTGTGTTATCAGCTGAAGCACACTGTGTTTGTCTATTGTGACTTAAGCTGGCCATACATTATACAATTTTCTCATTCAATTTCCTTTACATTTATCTTTAACTTTGTAGTGCAAGGACCTGCCTGATTGCATACAACTGAAAGTATTTAAATTTGACCTCCATATTAATATGGTCTTGGTAAATCAAGGAAAATTTTATTTTGTATGGGGTAAGACTTGGCAAAGAAATTAGTGAAGCGTGTCAACCATGCTCCCGTCTGTGCTGTCATGATGCTGTAACCTCGAGGGTTTTTCATGTTGGTTGTTTTTATACCAATAAAGCAATTTTCCTTATATTTGGAGTGCGGTCAGTCATTTTGTCTCCTGCATCAGTTACCCAGATCACGGACTGGACATGCAGCTGATTATTAAGGAAGGTATTACCGTCACCTAGATTAGTGTTATCCCTAATTGTTGTTTATGGCCAGCCTTAGGCAGGCCATAGACGATGCAAATTTCTAATTTGCACAATTCCATAATTAACACAGACAGTCCTGACCAGGGTATCCCTCCTGCTGGGCAATTGTCTGCTCCCAGCTAGGGTGGTCGGGGGAAGCCATCACCACTGGGAGGAGACAGTTATTGCTAGCGGATTTAGCAGCCGCTATCGATCATCCTGAGTGAATCTGGAACGGTGGTTGTACCCATGTTGATCAATCGACTTAGTAGCCTGCCAACACACGGTTTGAATCTCAGCCGATTTCTGCTGGACCTGCCGAGATTCGAACAGTCTATGGCCAGCTTTAGGTGAGGATCAGATCACATTTTATGGCAAATTAGAGCAGAAAAACTGTCAATTGCAAGGTTGTTCACATACTTTTTCTCGCCTCTGTGTGTGAAGGTGTGTATGTGTATATATAATAATTGTTTTTAAACTGTGTATGATGCAGGTGGATGATTTGGAATCGGATGGTGATGAAGAGGCAGAATCTTTGGAGTCACAAGAAGAGGAAGATGGGAATGAATCAGATTTAGTAAGTGTTATAAAGGAAATTTTTGCTCGAGTCACTTCAGGTATGGCATGTAATAGTTTGTTATTCCTGCACCAAAAACGGAAGTTGCCCACCTCCTCCCCAGGAATGTAATCATATTGCCCCGTTTCTGGTTTGTCTCTTTGAGCTCTTGTAGTTTCCTTTTGATTGAATACTGAAATTACCCGGTTTCCAAATAAAATAAGCATGATATTCTTATTGTGGTTCATTATTTAGATTCGATCATCTGAGTGTGCATTTGTGCTGGAATGGGCTTTCTGTGCCCCAGTTGGTCATTAATATCGAGAGGAATTAGGCTGGGAATAATTGTATTATATGGACACTATATATAATGGGTTTCGTTTTTCATAATGAATCTTGATGATTGGACAAGCCAACACTGATATATGTAAGGAAATCAAGAGATTTTCTTTGCACTTTTTACTGTGCAGCCTTAGAACCTGCAGTTATAATAGAAGCACATTAAAGGTTAATTCTAACTTACTCCGTGTTTTCAAATCAAACAAACATGGCAGTGTAGATAATGCTATATTCGTTAATAGTAATGGTCATTTCTTGGTTATGAAGTTAAACACATGCATCATTTTTTGCCTTTAATAGGGTCTGTACACCTATTTTTGGGGGGGGGGGGGTTGCAGATCATGTGACCACTGTGATTGTTTATCACAGTGGTCACATGAATACCAACAGTTAGTGGGGACTGAGAGCTGTCACACCTTGGTGGCAGAATAAATTAACTTCCGTGGACACGCATGGGAGTTGAATAATTTCAACCAGCCAATGAGCAGGTCCAAAGACCTGACAGCTAGGAAAAGCTGGGGAGAAAATGTCAGCGACAGCAAGGGGCAGCAAGTATTCATAGACTTTAGTTTTGCTTTAATATAAATAATCTTTTTGTTTTATCAGTGGGTGTTAATAATTAAAATCCCTTATTTCTAATCATAAAATGTAAAAGTATTTGTATAAAGAGGAAGACCTATTTGCTCATTCAAAGGTGTTCTGTTTCTTCTTTAGTAGTTCTGCACATTGATTTTGCCTCATTGGCCTCCTCTCATAGTAGTTAGATCTGACCTTACTGAAAACAATGGGAGCTTTAAAACCAAAGCTTACCATACGCTAATAGCCTGTGGGCTGAATAAAAAAAAAACATACATTCCCAATCCACACTAAACAGTGTGAATGAACAAATCTCCTACCAAGGCTAATACATTCTGGCTGCCAAAATGCAGTGGGCGGAGACTGCAACTGATTGGCTGCAGAAGACACTATTTGGCAGAGAATTTTCTGCCCTGCTCCAGGTGTTTTTTTCTGATTTAAAGGATGCTGGGTGGTAGGGTGCAGCTCACCAAGAGGCTGAGACAGGGGCTTGTGGGCCGATCCCAACGCCATTGTAACGATCTTGCCTGGGCCTGGACCAGCTCTGTAATGTCAGCAGACATGTCTGCTGAAAATGGGTCACAGGAGTGCAGAACAAAACTGCACTACTGTGATCCATAGGAGAAGCACAGCCAAACAAGCTTTGGCTGTACTTCTTTAAATATTTTTGGAGTGTCTATCCTGGAGTAACTATGGAAGCTAGTTCACGTCAAATTTTCTGATCTGTGTACTTGTTCATAAAGTAATAAAACATCTGGATTACCATGAATGTGATGGAGAGGTCAGCCTCCAAATTTCTCTTTGCACAGGTTTTCTTTAGGATGGCCCTGAAGGCTGATCCTTCCTCTTTTGTTACAGAGCTCAGAGTCCAGTCTTCGGAAGAAAAGCCAGGCAAAGCACAAAGGGAGTGCTGAGACCCCATGGATGAAAGCTGAAAAGACAAGGAGACCGAGGATCAAAGCAAAGGCCAAATCAGGTAAAGATGTCTGTGGTATTGAGTGTAATGTCAGCATAATTTACACATATTTGTCTCTGAAAGGGCAATTGGAAAATTCTGCAGACAGCAAGGTCTTGACCATCATGGTGGTTGGCAATTTTAAAGATTTATGCCTTCTAGGTTTACATTCCGCAGTTAGGATAAGGCAGGGGGGCCCAACCCTTCTTGTTCCTTTCAAAATCTAAACAAAGTGGGCATTATAAACTACTGAGATAATAGGACCCTGAAAATAGGATGAACAAATAGGATGAGGTACCAAAGCAGGAGGAAAAAGTATTAAAGGTTTAAGTACCGTATTTATCGGTGTATAACACGCACCCTAACTTTAAGAGGGCAGTATCAGGAAAAAATACTGCCACAGCCCCCTGCGTATAACACGCAGGCACAGTTTACCCTCTATTTTCAGGGTAAAAATGTGAGTGTTATACGCCAATAAATACAGTAATCAAATACGTCCCATTTTCACTGTTGTGGCTGAGAACCCTGGATATTACTATCTTGGTAAGGTTGGAATCCAGCCCAACTGTTTCTCTTTTATATCAACAAAGGTGAATCGTTGCTGAACAGTTGTCAGAATGTGGGCAAATCTCTGCAATCTGACAGGCTGTTGCGACGGTTCCCCTTAAATTTGATGCTTCACTCATGACAACTGTGTATATGTGGTGTTCATGTAATGAAGGAGGAATGAAAAACATTCAACCAAATTGTGCCCTGGGATAGAATGGTGATGACCTTAGAAGTGTCAATGTCAGCGGAGTGTGTCATATAGAGGCTTCAGAGGATGAGTGATGAATGAGTGCGCACCCTGAAGCCTTCTGTAGTTCTAGCTGTTCTGAGCCTGGCAGAATTGCAGTGCTAGCATATGTGGCATGCATGTTATCTTACACAACAGGACACACATCATCCAGTCCCTAACTTTTTTCTATTGTTTGATGACAGTTCATTATGATTATAACTATTATTGTATTTACACCATCATATGCAGTAGCTCATTTAAAAGCAGGGTATACAGTAAAGGTTAGAATTTTTAATTCACAGGGTAAACTATTGACTCTGCTCCCATTTTTTGGATTCTACAATCTAGGAGCCTTCCAACTCGCTGCTTTTGCATTCTGGGTTTGATGGTGCCCTTCTATCAAGCAGTCCTATATGCCCAATTCCACTTCAAACCGTTGCACCCCAACACTGACTTTGTGGAACAAGAGAGTACAGTCTTGGATTCGCCCAGTCACTGGACACCCTGACCATGTTGTCTCACGCCAGGTGGCTCACTAATCCAGCCATGCATTTGGGGAAATCCTTTCTTCCATTGGTCTGGAGGGTTTTCACAACAAACCCTATTCTGACAACCTTTGGAGGAGTCCTAGGCACCCGTTCAGTGCAGTCCCGGTCACTGGAGTCAGCTCATCTCCCAATAAACATCCTCGAGCCTCGGGCGATTTCAGTTCACTGTTCATCCTTTTGATTGCACCTCCAGTGGCATTAATTCAGTGAGGTACCAAAGGTCTTTGTTTGTAAATGGAGAACATAAATTGTTGACTCCTGGCCTCCAAATTAATCGAACACTTTGAGGGATCCTCTAGCCTTTATCAGTAGATGCTCTGGTGACTTCATGGGATCATTGCAACCTGATCTACACCTTTCCTCCTATGAAGCTCCTTACTGGTCTGCTCTGCCGAATCAAGATAGAGGGAGTCCTTATGATTCTCATTGCACCGATTTGGCACAGGCAGATATAATACTCTGACTTCTTCAGACTCCTGACAATACTTACCCTTGGCTCTTCTACATCACCTAGATCCTTTGTCACAAGGACCGGTTTACCACCTTGCATCACAGTATCTGGCATTAACTGCATGTGTATAAAGCGCAAGGTCCTAAGAGATAGGAGCCCATCCAATTCTGTTATCCATATGCTTTAAATGTTATAAAATCCACCTTTTGCAAGGCCTGCCATTGCATTTGGACAACATATTTTGGACACATGGATTCCGGTAGGGTGTCTAAAGTGGTGAATTTATCAAGTAGAGACGTTAGTCTAGGCGCTAAGAGTTCTTGGTAACCGGAGTAAAATTTGATAGGGATACCATCCAGCCCGGGGGCCTTATCTGATTGCATGTGTCCAAGAGCAGTCTGAACTTTCTCCAGCGTGAGATCTTTAACTTAGTCCCATCTTTATCCTCCCAGAACATTTGATTGAATACGGTCTAAAAATTCATCCCGGTCAGTGATCTCGTTGATTACTTTAGAGGAATAAAGGGTCTTATAAAAATTGGTGAAAACCTAAGATTAATAAGAGTCCGTGTCATTAGCAACTCTCCCTCAGCATTCCTAATCATTCCTATACGAGTAGCTGCAAACTGCCCCCTTGCTAACCACGCCAGCAACCTTCTGTTTTTGTCACTATATTCAAATACCCGCTGGGCTGTACTAAGTAATGATTTTTGGGTCTGCTCAATTTGAAAAACTGATGGTTCCTGGAGAGAAGCTGTACTCGTTTCAGTCCGCTGGTGGTTTGTGAGTTCTAGAACAAATGCAGCGGTCTGCCTGGAGGTGGCCTTACTGGGATCACTTAAAGAATTAGGTAATCTGATATACAAAGAGTCAAAGGCCTACCCATTCCTTCCACTTCCTACTAGCGTGACATTGAGGGTGTGGATAGTTGCCAGGGCTCGGTTTACCAAGCCTGATCACTGGTCTCCTTATCAACTTCTGTGGGGTAATCCCTCCTTTCCACACATCCTGATGCTTCCTGACCCACAGGTCTGGGCTAGATTTGGTGTTCAGAGACTGAGGAACGTTTTTGTCCGTTGGTACTTTATCAGATAATTTTGGATTTCCTCGCTGGATGTACTTGCGTTACCTCCAACTGCAACATGTTATACGTTCCCAATTTCCGAACCGCCCTACACTGGGGGCTGACCGTATAGAGGAGCTTTTGGCGCAGGAGTCTTTGATTAAGCCCTTATCCACACTCTATCTGGCTCTTCTCAGTGTGCAGTCACTTAAGATAGGCTTTGGGAACAGCGGCACATATTTCCTGCATTCAATAGTAAATATGGGAAGACTGCTTTGAGGATAGCTCCAGGCTGATGATGGCCTCTAAAGACAAATTAATTCAAACTAAATTTCTCCATAGAGTGTACTTCACGCCACAGAGATTGCACAGAATCTATCTGCAGTGTTCCTCTGACTTTACTAGATGTCATACAAATGAGGGTACTTACTATCATATGTTTTGGACATGCCCACAGGTAGCACAGTTTTGTACGGCGGTTCTTGATCCCATCAACTCCTGTCCACAGCTGTCTCTCCCTTGTAAACCTGAATTAGCACTGCTGGGTATCCATTATGATGATCAAAGACCTAGATATACCAAGCAGTTGATTTCCTATTTACTACATTATGCAAAAAAGGAAATACTCTAAGTGGGCATCCCCCTCCCCGCTTATGCTATCCTACTGGGAATCGATTGTCAACAGAGTTCTACCAATGTACAAATTGACGTATTTTAATAAAAACTTCCCCAGAAATATGAAAAAATGTGGCAGCCATGGGTGGATTGTACATGACCTTGTCCCTAGGAGACGACCTTGCTCTTAATTTCCCTTCGGGATGGTGATTGATAACTATGAGTTCCTTCTGGTTATTGGGCAATGTACTGACACGTCCTGATTGTCGGGATGACTCCTTCTTTACCTTGATAACGGTAACCTTGTATACCTGCTGTTTATGTTTTACACATCTTTTTAAAAAAATAACAATTCTGTTTTTTTTTTTTGCTCACAGATTGTTCGCAAAATATATTGTTTTGATAGCTGGATTTTTCATTGCACCACCATACTTTATCAAAAGCCTGTACCTTAAGGCCTCATACTCTCCTAAAAGCCTTTCTCCCTGGCAACAGCGTTTTGGCCGGAAAAAACACCCGACGTTTGTAAAAATGTGAAATGCGTTAAGGCATGTTTACAGCCATCCAGCACTTGGATGTTAATTTTATCGGACAGAATAATCATTTACTCTGGCCAATGGCATTGGGTTTGTTTCTTCCTCTTAAAGCCCCTGCCACTAAACGCTGCTAAAAGTCTGCACACGCGCGCACACACACACACACCCAACAACATGCTTTCCTGAACACTGTGACTGTCAATTACTAAAGATTCACTCCAATTATGGTGGCTGCCCAGGTAGAGAGACTGTCAATGTATTACACCATATCTGGCCAATGCCTCTGGAAACTGCAAATCACTGACTTAGACACCACTACTCCAGTGATTTCTACTTGCTTCCAGGTCCTGTGATGAGCATCCCCCTGCAATATTCTGAACACAGAAGGGCACCATTCAGAGAATGTGTTTCATTTTCTGAATGAATTAATGAAACACGTTCACTGATTGGAAAAGGTTAAAGGGGCAATGATGTCACACTCTCCACCACATCCAATTGGAAAGCACTTTGCATTCATTTGGAAAATGCAAATCATTACCTCAATGGCACCAGTGCCAAGATCCTGATGACCTGAGTTTAGAATGCAGCAGGCTAGTCACTCAGAACCCCGGTGAAATGAAGATCACTGAAGTAGAGGTATCCAATTCAGGGATTTCCAGGGGCATCCAATGTAGACCAATGTAGCTATGTATAAAACCTCAACACTTGGAATTCATCTTTAAATTATATTATTCAAGGTGAAGTGACAGGTCATATTTACATGGCATCTTCTGAACAGTGCAACTCTCACTTACAGGAAGCCATTCTATATCAGTGAGGTTTTTATTTTGGTTTTATTTATTCATTATATTTATGATACGTTGATTTTTTTAGTTTTATTATGTGATATGACAGTCCACTACCTGGTACGGTACTGTAGAATAGACTTGTGCAGTAAGACAGTGTTCATTGTAGACATTGTGTCTCTGTCCTCTCTGCAATTAATGACGTTTTGGTGACAATAGGCTGCTAGGAATTTGTCCTAAATCTAATAAGCCCCATTACAGTATATGTGTTTAACTGTACTTTACTGACTCTAATTTTTCTGCCATATAGTGGGTGATAACGAGGGTCAAGAGACCAGCGCTGAATATACAGAGGTGTCATTGGATTCTCTGGACCTACGAGTAAAAGAAATCTTATCACCTCAAAAAGGTGAGGAAATAACCGGGTCTTAAAGCTTTTTCCTTTTTCTCTAAGTGTTGCTAAACCCACAACAGTAAAATCCGTCTATACATGCAGTAAAACATGCTTGTTATACTCAAACTGGAACCTAAGGGGTTAATCCTCCACATTGTGGAAAAAGGCTGTTTGATCCTGTCTTCTCTGATTCTCCCCTCCTTCCACTGTCCCCTAATAGTTTAATGATAGCACAGAGTTTATGGAGTCAGGCTGCACATGCTGAATTTGGTGTGTATTGCTAGAGAGGTTTTTTTTAACTTGTGAAGATGCATGTGATCAGCACAGGGCTAATCAGAACTGTCCAGACAGAGTCAGGGGTCTTGCAGTCTCATAGTAAAGTCAAAACTCCTCCTACAAGCTTTAACCAGTGCTCGGCTGGACACTGATAGAAGTGACAGTATTGCTGTAACTGCTTATGAGAAAAGGTATTCAGCAGTTTATATTTACTAAAATAATTGCATTTCCATGTTTTGTGTACTGTGGGAGACCAGATATAGTGAATGCAGGGTCCTGGGTTTACTAACACTTTAAAGTGATTGTAAAGCTTTGATTATTTAAAAAAAAAAAAATGTCATACTTGCCTCCACTGTGCAGTTCGTTTTGCAAAGAGTGGCCCCTGATCCTCGACTTCTGGGGTCCCTCGGTTGCTCTCGCTGCTCCTCCCAGCATCAGATAACCCCCTAGAAGAAGCGCTCTCCCATGGGGGGTTGCCTTGCGGGCGTGCTCCTGAGTCATTTATTTAGCGTCCATAGCTGCCGAATGTATGACTCGCGCCAGCATCATTGGATTTGATTGACAGCAGCAGGAGCCAATGGTTGCGCTGCTATCAATATCAATCTATCCAATCACGAGCCGGGACCCCGTGGAGAGAGGGACAGCGCATTCTCCGCCGAGGGAAATTCGGGGCTCGGGGTAAGTAAAACAGGGGGGCTGGGACTTCCAGGTGTTTTTTTCACCTTAACGCATAGGATGCATTAAAGTGAAAAAACATGAGGGATTACAACCCCTTTAAGTGTTGCAAAGACAGTTATGTCTACCTAGAATTGACTAAATCAACCTGAAATTGTTAAGAGAACAAAAATCAATCCTCTCTAGGTCAGCTACTTTATATCCATTGGGTATAGGAAACTTTATTGCAGATCATAACCTGCTTCTGTACTGTTGATATGTGTGGGCATAGGGGTATGTAATGACATTGCAGTATACCTGTTAAAATTCTTTGTAAATTTGTACTAAGATGTTCTGTCTTTAGCATAACCATGTGATCAGTCCCAACGTAATAAGAAGCGTTTTATTCTTGGTATTTGCATGTGTAAACCAGAAACAAACTAGAACTGCAGAACACATGAGAAATGAGCATGGGATGTTAAATATCGCATGCAAAAGCAGCCCTGTAATTGGACCTCAGACATCTGGTAGAGCAAGTGAATTGCAGTGCAGGGGAACAATAATTTTGGGAGATCCTATCTAAGAATAGTGTTTTTTTTAATATATATATATATATATATATATATATATATATATATATATATATATATATATATATATATATGTGTGTGTGTATGTTTGCTTGCTTCATATTTAAAAAATAAATAAAAATCTTTTATTACCATAGAATTATGTAATAGTTGTACAACTCCAATTTTAAAAAAGTTGACACTCTGTATAAAATCTACATAAAAATAGAATGTGGTGGTTTAAAAATCTTCTAAAGTAACATGACTGGGTATAAAAAGAGCATATTGGAGTCTGAGTTTCTCAAAAGTAAAGATGAGCAAAGGTTCACCTATCTGTGAAAAGCTGTGTCAAATGTCAAACTATTTCAGAATAATATTCCTTGATGTAAAATTGCAAAGACTATATCATCTAAAGTACATAATGGCAAAATAAATGTGTGTGCAAGGGGCAAGGCCGAAACCAATATTGGATTCCCGTGATCTTTGGGCTCTCAGACAGCAGTGCATGAAAAACAAGCATGATTCTGTGATGCACATCACTAAATGGGTTCCCAAAAATCACTGTCTGTGAATACAGTTCGCCATGCCATCCAGAAGTGCAAAGTAAAACTCTTATTTGGACATAATCCCAAAACGTTGCCATCTTCCCTATGCCAAAGCTCATTTAAAATGGTCTGGTGGAAAACTGTTCTGTGGTCAATAGAATTAAAACTTGAGATTCTTTTTGAAAACTATGGGTGCTGTGTCCTCCCGTCCTAAAGAGGAGAGGGACCTTTTGGCTTAATAGCGCTCAGTTCAAAAGCATGCACCTGAATTTGCATATCTGGAAAGGCACCATCAATGCTGAAAGATATATTTCCAGTTTTTAGAGCAGCATATGCTGCCATCCAGACATCCTGTTTTTTAGAGAAGGACTTGAATATTTTAGCAACACAATGCTAAACCGCATTTATGACAACATCATGACTTTGTGCTTAATTGGCCTGCCTGCAGTCCAGACCTTCAACCAACTGAAAATATTTGGCAAATCTTACAACATAAAATACAACAAAGACGACCCAGGACTGTTGAGCAATTAGAATCCTATATCAGGCAAAAATGGAACAACATTCCTCTCCGAAAAATCCAGCAACTGGTCTCCTAGTTTTTTTTTTAACATTAAAGGCAAGCTGTTAATAAAAAGCTTGTTTTTAGGGTGGAACTCCGCTTTAAAGTGTTACTAAACCCCCAAAATGTAAAATCTTTCTGTATATGCGTAATAGCATGCTTGTTATACTCACTGTGGAACTTAAGGGGTTAATCTTCTGCATTGTTAATCTTGTGCATTGTGACTCTTTGATCCTCTATGCAAAGATCCTCCTCCCTCCTGCAGGGTCTCTCTCGGCAAGGCCAGATCAGACACAATCAGGGTAGTAAAGCGGCACATGCTCAGTTTGGTTTCTATTGCTGGAGAGAACAGTTCCTTGTTGAGCTGAGCTTTTTTTAGGTCACATGATATTGAGATCACACATTTGGGTGTATATACAGATCCCAAATGACAGCCCAGTCCCTCTCTCCCTTCCTCTCTCCATGCCTAGCAATTATAAAAAACAAAATGGGTGGTGATTTCACACTTTGATGGATGATCTGCCTCTCATAACAGCATGAGGACAAAGGTTATAGTGGAAATCTCCTCCTACCTGTGCACTCGGGCAAACCCTGCAGTTTATCATGTGACCGTGGTATACAGATCAGCCAAAAAGGTATATAGTGGTAATATTTTAATGTAAGAAGATACTTAGATTTATAAGCCGTGGGCACTGCAGGGGGGGGTGGGGGAGCACAGGTGAACTATTTTCATTTTACTGGGTTTAGTAACACTTTAATTCCTGTTACAGGACTGATTATCCTAATAAGATATTGGTCTACTTTGACCTCAAAGGCAAGGCGGTATTCTGGAGCTTACTTGCCATTGCAGTCTGTGTGATCTAAGCCAAAAGTAGACCCTCTCTAATACAGTGATAGTGGGAAAGGCAAATAAATGATGCTGCTGGAAGTATACATTTCAACACATGGAATTCTGCAGCTTACATTTGAGCAAAAATGCCAAGTAGACCTAATCCGACATTATGAAAATTTATTGTAGATTTATCTTCAATTAAATGCTCTTTTAATTGCTGCTAAATTATTTCCTTCTGTTGTGAGTTCCTGATGGTTGTGCTGCATGTATTACGTGCCATTCTGTCCTGTCCTCCCTAATGGAATCCACTTAGTCTGCTCTTTTGGAGTGTTCCCAGGGATGTTTTCTGGAAATGTACACCGTGACAAGCTCAATGTGTACTTGCAGCTTGCATTTAATACGTTGGTGCAGAACTTTGTTGCTCCAGAGCTTCAAGTCTCGGCACACCTTTGTGTGTTGGTTCATACTACAAAATGGCTGTCCCAACCTCCTCCATACTGTAACTGCAACCATAGGATGTATGCCCATGAAGCAGCATTGGGGATCGCTCATATGTTATGTTCATAAAGTTTAAGATAAAAAAAAACTCATGAGAACTATCTGCTTTTTTCCTATGCAAAAGATAGTCAATAGATTAAAAGTTAACTACAGATTGCGGCATTTATCTTAAAAAATAAGAGAATAATTGCCTCAGAGTATCCTTTTGCAGTATGTGAACTAAGGAAACTCTTTGGCAACTGGTGGGAAAAAGAGACATTCACAATTGACTTGATGAAGGCTTCACAGTTTGATGTACCCGGAAAAACTGTTAAAGGTTTCAGACACCCAGAATTAATAGCTGTTATCTGTGGCGTCATATGGGGTTATTTACTGGCTCCTTGTGCGCCTAAAGCACTCCTGAAAAAACTTCCCACTGTAGCTACTGGCTTTGTTCCAGTCCATCCTCCTTTCGAGTTGCCTGTCTGTTAAAAACTTGTTTAAAGCTACAGCCAGCACTACAATTAAAATCTATGTTTAACAGACTGGAGATTGAAGGATGCTGTAAGGGCCCCAAGAAAGCGGTGAAAAGCTTGTGAAATCTTTTTTACATATGCCTAATGTGTGTGTGTATAGAGCTTTTCAGTCCAGTGTTTCCAAGCTAATGCTAGTGTAAAGTTGCCCCACCAACAGTGGTGCTAAACCAGAGCAGATTGTTGGAAGTGCTCTCATGAATGGACCTCTAGCAAAGCTGTAAGCATGTATGCAGGAAACTCTCTACATTTATATTTGCTTAGCACCAATTCTAAATTATCTTGTTTTTCTTTTTGAAGGTCTTCCCAATGGGTCCGACAACATGGAGGTGGATGGGCTTCAGGGAATTCCACTTTGTAGCTGCCGGATGGAGACCCCAAAAGAAGATGAACTGATGGAAAAAGCCGGAGATCGATGCATGGCTGTCGAGAGCTCTGACCAGGAGGTGAGAAATCTGGGACTTCATAGGGTAGAGTTCATTTATCATTTGGTTAGTTTTTTTTTTTTTTTTGATAGAATCATACCTGAAAGCCAATCTTTTCCACGACTTTCAATGATAATGCCAACCTGTTTTTTTCCCATGTAGGCTAAAGCAGAGGTTTCTCTTCAATGCTCAACCTTCACCCGGTCTTCCCTATAGTCCTCATATGCCGCTCCATATGTTGGCTCAGCAAGTCCACTATAAGCTTCATGTTGGTCTTGTTGGAAATTGGACTGGACTAAAGTCTGTTCCCTCGCCCCATGTGACAGCTCTCAGGCCTGGCAATTGACTGCTTAGATAACCCATTCTGTGTGGAAGAAGACTGTCCTTAGTCCTATTTAATATCTAATATTGCTTGAATTAATTGGATTTGTTATATTGGTCAGGCAGGTGAAGACGGCAGCAGTAATGAAGTGTGCGTAAACAGAGAACATAGTTCAAGTTGATTTTTAGTAAAGAAGTACTATACTTAATTGCCCACTCTCCCTCTCCTTGATGCAGACTGCTATGGTAAATGCCTACCTTTCTCCCTACCTTTCAGGGATCTCCACTGTGTGGCTTTACTCAGTGTCATGCAGCCTTTCTAAGTGACCCTGCCAGCTGGACTTCAAAGTGCACACCCCCGCCGCAATGTGCCACTCCTGTGTCTGAACCGCATTCAGCCATCCGTGGCGTGTGCACACTATAGAGTGGATGCTTTTGGTGGACAGGCTATGTTGCACCCAGCAGAAACAGGAAGAATGGCAAGTATTTATCAAAGCAGGCTGCACACAGAAGGGTTTGGCATTTAGGTATAGTGCAAGCTCCCTAAAAGTAACCTGTTGCTTTGTCCTGCATGAGCAAATCACATGTTGACATTAATCATCCAAGATGATCTTCATTGTGAAGCAGGTAGAATTGTCATTCTCCAACAATAATGTTGCTGTGTGCCAAGTGTGACCTGTTAAAGGACCTTGCTGAGATTATTGCATTAGACCAGTTGTGACCTGTTCTCTCTGATGTGTGAAAAATGTTCAATTTTATTTTATTGACTTTTTAAGGAAATATGGACTTTACTATTGCTAACTTGTTTTTAAAGATCGTAACCCTAGGTCATCCTAACTGACTTTACTGCATAGGGTGCCACCAACATACATTTTTTTTGCAGCCAGTGAAATAGTTTGAACTCAATCCTGTTTTCCTTTAAGAACCCGTCATCAGTGGGTACTCACCTATAATGGAAATGCACTTTGTTTTGCAGCTGAGCCGCTGTGGGAGAGAGGTGGTGAAGCACGAAGTGATGAGACCATCGAACAAGGTTCGGCACTTGGTGTTGTGTGAAGACCACCGGGTGAAGATGGTCAAACACCAGTGTTGCCCTGGGTGTGGCTATTTCTGCACTGCCGTAAGTTCCTGTCCCAGTCAGCTGAAAGATCTAATAGAGTAATCCAGTGCCAGAGATGGCAAGAATTAAGTGTTTTTTTGATGGTGTTAGAAAGCATCTGTAAGCCCAATTTGAGACATTTTTGTATGCAAATTTCTTTTACCTACTGACTTTTTGATCTGTTAAATATCATTGAATACATTTTGTTATATCTAAATTAGGGTTGTCCCGATACCAGTATCGGTATCGGGACCGATACTGAGCATTTGCAGGAGTACTTGTACTCCCGCAAATGCCCCCGATGCCAGATCCGATACTACCCGGACCCCCCCAGCCCCCCGCCGCCGCATACCGCAACGTCCCCACCGCCTAGTTAATCTGCGTGCGGGGAACATTACAGCTTTCATTTGAATAGCTGTCTGTTCCCCGCCGCGTATAGACACTCCCCCTTGCTCGGGATTGGACGGGTGATCTGTCTATCAAAGTGCAGATCACCCGTCCAATCCCGAGCAAGGGGGAGTGTCTATACGCGGCGGGGAACAGACAGCTATTCAAATGAAAGCTGTAATGTTCCCCGCACGCTGATTAACTAGGCAGGGGCATCTAGGTATGGGGAGACATGGCTGCATATGTGGGGGGACATGGCTGCATATGTGGGGGGACATGGCTGCATATGTGGGGGGACATGGCTGCATATGTGGGGGGACATGGCTGCATATGTGGGGGACATGGCTGCATATGTTGGGGACACATTTAAAAAAAAGTATCGGTACTTTTACTCGGTCCTAAAAAAGTGGTATCGGGACAACCCTAATCTAAATATTACGTGACATAAAAAATTGCAGCTGCCACGATTTACCCTGCATAGGCAAAGAAAAGGTTAATTTGGAGGTAGGAGGAAATAAAAAATTCTCCAAAAAGTTTTTAAATTCATCATTCTATGTGTTATTGCTGAACTTCTAAGACTCTGAAGCAGAGAATGACGTCTAATAGCTTTTTACATCTGTGTACCTAAACATGTGTTTTATATGTGTTTAGCTAATTTTTGACAGGAAAAAGGTGGATTTATGTAAAAGGCATGGTGCATATATGGATCTTTTTTTTTTTTTTAATCTGTTCTGTTAATTTATAGGGCACATTCATGGAGTGCCAACCAGAAACCAGCATTTCCCACCGCTTCCACAAAGCTTGTGCCACTCAAGTCAACAATGCCAGCTACTGCCCACACTGTGGCGAGGACGTCTCAAAGGCCATAGAGGTTACCATTGCGAAAGCAGATACCACCTCAACAGTGTCCACTATAGCCTACGAGCCAGAAATTGAGGCCCCGGCTGAAGGACAAGCTGACACAACAACAGAGAGGTAATCACTGTTTAAGGCAGCCTTGAAACTTTTTTATTTTGGTTATTGTTTTGTAAAATAGATGTGTGTGTGTGTGTGTGTATATGTATATATGTATGTGTGTGTGTATGTATGTATATATATATATATATATATATGTATATATATATATATATATATATATATATATATATATATAATAAATTAATGCTCATGGGCGTAGTAGTAGTACGTGCTCTTGGGAGAGGTAAGTCCTCAAAGACGTCTCGTAGTCCTATCCACATACTGGATGTTGCATATAACTCATGTTATACACCACACACCTTGGTTGGCAGTTCACCAGCTGTTTGATGTTAAAAGAGAAGCCATTGGAGCATGGGGTAATAATATGGAAATTGCCCAGATACCTCCAACTCGCACACCTTGTGGTACAACACCTAAACATGGCTGTGGCGTGTGTACCATGTGTGGGTGGACTTCTTAGAAACTGACTAGGTGAGATCATGTTACCAATTGTCTGTGCTTTCCCCTTCAGTATTGCCCTATATCAAGGATCTCTATATAAAATGGGGAGATACCTGGAGGAGATAAAATTGTGGGATATAGCGTGTCGAAAACACAGGGGACACTGGATCAATGTTGGGTTGGACCTGTGGTCTTTCATGTTCCATCTGTTGCGAGAATGATGTTTCAAGAGATTTGCTCTTGGAATGTCTGTCAAAGGCATGTGCTTTTTTAACCTTTTTTTAATTATTTTTTCCTTAGGAGCCTGCAAAACCTTGTACCCACGATTAGTCAAATACTGATGTACTAAACGTGTAAATACTCAATTGTGAAGGCTCTGGGGGGGGGGGGGGCTTTGAATAAAGAACTTGGCCTTCAAATAAAATGCTTAAATACAGTACACATGATCCACCCTACATATAAAGACAACTACTCTCACTGTGTCCTGACATCTATGTCTAACTGTGTCTGTGTAGATCCATCAGGATTTGGATCTACCTAGCTGTTCCCTCCATATTGTTAGTTACTGGGATCACAAGCACCTTGTGGCCATGCTTGTGGTTGGGAATGGCCATGGGGTCACAGGGAAGTAATGCAGAAACTTGCCACCCACCACCTATATAGCAGTTTGGTACATGACAATATGGGGGTAAAGTGCACTACTAGCATTTGTCACACACAGCTGGTATCCCGCTTTTGAGATATCTCTCTCCTGATCTGGTGATGTCTATCAATGGCTAGATGCTTCCTATTTGTCCAGGTTACAGCAGTCCCAGAACAGAAAGTGAGGGCAAATCTTTCCTATAGGGGCATGTACAGCAGTAAAATCTGGTGGCAGTTCATGCCTCCTTACTCTAACCAATATTGTTCTGTTTTTGGTTGGAGTAAAAATTTCAGATTTCTTAGGCCAGGAGTGTCAAACTCAATTTCATTGTGGGCCGCATCAGCATTATGATTGCCCTCAAAAGGGCCGGTTGTATCTGTAAGATACAACCGGCCCTTTTTTTATATAATATATATTAATATATACACACAGGGCTCAAAATTTCAAGTCCTGAGCTACTAGCCAGGCCTCAAGGTGTACTCGCCACCAGTTGCCCCGCCCAACCCCTACCATGTGCCGCCCCTAGACACGCTCTCATAAATTATCTCATGAAATGACACTTAAATGTTTTATGCAGAATTAAGTTACAAAAATAAACTAAACTATTAAGAACAACTTTATCCGTGCTCAAAAATGCAGCCTGCCCATGTCTACCAGTGCAGCCATGTGTCCCCATTGCAGCCAGATGTCCCCACATTGCTGCCAAATGTCCCCATATCGCAGCCAAGCTGTGCTGGGTAAGAGAGAGGAGCCGGAGCCACCGCTGCCTGGTTGTTCAAAGCGCAGGGAACAGCTTTCAATTCAATAGCTGTGTTCCCCGCCGCGAGCGTTATATACAGCCGCCTGTCCGGGAAACTTTGATAGACCGTTTACCCGTCCAATCCTGGGATGGGGGATCTGTCTATCAAAGTGCCCGGACAAGGGGGAGGGGCTGTATATGACGCTCGCGGCAGGAACACGGCTATTGAATTGAAAGCTGTAATGTTCCCTGCGCTTTGAACAACCAGGCGGCGGACGCGACTCTCCTCTCCTTGCTCGCCCCCCTTGCACCCAGGCAAGCCCACACTTGCCAGCCCTCAAAGTTTACTCCAAAATGCGAGCAGGCGAGTGTAAAAGGTACTCTTTATGGAGGGATCTGGGGTCTATAAAACCCCAAAGTTCTCCTCTGCACTTAAAAGTATTCAAAACATCAAGATCAACGTTTTGGATACTTTCTATTTTTTAAAACTTAAGGAGGCCA
Source organism: Rana temporaria (assembly GCF_905171775.1). NCBI lineage: Eukaryota > Metazoa > Chordata > Amphibia > Anura > Ranidae > Rana > Rana temporaria. Next base: position 115,100,620 of record NC_053497.1, read on the forward strand.
GTAATCTGGAAGTGATGTCATGACATCGCTTCCGGGTTACTAGATCAGAGACCCGAACAAAGTCGATCTTCTTTGTTCGGGTCTTCGGCCAGCTTGGGGACGCGTCAGCGGGTCGCTCGGGCCACCCGATGGGATGGGAGACCCGGGCGGAGGAGCGTCCCCTCCTGCTGCTGCTTGTAATAACAGCCGAGCGGATGCTGAGCCGCATTGGTGGTGGTTGTTACAAGAAAACGACTGTCCGCTCTAAAGCACGGTACTGGGATCACCCCGGTACAACCCCTTGAAGCAATATTGGTAACATCAGTAAGTTTGTGACCAATGCTTAAAAAGTGAAAATCGACTGTACCGATAATCGGCCGACCACTAATAAGAGAATTCTCAAACTGTAAATTAAATACTGCTCAAAAATTAAAACAAACATTACAAAAGTAAAGTCGGACATGGACGGCTTGAAATTTGGATGGTTTACCAAAACCCACAGAATTTCGATCCATCTATGGGCAGGCTGGTTGGATCTATGGATCGGCTTCAGTACAACCCTCCTGTTGGTCTTTTTTCATGTGCTATCTGCTGGCAGCTTTGGCTGCGTGCAGTGATCATCGTGTTCTGAGGGCTGGGAATCCACCTGCTGCCAGAATACAATGGCACAGCGGGAATGATTCACCATGAACACGAATTGTATAATGTTTGGCTTGCATAATCGTCTCATGAAACAATAATTTCAGGAAGCAATGTATTTACTGAATATACACTATTGGCTTGCCCATAAAGGGCTGCATGGTTGTGATAAAAAGAATAAGCGATATATTCTAATAAAAAAAAAAAAAGCTAAAAAACCAAAACAACTATACACTGTCCTAGGCTTGCCGATTTTCAGCCAGTTGCTGATGAACCAGGTGAACTTCACTCTGTGGGTGGCCCTATTAATAAGACCCTCCTGCCTGTCATCCGTCAATGAAAAAAATTAAAGGAGTCAGGCAGAAAAGTGTCAATAAACTGTGCCTGCATCCAGTCAGATGCAGTGGGAGATTGTGCACCTGCACTGTTTACTGTGGTTGGGGGAATTTGTTATATTGTTTTTGTCCGGCCTGCACTCTGAATAAAAGAAAATCTGTGTATGGATAGCTTAAATGTTCCATCTGTAAGAAGCCCTGCACAAGTCTGCACTTAGCCCTAATGTGTTGTCGTCTTATGTTTCAATAGTGATGTTTCAGCACAGAAAGCTGTGGAAGAGTCGAAGACGGAGACCACACCTCCACAGACCGGTGAGACTGCTGAACCACCCAACGCAGGGAAATCTCCTATCCTGTCTCAGGGACACGTGAAAGAGACGCTGGAAAGTGCTCTACTTGCTTTGGACTCAGAAAAGTGAGTTGGCGTGTTGTGAATAAATTGTGATGATAATTTAATCTTTGTTCATAAAGTAAAGTACTTTCAGTTTTTGTAAAAATCTTACCCAATGAGGTCACTCACAGCACTTTAGTAGCTACTGTTCTTAAGGCTGGTTCACACCAGATGCAGTCCTGTGCAGTCAACAAAATTAGAACACGTTGCATTATTTCTGTATGGAAAGCAACTGAGACACAGAAATGCATCAAAGCAGCACCGGAATACACTTGTCCTAAATTATTGTCCTTAATTGAGATGGGGAAAGAAAGAGGAAAATGCACTGGAATGCATCAAAAACTCACATGCAGCAACGCACCGGAACACAGAAATTGTGGTTGGAACTAGCCCCTAGTTTTCATCCAGACAGGCATGGACACTATTACTATTCTGTGCGCATGGCTGTTGAAGTCAGTCTTGGCAGACATAAGAGTTTTTGATTCTGTTGTTCCTACTACAGAAGAGGCTAGCGATTTTCTTCCTCCCAAGTATGTTGTGGGCTGTATCTTGGTTTTTCTCCAAACAAGGTTTATAAGTGAGTGATCTTGAGTGCGATCAAGGGTCAGATTTCGTCACTGGCATTTATTTTTTATTTTTTTCTTCTATTTTCTAGAGGTCAATTACTTGTTATTCTATAGTGTGCGCTTTTGTACAGGTTGTTGCATGTATTACTCCTCCCGTCAGACTGCCTTTGACCCCATAGGATCTTCTGTTTTACAAAACTGAGCCCATTTAAAATCTTCTCTTAGTTCGTTTTGACACAGAAGGTTGTGTTTCTGGTTGCCATTTCTTCAGCTAATAGGATTCGGAACTGGTGGGGGAGCCATTTTGGGTACTCCATGACAATGTGGCTCTTTGACTTCAGCTCTCTTTTGAGCCTTTCTTTATCTCAACCAGGATATTGTATTGCCTTCTTTCGTATGCTAAGCATCAGAAACCAGGAGACAAGGTTATCCACATTTTGGATGTGGTTCGTGCCATCGGTATGTTTACCTGAAGTTGCCTCAATTTGGCAATCCAATTCTCTTTATGCTTCCTGAGGGCCTAAAGAAGAATCACACCGCTTCCAACTCTCCTATCTCCCATGAGTAAGAGCAGTACCTTTTTTTTTTTTTTGGTCCCATGGATGACTGTACTGTTTTCACTAGTTAAATTGCATTCTTCAGAAACAAAGTAAATCGCATTTCCAAAAAGGGCTCTGATAATGGATTACGTAATAATACAACATTGTATGGATCGATTGTTTTTCATGCCTCCATCATTGTTTAAAGATCAGTATCTGCGGAGGGAAACTTCTCTCGATCTTGTTCACATTCCCACATTATATAAAAAAAATATATATTTAAATATATATTTTTTTTTTATAATTGACAATTTTCATTAAATTTTGTATTTTTTCAGTACAAAATTTTTAAATAAAAAAAAAAAAAAATTAACATTCTCTGGAAAGCATACAAGCCTCCAATAAAAACAAACTAAGGTGTTACATAGCCTGTTAGCAATATACACATTAGTGAAAAGATAAATGATAACTTGGCTCTAGATCAACAACAGTACAAAAACCACGATCCAAATTTCTATAGCAGCATATTAGTAACTTGCATAGGCGCAGTATACATATCCGTGAGAAAGAGAGAAAAAAAATCACAGGGGGGAGGAAAGGGAAAAACATAACGACAGTTGAAATAAACCAGCTGGGCTCAAAACTCCTGGGCTCACAGGCTCATCCAATGTTAAAATATTGGGGTGGGAGGGGTTTATCCTGAGGTACCAAGGCCCCCATATCGCATTATGATGATCCACCTTATTGGCTAATCAAGCAGCTTTGGATTCCGTAACTTCCACGTCTTTGATTCTAGCATATAGATTGGTCAGTGATGGGGAATTCCGTTTTTTTCCAATGGAGGGCGATTAGACATAGGGCCGCTGTTAGTATATGAGTAGTACATTTTTGGGCTAATGCTTGTAATTTAGGAGGGAGGAGTCCCAATATAAAAAAAACCTTTAGGGGGAAAAAGGGATTTCCGTCTCAAACAACCGACGGTCCAGAATAATATTTTTGGCTATGTAACTGTCCGTCTTTCTAATTTGGAATAAAATGTAAGTGAAAGAAAACAGGAAAAAAAACCCAAATCAAAAACCAACTTTGTAAGCTACAACTTATTAAGTTTTTGGTTTTGGGTTTATAAGAGATTTAACCAAGGAGCTCTGTGTCCCATGATGTACTCCATGAAAAGGATTTTACAGATGGGCCAAAAATCAAATTTTTATTTATTTTTTGGTCCCTGTTATATCCAGACAAACTATGAGGTTTATATTTCTGTGTTAAGACATCCTTTGGTATCAGCCAGACGTTTACTGGATTTAGTAAAGATTGTATAAATCATTAAATATATTCATAGCACTAAAAGTGCGATGTTAAGAGTATAGAAGTGCTCACACCAGTCCCTGTCACTAAAGGTAAATTATATTACCAATCTCATGCATGACACATGACTGGAAATAGTCAGATGCCAGACAATGGAATCCAAAAACTGGTGCTGCAAGATAGTAGTGCTAACCACACAATTTGACTTGGCTGGTGCCTTGTCCTGATTCATCTATATTTTGCATGACTGGACCTCTGGTTTCCAGGTATTACTGCTCAAGCAGAAGCACACAGCAGGTGACTGCTGCCTGAACATAAATGCCCACTGTGTTCAGTTTGTGCATTTTATTAACCACTGTAACAAATCACTGACTGTTCAGTGGGCACTAGTTGTTTCAGACAAGCTCGCTCCACTGAATTGTCTCTCCTCTGCTAGCGGTTGGCCTCGCAGTTTCCACATGGTTTTCTCAGCCTCAGGCTAGCTTTTGGAGTAAGAATTATTTTAAATCTCCTTTATGATTTTAAACTGGGAAAAACTGATGAGCAATATAATATAATTACAGAAACGGTTGGTGTAATGATTAACAATATTAAAATTCATTCAGCAAGAGAGAAGATAAAATCCGGCAACGCATTTTTGTTTAAAAATGGTAAATTTCTCTGGAGCTATGTAGCAATTCCAGTTTGCTGCAGGGGGCCAGAACCTTTCACTAAAGTGTAGAGGAATTATTAATGCTGCAGTTAATTCACCGCCGTGTGTATTATTGTAAAATACAGCAACAAGACAGGAAGGGGAATGTTACAAGTTTAGCAACAGCGAGGCAAACGCTTGTCAGAATATGCCTAGGGGAAAAAATCCAAAGTATTCAAGTTACACTGTAAATTTGCCTGACAAAATTGTTGTTTATGTATATGCTATTTAAAGCGGAGTTCCGGCCACAGTTTCACTTTTTAAATATAAATACCCCTGTAATACACAAGCTTAATGTATTCTAGTAAAGTTAGTCTGTAAACTAAGGTCCGTTTTGTTAGGTTGTTACAGCATTTAGACACTTTATAAAATAGAAATTGACTGTGGCCATCTTAAGTGTGGGCATCATGAAGCCAGACTGTATGACTTCCTGGATTTCAGCCATGCAAATCTTGCACATGCTCAGTGCTGCACAAGCAGTGTCAGATCAGGTTTCAGCACCTGTGCTGTCCAAGTCACATGATTCTTTGAGACTAGGGAATGCACAGACTCCTGGAAAGTTACACCCACTACATTCCCAGGAGTCTGTGCGGTGTAGGTTAGGAAGCATTAAGTACCTAGGTGCAGGAAGTGGGAAGATTAACTATTCTGCCTAGCAAGAACACTTTGAAGGCATCTAAAAAAAAAAAAAAAAATTTGTAAAGGACTAATGACATTTTTTTAAAACTACTGATGTAATGTTATATTTATGGGTGGAACTCCACTTTAAGTGTGTGTATGTATAGCAAAACAACTTTGATTTTTGGATAGACGAAGGAAAGTTTAAAACCTAGTCAGTTTTGCTGTCTATCCCGTTGGGGTGATTCCCTTCTGTCCTAGACAAAACATAGGTTTGTTCTTAAAGCAGTTGTAAACCGTGGATGTTTAAAAAAAAAAAAAAACACTTACAAGGCAATGGCATAATGTGCTAGTATGCAAACACATACCCTGGCACAATTTTTTGTTTGTATGTGCTTTTTTTTTTTAGTTCACCTTGGCATTTTGTTTTTATCACTGCACCACGGGCTCAAATCAAAAATTGGGTGCTAAAAGCCTAAAATGCTCGTCTGCATTTCTCCCCTACAGTCATGGACAAAATTGTTGACACCCCTGCATTTCTGTTAGATAATGCACCACTTCCCCCAGAAAATTGTTGCAATTATCTGTACCATCTAGTGAGGATCTTATAGCTATTCTTTTGTACCATTGTGGCATGGAAGAATTTTGGGCAAAATGAAGAATCTTTAGTCTTTGGGCAGGAGTAAGGTTCAGAGCCATCGCCTCCCATTTAGTCAGAAACTGAAGGATATAATCCTCACCCGGGTGGATCAGGGAGGAATATAGCAACGAGAGGGAATGACGTATCAGTTCGCCTTTGTGGCATATTGATTAAAAAGCAGTAAGTGGGCAAAGGATACCCAGGGCACGAGCACAACATCGTAGAAAAGAGCGCAGCTGCAATCCACTCCAGAAATCTAAAGGGGGGTCAATAAGTCGTGTTAGGTCAGAGGAAATGAGAGTCCCTGCAAGCCTAAGGAAGTCTGTCAGGTGAGACCATCCCTTGGCCTTGAGGTGCTGAAACTGCTCACCCTGAATACCCAGAATAAATTCAGGATTGCCTGTGATGGGAATCATCAGCGATGGGAGTGGAGAGATGGCGGAGTTCCGAAACTATTCCGGAGCTACCTGCAATGTACTACCCAGGGTAGGATGCGCACAAAATTCTTCCTTTGCCTTGCCAGGTCCAGAGCTGGCAAACCGGGCCAATAAGCTCAACAGTAAACTTTCTTCTAGTTCTTTTTGCAAGATTACAGCTCTTGCCCTTGGCCTTACTATTCTGTGTGGACGCCATGAAGAATGTGATCCGTCAAATCTCCAGAATGACCTTACAGCTTAGAGCTTTGTCTATCCCTGCTTTTTGACGATGAGTTCCTCTTTGTAAGATCCCTTGAAGAATACATTGAGACAGTTACAGAGAGAAGGGGGTTCCTACCCCACTATGCATTGTGTAATAGTCTATATCGCTACTTAAACCTTCCTTTCTTCTTTACAGGCCAAAGAAATTACGCTTCCACCCCAAACAGCTGTATTTTTCTGCAAGGCAAGGGGAGCTCCAGAAAGTGTTGTTGATGCTTGGTGAGTAGCTATTGATGCTGTCCATTTAATTCTGCCCAAACAAAGCTTTATAAGTTAAAGGATAACTAAACCCAAAAACAAAAATGTAGGATTTTGCAACTTACAGTGCTTAGATGTGGCACTTTCATTTAAACTAACAATTTGAAGCAACGTTTGATTTGATTTTCTTTTTTTAACAGCATTCAGTCCTTTTTAGTAGAAGTCTTTCAGCATGGCACATCTTACTTTAGGAATATTTGCCCACTCTTCCTTGCAAAAATCTGTAAGATTGCGAGGGCATCTCCTGTTCACAGCCCTCTTAAGGTCTCCCCACAGCATTAGGTCCAGGCTCCAGCTCAAACATTCCAAAATTACCTTGTAGCATAAGTGTGCTATGGGGTAGTCCTTAAGCAGTTAATGTTGATGTAGGCCTCTTGGAACCCTCCTGGATCAGTTTTCTCCTTTCATCAATTTTGGAGGAATTTCCAGTTCTTGGTAATGTCAGTATTGGGCCATATTTTCTCCACTTGTTGATGACCATCTTCACTGCCGTGGAGTTTTTTTTTTTTTGTTTACCCTTCTTCCAACAATGAGATCCCTTTGATGCTTTGTAAGCCAAATGGCGAGCCAGAGCGCAGACCTGAAACCAGTTTGATTTGGAGTGCTTTTACAAGGAAGAGTAGGCAAAGATTCTCAAGGCTGATAGACACCTACCTCAAAAGAAAACCAAAAGGTTCTGCAACAAAGTATTCTTTTCAGGGAGTTCACATTTACACAATCACCTCATTGTAACTTTTTTGATTTTATGTTTTCCCCCTCCAAACATTTCAGTTTGTTTTTCATTTAAAATGTAAACTAAAGTGATTTATCTTGGTCTTTTTTTTTTTTTTTTTTCATCTCAATAACCTAAAATGTTTGCAGGGGTGTGTAGACATTTCATATCCACTGTAATGGAGCTACAAATAAATGGGAGTTCAATTCTAGTGGGGTGTAGTGCATCCCTGATATGGAACACAGAAAACAACAAGGAGACCCCCTGGTGAGACTTTAAAGAGCAATTACTCCAAAAAGGCATATACAAAATAAGTAAAATGTAATTGTTTAATGTTGCGAAACATAAAATATAGGACCAAGCATTGTAATATTAGACAGAGTATACCCTCCCGGGTATCACTCTGTAATAGTATAAGAGTGATTTAAATTAGTGGTTTTGATCTCATGATGAACAATGTTATACAATTTTTATGTATTTTTGTACCTTGTCTGACGTAGTCAATGCTGTGTCCTATATTTTATGTTTCGCAACATTACACAATTACATTTTACTTATTTTGTGTATGCCTTTTTGGAGTCATTGCCCTTTAAAATCCCCTTGGAGGTTCTCCTTTTTTTTGTAATGGAGTTTAAGAGACCCAGACATGTTGCCCATATCAGGAAAACTACTTGTGTTGACTACGACCTCCACCCAGGGACAGGAAGTGTATTATTTGCAGGAATACCAGGTGATTAGGAAGACAAATGCATCCACCAAACCGTGGACTAAGTATGCTGCGATATATTACATGGGTTTTGTGTTTTGTCACACGTTATGCAAACTTAGATGTCAAACATTTTCCAGAACACTTGTAGATTTATGCAACCAAAAAACAAATTTGTGTGCACTGTTTGCCTTAAATGCAGTATTAGACTGCATTTAGGGAGTTCCTGTCTTCTTTGGACTTTCTGTGTGAGGACTGGCTGCAGGCAAAGTGTATATGCCGTCCAGGAGGTTTGTGCAACAATAGCCAGTGGAGAAAGCCTAGCACAAAAAAGTGGGAAGTGCCTATGGTGGATCTGGATGGAACCGGCCCATTAGCAATTGCATTGTTGAAGCAAAGGGAATTTCTAACATCGCTAGACATCAAGGATGAGTATTTACATATTCCCTCCTTTCACTTCCATTAGCTATACTTGAGATTTGCGGTAGGCAATCGGTCAGTGACTGTCCCTTTTAGCCTAGCCATGGCCCTTTGGATGTTAACCAAGGTGCTTGCCTCAACCCTTGCATTAATGGCTGGGCTCTTAGAAAATCAACATTATCACATATCTGGATGTACTTGGTGATTGACTATCTATCTATCCCACCTTGGCCCTTGCAGCCAGAGATATTTCAGAGCTTCAGGTGGATTCTGAAACTATAGAAGTCTGCATTGCATCCAACCCATTGCTTGGATTACCTGGACTTAATCTTGGATGCGGTCGAAAGCCCAGGTGTTTCTTTCCCAGGAGCGAGTGTTGACTCTCCAAGCTCATGTCTGGACCCTACAATTTGATTATACATTAGGGTGCTGGGCCTCATGGCGGTGTTTCTCCAGTTTCAATCCATGCCTTTTCAGCCCAATGGACTGACTGTGATGCATAAGCTTCCTCCGTTTCTGGGCAGGCAATTGCACCTTTGTCTTCAATCCAGGATATTTCTGACCTGGTGACTGACTGCTGCTGTGCTGGATTTGTTACCCTGAAGATTCACCCTAGAAGATACCTGGCGAGATATACCTGGTCCTTTTTTCAGTCTCGACTGAAGCAGCATTTCGCCTCGAGCACCCTGAAGGGTCAAGTCTCCGCATTGGCCATTCTCTTTTAAAGACCGCAGGCCTCTCATTCTCTGATTAACCACTTCCAGCCCAAGGACGTCATATGATGTCCTAGACTTTGAGGGGGGATGTCTAAATGATGCCTGCGGCTACAGGCATCATTCAGATATAATAATTTTTGGCTGGTGACTGTGCACCGTAAGAACAATCATATCGGCAGTTCAGCCGCTTGATTGTTCTTACAGGCGGCGGAAGGGGACATCGCTCATCCTTCGATTTTACTTTTAAATGTCCTCATTTCTTCTGAGAAATCCTCACTTCCTGTTCTTCTGTCTGTAACTACACACAGTAATGTGAGGCTTTCTCCCTAATGTGGAGTGTCGTGCTCGCCCCCTCCCTTGGAATACAGGAGAGTCAGGACGCTCTCTACATTGCAGATAGAGAAAGGAGCTGTGTGTTAGTGGGCGTCCTGACTCTCCTGTAGTCCAAGGGAGGGGGCAGGCATGACACTCCACACCAGGGAGAAAGCCTTGCTTTACTGTGTGGAGTTACAGACAGAAGAAGTGAGGATTTCTCAGAAGAAATAAGGACATTTAAAAACAAAATCGAAGGAGGACTGCACTACGCAAAAAGGAAGCTATTTAGGGGAAAAAAAATTGTACTTTTACAACCCCTTTAAAGTCACACATATATGAATGATTATCATTGGAAATCATGGGTAACGACTTGTCATGCAACTTTGCAGTCCCAAGTCGCAGGACAAGTCACACAAGTGTGAAAGGGGCCTTATCAATCCTTATTTTATTTTAAAAATGTTGTTTTCCTTCACTCCACTTTATAATCCAGCTAGTAACGTACGGTACTTCCTATTTTAGGAGGGCTGCATTCTGTATAAAGAAGTAAAGCAGACACATTTGAACAGCAGCATAGTCAGTCTGGGGAGAAGGTAGTGCAAGATTAGCAGACTTAGATGGATTTGACTAACAAATTGAAGCTGAAGCAGTTACAGCAGCAGTTTTCATTTGGGATAAACACTCTTGACTTACTGGTTGAATCACCAGGTAAAAATAAAGGGGGAAAAGACTAATAAAAGAATAAACCTAATGCAGTCATCGCATGTTTTTGGGTTTATTACTGCTTTAGGCTACGTTCACACATTTACCGCGATTCGTGGTCGCGATTTTAGGGAATGCCAGTCTATAGAGCTGAATTTGCATTGCACACGGATCAAACTTGCACAGCACCCTTTTTTCCTTGCAGCTTGGATTCACACTGCACTGATGTGAGACGCGCTAATGGAAAACAATGTTATTTTTATGACTTGCGAATTTGAGAAATCGCAACGGCTCAAATTCGCAATAGAAGGCAGAGTGAACCCGGGCCTTGGAACGATTTTACAGGTCAATTGCAGCCTATTGCCGGCAATGGCACTGTCCAAATTGGTGCGACTCCTAATTTGCGGCACTGTACTGATTTCCAAAAGTAGTTCCTACACTACTTTTGGCAACTTCAATAGGCATCTAAGCATTAACCCACACAGATGTCTTTCAAGTCGCCCCCCGAAGTCAAACTGAAATGCGGCTTTGAAATCGTGCGAGATCAGACGAAGTCGCACTATTTCCAAGCCAGTTTCAGTGTGAACGAAGGCTTAAGGAGCCTGTATCCTGTGCTGTATTCTAAGGTAATTTAATACTGTATCTGCTGTTTATATGGATCATCTGGTTTTTAATGGACATGCAGTGTAGGTCATTCTCACATTCTCATTTAGGGGGGACTGGTATACCAGAGTGTTTTGGATTTCCTTTATTTGCCCCTCCTGTCGAAAAGATGCTCTCAATTCCCAGAGCCGACATTTCATGCAAACGTAGGCCGCTGCTTGTTTTAGGCCGATGAGCGTACAGTAAAGTGCTGATGTGTGCACTCTTCACAGCTTGCTAATATGGTCTCTCCAGCTGCAGCGGGAATAAAAGAGAATTTGATATGTGCCGGAGAATTTCTTTACGTTTTGAGCTCTGCTAGGAGCTGACCAAACCGCCCACCTGGGAAACGGTTTCCTCAAGCCTGTTCCTCGCGCTGTAATTGAGCGCGGATTGTAGCAGTGTGGGGGGCAGCTTTCTAAATATGCCTAATGTGGGTGCTTTTGGTTTTATTTATAACAAAATGAATATAGAATCTAGTGATGTATATGTCACACTTCTAAACGTACTGTCCAGTCAGACATGCAGATGTAACTTTTTAAAGGCAGCACTAAAGTACTCTACAGTCAGACATGCAAATATATATTTTTTAAAGGCAATTTGCACTTTTTTTTGGCTAACCCTGATCATCTTAAAATGCATTTTTTTAACCAATAATTTTATATTCTAAGTTTTTTTTATTATACAAATAAGATCATATTTGTACTTCTTGTTTCTAAGTATATATGTACTATAGAGTCAGCCTTTTGTACTATTCACTGCCCTGCCCTGGCTGTTTGGTCTAATGGTGGATCTCACTGAATTGGTACCCACTTAGAGCACCTCCTCTCATAAGCCCCTTAAGTACTTCCACACAATTGCTTTATGAACAACTGACCATAGGTATACATTTCTCTTAATTTTTCAGCTCAGCCATTATTTATTAACATTTTTTTTTTTTATTTAAAAGAAATGTGGTATTAAAGTAGAGGGTGAATTATTTTTCTTTTAAGTTGCAGCTGATGAGCTCACATTGGCAGTAGTTGATACAGATAAGTGTGCAGAAAGATAATTTTAGGACGTTTTAGCCCTGCTATTTCTAATTACCAAAGTATTGCATTTTAGTTGATGGCATTGACCCTAACTACAAGATGGAGCAACACGCGAAGAGAACACCTTTGCACGCCTCTGCAGAGATGGGCCATACAGATATCTGCCACATGCTTGTTCAGGTGATTGTTGCATTTATTTATTTTCAAAATCAAGTGGACTTAGGGACTCTGGTGTCTTTGATGTTCGGTGCCGTATTTTCTGCCAGCTAAACAGCAGGTTTAGGCTTCATTTCCATGGACGTTTTTACAGACACTTTTTTGAGCCTTTTTTACAGCTTAAAAACGCCTGTCCATGTTTTTTTTATTTTTATTTATTTTTTGAGCTGGAGCTCAAAAACGTTGCAGTATCGTTTTTGAGCGGTTTTGCGTGTTTTTTGCGCGTTTTTGAGCGTTTTTTAACATCTGGCGTTTTTACAACTCTAGCACTGGAGCTTCAGAACGCACTGGTCCTGTTTTTTTTTTTGCAGCTTAAAAACGGCTTAGCCATCTACAGCTCAAAAACGCCATGGTGAGCATGAGGCCATAGACTAACATGGAGAGCCGTTTTTAGGCTGCAAAAAAAACGCTCACAAAAGTGGCTGTAAAAACGTCCATGGAAATGAAGCCTAATAAAGCTGTTTATGCAATATCCAGAAATCATCTAATTCAGAAGTGACAGCCTTTTATTTTGCCAGGGCTAGGTGCTAGATTAATGAGAAAGAGAGACCTGTTGGCATTAAGCTGTGGTGTTAAAATAGAGCAGGCTATGTATTTTTTTTTTTATTCCAAGTATACAAACCTAAAGTAGAACTATAGACAAAACTTTTTTTATTTTCATTTTGGATAGTTTAAGGGAGGGTTCTAACCCCTGTAGGATTTTTTTTTTTCACCGTCTATGTCCCATTGCAGAGATTTCCCTTCACTTCCTGTCCCATAGACAAACAGGAAGTGAAAGGAAACACTTGCAATCTAAGGGAATTCCTTGGTGACTCCCAGGTCACCAGAATTAGTACCCCCATTTGGAAAATTTACCATCCATTACTTTTCTGGGGATAACCCAAAATGGGGGGTTTTCTTTTACTTTTAATAATAATGGTAAACGGGACAAATAGAGAGTGGGACTCTCCCTAATGGGGGCACAGACGGCAATAAAATCTAAATAGCGTTCTAATCTTTCTGCCCTCTATCAAAAACAAACCAAAAGTTTTGCCTTTGGTTATACTATACAAACTGTCATGAGATGAAATTAAATCTTTCAAGACACCACTGCTTTGGAAATGTAATTGATTTGCGCACTTTGTCCAGGAAGTAATCTTGGCAAAAATTTTTATGGGTTTTAATGCTCCAGTTAGTAAGAACATTTGTTTTCTCTGTCCACTCCAGGCTGGTGCTAACTTGGATAATTGCTCTGAAGAGCAGAGGACACCCCTGATGGATGCAGCTGAGAACAATCATTTGGAATCTGTTAGGTATCTGGTCAGAGCTGGAGCTTTGCTTGATCCCAAAGTAAGTTGATCGTCTTTAGCGATTGGGTCAGAATTCATTCTGTCATCTAAAAAATCTGTTTTCAAATCTTTCTCTGTTTCCAGGACTCTGAAGGTTCCACATGTTTGCATTTGGCTTCCAAAAAGGGCCACTTTGATATAGTGAAGTATCTGCTCAGCAATGAGCACATGGATGTCAACTGCCAGGTAAGACTGCAGAGGATTAGACGCTAGCTAACCAACTTTAGGCCAACCTAGGATAAACCCCTTCTATTACCAGCATGCCTCATTTTTTGCTAATGTTCCAGCATGAAAGACGTGTTTTCCTCAGCTTTGCTGTGTAAAAGACTAATCTGTTTTAAATACTAACATTTTTTTCTCCAAAAAATACATATTTTCTATTTCGCTGCTAGAGCTGGTCTTTTAAACTGCAATTGTCTGGCGCGACTGTCCTCTGCCTGGGACTATTGGGTTCTGTATAGTGCAGTTTGCTTGGTAAGAAGTTAGCTGTGGAGCTAACTTTCCAGGTCCAGAGCTGCGAGCATTGCCTATGCCACTTGAGTCACCTCTGACCATCCAACCCTCATCTGATGAGGTTTTCACTGCAGTCATTGAAGAATTTATGGCTCAAATCACCCAGTTATTTGCCAACTGTGACTGCAGAGGCCACAAGTGTGCCTTGGCAACCTTACCTTGCAGATACTGTATCTGCTCTGCCTGTGGCCTTAGTGGCTTCTGAGCCATCAGCTGTAGAGACACTGATTCTGCATTGCTCTGGGTGGTGCCAACTGAGTTTATCCTGAAGGAGTTGTAGTATTCAGCTATTACTCCCATATTAAAAGAGACTGTTTTGACTCCAATTGATGCAGTGCCTAGTATTCTGAAACGAAAGGATCAGCTTGTTGCTTCTATCGGTGCCGTTTCCAGTCTTGGGTCTTTTGGAGCCGTCTGTTGTGCCTGCTGTTATAACATCCTAGATGGAGATTGGAAACACCCTCACAAGCTCTTATTTCCGCAAAATACCTAGAAAATGTTTGTAGAGGATTTTAGGCTATCCTCAATGCGGTATTCAGCAGTGTCCCACCTTAACAAAGTGACTAGCATTCATGCAGAGGATGCACACGTCTTTAAAGTGATTTTTTTTTTGTTTTGTTTTTTTAAATAACAAACATGTTATACTTGCCACCTCTGTGAACTTGGTTTTGCACAGAATGGCCTGGATCCTCCTCTTCTCGGTTCCCTCTTCACTACTCCTAGCCCCTTCCTCCTTTGAGTGCCTTTCAGCCAGCAGCTTGCTACAGGGGGCACCCAAGCCAAGTCAGAGCTCTGTGTATCCATTCCGACACAGAGTCCCAACCTGGCCTCCGCCTTCTCTCTCCCTTGATTGACTGACTTTGACAGCCGCGGGAGCCAATGACGCCACTGCTCTGTCTCAGCTAATCGGGAGGAGTGTCCTGGATGGCTGAGGGGATCGTGGACATCACTGAAGAGCGAAGGGGCTTAGGGGGGCTGCTACACAAAAGTTTTTTTTTATCCTGATGCATAGCATGCATTAAAATTAAAAAAAAAAACTTCTGCCTGTACAACTCCTTTAAGTACGCAATTGCTAATCAGTTGGAAGTCTTTTCCATAACACTGCTCCCGCTGTGACTTTATTTTGCCAGACCATGGCTAGCTGGAACCCTTAAAATGGATCTTACCACTGCTGATCCCTTGCTTATAAGAATGCTTGAAGCAATGGCTGTAGCTTTAAACTTTAGTTGCGAATGGTTTGCTGGATACTTCCTGGCTTATTTCCCACATGAGTCCCATGTCAGTACATGAGTAAAACGCTTTGGCTGAAGTGTTGGACTTTGAAACCTCGACTAAGATGCATCTTGTTGACATGGCATTCAAGGGATGTCTCTTCAGGTCTACTCTAATACCACTTAAAGGGTGCTAATGGCGTAAAGATGACCTACCTTTCTAAGTGGATGAAGCCTAAGAACAGACAGCAAAGTCGCCTTTGCCCTTTTCTGTTAGAAAAAGTCACTTTTGTTTCCCCACTCTTGCATCCCCCATCTTCAAGGCTTTCCCCAAGCTTGGCTCCCAGTCCACTCACAAGATCTGGGTCTCAAAGTTTGGCAGATCCTTCCGACAAGCTTTTTTTTCTTATGAAGGTATGCCACAACTTTCCAGAGTGTTGGTGGTGGGGGGTATGGGTTAAACTTGTTAACCTTTGTGAACACTTGGTCAGCTCGCATCTCGGAAACTCTGCTGAAAAGAGTGATATCCCAGGGCTACAGACTGAACAGACTGAGGTTTTGCTCCCTGTCCCCTCCTCGGTTTCTCACATTCAACCTTCCTATGGCTCTTTTACAAATTGGCATCTCTATTGAGCCCTCCTAGGTCTTCTGGACCAAGATTTCATTGCCCAAGTTCTGTGGCAAAACAATTTGAGGTATTTCACTCCAACTGGTTTACTGTTCCCAAACCCTAAGGGGGCATCTGGCACATCTTGGACCTCAAAGTTCTGAACGTCTCCATTCAAGTTAAAAAAAAAATTGTGCGAAATCCACTAAGTCTATTATTGCCTTCATTCACCAGGGAGACTTTTGGGCTTTTGTGGACATGGCTGGGTTCATACTATCCCCGCATGCGGCTCACAGCAGGGGTCCAGTGAGTCCTGGTTCACTGTTTCAGGTTTGATTTCAGCCCACATTCTTGTCTGAATTCGAACCTGAAATGGACCAAAAGATGAACAGGGCTCCAGTGCAAATTTGCACCGGAGCCACAGTGGAGATATGTGAACCGGCTCCTTAGAGAGCCGGTCAATAGGGAGCTGCGGTGGCTCAACGCGATTGGCACTGCGCTGACAAGCCATTCACCTCTGCAGCTAGGGGTTCGGATCCCGGTCTCGGCTACATGTGAATTGAGTTTGGTGGTCTCAGCCCGGCTCCCGGTAGGTGTGCTATGCGAGGTAAGCCTGCGCTTAGTACGCCCTCCCACAAAAAAACACCACACTTACACGCATTCGAAATTGGGTTAACATGCACACACTTTGACCACGCGGTCTCTAAAAAAGAGAGGCGAAGGACTAACGGGGCGGGAGTCCCTCTGCCCCGTTGGGCTTCAAAGCGGAGCAAGTAGGGCGGGCTGTGTGGGAGGACCCCCTCACACACCCGCCATTGCCACCTGGGGCATGGAGAAAGGTGGCAGATTGCCGCTGGGGGAGGCCTGCCTACTCCCAACTCCTGCAGTCCGGCCCCTCTCTCGAGTACACGCACAAAATACACTTAAAAAAAAAAAAAAAGAGAGCCGGTCAAAATCTCCTGCCTTTGCGAAACCGCATCCAATTCGCAATGGTGTGAACCCAGCCTGAAAGGAAGCATACCCGCGTTTCCTCATTTTCTCAGCGCATAGTTTCCCTACATTTTGCTGTGGGGCACCTACATTAGCAGTTTGCGGCCCTGCCCTTCAGCCTGTCGTCTGCGCCTTGGGTTTTCACCTGTTGGCTGCAGTTATAGCACTGGAAACTACCACTTTTCCATTTTTTGGTAACAGATGGCAGTTTGTCATTGGGGAGGAGTCCTTGGCACCATGTGGCTGCAGGTAACAGTGGAAGGGTCCTACCTCCCAATCAACATTCTGGAGCTCCATGAGATATGGCTGTATCTGAAGCAGTGGGCCATACTGCTGGAGGGGAATTCAAAATTGGATTCAGTAGCCCAAGTGCTACATCAGTGGCTTGCATCTATCGTCATGGAGGAACCTGAAGTCTCACTGCAGCAAGAGAGGAACCTGTACACCGCTGGGGAACCCCCAGCACAGACTCTGACACAACACCCCAGTAAGCGGAGCTCTAAGATTAAGTTCAACTGAGTGGGGTGAACTGAAGTTTGTGTCGGAAGTGGAGCGATAAGGATTTTAAGCCCAAAGGAGAGCAATGTGCAGCTTTGTATGCATTTTGTGCGGAATCTATTTGAAAATGATGGACCCATGAGTGTGGCAGCAGATCTGGAGCAGTGTTACAGACAGACAATATCTAATGTCCTCTGGTCCCTTCCAAGTCACACCTGTTTCTGCAGGCAACCTACTTTGTTTGAAGATTTTGTCTGGGAGATGAGCCCTTACGGAAATGTCTCTCCTCTTCTTAAGGTATCTTGCTTGCAGTCGCATTTCAGCACGACCCTCCCTATTTACGCAAATGGGAAAAAGACCTGAACGATGCATTCTCAGAAGACCAAAAGAACCGGATACTCCTATTTGCTCACAAATCTTTCATTTGCAGTAAATACCAGGAGATAACATTCAAAATCTTGACACGCTGCTATCGGACCCCATCCGTACTAGCGTCACTTTTTCCCAGAGTGATGGCGCCCAGACTGGTACACTACTCCATATCTTCTGGGACTGTCCAAAGCTTCGCCAGCTTTCCAGCAACAAGTCCTACAGATCGTTCACAAACTTACGGGCATTTCTCTTTTTGACAACCCAGCTGCACTGCTCCTTAATTTACCCCTATGTCAAGTAAGAAATACTGTGAATCTTTATTGAAACATCTTCTAAATGCCTTCAGGGCATGCTTCTCCAGCTTGTGGAAGCAACAATCCCCTCCTACAGTATCACAGTAGTTTGCCAGAGTGAGCGATATCCAACAGATTAAACGCTTCACCACTGTCCTCAGGGACAAGACGGAGGAGCATAACACGCGATGGCTGTTTTATTTCTCAGATGAGTACTTGACCTACTCTTAAATTGAGATTACTCTCGTATGGGAATTGGGCTTCTTGACCTATTGACCCTGCTGTTACCCCTCCCCCCTTTTTTTCTTCACTCCCCCCTTTCTCCCAGACACCAAGTGTGTTAATTTCTTTCCCTGAAAATTAAGGGAAAAAACTACCCTGTATTTACTGACCTTTTGGTGCAGCTGCTTTGGGGCCCGGACATGGTTGACTTACACTGAAGTGTTTGTTTAAAACCACCTCACCTCATGGTAGTTATGTGCCATCTTCTCAATATGTACATGACACCTATGTGACTCTCTGCAAAACACAGGTTATACGCACTGTGGAAGCCACGCCTCTCAGCCTTTTAAGTAGGGTATGTTATTTAAAGTCCTTTGGCCGGTGGCTTCCATGCTATCATTAAACCCCTGTTTGTATTGCTGTTAATGGTCATCATTAAGAACGGACTGTCATGTCATAGTATATTGTCATGTTGCATACCTTAAGTAAAGAATAAAAAAAAGACTATAGACAAGAGGGGTAGATTGCATCCTGTCTTGGGCAGGGTCATGTTTTTTTCTTGTCTGCGTAAATCCTAGAAGTCGAAGTTTGGCAGGCAGACTTCCCTAGCTGCAGTGTCTGAACTCAGGATTTCTGCCCTTTCACTTTTCTATCAGAAACCGCTGGCCTCACTCCTCGATACTGGTTCTATCTGCTCTGCAGAAACCTTTGAACCCATTAGAGACATTGCACTTGCTTCTCTCACCTGCAAGGTGGTATTCCTTGTAGCCATAAACTTTGAGGCAAAAGTCTGAGTTGACAGACTTATTCTGCAAAGAACCGTTTCTGGTTTTGCTTGGTACAAGGTGGTGTTGAGGCCCAGGACAACTTCTTGCCTTGGGTAGTTTCCACCTTTCAACTCTTCAAGGACATTGTTCTTCAATCCCTCTGTCCAGCTCCACTTCACCAAAAGGACATTTTCCTTTGTTGTCTAAAAGCCACTGCTTCTTTCAGAAATATGGGCAACCTTTTTTGTCATCCCAGATTGTCACCATTGGGGTGCACCAGCTTCTCATTTTACTATTCTCTAGGTTACAGATCATTATTCTTTTCTCTGTCTTAAGGATTGGGTTTCACCCTCTCTTGTCAAGGTGCACGCTAGTAGATCTGTGTGCTTCCTGGGCTTTTCTGCGTCGGGCAACTATTTTCCAGATATGCAAGACTTCCACCTGGTCTTCTTTTTACATGTTGTCCAAGTTCTAACAGGTGGACATTGCCACTCGGGGTGTAAAGTCCTTCAAGTGGCTCCTTGAATGGACTCCAAGCAAAGTATTTTATGGTGAGTACAAAAGTACTGTCTTCCATGTTTCGTGAGCATGCTTCTTTTTACCTTAGTTTTGTCTATAATCATCTGCTGGGTACTTGTGAAGCAGTTCATTTTCATTATTCAAGTGATTCCTGCCAAGGCATTAACATCACACTCTGGTGTCACCATTACCCTATCACCCACTTTCCTGCTCATTTGCATATCGTATTTTTCTGTTCAGCCTTGTCACTGATAAAAAATGTTGCCTATTAATTTTTGTAGTTCAGATATAATAGTGTTTCTATCCATATTTGTGGAAAAAAAACATTGACAGCTGCCGTTCTGATCACACAATGGTACGTCTTTCTGACTGTGCCTTTGTTTCTCTTGTAGGATGATGGTGGTTGGACACCGATGATTTGGGCCACAGAATACAAACACTTGGAACTTGTTAAGCTGTTACTATCCTGCGGAGCTGACGTCAATATCCGGGACAATGTAAGTGCTACATCTTTTTAGGATTTAGCCTAAAAACTCCACTTGAAGCTCACACTTGGGTAATACTCTTTGTGGATACTTGTTCTATTGTATGTGCTATTGTACTATGTGGCACAAACAGTTCTGGTCTCCAACCACTTACATCTTCAGAGTCCTCCATGTAGAGGCCAGCAGCCTATATCTTTAAAGAGAACTAGTCATGTGTGCAGTGCAAAAGAATGCCATATTACACCGGTTAGTTAAGAATGTAAACAACTATATTTTGTTACTTGACACTGGTCTGGAAAACCATTGGTGAGGTCTGACAGTTGCTTATCCTAAAGTCTTACTGCAGGTGACCTCTGACTCAAAGGTATATAAAATAAATGAAGGGAAGAAATGTAAATCTTTCTTTAATAGCAATTTGACACTAAATATTTATTTTTATGCAAGTGTTCAGTCATGACTAGTTCTGTTTTTAACAGAAAAGCCGATTTTTCTGAGGGTAAAAAAGAATCAATACTCAAAACCAATTTTTTCACTTTTGCTGTGGTTTATTGCAAAAGTTCCAAATTACAAAATTGCATGTGTTAAACCTGTCATAGAAAGAAAATGCCTGACGTACATGAACCATGAAGTGCAAATGTAAGCAAATCTTATTCGGTGTAGACTGGAAGCCCCCATACCTGGTAGATAATAGATAATAACTCCAAATTGAGGCATCATAAACAAAGACTAATATGTTCTGTGCTAACATTTCCTCTTTATACTCTTCATTCTCAGGAGGAAAACATATGTCTGCACTGGGCAGCTTTCGCCGGATCTGTTGAAATTGCAGAGATCCTTCTGGACTCTAAATGTGACCTTAAGGCTGTCAACATTCATGGCGACTCCCCACTTCACATTGCCGCTCGGGAGAACAGATACGGATGTGTTGCGTAAGCAAAAAGCATTTACAGCAGGCAACGAGATGCATGTTTAGAAATTCACATAGGATACTGTTCCACCCTTCTGGAAATCGTTTTTTTCCCCCCGATGTTCCAACTATGCTATCAAATTTCACCCTTTTTAATGATAGCGGGATCTGAAAAATTTAAACTGGACCCAAAAGTTAGGTCTGTTTGTACAAGCCACTGTATATTTACTGCCAGCCAGTGTGAAGTTTCTACCTAAATAGATTTAAATTGGACTAATTATGTAGGTAAGGAAAGGTAAATTTTTTGCGCTATAAACAAAAATAAAGCGACAAAAAAAAAAAATATTTTTTCGTTTTTGCTATAATAAATATCCCCAAAAATTATATAAAACATTTTTTTCCCTCAGTTTAGGCCGATACGTATTCTTCTACCTATTTTGGTAAAAAAAAATCGCAATAAGCGTTTATCGATTGGTTTGCGCAAAATTTATAGCGTTTACAAAATAGGGGATAGTTATATGGCATTTTTATTAATAATAATTTTTACTACTAATGGCGGCTATCAGCGTTTTTTTTTTCGTGACTGGGATATTATGGTGGACACTTTTGACACATTTTTGGGACCATTGTCATTTTCACAGCGAAAAGTGCTATAAAAATGCACTGATTACTGCGAAAATGGCAGTGAGGGGGTTAACCACTAGAGGGCGCTGTAGGGGTTAAGTGTGACCTTGTGTGTTTCTTACTGCAGGGGGGCAGGGCTGGACGTGTGACGTCAGTGATCGTCGTTCCCTATATCAGGGAACAGACGATCACTGCCACAGAGAAGAACAGGGAAGGTTTATTTACACTCACCTCTCCCCGTTCCTCAGCTCCTGTGACCCGATCGCGGGACACCCGCGGCGATCGGGTCCTGCGGTCATGGAGCTTCGGACAGGGTCACGAGCGCACCGGCGGTGCCCTTACGACCCACGGCTGGGCTCTTAAAGAGGATGTATATATACGTCCATGTGCCCAGCCGTGCCATTCTGTCGACCTATATAGTCGTGCGGCGGTCCTTATGTGGTTAAAGAGCAGTGTATACTTAGACCTAAACCTAAACTTCAATAAAAGTACACTTAAGGTGTATGTTAAACCAAAAACATTTAGTTTTGAATAGAGTGAGGGAGGATTAGAACTGTTGTTTTTTTTATTCCTATCTGGTATCCTGTTTGAGAATATTACACTCGCTCCCAGTCCTATTTATAGTGGTTTCACAAGACAGGAAGTGAGGGAAAATCTGCAACAGGGACACAGACCAGAAATCAGGCAGGGACTGCAGCCTTTCCCGATAAAGATAAGCATTTTATGTCTGTCTGTTTTGATATTTGAGAATTGTCCTCAATTTCTATTGGATGAAACGACATCAGCAGAACAGAAGTGAGGGAAAATCTTTCTGATGGACCTCCGGATACTTATAAAAACCTGATGGGTTCTAAAGTTTCCTCACACAATCCACAACTAAGAAAAAAAAAATTGTCGGACATACTCTATAACCCTTATGTTTTTTATTTTCTAATTAGGTTCCTTTAAGCTAGTGCATTGTTGGTTCACTTACCTTTTCCTTTGATTTCCCTTCTAAATGTTTTTTTTTCTTTGTCTGAATTTCTCACTTCCTGATTGTCCTCGGTAAGCTTTCCCCCATCATCTGAGCGGTGGAAAGTCATTTAGAACAGCTTACTGAGCAGCTTATTGAGGAAGAACAGGAAGTGAGAAATTCAGACAAAGAAAAAAAAAAAAAACCGCCCGCATTAATGCGATTAATCGCGATTAGAAATTTTAATCGCTTGACAGCACTAATATATATATATATAATGTGTGTGTGTGTGTATATATATATATATATATATATATATATATATAATGTGTGTGTGTGTGTGTGTGTATATATATATATATATATATATATATATATATATATATATATATATATATATATATATATATATATATATATATATATATATATATATATATATATATATATACACACACACACACACACACACACACACACACACACACACACACACACACACACACACACACACACACACACACACACACACACACACACACACACACAGAGAGATGGAGATATCTATATCTATCATTTTATTTATTTTTGTTAACAATGCTTTATTTTTAATTTACATTTTTTTTATTATTCAATCTTAGGGTAGGGGGGCTTTAGTGTCTTTTCATCTCCCCTTTGAGACATGGAAAGAGACTGAGGGTAGAGATTCTCCAGTCCTCTTCTTAGCGGCCTCGGCTGCAGTGAATATGAATGAAGAGAAGACAGCGACTCTCCATTCATAAACTGAAGCATCTCGTAAACAGTGTCCAATTGAAAAATGAAGGAGCTGGTAATTTTACATATTTACCGGCTCCTTCCTCTGCTCTCTATCCTGAAAGATCTGGGGGGGGGGGGGCAGAGAGCACACAGAGGGGACTGGAGAGCGCACAGAGGGGGAGTGGACCAGAGGAGGATGGGGGAACCAGAGAGAGGGGGAGGGGGCACGACGACGCTGACACAGAAGGGGACCATGGAGGAATACAGAGCGGAGCGAAAGGAGGATACATGGGACACTCAGGAACAATCCATGTTGCAGCAGGGGGAGTTATAATTACTGATCACCCTGTGTGCTTCTCCTCTCCCCACCGCGGCTTTGAGCTGCTTTATGGAGAGCCACACAGGGAGATCGTGATTATAACTTCCCCCTGCCACTGAACCGATTGTTCCTGAGTGTCCAGGTATCGAATTAGGCATCGGGAGCATTTGCATGAGTACAAGTATTCCTGCAAATACTCAGTATGAGGACAACCCTACTATAAACTGTATTACTGTATGCAGAAAAGGCACTTCCTCCTTGGTGTATGATGGATAGATGATCGTTCTGAGCATATCTATATGTTGTAATGAACCCTTCTGTTTTTGTACCACTCCAGACTTTTCCTTGCTCATGGTGCCCAAGTGAGCTTGAGGAATAAGGAAGGTGAAACACCAGTGGAATGTTGCAGCCCCAGTTCTGAAGTCTGGGCAGCTTTAAAGAAGAGCATAAACCCATCAGAGAGACCCAAGACAGAAGAGACAGTGCTCAATAGGTATATAGAAAACATTTTGCATCTCTCCATTTGTATTCAGTTGTATTTTCTATATCGTACAGGACACAGGCCGTCTATCATAATGGAGGAGAACACACCTAGGTACCTGATGCAGCATGTGTGTATCCTCCAGCTGCTCAACAGGTCCACCTGATGGGGAGCCCAGTATTTGAAGATTTTCTCCTCCCCCTCAACAGTACCGTACAGTACCCAACAGTACCCTATAGACGAGGGTTGTTGCATAATGCAAACCATCTCTTGCCTCTGTAAAACTATTGAGAGTTCTTGGTGAGGACTTGCCTACTTTCAGAGACCCTTTTGAATAAACTATCTCATATTGTACTTCGGTATGTGCAAGAATCAGGGAATCCGTTGGCTAAAATGTTGGTCTGCTGAGCCTGGCCATGAGAAAAGGGCCCTCGGCACAGAAGTTGTCTTTTAAAAAGGAAAAGCATGTAAGAGATGGGCTTTTAAGTGGTAAGCCCCATGGTAGAGATACATTGTACCTGTGTGTGTGTGTGTGTGTGTGTGTATATATATATATATATATATATATATATATATATATATATATATTAGGGATGCACCGATTATCGGTGGCCGATACATATCGGCCGAAAATAGCGTTTCTGGGTCCCTGCCGAAATAAACTTAAAATGCCGATAATAAAGCTGGGTGAATGGGTGATACCATTTTTTACTAGGAGGGGGGGAGGCAATGTTCATATCAATATATGTAGACCCACATGCTGGCCGCCAGACGTGCACAGCGGGCAGCGGCAGTGGCACTGTATTAACTGTGTGCCGACTGCTGCTCGCGCTCCACCTTGTCCTCCTAGCAAGACCTATCACCTGTTGTTTGGACTCCCCCTATGGTGGAGTCTCTTGGTTTAGTCCAGCGGCGCGAGCTGCGTGACGTCACGGCCGGAGGCGAGGGAGGACTCGGAGCATCACCAGCCTGAGACTGAGTCACATCACACTGCCTGCCTAGGAGGAACCTCTACTTAAAAAGTAAGCAGTACTAACTTAAGTTGTGTACAAAACCTGTTAGGACTAGGAGCAATCTGTTAAATGGCTAGTTCGTCCCATGTTTTGGGGGAGGGGGGGACGGAGGCACAGGCACATGGTTAACTAACTGAGGTGAGTGACTATGTAAAAAAAAAAAATCTGCCATTTTTTCACAGTGAGGCTGCAATTGATATTTGTTTTGGTAGTCAGATAAGGCAAGCATTGCTCAATAACACACAAACTTTTTAAAAAAAAAAAACGATTGTGTGTTATTGAGCCATGCTTGCCTTATCTGACTACCAAAAAAAACATTAATTGCAGCCTCACTGTGCCAACACATGCCGCCACTGTGCCCATCACATGCCGCCACTGTGCCAACACACGCCGCCACTGTGCCCATCAAACGCAGCCACTGTGCCATCAAACGCAGCCACTGTGCCATCAAACGCAGCCACTGTGCCATCAAACGCAGCCACTGTGCCATCAAACGCAGCCACTGTGCCCATCACATGCAGCCACTGTGCCATCACATGCAGCCACTGTGCCATCACATGCAGCCACTGTGCCATCACATGCAGCCACTGTGCCATCACATGCAGCCACTGTGCCAACACACGTCGCCACTGTGCCCATCAAACGCAGCCACTGTAACCATCAATTATTTTTGCCACTGCCAGTTTGCCCAATCAATTGCCGCCACTGTGCTCATTAAACGCAGCCACTGTGCCATCACATGCAGCCACTGTGCCAACACACGTCGCCACTGTGCCCATCAAACGCAGCCACTGTAACCATCAATTATTATTGCCACATCGATTGCCGCCAAAAAATTTTAATAGGGGGAAAACAAAGAAAATTCATTTTCGGTTTCGGTTTCGGACTGAATTTTTTTTTATTTCGGTTTTGTTTCGGTTCTGAAATTTCCATTTCGGTGCATCCCTAATATATATATATATATATATATATATATATATATATATATATATATAAAAATCTCTATCTCAGTCATTATTATAAAAATAGAAAAGTTTATTAATACATATAATGTTCATAAAGGAAGAGCGAAAAGGGCTCCCTTGGAGGCCCAAATACATGTAAAAAAAACACATCACATAAATCTCCAATACGATATCACACGATAATCTCTGCTTCCTCAGGGCCTAGTTCTTCATATGTGAATCACAAAACCTCTAGTGTACATATTAACATACAATCAATTATATATATATATATACAGTGCCTTGCAAAAGTATTCGGCCCCCTTGAACTTTGCGACCTTTTGCCACATTTCAGGCTTCAAGCATAAAGATATAAAACTGTAATTTTTTTTGAAGAATCAACAACAAGTAAGACACAATCATGAAGTGGAACAAAATTTATTGGATATTTCAAACTTTTTTTTTTTTTTTTTTTTTAAACTGAAAAATTGGGCGTGCAAAATTATTCAGCCCCCTTAAGTTAATACTTTGTAGCGCCACCTTTTGCTGCGATTACAGCTGTAAGTCGCTTGGGGTATGTCTCTATCAGTTTTGCACATTGAGAGACTGAAATGATTGCCCATTCCTCCTTGCAAAACCGCTCGAGCTCAGTAAGGTTGGATGGAGAGCGTTTGTGAACAGCAGTTTTCAGTTCTTTCCACAGGTTCTCGATTGGATTCAGGTCTGGACTTTGACTTGGCCATTCTAACACCTGGATATGTTTATTTGTGAACCATTCCATTGTAGATTTTGCTTTATGTTTTGGATCATTGTCTTGTTGGAAGACAAATCTCCGTCCCAGTCTCAGGTCTTTTGCAGACTCTATCAGGTTTTCTTCCAGAATGGTCCTGTATTTGGCTCCATCCATCTTCCCATCAATTTTAACCATCTTCCCTGTCCCTGCTGAAGAAAAGCAGGCCCAAACCATGATGCTGTCACCACCATGTTTGACAGTGGGGATGGTGTGTTCAGGGTGATGAGCTGTGTTGCTTTTATGCCAAACATAACGGTTTGCATTGTTGCCAAAAAGTTTGATTTTGGTTTCATCTGACCAGAGCACCTTCTTCCACATGTTTGGTGTGTCTCCCAGGTGGCTTGTGGCAAACTTTAAACAACACTTTTTATGGATATCTTTAAGAAATGGCTTTCTTTCTGCCACTCTTCCATAAAGGCCAGATTTGTGCAGTATACGACTGATTGTTGTCCTATGGACAGAGTCTCCCACCTCAGCTGTAGATCTCTGCAGTTCATCCAGAGTGATCATGGGCCTCTTGGCTGCATCTCAGATCAGTCTTCTCCTTGTATGAGCTGAAAGTTTAGAGGGACGGCCAGGTCTTCGTAGATTTGCAGTGGTCTGATACTCCTTCCATTTCAATATTATCGCTTGCACAGTGCTCCTTGGGATGTTTAAAGCTTGATCTTTCGTCAAACGCTAGAAAAAACGAAGGATCATGGGGTGAGAGAGGTGTTTGAGGGAGTGTTAAAAGCATTGATTGGTTTTACCAGGGTCCAGCCCACCTGTAGGTGCAGCATAAAATCCATCTGTTAAAATTGTCAGCTTGTGTCCTGTACTGTACTACAAGAAATGATAGAATTAAAAAAAAAAACAGTTTTCTTGAAAAAAGGTGAAAATAGAAACACGGTTACTAGATTGCCAGTGATAAAGAAACACACACACAAAAAAAATGGTGTTTAATACCTGCAGCAATTTCAAAAATCCTGCCAATATGGATGAATTCCTTGTAGTTCTAATAAGCCAAGCTTCAGCTATTCTAGATACTAATAAAGCCTGCCCACCCCCTCCTGCCTTCTGCGCATTTTTAATGGGCAGTGAGGCAAGCCTATCAAAGTTATGTTGGAATAGGAATGTATGCAGTATGTGCTTTTAACACCACACACACAATTTTTTTGTATTTATTTTTTTGATGGCCAACTTTTTGGTTAGAGGTTTTTTTCTTTTTTCTTTTTTTTTTTTAATCCATTACACACAACAATTTAGCTGTTGGCCAATACACAAACTCTGTTTAACTTGATGAGCTTGGGACACTCCTAACTAAAGTAAATGTGTAATGGTCTTCTTTCTTTTTCTTTTTCTTTTTTCTTTAGGGATATTTCGAGGGGATACGAAAACATCCCGATACCATGCATTAATGGTGAAGACTCTGAACCTTGTCCCATCAATTACAAATATGTGTCGCAGAACTGTGTGACCTCCCCGCTGAACGTAGATCGAAATATAACTCATCTTCAGGTGAGGCTTCAAGTCTCTCCAGTGTCCAAAGAATGCAATATATATCCTGCAACACTAACTTTGTTTCTAACTTTGTCTCTTGCAGTACTGTGTGTGTATAGATGACTGCTCATCTGGAAACTGCATGTGCAGCCAGCTCAGCATGCGGTGTTGGTATGATAAGGTAGGCTCAAAGCTTTGTATTAAAGGAAGGAAAGTTGAAAGTGAAAAAAAAATGTCTACCGTTAAAATTCCAGTATATTTAATGATAAGTTGTCTTCATGTAAATGAATCAATCCCTCTAACAGAGTGAATTTGTCTTCATCTTTCAGAGTGGACGTCTTTTGCCAGAATTCAACATGGTGGAACCCCCGCTTATATTCGAATGTAACCATGCTTGCTCTTGCTGGAGGAATTGCCGCAATCGAGTGGTACAGAATGGTTTGAAGTGAGTTACTTTTCAACACAGTGTGGTTTTGTCCTGGGTTTGTATATTTTAAAGTGTATGTAAAACCTAACAAACTTCTCTTATTTGCCCCCTTTTTTTTTATTGTTTTTTTTTTATTGGTTCAAGAAGTGCAAAAATCTATTGATTTTGCCAGAAACCTTGAGTTGATGCCCTCCTGTGCTCTCTGCCTATGCACAAGGGTGGGAGAAGGGGAAGAACGATATGAGTTGTTTGTGTTCTTTGCAATACACCAGAAATGAAAGAGGCACCACCTAGAGATGGGCCATGCTGACTCTTGGTTCCTTCGATTTTTTTTTTTTTGCCATCGCCAATCAACAGCCGGGGCGACAGGCTGGATAATATGTATCCTGGTAGTCATGTAGGGTGACGGTTACTGTCCTCTTCTGAAAAAGCTTGTTTCCTTGCTGGCATTCTAAAGCATTGCCTTCAGGACCTTGAGTCACTAAACCAAATTAAGTACGCTTATAAGTACATCTGACTTTTCTGATTTACATATATATGACTATTGTATTTACAGCAAAGGACAATTATAACAGCTAGAAGAGAACTAGCATTTTTAGGAAGTTGGCAGCTCCTATATTGCATTTGTAACTAGAGTTGGGAACTGTCCCAAGTAAGTGTTTTTAAAGGTGCCACAGGAGTTGGCAATAAGATTCAATGAGTAGTTATTTCACTGGAGCTCCCTAATGCATATAGCAGTCCGAAATCTCTGCCTCCACAGTAAGGCAGATCTGCATTTTGCTGTTTAATCTCGTTTAACATGTAGACATTGAATTTAACCTCTTGGTCTTGTTCATGCAGAATCAGATTACAGCTTTTCCGGACCAAGAATAAAGGCTGGGGAGTGCGGTCTCTACAGGACATTCCCGCAGGGACGTTTGTGTGCGAGTAAGTGAGCCCTCTGCAGTGTACCCTGCCCTTCTAACACACTTACACCATTGCCCATTTACTGTTTTCACCTTAAGATGCACACACTACATCAAAAATTAGAGTCAGTTGTAACTGGTGGGAATTGTGTTTATAACAATTTAAATATATTGTGAACTGTAAAGAGAAGAAAATCTTTCCCAGATATTTCTTTTGTAAAAGTGTACATTTGCTCAGGAAAATAGTGGTTATCTAAGAAATGTCTTGCTTACAGTGCTGTACTGTTAAAGAAACTTTTTATAAAGGGTAATAACTCTCCGTTTTTTCTATAGTGCTGCAATAGGTGCCCTCCATGACACCACTCAGTGTGGCATTGCCATTTTCCACCATGTGTAACATCAGCTAATAGAGGCATTTGGTGCTTGCCAAGTCTGACTCTCAAATATGCAAGTTAAACGACTCAGTTGAGATCTTTGATATTTCATGCTGATATTGTCCACAAGGTGGGGACTGGAGAATATGCATCACTCACTGTGCCTCAAGTCAGGATTTTCTGCCCTGTTTAAACACTGAAGGAATCTTTCTAAGTGGCGCAGGGGGAGAGTCAATACAAACATGCAAGTCACTTATGATCTAATTTCTCAGTGCACAAATCATACATGCTATATTGGATCGCGGTCACTCACTTGTTCTGGCTTGTCACAGAGAGCCTGATATTATTGAAGATTGGAAAGTGCTATTGCTCCTATGCTACATTAGTGTGTTCAAACCCCCTCTACAAATTATATACCAATGTGTACAATAATGAATTAAATTAAAGTGCAATTTTTAGAACCCAAAATATGTGCAAACATTTTATATATATTAATATATGAAATTCGGTCCATATTATAGGAGAAATCCATGCAAAAAATCATATTACAAAATCTAATAAAAGAATAAAAGCCCCAAAATGACATTGGCTGTGAAATGATAAAACTTGAGTGAGTTCTTCACAAATTCCTTCTGGTGTACACCGAATACCCGGTGCAATCCACCACAAGTACTAAATAGACTCACCAGAGCTCTATGCTGGTAAAATTAAAAACCAGCTAATGCACATCGCACCACCCGATGTTTGTTACATATATTCCACAATCACGAGGGGAAACAGGAAGCTTCCGTTGTGTAAAATCATCCTAAAACTGCTTTATTCTTTAAAAACAGTACACTCACATTCCCGTGTGTCTTCGCACAAATGTCTTTCACCAGCATAGAGCTCTGGTGTGTCCATTTAGTACTTGTGGTGGATTGCACTGTGTGTTTGGTGTACACCAGAAGGAATTTGTGAAGTATTTATTGTGTTTTTGTATACGTTGCACATTTTTACATGTTGTGATATACAAGATTGGTAATTTGTAGAGGATGTGAGCACACTAATGTAGCATAGGAGCGATAGCGCTGTCCAAACTTCAATATAGTGATGTGTTGGTGCATCAAAATAGGATAGCAGCTGCCCTTCTCAAAGATTTTTTATTTGTATGTATAGTTTAAAAAAAATATATATTTTACTACTGATTCCTTCTGTGGCACAGATGTGTAAAGTTCCCTGATGGCTAAATAGTTCATGACACAGAAATTGATGGTATTGTAATGTTTATAATTTTAAAAGAGAAAACCTGCTCATGTTTCTTTCCTCTTCCACATATGTCTTGTTTACACTATCTGTTGCCTTTGTAATCGTAAATGTTTCATATTAAAGTGGTACTAAACCCAAGGCCCTGCATTCACTAAATCTGGTCTCCCAGAGTACACAGAACTTGGACATACGATAGTTTTAGTAAATATAAACTGCTAAATACCTTTTCTCATCTGCAGTATATAGGAGTCGTGTGACTTGTATCAGTGTCTGCTTAAGCTTGTAGGAGGAGTTTTCATTCTCCCCTGACCCTCTGTCTGAAGAGTGCTGATTGGCCCTGTGCTGATACACACCAAACGGACCATGTGCAGCCTGACTCCTAATGCTCTGTTCTATCAAGAGATGGGTTGGAGTTAGTTAAAGAAGAGGTGGATCAGAGACAGGATCACACAGCCTTTAACCACTTGCCTACAGGGCACTTTCACCCCCTTCCTGCCCAAGCCATTTTTCAGCTTTCAGCGCTGTCATACTTTGAATGACAATTGCGCGGTCATGCAACACTGTACCCAAATGACATTTTTATAAATGTTTACCCACAAATAGAGCTTTCTTATGGTGGTATTTGATCACCTCTGCGGTTTTTATTTATTGCGCTATAAACAAAAGAAGAGGGACAAGTTTGAAAAAAAAAAACACAGTATTTTTTACTTTTTGCTATAATATCCATTTTTTTTTATTCAAATTTTTTTCTCAGTTTAGGCTAATATGTATTCTTCTACATATTTTTGGTAAAAAAAAAAAATCGCAATAAGCGTATATCTACAAAATAGGGGGGGGATAGATTTATAACATATTTTTTTTTTTTTTTTTTTTTTTTTACTAGTAATGGCGGCGATCAGCGTTTTTTTTTTTTTTGTTTTTTTTTTATCGTGACTGCGATATTGCGGCGGACACATCGTACACATTTTTGGGACCATTCACATTTATACAGCGATCCCTGCTATAAAAATGCATTGATTACTGTATAAATGTGACTGGTAGGGAAGGGGGGTTAACACTGGGAGGCGATGAAGGGGTTAATGTATTCCCTAAGGAGTGATTCTTACTGTGGGGGGAGGGGAGTGACTGGGGGAGGTGACCGATGGTTGTTCCTATGTACAAGGGTCACACCATCGGTCCCCTCTCCCTGACAGGACTTGACACACCGATCCACAGTCCTGCTCAGTTACTGGGCAATCACGGGTGCCCGGCGGCCATCGCGGCCGCCAGGGCACGCGCATCGGGTCCCCAGTGACGCGGCGTGCGTGCCTCCTAGTGGCTTAAAAGGGCGCAACGTCGTATGGTGTTCACCCAGAACAATAGGGTCTTCCTCCCGCCGTCATTTGATGGCGGGCGGTGGATAAGTGGTTAAACACAATGCAGAAGATTAACCCCTTAGAATCCACAGTGAGTATAACGAGCATGCTTTACTGCATATACACACTGATTTTACTGTTGTGGGTTTAGTAACACTTTAAGCAAATTGAAAATCATTTGCAGGAGCGCTCCTTGATCAGCACTTGTATATTCTTATAACAAATGTTTTCATGCCAATATAGTAAATGAGCTTTGCCATTTTTTCAACTTCTGTGCAGGCTTTTGTTCTGTGTCAGTTATTTCAGAGAGTGCTTATGACAGAACCTGGTAAATCCATAGTAGGCTCCATCTGTTTCATACAAACAGCTATTTCTAGCTTTGAGATGCCAACAATTTGCCTCAGGAGCCCTGAAGTTGTCCTATGTAGAGTTTTAACTTTTCATCCCATAGTCAAAAGCAGGTACCTCCTGAATTGGTACCCCAGAAACATGTATCCTGTTTTAGGATGTGCTGGGTTTTTTTTTCCTGTAAATTCTCGAATGGCTTTTAGAAAAACTTTATTTAGTAAACACATCTTGAGGTTCAGAACCATAGACGCAGGATACGGCTGCCAGCAATAAACAAGGTCGGTTTTGAAAATTCTAGTTTAAAAGCAAAGGTAAAAATGTTTTATTATAATGTTTTTTTAAGTTGAAAGGCACCTGCAATTGAGTTCAAGCAAAAGACAATGATAAATTAATAAAAAAAAATTGCCTTCTCATTGATCCAGATAGAGAGAAAAAAAAACATTGCTCCAGCAGGGAGCAAAAAAATACAAATAGTTAACATTCAAACTGAATGGCACCGCAATGCATGATGCATGCCTTTTTCGCAACACATGTGAATTGGGCTTAAAGGGTCACTAAAGGAAAAAAAAATGTTTAGCCAAATAGCTTCCTTTACCTTACTGCAGTCCTGGTTTCATGTCCTCATTGTTCGTTTTTGCTCTGATGTTGCTGTAATTCTTCTCTGTTCTGGACACTTCCTGGTTGTCTGTTTCCTGATCACCACAGTACTGGGAGATTCTAGTTTCATTTTCCAAACCATCACTGCTCTATGGCTCTGTCTAGCACAGAGGCAGGATAACATGCAAAAACGAAACTCGAGGTACATTATATGATTGATTTTTATCTATTTTTAATCAATTTTAAAGGAATCAGTTAACTATTATGTCTCTATACCCTGTAAACAGTCATTTCAGCAAAACATTTTTTTTTCCTTTACAACTCCTTTAAAGAATCCTTTTCATATGATGGTCTTTTCCAACCTAATTGCTGTGAAGGTAGTCCTCTCTCGACTGCACAAAGTTAATTTCGGAATAAATGCATAGCAAAAAGTATCACTGTTAAACAAATAAAAGTATTTTTATTTTTAGGTATGTTGGAGAACTGATTTCAGACTCTGAAGCAGACGTGCGTGAAGATGACACCTTCCTGTTCGATTTGGATAACAAAGTAAGCATTTTGGCTGCCATGTTTCTGTATATATGCATAAACTCCTGAAAATCAAATACATTTAGTCA
Source organism: Rana temporaria (assembly GCF_905171775.1). Lineage (NCBI taxonomy): Eukaryota > Metazoa > Chordata > Amphibia > Anura > Ranidae > Rana > Rana temporaria. Next base: position 115,134,677 of record NC_053497.1, read on the forward strand.
ACTGTGTATCACTGTGTATTATTATACAGGATTTATATAGCGACAACAGCTTACACAGCGCTTTACAATTTGAAGTTGGACAGTACAATTACAATTTAATACAGAAGGAGTAGGAGGACCCTGCCCATGGACCTTACAATCTAAAGGAAGGGGAAGGTGGTACAAAATGTAATGGCTGCAGGGGATGATCTGATGAAGTACAGTTAAGTGGAAGTGGCTTCCCTGAATAAGTGCGTTTTCAGGGATCGCCTAAAGGCAGACGGGGTAGGAGCTGACCAAACATACTGGAGCAGGGAGTTCCAGTGGATGGGAGAGGCTCTGTAGAAGTCCTGAAGGCTATAACATGGGAGTTAAAGAGCAGGAGAACCATTTGGGCGATATCTGCAGATGAGGTTGGTGATGTAGCACACTTTTGTTTGTCTAAGAAACAATTAGGGGGGGGGATCTGTATTCATACAATTCAAGCCACTCTACTAGAGAACAGGGGCAGAGAATAATTCATCTCATTAACACAACACAGAGAAAAAGAGGGAATTCAAATGCTGAAGACCGATTCCTAAATGACGGTAAGCATTTCAGGAGGGCTGAAAGTCTTGCTTAAAGCGGATGTGCCACGGTAAAAAAATATTAAAAGCCAGCAGCTACAAATACTGCAGCTGCTGACTTTTAATATGAGGACACTTACCTGTCCTGGAGTCCAGCGCCGATCGCAGCAGAGCACGAGCGATCGCTCGTCTCTCTGCTGCTCCCCCCGCCATCCACGCTCAGGGAACCAGGAAGTGAAGCGCTGTGGCTTCACTGCCCGGTTCCCTACGGCGCATGCGCGAGTCGCGCCGTGCCAGCCAATTGGCTCCCGCTGTGTGCTGGGAGCCGAGTGTTTCCAGCACACAATGGGGGGGGAGACGGGATGTGACGGAATGCCCGTCTTTTGCCCGTGAATGCCGGGCCGGAAGTGGGTGCAAATACCTGTCTTTAGACAGGTATCTGCACCCCCCTCCCCCCTGAAAGGTGTCAAATGTGACACCGGAGGGGGGGAGGGTTCCGATCAGCGGGACTCCACTTTAGGGTGGAGAACCGCTTTAATATAACACGCAACCCGATGGGGAACAGGATGTTTTATAGCTCTGCCTGTTGGAAATTAGTCTGATTGGGAACATGAGGCATGAGAGTTTACTGTCTAATAGAGAACAAAAGTAGAAAGTTCCTGCTTATAGTACAATCTACTTTGGACAAGGTGACATGAGACTCCTGCTTACTATACAATCCAGATCAGGACGTATCAGGGTTTTGCTCACTATACAGTCTAAACCAGACCAGGAAGTATGAGGGTCTTTGGTATACAATCTAATAGGGATCAGGAGGTATGACGGCCCTTGTCATCTATACAGTCTGATTGTGACCAAAAGGTATGAGGTTTCTGGTTTATTACAGTATCTCACAAAAGTGAGTACATCCCTCACATTTATGTAAATATTGTACTCTATCTTTTAATGCAACAACACTGAAGAAATTACACTTTTCTACAATGTAAAGTAGTGAGTGTACAGCTTGTATAACAGTGTAAATGTGCTGTCCCCTCAAAATAATGCAACACCCAGCCGTTAATGTCTAAACCGCTGGCAACAAAAGTGAGTACACCCCTAAATTAAAATGTCCAAATTGGGCCCATTAGCCATTTTCCCTCCCAGGTGTCGTGTGACTCGTTAGTGTTACAAGGTCTAAGGTGTAAATGGGGAGCAGTTATGTTAAATTTGGTGTTATCGCTCGCACTCTCTCATACTGGTCACTGGAAGTTCAACATGGCACCTCATAGCAAAGAGCTCTCTGAGGATCTGAAAAAAAAGAATTGTTGCTCTACATAAAGATGGCCTAGGCTATAAGAAGATTGCCAAGACCCTGAAACTGAGCTGCAGCACGGTGGCCAAGACCATACAGCGGTTTAACAAGACAGGTTCCACTCGGAACGGGCCTCGCCATGGTCGACCAAAGGAGTTGAGTGCACGTGCTCAGCGTCATATCCAGAGGTTGTGTTTGGGAAATAGACTTATGAGTGCTGACAAAATTTCTGCAGAGGTTGAAGGAGTGGGGGCGTGCTACAGTTAATTGAGGGACCCATGAATGACATCATGTACTGTGACATACTGAAGAAAAGCATGATCCACTCACTTCGGAGACTGGGCCGCAGGGCAGTATTCCAACATAACGACCCCAAACACACCTCTAAGGCCTCATTCACACTTCGGGCTGTTCGGGTCCATCTGTCATGGACCTGAACGGCCGCTCCATGCATCGCTATGGAGCGTCGGATGTCAGCGGAGACATGTCCGCTGACATCCGACCAGCTAAAAACCGACGTATGGGGGCCACGTCCCCATCCGTCCATGCGGATCGGATAGGATCTGATGACATGCTGTCCGTTTTCATCAGATCGCTCCATAGGGAGACAGCGGTGCCCGACAAGCCCCTCCCCGCTCAGTGAGCAGAGGAGCTTGTCATCCGTCGGCTCAGCAGAGATCTGCGGACTGATTTCCCGCTGAGCCGACGGAGTCCACCAAATGTGAATGAGGCCTAAGACGAACACTGCCTTGCTAAAGAAACTGAGGTTAAAGGTGATGGACTGGACAAGCATGTCTCCAGCTGTAAACCCTATTGAGCATCTGTGGGGCATCCTCAAATTGAAGGTGGAGGAGCGCAAGGTCTCTAACATCCACCAGCTCTGTGATGTGGTATAGTGAGTAAACACAAGGGAAATGCAGGACGATGGGAAGGATGGCAGATACAGCAGATGCACTGGTGACACATTAACATCAATATTTCATGATTGTTGCATTTTTTCTACTGAATCTCACATTGTCAATTTCAAAGGATCAAGACCAAGATCTTTCCAGTCATAGCTCCAGATTTTGCATCCTGTAATCCTGATAATGTGAAAAGCTAGTGAATTCCCCACATGTCTTTTGGTAGGCTGTATTCATTCTTTCCACCAGTTGAGTAGAACAACATTTGACCTATAAGCACCATCAAAGGTCAGGTCTTTGCACTGTCTATTATTTTTCAGTGCCCTTTTCCTAATCGTTTGTTTATTTGTAATTTTATATAAGGCGTTAAAGACATTGCTGCTCCCTCCAAAGATGAGGTTTACATTTAGTGTTGTCAGTGCTTCAAAGACCTACATTCAAACTTTTTTTGGACGTTTCCATGACATTGCTATCCAGTAAGGCAGCAATTCTTGTGGCCATCATTTCAACAAAGAGTTTAAGTGATCAGTGTTGTCCTGTAGGGCAGTGGTCATCAACCCTGTCCTCAGGGCCCACTAACAGGCCAGGTTTTATGTATTACCTTGGGGAGATGCAGACTAGAATACTGCAATCACTGAGCAGCAAATGATATCACCTATGGTGTATTTCAGTTATCTTGAAAACTTGGCCTGTTGGTGGGCCCTGAGGACAGGGTTGATGACCACTGTTTTAAGGAGTCCCATTTGATTTTACATAAACACCATAAGGTTGTTTTGAGACCAAGAACCTCCTTTTTTAACCAAAGTGATTTCTGCCTTCTACCTTAATAATATTGTGTGTCCAACACCAGTCCACCCTAAGGATGTGTCTCCTCATTGCCTGGATGTGATGAGGGCCTTCAATGTTTACCTTTTTTCACTGCTTCCTTTAGGTAGACCAATTCCCATTTTTATCAGAAAGTCCTTAAAGCAGTTCTCCAGCTTCCAGATCCGCTATTTTTAACAGGATTAACAGGTTGTTGTGCAGGCCTATGAATTGCAAAAAAAAAAAAAAATGCCTCCATTTTCTTTTAAAGCCCACTCCACTAGGGCATTGAGTGTTACCTGGGGTTTTAGTCGTCAAGCCTCTGTGTTTACAGATTTGTAAATCTGCGACTTGGTCTTCTGTACATACTTTCACCATACTTTCACCAGCAGATCCTAGTTTGTTCAAGAGGTTTTGCAAGCTGCTATTTAATGCCAGTGTTTTTTTTATTTGGATGTTTCTTGTTGGACTGTTTCGCCTATGTTGTCTTGAGTGCATTCGCCCCTCAGTTTGCTGCTTTTAGACATTCGTGGGTTTCTTTCTGTCAAGCTGTGTCTATTTAATGAATGAGAGAGAAGATAGGATTTTTATACTCGCCATGAAAGGGATTCTAAAGATGTGCGCAAGAGCAGCTGCCCTCTGGGGTTTCTGCCTCCTCCTTGGCTGAGAGACAGCAGCCATTGGCTACCGCTGCTGTCAATCACAGCCAGGGGCAGAGCTGAGCTCCTGCATGCACGAGTGCCCCCATAGCAGGTGTAATAATGCATTGTAATGGGGAAACTTGGAGAAAAGGAGGAGCCAGAAGCCTTTACTTTTTAATATCACTTAAAATTATTGAAGTCCATTGAAGGACACAGCTCCCTCCCCTCATATTCTCATGTCCTTTTTTAACTGATTGCTACAGCTGTGCAGGATTGGTGTGGAGTGAGTATAGCCTCTAGGGGGTGACCTTAAGTTTATATGCCTATTTCTCCTGTAGGTAGCGGAATATATTTTTTATTATCAGGCTGTGTCTCAGTACAGTTTCCAGAATGGACTAAAGAACATATGCAGTATGTAACAGTCTACTTTCACTGTTTCCTGTTGCAGGAGCCACTGTGCTGTCTGCAGTTGGAGACTGGCTAGGAATTCTGCACTCTCCACTTTCTACACCTGACCGCTTTCCAGCAACTGCTTTAATCGAGCGGCACTGGCATCGGTCATCCATTAAAGATCATTATAAACGTGCCCAGAAGGCAGCTCCAGCTCCTTTAATGCATCTTTCTGCTCGCGGCCCCGACAGGGCTGAAATTAGCAGTGATAATTAAAGTTGGCTTGTAGAGTTGAAGAAAGGAGCCCCCTCTCCTTCCCTCCCTCTCTATTCTCCCTATTCCCCGGGATATGAAGAAAACGCACAGCTCCTCCTCACGGTGCTGGCCTCATTCTTGTCTACATGCTTTGTATCAGGTTCTGTGATGATCTATCTAAAGAAAAACCTTCATTTTGGCCTTAAAAAGATTTTGAGTGATCTTTGAAACTCTGGTTCTCAAAATCCTGCTTCACAGTTTTCTTCCACTTTTTATATGTTCTTTCAGAGTTGAGCAAAATTATTTGGTGTCATTTTAGTAGTATATTTGACATGTTTTTAGGTGTATTAAAGGAGACCACTGTCGAGAGAACCAGACTTTTTTTTTTTTTCTTTTTTTTTTTTTGTTCCTGAACATGTAAAACAAAAAGACCCAAATAATTAGGACAACATTGGCTGCTTGAGGCCGAACGTCTGTCACTGATTAGGTCAGGGAAAAGGGGAAGGGATTTTGGTGGGGACTTTTCACGGCACTGGTTGGACACGGTATAGTAAAAAGTAACAATTGTTTATTTGACATAAAACAGGTATCATAAAACAACATTTAAAGACAGTCCCCACATTGCACATCAGAAAGTTATAAACAAACTATGTCTGAATGTAAGGAGTCGATCGCCTCGACCGGTTTCGCGGTAGTGTACCGCTTCTTCAGGGGGGGGTTTATCTACAAGATATGCATAAAACATATAAATATACAAGCAAATTTATACAATAATTGTAAACATTATATAACATAATCCAAGCAGCACGCCATGTGGTGGAGCAGAGAACTCACCCAGACTGGTCAATTGATCGAGCCCGGTTGAAGCCTTCTTTGGCGCAAGGAGGGGGATATATTTATTTAGGACGGGCTCTATTAAAGGATAAGATTGATGAATTATATGCAGAAGAATGATCAATTAAATTGATGGGATAAGGGTCACCAGTGGGTGCGTGGGGGTAGTGTATCTCAGTGACAAGAGATAGGAAAATTGAGGAAATGGGAAAAGGGGGGGGGGGGAAGAGGGAAATTGTTGGAGGTGGGGGGAGAGAGACATGAAGGATAACAATCAAGTATAATGTAGATGAATAAGAGGGAAGAATAAGGGGGGTGAAAGAGAGGGGGAGGGGCAAAAAAAGGGGACGGAGTGAAGGAATGGGTAATGTGAATGGAAAAGGGGGGGGGAAGGAGGAAAGTGGGGGGGAAAAAAAGGGAAGGGGAGTGTATGTGGTAAGGTGATGGGGAGGGGGAATTGTGTTGGTGGTAATTGGGTAAAAGTAAGTGTGCGGGATAGGGAACGGATGGTGAAGGAAGGGGGGGGAGTAAAGAACAGGGGGCGGGAAAGAAAAGGGGGGGAGGGAAGAAAAGGGTAGAGTAATCCATTGGGAATGGGGGAGGGGGAGGGGAAAATAGGGGGGGAGAGGGGGAGGGGAAAGAAAGGGGGAGAGTTGTGAGGTGATAAATAATAATTGTGGGTACGTACAGAGTAACCAGAGTGAGGGTGGGAGGTGAAGTGTTGTGGGAAGGTGGGGGAGGTATCAAGGAAAACCAAGGATGAGAGAAACCGATCACCAAGCAAACGGATAATAAGTAGACATCTCATGTTCTAGGTTAGTGACTCAAAGTACTGAAGCCAGACACATGCCAGTCACCTGTCATTTTCAGGAGGAGGACAGCAATGGCAGCCTCCACATTTTTCATGACAGGTCTCCCTTTAGTAAACCTGTCGTGAGCGAGATGTGCACTTTCATAAGTCGGACTTTAAAGGTGCTATAATGTCTACCTGCATGAAAAAACACACATCAAGACAAAATCGCAAGTTGTTTTTACAAATTCATATTAATAAAAGGTGGGTTGATAATCTCCAAAATGATAAAAACACTTTTAGTTGAATTTCACATAGTCAGCAGACCCCATACACCTTCCCCAGTATATAACTACATTGATGAACAAATATATTATGCTTATTCAATGACATATAGATGGATACAATCTAGGGAGGTGTAATATCCCGAAGCGTTTTGCAAGTTGAGCTTCTTCAGGGGTTCAAGGGGTGCAGAGTAATGTCTATTGTCCAAGACAAAAAATGATTTTGTGTATGGTTGAGGACCCACAGAAAACTGACACAAGGGAAGGGTGACAAGCCAGACAAGGAGACTCCCCGACAGTCCTGAGAGAGGATGCAAGTCATTCCACCCATAATTCAGTATTATCTCCACTATATACAGTGGATATAAAAAGTCTACACACCTTTGTTAAAAAGTCAGGTTTCTGTGATGTAAATGAATGAGACAAAGATAAATAATTTCAGAACTTTTTCCACCTTTAATGTGACCTATAAACTCTACAACTCAGTTGAACAACAAACTGAAATGTTGTAGGTGAAGGGAAGTAAAAAAAAAAAAACTAAAACAATATGGTTGCATAAGTGTGCACACCCATAAACTAATACTTTTGTCTTTGTACTTTCATAATTCGTTAACACAAATCATATCTTTCGCCTTGCAGCTTTTTTCTGCATTGTCAAATATTTAAAGGATATGTTCACCTTTTAACAAAAAATAATAAATGCAAATTTTTTTGCATGTAAAAAAATGTGCAGAGGATGGACCCACTAGTATAGGAATTGATGTCTCTTTACTATTTTTTTGTTTTGGAAGTCTGTAGAGCATTGCCCAGTGATCAGCAGATCTCTGGTACCATGCAGGAATCCTGCAGACCTGTCAGTATATCTGTTTGCTCGTACCCCGTACTACCACAGAGCCCAACCGCGCCATGGCAGTGCACCTGGAGAAGATGCCCCGCCTGCTGTGACAGGGTGGGGGGGGGGGGGCTGCAGTTGCGAGAACATGTTACATGTTCTACCCTAAATGCGGGTAGAAGAACATGTAACATGTTCCAAAAGGTGAACTTATTTTTTAAACAGGGCAAATAGCCAATGTAAAAAAATCGGATTTGTTTTCATTTGTGATTTTGCTTTATTGTGACAGTCCTGTTGAACCTGAATTTACTGGCCTTCTATGTAAGTTTGTATCTGTATCAAAATATTTCACATATTTAGTGTTGTGATTTCTTTAGCTGCTTTACATTATAAACTGTCACGGATATTGGGATGTTAACAGTGAATCATTCAGGCCTGGCGTCTGGCATTAGCACAGCATTCGGGGTTAAGAGCAGCAGCCAGCGTTACCAGCACCACTAAAGTAATTTAAGGCCATGTGATTTCCAGCACTGCTCCTTCCTGTTACTGATAATGTGATTAATCTTGTAAGGCCTATAAAGAAAGTTTCTACCACTTGCACTGTTCAAGAGCCCATTCCTGGAGTGCTGCATAACTCGGAAGATGTTTATTCCCTGTTTCTACTTCCCTCTGAAGGATGGGAAGATCTTTTAAAAAAGAACAGTACACTGTTTAGTTTGAAACTGATAAAATATGAGCTTTATCTCAGAAGTAAAAAAAAGAATAATTTGGTAGATTTTCCTACCTCAAAGGGCGAATGTATAGGGACATTAGAGATCAATTAGGGTCATTCTGAGGCCAGTGTGCTATGTGATGTCAGTGCATGTCAAACGCATCACGGATGTGTCAAATTGCTTTCAAGTTCCCCATTTACATTAACTCTAAATTTCATATGCATGTGGAAGAAATTAAAATGTTACTATTTGTGTGCAGCTAAGCCGCCTCCTCAGCATGTTATCTATGTCAATATGTCAATAGTGGGGACAGGCACAGCACTCCTTCCACTGATTAGGAATATGACAGTTGTCCCTGCTGACTTGATCTTTGTGAGTCTAGGCTCAAGAGCGATCTTCCCCAGTCTGACTGTCTACTACATCATGCTTCAATGACTTGATTGGCTGCAAGCTTGTTGCTAGCCAGGGGCTTCCTAGGTAGAGTAGCAAGCATTAGGATGACGGACCCAGGGGCTAAACAAATTAATTCTAAAGCCGTGTACACGCGATCGGTTTGTCTGATGAAAATAGACCGATGGACCGTTTTCATCTGACAAACCGATCGTGTGTGGGCCCCATCGGTTTGTTTTCCATCGGTGAAAAAAAAATAGAACACATTTTAGAAATTTCCTATGGATAAAAAAAGCGATAGAAAAAAACAATCGTCTGTGTGGAAGTCCATCGGTCAAAAATTCACGCATTCTCAGAATCAAGTCGACGTATGCTCGGAAGCATTGAACTTCATTTTTCTCAGCACGTCGTAGTGTTTTACATCACCGCGTTTGGACACGGTCGGATTTTTGACCAATGGTGTGTAGGCAAGACTGATGAATGTCAGCTTCATCGGATATCTGATGAAAAAATCCATCGGATTAGATTCCATCAGATATCCGATCGTGTACAGGGCTTTAGTGTCTGGTTTTAGGAGCAACTTTGACTTTACAGTCCCAAGGTCCCTTTTTCACATTTACAGCTTGTAACTTAAGCTGGATACACACAGACCAAAATTCATCTGGTTCATCGGGAATCACTAGATCAGCTTCTATAAAATAGGACCTGCTGGAAAACCCCCTTTTGATCCGTGGCTTACAACCAATCGTCTGCAGCCCTGATCAGCGTATTCTGAAGCCACCGAGTCCTGGCTGTCAAAATGAAATATCCTAGCAGAGAGATTCCTGCATCCACTTTGTGTGGATACAGGAATGTTGGTTTTTGTTTGTTCAGCCTACTGGCAGGACGGGGGAAAAAAAAACGGTGTGTGCCCAGCTTTAGTTCCCTAATTTAATTTTAACGTTCTCATTGATCGCTCAGCTCACAGTAGCTTCTGGAGAGACTATCCATGCATAGGTAGAGTGTTTTTCTCCTCAGCCCTGCCCTCATATTACCAAATTAATGTTGATATCTAAATTAAATGTATGGGGTCTTATGTCTGCTTCCTGGTAGATATCTAAACTCTATATCGCTTCCAGAACACTTCCCTCAGTGCTTGTAATAATAGGCAGTCAGATGTAGTCTTGGATTTTGTTATCCCTAGCAGAATCACACAAAATCTGTCGCTTACTAAATGTGGCCTTACACTTGGAATTTTTATTTAAATAATATTTTTTTTTTACAGGACGGTGAGGTTTACTGTATCGATGCTCGATTTTATGGAAACATTAGTCGCTTCATCAACCATCTCTGTGACTCCAACCTTCTTCCTGTCCGTGTATTCATGTCCCACCAAGACCTGCGTTTCCCGCGGATCGCCTTGTTCAGCAGTCGACACATCTGTTCCGGAGAGGAGATTGGGTGAGTATCTTGTGATAAAATCAAGCATGAGCCGGCAACATGTTTGACTCTAGGTAGTCAAATGTGGTTAATTATATTGTCAGTTGAGTCTGTCGCACCCAACTCTCCTACAATCTAAAGTACTCTCACTGCCATGGCAGTCGGCAGACATGACGCAGTAGAGTAAACTGGCCATATACTGTTGTATCTCTCTTAAATCAATAGAATCTTCGCTGCCAGCTTTTCTATTCATTGCAGCACCCACAGCTGACTAAATACCCGAACAGTAACTACATCTGATAGGATGCAGTCACTGTTTCCAGTCAGCTCAGTCTGTTTTTAAAAAGATACTGTTGAGCTGTGATGTGTTGTCAGGGCAATCCACGGCTTGAAACCCAGCCAAAAGAGCAGGAATCGGCCAAAATTCAAGATGTATATGGCAAGCTTAAGCCTGAAATGAGACTCCCAGTGTGTAATACAGTGAGGAGGGAAAAAGGTATTTGATCCCCAGCTGTTTTTTTATGTTTTCCCACTGACAAAGAAATGATCAGTCTATCATTTTAATGGTAGGTTTATTTTAACAGTGAAAGACAGAATAACAAAAAACAGAAAAACGCATTTTAAAAAGTTATAAATTGATTTGCATTTTAATGAGTGAAATGGGCCTTTTACCCCTTCGCAAAACATCACTTAGTACTTGGTAGCAAAACCCTTGTTGGCAATCAGGTCAGATGTTTCTTGTAGTTGGCCTCCAGGTTTGCACACATCTCAGGAGGGATTTTGTCCCACTCCTCTTTGCAGATCTTTTCCAAGTCATGAAGGTTTTTTGAGGCTGACGTTTGGTAACTCAAACGGTCAGATTTTCTATGGGTTTAAGGTCTGAAGATTGGCTAGGCCACACCAGGACCTTAATGTGCTTCTTTTTGAGCCACTTCTTTGTTGCCTTGGCCATGAGTTTTGGGTCATTATCATGCTGGAATACCCATCTACGACCCGCTTATAATGCCCCTGCTGAGGGAAGAAAGTTCCTATCCAAGATTTGATGATACATGGCCCCGTCCATCGTCTCTTTTGATGGGTTGAAGTTTCCCTGTCCCCTTAGCAGAAAAACGCCCCCAAATCATAATGTTTCCACCTCCATGTTTGATGGTGGGGATGGTGTTTTTGGGGTCATAGGCAGCATTTTCCTCCTCCAAACACAGTGAATTGAGTTGATGCCAAAGAGCTTGAGTTTGGTCTCATCTGACCACAACACTTTCACCCAGTTCTCCTCTGAATCATTCAGATGTTCTTTTGCAAACTGTACATGTGCTTTCTTGAACAGGGAAACCTTGTGGGTGCTGTAGGATTTCAGTCCTTCACAGCGTAGTGTGTTACCAATTGTTTTCTTGATGACTATGGTCCCAACTGCCTTGAGATCATTGACCAGATTCTCCTGTGTAGTTCTGGGCTGATTCCTTACCGTTCTCATGATCGTTGAAATTCCACGAGGTGAGATCTTGCATGGAGCCCCAGACTGAGGGAGATTGACAGTTATTTTGTGTTTCTTCCATTTGCGAATAATTTCACCAACTGTTGTCACCCTCTCACCAAGATGCTTGGTGTTGGTCTTGTAGCCCATTCCAGCCTTGTGTAGGTCTACAATCTTGTCCCTGACATCCTTGGACAACTCTTTGGACTTGGCCATGGTGGAAAGATTGAAACTTGATCTCTTTCTTCTGTGGACAGGTATCTTTTATACAGGCAACAAGCTGAGATTAGGAGCACTTTCTTTACGCGAGTGCTCCTAATCTCAGCTCATTACTTGTATAGGAAGGCACCTAGGAGCCAGAAATATTGCGGATTGATAGCGGATCAAATACTTATTTCACTTATTAAAATGCAAATCAATTCATAACTTTTTTGAAATGCGTTTTGCTAGATTTTTTTGTTCTTTCTCTCACTGTTAAAATAAGCCTATCATTAAAATTATAGACTGATCATTTGTCAGTGGGCAAATGTACAAAATCAGCAGGGGATCAAATACTTTTTGCCCTCACTGTAAAACATTCATTATTGCAAGAACAAATACTTCATCTACATTCCATAGTACTTCTACATTCCCTAGCCTGTTCTGACCAGCACTCTTTTTTCCCTCCTACCTTATCTAGAAGTGCTTCTTTTGGTGACTAAAAACGGCAACAATGACTACTTGTCTGTCCTCTAGTCAGACTTATCCTTATTCCCTGTCCTGGTCACATTGGTTGCTGGGAGTGAAAACCTCTGCATCCAGGACACAACCCGCAAATAAATAAATAAATCAGCAACTCTTGACCGAAAACTAGAGGTAAAAAAGGTTTTGTCATGACATTTCACCTTAGCATGAAAAAGAACAGTAGGCTAATGAAGTGCATTATATTCTCTCTTTGTCACCAGAGATCTCTAGTAAAGTTTGTGAACCTATCTCTGCAAAAACCTCTGTAAGCAGCCAGAATTGGTTATTAGCCCCGATAACCAGCCAGTTGCAGAGCAGTTCTGGAGTGCAGATTTTCCCCAAAGATCTCTGGATTGGGGGCACAGTATTATTATGAGTGACAATACACTTACTTTCATCCTGGAGCTCTTCTTTTAATTTTTTTCATTAATAAGTACCAGAGCAGTCTGGGTCCTTAGTCCATAAAAAAAAAAAAGCCTAATAATTTGCTAATGTAGATCTCTCACCACACTAAAGTGTGCCCCATGTTACCACACCAATCCTCCGGGCACACAGGAAGGAAAATGTAATTATAAATCCAAAAGTATGCTGCCACTAGTGACTTCATGAAACATCCAAGCTTTTATTAAATCTCATTAAAATAGAGAAGGCTCTGGCAGCAGTATTAAACACACCGGGATGCCGTTAGATGGCGATGGTACAGATAGATCTGTTACAATCCTCAAATTCAAAGCGATTCCATGTGCCGAGAAAACGTTTCTGTTCATAAAGCCAAAGGCAACATAAACGTGTACAAGACTTATCTGCTTTACCGGCTAAGTCACTTTATACTCGCTAGTACCAACACTTCAGGTAGTGACAGAGCTTGCCCACCCCCTCCTGCCTTGGACATATTCCTATTGGCCACAAGGCAGCCCTTCCCGAGTGACGAACTGATAGGAATGTGAGTCTGGAAGTGGTGTGGACTTGCTTCCTCTTGGCTGTAGCAGTAGGAAATGAGATCTACTGAAGGTGTATTTAACATTTAGCTGCCTGGAGGTAATGCCGGTTTGTTTTTTTTCCATTTATTTATTTTAAGTCTATACTGTTTTTAGTAAAAAATATTTCTTTGGATAGTAGTTGCACTGAAAAATTCTTAAAAATATTTTTATATATGTGAAGCCAATCACATTCTTGTATATATTTAAGTCTATATACTTTTGAATTTTTGCTTTTTTTTTTTGACTGATATTTTTATTTATTTTTTCCTTTCTGCAGGTTTGATTATGGGGACCGTTTCTGGGACATTAAAGGCAAACTGTTCAGCTGCCGCTGTGGCTCTCCCAAATGCAAACACTCTTTGCTGAAACCTGCCCCACCATGCCAGCCTGCCACCCCAGCTGAGGCACCACAAGAAAATGGGCTGCCTGACACCAGCTCCTCTGGCCTGCTCAGCCACTCTTGAGAAAAATTTGGACCTATTCCTTTTTTTATTTTACTGTTTTTTGCCAAGTTTAATATAGCGCTAAAAATCTGGATCCTGGGTTTCTGACAGGCAGGGGTTGTTCTGACAAGTGCATGTCTGGCCAAATATTTTTTTTTTTAATAGGATGGAGAAGGATTAGAACCCCTCTTCGCCCCCCCCCCACACTATTTGTGTGTTTGTTGCACAGGTACACCAGATGGCAGTTAAACGTGACAGAGGTTCTAGCCCTTCCTTGCTATAATGGGAAGAAGAAAAAAAAAAAGTTTTGGCTGGACACATACACTTGAAATCATCTGCTCTTTTTACAGTCTTTTGTAATGGGGAGCTTAACAACACTAACAAAGATGCTTCCTAGAATCCATTTTATCTTTTCTGATTCAAAGCCGTTGCAAATTGTGGTGAATCTCTCTCCTGCCTCAGAGACCCAAAGCGCAGCTTTGGGAGTGAACAGGCAAAAGTATTTCTGCCCCTCCAGGGGAGCAACTGTATTAATTCGCTCTGTCACTCACACACAGTTCAAGCAAACAGTTATTGCGTTAATGTTCCCTGTGTTCAGAGTGTCCTACCACAAAAGCAGAGACTGACCAGTAAGAGACATTTTGCATCCCAGACAGCTCTACTCTTAGCTCCTTGATGAATAAGTATACCTGGGCAACACACAGGGACACTTGGCTCGTTTCAGATCAAAAGTTATTTAAGCTGAGTGGCTACCTATATACAGGGCTTATTTTCGTGCTTGGGGCATTACTACCTTAAAGGATTTGATTGGCTGCTTTGAAGAACAACATCACTGGAGATCTGCAGCTTATTTATACCTAGCATAAGAGGTGTTTGAATAATCCCTCTAGCTGGTGTCTTAGTGTAGATACAGTAGGCCAAGGAAAGTCTTTTTCTTGACCCTCATTAATTTGGAATTTTTTTATATTTATGTAATTTTTAGCCATCGTAGATGCCCTGTAGCTTTTAACAGCCCCAGGGACTCTTTCAGGCACAGTGAAATCTTGCAACCCCACCAAAGTCATGAAACACGAAGCCAAATTCAGTGAAAATTAAGGCAAATAATTTCAAATAAAAAGCTTGAGTTAGTTTGTGTCTTCCTATTTTTGGAAGTGGAAATACTCTTCTTAGCGCCAGTATCCTTTGGCACCTTGAAGATGTCCGTGCGGACTGCTGGTCATATTTTGCATGATGTCATTGCAGGTTTGCATCAAAATGCAATATTTAGATGTCACCTCGGTCCCAAACCCTTGGTGCCATGAATTTGGAATGGGTTCGACTTCAAAGACTTCCCCTTTCTATCCAAAGATTCCATTTGTTTGGCTGGGGTTGGGTTTAAAGCACATTGTCAGCAACCCCAAAAGTTCCTCAGCTCAGCTGGCAGCAGGAGTGATAGATGACCTTGTTCAGAGGACAGCATGATGGCTCTTCCAGGCTTTAAGCCCTTTTCTATTGAAAGTAAGGGAAATTGTAACATAAGTGGTAGATTTGCATCAAACTAGGCAGACGGTAGTAATAATAATGGTGTTTTCTGAAGCTGGTCTCTTTGTCATGTACCCCGTTCTCCTCATAACCAGTGAGATGGTTCCTGGGGGTAATGAAGCAGGAATGGCACAGTAAACGCACAGTTGCCTTTTATTTGCTTTGATTGGTTGACCGCCAACAAAATGCCACAGGTTAGTCACATTATACAGCAATTGAGGTTTCCCTGGCTTCATGTACCTGCAATGTCTTACTGAGGACAAGGGTGCTCCATCTGGTTGTTAGTTGGCAAGGCTTCTGCCAACCAACCTGAATTCACAAACCATTAGCATTAGTGAATAAAAGACCCCTTCCGCCCTTCGCTGCATTCAACAACCTCTGTAAAACAATGTTCGTAAATTTCACAGGAAAAGCAAGTTTAATATTAATCATTTCAAGAAAAATAAAAAATAAATGACTTGTTTGAGAATAGTTCAGGACACCTGTAATTCAAGCATCTTCAAACATAGTTGTCTGTGCAGATATTATAAAAAAAAATATTTTTTGTCTCTTAATGGTCTGCTCATGAAAACTACGGTCACACCCTACTCTTTCTGTTAGGTGGACCAGTATCATGAATTGTGTTTTTTTTTTTTTTTTTTTAAGTAAACCACTTATGTGCAAAATGTTGACCTTTGAGGCCACCCTGCCAAGCTGGAACTTAACCATTGCAGTTTCCATGGACCTGCCACTGCCCGTCAGTTGGAAAAAGACTTCTACCAATGGCCAACGGGACATGTGTTTTCAATGTAATCCATAGATGAATTCCTACAGAGTCTTTTTACAGCAAACAGTTTTGACAGTAACAGAGGAAAATAAAAAAGGTGCTGAAACAACTGATTTATATACTGGACAGATTATTGTACCATAAAATATCTGATATTAGGTTGAACTACCAGAAGAAATACCTTCCTTTTTTCTTTTCTTTTTTTTTTTTTAAGAAAGACAAATTGTTCTAGTACTATAGTGTGAATATATATTTTTTTTTTTTGTATTTTATTTGTTTTATTTCCTCGTTTTGGTTTTCCGGTTATTTTAAAAAATAAAAAGGCTGCCATTTTTCCAGTGGATTTTAATTTGTAATTTTTTTAATTTGTTTTTGGTGCAGCCACTGTTGTGGTCTTTTTTTCTGTCCGTCTTTTTTTTTTTTTTTTTTTTTCCCACTCCATCCTCTATTCCCCCTTCCCCCAATTCCCTTGGACCATTGCTAGTCTTCACCCTTGATTTCCTGTTTTTGTTTTTGGTAAAACAATAAAAAATGCTTTGAACCTTTGTGTTGCTGTTTTATCTCTTTAAAGTTTGTTGAAAGGGGATGTGTTATTTCTCGTCCTAATAATGTGGCTTTAAAGGCAGCCACACAGCCTTACCATACACATACGGTAGATAGAATGTGGACATTAGTTTCCACAACCAGGGAAACAATCACGTTTTGTAGAGAGTTGGGCTGTCAATATCTTAAAGGAGTGGCCGCCACTCACTTTAAATTTTGGGGGTCTTTTGTTTTTTTTAAAGGTAAAGTGACATTTATCTTTAAAGCGGGGGTTCACCCAAAATAATTTTTTTTAACATTACATTCAGCCGAGTTGTCCTAATGACAATCGGCTGTTTTTTGTTTTTCCCCCCGTACATACCTTTATTTCACCGTCGCTTCCGGGTATGTCTTCTCCGGGACTGGGCGTTCCTATCGAACGTCGGTGCGGCTTTATACGGCGCCTGTGCACCAACGTTCGGCTTCTTTCGGCAACTCGTGACGCGTAGCATGCAACGGTCGGAAAGGCTGTCAATCAGATAGGAACGCCCAGTCCTGCAGAAGACATACCCGGAAGCGGTGGTGAAAATAGGGTATGTACGGGGGAAAAAAAACAGCTGATTGTCATTAGGACAACTCGGCTGAATGTAATGTTAAAAATTGATTTTTTTGGGTGAACCTCCACTTTAAGATCTGTGTTTTGTTAAGTTTACTCGGCAAGTTCTGTGATCATGATGTATAGTAAACTTCTGGCCCTGCCTTGTGACGAGGTGTGTGATGCACAAAACTAGCTGAACAAAATTACATTTAGTAACTGCTCAATAATCATGCGCATGCCAAATTTCTGCGTTGGGGTCTAACAGATGTAAAGTGGACCCAACATCCAATGAATTTATTCATGCTAGGGGTTTACATGTTAAGTAATGTGAAAGTGTAACACTTTCCAGTTATGGACCACTTAAGGACCCCCTCCTGCACGTATACGTCGGCAGAATGGCACGGCTGGGCACATGCACGTACAGGTACGTCCTGTACTAGAACCCAGCTGTGGGTCGTGGGCGCGCGCCCGCAACCCGGTCCGAAGCTCCGAGTCTGGAGTCCCGCCATCGGTCCCCGGAGCTGAAGAACGGGGAGAGCCGTGTGTAAACACGGCTTCCCCGTTCTTCACTGTGGTGGCAGCATCAATCGTGTCATCCCATTTATACTGGGACATAATCGATGACGTCACACCTACAGCCACACCCCCCTACAGTTGTAAACACACTTCAGGGAACACATAACCCCCATCAGTGCCCCCTTGTGGTTAACTCCCAAACTGCAATTGTAATTTTCACAATAAACAATGCATTTTAAATGCGTATCGGCCTAAACTGAGATTTTTTTTATATATATATTTTTGGGGGATATTTATTATAGCAAAAAGTAAAAAATATTGCATTTTTTTTCAAAATTGTCGCTCTATTTTTGTTTATAGCGCAAAAAATAAAAACCGCAGAGGTGATCAAATACCACCAAAAGAAAGCTCTATTTGTGGGCAAAAAAGGACGCCAATTTTGTTTGGGAGATACGTCAAACGACCGCACAATTGTCAGTTAAAGCGACACAATGCCGAATCGCGAAAAGGGGCAAGGTTCTTTTAGCTGCATTTTTGTCCGGGTCTTAAGTGGTTAATTACCCTAAACCTTCACCCTCTAACAATGCATTAATTTGCTTTTCTATCCAGAAGACTGGAGCCAGCTTTAAAGTGGTTGTATAGTACATTTTTGAACTTTTACCTACAGGTAAGCCTATAATAAGGCTTACCTGTAGGTAAAAAGAATATCTCCTAAACCTGTACGGTTTAGGAGATATTCCCCTTGCAATGTGTCGCTGACTTCAGCAGCGCATGCACATCGAGGATTCTCGGCTGAAAGCCCGGCAGACTTCGGACCTTGCCGGAAAGAAGTCTCCAGCGCACATGCACGGGAGTGACGACATCGGGGCTCCAGCCACTCACAGCGCTGGAGCCGCGATACCCGGAAGACACGCCAAGGCAAAATGTCATCTCCCTCGGCATGGACTGGGTGAGATACCGTACGCCTCATTCTAAGGTAAGTATTTCATAATGAGCTAATATGCGGTGCATACTAGCTCATTATGCCTTTTTGCCTTACAGGTATACCAAAAAAAAAAATTTCAGCGGGTAGACAACCGCTTTAAGGCATCATTCAACGTCAACATCTACTTCCTGGACTGAAATGCTCGCTCAGAGATGGACACGGTCATGTAAATCCTAGTGCAGGGGGTCTCCAAACTTTCTGAACAAAGGGCCAGTTTACGGTCTCTCAAACTTTAGGAGGGCCTGGACTGTGGTCATTGGGATTAGAGAAATCTCCTGACATCAGTGGGGAGAAAACTATGTCCCTTCTTTGATGAATTGTTCCCCATCATTGGTGTCATTGGGCCCCATTGTTGGTGTCGGGAGAAATTGTGTCCCTAACATTGGTGTCACTGAGAGAAATTGTTCCCCATAGTGGGTGTCATTGAGAGGAATTGTGCCTGTTCATGAGTGTCAGTGGGGGGGGGGGGGATTTGTGTCCCTTCATTGTTGTCACTAGAGGGGGGGAGAGAGATTATGACCCATTACTGTATTGGTATCGGGGATGAAATCGTGCCTCAAGGGCTGGTTAAAAGCAAGCAAAGGGCCACAGTTTTAAGACCACTGTCCTAGTGCTTTTGCAGTTTTTGGCTGTATTTACATATGTTTTACAGCGATCAGCCCCTGCTCCAACATTTTTTGGCTTGCTGCAAAGTTATGGTATACAGTCTGATCACTGGGGCAGATAGGACTAAGGAAATGATTCCTCCTGTTTGAATGTACTTTTCAGTACTGCTGCAAACAGATGAACCTAGCCTACACACAAAAGCACCTGGGTGCCCCATAATTTAGCCGAACCCCCATTTGTCTGGCAGTTTCACAGGTTTCTGCCTTGTGACCACTGCTCAGAGCAAAATTGACTGAACACCTCACCACTCTGCCTAAAAGCTAGACCTTGATGGCTCAGCTTGTACCACATGGTTCATTTGGGATGATGTCAAAGTGCCAACACCGGTGTCATTCTTATTAATGCTGTTGTTGTGGAACTATGTTCCTCTCTCAGAAGAGAAAGAGTAGGTGACCAGTGTTGGTATGCTTCTGGGCAGATAGTACAGATAAGCATATTAAAGGGTCACTAAAGGAAAAAAAATGTAAGCTAAATAGCGTCCTTTACCTTACTGCAGTCCTGGTTTCATGTCCTCATTGTTTGTTTTTGCTCTGATGTTGCTGTAATTGTTCTCTGTTCTGGACACTTCCTGGTTGTCTGTTTCCTGAGGACCGCAGTACTGGGAGATTCTAGTTTCGTTTTCCAAACCATCACTTCACTATGGCTCTATACAGCACAGAGGCAGGATAACATGCAAAAACGAAACTGAAACTACAGGTACATTATATCAGGGGTTAACAAATTTGCTTGGAATCTAGGAGCCAGCTAAAAAAGTTAGGAGCCAGAAAATGCGCCCCGTCGAGCTCGCGCGCAGAAGCGAACGCATATGTAAACGGTGTTCAAACCACACATGTGAGATATCGCCGCGATTGGTAGAGCGAGAGCAATAATTCTAGCCCTAGACCTCCTCTGTAACTCAAAACATGCAACCTGTAGATTTTTTTAAACGTTGCCTATGAAGATTTTAAAGGGTTAAAGTTTGTTGGCATTCCACAAGCGGACGCAATTTTGAAGCGTGACATGTTGGGTATGAATTTACTCGGCGTAACATTATCTTTCATAATATAAAAAAAAAATGTGGATAACTTTACTGTTGTCTTATTTTTTAATTAAAAAAAGTGTAATTTTTTCACAAAAAAAGTGCGCTTGTAAGACCGCTGCGCAAATACGGCGTGACAAAGTATTGCAACGATCGCCATTTTATTCTCTAGGGTGTTAGGATAAAAAATATATATAATGTTTGGGGGTTCTAATTAGAGGGAAGAAGATGGCAGTGAAAATAGTGAAAAATTACATTAGAATTGCTGTTTAACTTGTAATGCTTAACTTGTAATACCGACGGCTCATCACCAGATGGCGCCAGCTTGCACATCTGGTGGTAATAACTTGTAATACCAACGGCTCACCACCAGATGGCGCCAGCTCACAAAAAAAGTTTTTTTGCCCCCCTTCCAAGCCAAGTCGCCAGGACCCTATTTCTAGTCGCCATGGCGACCGGGATTTGTCGAGCCCTGCATTATATGATTGTGTTTTATCTATTTTTAATCGTTTTTAAAAGGAATCAGTTAACTACTATGTCTCTATACCCTGTAAACTGTCATTTGAGAAAAAAAAATGTTTTCCTTTACAACTCCTTTTAGGGTAATATAAAGAAAACCTAGAGAGTGCAACTTATGTTCTGAAAATGCTAGTTGTCTGGCAGTCATGGTAATACAGACTTAAAAGTGTCCGGGGGAAATTCTCGGGGAGCATGCTTATCATGAGTTCTGACTTCACTGGCTGCATACTTGCTTCAGGGGCTTAAAGTGGACATTCACATTTTGCTGTGCTAGCAGCTTCCCATCTTTATATGTTGGATTATATATCCTGAGCGTGAATCTGTCTAGCTTTTATTTCTTTTACAGAATTACACAACAAAAAAGGCTCGACGGTACTAGAGGGGTTCCTTCTTTCTACTCCTGTTCATTTCTGTGTCTCTTCCAGCTCAGAAAATCAAATCTGATTGTTCTGTTGCTGGGAATCTGAGGTGTAAAGGGAGCGCGGTGTATTCCTGGCGAGGACTGAGTCACGGCGGATTCACTGTGGCAGAGAACCAGCTTATGTTCCTTCCACTCACTGTGACCCATTAAAAGGTTTCAGTAGCTGCACCGCTAAAAGCTTTTCCAAAGTCTTTGCAGGAACGTGTCCCCAGGGCGCTGTTCCTGCCGTCTGCGCTGCGTCCATCATTGTCTGTAGGTATTTGCAGTTGGGGGGGGGGTAGAGAGGACTCTAGTATATAGAAGGGATAGAGGAGTTGTCCCTTGACAAGCACCAAGACAGAATAAAGTTGGGGGAGTCATGAAAATGACCAAAAGGTTCAGTCCATTCCAAGCTGATATTTCAGTTGTGCTGCTCACACACATTACAATTTGATTGTTTTTCCAACAACGATGTTGTAACGTACAGAGAAGACAGCCAATTTAATATAAAATGATGTGGCCATATATCACAAATGAGTGGGTTAAATCATTTTGTGCCGAATTGGATCTTTGAATTATCGGAAAGACACATCGGTTGATTTACTAAAACTTAAGCCCCATACACAATATTAGATTTTCTGCAGATTTACCAAAAGCACGTAGTGCAAGGACCTGCATACAAATTTAAACTCTCATGCCGTGTACACACGATCATTTTTCGGCATTGAAAAAAACGTAGTTTTTCAAAAATGTCATTTAAAATTATCGTGTGTGGGCTTCACATCATTTTTCAGGTTCTGAAAAACGACCAAAAAAAAAATTCGAACTTGCTGCATTTTTTAACGTTGTTTTAAACTGTCGTTTTTCGGTTTGTAAAAAATGATCGTGTGTGGGCTAAAACGACGTAAAAAACCTGCGCATGCTCAGAAGCAAGTTATGAGACGGGAGCGCTCGTTCTGGTAAAACTACCGTTCATAATGAAGTAAGCACATTCATCACGCTGTAACAGACAGAAAAGCGTGAATCGTCTTTTACTAACACAGAATCCGCTAAAGCAGCCCAAAGGCGAATGGAACTTCCCCTTCATAGTGCCGTCGTACGTGTTGTACGTCACCGCGCTTTGCTAGAGCATTTTTTTTTAAACGATGGTGTGTGGGCAACGTCGTTTTAATGATGTTTTTTTGACATGCTGAAAAACAAAGTTTTTTATCATGCTGAAAAATAATCGTGTGTATGCAGCATTAGGCCCCTTTTACACTGGGCGGATCAGTAATGATTCGCCTCCGTAAGCTCAGCGGGGATCGCTTTGTATATCCCCGCTGAGCCGTCGGATGACAGGGCGGTCTCCGCACACTGTGCAGGGACAGCCCTGTCTTTTCTCCGCTCTCCCCTATGGGGGGATCGGATGAACACAGACCGTATGTCCGTGTTCACCCGATCCGCTCTGCAGACGGAAGAAAAAATAGGATCTTCTTTCGTCTGCAAAATCGGATGTTTGCGGTGGCGGACGATTACGGGTGTCAGCGGATCTTCATCCGCTGACACCCGCAATCACATAGGGACCAATGTATGTCCCTTTTTCATCCGTAAACGGATGGATGAAAAAGCGGACATGCGGTCCGCACATGTGAAAGGGGCCTTAAGGTATGCCCTCATATTATATGGTTTTGGTAAATCTTAAGACAAAAATCTGCAGAAAATCTAATAGTGTGTATGGGAATAAGTGCGATATTTGGTGCAACTCTGCATAGAAACTGATCAGTTTCCATTTTTTTTTTGTCAAAGCTTAATTGAACAAAGAACTTAGAAGCTGATTGACTACCATGCACAGCTTTTGCTCTCTCCAGCTTTAGTAATTCAACCCCATACTTGGGGGGGATGTTTTCATTTAAATTATTCTGATCAGTCTGGGCAGAAAAATCTGATGGTGGGACAAGTAGATAGATCTAAATCAGGGGTGCCCAACCGCTTGCCTGCGACAGGATGGCAGGTCGGCAAACCTAGATCGCAGGTTCCTGACCGACCATTCCAAAGCATCAGTATTCTGAATGGAGGGAGCTCTGGAGGGAGCAGAGCCGCATAAGCTGATGCTTCCTGTAGAGCGTCATCTCCTGTCACAGGTTGAGTGATATCAAATGCCTGGGACAGCAACAGCCAGCAATACTACTAGTAAGGGAGATTCCTGAATGAAAGATTAGTATTTAACCGCTTGCTGACCGCCGCACGACTATTTACGTCGATCAGAATGGCACGGGCAGGCAGATTGGCGTACAGGTACGTCCCTTTAAATCTGCCGCCCAGCGGGCGTGCAAGCCTTAATGTTCCCGGGAGTCCCGCGATTGCGGTCGGCAAGGGCAGAACAGGGGAATGCCTTTCTAAACAAGGCATTCCCCTATTCTGCCTAGTGATACTGTCACTTCCTAGGGAACACTTAACCCCTGCAGCGTCACCTAGTGGTTAACCCATTCACTGTCAGTGTCATTTTTACAGTAACCAGTGCATTTTCATAGCACTGATCGCTGTAAAAATGACACTGGTCCCAAAATGGTGTCAAATTAGTCCGCAATAATGTCGTAGTCCCAATAAAAAACGCTAAACGCCGCCATAACTAGGATTTTTATATATATATATATATATATATATATATATATATATATATATAATTTTTTTTTTTTTTTTTTTTTTTTTTTTTTTGGGGGGGGGGGGGATATTTATTATAGCATAAAAGTAAAAAATATTGATTTTCTTTTAAAAATTGTTGCTTTATTTTTGTTTATAGCGCAAAAAATTAAAATCACAGAGGTGATCAAATAACAAAAGAAAGCTCTATTTGTGGGGAAAAAAAGACGTCAATTTTGTTTGGGAGCCACGTCGCACCATGCAATTGTCAGTTAAAGCGACACAGTGCCGAATTGCAAAACGTGGCCTGGTCTTTGACCACCAAAATGGTCCGGGGCTAAAGCGGTTAAGGTCAGTTTATATTTTAAATCTGTGTGTGTGTGTGTATATATATATATATATATATATATATATATATATATATATATAAATAAATATGGGCATTTCTCTACTGCAGTGGTTACTGAGCTGCTTTCAAACTGATTCTCTGGTGCACTGAGCCATAGACTTCTGTTATTACCTACGGGGTTTGTTGCACCACACCTGTAGCATTTAATAGAAGTCTATTGCAAAGTGCAGCTAACCTGCAAGAAAGCCACAGGTGCCCCTCCGTCTGATGGGATCAGAGGGCTCGTAGAGTAGACCGCTTATTGTGGCCCACGACTGGTTACCAAGTTGCTTAAGTGGCCCTCACTCTTCGAAAGGTTTGGTACCCCTGATATAAATAATTTAAAAGATTGTTTGATGTGCTATAACCAATCTTTCAATGTTGTTTTTTTTTTGCTCAGACAGTAAAGCCCCTTTCAAACAGGCGCCTTCCTTTTTGATCAGTTAAGGATCTATCTGCTAATCCCCCACTTTGCAGAGCGGGGCGATGACAGGTCCGTGTCCTCTGTTTATGCAGAGCAGACATGGACAGAGCCCGCTGTACTCAATAGGTGGCCATTGTACACCCGACTACCTCTGATCCGATTCACCTACCCGGAGGCCAGAGGAGCATGGATCCTCTTCCATTTTTTTTTTTTTATCAGATCTGAGGTAGGTGGGGTAAACTGGCACGTCCATTTTCTTCTGCCGGTTCCATTCACACCTAGGCAAATGGAATTGCAGCAAAATGTGGGACGCCTTTGTGATGCCATTACTTCTCAATAACACCCCAATCGTGACGCGAGTTTGCTGCAATAAATCACACTTCAATCACAGCAAAATCGCACTGTGATTGCAATACCCTTACTTCTCAATGGCACCCCAAACGCATCCCGCGTTTTGGAATCTCGGGCAGAATCCTGGCAATTCTGCCCACGATTCAAATCACAGAGGTGTAAATGGACTATCTGATCAGGTCTACCTGAGAAACTTATAGGTGGACCTGATCGAAACGGTCATGTAAATGGGGGAAAAATCAACTATACAGTAATTTATAAAATCGCTCCATTTATGGCGACAATAAAGGAGATCTAAATCTAAGGTGTTATGAATTTAAGGGCACAATACATTACTGTATATGCATTGCAGTTACGCATGGTAAACACACTTTACAATGTCATTTATTTTGAAAGACATCCCAAAACACCTGTACAGCAACGCACGTATTTGCATTGAAAACAATGCTGTGTGTCTGTTTTTGGCTGCATTGAGGTCTGATGGTAGCTTAAAGTATTACTAAACCCACAACAGTAAAATCAGTCTGTATACTCACTGTGGAACCTAAGTGGTTAATCCTCTGAATTGTGTTAAAAGGCTGTTTGATCCTGTCTTCTCTGATCCTTCCCTTCTTCCACTGACCCCAGAATATGTCCAGATAAGACAGAGTCTTTGGAGTTAGGCTGTACATGCTGTTTGGTGTGTATTGTTAGATAGGTTTTTTTTTTTTCTTCTTGGGAGAGTGCATTTGATCGGCACAGGGCCAATCAGCACTGTCCAGACAGAGCGTCAGGAGTCCTGTATCCTGATAGAACATCTCAATGCAGTGTGAAAATGCCTCCTACAAGCTTAAAGGAGTTGTAAAGGCAGAAGGTTTTTTATCTTGATGCATTAAGATAAACCTTTTGTGTGTGGCAGCCTCCCCAACACCCCCTAATTGCTTACCTGAGCCCCATCTCTCTCCAGTGATGTCCACGAATGTCTAAGCCGTCCGGGACACTTCTCCTGATTGGCTGAGACACAGCAGTGGGCTGTCAATCAAAGTCAGTCAGCCAATCAGAGGAGAGAAGGGGTTGGGCGGGGCTCCTTATCTGAATGGATACATGGAGCTGTGACTCGGCTCCAGTGTCCCAGTAGGAAGCTACTGACTGTGGGGGCACTCAATAGGAGGGAGGGGCTAGGAGCAGCAAAGAGGGACCCGAGAAGAGGAGGATCCAGGCTGCTCTGTGCAAAACCACCTGCACAGAGAAGGCAAGTATAACATGTTGTTTTTTGTTTTTTTTAAACAATGTGAAACAAGAAACACATATATCGCGCTGTCTAGAAAACAATGTAACAGCCAGCACAGCAAAGATTAATTGCAAATATGTGACAGAAAGATAAATAAGTGCAGTGCTAAAATGAAGTCTTAGAACAAATTAGGACTAAAATTTGCATGTGCATAATAGATGAACTATTGGAGTGAACCTAATACACAAAAAATATCAAAAAGCGATAATTAAAGTCCAAAGCACAAATGTCATTGGAAATGAAACAATTGTGAAAGTGTTCCAATATACAAATAAAAGGTTGTGGTCTGTCCAAGAAAGATTTATGACAATATGGATCATGAATGTGAATAAAACGTGTCAACAAATTGTAGAGGGTCCGCCACCAAAAACACCAAACACTTACCAGAGGGATTAAACTCATATAGGTATACATCTAATGAGTCAATCAAGCTTGTGGTATATGAAACCCAGGGAAGGCTCAGGCTCCCTCAGCAAATACAACCTCCAGACAGGCAATAGGTTCAAGACGGTGGACCTCAGTTGATTTAGTTAAAAAGCAATCAGCCCAAACATTCTCCGCTGCTGTTTCTATAGAAGACGTTACTGGACGAAACAGCAGAGGAGAATGTTTGGGCTGATTGCTTGTTTAAAAAAAATGTGACAGAAAGATAAACAAGACTTTACAATCCCTTTCTTGGGGAACTGATGGAAGTCACAAGACTCCTATATACTGCTGATGAGAAAAGGTATTTAGCAGTTTATATTTACTAAAATAGTTGCATTTCCATGGTCTGTGTACTGTGGGGGACTAGGGCCGAAACAACTAATCGATTATGAAAATAGTTGTCAACTATTTTCATAATCGATTAATCGGCCAGTTGATTAGTTAGCCTGCATATAGTATGCATTTTTTGTTTACATATCAGCAAATAAAGTGCAGCACACATACAGCTCAGTACTCCATCCATACATGTCACTAAGTGCCTGAGAATTTGTGAATGTGAAAGTGTAAGGAGCAATGCCTCATGGGACATGTAGTCCTGGGCAGGAAGTGAGTGGTTCTAAAGGCAGAGGTTTTTTTACCTTGCTATAGAGGGCGCTCTATACTATACTTTGCAGCTTGCTATTGAGGCACTCTGAAGGCAGGAGGAGCCAGAAGCATCGGTGAGGGACCCCAGAAGTGGAGGATCTGGGCTGCTCTGTGCAAAACCATTACACAGAGC
The DNA here is from genome assembly GCF_905171775.1 of Rana temporaria. NCBI lineage: Eukaryota > Metazoa > Chordata > Amphibia > Anura > Ranidae > Rana > Rana temporaria. The sequence continues at coordinate 115,162,151 of NC_053497.1, forward strand.
AGGTAAGTATAACGAGTTTGTTTAAAAAAAAAAAAATCACTTTAAAGCGGAGGTTCACCCCTAAATTACACTTTTTCCCCTTAGATTAATGCTCATTTTGTCTAGGGGAATCCGCTAGTTGTGTTAAAATATGAGCCGTACTTACCGTTTACGAGATGCATCTTCTCCGTCGCTTCCGGGTATGGGCTGCAGGACTGGGCGTTCCTTCTTGATTGACAGTCTTCCGAGAGGCTTCCGACGGTCGCATCCAACGCGTCACAATTTTCCGAAAGAAGCCGAACGTCGGTGTGCAGGTGCAGTATAGAGCCGCACCGACGTTCGGCTTCTTTCGGCTACTAGTGACGCGATGGATGCGACCGTCGGAAGCCTCTCGGAAGACTGTCAATCAAGAAGGAACGCCCGCCCCCGAAGACCCATATCCCGGAAGCGACGGAGAAGATGCATCTCGAAAACGGGTTAAGAATAAATTGCCTTTTTTTTTATTATTTACATATTAACTAAATTGTACACCACACTTGTTTTTAAGATTATCCGATTAGTCGATTAATCGAAACAATAATCGGCCAACTAATCGATTATGAAAATAATCGTTAGTTGCAGCCCTAGACCAGATATAGTGAATGCAGGGTCCTGGGTATAGTAACACTGTGATAAGTTAGCTCATTGAATAATTTGGGTTATTGCAACACAGCATTAAAGTGTGCATGGCCTTCCTTGATGGCAGGGACTGATATGTATATTAACATGTGTAAAGCGCGGTGTTAAATTGATGATGCTATAAAAGTACCAATAATAAATATGGCCCCTCGGAGATTCTAGTGGTGCACTCTCCTCTCCAGTGGTTCCAGCTGTATCCCCCCACCTTCCCCCTTAAAGACGTTGTCCTCGTTCTGCTGCAGAAGTTTCTCATTTTCCGTTGTACTAATGAGATCCTTGCCCCTAATGGACCGTTGAGTGACTCTAAGGCATGCCCTCTTTGGGTGAAAGGAAAGGGTTAATAGATTGTCTTCCTTTTCCTCCTGGGAACAGGATCTGGGCTGTGACACATCCTCTGTTGATGGGCACATTTCTTCTACTAGAAAGCTTGAAACACCATGCTGAAGAGGCTGGTCCGCCCGTCCCAGTGGAGAGAGACCAAGTGTTCTGTGGAATATGGTGAGAATTTATTCACTCTGGTCCATTTAACACCGATGGGTCACACGTGAAATGACATTGGCGCGTGGTAGTGTAGAATGTTGGGAAGTAACGCACTTTTCTCATGCGCTCAGTTCTAGATTATGAGTGGCTCCCACCATCCCTGCTGTTTTTGTTTTTATGTATTTCCATTATGGAGAATGCGGCAGAGGGAGCTGGAACTGACCTAGGTGGGCAAAGTAGACTCGTCTCTCCCGGGCAGACTGGAAGAGCGTTGTGAATTGTAGCTGGGAGATCTCAATGCTGGAACATCCGAGACAAATAAGACCATCAGGCTTCACCTGGAACTTAAATATCGCTTTTAAGTGGACAAGCTTTTTAATTCATATTGTCAATAGCAAATTGTCAATTCATTTCCCATACATATTGTATAGATTGTCAGCTGATTGCTCTCTAGCTTCATATTCCCGGGGCATTGTTTATGCAGGCGCTCGTGTTCTCATCTACTTGAAGCATTTTTGAAAGAATGCGATGTTTGAATTATGAATTGGATTGTATGAAGCAGTGTTGCCTTTTGCCATGCATCATGTTGAGCTTTCATTAATGTGGCATGTCTTATTCAGAGGATAGAAAGCAGTTCAGCCCGAGCAGAATAAGTCAGCATGAATGTGGGGGGGGGGGGGGGCAGCCTTTTTCCCCTGAAATTAAAAAGCGTGCTTTCTCCTGGCTGCATTTAATTCACTTCCTAGTGTGATGCCTGTAAATACAAGTCCCTGAGAAAGAAAAAAATCTAAAGCGGATTGGTTGTCATCACTAACGGGTGAACATAAAATCTCTTTTGTGCTGGGTATTATAAAATCTAGGCTACGCTTTTAAAGTAAGGTGACCAGATTTTTAAAATGAAATCCGGGGACATATTTTTTCTTTACTAGTAATGGCAACAATCAGCGACTCTCTGCCCGCCCCACAGCCTCTCAAGTCTTACTCTTTGGGCCCCGGCTACTAATGGATGGGGAGCGGAGGAAGATCACTCTGCCAGGGAAGGCAAGGAGATAGGCAGGGGGCTGGCCAGGATTTGAGCCAAGGCAGAAGAACATGCGAGCAGAGCTGAATGGGCATGCGTCAAAACTAAAGAAATATTCCCTCCACTCCGACCAGCACGTGATCATCCGAAAGGGGCACAGATAATGGGAAAAATACAACCCCTCTATGCTAGTAGTCACAGCGGAGCAGGGGGTGTGTAATTCAAAATTTTTTATTTAACCACTTGCTTACTGGGCACATATACCCCCCTCCTGCCCAGGTGAAATTTCAGCTTTTGGCACTGCGTCGATTTAACTAACAATTGCGCGGTCGTGCGACGTGGCTCCCAAACAAAATTGATGTCCTTTTTCCCCCACAAGTAGAGCTTTCTTTTGGTGGTATTTGATCGCCTGCGCGGTTTTAATTTTTTGCGCTATAAACAAAAAAGAGCGACAATTTTGAAAAAAATACAATATTTTTTACTTGTTGCTATAATAAATATCCCAATTTAAAAAAAAAAAAAAAAAAAATGTTTTCTCAGTTTAGGCCGATACGTATTCTTCTACATATTTTTGGTAAAAAAAATAAAAAATCGCAATAAGCGACTGGTTTGCGCAAAAGTTATAGCGCCTACAAAATAGGGGACAGAATTATTATTTTTTATTATTTTATTTTTTTTACTAGAAATGGCGGCGATCTGCGATTTTTTATTGGGACTGCGACGTTATGGCGGACACATCGGACACTTTTGACACATTTTTGGCGCCATTCACATTTATACTGCGATCAGTGCTATAAATATGCACTAATTACAGTATAAACGTGACTGGCATTGAAGGGGTTAACACTAGGGGGTGAGGAAGGGGTTAAATGTGTGTCCTATATAGTGTTCTAACTGTAGGTGGAGGGGGGGGGGTGACTGGGGGGGGTGACCGATCTATGTCCCTATGTTACAACGCTGTCTCTGTGCAAAACGGCAATGAGAGATGATCTCATATGTTTACATATGAGATCATCTCTTATTGGCCGCACAGATCGCCTAGCAAACGGCCACTCTGATTGGTCGTTCGCGGCGATCTGTAATTGGCTGTGTCCAAGGGACACGGCCAGCACAGAAGTTCCCCGCTGCGCGCGCGGGGAACGCGCAAAGGGGCGGACGTCAATTGACGTCCACTTGGCTTTTCAGGTCCGCGCTGTAGCCGTCATTCGACTATATCGCGGACCCCTAGTGGTTAAATTCTGCACTGATTGTCTTTGAAATTGCCCCTGCCCCCTATTAAATCCAATCTGGGGACAAAACCAGGGACAGACTTGGTTTGGGGACAGTGTCCTCATTCAGCGGACTGTTCCCTGAAACTGGGGATGTCTGGTCACCCTATTTTAAAGCAATGAGCAATCTGCCCGACTACCACATAAAAATGTCTGCAGTTGGTAAATGCCCATGTTACCAAGGACAATTCCCTGTGCTGGATATCAGTCCCTACCAATGCCCCTTTTTGCACTATTGACTTGTCCGCAGGGTTTGATTTTAGTTGTCCCTCATATTGCTTCAATACTGGGCACTTTCACCCCCTTCCTGCCCAGACTAATTTTCAGCATACAGCGCTCTCACACTTTCAATGATAATTGCGCGGTCATGCAACACTGTACCCAAATGAAATCTTTGAAGTTTTTTTTTTTTTAACAAAAAATGAAAAACCGAGTGGTGATTTAATACCTCCAAAAGAAAGCTCTATTTGTGTGGGGAAAAAAATGACAAACTAAGAAAAACGTTTTCAAAATTTTCGGTCAGAAAATTTTGTAAATAAGCAATTTTTCTCCTTTACTGATGGGCACTGAGATGCAGCTGAAGGGCACTATTATGCTGCACTGATAGGTGGCACTGAAAGGCAGCACTGACTTGCATCACTTATGGGCACTGTTGATAAGATTATCTGTACAGGTCTCCCCCCTGTGAGGAAATGTCGCTGATTGGCTCTACTCCCCGCACACTATGTCGGTGTGAGGGGAGGAGAGCCGATTACCGGTACTTCCTTGTTTACATGTGATCAGCTGTGATTGGACACAGCTGACCACATGGGTAAAGAGCTGCTTCATCGGTTCTTTACCGAGATTGGGGTCACGCCGTGTCCCAGGGACACAGCGCACCTGTGATTAGTGCACTGAGTGCCCCCCGTGGTAAGATGGGCAATGTCATATTTCATCATCCCAGAACGAGGGAGCATCCCGCCTGCTATCATTTGTCTATACTGCGGTTGGGAGGTAGTTAAAGAGAGTCTATAACTGCAATCAGGGCCAGATTATAAGCATCACTAGGCTCCTGGTGCTGAGGATTTTTGGTGGGCTTTTCTATGGAAAGCCGTGGCGGCAATGGAGCAGATTTAGGAGTGGCAGGGATATGACTCAAGTAACTTCCTCCTGCATTTACAGGGATCTAAATTCTTCTTCTGGCCAATGAAATTAATTAACACCCAAGCGCTTAATGCCTGTAAATGCACCTAAACGTTTGATGCTTGCTTTAAGCGGAGCTCCACCCTAAAGTGGAACTCCTGCTGATCGGAACCCTCCCCTCTCCGGTGTCACATTTGACACCTTTCAGGGGGGAGGGGGGTGCAGATACCTGTCTAAAGACAGGTATTTGCACCCACTTCCGGCCACACAGTCTCGGGCAGACTGCGGGCATGACGTCAGCCCCCCCCCCCCACCCGTTGTGTTCTGGGAACACTCGGCTCCCAGTACACAGTGGGAGCCAATTGGCAGGCTTAGCGCGACTCGCGCACGCGCCGTAGGGAACCGGGCAGTGAAGCCGGAGCGTTTCACTTCCTGGTTCCCTCACCGAGGATGGCGGGGGGGCAGCAGAGTGACGAGCGATTGCTCGTCCTCTGCTGCGGACGGCGCTGGACTCCAGGACAGGTAAGTGTCCTAATATTAAAAGTCAGCAGCTGCAGTATTTGTAGCTGCTGGCTTTGTAATATTTTTTTTTCAGCGGAGCTCCGCTTTAAGTGTCTAAAGCTTTTACAGGTTTTTTTTTTTTTTTGTTGCCAGGGGGAAAGGCTGACTAGGAGAGGTTGCAAAACGTCCAGTGTGCATGAGGTCTTACTGTCCTGAGGACAACCCAAAATGTGTGATTATTATCACTGAAAGTGAAGGAAAGTTTGACCAGTGGTCTCCAAACTTTGTTTGCTTTTATCTGGCCCTTGGGGCACTATTTCATCCACTGATAACAACAATGGGGCATAATTCCTCTGACTAACACCAATGATGGGGCACAATTCTTCCCACTGACACCAGCAATGAGGCCCAATGATGGGGCACAATTCCTCTCAATGACACAAACGATGGGGTACAATTCCTCCCACTTACACCAATAATGAGACGCAATTATTCTCACTAAAACAAACAATGGGGCATTATTTTTTTTCACTGACGCTGGGATCTTTACTAGTGCCGGACTCTGGCCAGTGGCAGTAGAAAAGTCTGAAGGATAGTAAACTGGCCCTTTGTTTAGAAAGTTTGGAGGCCACAGAGATAGACATAACATATAGAGCAGGTAAATGTTCTTAAACTGGTTGTAAACCTCAGACATGAAATATGAACAAAGCACATATTTCTATAGTGCTTTGGGGAAAGACAAGTAAACACCAAGTATTTGTTCTCTCTGCTGTAGTTCTCAATTATCAGTATGAGCCACTTCTTACAAGTTTTCCTGACACCAAGAGCTGAAAAGGTGATGGGAAGGATCTCCAGCACCCCGCCTGTGATTGACAGCCTCAGCTCTGTGTGAAGGGTGGTGTGTCCCTTTCCTCCAGTCAGCTCTTAGAGCTCTTGTAGAGTATGTAACTGCGGCTCCCTGTTTTTTGATTCTGTGAAAAATCCTTTTCATCTCTGAGTTTTACAGGGATGTACCGGACAAATAACTGCGGTTAAACAGGTACAATTTATGTAGGAGGATTTGTTTCATCTCTGTTTATTACCTGAGGCCAGTCACTTCACTGGGTATATGTAAGGGTTTACAACCACTGTAACACCTTCCCACCCGGCCTATAGCAGAATGACAGACAGGCGGTGGCTTCAAGATCCTGACTGGATGTCATATGACGTCCTTTACGTGCGCGGGGGTGCTCAGTGTCAGGGCCGATCCTAGGCAGGGTGCACAGGGTGCTTTACACCCAGGCGCCTGCAGAGGAGGGGGCGCCGAAGTGGCAGAGTTCTCCCCTACCTCCTTCTCTCCTTGTTTGTGTCCGTCCAGAACTAGTATTCTGAGCATATAGGTGTGTGTCCGTCCAGAACTGATGTGTCTCTGACCATCTCCTGTACTATGTCTGCAGTCTCTGACCATCTCCTGTACTATGTCTGCAGTCTCTGACCATCTCCTGTTCTATGTCTGCAGTCTCTGACTATCTCCTGTACTATGTCTGCAGTCTCTGATCATCTCCTGCACTGTGTCTGCAGTCTCTGACCATCTCCTGTATCATGTCTGTAGTATGTCTGTGGGCTCTAACAGACTCTCTAACAGAAGCCCTCTCTGTGTCCATCAGAGAGGCCCCCCTCCAGGTCCCAATAAAGTACTCTGCTTCTCTTCCTGTATTTTGTTTATTGTTAAGAGATCATGTAAGGATCCCAGGCTAATGAAGACTTTGTGGGGGAGCATCTCTGTGGTTGAGTCATTGCCATAGAAACATTTGTAAAGGGGAGGAGTTAGTAAAATGACCATGCCCATGTGGGGGCGCCAGAAATATTTCTGCACCCAGGCGCCTGTGACCCTAGGATTGGCCCTGCTCAGTGTGGCGATCGCTTGATGAGCTGTGTCCCTTGGACACAGCCGATCACATGGTAGAGAGCCTATGTCATTGGCTCTTTACCCTGATTGGTGATACGCTGTGTCCAGTCACAGCCGATCACATGTAAACAAATGTCAGTTATCAGCATTTCCTTTCCTCAGCGCTGTCCACTCATCAGTGTAGGAGAAAAATTACCTGTTTGCAAAATTGTATAACAAACTATGACATTTTTTTTTTTTGGTATTTGTTTTTTTTTATTTAGCGGAAAAAAACCCCCAGTGGTGATTAAATACCACCAAAAGAAAGCTCTATTTGTGTGGAATAAAAATGTCATATGGGTACAGTGTTGCATGAGCGCGCAATTGTCATTCAAAGTGTGACAGTGCTGAAAAATGGCCTGGGCGGAATGGGGTGTAAGAGCCCAGCATTGAAGTGGTTAGGGGGGACACAGAACCCATCTCAGGTTTTCATTGTTATCTAATCGCTCTCCAAAACTCCTAATCTGTGATGGCAGTATGAATTGAAGAAGCAGAAGCGATTTGGGCAATTTCTCCTTTTGCAGCACTGGGATCCAGGCTCCATACGATCCGCTGTTATTGATCGGTTTGGGTGAGTTTGGAGAACTCCATTCAGCTTTAAACCCACCATTGACCTTATAAACAAGAAACATTAGCGGACTACATACATCTTAATTTCACTGCATTGAGGTTAATGTGGCTCAATAAGGTCAATGGTGGCCTGGATACACAGATCCTTATATACCCCCTGAGTCATGTACACATACACAACGCACACAAGATGACCGCCTCCAGATCTGGCTAATAAAGAAGCTGACTAATCTCCGCCATTCAGGTTCATGTTAGAACTTGTGTGCTGTTATTCCTGAGCTTTTCTTATAAAACTGTTTATTTGCCTTTCATGCTACATTCAGTACTTTGACCAGCAAAAGGTTCGGGGCTGAAGTGGTTAAAGACCGGGCCACTTTTTGTGATTCAGCACTGTGTCGCTTTAACTGACAATTGCGCGGTCATGCGACGTGGCTCCCAAACAAAATTGACGTCCTTTTTTCCCACAAATAGAGCTTTCTTTTGGTGGTATTTGATCACCTCCTGCGGTTTGTATTTATTGCGCTATAAACAAAAATAAAGAAACAATTTTGAAAAAAAACAATATTATTTACTTTTTGATATAATAAATATCCCCAAAAAATATATAAAAAATATTATTTTTCCTCAGTTTAGGCCGATATGTATTCTTCTACAAAATTTTGGTAAAAAAATAAATCGTAATAAGCATTTATTGATCGGTTTGCGCAAAAGTTATAGTGTCTACAAAATAGGGGATAGTTTTATAGCATTTTTTTTATATATTTTTTTTTTTTTACTAGTAATGACGGCGATCAGCGTTTTTTATCGTGACTACAACATTATGGCGGACACATCGGTTACTTGACACATTTTTGGGACCATTGTCATTTTTACAGCGATCAGTGCTATAAAAATGCACTAATTACTGTGAAAATGACACTGGCAGTAAAGGGGCTAACCACTAGGTGGCGCTGTAGGGGTTACGTGTGTCCTAGTGAGTGATTCTTACTGTAGGGGGGATGGGCTACATGTGACAAGACAGTGATCACCGCTTCCAATTAAAGGAAGCAATGATCACTGTCATTGTCACTAGGCAGAGCGGGGAGATGCTTGTTTACATCAGCATCTCCCCCCATTCTTCCTTACTGTGAGACGATCGCGGGTATCCCCGCGGCGATCGAGTCTGCGGGACCCGCGGTCGCGTTTACAAGCACGTGTCCACAAGGCAGCGATCTTAACGGGGACGTATATATACGTCCTTTTGCCTGTCTGTGCCATGCTGCCGACTTAACTGCTTGCTGATCAGCGCATGACTATATAAGTCAGTGGTCATCAACCCTGTCTTCAGGCCACACTAACAGGCCAGGTTTTATGCAATCACTAAGCAGTAAATGATATCACCTGTGATGTATTTCAGTTATCTTGCAAACCTGGCCTGAAGATAGGGTTGATGACCACTGCTTTAAGTCACTGGCACAGAACAGGTGTTATGACTTCACTTGCTGCATGCTTGTTCTAGGACTGTGATCAGCATGACGGCCAGGCAACTGGCATTTCTAGAGAGAGAGGTCAGTGATGGCAAGCGTTTTAGTCTTCCGGTGGTTCATGTGTCAGTTTTTTTGATTGAAGGCATAGGTGAGAAGTAGCACTTATTAGTCATGTCTTGCTTTGTGTTGGGGGTAACCTGCTATCCAGGAACATCTCATCCACTATCCAGTGTCTAAGACCCTTTCACACTGAGGCGCTTTGCAGGCGCTATAACACTAAAAAAAAGCACCCTGAAAGAGCGGCTCTATTCACTCCAGTGGCTTTTACACTGGAGTGGTGCGCTGGCACGACGGTAAAAAAAAATTCTGCTAGCCGCATCTTTGAGATGCTGCAGGAGCGGTGAATACACCGCTCTTAAAGCGCCCCTGCCCATTGAAATCAATGGGCAGCGCAGCAGAACCGCCAGCAAAGTAGCGCTTTGCGGGTGGTTTTAACCCTTTTTTGGTCCTTAGCGTGGGTTAAAAGTGCCCTGCTATCGGCCGAATAGCGCTGTGAAATAGATGGTAAAGCGCCACTTTACCACCGACGCCCCCACCGCCCCAGTGTGAAAGGGCCACAGAATGGAGGCTTCCAACTGCCACTTTTAACAAAGGCATTTGTCTGGCTGTTTAAGTTCACACTTGCTGTTTTCTCACTGAATCCATCACAAGTCATGAAAGGGTGGAAAACCATTAGCAAGTATAAGAAAGCCCTGGAGATGGGCCCTTCTGCAGTGGCGGGGGGCCCCTCGGAGAGCCATTACCCCTGATTACACTCAATCCATACCATGGCTTCATTTGCTTTTCACTCTAAAAATCACCCAATTTAACTGCAGATTGGTGAAATGAAGCCTGAGGACACCGTAATCCAATATTAGTAATATCACATTAATATTATAGTGTGTAGAAGTTATTATATACCGGTTCACCAGAGACCTGTGTAGGAGAACAATCGACAAAGACTGAATATTATCAATGTGAATGTTCATAATTGCAGCCGCAGAAATGGAATTATTGATGGAAAACTTCCCTACAAGGCTGCCTGTCGTTTATCCCAGAGGTCTGCGCATTCACGAATGGCCCTCTGCACTTTAACCCTTCTGATGCCAGACAAAAGGGCACTTCAAATTATTAAAGGAGACCTAGAATCGGAGATATTTTTTCATGTCCTGTGCATGGTAAATAAACCATCCATGAACAACTTACAAGTACTCCCCCCTGACAATGCCTTCATCGGCTTTTCTCTTCAGAAGCACACTGCCATCTTTGTTAAGACACCATCCAAGGCAAAGTTTCTCAACTCCAGTCCTCAAGGCACCCCAACTGGTCATGTTTTCAGGCTTTCCATTATTTTGCACAGGTGATTTGATCAGTTTCACTGCCTTAGTATTTACCACAGCTGTTTCATCTGAGGGAAATCCTGAAAACATGACTTGTTGGGGCGCCTTGAGGACTGGATTTGAGAAACACTGGGGTAGATTCAAAGAGCAATTGCGCCTGCGTAACCATAGTTACGCAGCGCAATTGCTTACTTTCCCCGGCGTATCGAATGCTCCTGATTCAGGAACCTCGATACGCCGACTGCAGCTTAAGAAATGACTGGCATAAGGCTCCTTATGCCGTCATATCTTAGGCTGCATTCTTACGCAGGCCGCTAGGTGGCGTTCCCGTTGTGGTCAGCGTATAGTATGCAAATTGCATACTAACGCCGATTCACAACCCTACGCGAGCCCTGCGTACGCAGTTTACGTTGTTTGCTATTAGCAGGGGCAGCCAATGCTACGTATACCCGTCGTTCCCGCGTCGCGAAATTTGAAATTGACGTCGTTTGCGTAAGTGAATCGTGAATGGCGCTGGACGCCATTCACGTTCACTTTGAAGCAAATGACGTCCTTGCGACGTCATTTACCGCAATGCACGTCAGGAAAGTTTCCCGACGGAGCATGCGCACTACGCTCGGCACGGGAACACGCCTAATTTAAATGATCCACGCCCCCTACGGGATCATTTAAATTGCGCGCGCTTTTGCCGGAGCGCCCACGCAATTTACGGAGCTACTGCTCCGTGAATCAAGGGTAGCGCAGGTAATTTGCGGAGGCGCAGCGGCAAAACGGTGCGCTGCGCCTCCGTAAAAACTGCGCAAATCGAACTGAATCTACCCCACTGATCCAAGGTCTACTTCCTGAAATACTGGCTCAAAGATCACAACATGGAGGCAAGGTGCTTTGGGGTGTTTATAATGTTTTGCTAGAAAGTCAAACATTATATATTTTTCTTTTGCAGACACCCTAGAGAATAAAATTTCGGTCGTTGCAATACTTTGTCACACCGTATTTGCGCAGCGGTCTTACAAATGCAATTTTTGGGGAAAAAATACACTTTTTTGAAAGATAATGTTACGCCGACTAAATTGATACCCAACATGTCACTGTTTAAAATTGCGCCTGCTCGTGGAATGACGACATACTTTGACCTTTAAAAATCTCCATAGGCGACATCTAAAAAAATTCTACAGGTTGCATGTTTTGAGTTACAGAGGAGGTCTAGGGCTAGAATGTTTGCTCTCACTCTAATGATCGCGGCGATACCTCACATGTGTGGTTTGAACACCGTTTTCATATGCGGGCACAATTTTCGTAGGTGTTCACTTCTGCGCGCATGCTCGGCAGGATGGGGCACTTTAAAAATACAAATTAAATATTTCTTATTTATTCTACTTTTTATTTTGACACTGTCCTTTAAAAAATAAAATAAAAATTTGGGTCAATTTTATTCCTATTACAAGGAATGTAAAGGTCCCTTGTAATAGAAAAAAAAGCATGACAGGACCTCTTAAATGTGAGATCTGGAGTAAAAAAAAGACCTCAGATCTAACATTTACACTAAAATGCAATAAAAAATAAAAAAAAATATTTGTTTTTTTTGCAAAAAATAAAAAATAAATGACCATTTGGGAGAAAGTGACATTTAACGTCGCTTCCGCTATCTAATGGTGTGGAGCCCTCTTTCCCTCACTCGGCATCCAGCCTGTGAAGGGAGAGTACCGGATCATTTCTGCTGCTACCGACGGCTCCAGTAAGTGGCGAAGACGACCTGAGTGCATCGACAAAAGTGATCTTGTGGCGAATCCGCCTCAGGGACCACTTTTATCTGAAAGCGGATCACCCGCTATTGAAGAGGCTACCAGGGTTATGGCAGCTAGCTGCTGCCATAACAACAATATTCCACTTCAAACAGCCGACATACAACTGCGGCGGGCGGTCCTTAACCACTTAAAGCGGGGGTTCACCCTTAGAGGGCACTTTTCCCCCTTAGATTCCTGCTCGTTTTCTCTAGGGGAATCGGCTATTTGTTTTAAAATATGTGCAGTACTTACCCGTTTACGAGATGCATCCTCTCCGTCGCTTCCGGGTATGGGCTGCGGGAATGGGCGTTCCTTCTTGATTGACAGTCTTCCGAGAGGCTTCCGACGGTCGCATCCATCGCGTCACGATTTTCCGAAAGAAGCCGAACGTCAGTGCGCAGGCGCAGTATAGAGCCGCACCGACGTTCGGCTTCTTTCGGCTACGAGTGACGCGATGGATGCGACCGTCGGAAGCCTCTCGGAAGACTGTCAATCAAGAAGGAACGCCCGCTCCCGAAGACCCATACCCGGAAGCGACGGAAGAAGATGCATCTCGAAAACGGGTAAGTACTGCACATATTTTAATACAAATAGCCGATTCCCCTAGACCGAACGAGCAGGAATCTAAGGGGAGAAAAAAAAAAATGTAATAAATGGGTGAACTCCCGCTTTAAGCCCCGGACCAATATGCTGTCTAAAGACCCAAGGTGTTTTTACGCCATAATGTCGCCGCCATTACTAGTAAAAAAAAAATATTAATAAAAATGCCATAAAAATACCCCCTATTTTGTAAATGCTATAACTTTTGCGCAAACCAATCAATAAACGCCTATTGCATTTTTTTTTCGAAAAATATGTAGAAAAATACGTATCGTCCTAAACTGAGGAAAACTTTTTTTTATATATATTTTTGGGGGATATTTATTACAGCAAAAAGTAAAAAATATTCATTTTTTTTTTTTCAAAATTGTCGCTCTATTTTTGTTTATAACGCAAAAACTAAAAACCGCGGAGGTGATCAAATACCACCAAAATAAAGCTCTATTTGTGGGGGAAAAAGGACGCCAATTTTGTTTGGGAGCCACATCACACGACCGCGACGCAGTGCCGAATCGCAAAAAGTGCTCTGGTCTTTGACCAGCAATATGGTCCGGGGGTTAAGTGGTTAAAAGACAATATTTATTTTAGCTGTGTTGCCTAAAGAGTTAACCTATGCAACAAGTATCGAGCCGGGATCTAGAATATTAACGAGCCTGGATGTGTTTCTAATGCGAGGAACCTGTGGAGAAATATTTGCATTCATCATACAGGTGATACTTTCAATTTATGGTTTAATTACTTCAGCCGTGTGAGAGGGTTTATTAATGTAGAAGAGTAATTCATTCTGAGTGCAGAAAAACATGGTGATATACTGAGCACCCAGGAACATTTGTCCTAAAAGTTTCTGGTGTTTGATAACTTTTTTGTAATCTATATTTACAAGAAGACAGTTGTAAATGTCTCCCCGACCCCTAAGGCCCTGATGGTGACCCCCAGTCAGGGAGAACTGACATTCTTCCTCAGGGTGCAGGTTACTAAGCATGGCGGGTGTAGTGCAAGATGGGCGCCAGTCACTTTTAAAAGTTAGGTTTTTATTTCTCTTACCAGGAAATGTGGGAGAGAGGGATGGGGCACAGGACACCCTAAGGGAAATGCAATAGCAACTGGGCAGACTCTGTAGACAAAAAATAGAACTAGGCAGATAGAATACAGAAAAAGGGCCTTTAAGCTGAATGCAGCGACCTGTATCGTGAAGCAAGTGTTGTCTCCTATGGCAACAACTTTACCCACAGTTCTCTGGAGCCTATGAGAGCGAGAGGAGCCAGCTGCTGGAAGTCTTGCCTCCCCCAATAGGTGTCCACATCAAGCAGGCAGTAAAGTGGACACCTGAGGAAGGACCCCAGGAAGTAAAGAGAGGAAGGGAGAAGGATTGCCAGTTGATTGTGACTTCAGGTAAGTAAAATGGGCATTTGGTTGTTTTTTTATTTTATACCAGTTTTTCGGTAGAGGGGGGACAGAGGTGGGTACTAATATCCTGGAGTTGGGCTTTATATTTGCATCCATTTTACATACAAAATTAAACTTTCCTAGTCTGTCTTTGCTATGCAAAATAAAGTGGACCTGCTCATAGGATTGCTAATTTGAAATGTTGTATCTTAAGGCCCCTTTCACGCTGGGGCGTTATTCGAGCGAAGCCTCATCTGCAATCCCAATGTGAAAGCCCGCGTTTTTGCAGTGCCTTGGTGTGAAAGGGTAAGGCGTTTTTACAGCACTTTTCAATTCATTTCAATGGAGAGGGGCGTTTTTGGAGCGTTTTTTTCAGCGCCCAAAAGCTGCTCCAAAGATGCTGCTTGCAGGACTCAGTGTGAAAGGGTCCATTGATATGCATGGAGAGCGTTTTAATAGCGCTATTTTTAACGCTAAAACGCTGTAAAAATGCTTCAGTGTGAAAGGGGTCTTAGTGTAAGGATCATTATTTTTCAACTGCCCTACTTTCTCCAATCTTACTTTTAGTATATTGTAATATTAGGTCGATTAGATACCAACATGCCTTAAAACAGGGGTAGGCAACCTTAAGGCTCCATTCACACCTGAGTTATACAAATCGCTGTCGCAATCTCTGCGATTCTGCCTGCGATTCAAAATGTGTGCTTGTGTGATGCCAAGACTTCTTAATGGCACCCCAATCAAGGTGCGATTAATCATGACAAATTGCAATGCTTGTCGCTCAAAAAGGAGCAGGAGCTATTTTTGAGCAACAGCATTGTGCGTTGCGATTTGCCGCAATTGCAGCTCAATTTATCGCGGCAAAATTGTCCCACGATTAGGGTGCCATTAAGATGCATTAATGCAGGGCTCGACAAATCCCGGGCGCCAGGTCGCCATGGCGACTAGAAATAGGGTCCTGGCGACTTGACTTGGAAGGGGGG
Source organism: Rana temporaria (assembly GCF_905171775.1). Taxonomy (NCBI): domain Eukaryota; kingdom Metazoa; phylum Chordata; class Amphibia; order Anura; family Ranidae; genus Rana; species Rana temporaria. Next base: position 115,177,295 of record NC_053497.1, read on the forward strand.
GCAAAAAAAATTTTTTTTTTGTGAGCTGGCTCCATCTGGTGGTGATCCGTTGGTATTACAAGTTAAGCATTACAAGTTAAACAGCAATTCTAATGTATTTTTTCACTATTTTCATTGCCATCTTCTTCCCTCTAATTAGAACCCCCAAACATTATATATATTTTTTATCCTAACACCCTAGAGAATAAAATGGCGATCGTTGCAATACTTTCTGTCACGCCGTATTTGCGCAGCGGTCTTACAAGCGCACTTTTTTGGGGAAAAAATTACACTTTTTTTTTAATTAAAAAATAAGACAACAGTAAAGTTATCCCCATTTTACAGAGGAGGTCTAGGGCTATAATTATTGCTCTCGCTCTACTAATCGCGGCGATACCTCACATGTGTGGTTTGAACACCGTTTACATATGCGGTCGCTGCTCAAGAGTGGGGATTACCACCTAACGCGTCGAGCCAATAGATGCCCCATCGCACATATATTGCTACCTTTTTACCAACTATCCCAAATACCAATTGGACTCTATCGACCAATTAGGATTACAGCTACTATGGAGATTTACTCAAATTAACTTTTTTTTTTTTACGTTTATACTGTGTACCAATCATGTTGCCATATCATGCTATCTTGAGCCTATTGAAGCTCATTTGTCTATATACTGCACTACTACCCGCAACCATTTCTATATATTAATTGGACTGTACCAACGTATCTAGGCTACACCTACCAACCATGGAGATGCACCTTACGAACTGTCTTTGTTGCATTGTTTCTATTATGAACTTATCATGTTATTCTACTTTTCTACCAATATTGTTATATTTTATGTACTATTCAATTTTTAACCAATATACTAGGTATGCTGTGTTATGATTGTTGTTGCTATATTTTATATACAATTAAAGTAATGACTGCCAATTGTCGATTTGCAATGCCCGCATTTAACGGTTTAAGTTCCAATGCAACAGGTTATTGCCATAGTTATTCCTTGTTGTGTATGTCCTGGGATGCATGCTTCATTTAAAGTCCCACCCATGTTTTTCTTTACTCAAAGTATCGGGGATGGAGGTGTCTGGCTCTACATGCCTCACGCCTCCTACAAAATCCCCAAAAATGTCTTAGTCCTACCTCTATATGTCCAAATATCATTCATTGGTTGATTGAAAGCAGCGCAGCCATTGGCTCATGCTGCTGTCAATGACATCCAATGGCGCGGTGTGCTGGGGGCGGGGCCGAGTGATACAGTGAGCGGCTATAGCTTCCGGCTGTATCACTGTAGCGCGCCGGCAAGAACTAACCACCATGGGAGGAGGGGCTTTATCAGCACACCCTCCCATCTGCATGCCTGAGCTAAGCAGGCATATAGATTCCAGTAATTGCTACATGAATCATCTGCCCTTTCTCAAGCCGGCCAAATCAAAGTGATTTCTCAACAAAATAAAGCAGGGAGACATGGATTGATAAGTGAATTTGCGGGGATTGGCTTTACTCTGAAAGTGATCTCTCAACCACTTCTACAGTGCTCAGATAGTGCCCCCGCCTGCTGCTGTTCCCGGGCTCTCCTATTCCAGGGGGGAGCCTGGGACTGCTCTAAACACAGAGAGAGTGCACAGATTTAGATGGAGGAACATCCAATCTCCTCTGTGACTAACCAAGCTGGAATCAACAAACATTTTGGTTAAGGTGCTGTGTTTCCCCAGCCAGTACAGCCAGGGAAGCAACTGATCATTTAAGTGTGTTTTTTCCTGATAATTTGAGATTCATACAATGGCTGCGCAAATGTCATGTGACATAAAGCATTGCAACAGCCACTATTTTATTCTCCAGGACCTCTAATTTCAGAAAATATATAATGCTTAGGGGTTTCTAGCAAAAAAAAAAATACACTACTTCTGGATACACACAGGCAGGCTGGGAGCATAATGAAAGACACTCAGGTCTTCATTCCTCTTTACTTTGTGTTTCAGCACTTCGCTCAGTGGGATTCAACAGCTGGAATCTCTTGGCTTTGGGCATTGAATATGGCGGATCCTGGTCTAAATCTAGTAAAGAGCGGGCAGCCGGTAACCCCATGGAACAGGAGACCAGGACCCAGGCGCAAACCAAGTCCCCAGACAGTACAGGTCGACAAACCTTTTACCACTCCACTCACCAGCTCTGTGGGGACGACAGAATTAAGGAAAAACCCCAGAGCCTGGAAACCGACATTGAAGAATTTTGTGGCTTGGTGGCATTCCATGAGAAGAACAAAGTCCACATTTCCGACCATGGAGAGGAAAGGTGAGGTTGGATCCTGAAGTATATAAACCACCACACAGTTTGGCTGATTTGCTTGACTTCCTCAAATCTGAGGGAATATGTAGACAATGTCATTTCCTTACACATGTCTTTATACTAAGTTGGCACATACTACTAGCTGAAATCAGTGGTTGCTTTTGTAGCACTACCCCTGTAAGGGCCGCTGGATTTTTGGGTCCCCTTTGCAAACACAATCAGGCTTTCACTTATTAGTCAAAAACCAGTCCAGGGTGTTTTTGTTTTTAGTTTCTTGTGGAATAAACTTGCATAGGGTTGGGCAGATATGGGATACCCAGAACTGTAGTTGAATGTAACTTGAGGTCTTGAAATTGTCTCGGCTATCAAAAATCACATGGCTGTCCTTTCGTAGGATGTACAGATCAGCTTGCCTGGTAAAGAAATTAGTTCAATAACACTGAATGCAGGTGCTTTCATTCTGTGGCTCTGGGTGGCTCTAAGCTGCCCCCCTGTACATACCTAGCTGGGTATTGCACCTGACTTCTTCTCCTCTATAGGCTACAGTGTAGTACTTGAGCTACAGGATCTTTCAAAAGGACTGAGTGAGTAGCTTAATGTGTTGAATGTTGAACAAGCCTCTTTCTGGACAGGCCCCAATGGCTTCCAGGGTGGCTCAGCTAAGCCTAGCTCGGGCTAAAAGAATGTGAGGCATCCTCTGCTGCTCTCTCTCTGGCTCCTTCTTTTTAGCGCCTTCTGCCTGAAGGCAAAGCCCCCAGCACAGGGGTCCCCTCCAGGCCACTAGACCCCGGACTCTGCTCCTACATAGCAAAACTCTATAATACTTATGGACTATCCCTCTACCTAATCCCTCTAGGGATTAGAGGAGATTCTTTAAATATCCAGGCCTCATTTCTGCCCCTCCGCCCTCTATGTTCTATAACTTTCCAGTAGTTCTAGAAGCCAGGGGGAGGCGACAGAGATTCAGCACTTGGAGCTCTGCCAACCTAGCTCTAAACAAATTACTCTGGCTACAACAGGAGTCCAACTAGAAATACCTACTGTACACAAAGTAGATGGGCAAATGGGGCAGGTACTGAAATGGGGCTTAGGGTGAACATCACCAGTGCATTCATACCTAGTAGCTGAGCAAAAAAAATAGGAAGGAGTTGGGGCAGTGACATTGGGAGATATGCTAATCAAATCCAGCACCCAATTTGCTAAAATTAGCGACTGCAGAAATAAACAGATGTCATTGGGTTTCATGCAAAAAAATTTTTACTGTAAAGAATAATACAACTCGGACATACAAAAGACGTAAAAAGATAACAATTGTACGCAGGTCCATCTTAATAGCATCATGGGCCCCTGGGCAAAGTAATACTTTGGGGCCCCTACAATGGAGACAGTGCATATAATATATCTGCTAGATTGATGCCTCCCCAGCACTATGGCCCCTCTATGCCCCAGATATCCCCCAGTACTCTGACCCCTCTACACCCTAGGTATCCCCCCAGCACTCTCACCCCTCTACACCCAGATATCCCCCCAGCACTGTAACCATATACCATAAGACACCCCTTGTATTGTGACCCCACTACATCACTGACACCCCCTAAACTGTGGCCTCTCCACATCCCTGATACCTCTAGCACTATAGCCACCCAAGCTACCCCAAGCATTTCTACCCCCTATACATCCCAGATCCACCATAGCATTGTTTTCCCCCATACACCCTTGATATCGCACAGCACCATTATTTTATCCATGTAGTACCCCCTTTTCCAGTGGAGATACAGTGCATGTAAGAATGGCTGTGTTCCCACCTCCAGCACTGCACTGAGCTATACCAATCAAGCAGGCAGAAGGAGGGGCAGAGGAGGGAGCATCCCACCGGGCATTCCAAGCCTTTTGGTGCAAACAGAGCTGGGCTCTCAGTGCTGCCAACTCAGCAGCTCCTACCCTGCAGCCTTCAAGTCCCAAGCATTCAAGCTGCATGGGGCGGGGTCAGAGCATCACTGGCACTCCAGCCCTGCCCCTCCCTGCTGGCTGTGAAATAATAGGTATCATTCTGCACAGCACGGTGCACCACTGCCAGCATGCCTCCACTGTGTATCCATCACTCTCATGGGGCCCCCAATTTTGGGGCAGCGTGGGCTTAAGGACCAGCAGCTTTGGGGAAAGTGCAGGGGCCCCCAATGCAGTTGGGGCCCCTGGACAGTGCCCAGGTGTGCCCTCTCATTAAGACAGCCCTGATTGTACGTAAAACACAGATAAATGTAAAATAAATCTGCCAGTGTATTTACTCTTACAGATGCCATTTTGTGCAGCCATTTGTTAGAGTGTTTCCGTTTTATAATGGGTATTAAAAATGTTTGGCTTAGTACGAGCAACAATGCTAAGTGGCAAAAATACATTTACACAAGTGTCAGGAGAGCAGGTGTGAGCAGGTCATTAATACTTAATCAGCCCCCAACCTCTGCTTAGGGTAATGCCGCAGGTCCTCTGTAAATGTTGGGTCAGGAGACCTAAATTACAACGTGGCTTATTGATCAGAGGAACAAAGAAGATTTCCAGATAAATCTGTAAGAGTTTTGGGGGTTCAGTAGAATGAAAATAAAGTTTTGGCCCTAGAGGGAGATTTTTGGTTTCTCGCAACTTAAGTCCTGTCTAGTTACTCAGGGGGAAAAGCAGGGTGAGCTGAGTTTCTGAAGCACTGCTGTGAGCAGGGGAAGCTGAGCTGTTAAAGCACTGCTGTGAGGGACTAGCAGGGGAGCTGAGTTGCTCAGAGAAAAAAGGACTTAAGTACCTCTTCTGTGGATTTTGAGGATTGATTGCTCCACGGTGCTTGCATCTACAGAGATGTGTAAGGGATTGCTTTGAGGCCCATTTACTACTTTTTAAGAATACATAAACACATCCTTTGGCAAAGGTTAATTTTATGTCCAGACTGTGAACAATGTAAGTCAATGTGTTCCTGCCCTCCCATTAGTCATATTACTTCTGGCCATTTCTGACCTTCCCACGATGATCCAGCCTGGACCTACAGGCCGTGGGCAGCTGTGGACACTAGCCATGTCATTAGCACCACCCACAGCACCTGGTAGCTCCAAAAGCAGAAGCAAGAGTCCTGCCCTATGTTAAACTTCAAGTAAGCTCTAAGCAACAGGGGAAGAGTACTGCCATCTGCAAAGTTTACAGTGGTGAGCAGTGTTAAAAGAAACCAGGGGTAAACAGTTTTGAAAAGGGTGGTAGAGGATGCAGAAGTGAACAGTGTTCAAAGAGGGCAGCAAAAGGTGCAGAAGTGAACATTTAAAGAGATTTGCAGGGGTGAGCTGTATGGAAAGAGGGTTGCAGGGGGAGCAGAAGTAAGCAGTTGGAAGTGGGGTGCAGGGGTGACCAGTGTTGTTAAAGGGGTAAACCCCAGTGCTGGGGTTTCAGGGGGTACAGAAGTAAGAGGGTATCAGGGGGTGCAGAAGTAAGCAGTTGGAAGTGGGGTGCAGGAGTGACCAGTGCTGTTAAAGGGGTGAACCTCAGTGCTGGGGGTGCACCCTCTTGGTTGTTGGAAGCTGGGCTTTGGACTGTCAAAAGGACCAGTGTCTTTTCACCTGTGGCAGCATACTGTCGATTAGAGGACATACTACAGAATGAGTGCATACTGTAGATTAGAGGACACCCGCACTGAATGACGCACCTGGCACTGTACAGCAATCTGCAGATAGATATGTTGCCTGCTTAGTGCCTGCTATGTATGTCTTTGTATGTACCTTGCATTTATGTAATGATTATATTTTGAATGGGTTGCCTTAACGCAACATTGCACATATTAACCACTTCAGCCCCGGACCATATTGCTGGTCAATGACCGGGCCACTTTTTACGATTCGACACTGCGTCGCTTTAACTGACAATTGCACGGTCGAGCGACGTGGCTCCCAAACAAAATTGGTGTCCTTTTTTTTCTACAAATAGAGCTTTCTTTTGGTGGTATTTGATCACCTCTGCGGTTTTTATTTTTTGCGCTATAAACGAAAATAGAGCGACAATTTTAAAAAAAAAAATGAATATTTTTTACTTTTTGCTGTAATAAATATCCCCAAAAATATATAAAAAAAATGTTTTTCCTCAGTTTAGGCCGATACGTATTCTTATACATATTTTTCGTTAAAAAAACGCAATTAGCGTTTTGATTGGTTTGCGCAAAAGTTATAGGCCCAGATTCACTAAAGAGATACGACGGCGTATCTCCTGATACGCCATCGTATCTCTGTTTTACGGTCTTCCTAACTGTGCGACTGATTCATAAAATCAGTTACACATAGCTAGCCCTAAGATCCGACAGGTGTAATTGTTTTACACTCTCGGATCTTAGAATGCAATACCGCGGCCGCCGCTGGGGGGAGTTCGCGTCGTAAACCAGCGTCGGGTATGCAAATTAGGAGTTACGGCGATCCACGACGGTTTTTCGCGTTCGCTACGTTGCTGCTAGTCTAGTTTCCCGTCGCAAAGTTAGTCGTCGTTTTAGGTGCCCTAACTTTACACAGCACACGTATGTGCTGTATAAAGTATGGCCGTCGTTCCCGCGTCAAAATTTAAAAAAATTTTCTTCTTGCGTAAGACGTCCGGGAATACGGAAGTACGCTACGCACGTCGCCGTTCGAAAAAATGAGCGCGCCTAATTTAAATGGCACACGCCCCTTTGAATTACGCGGGCTTACGCCGGAGGCCGCCGGCGTAGGTTTTCATTGCAAGTGCTTTGTGAATTAGGCTTTAGCGATGAAAATTTGCGGCGGTGTAACGTATCTACGATACGTTACGCCGCCGCACTTCTACGTGAATCTGGCCCATAGCGTCTACAAAATAGGGCAAAGTTTTATGGCATTTTTATTTATATATTTTTTTTTTTTACTAGTAATGGCGGCGATCAGCGATTTTTATCGGTACTGCGACTTTATGGCGGACACTTCGGACACATTTTTGGGACCATTGCCATTTTTATAGCGATCAGTGCTATGCATTGATTACTATAAAAATGCCACTGGCAGGGAAGGGGTTAAAACTAGGGGGTGAGGAAGGGGTTAATTATGTTCCCTGTGTGTGTTCTAACTGAAGGGGGGGTGGGACAGACTTGGGGAAATAACAGATCGCTGTTTATACATTGTATAAACAGACGATCAGGCATTTCTTCCCCTGACAGGACACAGCTCCCAGTTCTCGCTCTGTAACGAGCGATCGCGGGTGCCCGGCGGTGGGATGAATCGCGAGATGACGTAAAGCTACGTGATCTCGCGCAGCCGAGCCGACCTGCCGCCGTATAACTGCGGCGGCTGGTCGGCTAGTGGTTAAAACGCAATTGGTGGGGCAAGGAATGTTTTGGAAGAAAATTACCGGGCCTTGGTTTAACTAAGGTTGAGAACCACTGATGTAAGTGATGTCTGGCAGAGGATAAGAGAAGACATTAGTAGTTTTAAAGTACACCTTGTACCTTCCTTTACAGCAGAGGTAAGCAACCTTTTTCTATTTAAGGGTCAGATTCAATGTATGTGAATGCATGGAGGGCCCCATTAACCTGCTATTGAATGAAGATAATAATCTGAACCCCTTTACATTACACAGCTCCCGCAACTCTGGACCCCTTTACATTACACAGCCCCCGCAACTCTGGACCCCTTTACATTACACAGCCCCCGCAACTCTGGACCCCTTTACATTACACAGCCCCCGCAACTCTGGACCCCTTTACATTACACAGCTCCCGCAACTCTGGACCCCTTTACATTACACAGCTCCCGCAACTCTGGACCCCTTTACATTACACAGCACCCTGCATCTCTGGACCCCTTTACATTACACAGCCCCCTGTATATTTTCACAGCCACCCCATGTTATGTTCTAAATTGCGCACACTCGTGGAATAGCGAGAAACTATGGTACTTAAAAACCTCCATAGGCGACGCTTTAAAAATCTCTGCAGGTTACCAGTTTAAATTTACAGATGAGGTCTTGTGCTAAAATGATTGCTGGGGGGGGGGGGGGTGGGTGCTATGGTAGGGGAGAGGCTAGAAGGTGGAGTGGGGGGGATTTCAAACTCAATCCCCCCTCCAGCACAAGTCCTCTCCCCTCCCAAAGCACGCCACAATATATATCTGTCCCCCACTGTTCCTCACATTCTACCTCCCAAAGCGATTTTGTTTAACTGTGCCCCTTAAGCCCCTCCCACTGTAAAGTTTGGCCAGACCCATTTTTTTGCAGGCTTCTACCTCCCCCAAGTGTCCCTCAGTCTCAAGTTTGAAAGTTTAGAGATTTGCTGACTGATACTTGTCATAGGAAGATTCCACCCAAAGCTGATATTTCAGTGTTTGGTAGATGCTGGAGGGTTTAATCACCTGGTGAGATCTCTGATCTAAGTTGCCAGATCTGCATGGCTGCTGTGACCATTATGAGCGTCTCCCACCATGGATTTGTATTTATTCAGTACTATGGAGGATGTAACAGGAAGAGCTGGAGCACACAATGGTGGGTAAGATGTGGTGGCAGCAAGTATACAAAACATTTAAAGTGTTACTAAACCCACAACAGTAAAATCAGTCTGTATATGCAGTAAAGCATGCTTGTTAAACTCACTGTGGAACCTAAGGGGTTAAACTTCGGCATTGTGTAAAAAGGCTGCTTGATTCTGTATGCATAGATCCTTACCTTTTTCCACTGACTCCAGAACAGGTCCAAATAAGACAGAGACTTTGGAGTCAGGCTGCACATGCTCAGTTTGGTGTGCAATTCTAGAGAGGAGTTTGTTTTTTCTTGGGAGAGTGCATGTAATCAGCACAGGGCCAATCAGCACTGTCCAGGCAGAGGGTCAGGGGTCCTGGATCCTGATGCAGCATAGTGCAGTATAATAAACTCCTCCTGCAAGCTTTACCAGTAACTGATAGAAGTCACAAGACTGATATATACTGCTGATGAGAGAGTTTTTTAGCAGTTTATATTTACTAAAATAATTGCATTTTCATGTTCCGTGTACTGTGGTCTTGCGTTTAGTAACACTTTAATATCTATTATTATTATTATTATTATAATACAGGATTTATATATCGCCTACAGTTTACGCAGCGCTATACAATATAAAAGGAAGAAAATAGTTATAATACATTAAGATACAGGATTAACCCTTTCATGACTGAGCCTATTTCTGACATTTTGTGTTTACAAGTTAAAATCCGTATTTTTTGCTAGAAAATTACTTTGAACCCCCAAATATTATATATAATGGAGCTTCCCCAGTGTTTTCACTGCCATCTCCTTCCCTCTAATTCGAGCCCCCAAGCATTATATATATTTTTTATTCTAACACCCTAGAGAATAAAATGGCAGTCGTTGCAATACTTTCTGTCACACCGTATTTGCGCAGCGGTCTTACAAGCGCACTTTTTTAAATAATAAAAAAAAGACAACAGTAAAGTTGGCCCAATCTTTCTTTATATTGTGAAAGATAATGTTACCCCGAGTAAATTGATACCCAACATGTCGCACTTCAAAATTGCATCCGCTCGTGGAATGGCGACAAACTTTTACCCTTTAAAATATCCATAGGCGATGTTTAAAAAATTCTACAGGTTGCATGTTTTGAGTTACAGAGGAGGTCTAGGGCTAGAATTATTGCTCTTGCTCTACCAATCGCGGTGATACCTCACATGTGTGGTTTGAACACAGTTTACATATGCGGGCGCTTCTACGCGCAAGCTCGGTGGGATGGGGTGCGTTTTCTGGCTCCTAACTTTTTTAGCTGGCTCCTAGATTCCAAGCAAATTTGTCAAACCTTGCCATAGGCAACACCTACATTTTTTTTTTTACAGTTACCAGGTTGGAGTTACAGAGGTGGTCTAGTGCTAGAATTATTGCTCTCGCTCTGATGATCGCGGCAATACTTCACATTTGTGATTTGAACACCGTTTACATATGCGGGCGCGACTTCCGTATGCGTCTTCTTTGCTGCGCGAGCTCGCTGGGACAGGGGCGCTTTAAAAAAAAATGTTTTTCTTATTTGTTTTATTTATTTTTATATTTATTAAATTGTGTTTTAAAAAAATAAATAAAAAATGTATCACTTTTATAGCTGTCACAAGGAATATAAACATCCCTTGTGACAGTAATAGGTGGTAACAGGTACTCTTTATGGAGGGATCGGGGGTCTAAAAGACCTCCAATCCCTCCTTTGCACTTCAAAGTATTCTATGAAAACTGCGATTCTGAATACGGTATATTTTTTTTAAAATACGGTGCCATTGTCAGCCGAGTAAACCGAAAGTGACGTTGGGACGTCGCTTCCTTGTTTACATTCAGGAGACTGGAACGAAGCCATTTCACGGCTTCGTTCCAGTCTGTCCCTAGGTGCCGGATCGCGGATCGGGTCTTCTGGTGGGACGGAAGGCCCGTTTAGAGCAGCAGAAGGGGGGATGGATGTCCCCTCCCACTCCTCCGGGATATCAACCGAGTGGCTTTTAGCCGCATCGGTTGTTATCCCTGGAAAGCTGATCGGCCACTCTAAAAAACAAAACTGAGATGATACCTGCAGCTGCGGGCATCATCCCGGTATAACCGATGAAAGCCGAGTACGCATATATGCGTATGCTCGGCGGGAAGGGGTTAAGTGGGCCCCGTTCAGAAGAGCTTACAATCTAATAGGATGGGGCAGGTGGTACAAAAGGTTGTAACTGGGGGGGATGTTGCTGATGGAAGTGGAAAAAGATTAGTCAGAGACGTGATAGGCTTCCCTGAAGAGATGAGTTTACAGGAATTGCCTGAAGGTAGCAAGAGTAGGGGATAGCCTGACAGTGAGGTAGCGAGTTCCAGAGGATGGGAGAGGCTCTGGAAAAATCCTGGAGACAAGAAAGCTGGAGAGTAGCAGGTCTTGAGAAGAGTGGAAAGGACGGTTCGGGTGATATTTGCAGACAAGATTGGTGATGTAGCTTGGGGGAGAGTTGTGAATGGCTTTGTATGTTGTGGTTAGTATTTTGAATTTAATTCTCTGGGCGATTGGAAGCCAGTGTAGGGATTGAAGGAGAGAGTTGGCAGACACTGAGCGGTTGGTAAGGTGAATAAGTCTGGCAGCAGCATTCATGTTAGACTGAAGAGGGGATAGCCTATGGAGAGGCAGGCCAATGAGAAGGGAGTTGCAATAGTCAAGGTCAGAGATAACGAGGGAGTGAATTGAGGAGCTTGGTGGTTTCCTTTTGTTAAAAAGGGGTGAATTTTAGAGATTTTATGGACAGGGCCATCTTTAATGCTGATTGGACCCTTGGCAAAAAAATTATTGGGGGGACCCCCCCATGCAATTTTGCTCTCCACCTGCTCAGATCGAGCAGTGATTGTGATTTGTTGCCAGAGGTTACAGCATATTATTACCACCTACTGACTGGTTGCTAGAGGTTACAGCACACATTACAGCTCACTGATTAGTTGCTAGAGGTTACAGCACATGATTTCTTCTTGATTGGTTGCTAGAGATTACTGTACAGTAATACTGCTCACTGATTGGTTGCTAGAAGTTACAACACATCATCTCTTGACTGCAGAGGGGCATGATATACTGATTAATGCCGCCTTCATTTACATATGAATGCCGCTGTTGTCTTGTCAAGCTGGTTCCTCCATCGAATAGCTTCCTGGCTCGACTGCGCAGGCGCAGCCAGGAGGCCACAGAAATCTCCGAGCCTCAACAGCTGATTCTCAGCTTGGACGAGCTCGCTCCTGATGCCTGATTATACATGGCGCACTATAGTACACGCTGCTCTACACAGCAAGGGGCGGATGTGATATTGAGCAGTGCTTTTTTGATTGGTTATCCACGCCGCTCAATACAGCAAGGGGTGGATGTGAGAAGTCTATTTTATTGAGAAAACCATCCCCCAAAAAAGGACTGCTCAATATCACATCCGCCCCGTGTTGTAAAGAGCGGCGTGGATAACCAATCAAAAAAGCACTGGTCAATATCACATCCGCCCCTTGCTGGCCCTTGCTGTGTAGAGCGACGTGTACTATAGAGTGTATAATTAGGCATCAGGGCCGAGCGCATCTACAGCTGACGAACAGCTGTTTCCGCTCTGAGTTTTTCGTCGGCTCGGATTGCGGCTGCGCACTCTAGAGGGAACCATATCGATGGGAGGAACTAGCTCGGCAGAACACCGGCCTCAACTATTTACATATGAATGCCGCCGCTATTTACATACGAATGCCCCCATTATTTACATATGAATGACGGTTATTTACATGTAAACACAGGGTCTGCAGGTGAGTCATCTGTACACAACAATAGGGCAGAGCTGGGCATCATTAGTTGCAGCACTTCACACTGAGATATCAGGTCACAGCAAAGGACCATAACTTCAAGGGACAAGGGAATTTATACTGGGATAGTTGGCAAGTATGAGGCAGCTGCTTTGGGCCCCATAACAATGACAAGGCCCAAGCCAGCTGCCCCTTTTGCCCTGCCTTAAAGACAGCCCTGGTTACGGAGGTGAATTCTACAAACTTTTGACAACGATTGGATTTGAGGCTGAAATGACAAGTCAGAGTCTAGGATTACATCTAAGGTTCTAAATCTGTCTATAATATCACATTTTTGGTGGACTGAGCCTTTCAGCATCAGTCTTACAGTGTCCCATTTTCAGATTCAGAGGCAGAATTGCTATGTTATAATAAAAGCCACATTTATAAAGCATAAATGATCTATTTAATGGTCATTGGTTGATTTGCAATTACATTTGTCTTCACCCAATCGAGTGTCTTATGCGATAATAATTGAAATCTAACATGTACATGTTTGACTGGCCTTTGCCTCGAGGATGTGCTGTTCCTTTTCTGCAAGGCAGCTGCCAACACAAAATTTACATTTCTGCTGAAATTAGAGAATCCGAACCTTAGATAAGATTATAACAGTTATTATCAAATCCGCCTGGTGTGACCTTATTCTCGTACTCCATTTAATTACCTCAATTCAAACAGATTCTCACCAAAAAGGGAGTGAAATACGATTTGACATTTTTTTTAAATATCCTGTCTACATCCCCAAGGGATCCCATCCCTTCCTGAGTTGTGAGACGGCTTCAGAAATTAGCTAGGGGACTTAGGGAATCCTTAACCCCTTCATGGCACAGCACTGATGCCATTATTTAAAGTTTAAGGAAAAACTCTGAATTTAAAGTAGAATGGCAAACTAAACCTACCTACTGTTAAAACTGCCCCTCTCCTCTCCTAACCCCTATGCTAACTAACCTGTGTAAGAAAGATGTATATACTTGCCAATTTTTAAGCCGTTCTGGGCTGGTCTGGCTCTCCTGTGTCAGCCAGTGTGGCTTCAGGGGAGAGAAAAGAGTGCCGACAACCGATGGGCCATAGCAGCCTATGGGTGACGTCACAGCTCCAGACTCTGCTGGCTGACCCAGCAGAGTCTTAGTGTCCCGACTGCCGCAATATTGCAGTCCCACTATGACACTTTTTGGGCACCAGTGACACCAATGAGTGCTAAAAATATACACTAAGTCACGTGCCGAGTGACGCAACGCGTGGGGGAGTAGCCCAGTGACACGATCGACTGACATCTGTTCGTATGAGGAGATCGCCACACTGAGCGGCATGAGAGGCTGCATTTGGAAGTTTTTTTCTGGTCAGGGAATCCGTGAGTGTAATTGCATCACTGCATCTATGTTCTCCCTTTGACCAACATTATTGCACCATATCTTTTTTCTTTTGTTTTTTCCATGAGCTGTGTCACCTGAAGTATCAAAAATTCAGCCTGAGCTAAACAAGCACTGTGGAAACTCCCAGCACACTATAGGATTATTCCTTCTCATTCCAAGCTAATTGCACTGGTCTGTGTGTGGAAAGGGGGGATGTTTTTGTGTTTTTTATTCGTTCACATAAATGTTTGTTGTCATTATATTTGCTTCACATTGCATTTTATCGATGCCTCTTATTTTTGGGTGTATATTTGGTATTATTGGCACACGTTGTACACTGTATACTAACAGCAGCTAAAGTTGGTATTCGCGCATTACTACCATTTTTTTTTTAAATATACACTGTCACCCTAATAATGACACCTGCTGGGAAGGGGTTAACATCAGGGGCGATCAAAGGGTTAAATGTGTTCCTAGCTGGTGTTTTACTAAACTGTGGGAGGTGCTTTGTACTAGGAGAATGCATAGATCCATGTCCCTGCTTTACAGGAACACAGGATCAATACCTTCCTTTCTGACAGAACGGCAATCTGTGTTGTTTACATAGACAGCCTGCGGTTCTGCCTGTGTAACGAACAATCGGTGCGTGGCGGCGGACAGCAGGAGCAGGCTTCCGGCAGCACGTCTGCATGCCCCCAACCCAGAATTGCTGGCTTACGTACCAGGTATGTGATCCAGCGCAGGAGAGCCACCTTGCCACCATATATGTACAGTATACGGTCAGCAAACTGTTAATTCCTTATTTGCCAAAGCCACCTCTGTGGATTCCAAAAACCCCTTTAAGAGTATGTCCATTTTTAATGCTTCTTTAATCCTCGTTTATGTGGCACATTACAGTCACTCACTGCCCTCTGTAGATCTGATTTGTTCTAGAAAACAAATTGGGATCAATTATGTAATAACTGTCAGGAATGCACACTTTTGGTCAGACGAAAGCAATGCCATACACATGTTCACATGGTTAAGGCTGTAAAAAAAAAAAAAACACAAGGGCGCCTCCATCTAGGTGCAGTCTTTTTATTAAAAAGAATAAAAGACAATAAAAATGCACTCACTAGGTAAAAGTGGATCAAGGCTTGTTATAAACTCATATAGATCTCCATAGGTTTAGCGCTGGGAAACACTTTTTGAAAGAGAGAAAGTGCATTTTATATTATATATATCTATATACAGGCAGTCCCCCGAGTTACAAACAAAATGGGATCTGTAGGCATAGGCGTGCGCACAGGGTGTGCCACACCTAAAAAAATTGTAAAAAAAAAAAAAAATTGTAAAAATACTAATATACTGTGTGTGTATATGTGTGTGTTTGTGTGTATATGTGTGTGTGTATATATATATATATATATATATATTGTGACAGGAAGTCAGGTAAATCTGTGGGTGTTGTCACTGCCGGGGACATACATTTCTGCCTTGTTTAGACGATACACAGATTATTATCGGGCGTCGGCTACAAACATAGACAGAGGAAGGCTAGAGGCCTTTAGAAAACTTCAGCTGTTCAGAATAAAGCAATCAAGGCCTTTATAAGTAGCCAGAGGGTTACCACTTGATTGCTGCATCACTCCTAAGGCTGTGTGAGTAGGAGAGCAGTGCCTGATGAGGTGAGGAGACCATTTGTTTTTTTTGCTGTGTGATAACAAAACCAAAAGACTATTGTTTGCTGCATGAGCAGCACTGTCTATCCAGCGCTAGGCTGTGTTAGACTTCATAGATAGGTTCCTGTGTGGAAGGTAGACGCCCAGCGTGGCTAGGATTTATTTTATGTTTTGATTTTGTTTATGCTGTTTGGATACTTGCAATTGATTTCCAGCAAGATGGAAAAATAAACCAGAAACTTTGTTTTCAACCGTTTTTGATTGCCAGTCTGTATAAGTTCAGTGTGTGGTGAACCCATCCTAGGGGTCACACACCCCGCTACCGAGCTAACCCCTCACATATGGTGGAGTGCCGCGGGCAACTAAAGTGAACCCAAAATGGAGGAGATACTGAAACAGCTGGCTTTAGCAAATGCAAGTCAACAACAGACGAATGCAGCTTTGCAGCGGAGCATTGCAGAGCAACAACAGGCTCACCAAGAAAGCATGGCAGGCTTGGAACAGAGACACCAGCAGCAAATGGAGGCCATCGTGAAACAACTTCAGAAACAGCAGACCGAGGCTGGGAGTCAGGCCGGTAACGTACCGACTTTTCAGGTGCGACACTTATTGCCAAAGATGACTGCAGATGAGGACCCTGAGATGTTTCTGACCACGTTTGAGAGAGCAGCGGAAAGAGAGAATTGGCCTAAAGACCGGTGGGCTGGACTAGTGGCTCCCCTATTATCTGGAGAAGCCCAAAAGGCATATTTTGATTTGGAACTTGCAGACGCAAAGAACTATGATCGATTAAAAGAGGAAATATTGGCACGTTTTGGTGTAACCCTGGATGTCCGTGCCCAGCGGGTCCACAATTGGAGTTATCAGCAGAGGAAGCCACCTCGGTCACAGATGTATGATCTTATCCATTTGGCTAAGAAGTGGCTGCGGCCAGAAACTCTGTCCGGACCAAACATTTTGAAGCGAGTAGTCATGGACAAATTTCTTAGGTCTCTTCCTAACACCCTGCAGAAATGGGTGAACCATGGTGGTCCGGATACTGCAGACAAACTTGTAGACCTGGTCGAAAGGTACCTAACAACGGAGAGTTTGTCCTCTTCCACCCGAGACACACAGACTTTTCACCCCAAGACCAGACCGTCCCCACCTATAGGTAAGACTGCATCAAGGGACGGGGGTGGAGAGAGGTACCAAGGAGCAACTAGAGGAACTATCGGGACTACTGCTAATGTTTGGCGAGAGCGGCCTGGAAGACCCATCCCACAGGAGAGGACCAGAAGGCTGATCTGTTACCGTTGCCATGAAGAGGGACATGTAGCAGCCGTTTGCCCAGCGGGTGATGAACCCATGCAATGTGACTTTCTTACCGAGAGACGACAGTCCCTTTTTGCAACCACATGCACTGCAGTAAAGGGAAATAAGAAACCGTTATATAGAATGTGCTTAGATGGTAAAAATGTTGTGGTATTGTTGGATTCAGGTAGCCTGGTCACCTTAGTGAAAAGTGACCTAGTGGTAGGAAAAACCTTACATCCGAGGAAAATGGCTGTAGTTTGTGTACATGGGGACACTCGAGAATATCCGATGACTACCGTTTCCTTTGAAACCTCTCTCGGTAACTTGTGTCACCAGGTAGGTTTAGTTCCCAAACTGCCACATGACGCCATTGTGGGAAGGGATTTCCCAAAATTCTGGGAACTCTGGGACTGCCCAGATTCCTCAGTAGGTGGTTCTTCTGAGTCTGAACCATCTATTCCAGAAACCTCTAACTGTGAGGATTCTCCTGAGTTTCCATTCTCAGTATTAGCAGGGGAAACACCAGTCCCTAGGGAGGAGCCTGCCACCTCAGAAGAGGAACAGCGGCCGATAGGGTTTGATGACCTCGAGGTGCACAGAGAAAACTTTGTCACTGAGCAATTAAGGGACCCCACATTGATAAGAGCCCGAGAGAATGCAGTGAAGGTAGATGGGGAGTTAGTTAATCCTGACGAGAGGGTTGCCCTCCCTTACTTTATTATTGAAAGGGACCTGTAATATAGAGTGTCACAGAGGATAGATGACACCATTGAGCAACTGGTAGTGCCTAAACCGTACCGCAAGATGGTTTTGGAACTGGCCCATGGGCATATTCTTGGGGGATATTTGGGAGCGGAAAAAACCCGGGAGAGGATCACCCAGAGGTTTTATTGGCCTGGGATCACTAAAGAAGTGGAATTGTACTGCTCTTCCTGTCCAGTGTGTCAGATTACTGCACCAATGCCACATTTCCGCAGTCCGTTGGTACCCCTGCCCATTATAGAGGTCCCTTTTGAGAGGATCGCCATGGACCTGGTTGGCCCCTTGTTGAAGTCCACTAGAGGGCACCAGCACATCTTGGTAATAATGGACTATGCCACCCGGTACCCAGAAGCGATTCCTCTCCGAAACACCTCTGCTAAAACAATTGCCAAAGAATTATTTCAGGTTTTCAGCCGTGTGGGTCTCCCTAAGGAAGTCCTAACTGACCAGGGCACCCCGTTTATGTCTAGGGTGACCAAAGAACTTTGTAAACTCCTGAAAGTGACCCAACTACGTACATCCGTATATCACCCTTAGACAGACGGGTTAGTGGAGAGGTTTAATAAAACCTTAAAACAAATGTTGAGGAGGGTGGTGGATAAAGACGGAAAGAATTTGGATTATCTGCTCCCTTATTTAATGTTTGCAATAAGAGAGGTTCCCCAATCGTCCACAGGGTTCTCTCCGTTTGAGCTACTGTATGGGAGGCACCCTCGGGGCCTACTGGACATTGCCAGGGAAACATGGGAGAGTGAGAGTTCACCCCATCGAAGTGTGATTGAACATGTGGCCCAAATGCAGGACAGAATTGCCCAAGTGATGCCGATTGTGAAGGAACATATAGCCCAAGCCCAATTGGCTCAACAAAGGGTTTACAATCGTGGGGCCCAGGTCCGTTCCTTTGCACCTGGTGATAGGGTGTTGGTGTTGGTCCCCACGGTCGAGAGTAAATTCCTAGCCAAATGGCAGGGTCCATATGAAGTGTTGGAAAAAGTGGTGAATTATAAAATTAGCCAACCAGGAAGACGAAAACCTGAGCAGCTCTATCACGTGAACTTGCTGAAACCATGGAAGGATAGAGAGTCCTTGGTCGCTGAGACTGCCCGAGTTTATGCTCCGTTTGACCGGACTGTCCCTGAAGTTGGGATAGCGGAGACTCTATCCAAAACGCAGAAACAGGAGGTTAAAGAATTTGTGCTCCGTAATAAGGAGAAGTTTTCAGACCTGCCAGGTTGGGTCTCTGGAGTTGAACATGACATTATCACCACCCCAGGGGATAAGGTCAAGTTGAAGCCCTATAGAATTCCAGAAGCCCGGCGAGAGGCAATTCGCCAGGAAGTAAAACAAATGCTTGAGCTGGGGGTGATAGAAGAGTCAAATAGTGATTGGTCAAGTCCCATTGTCTTAGTGCCCAAACCCGATGGAAATTGGCGGTTTTGTAATGACTTTCGCCGCCTTAATCAAATCACTAAGTTTGACACCTATCCCATGCCCCGCATAGATGAACTGATTGATCGCCTAGGCACTGCTCGGTACATGACAACGTTAGACCTTACCAAGGGTTATTGGCAAATTCCTCTCTCGAAGTCGGCCAGGGAAAAAACAGCATTTGTAACTCCAGACGGATCTTTCCAATAACGGAGAATGCCTTTTGGGTTACAAAATGCTCCCGCCACATTCCAACGCGTCATGGATAAGACCCTTCGGCCTCATCGAGCCTATGCTGCTGCATACCTCGATGACGTTGTCATTCACAGTGAGGATTGGGAATCACACTTGCCAAAAAGTTCAGGCTGTGTTGGATTCCATCTGGAAAGCCGGATTTACAGCTAATCCAAAAAAATGTACCCTTGGGCTGGAAGAGGCGAAGTATCTGGGGTATACTATTGGAAGAGGTCTAATTAGGCCCCAAATAAACAAAGTTGAGGCTATTCAGGATTGGCCACGTCCCACCAACAAGAAACAGGTTCGTGCATTTTTGGGGATCGCGGGCTACTATCGCCGCTTTATCCCCCATTTTGCCTCACAGGCTGTTCCCCTGACCAATTTGACAAAGGGGAAGGAGTCTGTAATGACCAAATGGACTCCCGAAGCAGAAACGGCTTTTCAAGCTTTAAAACAGGCCTTATGTAGTCAGCCAGTTTTAAATTCGCCCGATTTCTCACGGAACTTTGTGATTCAGACAGATGCGTCAAATGTGGGTTTAGGAGCTGTACTGTCTCAGGTTATCAAGGGGGAGGAACACCCTGTTATGTACCTCAGCCGAAAGTTGAAGGCCCATGAAGAGAATTATGCCACCATTGAGAAAGAATGTTTGGCGGTGAAATGGGCTTTGGATTCTCTCCGGTACTACCTTGTGGGTAGACAGTTTGAGCTGGTGACGGATCATGCCCCGTTGAAGTGGATGGCACAGAACAAAGAGACCAATAGGAGGATAAATAGGTGGTTCCTGGCCCTCCAAGAATTTAGTTTTGTGGTGACGCATCGTCCTGGTGCTGAAATGGGGAATGCAGATGGGTTGTCCCGAGTGCATGCCTGCCTAGCAACCTGTGTCCCAACCCTAGGGTTGAAACAAGAGGGGGGGTATGTGACAGGAAGTCAGGTAAATCTGTGGGTGTTGTCACTGCCGGGACATACATTTCTGCCTTGTTTAGACGATACACAGATTATTATCGGGCGTCGGCTACAAACATAGACAGAGGAAGGCTAGAGGCCTTTAGAAAACTTCAGCTGTTCAGAATAAAGCAATCGAGGCCTTTATAAGTAGCCAGAGGGTTACCACTTGATTGCTGCATCACTCCTAAGGCTGTGTGAGTAGGAGAGCAGTGCCTGATGAGGTGAGGAGACCATTGTTTTTTTTGCTGTGTGATAACAAAACCAAAAGACTATTGTTTGCTGCATGAGCAGCACTGTCTATCCAGCGCTAGGCTGTGTTAGACTTCATAGATAGGTTCCTGTGTGGAAGGTAGACGCCCAGCGTGGCTAGGATTTATTTTATGTTTTGATTTTGTTTATGCTGTTTGGATACTTGCAATTGATTTCCAGCAAGATGGAAAAATAAACCAGAAACTTTGTTTTCAACCGTTTTTGATTGCCAGTCTGTATAAGTTCAGTGTGTGGTGAACCCATCCTAGGGGTCAC
Source organism: Rana temporaria (assembly GCF_905171775.1). Taxonomy (NCBI): domain Eukaryota; kingdom Metazoa; phylum Chordata; class Amphibia; order Anura; family Ranidae; genus Rana; species Rana temporaria. Next base: position 115,198,081 of record NC_053497.1, read on the forward strand.
ACACCCCGCTACCGAGCTAACCCCTCACTATATATATATATATATATATATATATATATATATATATATATATATATATATATATATATATATATATATATATATATATATATACGCATATGTGTTTGAGCTTTGGGGTGCACACCCTAATGCAATAGGCTGTGCAACACCTATGTCTGTAGGTGAATCTGTTTGTAAGTTGGAACAGGTACATTTTTTTAAGTGTAGCTCCAGACCAAAACATTTTTTTAAATCTTTTTGGATATCATAGGGAAGGGTAAACACCCCTGTAATGTTTTGTTTTGCTGTCTGTGCCCCTGTTCAGAAGATTCACCTCACTTTCTCTCCCAATGACAATTGGATTTTGAACATTTTGGGTTGTGGAAACAAGCCTTGGTGATAAAGCATCAGTGGAGATACCCTTTTTCCCATAATAACCCTGACAGGAGTGAATTTCCCTACCTAGGGGTAGATTTCCTCTCACTTCTTGTTGTCTTCCTCCGTTTGTAAGTAGGAGTCGTTTGTAAGTCAGATGTTTGAAACTAGGGGACCTCCTGTAAATCAGACCAAAAATTAGGGATTTCCAAATCAGAGACAGTCCCTTCAAATCAGGGACAGTTGGGAACTATGCTTGGGTTCTAGTCAGCGCAATAGCTTATTTATTTTACATCAGTGGTTCTCAACCTGGGGGTCAGGAACCCCTCGGAGGTCAAATGAGGATTTGACAGGGGTCACCAAATCATGGGCTGTTCCTGAAGCCTGCACCACTCTCCTAGCCTTTTTGCGACTGCCCAGCAGGGCTGTCCATGGAGCCTTTGACCACCCAGCTGGACTGTTCCTGGAGCCCACGGCCACCGACCAAGCCTCTTCGCAGCCGCCTATTCAGTTCACGGCATGGCTGGGGGGCAGAGACTAGAGGTCCGCAGACTGGTGAGGATTGTGAGGTGGGAGGGGCTGGAGGAGACCCTATCTCCTGACTTCAGCATTGGTGTCACTGCTACGAGACACCACAAAGTCGGAGTAACACTACCTGTGATTATAGTTGCCATTAAAAGTCCCCACTACAGTTCTCAGATCAGCAGATGACCTTGATCAAGAGCACCTAAGTTGGCTGATCAGAACTCCCCCCACCACTGCCACTCATTCCACCCCCACCCTCCAAGAAGTAAGAGAAGGAATAAAAAGGATACATGGAAGGGAGAGGAAAAGAGTAGGAGGAAGAAAGAAAAATTAGAGAAAGAATAAGAGAAAGAACAAGAAAGATGGCTAGAGAGAGGGATTGGGGGGGACAAGAAATTAGGATAGAGAGAGATAAAAGGGCAAGAAAGGAGAAAAAAGAGAGAGTGGTACATCCTAAAATGTACCATAAGAGGTTTTAATACTGTACGAGTGGAAGGGACTCAGGGAGAACTAAATGTCCGTGGGTTGGGGGTGCAAATTACTTGTCTTGGGAGCTGACAACCCACAACCCAATAATTTTATTGTTGGGGTTTCCCACAACTTGGGAAATGTTATCAGGGGGCCACAGCACTAGAAAGGTTGAGAACCACTGTTTTACATGGTTAAAGGGGTTGTAAAGGTTTGTTTTTTATTTTCAAATAGGTGGTCGCCCTTACAAACTACAGTTGTTGGGTGGGCAAGTTTGAAGGTAATGGCCCAGATTCAAGAAGCTATTGCTATGGTTGCGCGGCGCAATAGCTGTTTTGCTCTCGCGTAGCGAATGCCCCTGATTCAGGAACATCGCTACGTGGACTGCAGCCTAGGATATGACAGGCATAAGCCTCCTTATGCCTTCATATCTCAGGCTGCATTCTTGCGTTGGCCGCTAGGGGGCGCGGCCATTGTGATCGGCGTATAGTATGCAAATTGCATACTACCACCGATTCACAAAAGTTGCGCGGGCCCTGCGCACGCAAGGTACGGAGTTTCCGTACGGCGACTTTAGCGTAAGGCTGCCCCTTCTCATAGTAGGGGCAGCCAATGCTAAAGTATAGCCGCCCTTCCCGCTCGTGAAATTTAAATTTCACGTCGTTTACGTAAGTGATTCGTGAATGGCGCTGGACGCCATTCACGTTCACTTAGAAGCAAAGCAAGTTTCCCGACGGAGCATGCGCTGTTCGCTCGGCGCGGGAGCGCGCCTAATTTAAATGATTCCCGCCCCCGGCGGGATCATTTACATTAGGCGCCCTTACGCAGGGCTAATTAGCATAGCGCCCGGCGCAATTTACGGAGCTACTGCTCAGTGAATCGCGGGCAAATCCAAATATTTGCGTGGGCGCAGAGCAAAATCTTTGCCCTTTGCCCACGCAAATATTGCGCGTCTCTACCTGAATCTGGGCCAATGTGTTTAGACAGAAATTCCCTTGAAAGTAAAGCCCTGTACACACGATCGGATATCTGATGGAATCTAATCCGATGGATTTTTTCGGCGGATATCCGATGAAGCTGACTTTCATCAGTCTTGCCTACACGCCATCGGTCAAAAATCCGATCGTGTCCAAACGCGGTGACGTAAAACACTACGACGTGCTGAGAAAAATTAAGTTCAATGCTTCTGAGCATGCGTCGACTTGATTCTGAGCATGTGTGGATTTTTGACCGATGGACTTCCACACAGACGATCGTTTTTTTCCGATCAGTTTTTTATCCATAGGAAAAATTAAAAAAAATTATATTCTTTTTAACTGATGGAAAACAAACCAATGGGGCCCACACACAATCACTTTAACTGATGAAAACAGTCCATCGAACAAACCGATCGCGTGTACAGGGCTTAAGAGTTTTTCTACAGACAGAAGAAGGCAAAGAAAAAATCCCTTGAGATAAAGACAAGCAGTTAAATACGTGAACATGACCTTTTGATTATGCTTTATTTGTTTCTGAAAACTAAAAAGTACAATTGGAATGTCATACAAATTCTACGTAGATGGGGACTTTGAGGACTGCATGCTCACTAAGGACTAATGAGGAATAACTCTACTCCAAATCCTGCCCCATGTTACCCAAGACATTTAATTTCCCACCATGGAGACCATTATACTCCCTGGTCCTATCAGCTTTTGGTTGATTAAGCTGTACTAGTCATTTTAGATACTGTACTAGTGATTTCTCACTGCTAGAGTTCCCCTTTAATAAACTATGAACTGGTGACATCATTGCTATTGACATGAAATGTTGGTGGAACAGAAATTTTGGCTAACGGGAGGCAGCGAGAAAATGCACCAAACGCCAATATAACCGGACAACAACACTGATTTAAATGCTTTGTTCTTAATAATGATGAATAGAATTCTTAGTGAGTGTTGGATTTTGATCAGCATCTCAAGAGGCAAGAAGAAACACTGTGATTGGCAATGGACAAATCTTCAGCTGATGGATGACGTGGGATGGAAATTGATGAATCGGATGATGGGAAAGCAAGACTCAATGACTTCTTGTTGAGCCAAATGAGAAGGGAAATGCAGTTCTGTCTCCCTGACAGATAGATTGCTTAATGAGAATAAGAGAATCTCTCACATCCGCAAGCTTCTGGTAAAGAAGCATCACCCTTAATAGTTGGGCATAAAGGGAACCTGTCAAGAGAAAACTATGGGGGCTGATAATACTTTTGCCCCAGAGACAAAATCCTTGCCATTTCTTCATGATTTAAAAACATACTTCAAAAGTTTAGTGTGCTCAGTGGCACATAGAAGACACCCACATCCCTTACCCCATCGAATCTTCTTTGAGACTATTCACCCATCTGAATTCAAGAATAGTATATCCAGGTCTCAGTAACATTATAATACAGTTGATGTACCAGTCACCTGTACAACCGCATTGGGCAACTACAGAGTTCTGGCTTTACTGGCTCCCATATTTCTATCAAGACATGTTCACGCTAGATGGCCAAATAATGTTTACACAGCAATAAAGGCATTCTATATACTAGGTTCTGTCCCTAGATATCCACCTCCGGTCTGGAAGTTTTTGTATAAAAAAAAAAAAGGCCCGGATTCACATACATTGGCGCATATTTATGCTGGCGTAGCGTATCTAATATACGCTACACTGACGTAGCGCAGAGAGGCAAGCACCAAATTCACAAAGCACTTGCCTCCCAAACTGCGCTGGGTTCCCTTGGCGTAAGCTGTCGTAGGTGGAAGTTGGCGTGAGCCATGCTAACGGCGCATCCCGTGGACGTATCCCAGTGCGCATGCTCAGAATCATGTCGGAACTACTCCCTAATATACGACAGATCACTGCCTACGACGTGAACGTAACCTACGCCCAGCCCTATTCACGTACTACGTAAACAACGTAAAATATGACGGCTGTGTTCCCTGGTCCATACCTTAGCATTAGTTGCGCCTCATATATGGGGAATAACTTTACGGCGGACGTACGACTTGTGCAAAACGCGTATATTATGCGCCGGGCGCAAGTATGTTCGTGAATCGACGTATCTCCCTCATTTGCATATGTGCATAGAAAATCAATTGGAGCGGCAAATGCGCCCAGCGTAAATATGCGCCCACGATACGACGGCGTAGGCAAGTTACGTCGGTCGCAGGAAGCCTATTTTTAGGCGTATTTTAGTATGTGGGTCGGCGCATAGATACGATGGCGCACATTTGTACTTACGTCAGCGTATCTTGAGATACGTCGGCGTAAGTGCTTTGTGAATCCGGGCCTAAGTGTATACTGATTGCTTTGCATCTACAAACTATGGTCTATACCAGGGGTCTCCAAACTACGGCCCGCGGGCCACATCCGGCCCGCCAGGCCATTTCTTCCGGCCCGCAGCGTGAATCCTTAGTCCACCTGTTAGTTGTGGAACCTGCGCTGCATATTCGCCCCCGGCAATATGCAGCGCAGGTCCCGCAATCCCTCCCGGCGTCTCACTGTGTGTGTTGGCTGCTGGGACCACGGCATCCCAGCAGCCAATGAGGTGTTTAGGGCAGACCCGTTGCCGCCTCCCTGCTCCCGCCTCCCGCCTCGCTGTTAACCAGTAACGAGTGTGTAATACCAGCGGGGCGGGAGTCAGGAGATGCAGCAGGTCTGCACAGCCAGTGATGGAGAGTGGAGACGCGCTGGACACATGCAAGGAGGGGGGGCTGATACACTTGTGTGGGGGTGGGTTGAATGGCTCTGATGGGGCACAAACATCTGGGGGCTGATGACTCTGCTTGGGACACACGTGGAGGGGGGTTGTAGACTGACGGGGACACACATTTTGGGGGGCTGATGACTCTGATGGGGACACAAATGTGGGGGGGGGGGGCTGATGACTCTGATGGGGACATACATGTGGGGGGGGGGCTGATGACTGATGGGGACATAAATGTGGGGGGGGGGGGTGATGACTCTGATGGGGACATACATGTGGGGGGGGGGGGTGATGACTCTGATGGGGACATACATGGGGGGGGGGCTGATGACTCTGATGGGGACATACATGTGGGGGGGGGCTCTGATGACTCTGATGGGGACACAAATGTGGGGGGGTGATGACTCTGATGGGGACATACATGTGGGGGGGGCTGATGACTGATGGGGACATAAATGTGGGGGGGGGGGGGTGATGACTCTGATGGGGACATAAATGTGGGGGGGAGGTGATGACTCTGATGGGGACATACATGTAGGGGGGGGGCTGATGACTGATGGGGACATACATGTGGGGGGGGGGCTGATGACTGATGGGGACATAAATGTAGGGGGGGGGGTGATGACTCTGATGGGGACACAAATGTGGGGGGGGGGGGCTGATGACTCTGATGGGGACATACATGTGGGGGGGGGGCTGATGACTGATGGGGACATAAATGTGGGGGGGGGGGTGATGACTCTGATGGGGACACAAATATCTGTGGGGTCTGATGGGGACACACATGTGGGGGGGGGCCTGATGATTCTGATGGGGACATAAATGTGGGGGGGGGGTGATGACTCTGATGGGGACACAAATATCTGTGGGGTTTGATGGGGACACAAATGTGGGGGTGCTGGTGGCTCTTATGGGGACACAAACATGTGAGGAGGGGGGCTGATGGCTCTAATGGTGACACAAATATGCAGGCGGGGGTGGGCTGTGATGGGGACACCGTGCAGGAAGACTCGGATGAATGATGGGGGGGGGGGGCTCTAATGGGGACACCAATTTGTGGGGATAGCCTGATGAGTGATGGGGACACAGATGATTGGGGACACAGATGATTGGGGACACCGATGGGGACACAGATGAATGGAAGGACTGATGGGGACACAGATGAATGGGGACACAGGTGGATGGGGAAACTGATGGGGACACAGATGAATGGGGACACAGATGGATGGGGACACAGATGAATGGGGACACAGATGGATGTGGACACAGATGGATGGGGACACAGATGGATGGGGACACAGATGGATGGGGACACAGATGGATGGGGACACAGATGAATGGGGCACAGATGAATGGGGACACAGATGAATGGGGAGACTGATGGGGACACAGATGGATGGGGACACAGATGGATGGGGACACAGATGGATGGGGACACAGATGGATGGGGACACAGATGGATGGGGACACAGATGAATGGGGACACAGATGGATGTGGACACAGATGGATGGGGACACAGATGAATGGGGACACAGATAATTGGGGACACAGATGGATGTGGACACAGATGGATGTGGACACAGATGAATGGGGAGACTGATGGGGACACAGATGAATGGGGACACAGATGAATGGGGACACAGATAATTGGGGACACAGATGGATGTGGACACAGATGGATGGGGACACAGATGGATGTGGACACAGATGGATGGGGGCACAGATGAATGGGGAGACTGATGGGGACACAGATGAATGGGGACACAGATGAATGGGGAGACTGATGGGGACACAGATGAATGGGGACACAGATGAATGGGGAGACTGATGGGGACACAGATGATGGGGACACAGATAATTGGGGACACAGATGGATGTGGACACAGATGGATGGGGACACAGATGGATGTGGACACAGATGGATGGGGGCACAGATGAATGGGGACACAGATGAATGGGGAGACTGATGGGGACACAGATGAATGGGGACACAGATGAATGGGGACACAGATGAATGGGGAGACTGATGGGGACACAGATGATGGGGACACAGATGAATGGGGAGACTGATGGGGACACAGATGATGGGGACACAGATGATTGGGGACACAGATGATTGGGGACACAGATGATGGGGACACAGATGATGGGGACACAGATGTATGGGAAGACTGATGGGCACACAGATGAATGGGAAGACTGATGGGGATACAGATGGATGGGGACACAGATGGATGGGGACACAGATGGATGGGGACACAGATGGATGGGGACACAGATGAATGGGGAGACTGATGGGGACACAGATGAATGGGGAGACTGATGGGGACACAGATGATGGGGACACAGATGAATGGGGACACATGATGGGGACACAGATGTATGGGAAGACTGATGGGGACACAGATGAATGGGAAGACTGATGGGGACACAGATGAATGGGGACACAGATGGATGGGGACACAGATGGATGGGGACACAGATGGATGGGGACACAGATGAATGGGGAGACTGATGGGGACACAGATGAATGGGGAGACTGATGGGGACACAGATGAATGGAGAGACTGATGGGGACACCGATGATGGTGACACAGATGGATGGGGACACAGATGGATGGGGACACAGATGAATGGGGAGACTGATGGGGACACAGATGATGGGGACACAGATGAATGGGGACACATGATGGGGACACAGATGTATGGGAAGACTGATGGGGACACAGATGAATGGGAAGACTGATGGGGACACAGATGAATGGGGACACAGATGGATGGGGACACAGATGGATGGGGACACAGATGAATGGGGAGACTGATGGGGACACAGATGAATGGGGACACAGATGGATGGGGACACAGATGGATGGGGACACAGATGAATGGGGAGACTGATGGGGACACAGATGAATGGGGAGACTGATGGGGACACAGATGAATGGGGACACAGATGAATGGGGACACAGATGGATGGGGACACAGATGGATGGGGACACAGATGAATGGGGAGACTGATGGGGACACAGATGAATGGGGAGACTGATGGGGACACAGATGAATGGGGACACAGATGGATGGGGACACAGATGGATGGGGACACAGATGGATGGGGACACAGATGAATGGGGAGACTGATGGGGACACAGATGAATGGGGAGACTGATGGGGACACAGATGAATGGGGAGACTGATGGGGACACAGATGAATGGAGAGACTGACTGATGGGGACACAGATGATGGTGACACAGATGGATGGGGACACAGATGGATGGGGACACAGATGGATGGGGACACAGATGGATGGGCACACAGATGGATGGGGACACAGATGGATGGGCACACAGATGGATGGGCACACAGATGGATGGGCACACAGATGGATGGGGACACGGATGTAAAGCCTCATGCACGCTGGAAGTTTAGCCCCGCTGCATGATGCTCCAGCGTTTAGGTGCCAGCAAAGAATATAGGAGCACCATCCAGTCCTGCTGTCAGCAGTAAGTCAAATTCTATTCTATTCTTCTTCTACTGTGGATTTATTTATAAATTATGTTTCCGGCCCGCGAATATGTGTGAAATATAGAATGTGGCCCTCGAAGTAAAAAGTTTGGAGACCCCTGGTCTATACTGTATACTGGAATTTTTATACATTTTTTTTTTTTTTTATACCACTACTGACGGTGATCAGGGACTTATAGTGGGACTATGAATCTATTTCTGGGATCCTTAAAACCTCCATGCTAACCTTGAGGTTGACCTAGCATATGTCTACCTATCAACCTTGAGGTTGGCCTTGAAGATCTCTACCTACTGACCTTGAGGTTGGCTTTGCATATATCTACCTACTGATCTTGAGGTGGACCTAACATATATCTACCCGTAAAACTTGAGGTTAACCTAGCATATACATTATCTCACAAAAGTGAGTACACCCCTCACATTTCTGTAAATATTTTATTATATCTTTTCATTTGACAACACTGAGGAAATGACTTTGCTACAATGTAAAGTAGTGAGTGTACAGCTTGTGTAATAGTGTAAACTTGCCATTAATGTCTAAACCGCTGGCGACAAAAGTGAGTACATCCCTAAGTGAAAATGTCCAAATTGGGCCCAAAGTGTCAATAGTTAGTGTGGCCACCATTATTTTCCAGCACTGTCTTAAGCTTTGGGGAACTCCATGCCCAAGAGGGTTAACAGGTTGCCACTGGAGTCCTCTTCCACTCCTCCATGGTGACATCACAGAGCTGGTGGATGTTAGAGACCTTGCGCTCCTCCCGTTTGAGGATGCCCCACAGATGCTCAATAGGGTTTAGGTCTGGATACATGCTTGGCCAGTCCATCACCTTTACCCTCATCTTCTTTAGCAAGGCAGTGGTCGTCTTGGAGGTGTGTTTGGGGTCATTATCATGTTGGAATACTGTCCTGTCTCAGAATGGAGGGGATTATGCTCTGCTTCAGTATGTCACAGTACATGTTGGCATTCATGGTTCCCTCAATGAATTGTAGCTCCCTAGTCCCGGCAAGCCCCAGACCATGACACTCCCACCACCATGTTTGACTGTAGGCAAGAAACACCTGTCTTTGTACTCCTCACCTGGTTGCCGCCACAAACGCTTGACACCATCTGAACCAAATAAGTTTACCTTGGTCTGGCAAGACCACAAGACAATCGTGCACAATAATCCATGTCCTTAGTCAGCTTGTCTTCAGCAAACTGTTTCCAGGCTTTCTTGTGCATCATCTTTAGAGGCTTCTTTATGGGACATCAGCCATGCAGACCAATTTGATGCAGTGTGCGGCGTATGGTCTGAGCACTGACAGGCTGACCCCCCACCCCTTCAACCACTGCAGCAATGCTGGTAGCACTCATACATCTATTTCCCAAAGACAACCTCTGGATATGACGCTGAGCATGTGCACTCAACTCATTTGGTTGACCATGGCGAGGCCTGTTCTGAGTGGAACCTGTTCTGTTAAACCGCTGTATGGTCTTGGCCACCGTGCTGCATCTCAGTTTCAGGGTCTTGGCAATCTTCTTATAGCCTAGGCCATCTTTATGTAGAGAAATAATTATTTTTATTAGATCCTCAGAGAGTTCTTTGCCACATGGTGCCATGTTGAACTTCCAGTGACCAGTATGAGAGAGTGAGAGCGATAACACCAAATTTAACACAACTGCTCCCCATTCACACCTGAGACTTTTAACACTATTGAGTCACATGACACCGGGGAGGCAAAATGGCTAATTGGGCAAAATTTGGACATTTTCACTTGAGTGTGTACTCACTTTTGTTGCCAGTGGTTTAGACATTAATGGCTGTGTGTTGAGTTATTTTGAGGGGACAGCAAATTTACACTGTAAGGCCCCTTTCACACGTGCGGAACGTATGTCCGCTTTTTCATCCATCCGCTTGCGGACGAAAAAGGGACATACATTGGTCCCTATGAGATCGCGGATGTCAGTGGATGAACACCCGATCTCGTCCGCCTCCGCAATTATCCGATTCTGCAGACGGAAGAAAACCCTATTGTGTGCGGGGACCGCCCTGTCATCCGCCGGCTCAGCGGGATCAACGGAGCGATCCCCGCTGAGCAAGCGGAGGTTTACGGGGCGGATTATTACTGATTCGCCCCGTGTGAAAGGGGTCTTATACAAGCCGTACAACTCACTACTTTACATTGTAGCCAAGTGTCATTTCTTCAGTGTTGTCACATGAAAAGATATAATAAAATATTTACAAAAATGTGAGAGGTGTACTCACTTTTGAGAGATACTGTATCTAATGATAGATCAACTTTAAGCCAGCAAGATGTAACAGGGAGAATTAGCAACATACAGCATAATTAAGTCCACTTATTTTGCTGATCACTTAAGACCTTGTCTCTGAGTGTGAGATTCAACGGGAGATTAATACCCCCCTCGAAACGGCTGCGAATGGTGAGCGGAGCATAAAAATGACTGGCCCCCTAGAGGGCCAAAAAAGTGGTGGGTGTCTTATAGGTGGAATGACCCTCAATTAGATCTTGCTCACTGAATTATTCATCATATAGATCTGTTGGCCAGCAATGTAAGGTCATACCATTCAGCCAAACCACCCACCTGACACTAAAACAGTGAAAGGGTATGTAAGATGGAGGCCTAAAATAACCCTTCAACTTTATTAGATAACCAACAAACGTTATGGGCCAGATTCACAAAGAGATACGACGGTGTATCTACAGATACACCATCGTATCTCTGACTTACACTGGTCCTATCTATGCGCCTGATTCATAGAATCAGTTACGCATAGATAGGGCTTAGATCCGACAGTGTTACAATGTGTTACACTGTCGGATCTTATTTTCGATTTAAAAATTGCGCCGGGGGCGTTCCCGCTGATTTACCTTGAATAATATGTAAATCAGCGAGATACGCAAATTCACGAACGTACGCGGACTCGACGCAGTCTTCTTACGACGTTTCCGTAGCGGCTTTCCCGTCGTATACTTACCCCGGCTTTTATCAGGCGCAGCCAATGTTAAGTATAGCCGGCGTTCCCGTGTCGAATTTGAATTTTCTAACGTCGTTTGCGTACGCCGATTCACAAACACGCGCGTTGCAAGTCACGCTCACGTCGAAACCACTAGTGACGTCAGTGGGAGTAATGCACGCCGGGAAATTCCCCGGATGGCGCATGCGCATTTAAATCGGCGCGGGAACGCACCTGATTTAAATAGTACACTCCCCCTAGCCGCGGAATTTGAATTCCGCCGGGGGATTTAGGATCCGCCGCCGCAAGTTTGGAGGTAAGTGGTTTGTGAATTAGCCACTTGCCTCTCAAGCTTGCGGGAGCGGATCTTAAATCACGTAGATCGAGCGGATCTATAGATCCGCTGATCTACGTGAATCTGGCCCTATCTGTGCGATAGCTATACATTTAATGTTCTCAAATTACCACATACACATGATGAAATGTAAATTCTCTGCATGTATCCATTGTAACTGAATTGGTTTGAAGAAGCCAAAATAGCATATGTTTCATAATGCATAGGGAGTGTTTCCTGCACGGCTCCTGCATGTGAATCAGCACACTGGAGTTTAGGGGTTGTGCGCAGTCATATTTGTTGCTCTCTCCAGGAAAATAGTATCCATAGGATTTTTTTTTTTAAATATATATTTGGATAGAACAGGATAGAATGAACCCTCTATAATCTTTTTATTGATGTGTCTCTGTTTTACTCTTTTTATTTATATTGGTGACCATTGTCACTGAGAAAGTAAGGCAAATTTAAAACCACTAAAGCAAGAGGTGATGGGAAATCTTATAGATACACCTGTCCTGTGGCAATGGCTTAAGAGGGGAGGTCCCCTCACTTTAGGAGATTTCCTCTAACTTCTGGATTCATCCCTAGGACAGGAAATGAAGGGAAATTTCTCCAATGGTACACAGACAGCAAAAAAAAAAAGATATGTTTTAAAATTTTCTATACACTATAAAAACCTTGGAGAAGATTTACTTATGCTGGCCATACACTCCACGAAAAATCGTCCAAACGAACTTTCGAAAAACGAAAGTTCGGGCGTGAGCGCAAATGATAGTGCCATCATGTAATGACCGATAAATCGTTCAGTGGACATAAATAAAAAAAAATTGGTTAGTTTTTTTTACATATACCTAGTGCAGAAAGTTCGGACGGGAAACACATTAACCTTCCGATTTATCGTTTGTTCGGCAGAAAATTTCCAAATGTGTCCTTCTTTTTTTGTCTCAAACGTCCCAACGATTTAGATTTTGTGCCCATTAACTGTTTGAAAAACGAAAGAACTGTCTGAACGACCGAATTTCGGACAAATTTTCGTATAGTGTATGGCCAGCATAAGACTAGAGAGCTCAGAATCTGGCTACCAAGCACAGCTGCGCCAATCGGCTTCTAACTTTAGCTTGTTCAATTAAGCTTTGAAAATAAAACCTGGAAGATGATTGGTTTCTATGCAGAACAGCACCAGATTTTACACTCTCCAGTGTAAGGAAAAAATGGATACCAAGCGCCCTGAGGCGATTCAGTTCACATGTGTAGCGCTATATACGTTTTTCACTCACTCAGTAAATAACCCCCCTAATTTTGACTATACATACTCTTGAAGGGTATATTTATACATCTAAACCTCCCCTGCCTCTGAAGCCCAATCCATGTTCGGATTGCGCTCCAGAGGCTACTGACAGGCAGTAAGAAAGCCATGCAATGCCGCCTGTTTTAACTCCATATTTGCCGGCAAATGTGCCTTAACTGCATGCATTTCCATTAACTTGAATGTATAGCATTTGCTGTGCTTGCCGCTGGCCAATCACTACATGTCGAAGTGTAGCATCGCAGCCCTGGCATCTAAACATCCCATCCACTGCCCATTGCAGCTTAAGGCGGGGCAGTTGGCAGGCGGCAAAAATCGGCTCAATGCCCCCCCCCCAACCACAAGTCTAAACGAGGCCTAACAGTGTTGAATGTTTGTATTTAGTGCTTTCAATCTAATCGCTGTCCAAAGCCTACCTCCGCAACATCTCCAAGATGTTCTAACCAATGACACAACCACAATGATACTAACCAATGACACCACAAAGCTTCTAATCCCCCTCCCTGGTATCTCTCGCCTCAACTACTGCAACTCCCTCCTCACAGGAATACCTTTACATAGACTATTCCCTATTCAGTCTATCCTGAATGCTGCTGCCAGGCTCATCCACCTTACAAACCGCTCGGCGTCTGCTACCACTCTCTGCCAATCCCTCCACTGGCTGCCACTCAACCAACAAATTAAATTCAAGATACTAACAACATCTTATAAAGCCATACACAACTTGGCCAACCAACTACATCACTAATTTAGTCTCAAAATACCAACCAAATCGCTCTCTTCGCTCCCCCCTCCAAGAACCCCCTGCTCTCTAGCTCCCTTGTCCCCTCATCCCATGCTCGCCTCCAGGACTTCCCCTGAGTCTCTTCCATCCTTTGGAATTCCCTACCCCAATCTGTCAGCCTATCTTCTACTTTGTCCACCTTTTCAGACAATCCCTGAAAACTCATCTCTTTAGAGAAGCCTATCTGGCCTGCACCTAACAACTGTACTTTTATTTTCTCCATCAGCTCCTCCCCCACAGTTCTTACATCTTGTATCTCTTGACCCTTACATCTTTTATCTATTGACCCCCCCCCCTCTTAGATTGTAAGCTATAACGAGCAGGGCCCTCTGATTCCTACTGTTTTGTAGTTGTAGGGCCAGATTCACAAAGAGATACGACGGTGTATCTACAGATACACCATCGTATCTCTGATTTTTACTGGTCCTATCTATGCACCTGATTCATAGAACCAGTTACGCATAGATAGGGCTGAGATCCGACAGTGTTACACTGTGTTACACTGTCGGATCTTTTTTTGGATTTAAAAATGGCGCCGGGGGCGTTCCCGCTGATTTACACTGAATAATATGTAAATCAGCGAGATACGTGAAATTCACTAACGTACGCGGACCCGACGCTGTGTTCTTACGTCGTTTCCGTAGCGCGGTACCCGTCGTATACTTACCCCTGCTAAAAGCAGGGGTAAGTATTGTTAAGTATGGCCGTCGTTCCCGCGTCGAATTTGAAATTTCCTACGTCGTTTGCGTACGCCGATTCACGAACACGCGCGTCGCAAGTCCCGCTCACGTCGCAACCACTGACGTCCTATTGACGTCAGTGGGAGCAATGCACGCCGGGAAATTCCCCGGACGGCGCATGCGTATTTAAATCGGCGCGGGAGCGCGCCTGATTTAAATAGTACACTCCCCCAGCCGCGGAATTAGAATTCCGCCGGGGGAGTTAGGATCCGCCGTCGCAAGTTTGGAGGTAAGTGTGTTGTGAATTTGACACTTTCCTCACAAACTTGCGAGGGCGGATCTTAAAACACATAGGTTACACGGATCTAAAGATCCGCTAACCTTTGTGAATCTGGCCCACTATGTCTACCCTCAAGTTGTAAAGCGCTGCGCAAACTGTTGGCTCTATATAAATACTGTGTAATAATAATAATAATAATAATAATAATAAATGTTATAAAGAGAAATGAACAGGTATTACACATTTTACTTTTTTTTTTTTTTTTTTTATATAACGTTTTTATTGATCTTTTAGAAAAATAAAACAGCAGAACATTGGTACAAATATGGCAAGCAGACATAGGCAGAATTAAAACGAGAGCTTCGTCTAGCAAGCAAATGTTAGATTATGGCGTAAGGTAGCGAGCATAAATGGCCAGCCAAGGCGATCAAACGCCTGTTCTGCGTCCAGGCTCAGGAGCAAGGATTCTGTGTTGTCCCTATTAGCTACATCGATCAGATCAATGACCTTCCTCGTGTTGTCGCCTGCTTGGCGCAGGGGGACAAAGCCCACCTGGTCTTTGTGGATCATGGAGGGAAGTATCCCATTCAGGCGTATCGAGAGGAGTTTCGTGAACATTTTTTAGGTCTGTGTTTAACAGGGCTATGGGCCTATAAGTGGCGCATGAAGAAGGGTCTTTGTCCGGCTTAGGGATCAGGGTGAGGTGGGAGCGCTGCATGTCTGTTGGGATGGGGGTCTGGTGAAGAAAAGCATTATAGAGTTTAGTCATATATGGTAGGAGCAGGGGAAGAAAAGTTTTATAATAATTATAAGGTAGACCGTCCAGTCCGGGGGATTTGTGGGCAAGAAGGTTATTTATCGTTATTGTGAGTTCCTCCTCGGTAATAGGGGCGTTAAGTGCAAATAGGTCTGTCCCTGGCAGGCGGGGAATTCCTGCCTGCTCCAGATATTGTCATCCTGTCCACTAGGTCGGATTGGGGGGGGGGGTTGTGCGGTATTTCCGGTTTATTGTACAAGTCAGTGTAGAAGTCTGCAAATGCGTTCGCTGTCTTGGGGGTGTGATACCAGGTCCCCAGAACTATTTTTAACTTGGTGCGGGGTGGCAGATAACGTTCGGTCGGCCAGTTTCCTGGCCAACAAGGCTTGCTTGCGCCTTGTTGCCCTTGTCATAATATAACTGCTTCCATCTAAGCAGTGCTTTCTCAACCCGTCCCATTGCAAACTCCGGGAGCGTGAACCTAAGAGATATGATTCACTTCAGGAGTGCCAGGGATGGAGAGGACGGCAACCGGGCCTCCAGGGCCCTGAGTTGTGTTTCTGCCTGCAGCTTGACTGCCTCGGCATCTTTCTTAAGGGCCGAGGAAAGGGCAAGGCAGCGGCCCCTAAGGAGCGCCTTATGGGCGGCCCAAAGAGTGACGAGGGATACGCCTGGGGTGTCATTTTCGTCAAAGTAGTGTTTAAGTGTAATTTCTAATACCGAGCGGGAGGGGGCGTGCTGCAACAGAAAGTCCTTCATTCGCCAGTTATAGGGTCTACGCAGGGGGACGCAGAGGTTCAGCGTTATCGTAACGAGGGTGTGGTCGGACCAAGATATGGGGAGTATCTGTGCTGCGTCAGTAATACGGAGCGTGTTGTTGTTGACAAACAGATAGTTTATGCGTGAGTGGGTGCGATGGGGGGGGCCGAGTAAAAGGTGTACCGGCGGTCGCCCGGGTGGAGAGCCCTCCAAGCATCAAACAGAGCATGTTTCCTTGTCAATTGGCGGAAGAGTTTAGAGTCCCTCAGGGCTTAGGATTGGGAGGCTCTGGGGCTCACCACCAGGCGGTCACAGGCCACGGATTGCGAGAGATTAAAGTCCCCCTTGACTATAAGAAAGTCGTGGGTGGTTCGGGACAAGCGGGTGAGGACCTTTCCCAGAAAACGGTGTTGGCGAGTATTCGGGGCATACAAGGCGCACAGAGTGACGCTCTGCGTCTGCCACATACCCCGGAGGATAATTTAGTGACCTTGCGGGTCCAGATAGGTGGCTGACCAGGTGAAAGGGGATCCCCTTTTGAACAAGATGGCGAGGCCCGCCTTCTTGCGCGGGTTCAAGGCCTGATAGATCTGGGGGAAATGTCTAGAAGCAAATGTGAAGGAGTCTCCCTTGTTAAAGTGGGTCTCTTGGACCATAATGACGTCTGCTCCTGATTGTTTAAACTCCCGAAGTGCCAGGTGTCTTTTCTTATTGGAGTTAAGACCATGTACATTTAGGGACATAATCTTAGCCATTGTGTAAGGTCAGAGTGGTGTCGTCTATGCTGAGTCTGCAGTCGGGGCATCTGGGTCCGGAGGCGTGGCGTCACTCGGTGGAGATCCTACGGCCGAGGAGGTCTCCCTGGGGTGTTGGTCCAAAAAAAAAAACAGGAAAAGGAAGTCTAGGGAGAAGAAAAAAGGTTAGAACGAGAAAACACAAAGCAAACATAACAATCAGTATCAAGCAGGCCCTGTTGACCTCCAGGGTCGCAGAGCCCATAAAGTTCCTGTAGGGCCTCCTGACCATAGAGTCCAAAAAAAGGGGGGTAGGTCAGGGGGGCACGGGTGCGAGAATAAAAAAACTACTTGTCCACCGGAGCTTGGGGTTAGGAACTTTGGATGGAAAACCCAAGGGGGGTCGGTAAACCAAAAGTCAGCCTCTTCAGTATCTCAGCCGAGACAAGCCCATGATGTGGGACGGGAAAAAAGCAAGGGCAACCAGAGAATGGTGTTAAAATGAAGCTTGGGGTGGCCAATGGGCCGGATCAGGAGAGGGGAGGAAGCAGGAACCAAAGTAGATGAAAGTGGAGGTTCAGGTCCCAGGGGGGCCATTAACTGGCTGATCAGGCGTTCCTGTGCTTAGGAGACTTGCGGGAGGGGTTGGGTCCACTGGATCGTTTGGAAGGGGGAACCTTCTGCCACACCACCGGTGGGGGGGGGGGGGGCGGAGTGGCCACCAGGTCCCACTCCGGTAGCTGGGGGATGGGGATGCCCAGGGTGTCACAAAAGGCGTCTAAGTCCTCCGGATAACGCAGGACAGCTGATTTCCCCTGGTGGCGTGCTGTCAGGCTGAAGGGGTACCCCCATCTGTAGATAATGTCCTTGTCCTGTAAGGTGTGGAGAAGGGGCTGCAGCAGCCGCAGTTTCTGGAGCGTGATCCAAGAGAGGTCAGGGTAAAGCTGTACCGGGCTGTTGTCGAACACCAGCTTGCGGATAGTGCGGGCTTTGCGCAT
Source organism: Rana temporaria (assembly GCF_905171775.1). NCBI lineage: Eukaryota > Metazoa > Chordata > Amphibia > Anura > Ranidae > Rana > Rana temporaria. The sequence goes on from NC_053497.1 coordinate 115,216,283, forward strand.
AATGTCCTCTTTCAGGGGATAAGAGTGCACTCGGCAGATGACATCACGTGGTTTAGAAGCAGGGCCTTTGGGCCTGAGGGCTCAGTGAGCTCGATCCATTTCAATATGTTTGTCAGGGGGTTCTCCCAGCAAATCATTGAACAGGGCCTGAAGGGAAGTCTGTAGATCTTCTGCCTCCTCCGTTTCTGGCAGACCTCTGATACGAATGTTATTTCGGCACCCCCTGTTGTCCAGGTCTTCAACATGGCGCTGCATATCTCGTAGTAGGAGGCGGTGATCAGAGCCCTGTATTTGGGTACGGTGCACAGCTAACTTAGTCTCCTGTATCTCCTCTTCCTCCATCTTGACCCTGTCAGCTAGATGTTTGAGACCCGTCTGAAGAGCCTGAATTTCAGATCTGCAAGTGTCTTTCACTTCTGCGATAAGTTGTTTGAAGTCACCCCTTGTTGGGATGAGATATGCAGGCCATTGTGGGGGGGGGGGGGTTGGAGTAGTCAGCACGACGTGACTGGGGATAGGGCATTGGGGGCTGCTGGAGGGAGCCCTCTGCTGGGCCAGCCGGACCTCGGGAGGTGGGCTGCTGTGGGGGGTCCCAGGGATCGGACCAGCTTGTGGCGTGGTGGGCCTGTTGGGCCCTTTGCAACGGGGCTTGCTCACTTGCCATCTGGGCATAGGGGGGGTCCCAGCATGGCTCCTGGAGGTGCTGGCGTCCCAGGGTGTTGATGGCCTTTGTGTCTTGGGGGAGGACGGGGGCAGCCCGTCTGAGTGATAGGGGTTTTCCCAGCTAGGGTACTCCGTGAAGGCCTGGGAGCGTGCGGGGCCCTGCAGGGCCGGAAAGTCCTCTGCTCTGTAAGAGGGGCTGGGGGAGAGAGGGCTGCCCTCCCGTAGGCCTGGGTCAGATGCCGCACGGAGCTGTCTGGGGCAGGCATCCACGTACTGGGAGCTGGGGGATGGAGACCGGGCGTAGGCCTCGGCCTGCTCCGCTCGCAGGATGGCGGAGGGAGATGGGCTCGCTGGGAGTGACTCATCACTCGGGGTCCCCGTAGACTTGGTTCCGGCCATCTGTGCTGCCTGGCGGTCTGGCGATGGGGAAGGCCATTGTGGAGATGGGAGCGAGGAGGCCCGGGATCGCGATGGTGCGGCGTCCGGCGTCATCTTGTCTCCACCGCCCGGAGGCATGTCGGGCGGTTTAAAGTAAGCCCTGAAGGCCGTAAAGGTGCCTGGAGATGAACCCCTGGCCGACGCGGATCTTGTGGTCCTCGAGCCGCCCATGGATGGGTGCGGATTCCCTGGTTAGGATGCCGTGGAGCTGCGGGCTCACGTCCTTCCAGGCTGGCTTCTGGTCACGCCCTTCAAAGTCATTTTTAACCTCTTCCCATCCGGCGTATAGTCAAATGACAGCCGCAAGGTGGCTCTGCCATCTGTCATATGACATCCTCGGCTTCCCAGGCGCTAGGGGGCGCACGCACATGCTGCATCACTTGGGAGCCGATGCGCATGACTGCCGGCTGCGATGTCCACCAGGCGCCTGTGATTGCCAGTCACAGAGCAGGGACGTGGATCTGTGTGTGTAAATGCACAGATCCACGTCCTGTCAGGGGAGAGGAGACCGATCAGTCACCTCCCCCCACAGTTAGAATCACTCCCTAGGTAACACAACCCCTTGATCGCCCCCTAGTTTTAACCCTTTCCCTGCCAATGACATTTATACAGTAATCAGTGCATATTTATAGCACTGTTAGCTGTATAATTGTCAGTGTTCACAAAATAGTGACAAAAGTCACTGATCCCCGCTATTACTAGTAAAAAAAAGAAAAACACAATATTTTTTACTTTTTGCTATAATTGTCAGTGTTGTCATTCAAAGCGTGACGGTGATGAAAGCTGAAAATTGGCCTGGTGAAAATGTCCGGTATTGAAGTGGTTAAATTAGCCTCCTCATTTAAACTTGCTTGCTGTAATATATATTATTGTATTTTAAACATTAGTAACCAGCCCTTTTAGGGGTCGGCTAAAAATGCTCTTAGCATCCCTGTTTACAGAATACTTTATTAACCCCAAAGGGAAGGAGTGCTAAGATACATTTCTGTAATGGTGCAGCGAGAAGACAATGTAATGGCTAAAAATGGCTGCCCCCATGTACCTTTTATAAGCCCAAACTATGCACAGACACAAGATTTGTAAACCATTAAGACTTACTGAGAAGGCTGTATAAATTCAGGTAGTCACTTATTCGGCCACAAAAATCTCTAAAAAAATTATACCTGTATATCCCCGACCCCTTGAAAAATCTCCAGCTGTTTAGTTAGACCAGAGTCCTGCTTTAAAAGGAAGAATGGAGAGGCTCCTGGCTGGCACGCCAGGATGCAGCTGGTTAATTTTGAATGCATGTCTTGCAGTCCCTCCTCTGCCTCTTGGGTGCTGCAGTCCCCGGGGGGTTCTGCCCCAGATTCACTCAGATGCCTCTGAGCCTCCGCAGCTGCCTCTGCCGTTCCGAGCCCCAGATATGAAGGAAAGTGCAGAGTCAGCAAAGGCTTCACAGCATCCTCGCGGCATCATTTTCCTGCCTGTACATAGATCTCTGTAGACTCCACATCCTACCGGGCCGCATGTCCTGGAGGCAGTTCACAATTAAATGTGTTGAAGGGCAGGGGATTCTGTCAACATGCAATGACCCGTATTAACATGCCAGTGGTTCGTCCTCAAGGTCCAGTCATAGTGGGTCTGTGCCCAGATAAGACAGACCTTACAGTGCTTCTAAAGCTAAAACTTTGTCTTTTTGTTTAGTTTTTGATAAAGTATGAAAAAGAGAGAGCCCTGCAATGTTTTTATTGCTGCCTTTGTCTCTGTAGGAGATTTCTATTCTCTTCTCATCCCAGAGACACAACAGGAAGTGACATCCAGTATCATCTAGCCCAGCTTTTCCCAACCTTTTCAACACAGAGGAACCCTTGAAATAACTATCTGGTCTCGGGAAACCCCTACTAATAATTACTATATCTACAACTCATGATACATTAGTGCAGGGTTCGACATACCACGGGCACCAGGTCGCAATTGCAACTAGAATTAGTGACCTGGGGCGGCACAGCTGGGGTATCCTGTGTCTCCATGCGCCCCCACCTCCCCCGCAGTGCTGGCCGGTAAGTGAGGTGGCGGCTTTGCGACCTTCTGCAGGCCTATGCTTTCCTCTGTGATCTGGTACCATCTTGTGGTGGCCGTTGGTATGACAAGACAACCAGCAATGTTAATGGAGCTTCCCCTGTCTGTTTTCACTGCCATCTCCTTCCCTCTAATTAGAACCCCCAAACATTATATACATTTTTTATTCTAACACCCTAGAGAATAAAATGGGGGTCGTTGCAATACTTTCTGCAACACCATATTTGTGCAGCGGTCTTACAAGCGCACTTTTTGGGGAAAAAATACACTTTTTTTTAATTAAAAAAAATAAGACACCGGTAAAGTTAGCCCATTTTTTTTTTTTTTTTTATATTGTGAAAGATAATGTTACGCCGAGTAAATTGATACCCACCATGTCACGCTTCAAAATTGCATCCGCTCGTGGAATGGCGACAAACTTTTACCCTTTAAAATCTCCAAAGGGCGAAATTAAAACATGCAACCTGTAGTATTTTTATAACTTGAGGAGGTCTAGGGCTAGAATTATTGCTCTCGACTACCAATCGCAGCGATACCTCACATGTGTGGTTTGAACACCGCTTTCATATGCGGGCGCTACTCACGTATGCGTTCGTGTAATAGTCAGTTGGAAGAATGCTCCTTGCAGCAAAAAAATAAAATAAATACTTCAACTCTTCTGGGAAGGCTGTCCACAAGGTTTAGGGGTGTGTCAATGGGAATGTTTGACCATTCTTCCAGAAGCACAATTGTGAGGTCAGACACTGATGTTGGATAAGAAGTCCTGGCTCGCAGTCTTCGCTCTAATTCATCACAAAGATGTTCAATCGAGTTGAGATCAGGACTGTGTAGGCCAGTCAAGTTCATCCACCCCAATCTGTGTCTAATCTGCTGCAATCAAGGCCTGAGGAGAGATTTGGAATCTAATAGATCTCCATAAAGAGGATGGGCCATGTTGTTTAGCCCTTGTGATGGCAATAAAGTTAATACAAAAAAGTGTAATAAATAAATCTAAAAAAAAAAAATTTTAAACGACGCCGTTCCCTCGTGTACAAATGCATATTTAAATGTTGATCGGACCACATATGTGAGGTATTGTCGCAAACATGAGACTGAAAACAATGATTCTAGTACCAGACCTCCTGTGTAACTCTAAACTGGTAACCTGTAAAGGCGTTTAAAGCGTCACCTATGTAGATTTTTAAGCACCGTAGTTTGCCACCGTTCCACCAGCTGACGCAATTTTGAAGCATGACATGTTATGTATCTATTTACTCAGCCTAACAACATCTTTTTTATTTTATAAAAAAAAATAGGTATCATATTGTGTTTTAAGAAGAGGGTAGGGCAGTGCCTGCCCAAGACATTGTGCTGCCTGGTACCAAGAATGAAATGCTGCCCCCCCCCCCCCCCAAAAAAAAAAAAAAAATCACGCCCACCAAAATGCCCCCACACTATTTTATATTATGATAACTAAAGTGGACCTGTCATGGCTCTATACATGTATATAGGAGTATAAAGAGGACCTGTTATGGTTGTTTACATGTATGGGAGTATAAAAAAGACCTGTTATAGCTCGATTCATGTATGTAGTATAAAGAGGACCAGTCCACACATCTGTTTCTTCCCGTAACCCCCATCCTGGTGCTCCCACTCTTGACTCATTTCTAGGATCCCCTTTAGAGACTGCAGACATGATAAAACACAGGAGATGGTCAGAGGCTACGGACACGATAACTGAGGTGGACAGAGGCTGCGATCACGATACAGGAGGTGGACAGAGGCTGCGGTCTGCGGACATGACACAGGAGGGAGGCAGAGGCTGCGGACATGACACAGGAGGGGGACAGAGGCTGCGGACATGACACAGGGAGAGGGACAGAGGCTGCGGACATGACACATGAGGGGGACAGAGGCTGCGGACATGACACAGGGAGAGGGACAGAGGCTGTGGACATAATACAGGAGGGGGACAGAGGCTGCGGACATGACACAGGGAGAGGGACAGAGGCTGCGGACATGACACATGAGGGGGACAGAGGCTGCGGACATGACACAGGGAGAGACAAGTGGGTGACTAAAGCACTAGCCAACAGTGAAAATTAAAAGTGACCAGTGAAAAACAAAATGCTGCTCAAATCTAAAATGTGCTAACAACAAATAAAGGTCTGAATAAAGAATGATGAGCGCAAACTGAAAATCTAAAAGTGAATATAAAGACAGTCCATAGGGGACTGATAACAATCAATAAAGATATGCAGTGAATTCAAAATTAGTGAAATAACCCAAAACTGATAATAAATCCAAAAATAAAAGTCCAAATATATAAATCAAAGTTTGGATAAATCAATCTAGTGTGCCAGTGATAAACAAAACTTCTGCACTTCGGACATCAATGTGGACAATCTTGATAACTCTTTGCTTAGCCTGGGCTCGCAGTGCGCTTACCTCCAGACAGTAGGTCATGCGTGTCAACGAAATCCTCCCAAAACTGGAACAGAATCCAAACAGTGGGTAACACGTGTTGCACGGAATCTTCCCAGTGCTGAGATAGAATCGAGGGGCGTTCTCTGTATCCAATACCAGTATAGGTCCAGGCGCAGCGAAGTCGACTCCACAGGATAGCCACAAGGTGTATCAGGAGCAAATGTAGAAATAAAAAGCTCTCATGGTGAAGTATGCAAGCACTTTAAAATTTAATAAAGGTAAAAATGTGCTTACATTGAAAAAACGAATAAAACGCCAAACAGCGGCACTTCCGGTGGACGGTCAGGGTGTCACGTCACTTCCGGTCACATCTAACCTTATGCATTACGTCACGACGTGTCGTTTTATTCGTTTTTTCAATGTAAGCACATTTTTACCTTTATTAAATTTTAAAGTGCTTGCATACTTCACCATGAGAGCTTTTTATTTCTACATTTGCTCCTGATACACCTTGTGGCTATCCTGTGGAGTCGACTTCGCTGCGCCTGGACCTATACTGGTATTGGATACAGAGAACGCCCCTCGATTCTATCTCAGCACTGGGAAGATTCCGTGCAACACGTGTTACCCACTGTTTGGATTCTGTTCCAGTTTTGGGAGGATTTCGTTGACACGCATGACCTAGTGTCTGGAGGTAAGCGCACTGCGAGCCCAGGCTAAGCAAAGAGTTATCAAGATTGTCCACATTGATGTCCGAAGTGCAGAAGTTTTGTTTATCACTGGCACACTAGATTGATTTATCCAAACTTTGATTTATATATTTGGACTTTTATTTTTGGATTTATTATCAGTTTTGGGTTATTTCACTAATTTTGAATTCACTGCATATCTTTATTGATTGTTATCAGTCCCCTATGGACTGTCTTTATATTCACTTTTAGATTTTCAGTTTGCGCTCATCATTCTTTATTCATGACACAGGGAGAGGGACAGAGGCTGCGGACATGACACAGGAGGGGGACAGAGGCTGCGGACATGACACAGGAGGGGGACAGAGGCTGCGGACATGACACAGGGAGAGGGACAGAGGCTGTGGACATAATACAGGAGGGGGACAGAGGCTGCGGACATGACACAGGGAGAGGGACAGAGGCTGCGGACATGACACATGAGGGGGACAGAGGCTGCGGACATGACACAGGGAGAGGGACAGAGGCTGCGGACATGACACAGGAGGGGGACAGAGGCTGCGGACATGACACAGGAGGGGGACAGAGGCTGCGGACATGACACAGGGAGAGGGACAGAGGCTGTGGACATGACACATGAGGGGGACAGAGGCTGCGGACATGACACAGGGAGAGGGACAGAGGCTGCGGACATGACACAGGAGGGGGACAGAGGCTGCGGACATGACACAGGAGGGGGACAGAGGCTGCGGACATGACACAGGGAGAGGGACAGAGGCTGTGGACATAATACAGGAGGGGGACAGAGGCTGCGGACATGACACAGGGAGAGGGACAGAGGCTGCGGACATGACACATGAGGGGGACAGAGGCTGCAGACATGACACAGGGAGAGGGACAGAGGCTGCGGACATGACACAGGAGGGGGACAGAGGCTGCGGACATGACACAGGAGGGGGACAGAGGCTGCGGACATGACACAGGAGGGGGACAGAGGCTGCGGACATGACACATGAGGGGGACAGAGGCTGCGGACATGACACAGGGAGAGGGACAGAGGCTGCGGACATGACACAGGAGGGGGACAGAGGCTGCGGACATGACACAGGAGGGGGACAGAGGCTGCGGACATGACACAGGAGGGGGACAGAGGCTGCGGATATGACACAGGGAGAGGGACAGAGGCTGCGGACATGACACTAGAGTTGAACAGAGGCTGTTGACATGACACGGGGGGGGGGGGCAGAGGCTGCGGACATAACACGGGGGGGCGACAGAGGCGGACATAACACACGAGGGGGACAGAGGCTGCGGACATGACACGGGGGGGGGGGGGGCGACAGAGACCTGAATCCCATTGAAAATCTGTGGGGTGATCTGAAGAGGGCTGTGCACAGGAGATGTCCCTGCAATCTGATAGATTTGGAGTGTTTTGCAAAGAAGAGTGGGCAAAAAAGGCAAGATGTGACATGCCGATCCATTCACACCCAAAAAGACTGAGTGCTGTAAAAAAATCAAAAGGTGCTTCAACAAAGTATTCGTTTATGGGTGTGCACACTTATGCAACCATATTATTTAATTTCTTTTACTTTTCCTTCCCGTTCCCTCCACCTAAAAGATTTCCATTTGTTGTTCAATTGAGTTGTACAGTTTATGGGTCACATTAAAGGTGGAAAAAGTTCTGAAATTATTTATTATTGTCTTTTATTTTTTTACATCACAGAAACCTGGCATTTTAATTGGGGTGTGTAGACTTTTTTATATCCACTGTACATGATATAAATTTAAGCAAGCTGATGCTTTAAGGCAAAGGAAAATCAGTGAAGCTGCTGCCGCCGTACAGTTTTATTGATTTGGCGTTGGTAGGAAAACCTGATTTCCCATCTAGTCTCTATATTCAGAATCAGTCAGCGTACATAACACGACGACGGGGTACGAGGCGAAAATGGTAGAAAACGTAGTTACTGGAGAGTAAATTATTTTTCATCTGGGAAATGAAAAGAACTTAAAATACATACGTTTTTCATTTAATTTTTTATGCTTCGCACTTCAATCATTGAAATATTTCAGCTCTGAAGAAAAAAAAAATTAGCTGGCAGATAAATCACAACATCAAACGCTGGGAATTGCTGCCTTACAGGGGTCAAACTAAGGTTTACACGTCTGCTTTGAACAGGGATTAGGAAAATAAATGTAATTACAATTTACAGTGTGGGGTTACTTTAAGTCTTGTGCCAACCTGTGAGAGAATGTAAAGCTGGCCATGTGCATTGCTATCAGATGGTGGAATCAAGTAAAGCTGGCCACACACATTCCACCTGTACATTCCAGCTGGCCATACACTTTACAATCAGATTGTGTAATATGAGGCCTTCTCTAAGCAATCCATTTAAGGTATATGCAATTACAGAAAGTTATTTAGGTGTAGCACTACCCCCGAAGGAGCTGCTGGTCTAGTTTGGGTGGCACGTTACCTCTATTTCTCCGCCGTCTAGGGTACTTGATGAGAGCTGAAACAAAGTCAATGGGCCAGATTCAGGTACATTGGGCGTATCTCTGCGGCGGCGTAACGTATCCGATTTGCATTACGCCGCCGCACGTTTTTAAGGCAAGTGCTTTATTCACAAAAGACTTGCCTGTAAAGTTGCGGCGGCGTAGCGTAAATCACCCGGCGGAATTCAAATTATTATTTAAATGAAGCGCGTCCCCGTGCGTCCCCGTGCCGAACAAACTGCGCATGCGCCGTCCGTAAAATATCCCAGTGTGCATTGCTCCAAATGACGTCGCAAGGACGTCATTGGTTTCGACGTGAACGTAAATGACGTTCAGCCCCATTCACGGACGACTTGCGCAAACGACGTAACTTTTTAAAATTTTGACACGGGAACGACGGCCATACTTAACATTGGCTGCACCTCATATAGCAGGGGCAACTTTACGCCGGGAAAAGCCTAACGTAAATGTCGTAACTTTACTGCGTCGGCCACGCGTACATTCGGGAATTTGCGTTTCTAGCTAATTTGCATACTCGACGCGGAAATCGACGGAAGCGCCACCTAGCGGGTAAAAAAAAATTTGCAGTTTAGATCCGACGGCGTAAGAGACTTACGCCTGTCGGATCTAATGGATGTCTATGCGTAACTGATTCTAAGAATCAGTCACATAGATACGACGGCCCAGATTAGGACTTACGACGGCGTACATGGCGCTGCGCCGTCGTAAGTCCTTTGAGAATCTGGGCCAATGTTCTTTTTTTCTCTGCTTTTTCTTTACTAAAAATGGTAAAAGAACGAACAATAGATTGAAGAGGTGAAATAGGGTATAGGTAGTGGGTTCAGTTGAAGAACTTGATCGGAAGCACTCCTGCTTCCAGACATAAACTCTCGTCGCCACTCTAGCCAGAGTGGGTGGTATGCCCCTGGATACAGGGCCGATCTGCCCTATAGGCTCACTATGCAAGCCACTTAGGGCCCCGCAAAGCTGCGGAGGGCCCCTCAAATGACTAGAGGCCCCGTCTGGTGAGAAGTCATTTTCGGCCCCTCACCCCGCTTCTAAACTCGCTGGCTGCACCCCACCGCTTCTCACTTTAATGTAAGATGTAATTTCCGACAGCAGAACACCCCCTCCCCCTGCTTCTCAACATCTTTAGACCCCTTTCACACTGAAGCGTTTTTACAGCGTTTTAGCGTTAAAAATAGCGCTCTTAAAACGCTCATAAAACACTCTCCATGCATCTCAATGGACCCTTTCACACCGAGTCCTGCAAGCAGCATCTTTGGAGCAGCTTTTGAGCGCTGAAAAAAACGCTCCAAAAACGCCCCTCTCTATTGAAATGAATTGAAAGCGCTGTAAAAACGCCTTACCCTTTCACACTGAGGCGTTGAACTGGCGGGGCGTTGAGAAAAGTCCTGCAAGCAGCATCTTTGGAGCAGCTTTTGGGCGCTGAAAAAAACGCTTCAAAAACGCCCCTCAGTGTGAAAGCACTCGGACTTTCATACTGGGATTGCAGATGAGGCTTCTTTCAGGTGCTTTACAGGCGCTATTTCTAGCGCTAAAGCTAGAGGTAGTGTGAGAATATAAGGAAACAACTGATTCTCAGAATGGTGCCCATGCCGATCGTCCAACCATCTATGTTCAGATTTCAGCAGGGCAACCACTCGGCATGGAAACCATGGCTTCGGCATGAAAGGAAGAGGCGATCACTACAGTAGTCAGGTATTGTACCCAGATGGCAAGGATGACTTGGCACAAATTTGTGGTAGTGTTGAATTGTAAGTTTAACTAACTGCACTGACAAGTTGTACACTTGCAGAGCACTTGAAGCACAAGTTCTAGTTGACAATATTTTGAATTTGTAGCGAATTTGCGTGGCAAGTCTCTAGCAAGAGCAAAGTTGCAGTGGTGAGTCTACAGCAAGAGCCCTGCAAGTCTACAGCATCAAAATTCAGCAACAGTGACCCCTGTGGTGGGAAGACTATTGCACAACATAACTGAACCCGCATTTGCAGAAGACTTGCAGAATGTTTGCAAAGAAAATTGATTCATGTGCAACACATTTTGTGAAGCCTGGCAAGTCTAGTAATAGCTGAGCAAGCCATTTTCAAACTTGCAGCACAATTGCTTGCTATCTGGGTATATAGTGTACATTGTTGCAATGGTCCAAGCTGGGCCAATGTAAGTATGTATAAAATATCAATACTTAGAATTAATCTTTAATGGAATGCAATAAATGATCAATAGTAATGACAAAACCGATCGTTTTGCTTCCCTGAGTTAGAATGAACTTGGCAAGGAATGTGTACAGGGGTGGAGTTGCCCTTTAAATGAAGAATTAGACAAGGCCCAGTAAGCATCCTCTTGTTTTCTCCTTTGGGCTCCTGATTCCTAGGCTGCAGTAACCTTGGTGCAATTAAATCATTTAAAACCTGTGCCATCCATTATTTAATACAACCATCGGGAAGGCAAACAAGCAAGAGACAGAAGCAGAATATTGTCTCACAGGCAGAACAGGTCACGCTAGAAGGCTGAAAGACTCACCGTGTTGGGCAGAGAGAATTTCTGCATATGCAGTGGTCATCAATACACCTGAGATTGTTATCTACAGCCAATTGATGTGCAAACCTGCTTGGACAGGGAGGAGTTAACATGGCTGCTGTGTCTGGGAGAGGACGACTACTGCTGTCTGATGTCAGCTCCTGAATGGCAGAGTTGTGCCCAGCCGGGTCCTGTCTACTTGTGACATCATCTTCTGGAAAGGGGGAAGGGACCGGTGATTTCACTCAGAGGACCACTTACTAGATCTTTATGATGTCCATGCTCCAGCACTTACTAGCCATTAGACTTTTAAATGACTCTCGGACTTGCAATCTCTTTTTTTTTTTTTATACGGTTGCCCCAAGAGCATGCACATTCTTATCAGTCTGGTAAAATCATATAAACGAACTAATGAGACAAAAGGTTAAAGAAATTAATGATTTTGAGGCACACATTATTCATCTAAAGCTGGTCATACATTTAGCAGGTTAAGCAGGGACTGGACTAATTTCAATCCAAGTATGGGCTAGCTGGTTATACACAAGTCATTCTATCAATCGACTTGTGTACAACCAGCCTGTTGGGTTTTTCCTGAATGATCAGTGCCACCTAGGGTGACCACGTGTCCCGGATTGCCCGGGACAGTACCGCATTTTGCAGGTCTGTCCCGGGCACCTTCATTCCAGGACAAAACAGTGTCCCGGAATGAAACTGACACAGCCACCCCCCTCCCCCGGGCCAATCTGATACCCCCAAAAAAGGCCGCCACATCACCGCTTTACTCAGTGACAGTACTTGTCCTGCCCGGGAATCCCTGGAGGAGCACAATCCCGCCCCCTGCTTGTGATTGGAGAAATCATAAATCCCGCCTCTTGTGTCCAATCACTGTGCTGTGATTCGTTACAGTACAAGCTAATTTTTGGGAAGGGAGAGTGTCCCTGAATGGTAGTTTGGAAATGTGGTCACCCTAGTGCCACCAACTATAGCCAGCAACACTGATCATTGTATCCTGCCGGTGTGGACGGCTCCCCAACCCACTGCAGTTTTTAGTGCATGGGCATGCCATTAAGAATAAATGCCACCCCCTTCACATCTGCATACAGCAGCGCATTTTTGCTGGGGGTGCTGGAAAGTGTGAGATTTACTCGCAGTCCCACACCTATATAGATGGGAACCTAGTCTTATTCATAGAACAATCTACCTCTGGAGCAGTGTTAAATCTAGTGTCATTTTTATGTTTTATCACAATTTTTTTTCACAGTCTAAGACCCGGTTCACACTGACACCGCCTGACGTGTCGCGTCCCATTCACTGCAATGGAACCGTTCTAATAGGAACGACGCAAGTCGCTCCGACTTAGAAAAAAGGTTCCTGTAGTATTTCGGGGGCGATCTGCATTGACTTCTATACAGAAGTCGTTTTGCAAATCGCCTCTGAAGTCGTCCTGAGGACGACTTGCAGAGTCGCCCCCAAAGTCGTGCCGCCTATGTGTGAACCGACTCTTAGTACTAAATATTGCAAAACAAATGTTTAACACTTTTTTTTTTTGTAAAATAATGCATTTTTTTGTGAATTGACTTTTCAGATAAATACCACATTTGTTATTTGTAAACATCCGACGGTACTGGCCCCCCCCCCCCCCCCCCGAACCCCCGTTTTACTTACCTGACCCCTCGAAAGTCCCGCGTGCGTCCACGTGATCCTCTTCGGTTCCCAGTCTGACCGTTGATTGGCTACGCTGGACGGATTGATAGCAGCGCAGCCATTGGCTGGCGCTGCTGTCAATCACAGCGGATGAGGCGGCGCGTCGGGGGGCGGGGCCGAGTGATACAGTTGGCGGCTATGTCCGCCGCTGTATCACAGGAGCGCGCTCGCAAAAGCTTTCCACCATGCGAGCTCGCATGAAGGTGGAAAACTTTTCAGAGGAGGAGCCGAGACAGCCGCCGAGGAACCCCAGAAGACAGGATTAGGGGACACTCTGTGCAAAACGAGCTGCACAGTGGAGGTAAGTATAACATGTTTGTTATTTAAAAAAAAAAATAAAGTTTGCCTTTAGTGTTCCTTTAAGGTAAAAATTCTTTCAGTTTTATCATCTTTCTAGTTGGCCATAGATGGATCAACATTCAGCAGGGACCGGACACATTTTTATTCATTCTATGGCTATTTCCGTTTGAGAGCATTTGATCTAAAGATCGAGTGCTCTCAGATATGCTTGTTAGAAAATTTACTTTGATCAGTGCTGAAGCCAAGTGGCTGCAGGGCTCATCCGTGTATTCTGACAGCAGAGGACTTCCTCAGAGGTGGAGGTGGATGGGGAAATCTGTTTCAGGTTTTTTTGTTTTTTTTTCGATCAGCCTAATGGCTGATAAAAAAAAAAAAAACGCCTTCTTCACACCTTGTTTCATTTCATTATCACCAAGGAGGATAAATATGCTCTGCTCCATTGTCCAATCCCTGACCACCATGCTCATCAACAACGACTGGCTATGCTTTTTTTCCTGGTGGCCAAAGAAATGATAGCTAAGGCCTGGAAGAAGCCCTCATTCTTCATACAGGAAGTCATAAATCCTATGACTTAAACATGGGACCCATGGTTTAATTACGTCTTACCCTCTTTAGACCCGCGAGCCTAACATTTCTTTAATTCCTTTACTTTCTTATCCAGACTGAACCCGATTTCATGAGGGGAGTTAATCCCCTTAGCCTTCCCCTCTCCCCTCCACCTTTTATTCATAACCCATCCCTCCTCTCCTACCTGGCCCAACCTTCCCCTCCTTCCTTCATGGTACTATATTCCTCCACCCTAGGGCCAGGACAAGGGGTGGGAAGGAGAGACAGCTGCCCTGGGCACTGTGGTATCTTGTGAGATGGGGGGAGCAGCAAGGAGATTGTGGGGAGGGAACTTGTGTTGGTTAGGGGAAACTTGGGGGTAGCAGAGGGGAAGGATTGTTATAGGAGGGGACATGTGGGTGTGCTGGGAAAGGTGATTTGGGGGAAAATATGTGTTATGAGGGGGGATGGAGGAAGAGGATTTGTGCTAGGAGGAGGATTTGGGGTGTTTGCTAGAAGAGGTGATATGGTAGAGGGGAGGGGATTTGTGACAGTAGGGGTGAATGGGGGGTATTTGGAGGGGGGATATGTGCTGGGAGGTGGAATTTGGAGTGGGTGATGTGTACTTGGGGGATTTGGGGAGAGAGAGGATTTGAGCTGGGAGGGGGTATGTAGGGGCAAATTATTTGTGCTGGAATACCAGCAGGGGGGGTGGATTTGTCCTGGAAGGAAGTGGAATTTATGCTTAGGGGGTAAGCATGCAGATTAGTGCTTTCGTTTTTTGGGACAAAGGAGATTTTTGCTAACACATAATGCTCGTACTTCTTAGGGGGGGCGCAGTTTGGCACGTTCGCCTGGGGCTCAAGATGGGCTTGTCCAGGCACTGCTCCACCCTGTCAATTTTATACCAGTAATTGATGCCTTGGGGCATATGTTACTTACCACCATTTCCAAGTTAGCACTACTTTATTGCAGTCAACATATCTGATTTTGATTTCTTGTCTCGTACCCATAACAAGAGGGAGAGTAGAGTGTCGGTGGTGGACTCCAGAAGAGGAGGTAAGCATCTCCTCCATGCAATACCTTTGAGAAGGTAAGTATAACATCGTTTTTTATTTTAAATAAAAAATGCCTTTTAGAATTACTTTAAAACTGGCCATACACAAAGATCGAATATGTCACCAGCATCCCCGCTCCTTTGTCTCTTGCAACTACAAGACAGGGAATACCAAAGCTGATTGGCTCAGAGGCCTGATATCATGTGACAAGTTTCCTGCGGTTTTGCTCCAAACCTTAGCTACTCTTTTAAGTGAATCTGTCCCAAGCCTGGGCAATTCAAACATCATGGAAAAAATGATGTAGCAGAGGTTACCTGCAGTGAAACCATAGTCCCCAATGTCATTATCAGCTTTAATGACCAATAGGAAAGTTTAGGTGGTGGGAGTAGATGAGACCAAGTTTGACTTTTACAAGGAAAATCTAGATTTGCGTAGAACTTCATCCATCTGCATCTGAGCATTTGACATTCACAGTTTCCTGCGTATTAATGTTTTGTAATCTGCTCAAATTAAATTGACCAGTTTAGAGAGCGATTGGGTTTCATGGCTGCTAAATGGAGGAGCTACAAACTTCTGTGTATGGATCTAGAGTACACTAAAATATAAGGCAAGGGTGATTTAACATACCAGCATCCCTCCAAAAATGAAATCTCAGTTTTCAGCGGTCTTATGTAATATTTATAGTTGTCCAGGAACTATGAGGTGAGGAAGACATAATGATGATAAATGGAAAATACAATTTCCATTATTCCATAATGCCAGTGAGATAATAATGGGAGCATATAAGACGTTTATGGGCACCATCATAAGCACTGAGATAAAGGGGGCATATTTTAATTGAATAAATGAAACGTTTATATCTATTGATAGATATTCCAGATTTTCTGGAGAAGTGAAAATTAAATGTCCAAAATGGTACTATGATGCCATTATACGTTATACCATAGTACATAGACTATGTACTATGATATATCATTCCTTTGTGGACCCATCAGAAGATTCTGGAATATATTGCCTGGATGAAATACTAGGAAGGTGTAGGTAGATTCACAAAGAGTTAGGCCGGCTTATCTACAGATAAGCCGACCTAACTCTGAATCTAAGCCGGCCTATGTTTAAGTGTATTCTCTAACAGAGATACACTTAAACATACCTAAGATAGGCTGGCTTGCACCATTCTATCTTAGGCTGCAATGTTTCTTTTGGCCGCTAGATGGCGCTGCCATTGCGGCCGGCCTAGATTATGTAAATGAGGGACTACGCCGATTCCCGACTATTTACGAGCGTACGCCGTGCCTACACCGTCGAGTTACGTCGTTTCCGTATGCGAGGTGGTGGAGGTGGAATAACAATGTTAAGTATGGCCGCCGTTCCCGCCGCGAGGTTTGAATTTTTTACGTCGTTTGCGCAAGTCGTCCACGAATCGGGATTTACGTCGTTTACGTACGCGTCGAAATCAATAGGCCCGTACGGCCTACTTAGCCGCAATGCGCACTGGGAAATGTAGTCGCCCGGCGCATGCGCAGTGTAAAAAAACGTCAAAAAACGTGAGGTCAGGCCTCATTTCAATAATACACGCCCCCCTCACAGTCATTTGATTTAGGCGCGCTTACGCCCGCTCGTTTTAGGCTACGCCGCCTAAAATTTGAAGGTAAGTGGTTTGAGAATAACTTTTACCTAAATAATTTAAGGCGGTGTAGCCTAAAAAAAATAGGCTAGGCCCTCCTAATTTTAGGCGCCCGTACGTGAATCTACCCCGTGGTATTGAGGTTTGAACATTTTCTTATGCAGAGGTTGCATCCACATGCTGAAAAGGAGACAATCATTTTACCAAGTCGCGTACACATGGCAACTCTCAGGCAACTTCAACCACTTTCATTCGAATGGGAAGAAACACACAATTGAGCGCGATTCCCTGAAAGCAAGAAATCTACACGCCCAACAGTTTCATTGATCACTGAAATTGATTGATCATACCGGGTTATAAACTGAAAGTTTGCAGGTTATTAAAAAACTCGATCAAAACCAGGAAAAAAAATGCTATTTCATCAAAAGCAATCGGATTTTTCCGCCATGTGGAAACCACTAATTTCCACACTCAATCACTCGGGATTTGGATTCCATCTCAGAAAGTGGTTGAAATTTTCAGAAAGCTGTAACATGTATGGCCAGCTTTAAGGTATTAAAATGGTTATTTAAGGTACCAAAGTCAATGACTAGATCAGCCTTTCTAAACTTATTTCTACCCTGGAGGAACCCTTGAAATAGTTTTCAGATCTAGTTGAACCCCTGCTAAAAAAAAACAACAATATGGCTGAAGAAGGTCAGCAATGGCAGCTCCCATATATTTGTTTAA
Organism: Rana temporaria; assembly: GCF_905171775.1. Lineage (NCBI taxonomy): Eukaryota > Metazoa > Chordata > Amphibia > Anura > Ranidae > Rana > Rana temporaria. The sequence goes on from NC_053497.1 coordinate 115,233,538, forward strand.
AGCGGTTCTCCACCCTAAAGTGGAGTCCCGCTGATCGGAACCCTCCCCCCCTCCGGTGTCACATTTGACACCTTTCAGGGGGGAGGGGGGTGCAGATACCTGTCTAAAGACAGGTATTTGCACCCACTTCCGGCCACACGCTACGGGCAAAAGACGGGTTTTTCTGACTTCCCGTCTGTCGCCCGTTGTGTGCTGGGAACACTCGGCTCCCAGCACACAGCGTGTGAGCCAATCGGCGGGCGCAGCGCGACTCGCGCATGCGCCGTAGGGAACCAGGCAGTGAAGCCGCAGCGCTTCACTTCCTGGTTCCCTCAGCGTGGATGGCGGGGGGAGCAGCAGAGAGACGAGCGATCGCTGCGATCAGCGCTGGACTCCAGGACAGGTAAGTGTCCTAATATTAAAAGTCAGCAGCTGCAGTATTTGTACCTGCTGGCTTTTAATATTTTTTCCCCATGGCACATCCGCTTTAAGGAATCCATTACTTGTCATGAGGAAAATAGATGGGCTGTCATTGCTTACCTGTCCTTGTGAAAGTGCTAATTGCTTGGCTGTCATGCTTCAGTCTTTCACTGATCTAGAATACGTATGCAGATCTGAATAATCCGTGTACAATTGTAAGACATTATGGGGCAGATCCACGTAGCACGGCGCATTCCTCCGTCGGGCGTAGCGTATCTCTGCTACACTACGCCGCCGTAACTTACAGCTTTTTTTTTTGTATCCTCAAAAAATTCCCGCCGTAAGTTACGGCGGCGTAGTGTAACTTTGGCGGCGTAAGGGCCCGCAATTCAAATGGATGTGATGGGGGCGTGTTTTATGTAAATACGTCTTGACCCGACGTAAATGACGTTTTTTTCCAACTGGGCATGCGCCGTCCGTGGGGGTATCCCAGTGCGCATGCTCGAAATTAAACCGGAACAAGCCAATGCTTACGACGGTGACGTCATTCTACGCAAAGCCCTATTCGCGAACGACTTACGCAAACATTTTCAAAATTCGACGCGGGAACGATGGCCATACTTAACATAGGATACGCCTCATATAGCAGGGGTAACTATACGCCGAAAAAAGCCTTACGGAAACGACGTAAAAAAATTCGCCGGCCGGACGTACGTTCGTGGATCGCCGTATCTAGCTAATTTGCATACTCAACGCGGAATTCGACGGAAACGCTACCTAGCGGCCAGCGTAAATATGCACCTACGATCCGACGGCGTACTAAGACGTACGCCTGTCGGATCAAGCCCAGATTCAGTTGTATCTTGTTTTGTGGATACAAAACACAGATACGACGGGGCATTTAAAAAATTACGCGGCATATCCATAGATACTCCGGCGTAATTAGTTTGTGGATCTGGCCCGTCATGTGTACTTCAGTGTTATGCCCTGTACACACGACCGGTTTTCCCGTCGGAATAAACTCCCAGATTTTCCAGGGTAGTTCCGCTAAAGCTGTCTTGCATACACACGGTCACACCAAATTCTGACCGTCAAGAATGCGGTGACGTACAACACTACGAGCCGAGAAAAATTAAGTTCAATGCTTCTGAGCATGCGTCGACATGATTCTGAGCATGTGTGGTTTTTAGTCCGTCCGGAATTGCATCCAGACTAATGGAAATTCCGATAGAGAACATGTTCTAAATTTTTCCGATGAAAAAAATGTCTATCTAATTCCGTCAGAAGTTCAGACGGAAAAAGTCCAATGGGGCATACACACGGCTGGAATATCCGATGAAAAGCTTCCGTTGGACTTTTTCCATCGGAAATTCCTCTTGTGCGTACAAGGCATAATGAAATCAGAGGGTAATTGCCATTGCTGACCTTTCCATCTGAAATTGCTAATTGCCTGTCTGTTGCAAAGAGGTCACCAAGACAGGAAGTGAAGGGAAGTCTTAGCAATGGGGACACAAACAGCACTAAAAACCCAGCAGAGACTTTATACCTCCTTAATGCTACAAAAAAAGTGATTTCTACATAGTTCAATAATATTCCACAACACTGTGATCCATCATCCCATGTGACAGAATTTCTTCAAAGGCTAAAAATCGAACACTCACGTAAAATACAAAAAATAAACAATTTGGTTTGAAGTTATTGACGCTGTTTCTTCGCTGCGGTACAAGTCCGTAGAGATAATGCATCATGACATTCTGATGCAGCTATTGTTGTTAGTGCAAACATGCTCTCTGCTGGAAGCCTGCCGTCCCTGCCCCCACCATGCCATCGTGGCCATCACCTGCCCCCGCAATGACTATGCTTACTAAGGGGAGCACAGCTGTTTGTACACAAGCTGTTAGTACACAAGCTTTATAAATATACCACTGAAAGAGATGTTACAAAACCGATACATACCTTTAAATGGAAGTAGGTGGAACCATACATTTAGGTGTAGACCAATCAGACCATTAGAACATTCATAGGACTAAATGAATGCATAGCCAATGAGAATATTGGATCATTCACAGGGGTGAATGAACTTGTAGCCAGTGGTATCAGTAATTCATTCACTGGGGTAAATGAAATGTTTAACCAATCAGATCTTTGCTACAATAATATGACTAAATGAATGCTTAGCCAATGAGAATATTAGATCATTCAAAGGGGTCAATTAATTTGTAGCCAGCTGTATCAGTAATTCATTCATTGGGGTAAATTAAATGTTCAACCATACAGATCATTGGAACATTTATAGTATTAAATGAATGGTTAGCCAATGAGATTATTAGATCATTCACATTGGTCAACTAACTTCTAGCCAGTTGTATCCGTAATTTATTCATTTGGGGTGAATTAACGTTTAGCCAATGGGATTAATGAACATTTAGAGGAGTAAACTACATTGCAGCCATTGAGATCACAAATAGGTTCATTGGGACAAATTAGGTTTTAGCCAATCAGATCATTAAAACATTAATTTGCGTAAATTAATTTTTAGGTAACTAGTAGAACCTTAATAGGTGCAAACCAATTTGTAGGCAGTCAGAATTATCAAATTTTGGCTGCCTGTCTCTTTACATCTTTGCACTAGTATTGGCCATTGAGGCCAGTCATCTGATAGGAAGACCTAGGGATAAATGGAGGCAGCCTTTCTAATCATGCTGTGGGTATTGCAAGGCAATATGACAATCCTACTGCTTTTCTTCCTGTCCCCATGTGTGTGTATATAAAGTAGCTCTCATACGTTCATACTAAAGTGGAACTAAACCCTCCTATCTGTAACAGCCAAATAAGCTGCCATCTTGGCCTCTGTTTTAATCTGAAGTTGCCATGGTGCTGCACATATGATCAGTTATGACACCAGCTAATTGATGGCTTAAATGGGTTTAGTTCTGCTTTAAAAACTTGTTTCGTTACAATCTCTGAATATTACTAGTTTGTTTTTTAAAATGCATTCCATCTTGAAGAAAGCTTTTAGATCAACAGCAGCTGTGTATAAGTCAGGAAACAATGAGAAGGCAGGCATGTACTGGCCATCGGGACTACCGGGAGTTTCCCGGTGTGCCGACGGTTCAGTGGGCCAGTTTTTATTCAGAGTTTGGCAAAAGCGGGAACGTGGCAGCAAACAGCAGCAGGGATTCGGGGAAGGTGGCCAGCATTGAGGGATGTGAGAGCCTGGGAAGAAGAAGAGCTCCACCCCCTCCCTGACCACCGAAGAGGCGAACAGGAGCGGGTTCGGCCACCCAGCGCTCCCAGGACCTCTATTCTTCCACCTCCTCTCTGCTCCAAGAACAGTGTGGCCCAGGTCAGAGGACAGGCTGACTGTGGGCCCGGAGGAAGAGGACAGGTAGGAGGCAGAGGCTGCCAAGGAGCCACTGAAAGGAGCAGAGCAGCGAGAGCACCCCTGGATCAAGAGGCTCAGCATCCTACACATACCTGCCCTCACACAGAGCCAGGGGGAGCAAAGGAGGGACTGCAGATAAGGACAGTGCTCTGTGGTCTGTCTCAGCCCTTCCCTCTTTCTCCCAGCCCCCACGTCTCCCAGCCCCCACTGTCTCTCAGTCCCCCCCTCTGTCTCTCAGTCCCCCCCTCTGTCTCTCAGTCCCCCCCCTCTGTCTCTAAGTCCCCCCCCTCTGTCTCTAAGTCCCCCCCTCTGTCTCTAAGTCCCCCCCCTCTGTCTCTATGTCCCCCCCCCCCGCTGTCTCTAAGTCCCCCCCCCTCTGTCTCTAAGTCCCCCCCCCTCTGTCTCTAAGTCCCCCCCCTCTGTCTCTAAGTCCCCCCCCCTCTGTCTCTAAGTCCCCCCCCTCTGTCTCTAAGTCCCCCCCCTCTGTCTCTAAGTCCCCCCCCTCTGTCTCTAAGTCCCCCCCCTCTGTCTCTAAGTCCCCCCCCTCTGTCTCTAAGTCCGCCCCCTCTGTCTCTCAGCCCCCCCTCTGTCTCAGAGTTCCCCCATCTCTCAGCCCCCCTCTGTCTTTCTCACCCCCTTTCCATCAACCCCCTCTCTCTCACTCCCACCTCTCTCTCACTTCCTCCCTCTCTATCACCCTCTCATGATATACAATTTTGGATGTGGCGGCTTTTTGGTGGGTGTGATTTTTTTTTTTGGAGGGGTGGGGGGGGGGGCAGCATTTTATTCAATTAAAGTGGGTCGGTCTGGATGAAGTTCAGGGCCAAATTTTTGTCCCAGTCCAGCCCTGCTTGGAAGCTGCACATTTTGGCTGCAGGGGTCTATTGCATTCAGGCCTAGAACTAGTAAGAACATTGACAACTGTCAGCTTTTAGTGTTTTTTTTTTTTTTTTATCGCAACAGGCAGGATATATGTGTATGGCCAAAATTGATAGCAGGAAAATTGGCCTGTCTATACTGGCATCATTATGGCAGAGCCGCATAGGATGATAACACAGAGAGAACTGGGAGATACAAGCGGTAAAACAAGATTAGCACAGTCATGAAGCCGTGCATGATGTGGGAAGATGCTCCATCATTTTTATATTGCCTCTGCATCTGCTACATGCAGACACTGAGGACAGCCTAGTGTTAATGGCTGCCAATGCATCTTGTGTTATCAACCAAAATCCTTGGGGGCACTTAATGACTTTAAGATATTTAGTTGGGGGAGGGATGCTGTGCAAGCTTGCAACTGTATCTATGGGAGAACTCGGAATAACACAAAATCCCTATTTGTATTTCATGTTTGTGTAGCACGTAGGTTATAAGAAGATGGTATAGATCAGGGGTATTAAATTAAAATTCAGGGAGGTCTGACCTCATCTTCCAGCAATGGTCCAAATTGCTTTTTTTTTTCCCAGCCCTCTCCTCCTATATCACAATCCCTTACATCAGTGTCCCCAGTTACCCCCCACATCACAAATCCCCCCCCCCCCCCTCAACAGTAGTGTGCTCTTCTCCCTTCACATCAAACACCCACCCCACAGCACTGCTCTCTGCTCTGCTGCTATAATAACAGCTGCAGAGGCTGGGGGTAAGGATCAGCCCCTAAATGCCGTGAGCTTGGGTCAAGACGGAACAGTGGCTCGGTCCGGATCCGGACCGCGGTCTGCCATTTAGTGATGCCTGGTATAGGTCAAACATGTTAAACTAAAATCATACAGTGGGCTGAGTTGGGTGGATTTAATGCATAAGGGGACACCTTCTATCACTAAGTGCTACACCTTCTTTATTCCAGAAAATGATAATATAATGGCAATTATCAAAGTTTGATAAACATTGAATTTTGCAGTGTGTTAACCCAGAAAAATGGTCCATAGAACATTTCCTGGTGTACTGATCTGCAATATGTAGATGTGTAGCTTTCCGCCATTGTAGGACAGCTGAGGCCTTATACAATTTAATTTTTTTATTTTTTGTATTATTATTTTGTTTTTAAGTTTTCAGGGCATACACAAGAAAGGAAAAAAACAAGAAAAGGAAACAATAATGTACATAAAGGGCCAAGAGTACAGAAGAGGTCCAACTGTTACAAATACAATAATACATTGCATGCACACATTGGTCACAATCACAGCCACTTTTCCGGCTTACTACAAAACAGAAGTAAGGGGAAAGACACCAAATCAACTTGTAGAGTAAATGGATTACAACAATTTCTAAGAAATACACAAGGGGGCCATTGAAAATATTGTAAGGAAAATATCCTAAAGAAAAGAAAACCATTGTGTGAACAGTCTACAAGGGAAGGCCACAATCCTCATGCAAGGGGAGAGCCATATTCATACTGATCCCACACATCCCATACTTTAGTAAAGGTTGCTCTGCCAATATTTAACAAAGCAGTTGATTCCATTCTACGAATATCAGCTATAATATTCAGGAGCTGGATCATGGTTGCATATGTAAGACCTGTATATGTTAATGCCCACCCTCCTTGATGCCATACATATGTGTTACATGATCAGAAAGCAGTTAAAGTGGAAAAAAAGTGATCACATTCCCTCTGTTCTCAGCTGCATAAGAGTTGGGGGGAGGAGAAGCAGCACTATACTGAGCTTTCTTTCCAGTGAATAGCTGTGTCGGGGGTGTCCGTACAATTGTTGTAGTTCCCAGTATAGCTAGAAAACTGACCACGGTGTGTTCTCCTGCTTTGTGGGGTTAGTTTTTATTAGGAAAGCAGAGGGACAGGGAGGAACACCAGGGATTTCACACAAAGGAAGCAATACAAAGAGAACAGGAGACTTTCTCATACAAGTACATGGTACAGCAGGCACATATCAGGAATATGAAATGTTGGGGTAATAATCGTTTTAAGCTGGCCATAGATGAGTAGAATTTAGAACAAACATTTTTAGGAAAGAAAGGTTGTTATTTTTTTCGAATTATTGATGATTGCATATGCGAGAAAGCTACCCTGGCATAGATATGTCGATACTGAGATATATATATATATATATCTCAGTATGTGTGTGTGTGTGTATATGTATATGTATATGTGTGTGTATATATATATATATATATATATATATATATATATATAATTTATTTATAGAAAGTTTGTCTTGTTTAGCTGTTCAGAAGGAGTTCTGCTCTAAATAGGTTGTTGAATGTTCAAAGTTTTTTCTATTGGGTGGAGAAACTTTGGAATCTTCTCATAAACAGATGTAAAAAATCAAGAACCTGTAAAAGGATTATGCTTTAACTTTTATTAAAAGGACCTTTCCACTTTCAACAGACAGTGATGTAATTTTGGCCCTGAGGCCCCGGCAAAGTGCAGCAAGTGTCAAATGGCAATACAGCACCAGTATAAATAACATAATTATAGGGCAGTATTTTGAGGCAATGGCTTTTTACAGGTTTGCAGAGCTCTCCTGCAGACAGACTGATGGGGTGGAGGCTGGCTGGTCTGCATTAATTTCATACAGAGGAGGGGGTGGAGAGGGGTAATTTACCTATAAGCCTAAAACCAAGGCAAAGCTGCTTTATTAGCAAAAATTTACCCTCAGGGTTCATTAAAAACAAGACCTCCAAATAAGGCAGAATTATCTTTAATTAACATTTTAGCTCTTTATGGTGCAAGGAATGCAAGAGATTTTAAAGTGAATGGAATGTCTATTCATTTTATTAGATGTACTGTAGTAGAGATCGGTTTGATGTAAATGCATACCTCACCTTATTTTAATAAAGGATGACGGCCTAGAGAAGGAATAATGTGGAGTGTAGATGTGGATACATAGGACATGAATACTGGGCATGGTTTAAAGGGGTATAGTGTGCAAGAAGAACACCTGGCTTAATTGGTCGGTGGGAAAACGAAGACACTAGTTAGTGTGGAAGAAAAGCAATCATTAAAAACACACAGAGATCCATAATGGTCCACTGAGAACCTTTTTCCTTCAACCAGAACACTGAAGATGGGCCGTGGATGAGTTTTCCAGCATAATGATACAAAACATACCACCAAGGCAACAAAGGAGTAGCTCAAGAAGAAGTACATTAAGGTCATAGAGTTTCCTAGCCAGTCTACAGACCTTAATCCTATAGAAAATGTTTTCCGGGTGCAGGAACTTCGAGTTGCCAAGCGACAGCCAAGAAACCTTAAGGATTTCGAGAAGATCTGTAAAGGATAGTGGACCAAAATCCCTCCTGAGATGTGTGCAAACCTGGTAACCAACTACAAGAAACATCTGACCTTAGTATTTGGTGGAGAAACCCTTGTTGGCAAGCACAGTCATGTTTTGCTTGTGGATCAAATACTTATTTTACTCACCAAACTGCAACTCAATTTAAAACAATTGTATCATGTGTTTTTTCTGGATTTTTGGTTGATATTCAGTCCCTTCATTTCTCTGTAAGTGGGCAAACTTGCAAAATATGCAGGGGATCAAATAGTTATTTCCCCACTGTATGTCCTAAAAGATCTCAATGTGATTTGCTACATGACCTTCTACTATATGTGCCAGTCATGTAGAACAAACCTGGCAAAATGTGTGTGTATATATATATATATATATATATATATATATATATATATATATATATATATATATATATATATATATATATATATATATATAAGGAGAGGTCCATGCCAGCCCCACCAAAAGGTTGGTAATTTGTGCCCCATGTGCAGTCCCAACCTTGATTCATACATATAGTGCACAGCACCAGTGCCTTGTGGTATTCCATATAGTATAATCTACAGTACAAGACATATGTGGGTGGGGCCTATTCATCCTGCTCATGGGGGTACCTTTTCTCATGAATGCCTGGGACCAGGTGGGACCGCATTCATGTGAAAGTCAACATTAAGGCAGAACCCCATCTTTGAGGTCAGTAGTCAGCGGATCGCACCTACTACGCAGACTCACTCTCTTTTATCCCAAAAGAAGACATAGCAGTCGTGGTGGGAACAATTATCAACTCGAGACTTGACTATGCAAATGCCCTCTATCTCAGACTCCCTAAATACCAAATCACTCGTCTGCAAGTCGTTCAAAATACGGGCCGCTCGACTTGTGACTGGGAAAAAACCATGGGAATCAAATCTCACCTTCACTGAGATCCCTTCATTGGTTGCCTGTAAAAGACAGAATCACCTTCAAGGCACTCTGTCTAACGCATAAGTGTGTTCAAGGAAATACCCCCCAATATCTATGCGAAAAACTAAAAGCTCACAACCCCAATCGCGTTCTGCGATCCACCAACCAAAATCTACTCCAGATACCCAAAGCCAGATACAAGTGCTAAGGAGAACGAAGATTTGCAGTCCAAGGACCTAGACTATGGAACGCTCTACCAACCAGCATCCGACTGGAGGTGAACTACTTGGCCTTCAGAAGAAAAATCAAAACCCATCTCTTCTGAGGGCAAAAAAGTTTACTCAGGGAATGGATACTAAGCGCTCAGAGGTGATTCAGTTTGCATGCGTTACGCTATATAAGTTTCTCACTCACTCACTTAGAGGTGAGCCGTACACCTTGTGCAACAACATACAGATTCCTACTGAAAAACACTGTCCCATGCCGCTGCACACCCTGTCTTCCGAATGTAGTATTTAGAAGGGGACATGGCAGAGGCCTTGTCCTGCTCCACCAATCCAGCTTTCCTCTGCCACCTCACTCCCAGTGCCAGAATTGGGTCCCGCCGTGCACTAAGCATGGACCTCATGTAACTCCTTCAGCTCTCCTGCACCTACAGCTAGGTTCATGGAGTTTCCATACCACGGGTTCGGTACAGATTGCATTTGGGGAACCGACCTGTAGGCAGTTGCAGTCTGTTTTCTTCACTGCAGGTGGCGCTCACCCGCAGCAGCATTGCAGAGGGAGAGGAAGTCAGGAGGAAACTAGTTCTTCTATGGTTTCTATCCAAGCGAATGCTGGTGACTCTGGTGGCCATCTTGCATATGGGGTAACACTCACGCAGAGTGGTATCATGAATACTCAGGACCAGATGAGATGGCGGCCATGAGAAGAATCTAACATTAAGGCAGTTCTCCGACTTAGAGATGAGCCTTGTGCAGTAATAAAGTACAGAGTTCCCTTGAAAAGCGACTTGTCACATTTCACTACACACTGTAACTTTTAGTTGCATTTTGAGGATGTGTTGAGTCTGCGCCCACTCCACCAGTCAAGCGTACCTCTGTTATCTAACTCCCAGTAACAGAATTGGGTCCCGCTGAGCACCTAATGCAGACCTCATGCATGCTCTCACCTAACTCCTGCCTTCTTGTGCCACATGAACAGGCCATAGCTCTCCATGATGCTAATCTGCTCCCAGTTGCTGTGGGAGATGGACTCCTAGAGAGGGAGCCAGAACATCAACCCCCTTGCTACCGGAGGACCTGTCACCTTACCAGGTATCGCGCTTAACTGGTTGCTTATAGCTTGTTCTTTCACTTGGTTACCTATAGCAACTATACTCCTAGCACCTAACTGTGGTAGAGGGTGCTACAGAATAGGATTTTTTCCTATGGAATCTGTCAGCGCAGGCAAATTTAGGCAGGCCTAGACCTAGGCTAGGCCTGTTTGTTTTTGATCTGGGGCTGGGAGTGGTTAGTGTAGCAGTGGGTGTGACCACCTGTGTTCAGGTTCTCTGAGACACAGCAGCGCCCTGCACATGCGTAGCTCTGCGTTGTGATGCAGTCGGTGTGCTGCCCTTAAGCTGGCCCTTGGAGGGCATCCTGCCTCGTTGGAGATGTGCCTGTGCCTCCTCCTCCTCCTCCTCCTCTCACCTATCAGGCACCCACGTAGAGTCAGTGACCTAATCATCCCCTCCCTCCTCATCACTGTCAAACCTGGCAGTATGCTGCAGCTGGGGGAACATGACTGCCAATTTGCTGTCCTTCTTGGGCACCCTCTCTCTCTGGGCTCACGTTACTGCCTTCCTCTAGCTGTGTACCATCATCAGAGCCTTCAAAACGCTGCGCATCCTCATGCAGCATGTACCCAACACTGTGGTCAAACAGTTCGGGGGACTTCTCAGGAGGACATGGTGAGGCTAGGGAAGGAGTGACTGATGCCATTGAGCAATGAGGGAAGAGGACGCCTTGGCAGCTGCTTTGCCAGACAAAAAGTACCCTGAGCCTGGGTGAGAGAGGATGAGGAGGATGAGGACAGCTTGGTCATCTACTCGACCAAGTCTTCGGCATGTTTCGGGTCAACACGGCCAGCTGCCGAAAACAAGGACGAGCGTGTCCAATGGCCATGTGCTGATTAGGATGCATCGTGTCCACGACCAGCACTGTTGCCTCTAGACTCAGAGCCTGCTTGCCCTTGTGACTCTCTGCCTCTCCTTGTTGTCCTTCCAGACATACTAATGGCCTACAGAGGACAAAGGCAGTACACACACCTCGTAGCTTTAGGTCCAAACTGCAGAGGACACGGGCAGTACACACCAAGTAGCTTTAGGTGCAAACTGCAGAGGACAACGGCAGTACACACTACGTAGCTTCAGGTGCAATCTGCAGAGGACACGGGCAGTACACACCAAGTAGCTTTAGGTGCAAACTGTAGAGGACACGGGCAGTACACACTACGTAGCTTTAGGTGCAAACTGCAGAGGACAACGGCAGTACACACTACGTAGCTTCAGGTGCAATCTGCAGAGGACACGGGCAGTACACACCAAGTAGCTTTAGGTGCAAACTGCAGAGGACAACGGCAGTACACACTACGTAGCTTCAGGTGCAAACTGCAGAAGACAACGGCAGTACACACTACGTAGCTTCAGGTGCAATCTGCAGAGGACACGGGCAGTACACACCAAGTAGCTTTAGGTGCAAACTGCAGAGGACAATGGCAGTACACACTACGTAGCTTCAGGTGCAATCTGCAGAGGACACGGGCAGTACACACCAAGTAGCTTTAGGTGCAAACTGTAGAGGACACGGGCAGTACACACTACGTAGCTTTAGGTGCAAACTTCAGAGGACACGGGCAGTACACACCACGTAGCTTTAGGTGCAAACTGCAAAGGACAAAGGCAGTACACACACCACGTAGCTTTATGGTGCACGCTGCAGAGGACACAGGAAATACACCACGTGAGAATACTGCAGCTAGCACAATCACCTGCCTGCCAGTAAATTGGGAAAAGCTGATCTAGCTAAACTATACAGTTTATAAATATATGTACAACACCTGGGATGCATATATATTCTCTACACACTGTAACTTTAACTGACTAGCCTGCCTGCTCTATCTACCTAGAAAAAATGACACTCTCTCTCTTTCTGTCTCTAACCACCGCCGCAACACACTACACAAGGCCGACCTGCAGGCGGCCTTTTATAGTGTGGGGCGTGTACTAAACCCCCTGAGCCAAAATTGTCCAAGGCGACCCTGGCTTTGGCCGATTATGGCACTCCGTTTTTTGCGCGCTGTGATTGGCCAAGCATGTGGGTCATAGTGCATGCTTGGCCAATCATCAGCCAGCAATGCACTGCGATGCCGCAATGAATTATGGGCCGTGACGCACCACTCGAATTTGGCACGAACGGCCCGTAACTAACGTAATTCGACGAACAGTCGAACATACGATGTTCGAGTCGAACACGAAGCTCATCCCTAATCAAAAGTAAAATTTCTGTCTTTGCAGATGACACCAAGCTATGCAGTGGAATAACATCCTTACAGGATGTCTCCAATTTACAAGCCGACCTCAATGCATTAAGTCTAATTGGGCGACTATGTGGCAGATGAGGTTTAATGTTGATAAATGTAAAGTTATAAACTTGGGGGCTAAGAATATGCATGCATCATACATACTAGGGGGAGTACAACTGGAAGGATTCGTAGTGAAGGATCTGGGGGTTTTGGTAGATCTTAAACTTAATAATTGCTCGCTTTGCAAACCACAGCTGGACAATGCATGCCATGTCCTTTCTTGTATTAAGAGAGGTATGGACTATGGAAATATAATTTTGCCCCTGTACAAATCATTAGTAAGACCTCATCTTGAATATGCAGTTCAGTTTTGGACACCGGTTCTCAAGGATATCAGGGAACTGGAGAAAGTGCAGAGAAGGGCAAACTGATAAGAGGCATGGAGGAGCTCAGCTACGAGGAAAGATTAGAGGAGCTGAATTTATCCTCTTGAGAAGAGGAGAATAAGGGGGGATATGATCAACATGTACTAATACATAAATGGTCCATATAGTGAACTTGTTGTTGAGTTATTCACTTTAAGGTCATCATAGAGGACAAGGGGGCACTTGTTATGTCTAGAGGATAAAAGATTTATAGCCAGATTCAGAAAGACTTACGGCGGCGTATCTACAGATACGCGGTGTAAGTGTGTATATATACGCCGGCGTATTTATGCGCCGTACCCACAGAACGAAATACGCCTGAAAATAGGCTTCCTCCGTCCGACTATACTTTCCTACGCCGGAGTGTCGTGGGCGCATATTTTACGCTCGACGCATCTTGCGCTCACATTGATTTCCTATTCAAATATGCAAATGAGTGAGATACGCCGATTCACGCATGTACGAGCGCCCGACGCAGGCTACGCGCGGTGTGCATAAGTCGTACATCCGGCCTAAAGTTATTCCATCAAAAAGCTGGTTTATCTTTGCACCAGACGGCTGGAGAGCAGCTACAGCAGCACCGTTACGGACGAGCTGAGCAACCCCACTTGCAGGACAACACATCTGTGTGCCAACATGCCAGGGGCAGCTGTGGTCCTAGCACTACTAATGGGTCCACCGATTTGTAGGAGGGCGCGGGAGAGGATATACCGCACGCGCATGGACGTCTTTGGCATGGGTGATTCAGAGGTGTATCGCATCTTCAGATTCAGCCCTGATGCCATCCTAGAATTAGCCACAACCCTGCATGATGACATCACCAGCAAGACACATCGTGCACATGCAGTGCAGCCACTGGTTAAGGTACTGACAACACTGCATTTCCTTGCAAGTGGATCTTTTCAGCGTACAAGTGGAGTTGTGGCTGGGATGTCACAATCCACCATAAGCAGATGCATGCACTAGGTTGTCCCCACAATCCTCAGACGCATGTCCCACCACTTCATCAGACCCACCCATGAGCATCTGCGGCAGAAGGCAATGCAGGATTTCTTCATGATTGCAGGATTCCCACACACCGTGGGGGCCATTGATTGCACACATGTGGCACTACGGCCCCCCTGTGCCACAGAGCACATTTACCGCAATCGGAAGCACTGGCATTCCATCAACGTACAGGTGATAGCCGATGCCCAATGCCTCATATGGCACATCCGTGCCAAACACCCAGGGTCCAGCCACGACAGCTACATATACCATCAAAGCAACATCCCAACAGCTTTTGAACAGAACGTGTATGGGGACAGCTGGCTGGTTGGTGAGTGACATGGGAGATGGGCATGACTGTCAGACCCCATGATGCAGACATCACGAGGGGCACATGCACGACTAACATCCTCCTGCCTTTTCCCTTCCAGGTGACTCTGCATATGCACTTGGGGCCCATCTCATGACTCCATACCGGAATCCCCAAACCAGAGGAGCGATAAACTACAATGCTGCACACATACGCAACCGTGCAGTGGTGGAACGCACATTTGGCCTCCTGAAGTCCCGTTTCCGATGCCTGGATAAGTCCGGGGGGACCCTGTTGTATTCCCCAAACTTTGTGTGCCAGATCATCGGTGCATGTTGCATTCTGCACAACTACGCCATGAGAAAGGGCCTGGAGATTGACCTACGTGATGACCTGACCCCCGAACCACACAATCCCCCCCCTAAATGAGGCTACCCCATCTGCTGAGGGAACAGCAGTCAGGAGATGCCTCACAGAAGACATCTTTGAACGTTAAATACACACATTCATCATTGCACAAGGAGAATGCATGCATGCACACCACTGTGGTCCCTAGCTCAGACACACGCCACTTTCACGTCACATTGGATTAGCCCAAGTCCACCATGCAGGACTTGGGAGCAGCAACGCCCCAATTATGTCGCTGTCCATTCATACCACATTCACACGGTCGTGGGGATAACTTCTCCCCGACGACCTAGGGTGACACACCTTACTGGCAGGTATATCACCCCCACATTCACACACCAGTCACACTGTAGCCACCACTCCTCACCGTGTGCCTACATAAATTAAAAAAAAGGCTCATGACCTGAGCATAAAAAAAACCCATCATATCCTGAGCGTAAATAACCAAAAAAAACCCACTCAAATCCTGAGCCCCAAAAAAAAAAAAATACACTCATTTGGCCTGACGGGGGCTGCGCCTGGTGGCACCTCTCTGGCTCCTCAGCTGCCTGGGGGGAGCCTGGGGTGGGGGGGGGTGGGACATCTGGAGGTGTCTCATCCCCGGGTGTGCCACTCCTGGCAGGTGATGGCTGCCTGCCCTCCAAGGCCACGGCAATGCGGCTCAGAAAATGGTTGGTCTGGGCCTGCATCCTCAGCTGGCGGGTGAGGTTATGCCGCTGGTTGCGCTGCCTCTGCCTCCCCTCCTCCTGGATGGCAGCCGTGTTGGCCTGGACAGCCCCAGTAAGGGTCTGCACCTCTGCCACTAGGTTCGCTGTGGTGGCCTGCAGCTCCCCAACGCAGGTGACCACTGCTGCGCTATTTGCATTGCCATCCTGCACTGCATCCCAAATCTGGGCCGTGTTTTCAGCCACCCAGTGCAGGTGCCCGGCTAGTTCCCCCATATTCCAGGTCTGTCGGCCCTGGTCCATGGCCATTTGTTCCTGCACACATTGAGGAACACCCCTAGTCTTCCGTGTCGCCTTCCTGGGGGCAGAAGACGCTTGGGAGCGGCTGTAGGGTGAGACCCTTGAGGGGGTTCCCCTGCTGGTGGCAGAGACAGAGGGGCTTCCCCTGATGGGGGGGGGGAGGTGTGAGAGGGCCCAGGCACAACAGTGGACTCCTCTATAATGAGGCAAAGCTGGCCAAGGTCCACCGTTTCCTCCACCACCTCCTCGAGAGGAGAGGTGTGGCCACTCCCCTCCACCGCTGGATCTTGGCTTCCTAGGGGGTCTGGCTGAGGCTGTTCCAGGGAAGATGTCGTGGGACGGCCACCGGCAGCAGATGGGCCCGCTCCCTCCTGCACATCTGTGGATGACACAAAGCATTCACATGTTGGTGGACCCACACACTTGTCACATGTTCCCTTCCACCCCCTCACATGCTACACACCGGATAGGGGATATAAAACACTTACCTGTCCTCGAGGCATCATCACGGGAATCATAGCCCTCCACGCCCTCCAACTGCTCCCTCTGCAGACACCGGGCGACCACCTCCTCCACCGCCCTCTAACAAAATGTGGAAAAAGTGAAGCGCTGTGAATACTTTCTGGATGCACTGTATATTAGACAGAGTAGACCCTCCCACCTAACATGTTGGGGGGCTCTGTGGAATCTGGATGTGATTACATGGACCTAATAGTGAAATTAGGGGCAGGCTGGTGTCAGCACAGATGCAGCGTTTAGTGAATAGTATTAGAAATTCACAGATCGGTTTCACTTGTTGCCTAAAAAATTCCTGTTTAAGATTAAGCCGAAAGGGATTGGTAGAGATTAGTCATCTTTAGAATCTTTATTCTTAGATATGTTCTGTTAGCATAGCAATGACAGTTACAAGAGCCATAATTGCCGATTTGATGCAGTTCTGTATTAGCAGAGATGGTTTTTGTTAGTAAATGGCTGGGTGGTATTTTTGCCTTAGGGAATATTTACAATTTGGCTAATCTGTCCAAAAATGTAAATTCTACAAAAGTCTGTAAGCTTTTCCTGAGTTTCTATTACTGTTCTGGAAACCTGTCTATATCTGGAAACCTGTGTACAGACCGTATACATCTGGAAACCTGTGTACAGACCGTATACATCTGGAAACCTGTGTACAGACCGTATACATCTGGAAACCTGTGTACAGACCGTATACATCTGGAAACCTGTGTACAGATCGTGTACTTCTGGAAACCTGTGTACATCTGGAAACCTGTGTACAGACCGTAGACATCTGGAAACCTGTGTACAGACCGTAGACATCTGGAAACCTGTGTACAGACCATGTACATCTGGAAACCTGTGTACAGTAAGGTGACCAGATTTTTTAAATGAAATCCGGGGACATACCGGTATTTTTTTTATTTATTGGCAAATGGTAAACTATTTTATACGCATATTTTCGTCAAATTATATATGCAGTCAGTGGTGTAGTGTGGGTTGTCAGCACCGGGGACAAGGCAGGAAAATTGCAGCCTGCCAGACTTTTAGCACTCCATGGCCCGGACTGGGACAAAAAATAGGCCCTGGCATCTTAACCGGCCCCTTCCCCACTCTCCATCCTGATGGAGAGGGGAGGGGGAAACCCGGCAAAGGTGCGGGGGGCGAGGGGGACAGGGAAAGAGCAGGGGGGGGGGGCAGAGAGCACAGGAAAGAACCTTGAGAACATGGGGTGGGGCGAGAGCTAGTTATGGTGGCGTTCAGTGTTTTTTATCGTGACTGCGACATTATGGCGGACACTTTTGACACCATTTTGGGACCACTGTCATTTTTACAGTGATCAGTGCTATAAAAATGCACTGATTACTGTAAAAATGGTAGTGAAGCGGTTAACCACTAGGTGGCACTGCAGGGGTTAAGTGTTCCCTAGGGAGTGTTTTTTACTGTTAGGGGCGTGGCTACATGTGACACGTCACCGATGACTGTTCCTAATCACGGGGAACGGTCATCAGTGACTGTAAACAAGGCATTCCCCTATTCTGCCTAGTGACACTAAGGCATTCCCCTGTTCTGCCCTTGCCAACCGCAATCGCGGGACTCACGGGAACTCGACGTTCCCGAGAGTCCCGCGATTGTGGTCGGCAAGGGCAGAACTCCAGAGGGTGGCAAATTTAAAGGGACGTACCTGTACGCCAATCTGCCTGCCCGTGCCTTGTTGTTTTACTTTCACTGTCAATGATGATGGTAAACGGGACAAATGAAGAGGGTGAATCCCTCTAATGGGGGAACAGACAGCAATAAAAATCTAATATAAGTTTTAATCCTTCTCCACTCCCTCCAAAGCTACATAAAAAAGCGTTGCCTTTAGTTATACTTTAAGAAAATTGGAATGTCATTTTACCATATTTTTCACACCAAAGCCAGTAGGAAGGAGTTGGTGTCAGTCCTTCTGGCTCTCTCTTCCAACAGCCAGTAAAAGGTCTCTCACTCTCACAGGGTGCTGAATATGAAATTTGGGCCTCGTTCACATGTGCTGTTTTAATCCATGGCCAATTAAGGGCCGTGTTTTACCAGAAGTCCCATTGCTGTGTATGGGGGATGAAGCGGCTGCTCCCAATGTGACATCTGTGCACAGCCCAGAATGCACCCTGTGAGCAACCCATGTCAATCATTAGTAGTTTGTATTGGAAAAATGTAGCAGTGGTCATCAGATGTCCAGTACTGTACAGTATATTTGCATGTCCAGAGAAATGGGGCCTACAGACATAAGACAGCACATTTAAAGTGGTTGTAAACATACACTTACCGGCCACTTTATTAGGTATAAAAAAATAACCACTCGTTACAACCAAGGTATGCAGAATACCGTCTCTCAATGCACAACACATCGAACCTTGAAGCAGATGGTCTACAGCAGCAGAAAACCACACCGGGTGCCACTCCTGTCAGCTAAGAACATGAAACTGAGGCTGCAATTCACACAACCTCACCAAAATTGGACAATAGAAGATTGGAAAAGCATTGCCTGGTCTGATGAGTCTCGATTTCAGCTGCGACATTCAGATGGTAGGTTCAAAATTTGGTGTAAACAACAGAAAAGCATGGATCCATCCTGCCTTGTATCAACTGTTCAGGCTGGTGGTGTAATGGTGTGGGGGATTTTCTTGGCACATTTTGGGCCCCTTAGTACCAATTAAGAATCGTTTAAACAGCACGGCCTACCTGAGTATTGTTGCTGACCATGTCCAACCCTTTATCCTGATGGCTCCTTCAAGAAGGATAATGCACCATGTCACAAAGCTCCAAATCCTCTCACCGCTGGTTTCTTGAACATGACAATGAGGTCACTGTACTCCAATGGCCTCCACAGTCACCAGATCTCATCCAATAGAGCACCTTTGGAATAAGGTGGAACGAGAGATTCACATCATGGATGTGCAACCGAAAAATCTGCAGCAACTGGGTGATGGTATTATGTCACTATGGACCAAAATCTCAGAGGAATGTTTCCAACACCTTGTTTAATCTATGCCACCAAGAATTGAGGCAGTTCTGAAAGCAAGAGGGGGTCCAACCCAGTATTAGCAAGGTGTACCTAATAATAAAGTGTCAGGTGAGTGTATACTAAATTAAGTGACTGGCCTCAGATGATACATACAGATGAAACAAATCCTCCTAAAGATGTACCTAAATGCAGAACGCTCTTCTCTACATCTGTTCAAAGTGATGAATTAGAAAGCTTGTCTGAGCGGTCAGGAAAAGGGGGGAGCCGACATTACACTTTCAGAGCTCAGTGGGGGAAGCTCTGAAAGCTGATTGGAGGAAAATGCCCCATCCCACGCCCCCCCCCCCCATCCCTGCACACAGGAAAATAGCCAAAGCTGTCAATCAGCTGGAAGTCCCTCCCTTGTCACCATTTTTCTCTTGGTGTCAGGAAAACTTGTCAGAAGTGACTGCTGCTTTGTTCCTCTGCTATCAGCATGAGACAAAAATGACACTGAGTGCTTTTAATTGAGATGTGTACATACTATAGAGGAAAATGCTGTATTTCATGTCTGAGGTTTACAACCACTTTAAAGTGTACCCAACTAACCTCTCTCTGTGTTTGTCTTCTTTACCATTATCACCGAAAGTGGAAAAAAAAATTGGGTTGCCACCTGAACAGAAATAGAGGGTAAATCTTCCATTGGGGACACTAGTTCAGGTGACTGTGGTGACAACCAGGGTTTCCTCACCGGATGGATCTCTAATTACATCCTATTTTGGCTATGGGACAAGAAGGGAAAGCTCATCTGGGATACACAAGTTGTATGAAGTTTTGATAAGAGACTCCTTCACAAACTGACATTACCAGACATCCAGTTAGCCTACCGCAGGTGTTTTGAATACCTGATTTGCCATGTTATAGGAAAAGTATAGTGGTTTTGTACATATTTTCTTATCTATTATGGTTAGGAGCACAAAAAATATAAAAAACATTTCATTTTTTTCTGGTAAATAAATACAATGGGCCAGATTCAGATAGATCAGCGGATCTTTAGATCCGCGTAATCTATCTGATTTAAGATCCGCTGCCGCAAGTTTTAGTGGCAAGTGGGTAATTCACTAATTACTTACCTCGAAACTTGCGGTGGCGTATCTTAAATCCCCCGGCGGAATTCAAATTCCGCGGCTAGGGGGAGTGTAGTATTTAAATCCCCGCGCCGATTTAACTGCGCATGCGCCGTCCGCGAATTTTCCCGGTGTGCATTGCTCCCAATGACGTCGCTATGACGTCATTGGTTTCGGCGTGAGCGTAACTTGCGACGATCGGTTTTGTGAATCGACGTACGCAAACGTAAAAAAAAAAAAATTGCCGCGGGAACGACGGCCATACTTAACATTGGCTGCGCCTCATAGAATAGTAGTACATAGTATACGCAGGGAAAACGCTTACGTAAACGACGTAAAGTGACTGCGTCGGGCCCGCGTACGTTTGTGAATTGGCGCATCTCGCTGATTTACATATCGTCGCTATAAATCAGCGAGAACGCCCCCAGCAGTCATTTTAAAATTGCAGTTAAGATCCGACGGTGTAACACAGTTACACCTGTCGGATCTTAGGCATATCTATGCGTAACTGATTCTATGAATCAGTCGCATAGATACGACCGGCCTAACTCTGAGATACGACGGTGTATCAGGAGATACACCGTCGTATCTCTCTCTGAATCTGGCACTTTATGTTCATATTATTGTTCAGTACTCTCTTTTTTAGGTATAATGTAGAGCTCCTTATCACCTGTTAGGCCCCTTTCACATTGAGGCGTTTTTCATGCGGTACAGCGCTAAAAATAGCGCTGCTATACCGCATGAAAAAACCTGCCCTGTAGTGTTCAATGTGAAAGCCCGAAGGCTTTCACACTGAAGCGGTGCGCTAGCAGGAGCGCTCCAAATGTCCTGCTAGCCGCATCTTTACCGCGGTATAGGAGCGGTGTGTTCACCGCTCCTATACCACACCTTCCCATTGAAATCAATGGGAAAGCGCGGTATTAACCCTTTTTCGGCCGCTAGCGGGGGTTAAAACCTCACCGCTAGCGCCCAAATATTGCGGTAAATACGACGGTATAGCCGCGCTACAAATAGCGCGGCTATACCGTCACCGCGGCTCCACGCCTCAATGTGAAAGAGGTCTAAATGTTTATTTGCCCCTTTGTTGACAAATGCATGTTTTGTACAGAACTTTATTAGCTGTAAATGTATGTAAATCCCAAACAATAAACTTCTCTTATTTGATTTTGGTTTGTTAAAGCTGAACTCTAGGTTGAATAAAAATCCTCCCTTGCAGCGGGGCTTGCTCCTGCGCTGTAAGGCCTCATGCCCACGGACGTTTTAAAAAACGGGCTGTAAAGTACGGCCGCCAGGAAAAAAAGCATTGTTTTTATCGCAATTTTTTTTCCACATTTTGCATTGAGTTCAATGCACGTTTCACCGCGCTAGCTTTCAGTTGCGTTTTTCTTTCTCTATTCAAACTCAATGGTTACCTATGGGAGCCCATTGATTTGAATAGAGGTCGCACCAGAAGTCGGATCAAGATGATCCAACTTGCGGGGCGACTCGTGTGCTTAGAATCTTAAAGGGGAACCCCGCGAAAATGAAAAAAAAAATAGTGTGAGGTTCCCCCAATGAGGATACCAGACCCTTTGGTCTGGTATGGATCTTAAGTGGAACCCCCCCACACCAAACAAAAATGGCGTGGGGGTTCCTCCAGGATCCATACCAGACCCTTATGTGAGCACGCAGCCCAGCAGGTCAGGAAAGGGGGGCGAGCGAGCGCCACCCCTCCTAGACCATACCAAGCCACATGCCCTTAACATGGGGGGTGGGTGCTTTGGGGCAGGTGGCACTGCGCCCCCCACCCAAAAGCACCTTGTCCCCATGTTAATGAGAACAAGGGCCTCTTCCCGACAACCCTGGCCATTGGTTGTCGGGGTCTGCGGGCGGGGCGCTTATCGGAATCTGGGAGCCCCCTTAATAAGGGGGCCCCAGATCCGGACCCCCACCCTATGTCAATGAGTATGGGGTACATCGTACCCCTATCCATTAACCTGGGGAAAAAAGTGTCAATAAAAAAAAACACACTAGACAGGTTTTTAAAGTAATTTATTAGGCACCTCCGGTGGTCTTCTTCCGACTTCGGGGGTCTTCTTCTGACTTCAGGGATCTTCTTCCCACTTCTCTGCCCTCTTCGGCCTCTTCTCCCGCTCTCTGGTTCTTCTCCCTTCTGCCGGGCTCCTCCGCTATCTTCTTCCAGCTCTTTTACTTGCGTTGGCCCGGGTCTTCTCCATCGTCTTCTTCCCTCTTCTCTTCTTCAAATGTTGACTCAATGCTCTCTTCCTCTGTAATGCTGTGTGCGCGGTGCGCAACGACTTACATAGGCATGGGGCGTGGTCACTGGGTGATGTCAACCGGTGACCCCGCCCCTTTTGACGTCACAGTCCCATCATGATCTTGATCCAACTTCTGGTGCGACCTCTATTCAAATCAATGGGCTCCCATAGGTAACCATTGATTCTAAATAGAGAAAGAAAAACGTGGCTGAAAGGTAGCGCGGCGAAATGCTCTAACAAAAGATGACTAGGCAGGGCTGACACCAGTTGTGATTTCAGTCCAGGAAAAGTCATTTTTTGTCAGTCCACAACCAGGAAAATAGAAACGGAGTTCATTTCTAGCAGATCCACAGGTGTTTTCTGTACTTGCAGGGTCTATAAATTAGAAGAAAACTATATCTATTCTTAAAAAATGTTTACCCCTGCCCCTTTCCTCCTACCTATCTTATATATAAAAAAAAAGATCAATATAGTTAACAGTTTTTAATCCATTCCTGACCAGTCTCATGATTTCAAAGCTGCTGCAGGGGAGAATATAGAGCACCAACAACAGCTGGATTATGGGAGCCTATGGGCTTAGGTTAGGTAGGAGGATGTGAGGAGGGAACATTTTAAAGAGTACTTATAGTTAGGCTTTTCTTTCACTTTAAAGTATAACTAAAGGCAAAAAGTGTTTTAGTTTTGGATAGAGAGGAGAGGGATTAGAACACCTGTCAGTTTGTTTGCTGTCTGTGCCCCCATTAGGAGATTCGCCCTCTCTATTTGTCCTGTTACCATTATCATTGAAAGTGAAAGTAAAAGAAAACCCCCAAATTTTGGGTTGTCCCCAGAAAAGTAATAGAAGGGATATCTTCCAATGGGGACACTAGTTCTGGTGACCTGGGGTCCCCACGAAATTCACTTAATTTGCATAGATTTCATCTTACTTCATGTTTGGCTATGGGACAGGAAGTGAAGTAATTCTCTGCAATGGGACACAGATGGAAAAAATAAAAATCTTACAGGGGGTCTAAAATGGAAACAAAATTGCCTATAATTCTAAACCATGGGGAAAGGTATTTTATTTTAACATATTACACCATGCAGTCAAGGGGTCTCAGTGTGTTTGAAATCTTGTGCTTAGTTTAATAACTGTACTAGTAAGACACCCTTAAGCCTGGCCAAAGAACTCCTACAGCTGTGCCCCATCTGCCCTGTCACTGGAAAGCTTTAACCATAGCATGCTCACTTCCGAGCAGAATTCTTCTTCCGATCAGAATTCATCTTCCGATCAGAATTCTTCTTCCGATCAGAATTCTTCTTCCGATCAGAATTCCAGCTTGCCCCAGCATCTCAGCATTGCTGGAAGAGAGGGAAAGCACGAGCACATGGTCATATGCTGTGAGTGCACACTATCAATGGACAGCTGTAGACAGTGGCAGCGGGTACTGGGAATGACATTACACACTGTGCAGCCCCTGTACAGCTATATGCATGAAGGCTAAAATGACATTAACACATAGCTGAATGATTCAATGCAGAGAATCTTCATCAGTCAGCTCAATCTGAGGTTTTATGACTGCATGTTTGCTGAAACGTGATGATTACTGCTTTTCTGTCTCCTTAGGTAACCCATAGTACTCTGTGAATCCTTTGTCATACATGAAATGTTTGTTTCCAAAACAAAAATGTACACACATAGTAATTATAGGCTTAACATATAGCCATTATATTTTCTTTTCATTATAGTTGAAATAAAGAATGCAAATACTTTCCTCTACCAGAAAGTGTAATTTTGAATTGGCATGTCTTTTTGCAAAAGTATATATTTTTTTTAACCATTGTTAGTGTTTAAGGACCATTTCCCACCAGCAACCTTGTAGAAGAGATCTGTAGCAGCAGCAAATTTGTCTTTTTATTCACCCAGGTGATTTCTAGCTGACTACAATACTTTTGTGTGTACAGCCACCAATCACTGGTATGTCAAAATCACTAGCACCTGCATCAAATGGGCATGAGTAGCAACGGAAGCTGGCTAAACTCTACCTGTTTTAATGCTACAAAACAACTAAATCGCCCAGCAACTGAGCTACAAATCGCTGGAATTGTAGCAAAACAGACCATTCATATCTTGCAATTGATTGATTTCTAGAAACAAAAATGTTAGGGAGTGGAATTCTGTAGCTGCTACAAACCACTGTTTCAAATCGGTTGTATGACATGACCCTAAGGAATGATCCATGCAGATAGATGAACAACTCTGATTGCTGTTGTCTATAGGCATGTAGGGGGAGGGTTAGAATGATAGGATTGGGGGGGGGGAGTGGGAGAGAGTGGAAAGAGGGATAGGAGAAAAGTAGGGAGAAGAGAGATGGAGGGGGGAGAAATAGGGGGGGGGAGAGCGGGAAGGAAGGAAAGAGAGAGAGAGAGGGGTAAGAGAGAGGGGAGAAGAGAGATATAAATGGGGGGGCACGGGGAGGGGGAAGAGAAAAAGAGTGGAGGGGCACGGGGAGGGGGAAGAGAAAAAGAGTGGAGGAGTAACAAAAGCAAGAGAGAGAGAGAGGAGGAGAGATAGATATAAATAGGGGAGGTGGAAGAGAGGGGGAAGGATGAGAGAAAGAGGTAGAGGAAGGAAAGAGAGAGAGAGAGAAAGGGGGAGGATAGAGATAGAAATAGGGGGGACAGAGAGAGGGGAAAGGAGAGAGAAAGAGAGAGATAAATGGAGGGGACAGGGAAGCGGAAAGGAGGAGGAAGGTAAGAGAGATAGAGAGTGGGAGCAAGGAGAGTGAGAGAGATATAGGGGGTCAGAGAAGGGGAAATGAGGAGGAAGGAAAGAGAGATAGAAAGGGGAGAAGAGAGATAGAAATGGGAGGGGGCAGGGAGGGGGAAAGGAGGAGATAGAAAGAGAGAGGAGGAGGAGGAAGGAAGGAAAGAGAGAGAAAGAGAAAAATAGAAGAGGGGTAAGAGAGAGAAAGGGGAGAGGGGGAGGGGAGAGATAGAAATAGGGGGACAGAGAGAGAGAGAAAAAGGAGAGAGAAATAGGGGGAGGAATGAGAGAGATAGAAATAGGGGGTACAGGGAAGGGGAAAGGAGTAGTGAAGAGGATGGAGAGATAGAGAGGGGAGGAGAGAGAGACAGAAATAGGGGGGGGGGGGGGGAGAGAGAGGGGAAGTAGAAGAGAGGGGGAGGAAGGAGAGAGAGATAGAAATCGGGAGGACAGAGAGAGGGAAAGGAGGAGAGAGAAAGAGAGAGAAAGGGAAGGTTAAGAGAAGGTTAAGAGAGGGAGAGATATAAATAGAGGGGAAAGGACGAGAGGAGGAAGGAAAGAGAGAGAGATAGAAATAGGGGGACAGAGTGGGGG
This sequence comes from Rana temporaria, assembly GCF_905171775.1. Lineage (NCBI taxonomy): Eukaryota > Metazoa > Chordata > Amphibia > Anura > Ranidae > Rana > Rana temporaria. Next base: position 115,259,331 of record NC_053497.1, read on the forward strand.
AAAGGGGAGAAAGAAGGAAAGGTGTGATGGGTAAGAGAGAGAGAGAGAGATAGAAATAGGGGGGTCAGAGAGAGGGAAAGGATGAGAGAGAAAGAGAGAGAGGTAGAGGAAGGAAAGAGAGAGAGGTAGAGGAAGGAGAGAGAGAGAGAGAGGTAGAGGAAGGAAAGAGAGAGAGGAAGGAGAGAGAGAAATAGGGGGGGGGGGAGAGAGAGGGAAAGGATGAGAGAGAGAGAGAGAAAGAGAGAGAGGTAGAGGAAGGAAAGAGAGAGAGAGGTAGAGGAAGGAAAGAGAGAGAGAGAGAGAAATGGGGGGGCAGAGAGAGGGAAAGAGGATGAGGGAGGGAGAGGGTGGGCAAAGGAAGGAAAGAGAGCAAGAAATGAGAGAGGGTAAGAGAGAAGGGGTAGGAAAGAGCAAATGGGGGGGGGGGGGGAGAGAAGAGAATGTAAGGGGAAAGAGAGGGAGAGATAAAGAAGAAAGAGAGAAGGGGAGGGTAGTGATAGGAGAGGAGGAAATACAGAAGGGATGGGGTTAAGTGTAAGCTAAGCGAACAAGAGTAAAAGAAAGAGGGGAGAAGGAGAAAGTAAGCACAACATAGAGATATAGGGAATACCGAGTGAGATACAGAGGGTGGGGGAGAAAAGGGAGGAAGGGAAGAGGAGAAACGGGAATATAGATGAGAGGGGTATATGGAAAGCAGAGGTCACAAAATGAGAGAGAGAAGGGAGGAAGGAAGGTAGGAAAGAAGGAAGACAAGAGAGGGGCCAAATAAAGGGAGGTGGAGATAAAGAAGGGTGAGGACAAAAACTGAGTGAGAGAGAGAAGAAAGGAGAGAGAAGAAAGGAGAGGGTGAGATGAAGTTTTGGTGAGATTAGGACGGCTGAATCCAGTCCATCCTGCGGTCCCTGATTAGAGTCGGTCCCATTAGATATAAAACAAGGACTACATCAGGTCGCTGTCGGCACAGCCGCACTCTCCTGTCCCTGGCCCAGCCTCAGTCGTCATCAGCTGGTACCTGTGGCTCCCTCCCTCCCCCATCCTCCCAGTCCAGCTGACAATGGTTATCTCTAATGACTAATATAGTGAAATGTATATTTTGTGTTGTCACGGATCGTGCAGCAGAAAAAGCCAATTAGCATCATGCTTTAATTCCGACGTGTCACAACACAGGCGGCACCAATTGCTATGTGTAGCGGGCGCCCATTAGAGGGACTCCGCTGATTTCAGGAGCTCGGGCGCTGGACAGCTCCCATCGGATGCTGGCTGGCTCCACCCTGGTGCTTCTCCAGGTCTCTGCTGCTCCCCCAGGGACCCCCCCCCGTGTCCCCCCCCCATCTGAAGCTGCCACTGATTAACCAGTAAGGCCATCCAGTGAATTGGCAGTCTCCATCACCAGCAACCCCAGTGCCTGAGATTTCTGTGTCTACAGGCAAGGGGAGGGGGAGGGGCATTTAACCCTTGCCATGCTGCCAGCTCCTCAGCTCCCTCCTTGCACTGTAGAGGAGCCCCTTCTGAATTAGATTTTTCCTTTTCTTTAAGGAAGGTGTGTGTTGTGTTGGAAGGGGGGGGGGGGGGGCTGCAGAGTGCCTACAGAAGAATATTTTTGCTTATTCCAGGGGTTGTTGGGCTAGGTGGAGCCCCCAGCTGATTGGCTGTTGGATGTCACATGCCTGGCTTCTTATAGGGGCTGAGGTTCTCAAACTGCTTCACTGTCTTATTCTGGTAACTAAGTGTCAGTGCAGGCACCAGCAAAGGGAGGCAATCCCACCGGACAAGGAGGCACCAGGCAGGGGACTGGCACAGGGCACCCAGGATTACTGATTGAGGAGGAGAGGAGAGCAGTGCTTGGAGCTGCCAGCTGGGCTGCGATCAGTGGGGAGCTTGTCTGGCTCAGCAGTCATTGCTTCTAATGAAAGGCAGCAAAGTGTGAGCAGGGACTGTGCATGGGGATGTGTCTACACCCCCCAACCTTGGATTCTAACGCTTGCCTCTGTCCGTTTGTAGAATGGCACGGTTTGGAGATGACCTGCCCACCCGCTATGGAACTGGGGTGCCGGGGGGAGCTGGGCGAGGAAGCGGCCGGCAAGGTGGCCCCCAGCCCGGCCAAAGGATGTACAAGCAGTCCATGGCACAGCGGGCGAGGACCATGGCACTGTACAACCCCATCCCGGTCAAACAGAACTGCTTCACCGTCAACAGATCGCTCTTCATCTTCAGCGAGGACAATGTCATCCGCAAGTATGCCAAGAGGATCACTGAGTGGCCATATCCTTCCTCGGGGGCAGGGCCAGAGGGCGTGGGGCTCCCTGGGGGTGGGGAGGGGGCAATTGGGCTCGCTCAATGCACATGGGGTTAAAGAAATGTATAAATGTATCAACCAGCTACATGTATGTGCATGTCGGTATCAATTCCTAGTATATCTATCCATCTACTTGCCTATGTATCATCTATCTATGTGTCCCAATAATTACTATATATAGCTGCTTAACTACCTACCTACCTATGTACCCATCTATCTATGTTTCTCAATCCTTAGCTGCTTATCTACCTACCTTTCTATTTATCAATCTATCTCTGTGTTCCAAGCCTTACTATATCTAGCTGCTTAGCTACCTATCTATGTATCCATCTATCTATGTGTCCCAATCCCTAACTGATTATCTACCTACCTATCTTTCTATTTATCTATCTATCTATGTGTCCCAATCCCTAACTGATTACCTACCTACCTATCCTTCTATTTAACCATCTCTCTCTGTGTCCCAAGCCTTATGAAATCTAGCTGCTTAGCTACCTTCCTACCTATGTATCCATCTATTCATGTGTCCTAATCCTTATTATATCTCTATGCTTATCTACCTACCTATTTATGTATCCATCTACCTATGTGTCCTTATTCCTATTATATCTCTATGCTCATCTATCTATCTATCTATCTATCTATCTATCTATCTATCTATCTATCTATCTATCTATCTATCTATCTATCTATCTATCTATCTATCTCCATCATGTCTGTATCATATTTACCAGTCTGGTTGCCATTGGGGGCCTGCTGTACCCTATTTGCTCTTGTGGCCTAGAAGTGAAAGTGTTAAAAGACACAGTGGTCAATATGCAGATGTCAGTAGGACTGAAGGTGCCCCCCTACTCAATTCAGGGTAGTGCCAGCCTGGTGTAATATGTCACAAAGAGTATTCCCAGATATATATTGGGGTGGGGGTGGGGTGGGTGGCTCAGGTGGCATATTGGTTGGCGGGAGGGTGTATAGAGCATACAAATGGTCAAGGTAGTTCCTGGTCTCCGGGGTTTGGGTGTGTAGAGTTGGGAATTGCCCCCTTTGAGGGCTGGTTGTTATGAAAGCCCACACCTATTGATTGGTTTGTGTGTGTGTGTGTGAGAGAGAGAGAGAGGCGTCAGGGCCTGTTGGAAGAATCCTAGCAACCCCTGTGTGTCACCATCCCTGGGCTGTGCTGCACCAGCTATGGAGGAAGCAGCCTTAGACATATGCTGGGGTCATTAGGTGTACACCAAACCCACTGGTAGCCAGGGAACTCTGGGGAGGGGGTGGGGTGGTCTGTAGGTTTCAATCACTGGCTTGGGGGAGGGGGGGGGGCTTTTGTAACACCTCCATGTATACCTTACCCATAGGCCAGACATTGAGAGATGCTGATCTGCTGTGTGTGTTTGTGTGTGTGTTAGGTGTATCTTATAATTGCCATTTCTGTCCAGTGTGATTTTTTTTTTTTTTATAAGTGTGCATTTTATGTTTGTTGTTGTTGAATTCATTATGATTCAGTGTGTTTTTTGTATGTGTGTCTACCTGTGGCACTATGTGGAATATATGATTGGCCATGTATAGCGTATAAATCAATAAGTCATTTTTGTCAGTGTGCGTTTGTGTGTACCTTTAGGAATAGTACCAAATAAATGTCCAATACATATTCAGCATGCATTATTTGTGTGTTGCAAATGATTGTGTAATGTGCATGTAGGTCTGCTAGATTTGTGAGTGTAGTGCATATGCTTGAGTGTATGGAATGGATTGTGAATTTGTGTAGTATGTGTATGATTATGTGTGCATGGTTTATTGTGTATGTGTTGGGGGTGGGGTGTTGGGTGTGAATGCACTGTGTCTATGGAGCTGCACTGTTCTTTCTGTACTAGCAGCTGAATATCTAACACTGTATCACTGCTTCTTGTCATCTTCCTGACTGCTCACTCTGTACACTATCATTCCAAACCCCATACAGCCATGGCAGATCATTGTATATGGTGCCAATGGGCAGGATTAGATGCTAGTGCAGTCTGTAGGCACCCTGCTGCGCCTATTCCATGTTGGATGATATTTTATGAAGGTGATCAAGCCTCAGTTCAAACTGCAATACCATACAGAGGTGACAGCAAGCAACACAAAAGGACAGATCTTCGATTTGTAAGCTGAAACAATGGAACTTCTAAATAAGCCCTCGTCCCTTATATTGCACTAACCTTGCCACACACTGTCCCTGTATGTACAATGTATATCCAGGGGCTTCCAATCATCTCTTGTGATTTCAAAGCACAAGGCAGATGTGCAAAGTGCTGCAACCTTTAGCAGCCATATTTTGCCAAAATCGTGAAAGATTACACACATTACATTTTGTCGTGTTTAAAAAAAAAAAAAAAGGTGATAGAATTGAAAGAATATCTAAACCCCAAAACATATTGCAGCTTACCCGTCTTTAGATGTTCCGGCTGCTTAAGGCTGGGTTCACACCATTGAGAATTGCATGCGGGTCCCTCCAATTCGCAATAGCAGGAGATTTTTACTGGCTCTCTATGGAGCCGGTTCACATATCTCCGCAGCGAGTCTGGTGCGTCTTTTGGTCTGTTTAAGGTCTAAAATTCAGCCCAAAATTCGGTCTGAAATCAGACCCGGAACAGTGGACCAGGACGCACCAGACTCCTATATGTGAACCCAGCCTTAAAGTCTCAGTTTATTGGCTTTTTTCCACATTTTCTTTGACCTGATGATCCAGTGAGTAAAACACTTCCTGTCTAAGGCCTGGTTCACACCTAAGCATTTTTTAGTGCATTTTCAGTTTTGCAGAAACACACTACAGTCCATTTAACATGGTTTCCTATGGGCAGGGGAGGGCTGGGCAGGGTGGCAATTGCCTCCCAGGCCGCCCTGACTTATGCTGGCAGGCGCTGCCCGCTACCGTCTTTTTTTATTCTGGTCTAGGAAGTTGGGCCGGGGGCATGGCGGCCGACCAATAGCTGTTGCATTCCGGGAGTTGTAGTCCATGCTCAAGCTCCCGGTGGGTGGAAAACAGAGCAGCGCAGAGGAAACTACAACTCCCGGAGACCGGATTCTTGGAAGCAGGGTGTGCCAGGGAGTCGTTGAAAACCCAGATGATGGGCCATGGATGGTGAGCTGATTCGGCGGTTCAATGGGCCAATTGACTGAACCTGCCCCCAGGCCTAAGGCTGCCAGTCCTCCCCTGCCTATGGGTCACGTTCACATCTGTGCATTTTATGGAAAGGGCCAGGGACTTTTTTCTGTTTTTTGGTTCCATAGACTTTAATAGATCAAAAAAGTGTATTGAAAAACGCAAAATGCACCTGGAATATGCAAACTGCAACCTGCATAGGTGGGAACCAGGCCTAAGGGTGCCTTATCTATATATGGAGGAGCAATGGACACACTCTTGGATAGATCTACTTTCTGGAGAGGTCATTATTAGGACTGGTTCACACCTATGTAGGTTGCAGTAGATGCATTTTCCCAGTGTGTTTTGCGTTTTTTTTTCTTTCTTCCACACACGTTTTTGATGCGTTTTGTGGGGAGCCTGTTGTCTTGTAGGAGAAATTGGGGAAAAATGCGACAGTAATGCATCCAAAACGTAAGCACTGCACTTTAGTACATTTCCATTGAAGTCTATGGAACCAAAAGCAAGTTCCTTGATCCTTTCCAAATGCACTGCAAAACGCATAGGAGTGAATCAGGCCTTTCACTAAAACCCCTCCCCCTACCCATATTTTTTCTTAACCCCTATTTCCCTGGTGATGTGATTAGTACATTTCAGATGCTCAGTCACCCAGCAGATCCAGATCTGCCCCTCTAAACCTCTTCTGGCAGCGCTCGGTCCTGCGCCGCCATGTTTGTCATTGATAGGCTGCCGGATGTTCCGGCATCAGCCAGGACGCCTCTTAATGACGCACTATTAGGCCTGCCCCCTCTTCCTTTTCTAAGCCCCCTGAAATACGTGATGTGCATATCCTAGGGATAAAGGGAGCACAGTGCACATCATTCACCTAGGCCAGGGATCCTCAAACTACGGCCCTACAGCTGTTGCGGAACTACATGTCCCATGAGGCATTGTAAAACTCTGACATTCACAGACATGACTAGGCATGATGGGAATTGTAGTTCCTGAACAACTGGAGGGCCGTAGTTTTAAGACCTATGACCTAGGCAAATGAGGTTGACCAGGGGGTAGGGGATGAGCAGGGCCGAACATTTTCTTTTAAATAAAAGGAAAAAAAGATGGCTATACTTGTAGAGGACTGGAGGAGGGATGAAGATTTGTAGGCTAAAAGAGCCACTTTAAGCAGGGTATACACCTTGAGGTTTTTTTCTGTTTACCCAGCGGGTTGAACTAAAAAAAGAAAAGACTGACAGATCTCTCTCGCTGTGCTATTGAATTCTGACAGCGGGGACTCCCTCCCGGTCAGATCAGGCTAAATATACTGATTGAATGCTGGTTTTCCAGGAGCACTTTTCGACACAAGCTGGTCGCTTAGCTCGGCTTTTGTTGAACAGACAACGGTACACATAAGTGGAATTTTCACTGGTTCCTGCTGAACTGGCCTATTTCCAGTCCATGTACCCTGCTTTAGATGGACTAATACATTGATTTTACATGAGTAAGCCCAGCTAGCACTTTTTAAGCAGGTTTTACTTGGGGTGAATAAAAGCTGGCCCCTGTCAGTGTTAAATGGTTTGTCTTAACCATCTAATTGCCACTTTTTCTGGACAGCTTGGTCTGCTAAAGCTGAAAAATAACAGGCTAAAGTTGACCATACACTTAGATTATTGAACCTTTAGAAACAAAGTACATACAGCCAGTAGTGTATTAAAGTTTTGTGCTGCCCTAGGCCTGACTAAACTCGTGCACCCCTAATTTAAATATGACCCACCCCTTTCTGTCAAGGCCACACCCCTTGCTGTTTAAGACCCGCCCTGAAATTTTCGAGTGGGGACACTAGTTCTAAGGGACTGGGGGGGCAATGATTTCCCTTAATTTGCATAGATTTCCTCTCACTTCCTGTTTGGCTACGGGGCGTTTTTTAGGCGCTTTGGCGTTTAAAAAAAGCCTGTAAAGCGCCTGAAAGAAGCCTCATCTGCAATCCCAATGTGAAAGCCCAAGTGCTTTCAGAGGCCTTTCACACTGCCAGCGCCCGAAAAAACGCTGGTAAAGCGCTGCTAAGACCCCTTTCACACTGAGGCGCTTTTCAGGCGCTTTGGCGTTAAAAAAAGCTTCCTCAATGGGAAGGGGGCTTTAGGAGCGGTGTATTAACCGCTCCTAAAGCGCTGCAAAGAAGCTGCATGCAGGACTTTTTTTGACGCCCTGCCAGCTCAGCGCCTCAGTGTGAAAGCACTCAGGCTTTCACATTGGGATTGCAGATGCAGCTTCTTTCAGGCGTTTTACAGGCGCTTTTTTTAACGCTAAAGCGCTTGAAAAATGCCCCAGTGTGAAAGGGCCCTTACTCTATCCAAAATGAAAAAAAAAAAAGTGTTGCCTATAGTTCAACTTTAAGCACAAATTTCTGATAATTTTATGGAGAGGACTAAGAAGATATAACCATGCCAATGGTGCAGCAGAAAACATAGCACAGTGAGGAAGGTTTGTGGTCCAGGATGATAGGACAGTCAAAATTAGAAGCAGCGCTCCCCCTCCTCAGTTGCAGAATGCCGGCCGCCCGCATACCGGAAGGGGTGCAGCTGCTTTATGGGGGCGCTAGACTTATTTGCCCAGTTCGCCCCATAAGACTGGTACTGCACTAACGGTGTAGCGCAAGCCGGCGGGGACTCTTTCCATGCTGCCCCCCTGCCATAGGCGTGCGCACAGGGTGTGCCTGGGCACACTCTAATCATCTAGTGCACATTAGCATTATTGCTCTGTGTGCCAGTGGGGAGATGGGGAAAGATCTCCCTCTTACCCACTCTGCCATAAGAAAAGTGCTTACTTGCTTCTCTTTCACTGTGCCAGCAGGGAGATTAATTTTCCAGAACAATATGCATGTAGACGCATACACATGTGTGTTTGAGCTTTGGGGTGCACATCCTAATGCAATAGGCTGCGCACACCTCTGCTCCCTGCTAAGTGCGGCCCTAGGCCTGGGCCTTGTTAGCCTAGGCCAGGATACAGCGTTGCATACAGCATAGATAGCAAGTCAAAGGGACAGAATACATCCCATGTGTAGGAAATTTGATTGGTGTATGGCAGGACCACCAGGTGAGAAGAAAGTAAAATGATTAAAACTAATGCAGCCACCACCTTTAAAGATTTTTAGGCCTTTTGCTTTTGGGTTTAGATACGATTTTCCGATTGGTCTGTTTTCTGGGTAATGTCACAGTCAATATAGACTGATATATTGCACACCCTCAGCTCCAAAATGTGATTGTGTGTCATTCAGACCCGTTCAGCTCAGAAAAGTAATATAGTTTGCCTTATATGTGAAATTAGCAAGAATTAGTAGGTTCTTCTTGCCTTCCATGTGTGGCCAATTAAGGACGTATTTTATTAATAATATACAGAGAGAGACCAGCTTTGGTGACATCGTTGCTTGTTGCTAAGTAACTTCTATATTGGCGACCTGAAGGGTGTAAAGTCCAAGCAGGTGACAAAAAAGGCTCTGCAGTGTGAGGGGACAACAAATATTTATTTTGCTGTATGTGACTGCAGTTGTTATGTTTATTTATATATACATTTTTTTTTTTGCTTTTATCATCAAACTTTTTCATTTTATTTACAAATAATGTTTCAAAATCTTATTTGACAAATATTTTTCTGGTTAAACACCCTTTAACGACATAATTAAAGATCAAAGATGAGAATATAAAAAAAAAAAGAGAAAAAGCACACCGCTTAAAAAGCAAAGCAAGGCCAAATATTTTCTTAATGTTGTAATGCTACGCAGACATCATTCCCCCATTATGTACACATAAATCCGACTATAAGGGCTCATGCACACAGCAGCTCCAAAAAAAGCTGCTTTTACAGGCATGTGTGCTTTTCTTTCAGCTTGAAAAAGCTTGTGCTTCTTTTGTGCTCTTGTGCACGTTTTTATTGAGCTTGAGCTTCTTTGAGCTTTTTTTGAGCATAAGCGTTTTTTTCCCCTAGATAGTATTTTCTTAACCACTGTATAAACAAAAGAAAAAGATGGAACAAAGGTTTTTTTTTTTTTTAAGCTTCTTTGAGCTTTTTTGAGCTCTTTGGGGCACTAGCTCCTCTCAAAAATGCAAATTTGGTGTGTTTTCTTTTCTGCCTGTAGGAGCATATGCCTAAAAACGCCTGAAAAAGCCATAGGGCCAGATCCACAGTCAGCGGCGTAATTTTAGGCAGGCGTAGCGTATCGTAGTTACGCTACGCTGCCGCTACTTTGAGAGGCAAGTGAATTATTCACAAAGCAATTGCCTCTAAAGTTACGGCGGCTTAGCGTAAATCTCCCGGCGTAAGGGCGCGGAATTCAAATGATGAACAGGGGGGCGTGTTTTATGTAAAATAAGCTTGACCCCACGTAAATGACGCTTTTTTCGTACGGCGCATGCGCGCGCATGCTCAGTATCACGTCGAATTTTCAAATTAAATTACGCCCGCTCAATGCCTAGACGATGTGAACGTAATTTACGCAAAGCCCTATTCGCGAACGTTTTACGCAAACGACGTACACGACAGAAAATTCTACGCTGGCCCGACGTCCATACTTAACATTGCGTACGCCTCATAGAGCAGTGGTAACGTTATGCCGAAAAAAGCCTTACGTAAACGACGTAAAAAAATGCGTTGGGTGGACGTACGTTTGTGGATTGGCGTATCTAGCTAATTTGCATACTCGACGTGGAAATCAATGGAATCGCCACCTAGCGGCCAGCGTAAATATGCATCTTAGATCTGACGGCGTACTAAGACGTAAGTCAGTCGTATCTAGCCCAGCTTCAGGCGTATCTTGTTTTGTGGATACAAAACAAAGATAAGCTGGAGCATCCTAGAAGTTACGCGGCGTATCAATAGATACGCCGACGTAACTTCTTTGTGGATCTGGGACATAGTGTGCATGGACACATTGGCTAACATGGAGGGGAGTTTCTAGGCAGAAAAATAAGAGCTCAAAAGCCTGTAGGAGACGCTTCTTTGAGCTCCTTTGAGCTGCAGTGTGCATGAGCCCTTAAAGTGACACCGATCTGTGTGAAAAAAAATTCATTCAAGTATGTATGAAGTCAAAAAAAGCACCTTTTAATATTATTATTATTATTATTATTATTAGTTTCATTTGTTGTGCTGCTGTGATCTGATTTCCTGTTGGAGGGTGTCTACATTAGTTCCCCATGGCCCCACTGTATGGAAGGATGTAGCCACTTTCTCTTGCTTGCTCCTGAGATAAACTATGGGATGTGTACTGTGCATAGAGCAGCACACACGACCACTACTAATGTGCACTGATTGTTCCCAATAAACTGAAGAGAGGGGGAAAAGGAGAGGTGTGGCAGCCTATTAAAAGGAGGTAGAAAAACACAGTAAGAAACAATTCCATGAAAAATAGATTACAGAGCAATTAAAGTTGTACATGCTCTTTTTGTTTCTCAAGATAATAAACACGTAGTACTTTCCTGCTCTGTGCAATAATATTACACAGAACGGTCTCTTGCCTCCTCTTGTGTGGTCTTTCATCAGCGCTCACCGCTCCTCTTCTTCTCTGAGTGTCCCCATAGCAAGCTGTGTGCTGTGGGGGAACTTGTGCAGGCACACTCCCGAGCCAGGCATGGACACACACAGCTCAGTCCTAGCCCCTGCTTCCTCCTCCTTGAATGGTAGCAGCAGTAGCCAATGGCTCCTGCTGCTGCCTGAGTACCTGTGAGAGGAGGGAGAGGGGAGAGAAGACCTGCACAAACCAGGCCCAGATCGATACAGAGTATAGGTAAGTGTTAAGGGAGCTTATCTCAGTAGCACGCAAAAAGGGATGGTTACGTTACAGCGGGACCATGGAAAACAAGCGTAGTCACCCTTTAACAGGAAGTCAAATCACAGCAGCAAAGACAGAAATTTAAAGGAGGCTGAGTGGATAGAAGGTTCTTTTTTTGGAGTTAAAGTGGTTGCAAAGGCAGAATGTGTTGAATTTTTCAGAATGCAGCTTCCCCCTCCCTGCCTTATACTTACCTGGGCCTGATCTCAATACAGTGCTGTGCATGAGAGCAGAGGCTCTCTCCCTCCTCATTGGCTCAGACACAGCAGTGAGAGCCATTGGCACCCGCTGCAGTCAATCACAATCAGTGAGCAGGGGGTGGGCCCAGTGTCTTATGGACACACAGACTGGGGCTAGGGAGCGAGCATGCACGAGTGCCCCCATAGCAAGATACTTGGCTTGGGGAGGGACCAGGAGCTCCGGTGCAGGACCCAAGAAAATTAGGATCGGGGCTGCTCTATGAAAAGCCATTTCACAGAGCAGGTAAGTATAACCTGTTTGTAAAGACATGATTTTTAAAATTAAAATAACAACCACTTTAAGGTACAAAAACTTCTGTATGCAGCGACCCCCCCAGCCCACCCCCACGCTTACCTGATCTCGATCCATTACTGTGCCCATGAGCAGCGGCTCTCTCCGCTCTCTCTCCTCACTGGACAGAGAGATAGAAGCGGGTACCATTTGGCTCCTGCTGCTGTCAATCACAGCCAGTGAGCAGGGGCGGGCCTGAGTCCCATTCTGTGTCTTGTGGACACACAGAGTGCAGCTCAGGATTGAGTCTGCACGAGGGGCCCCATAGCAAGAGTCAGGAGCGTCAGCGGAGGTCCTGAGAAGAGGAGGATTGGGGCTGCTCTGTGCAAAACCACTGCACAGAGCAGGTCAGTATAATATGTTTGTTTGTTAAAAAAACTACATACTTGAACAAATAAAAAAATGTAAACCAGATTTTAGTGTCACTTTAAAGTAATGGATGTGTATGAAATATTTTTGCAGAATAAGGATATGGTTTAGAGTCACAGCATAAATACAGTTTGCTCTGTAGTATAACGTATGTATATAGAATTGTTTCCAATTCTAGAGATGACATTAATTTCCTTAACAATGCTTACTCCATTTGAATATATGATTTTAGCCACCATTATTGCCAACTGCATTGTGTTGGCTCTGGAGCAGCACTTGCCGGAACACGACAAGACCGACATGTCAGAGAGACTGGTAAGATCCATTTCTTTATTCACTTCTTAAAAAACTGAATATATTCATTTAAAGGGCATGTAAACCCCAACGATGAACTTCTCCTATTTGATGCCTGTTAAACTGTTATAACAAATTGCTTTTAATAGTATTTGTATCTGTGATATAAGTGCAAGAAATACCTGTTGATCCTGTAGAAATCGTATTGGCTGCCTTTTTATTGTTTACATTGTTCTGAGCTAACTCTAAGGACTACAGAAACCCCACCCTCTACGTTATGGCAGAGAGGAGAAGGGGGAGGTGTTTGTAGCCCCGCCCTAGGGTGACACTGCTGCCGCTCCGTATATACAGTAGGGTGAGTGAGCGTTGTCACTCAAGGCAGGAAGTGTGTTATCTGGCAGGATCACCAGGCGAAGAAAACGAATGCTTCATATACACACACTAAACTCAAGTTAAGGTGCTTTTGGCGATTATTTGCTAAAACTCTAAAGCCTCATGCACAAGATTGGATTATCTGACGGGAATTGTGTGATGACAGGCTGTTGGCAGAAAATCCGACCGTTTGCATGCTGGTTCACAGGTTCAGGTCCAAATTCAGCACGAATTTTGCGCTGAAATCGAACCTGAAACGCACCAAAAAAGTCACAGGTTTTTCCCGGGACACCGCACGGGACCCGCTGTGGAGATATGTGAACCGACTCAATAGAGCGCCAGTCACATTTTCCTGCTATGCAAATTGAATGCCAACAATTGTGTGTTGTCGCAGAAGTTGTCCAAAGGGTGACGCTAAAGAGCTGAAAAAAACACATAGTTTCGTGTTTGTTGGTCGACAATCCTTTGCCTTTTGTATGCAAGACAAATTCATGGCCAACGCCCTTTCGGACAAAAGTCCTACGTTTTGTCCGCAGAAAAGCCATGTGTACCAGGCTTTAGACTCCACTCCATAAAAGCCGATGTATCAATGTACACATAGGCTTTTAGCAGAGTTTAGGAGCTGCTGCAGTTAGGGGAGCTTCAACCTCCCTCTCCTGAACGTGGAAGAATTGCGTTCAGGATAGGAAAGTTTTGACCGCCGTTCGCCAGAAAACGCAAACCTCAGCAGTACAAAGCAGGCTGTGTGTACATGAAGCCTAAAGCTGTCCATACATGGCCTGAAATTTGGTTGGTTCAGCAGGGATCAGCCGAATTTTCATCCAAGAATGGGCGGATCAACTACCGATCGATTTCTGTACAACCGCCATGTTGGATTTTTGCCACACAATCAGTGATACCGGCTATAGCCTTCAATGCTGATCAGTGTATTCTGACGACAGGGAAGTCTCCCCTTTTGTCAGAATGCAAAAGCTTAGCAGGAAGGCTCCTCCATCCACCTCGATTGTATAGCTGGAGGAATCCATTCCATTTTTTTTTTAAACCAAAAAAATGACTGGTTAGCTGAAATATATAAAATGTTGTTTTTTGGGTTTAAGTACATTGTTTTCATCTGAAAGTCTGGCAGACGGATGTTTAACTCAGCATGTCCTCTTCTGGTTGTGCAGCCTCTTGAAGTATACTTTTTGTAGTAGGTACTATGTTTGGTAGATGGATTGGTAGTGACACAGAATATGGAGAGCAGTAGATGGGCAACGTGTCTTCAGACTAGATGTGAGGATTTCCCACTGAGCTCAGTGGTTCCCACTAAAAATAACACAAAATAAGCAATGCATACTATAGAAACTGCTGTATGTAATACAGGAAAACGTTCTATAGCACAGGTGTCAAACACAAGGCCTGCGGGCCGAATCTGGCCCTCTAGGCCATTTCATGTGGCCCTCGCACCTCTCCTGCAGCTACAGGAGAGCTCCAGTCCTTTTCTAGTCCTCCTCCAAACCCTTAGAGCTCTTTCACACATGTGGACCGTCTGTCCGTATTTCATCCATCCATTTTCGAATGAAAAACGGACATGCATGTATCCCTATGGGATTGCGGATGTCAGCGGATGAACATGATCTCATCGGTCTCTGCTGTGGTCCGATTCTGCAGACGGAGGAAAATCCTATTTTTTCCATCCGTCTGCGGATCAGATGAACACAGACAGACGGTCCGTGTTTATCCGATCCCCCATAGAGGAGTGCGACGATCTGACAGGGCGGTCCCTGCACAGTCCAGGGACTGCTCCGGTCATCTACCGGCTCAGCGGGGATCAATGGAGCAGTCCCTGCTGAGCAAGCGGATGTTAACTGCTTGCCGACCAGCCGCCGCAGTTTCACGGTGGCAGGTCAGCTCTGCTGGGCGAGAGCACGTAGCTATACGTCACCTCGCCCGTGCGCGTACCCGGCGGGCGTGATCGCCGCCAGGCACCCGCGACTGCTCGTTACAGAGCGAGGACCGGGAGCTGTGTGTGTAAACACACAGCTCCCAGTCATGTCAGGGAAGAAAGGTCTTTTTTATGCTAAAGGCCAGGTAAAGAGGTCATCTTTGTATTGGAGACTGCACTGAACTGACTGGATTGGTCACTGGTCCTTAGTGGGTATTTGTGTGGGCAAAATGGAAGGAATGCCTTTCTATTGGATAGTGCCCAGTGATGGATGGTGGTGATGGGCCCTCTCGGGGATTGGACAGCTGTCTTTTCTGTGCGACCTTAAGGTTGTTTCAGCATGTACACTTGAATAAAAAAAAAAGGAAGGCACGCCCGGTGTCCAGAGAAATGTGACTTCTAAAATCTGGTTCATAGATCTTTATTAAAATTAGCAACATGTACATCAAGGCAACATGTTTCAGGGGAACAGACTCCTCCTCCAGGGTTGTTGCTGCATTGGTGGGAACAATTCCCATGAGTGGTTATGTTGGATCAAGGATTCTGAATAGCAGGATGCCGGCGTTTGTTGTATAGGCAGCAAGCTTGAGAATTGTTCCCACCAAATAGAACACAGCAACAGCCCTGAAGAAGGGGAGTCTGTTCCCCCCCCCCCGAAACACATTGGCTTGATGTAAATGTTGCTACTTTTTAATAAAGATCCAAGAACCAGATTTTAGAAGTCCCATTTCTCTGGACACCGGGCGCACCTTCCTTTTTATCTAGGTAAAGAGGTAAGGCAGCAGAGACAGTGCAGAACTGCAGATTCTGGAAAGTGTTGTCTCCCTGTGTAACCTAGCAGGTGTCAGCCCATTATGTTACACTTCTTTTGGTGGGTAATACTAATATACAAATCAATCTTTGTAGCACATATCTATCTATATCCTCTACGTGTCTTTCAAAGGCAGATTTAGCAGTGGGCTTTAGCGTGGTTCAGCAGGAACCTCTTGTTTCAGTGTTTAAATCTCACCCACAGCCACTGGGCTGTTTTATGAAGAAATAATGGAGTGCGTCTTCTTTCAGTCCTGATTTTATTGGTTCTTGTAAAACATCACTATAAATATTGTATGAGAGGCATATGCGCTACAACGCATGGCAGACAAAGAGGCCTGAACCCTAACCTTTCAGGTCAGCAGAGGACTGGGCTTTGCTAAGCATTCAGGAAATGTACAAATGGTTGTAGTTTAAGGTATGCAGATACCCTTCCACAGGGCCGGACTGGGAATAAAAACCAGCCCTGGAAAAATGTCATACCAGCCCCATAGTTTTAAACTTTTTCGGCCACTAGCGGGGGTTGAAAGTGCCCCACTGCCCCCCGAAAAGCACTGCAAAAAAGTTAGTAAAGCACCGCTAAAAACTGCATCGCTTTACCGCCGACGCCCCCAACGTGAAAGCAGCCTAAGGTAGGGGGGGGGGGGGTTACTGATATAAGGGGGAAACCTTTATATCAGTGTCCCTTTACATTATTGTATTAACTCCCCCTTACATCAATGACCCCCCTTGCCCCTTAGGCTGGCCTTGCGGCGCTGTCACTGACCTCCTTTTAGGTGCACCTTGCAGGGATCAGTCAGGCGGCTCCAGCTTGGTGGCTCTGGTTTTCCTATAGTCTCCTTTCCACAGTCCACACACCTCTGACTTCTCCCATGACCCCCATCCCAGCGACACTCCCACTCTTGACTCCTCTCCAAACTCCCTCAGAGACTGCAGACTTCACATGATACAAGAGATGATCAGAGACTGCAGACATGATACAAGAGACCAATGCAGAGAGAACAGGCAAAAAAATATATATAAATGCACATTTTTTTACCTGAAAAATGTTTTTAATTATTATTATAATAAATACATTCACATTTTATTATTTACAGTATATTATTGTATTATAATACATAAGTTAACTCCATGAGAGAGGGGCTACAATGGCGAGAGAGAGAGAAAGGGGCTGCAATGGTGAGAGGGGGGCTATAATGGTGAGAGAGAAAGGGGCTGCAGTGGTGAGACAGAGAAAGGGGCTGCAATAGTGTGAGAGAGAGAGAGAGAGAGAGAGAGAGAGAGGGGGGCTGCAATAGTGAGAGAGAGGGGCTGCAATAGTGAGAGAGAGGGGCTGCAATAGTGAGAGAGAGGGGCTGCAATAGTGAGAGAGAGGGGCTGCAATAGTGAGAGAGAGAGAGAGAGAAAGAGGCTGCAATGGTGGGAGAGAGAGAGGGGCTACAATGGTGGGAGAGAGGAGCTGCAATAGAGAGAGAGAGGCTGCAATGATGAGAGATAAAGGGGCTGCAGTGGTGAGAGAGAGGGGCTGCAGTGGTGTGAGAGAGGGGCTGCAGTGGTGAGACATAGAGAAAGGGGCTGCAATAGTGAGAGAGAGAGAGAGAGTCTGCAATAGTGAGAGACAGGAGCTGCAGTAGAGAGAGAGAGGGCTGCAATAGTGAGAGAGAGGAGCTGCAATAGAGAGAGAGAGAGAGGGGGGGGCTGCAATGGTGAGAGAGAGAGAAGTGCTGCTATAGTGTGTGAGAGAGAGGGGGCTTTAATGGTGGGAGAGAGGGGGGCTGCATTGGTGGGCGAGAGAGAGAGGGGGGCTGCAATGGTGGGAGAGAGAGAGGGGCTGCAATGGTGGGAGAGAGGGGAGCTGAAATAGTAAGAGAGAGGGAGAGAGAGGGCTGCAATGGTGAGAGAAAGGGGCTGCAATAGTGAGAGAGAGAGGGGCTGCAGTGATGGGAGAGAGAGGGGGGCTGCAATGGTGGGAGAGAGAGATGGGCTGCAATGGTGGGAGAGAGGGGGGCTGCAATGGTGGGAGAGAGAGAGGGCTGCAATGGTGGGAGAGAGGGGGGGCTGCAATGGTGGGAGAGAGAGAAGTGCTGCTATAGTGTGTGAGAGAGGGGGCTTTAATGGTGGGAGAGAGGGGGGGCTGCAATGGTGGGCGAGAGAGAGAGGGGGGCTGCAATGGTGGGAGAGAGGGGAGCTGAAATAGTAAGAGAGAGGGGCTGCAAGAGAGAGGGGGCTGCAGTGATGGGAGAGAGAGGGGGGCTGCAATGGTGGGAGGGAGAGAGAGATGGGCTGCAATGGTGGGAGAGAGAGAGGGCTGCAATGGTGGGAGAGAGAGAGGGCTGCAATGGTGGGAGAGAGAGGGGGCTGAAATGGTGGGAGAGAGAGAGGGCTGCAATGGTGGGAGAGTGAGAGGGGGTTGCAATGGTGGGAGGGAGAGAGGGGGCTGCAATGGTGGGAGAGTGAGAGGGGGTTGCAATGGTGGGAGGGAGAGAGGGGGCTGCAATGGTGGGGGAGAGAGAGGGGGGGGCTGCAATGGTGGGGAGAGAGGGGGGCTGCAATGGTGGGGGAGAGAGGGGGGCTGCAATGGTGGGGGAGAGAGGGGGGCTGCAATGGTGGGGGAGAGAGGGGAGCTGCAATGGTGGGGGAGAATAGGGGAGCTGCAATGGTGGGGGAGAGAGGGGAGCTGCAATGGTGGGGGAGAGAGGGGAGCTGCAATGGTGGGGGAGAGAGGGGGGCTGCAATGGTGGGGGAGAGAGGGGGGCTGCAATGGTGGGAGAGAGGGGCTGCAATGGTGGGAGAGAGGGGCTGCAATGGTGGGAGAGAGGGGAGCTGAAATAGTAAGAGAGAGGGAGAGAGAGGGGCTGCAAGAGAGAGGGGGCTTCAGTGATGGGAGAGAGAGGGGGCTGCAATGGTGGGAGAGAGGGGGGCTGCAATGGTGGGAGAGAGAGAGGGCTGCAATGGTGGGAGAGAGAGAGGGCTGCAATGGTGGGAGAAAGAGGGGGCTGAAATGGTGGGAGAGAGGGGGGGGGCTGCAATGGTGGGAGAGAGAGAGGGCTGCAATGCTGGAATGGTGGGAGAGTGAGAGGGGGTTGCAATGGTGGGAGAGTGAGAGGGGGTTGCAATGGTGGGAGGGAGAGAGGGGGCTGCAATGGTGGGGGAGAGAGAGGGGGGGGCTGCAATGGTGGGGAGAGAGAGGGGGGCTGCAATGGTGGGGGGAGAGAGAGAGGGGAGCTGCAATGGTGGGGGAGAGAGGGGAGCTGCAATGGTGGGGGAGAGAGGGGGGCTGCAATGGTGGGGGGAGAGAGAGAGGGGAGCTGCAATGGTGGGGGAGAGAGGGGGGCTGCAATGGTGGGGGGAGAGAGAGAGGGGGGCTGCAATGGTGGGGGAGAGAAGGGGGTGCAATGGTGGGGGAGAGAGGGGAGCTGTAATGGTGGGGAGAGAGAGAGCGAGAGAGAGGGGGGGGCTGCAATGGTGGGAGGGAGAGAGGGGGCTGCAATGATGAGAGGGGGCCTGCAATGGTGGGAGAGAGAGGGGGCTGCAATGGTGGGGGGGAGAGAAGGGGCTGCAATGGTGGGGGAGAGAGAGATGGGGGCTGCAATGGTGGGGGGGGAGAGGGCTGCAATGGTGGGGGAGAGAGAGGTGGGCTGCAATGGTGGGGGAGAGAGAAGGGAGCTGCAATGGTGGGGGAGAGGGCTGCAATGGTGGGGGGAGAGAGAGAGAGGGGGGCTGCAATGGTGGGGGAGAGAGAAGGGGGCTGCAATGGTGGGGGAGAGGGCTGCAATGGTGGGGGGGAGAGAGAGAGAGGGGGGCTTCAATGGTGGGGGAGAGAGAAGGGAGCTGCAATGGTGGGGGTGAGGGCTGCAATGGTGGGGGGGAGAGAGAGAGGGGGGCTGCAATGGTGGGGGAGAGAGAAGGGGGCTGCAATGGTGGGGGAGAGGGCTGCAATGGTGGGGGGAGAGAGAGAGGGGGGCTGCAATGGTGGGGGAGAGAGGGGGGAGTTGCAATGGTGGGGGAGAGAGGGGGGAGTTGCAATGGTGGGGGGAGAGAGATTATACAGTTAACAATCTGCAGGGGCAGAAAAGACAGGTGCAGAGAGGGGGGAGATTATACAGTCCAGATTACAATTTGCAGGGGCAACAAAGGTGACAAAGAAAGGGGGGTGCACCATGCAACCCCCCCCTCTCTCTCTGTCACCTTTGCTGCCCCTGCAAATTGTAATCTGGACTGTATAATCTCTCTCACCAATGCATGGTCAACCCCCAACCCCCCCCCCCTCCCCCTCTCTGAGATTATTAGACAGACGATTTAGATTTTCCAGGGGCAGCAAAGGTAGGTAGGTGGCAGAGAGAGGAGGGGGGCCCGGGGGGGGGTGCACCGTTATATGGTGAGAGATACTGTCAGCAGGATTTCAAATCTTTTTTCCTCACCTTGGTCTCCAAGGGTGGCTGGCCCGGGCTGCGCGTTGTCTTCTTCTCCTCTGCGACACGTGACTCTGCACTGGGCGGTGCTGGCGCCGCACGGGAAGAAGGAAGAACATCTGACGTTCGTTTCTTCTCCTGCTTGGCTCCTCCCCTCCCTCAGACACGTGACACACACACACGATCGCTCACAGCCGCGAAAGTGCAGCGGCGAGCATGGCGGCCGCAAATAGCAAGCGGCCGGCCGCCGCTGCTTTAAAAAACTTTAAAAAACATGCAATGATTATTGAGGTGAGGTGAGAGGACATTAACGTGACAGTCACTGGAGTGGAGAGGGCTAGTTGAAAAGTGCGGCCGCGATGGCGGCGGCGGCCGTGGCCCGGCCACACAGGTAGCTAACTGGTTGATTTTTGACAGACAGCAGGCGGCCTACCGGGAATTTTCCCGCTATCCCGGTAGGCCAGTCCGGCCCTGCCCTTCCATCCAATTCACATCTACGGGTCTTGTGTGCATTAGCAGACGTCCATCCTGCTGAATCTGTGATTCAATCACAAAACACACATTGCATAGAGTTCAACGGTAACGTGTGTAAAATGTGCCAAAATGCAAAATGCAGATACTACATACTGCACATCAAACATGGATTTCTTATCCTGTAGACTCTTAGGCCCAGATTCTCAAAGGGCTTACGACGGCGCAGCGCCATGTACGCCGTCGTAAGTCCTAATCTGGGCCGTCGTATCTATGCGACTGATTCTTAGAATCAGTTACGCATAGATATCCATTCGATCCGACAGGCGTAAGTCTCTTACACCGTCGAATCGTAACTGCAATTTTTTTCTCCCCGCTAGGTGGCGCTTTCGTCGTTTTCCCTGTCGAGTATGCAAATTAGCTAGATATACGAATTCCCGAACGTACGCGTGGCCGACGCAGTAAAGTTACGACGTTTACGTTAGGCTTTTCCCGGCGTAAAGTTGCCCCTGCTATATGAGGCGCAGCCAATGTTAAGTATGGCCGTCGTTCCCGCGTCGAAAATTACGTTGTTTGCGTAAGTTGTCCGTGAATGGTGCTGGACGTAATTTACGTCCACGTCAAAACCAATGACGTCCTTGCGACGTCATTTAGAGCAATGCACGCCGGGAAATTTTAGGGACGGCGCATGTGCAGTTTGTTCGGCGCGGGGACGCGCTTCATTTAAATTAAAAACATGCCCCCTACCCGCCGAATTTGAATTCCGCCGGGTGATTTACGCTACGCCGCCGCAACTTTACAGGCAAGTGGTTTGAGAATAAAGCACTTGCCTGAAAAACTTTGCCGCGGCGTAACGTAAATGAGATACGTTACGCCCGCACATTTTTGCGCCCATCTACGAGAATCTGGGCCTTAGTGCCCAACCTGCATCCCAAGGGCCACATGCAGCTCTTTAGTACTTTTGTGTGGTAATGAAACCCCAGCAATCTGTAATGGGAGTGGGAGCATTGATTTGTAAAGGGATTCTCACAATGATCTGCTAGCCTCATGTAACATGTATCAAGATTTTTATTATCATCTGGAGCATGTCTCCAGTTTCCAACCCAAACCTGACCATAGATGAAGGACCACTCTTAGAAATCATGGGGCCTTGTACAGGCTTCCTGACGGGGGGGCCCCTAACTCGGCCTACACCCCACCCACCTCCCAAGGTGCAGTAAACAGCAGCACTGACTTTATCCACCCAAACCCTAAAAATGGAAAAAAATACCCTCCTTTTTTTCCACCACCTGGGCCTCTCCTGTTGACCGGATGGGGCCCAGGGAAATATAATTTAAGCACTGGTAAGCAAATAGGAGCGGGGGTGTGGTCTAGTAAAATCCATTTATTGGTTTAGGCAGAAATCCACAATAAAGCTGCCCCCAGACCCCCTGTTTAACTGATGGGGCCTGGGCCCAGTACCACAGGACCAGTTGTACTGCCCTGCATAGATGGGTCAGACCAGCTGGTTGAATAAAAAAAAAAAAAAAACCTGACCAGGTTCCCCCATCCACACATTCAAGGTGGATGGGGGAATCTTCTTTCTCTGTCATTGTATTCTGACAATGGGGAGACTTGCCCGTCGCCGGAATACACTGATCGGTGTTGCAGGCGGTAGCCAGCAGTGCTGCTCAAGAGAAAACATGTCTGCATGGCAGTTGTACAGAAGTCGCTCAGTAGATGGACTTCTATACAACCACAGTGGCCATACTTATATCCGGTCACTGCTAAATTGGCTAAATTTTAATTTATCTGTGGGCAGCTTGCCTGTATCATATCCACACTCTGACCAATGTTGTTTCTAGTATGTCTGCAGTATTTGTCAGTCTTACAAGTATTAAATATATTGAATGTAATGTGATGTCTGGGGCCACAGTTGGGTTTCCCTATACTTCATATGTTGACTGCCACTGCTGTACACCCTGTGGCTAGATTCAAACTTGCATATAGTTTTACACATCACATGCATAGAAAAAAAGCCACAAATAATCTCTGGCCATATGGTATGCTGCTTGAAAACGCTGTATCACAAACTACATGCGCAAGTTAAATTTCCCTTCATTTCTTACCCTCAAAACACACAAAGCCACAATACAATTCATACAGGCTGCATTTCTGTAGTGAACATAAATATGTAAATATGAAAGTTATACCACTCAGTAGTGCTAAAATGTGAACATTTGCTAATTTAGATTTAAGATGTACCTGTACCTATGCTCCTTTACCTAACTTATTGATCTCACCAGAGCTGACTGCATTATAGAACAGCCTTTAATGGCCAGTGGCAGATGGACCCCCCCCTATATATAGGACCAGGAAGAGAGGTTCCCCCTTAACATTGGTGGTCAATGGGAGAGGTTCTTCCATAAATTGATGATTAATGAGGGAGATGTCTGCTTACTTTGGTGGTCAGTGGGAGAAATGCCTCTGTATATTGATAGGAAAGGTGCTCTCTTACAGTGGTGGCTAGTGTCATGGTAACTACTATGCTGGTGTTGTGTTATAGTTATGGTTCCTATCCAGCTGCACTGGCATCAAACCCCACAACATTGACTATGATCCCCCCTTCCTCCCTTTTTTCCACATGTTTCCACATTTTAGTGCTGGTGACTTTTTGTTTTTCATGCTGGTGTTGTGCTCAATGTTGAAGTGGCCCCTTACATTGATCGTCAGCGGAGAACTACCCCTTTACCCTGGAGGTCAATGGAAAGTGCTCTCTTGCATTGATGGTTAGTGGAGATTTGCTCTCTCACTGTGGTGGTCATTGGGATGAATGCCCAGCTTGGATTGGGGCCTTGAAATGTAGATAGAAAGGAGCGCCCAATTGGCTGAAAGGACAGGCGATCCTATTGGACGCCTAGGAGAAGGAGGGAGGAGACGCACAGCGGAACCCACCGAAATGCAGAGGAGGAGGAGGTGCCTGTCCATTGCAGCACTGCCCTCCCGGAACCTTGCAGGGGATAAGTGCTGGATGACCGCTAGACCTCCGCCAGTGCTCCACATACATTGATGGTCAGTAGGAGAGGTGCCCCCTTATACTGGTGGCCAGTAGGAAACATACCCCCTTATACCAGGGGTTAGTAGAACAGTGCTCCCTTATATTGGTAGTCAGTGAAAGAGGTTCTCTCTTATATTGCTAGTCAGTAGGAGAAGAGTTCCCTTACACTGGTGATTATTGGAAAGCATGCCTCTCACATTGCTTGTCAGCAGGGGGAGTTTCCCCCTTATATTGCTAGTCAATGGGTGAAGTGCTCCGTACACTGGTGGTCAGTGGATATGTGCTCGGTTACGTTGATGGTTAGTGGGAGAGCACCGCCTTACATTGGTAGCCATTGACAGAGGATGTAACCCTTCCCTACTTTAAATCAAATAGGCTCCTACTTAGTTATGTAAATGGTATATACTTGCGCTATATATATTGTATATACAGTATCTCACAAAAGTGAGTACACTCCTCACATTTTTGTAACTATTTTATTATATATTTTCATGTGACAACACTTTGCTACAATGTAAAGTGCACGGCTAGTATAACAGTGTAAATTTGTTGTCCCCTCAAAATATTTCAACACATGTATGCACCCTGTGCACACCACTTACAGTGCTGAAAGCGCCCTCCCTGCACGTTAGTCAGTGGTTAGCGGAAAGTTCTCCCGATGCATACTGGTGATCAGGAGCTTTCTGGTCATGTGAACACTGTGACAGCAGTTCCAGAATGCCTGCCTCCACCTCCTGGCTTTTAGATCCCTTAAGCTGGTCCATACATTATACAATTTTCCTATTCAATTTCCTTTAGATTTACCTTCAACTATGTAGTACAAGGGCCTACCTGATTGCATCCAAATTTAAAATGTTTAGGTCTGACTAGGGATGAGCCAAATTAAAGTCTATGGGACACGAACGTGAAGAATCAAAAGTTTTAATTGTAAAGGCTTATATGCAAGTTATTGCCATGAAAAGTGTTTGGGGACCCGGGTCCTGCCCCAGGAGACATGTATCAATGCAAAAAAACGTTTTTAAAACTGAATTTTTTTCAGGAGCAGTGATTTTAATAATGCTTAAAGTGAAACAATAAAAAATGAAATATTCCTTTAAATATCATGCCTGGGGGGTCCTCTTAGTCTGCCTGTAAAGTGGCGCATATTTCTGATGTGTTTTTACTGTGCCACAGCAAAATTACATTTCTAAAGGAACAAATGTAATTTAAAATTGCTTGTGACTGTAATGTATTGTCGGATCCCGGCAATATAGATAAAACTCAAGGAAAAAAATCGGCATTGCATCCCCCCCAGTCCATAGCGTGGTGTGCCCCCCAAAATTCATACCAGACCCTTCAGGTGTTGTATAGATTTTAAGGGGAACTCCACACCAAAATGTAAAAAAAGGCATTAGGTTCCCCCCAAAATCCATACCAGACCCTTATTCGAGCAAGCAGCCTGGCAGGCCAAGAAAGGGGGAGGAACGAGCGAGTGCCCCCCCTCCTGAACCATACCAGGCCGCTTGCCCTGAACATGCGGAGGGTGCTTTGGGGTCCTCCCCAAAGCACCTTGTCCCCATGTTGATGGGAACAAGAGCCTTGTCCCCACAACCATGGCCATTGGTTGTGGGGGTCTGCGGAGGGTGGTTATGGGAATCTGTAAGCCCCCTTTAACAAGGGGACCCCCAGATCCCGCCCCCCCATGTGAATGGGTATGGGGTAAGTTGTACCCCTACCCATTCACCAAAAAGTAAAAACCACAATACACAGTTTTTGAAAAAATAAAAAAAGTGTCCCATGATGTCCATCCATCTTCAATCACAGGCACGTGAATAACAGCGGCCAGGTTTTTTTTCTGAGGCACCTGATTAGAGCCAAAGACTCTAATAGGTTTTAAAATGGGGTGTGCTCGGGTTGCAGAAAATACTCTCTGATACCACCCAGGGGTGTTACAACAGCGAATGAAAATTAGCTGTTGAAACACTGATCCTCAATCTGGCCGATCAGAAGCAGGTGTGAGGCCCGTTTTCGGCTTGGCCTGAAAAGAGAAGACTCCCGATTGGCCGCCGAGGAGGAGGTAGTAAACGGAAGCTGTCACCGTGGAGAGCAGGAGAACGGGAGGCCGCCGGTAATGGAGTAAGTGCTACCGACCGGGGTGATGACAAATCAAGGCTGTTCAAAGTGAACAGGAATTTGCTTTTCATATGACTGTATAACTGGAAGCGGTATGAAAACCAAAAACAAAACTTTGATATATTGCAGCTTACCAATCATTAGATGTGGTGGCTGCATTTGTTTATTTTCCTTTATTTTTTACCTGGTAACACACTTCCTGTCTTAGTCTGGCTCCACTCTGTATGGAGGAGCAATGGAGATACCTTTTGGACAACAGCATTGTCAGTCTGTGGAGAGGGTAGTGTTTAGATACACTAGCAGATTTAGATCAACTGGCTTAAAGGGGTTGTAAAGGTAAATGTTTTTTCACCTTAATGCATCCTATGCATTAAGGTGAAAAAACATCCGACGGTACCGCCCCCCCCCCCCCCCGTTTTACTTACCTGACCCCTCGAAAGTCCCGCGCGCGTCCACGTGATCCTCTTCGGTTCCCAGCCTGGCCGTTGATTGGCTAGGCTGGACAGATTGATAGCAGTGCAGCCATTGGCTGGCGCTGCTGTCAATCACAGCGGATGACGCGTCAGGGGGCGGGGCCGAGTAATGCAGTCGGCGGCTATGCCCGCCGCTGTATCACGGGAGCGCGCTCGCAAAAGCTTTCCCCCATACGAGCTCGCTCGCATGAAGGTGGAAAGCTTTTGCAAGGAGGAGCCGAGACAGCCGCCGAGGGACCCCAGAAGACAGGGTTAGGGGACACTCTGTGGAAAACGAGCTGCACAGTCGAGGTAAGTATAACATGTTTGTTATTTAAAAAAAAAAAAAAAAAGTTTGCATTTAGTGTTCCTTTAAATTTAGATGAACTGGACTAACAACTTGGAACTAAAGTGATTCACCTTTCTTCCAACGGTTCCTGTCCGTCATCGGCGCTGGCATCTTCTGTGTGCGGTTTTCAACCATCTTTATTGGCCAGTACATGGTGACGTCACTGCTGAGCATGCACAGGAAGCCATCATTCTGGCACACAGGGATCAGGCTGGCTGCTGTATGCTGAGCTAAGCATGCGCAAGCCAGTTTACATGCCTGAGGACATTGCGAACAGGCAGTTAGATGTATTAAGTAAATCAGGCTCACCTAGTTCATCTTATCTCAGCAGTCACTTATAAGAGTTTCTGGCCGTACTGCTATATATAGAGATAGCCACTAGGGTGGAACCTGCACTATACAAATACAGTCATACTAATTTGGAACGACGACTACAAATGTGAAAGTCCTATCACAAATTCCTTTTAAGTTAATGGAACAATGGTGCTTCATTATTGTACCGAAATGAACATATACTCAATGTTACCTTTAAACAGCTGAGGCTGGAATTGTTAATAGCATGCTGCCATCCATTTTCAAGTGTACGATTACGACGACACTTAAAAAAGAAAAGCAAAAAGAAAAAGCTCTTCTGCGTTTTTGATTAGCATTGTCAGCAGCGCAATTGCAAAGAACAATCTGTTCAATGGTCTCACAGACAGGCACAAGGAGAAAACCCAAAGCCGAGGCTTGTTATGGGGAAAGTGATTCACCCTTAATTGGATTAGCACTCAAGCCCATGCTGTGCCATCCTTCGGCTGGCGCTGAGAGGGCAGGAGAGTGAGATTGTGATAGGCTCCCATCTCTTGAACCATCTTTCGGAAAATGGAATATCTGCATAGAAAAAATCTGCACCGGTTTGGCCACAAATAACTCATCCCTGCGGATGTCTGGGAAGGGTTATTTGGGGGGGGGGGGGGGGGGCGTTGCAGAGAAACCTGTCTTTAACAAACATTTTGCAGAAGTTTGAGGTACTGTGGCCCTCGGTGGTCCCAGATTGCCTTGTATTTTTTTTTTTTTCGTTTTATTGCAATGTAAGGTTACAGTTGTTTCTTCTTTTGCAACCTAAGAAAACATTCAACACCTGCACATTAAAATCATAAATCAAACAATTATGCAAGTATACCTCAAATATTACGATTTGATTGGATAAAGTGCTTTTTTTTCTCTTTAATTGATTTTATATTTAATTGGAAATTTGCATCCAATTGAATGTTTCACCATACATAATGTAGTCAATGATGAAAAAAGATTTGGAACTGGAAACGTTGCAGTCAGATTGTAATGTGTCATATGTGTAATATAGATTGTAATATGTAGGGCAATTTGGCTATAATGTGATTTTATGTTTTCTCTGTGTTTTTTTCTATTTTTTTGACTGGTCCACAATGTGGTCTTTTAGTATTGTTTGCCATTATGACTACCCAATCCCCCAACCTTGTCAAATTTTTTTTTTTTTTTTTTTAGGAAAGCAAAATAAAAGCATAGGGCCAGATCCACAAATATCCTGCGTAACTTAAATCTTCCGATTTAAGTTACACCGCCGCA
Organism: Rana temporaria; assembly: GCF_905171775.1. NCBI lineage: Eukaryota > Metazoa > Chordata > Amphibia > Anura > Ranidae > Rana > Rana temporaria. The sequence goes on from NC_053497.1 coordinate 115,287,280, forward strand.
AAATTTCTACCTAAGTGCCCGATCCACAAAGCACTTACCTTGAAATTTGCGGCGGTGTAACTTAAATGTGTCCGGCGCAAGGCGTGCCGAATCTAATGGGGCGAGTCCCATTTAAATTAGGCGCGCTCCCGCGCCGGACGTACTGCGCATGCTCCGTCGGGTAACTTACCCGACGTGCATTGCGCTAACAGACGTTGCTCCGACGTCATTTGCTTAGACGTTAACGTAAATGGCGTCCAGCGCCATTCACGGACGTCTTACGCAAACGACGTAGAGTTTAAAATTTAGACGCGGGAACGACGGCCATACTTAATAGGGCTTAGTCAAATAGGACTTAGCCCTATTTTTACACGGCGTAACTCGACGTAAACGACGTAGATTTAGCGCGACGGGCCCGTCGGAACGTTCGTGGATCGCCGTAAGTGTTAATTTGCATATTCTAGGCCGGCCGCAATGGCCTCGCCACCTGCCTATCTATGGTAAACTGATTCTGTGGATCAGTTCCATAGATAGAAACAGGGATACAACGGTGTATCAGTGGATACGCCGGCGTATCCCTTTTGTGGATAACCCCCATATAATCTAAATGGGTAGGGTACGGTACATTTGGTCCTTATGACTTGAGAACTAAAAAAATATATTAAAGCAAGGGTGTCAAACTCAATTTCATTACTGGCCGCATCAGCAGTATGGTTTCCTTCAAAGGACTGGTTGTATTTGGTGCACAGAGTTCAGGAGTGCGTTAGAGGGTGCAGAGTTCAGGAATACTTTAGGTACAGAGTGCATGGTTTAGGTGTGTGCTATGTACAGAGTGCAGAGTTCAGGGGTGCACTGGATACAAAGTGCAGGGTTCAGGAGTGTTACATACAGTGTGCAGAGTTCAGGAGTATGTTACGTACTGAGTGCAGTTTCAATGGTACCCTATGCACAGAGTGCAGAGTTTAGGGGTATGTTATGTACAGAGTGCACTATTTACAGAGTTTAGGAATGCACTGTATACAAAGTACAGGGCTTAGGGGTGCCCTTTACACAGTGTACAACACCAACCCCCCCCCCCCTCTCCTCCTACCTTGTCCGGCTCCAGCAACTCCTTATGTAGGCAGCTCTAGTACCGCCCTGTGTATTCGGCTCTCTCTACTACCCATGTAATTGGCTCTGTTATACCTCCCTGTGTAGGCAGAGCTGCCTTGCAGGGAGATTATTCTTGCTCTCACATGTTAACAAGGGACAGTGGTGAGCAGGAGTGGAGGGAGCGAGCCAGAGGAGGAGAAATCCGCCAATAAAGGCAAGTGATGTTCAAAATTGGGATTGTCGCAATTGTAAACGATCTCTAACAATTTTGGGTTCTTGACCACCTTTGTGTGTACAAGATTCTCCTTTTTACTTTCCACATAACATTAAATAAATAAAGGATTGGTGGGAACCTCTTGTAATTGCCACAGAAGGTTTTCAGACCAGGGAACTTAGCACAGAAATCTCACCAATAGGGTTCCAGAATAATAGAAGTAATTATCAGGGGGTTTATCACTTCAGCATCCACCAAAAAATGGAAAATGGAGGGCACAAGTGTGCTGTCTGCCCGCTGATGGCAGACCGTCAAACTCTATTAGAGGCTGACTGCTGCTGTGGCTGGACAATTCACCTGGATGGGCAGTATGCACCCTGGGATGAATGCCTGGAACGCAGACTTTTTTTCATTTTGGGCATTCGCTACCAGGCTCCTACTGCCCCAATCAAAACTTCCACTAGGTGCACCATCCAGCCTCATCCAGTTGCAGCGTCTCATAGATTTTGATGAGCTGCCAACAGCACAACTGGATGGCGCACTTGTGCCCTCTGCCCAAAGATAAACGCCCAGTGTGTATTGGGCCTTAGGTAAACTAACCCTTTTAATGCAATGACATATTGGATTTAGATTTTAATTAAATAGAAATTTGTAAATGCAGCCAAAGTGCAGGTGGCAGCACTCCGCAGTTACCAAAGAAACATCAAAAAAGCGTACATGAAGCCCTCTACACAGCCTTCTTTTCTAGATCGAGAGTGCTGAGTGCAGGTCACCCTGGCTACAACTTTAATAAGCATTTCTTAGGCTTCAGCCAGCAATTTAGCAAGTTCTTAAAGATTGCAGGGCTGAGCCATGCCTAGCCAATGCTTGCTAAACCAAATGCAGAACACATTATTTTTTCAAGCTAAAACTGAAAATGCCTTTGTGGGATAAAGACATTAGACGGTGAGTAATAACAAGCACTTCTGATGCTCGTGTAAGCTTGTTAACGCCACTCTCCAGCATGGTGGAAGATCTGCACGACGGACGCTGAATAATTTAGTTGCTTGTGTTCCTTGCTGCTTTCTCATTAACTCTTATGCTTCTTGAATATTGAGAACAAATGTATGGGTCACTTGCATCGCTAGGAAATAAAATGCTGCTCAGTCGTGGTCCTTAAATTAAAGTCCCAGTGTTGTGAACAAGGCTACCTTATATGAAGTGCTACATTAATCCTCACCATCTTGTCTATAAAAGCCTGCGGAGAAAATTAAATATTTGTGACTGTTTTAAAGGAGAACTCCAGGAAGTTTAGATATAAAGGACACAAGAGGTAAACGTAATGTTTTTAATTACCTCCATGGTTTCCTGGTGAAGATTTCCAGTCACTGCACATTACTTGAGTTGACATAGATGGCCTTATTTATTTATTTGTTTATTAAAATGCTTATAAAACAACAGCACAGTCTTGCACACGTGCCTCGATGCGCTGGAGTCACGTGTGTAATGGACATCTGTTGCACCGACTACTTCAACCCAAGTAATGGGCAAGAAACAGAGGGCCAGATTCTCAAAGGGCTTACGACGGCGCAACGCCATTTGCGCCGTCGTAAGTCCTAATCTGTCCCGGCGTATCTATGCGACTGATTCTAATGCCGCATACACACCATCACTTTATGTGATGAAAAAAAATGAAATTTTCTGTGAAGTAAAAAACAACGTTTTTGAAACTTCAATTTTCAAAGACGAAGTTGCCTACACACCATCGTTTTTCTCACAATGTTCTAGCAAAGCGAGGTTACGTTCACCACTTTTTTCCATTGAAGCTCGCTTCATAACTAGCTTCTGGGCATGCGCGGATGAAAAAACGTTGTTTTAAACGACGTTTTTGCTACACACGGTCAATTTCTGTGAAGTAAAAGTTGACATTTTGAAAAACGACACATAAAATTTAAGCACGCTTCAATTTTTTTTGGTAATTTTTTAGAAGACATAAAACGACGTTTTCCCCCACACACGGTCAATTAAAGTGACGTTTTTAAAAACGTAATTTTTTTTCATCACATAAAACGACCGTGTGTACGCGGCATTAGAATCAGTTACGCATAGATATCCATTAGACCTGACAGGCGTAAGACTCTTGCGCTGTCAGATCTTAGATGCATTTTTTTTCCCGTCGCTAGGTGTGGCCGACGTCGTTTTCCCCGTCGTCTATGCAAATGAGCTATTTACGCGAGATTCCCGAACGTACGCGCGGTCGACGCAGTGAATTTACGACGTTTCCGTAGCTTTTGCGACGCGTAAAGTTGCCCCTGCTATATGGGGGGCAACCAATGTTAAGTATGGCCGTCGTTCCCGCATCGAAATTTAAAAAAGTACGTTGTTTGCGTAAGTCGTCCGTGAATGCCGCTGGACACCATTTACGTTAACGTCTAAACCAATGACGTCCTTGCGACGTCATTTAGCGCAATGCACGTCGGGAAATTTTGGGGACGGCGCATGCGCTGTACGATTGGCGTGGGAACGTGCCTAATTTAAATGATCCACGCCCCCTACCTGGATCATTTGAATTAGGCGGGCTTGCGCCGGAGAATTTACGCTACGCCGCCGCAACTTTACAGGCAAGTGCTTTGTGAATCAAGCACTTGCCCGTAAAACTTGCGGCTGCGTAACGTAAACAAGATACGTTACGGCCGCATAGTTTAACGCCGATCTACGAGAATCTGGCCCAGAATGTTCACAGCACCGTACCTTCTCAACCTATGCAGCTTCCCCCTCCCAGCAGTAAATTGGAAACCTACCATCAAATTTTTTAGGTTCCATGTACACTACAGCTCCTAAATGAGTCTAGGAGAGCTTTTGGCGTTTTTTTTGCCAAAGCTCCTAAACTCAACTTCATAAAAGCCTATGTATCAATGTACACATAGGCTTCTAGCAGAGTTTAGTGGCCTGCAGCGGTTAGGGGAGGTTCAACCTCCCTTCCTAAATGTGGAAGAGTCGATTTCAGGATAGGAAAGTTTTGGCCACGGGAAACCCCAAAACGCTGCAAAACCCTGGCGCGATTTTGCCACGCTATGTGCTTTCCCGCAGCAGCAGTACATCACGCCCAAGTATACACGACGCCTTAGGCCTCATGTACACTAGAAGCTCCTAAAAGTTAAGGAGCTTTTGGCATTTTCTTATTTTGCCAAAGCTTCTAAACTCAAATCCATAAAAGCCTATGTGTCAAAATGCAATCTCGGTGCAATTTTGCTAGTGTTTTGCATTTTCCCGCAGCCGTGGTAAATGTAGTGTACATGAAGCCTAATGTAAACACAAAGCAATTGCACACAAGAAGGGGAGGGAGAAAAGACCTGTCTTGAATGACTTTGCTTCTATTCTGAAATGTAAGGATACATTTCTCCACACTGGCTGTAACTACAGAGGTCATTGATGATTTTTTTTATATTTTATTTTTTTTACAGCCTATTTACTACTTGTTGGAACTATAGACTTATTTAAATGCTCACAACCTGGTTATATTTCTTTTTTAAAAGAAGGGTTGACATGACAACAGTGTCTAAAAAAAGCACACAACTCAAATTTTGTTCCCCTTTTATTTAAAAACTGGGTTCTAAACAAACCCTGAAATGGTAAAGATTTGCCTATTAATGCCTTTTAAAACACCTCTTAAAGCGGAGTTCCGGACACATTTGTATCTATTTTTTTTATGTATCCGAGCATAATGCATTATTATCATAAATAATGATGTTATATGTTTTCTAGTGGATGTTGCTAATATATTTATTTTATATTTACAACTTATTAAATGCTCTTCTGGCCTTTGCCATGATGATTGTGGGCATGTGAAGCCCAACCGATACCTCTCCTGGGATCAGCGAAGATAAGGTGCATGCTGGGTAACCAGCATGCACCTCTCGATATCGCGCATGCGCGATTCTCCGGCAGCCGTAGTGCCGATTCTAACGCGCTGCGACAGAGGAAGGTCCCACCTTGTTGTTATGGCAACCGCTTAAAAATTGCATCATTTGTTGGAAAATAAAAGGATTTTTTTATCCCAGTACTGCCCACAGACTCCTGGGAAATGATGACTCACATTTCCCAGAAGCACAGGCGAGGGAGGAAGTGACGAGGAGCGCCGCGGACCAGGAAGTGGCAGATTAGAAGCACTATATAGCAATAGGGCTTTCTGGTAAAAATATATTTTTTTTTTCTTCGTCCAACCTCTGTATCCAGAACAAGCAACACCAGGTTGTCTGCACTGAACTTAGCCTGGTTCTTTTCCGTTAGATCCCACCTAACTAGTAGCCTTGCACTAAGAGGGAAATAGTAAAGCACAGATGCAGAGACAACACATGCAATCTAGCTGCCCCCCGCGTAATTTTATAATTGCATCCTATACATAAAGATGAGATTTTCAAAACATTAACATTCACTGATAAGATTATTTAAATAAACCCAATCACGTTCACATATGTGGCTAAAAGAAATCTGTAAGACTTTATTTTCCATGTAAGACTTTTACTGTTTTTACAGTATGGAATATTGTTGGAAATTACCCCCACTTGCAGTTATTCCTTAGAACATGTGAGGTCTCATTCCAAACATAAAAGCCGTCTTTTTTTTTTTTCTTCTTCGCTAATAGCTTGTGGGTTTCATCCCCGCCACAGCCACTTAAAACAGTCACAAATTACCTTCTGATATAAAGTATAAAGCAGCTTTTCCCATCACGCCTGAACCTTTTTCAGAGGCTTTTTTTCAACAGAGCTGCAAATTGCATTAACTCTTTGCCTGCGGGGACAATGGGCAGTGCACTGTAAGTCAGTAGCAGGCTGTTCTCGCATTAGCTGACTGCCTAGAGGGAGAAATGAATAGATAGGCTGCATTCTCATGAATACGAAGCATCTCAGTGATGTCACTTGCCTCTAGTAGGAGGATAGGCTGTGTCCTCATGAATATGAAGTGTAAGCAATGTCACTGGTCTCTAGTGAATGGATAGGCTGCCTTCTCATAAATATAAAGTATCAGGGATGTTGCTGGTCTCATGTGAATGGATAGGCTGCATCCTCTTGAAAATGAGGTGCTAGTGATGTCACTAGTCTCTAGTGATGGGATACGCTGCCTTCAAATGAATATGAAGTGTCAGGGATGTTACTGCTCTCTGGTAAATGGATAGGCTGCATCCTCTTGGAAATTGAGGTGTCTGTTGTCACAGGTCTTTAGTGAATAGATAGGTTGCTTTCCCATGAATATGAAATTTTAGGGATGTTGCTGGTCTCTGGTGAATGGATAGGCTTCCTTCCAATGAATATGAGGTATCAGGGATGTTACTGGTCTCTAATGAATGGATAGGCTTCCTTCCAGTGAATATGAAGTCTCAGGGATGTTACAGGTCTCCGATGAATGGATAGACTTTCGCCCTGTGAATATGAAGTCTCAGGGATGTTACAGGTCTCCGATGAATGGATAGGCTGCATCCTCATGAAAATGAGGTGATGGTGATGTCACTGGTCTCTACTGTGGTTGGTAAAGTCACTTTTCTTTTGTAAATGGACAGGCTACATTCTCATGCGTAAGAAGTGTTTTGGTGATGTCACTAGTCTCCAGTGAATGAATTGGCTGCTCTTTTCATGAAAAATTAGGTCTCAGTGATGTCACTGGTCTCTACTGTGTTGGTAAAGTCCCTTGTTTTTGTAAATGGGTAGGCTATGTTCTCATGAGTATGAAGTGTTTTGGTGATGTCACTGGTCTCCAGTAAATTGATGGGCTGCCTTTTCAAAAAAATATGAATGCTTAATAATGTCATTGTGCAGGTTAGGATGAAGGAAAAAAGCTGGGACAGCCGCACTCCAAAAAAACTCCTCCTTTAATTAAAAATCACAAAATACATGCCACAGCAAAAAACAGCACAACAAAAGAAAAGCTGACGTTTCGCACTATGCCTTAGTGCTTCTTCATAGCTTAATAATGTCATTGGCCTCCAGTGAATGGACAGGCTGTGCTCTCATAGCATAATTATGATGTTTTAGTAAAGTTACTTCTCATTTGTAAATAGGCTAGGTTCTCTTGAATATGAAGCATTTTGGTGATGTCACTGGTCTCTAGTAAAGGAATGGGTTTGTATTCCCATGAATACAATGTGTTGAAAAAGTTGCTTCTTTTGAAGATGGATAGGCTACATTCTCATGAGGCACCTTGGTGATGTCACTGACCTCTAGTGAGAGCATAGGCTGCGTCCTCCTAAATAAGGATGAGCTTCAGCGTGTTTGCATAGAACACGTGCGGAGCCCGCCAGGAAGTCGGCACCCGCGCTGCGCTAATCACAGCCAGGCAGACATTTCCCGATGCTCGGCTGCAGAGATCGGGAAATGTCTGCCTGGCTGTGATTAGCGCAGCGTGGGTGCCGACTTCCTGGCGGGCTACGCACATGTTCTATGCGAACACGCCGGAGCTCATCCTTACTCCTAAATATGGAATCTAGTGAATGGATAGGCTGTCTTACCATGAATATAAAGTATCAAAGATTTTACTGGTCTCCAGTGAATGGGTAAACATCCACATGAAAATGAGGTGTCAGTGATGTCACTGATCTCTATTGTGTTGGTAACGTCACTTGTCTTTTGTAAATGGATAGACTACGTTCTCATGAGTATAAAGGGTTTTGGTTATGTCACTTGTCTCCAATAAATGTATAAGTGGCCCTTTTATGAATATGAAGTATCAGTGATGTCACTGGTTTCTAATGTAGCAGGTGCCTCGCTTCTCCTTTCCAAGCTGGCCGCCATAAGTACACTCTCCACTAAGAGAGAGTGTGCCTGTCAGCTTCTGCGGGGGATATTCTCCCCTCCCTTTTCTCTTCATTGACTGCATGTTAATGCGAGCAGCAATGGCCGCCCACTCTGTTCTCTCTCGTGCGTTTTCCTATTGGCGGGGAGAGGAAACCAATGAGAGGGGCAAAATGGAAGAGCCAATGAATAGGGAGTGGAAAGGCTGCAGCCTGCAAAGGATTCTGGTACATGTCGTCTCTATATCAGACGGCTCCATAGCCTTGTATGGAGGCAGGAACTACAAGAGCCAGCCTGCTTTAGAAAGCAGAGAACCAAAGACTTAATTTTGTTGTCTGAGGAGATTCAGTTACCACGATACCATGAGGCAGGAGAAAAGACTGGACTCAGGAGAGGTGTTGCCTCCCGGGTTAGTCCATAATTTGTTTGCAAGCTCCGCAGCTGGTTGGGGACGTCCAGCCTGAGAGAGGGGGATCCCAGGTGCACATGCATCGATGGTGGTGAAGCGTTCCAGTGTGAGGTGACCAGTCGGGGTCACCAGAAGACCCTGCCCGTTTCCAGGACGTTTGTTTGGTCCTGACTGCAGGATTTGGTGAGGGGGGAATTGCCAATTTGCAGAAAACTAGGACACTGCACGCAGAGTTGTTTTACTTTGTGTATCTGGCTTTATGGACACTGTATACATACATCATTGCTCACCTTGCAACCACCTGTAGTGCCACAGGACAAAAGGCAATTCAGATACAGGGATACTGTATACAGACACCATTGTTCTTTCACCAGCCACTTAATGTAGAACTAAGTATGGTGTTTGTAGTTGGGCCTGTGGTATCAGGACAGAAGAAAAAGGTCTGACATAAAGAGGATCAGTCTTCTGCTCTCCTTCTGCCTGGACTCGTAGAGCCAAATTTGAGTAGAGGTACTGTATTTGATCCGATATAAAGTGTCATATTGTGATTTAATTGCCATTTATGTGTGTCTCTGCTCTTGGGGACATTCTCAGGTTTGGAAGCCCCTGAAAGCAGCCTGAATACAGTATTGAGCTATATTGCTCTTGATCTCAGTTATTTCTCTCCAGTTGCATTACTTGAATTATTGTCTGTTACTCTATTCCACAGAAATACTGCAGTAAAGATAATTTCTGTGTTTTATCATAATGTGTGTGTGGTTTCATTGATCCTTGCACTTACACTATTGCCAGGTGTGCCAGGGGGGCTGAGGCTATTTTTGGTGTTGAGAGGCAGAGTACGGGACTGAACATACTTAAGCGGCTCTTGTAGGGTAGCGTTACACTAGTGATTGAATCGGTTGTGGTTTCATAAATATTGTGCGTTGGAAAGTCACTTTATCTTTTGTAAATTGATAGACTACAATCTAATGAATATGTTTTTTTTAATGTCATCGCTAATCTTTCGTGAAGGGATAGTCTGCATATTCATGAATTTGAAGTGTCCTGATACTGACAATTTGTAGTACAGTTGAACCTCGGATTACGAGCATAATCCGTTACAGGAGTATGCTCATAATCCAAAGTACTCGCATATCAAAGCGAGTTTTCCCATTGAAGTCAAAATAATTAGTTCCACATTGACTTCAATGGGATGCAATACCGAATACGGCCAGAGGACACTTCGGCTCATTTCATGCGCCCCCGTACCTCAGGCCAAATGAGGTACTGCAGGCCAATGTTCGGCTTTTCTCGGCTCCTTCGCTCCCGTACCTCAGGCCAAATGAGGAACTGCAGGCCTATTTTTGGCTCTGCTCGGCTTCTGCGCCGCCGTACCTCAGGCCAAATGAGGTACTGTAGGCATATTTAGCTTGCATTCTGCTTGTCTTGCGAGTCAACACTTGCAAAAAAAAAAAAAGCTCTCAAACCAAGTTACTCTTAAACCAAGGTTCCGCTGTAATTGAATAGGCCCCAGTATAATTTGTTTGAAGAATCAGTGATGTCACTGGTCTCCAATGAATGGATAGGCTGCATTCTCAAAAAACAGTGACATCACTGACATGTTTTATTCATAACGAATGGACAAACTGTATTTTATGTACTGTATATAAAGTGTTTGGTGATGACATTCGTCTTCAGTGGGTGGATAGGCTGTGTTCTCATGAACATGAAATGTCAGTGATTTCACCCTTACTTTAGTGGTTGGATAGGCTTTGTTCTCATAAAAATTCCAACAGGGAGCCAAGAGCAGAAAGTAAACCAAGAAGCTAAAGTAATTATAAAAGTCACACTGGACTGCTGCTACCACACTCATGTGACCAAATGAGAAACGGACAAAAACAACATGTAATCGTATACCGCTCAAGCTCCGGCACCTGCTGTGATACTCATCACATACCCTGCTCTGATCCATTTTATCTATCAGGCTTTGCCAGTGTCTGCCTGCAGTTGGAGCATGTGACGTGACCAGGGAGGAGTCCTGTGGTGTCCGGACATCTTGCAACTAAGCCTCGTTCCCCTTGCCCCTTCCAGCATTCATCTCTGGTCTCGCCGACTGATGCAGCAGCTCTGCCATCTTCCATTCTGGGCATACAGTGATCGTGCTTTCTGGATCTGTGCCCAGGCTTTCCCCTCCCTGATGCGATTTATCCTATATTTACTATGTATTGGTTACATCTTTTATCAGCAATAAACTGATTTAAATTTCACATGGATTCCATCTCCAATTGATTCCTTGCCACCCCCTTGATTTGCGCCTCCCAATTATTTTTTTGTTCTAAATATGAAGTCTTAGTGTTGTAATTTGTCTCTAGTGATTAGAGGCTATATTCTCATAAATAGGCTACTTATGAATTTGAGGTCTTGATGTCACTTGTCTCAAGTGTATAAATATGTTGCCTTGTTATTGGGAAGTAAGGTAGACAATGATGGCCCCAAACTCTTACCACTTTTTTATTAATATTGATTTTAAAAGAGCTACCCTTATGTGTTGTCAGCAGTCAACCTGCAGTCACTTACCTGTGAGAGTTGACTTCTAAGCATAATGTACACAGAGAGCAGAGGGGGCAGTGATGTGAGCTTTGTAATCGTGAGGACTTGCACAGCCTGCGAGACTCATTGATTTTATTGTGTCCACAGCTGGGAAGAGATAACGTCAACAAATACCCCATATGATATCCATTAAGTGATCAATACAGTGTGACTTGTATCCTATTGGCTGTTGATTTATGGAAGGAGAAAATGACTCTTGTAATCCTCAGTTTAGTTGTGTGAGATGTAACTGATGAAATCTGGGGGTCACTGGGGGGCTGTCATTGGCTTGTGGCTCCTCCAGGGACACTAAAGACAAAGAGCAGCGTCAGAGGTAGAACTAGAAACAATCGCATCGGCAAACATTGTTTCCCTCATTATAATTTTATTGATTTAATCTTGATGTAGGCTACGTTCACACAATGAAAACACGCATCCCTTTTGCAGACATGTGGCAGTGCCTTTAACTAATGGGTCTCCCACAAATTTGGCAATATGATTGCATGACAGAATGTGTGGCAACAAAGTACCATGCCTTTTGGTGCAGATTTTTTTTTGAAAAGGGCCATGCGTCCCTTTAGTGTGTTTTCTCACGTAGGGCGGCCCATTGAAATCAATGGGTTGCTATAAATTAGACACACGGAAACACATAGGTGTGAACAGAGTCTTGGATGAACACTGGACATTGTTGGGACATGTGCTTCTTGGCCCCATTACACTTGAAGTAGAACTCCATTTCAAACTAATTTTTGGTTTAATGTGGGAAGAATTAGAAACCCTGTCCAGATTTTTATATTACTATGTTTATCCCTACAAGGGTACTTTCCACTACTTACTGTCCCTGAAACATAACAGTAAGCAAAAGGAAATAACTCCAATGTTGGTGAAAATCATGCCTTTGACAGTTATTGCTAGAAACAAGTGTCTCCATTGGTAGATTTTTCTATACCAGCCATTATCAAGCGGGGTTCTGTGGAACCCTAGGGTTTCTCCAGAGGTGCCTAGGGGTTCTTTGAGCTGTGGCTGATTTACCTCCTGTTTGATGGTGCCTACATAGTTCTGAGCCAATTCCACTTGGAGGAGCCAGTGGAATTACACCAATGATCTTCATAGTTCTCTGTAAGGAGGGCATTCTTCCCACTACTGTAAAAAAGGGCATTCTTCTTACTGACCACCAAAGTAAGGGGCATTGTTCCCACTGACCCCCAATGAATGTGTTTTATCAGGGGTTCCCCAGCGGTAAAAATGTTGAGAAAGGCTGATCTATACGTCTTCTTGTTGTGGTAACACATGCAAAAAAATTAGATTTCCCTTAAATTTTTGTCTTGATGATAAGTCACTTGTAAAAGAATAAGAATGAATCCCCAAGATAGGGATACAAATAGGCAACTGATTCTAGAGAAAACAAAATTTGGTTCCACTTTAAAGTAGAAGGAACGGCACCCGCTATCTTCCAGTGCTGTATCAGTTTTCCGTTTTTCCCTCCTACCAGCCACAACAGTTTGTCACTGACACAGGGGAACTGTGCGAAATTTTTTATTTATGTTTTTACTGTGGGGAGACGTTTAATTCCCTGATCAGTTTAGCAAAATGCTTGCTTGAGAATCCATAGATTAAAGCAGACATATTCAGACAACAAATGTACTAGCTTGTAGGCAGGTAAAGATGGGGGTAGGCCCCTTTTTAAGGTTTGTTCCTCCTAAATGGAGGATTCTAGGAGTCATTAGATAGGTGGGCAAGGCTGGGGCATTCGGTGGGGTGGACACTTGGAGACCTAGAGAAGAGGGCCAGCCTGCTATGGTGCTTCTGCTCTCCCTTATTTGTGTAGCATTACCCCCGCAGGAGCCGCTGAATGTTTTGGGATCAGTGTATTAAGTTACCCTGCAGTGTGTCTAGGGGTGATAGCAGTGAGCCAAAACAGTGAGCAAATGTCCAGACAGTGAATAAAGGGGTTTCCAATGCTTTATTTCCAGGCCAACATGGCCAACATCAACAATAAGTGGGAAGAGCAGGTTGATGAAGAAAAAGGAGAACCTTGCAGTATCAGGCCTGGATATTAATTGAGCAGTTCTTGCTCAATAGAGTACCAAATTATAACACGTCGCCACTCCTAGTTGGAGTGGGTTAAGTGCCCCCGGACAGACCCCTCTCACAAGCCTGGCAGCTGAAGTGTCACTTAGGATTTTCTGGGAGGAACAGGTCTCTCTCACAGACCTGGCTCTAGGGCCTCTGCCACAGGCCAATTACTTTAAATGAGCTAAGTGGTTGAATGGAGCGAATCGTCCCAGTAGATTTCTGCATGGGTCACCAGATGACAGTAAAGCATACCTGTCAGCATTCCGGTCACCAGATCCCCGATTGGTTCGTTCAATCCTCTCAAAAGAAACGGGAACCCAGTAAGTCACTGGGGTCCCCTTTTACCTCCGGATGAGGGTTTGTGTAGTCTGCAATTCTGGCCTGGTGGGCCGCGCTGGCGGGGTCCATGGATGCGCACACCCTGAAGGTGGATGCCGCACCTGGAACTGGGACCCCGCAAAACTTGTCCAGCACATGACACCTGTCACAGATCTACCCCTCCCCAGCATGCCTTGCGAGGGAGTAACTTCTCTAATTGGCTGCTGGGGAAAGTTGCTCTGCCAGAACCCCTCTGGTGCCAACTGCTGGCCAGGGATGGTATTGCATCCCTGGAGCACAGACTGACCCAGTGGACGTTTCTGGAGTGACAGGAGTCCCAATTTAGCAAATTGTGAATGGGAGCAAAATAACTCTCCCATTCCCCACTAACTTTAGCGTAGTGCCCATACTGAAAGTAAGGGGGCGCTACATTTGAGAAGTGGCTGCAGGGTTGGGGGGTCTCCCCTTTTGGACATCTAGGGAGAAGGTAATTTCCACCTGCATAAAGACTGAGCTAAAGAGAAGGCATAGAGGGCTTGGTTCTTTCCTTGGTACTCCCCTCCAGGGAGAAGGGGTTAATGAGGGAGTAGATGGAAAGAGGAGATGGCAGAATCATTTTTATCTTGAGCCAGAAACTAAACATCTCCAAGCATTACCCCTGGGAGTGAGGGGGATGAGCAGGCTCAGTAAAGACAAGAGGGTGGAAGTGTTCTGTCTCCGGCCAGTATCCTCGCATAGTACAGATTGGGGGCAAAGAATAGCATGTGCCCTGGAATCTGTGTACTTTTGGGGAAGTAATATGTATATAGGTTAAACCTCGCACTAAAAACAAAAAAGACTGCTGCACTTTTAAAATTCCTGAATAGCGGAAAAAGGAATAAAAAAAACTTGAAAAAATGTTGCTTTGTCTATTGACAGAAAGTTAATTCCCCACACAAATGTGTCAAACAGGTTGTAAAACTTTGTGTTTTTTCATTTTAATGCATCCTATGCATTAAGGTGAGAAAACACCTTGCAGTCACCGCCCCCCCCTGAGCCCTCGTTTTACTTACCTGAGCCCGAATGTCCTTGGGCGCAATCCCGCGTTGCTTTTCCCCTGGTCTTGTCGGCTCTTCATTGGATGTTTGATAGCAGCGCAGCCATTGGCGGCTGCTGGGGGGCGGGGCTGAGTCATACAATTTGGCATCTATGGCAGCGCACCCGCAAGCTAACCCCCTTGGGAGAGAGCTACCCAGAGGGGGTTAGCTCTTGTGGGGAGGAGCCGCGAGAGCCGCCGTGGGGCCACTCTGTGCAAAACAAACTGCACATTTTTGTTTTTTTAATAATCTGCAAACCTTTAGTATCCCTTTAAGTGATAAATAAATCCAGAATCTAGATCTAGAATCTGATTCTAATAAACAAATCTAATAAACAAATTGTATCATTTTGATACAAGTGTCCATTTATTCAGTATGGTTAAGATAAAATAAGTGTCCAAAAAAGATTTACTCAAATTATATTAGTGTCCATATTGTTTCTCAAACGAACATAAACAAAGGTGCACTGCTCCCAGTGTATAATAATAAACAAATTCATAACGTACATCCGTGCTCTACCAGTGCTCATACAAAATCAGCCTCTTATCGGATCATCATGATTTCTATATTAAAGGAGATCATGAGATAGAAGGTCTCCATCATTCACTCGAATCTCATTAACACGGCAGCACTAATTGGGAATAGATCGTGAATTCAATGATGAGCGTTCCAAAAGTCCACACATATAAGTCAAGCATCGGGTGAGCTTTTTAAAAATCTTGGACCGTGGTTTATGTGTAAGAAGAAAAGGGAAGACTCATGTAATACATCCACAAAACATTTATTTAAAAATAAAGCAATTGCACTTACAAAATAAAATAAAAAAACAAGCGGCAGAGAGAGGTATCCGGCCGCGAGGTGCACCAGCAGTATGGAACGCAGTGACGTCACAGCTCCTGTCTCCTCCCAACGCGTTTCCCCATAGAAGGCATTATCCTGAAATGGAGAATCTGGAGGAAGTAGCCCTGCGTCCCATGGTGGCTATGTGCGAAGCGACCTGACAAGCTGTTGGCAGTGAAATCAACCACAGTGAAGCTGTGCACTATCACAGAACTTATATGTGATCTGGGGCACAAAACACTGTAAACCGGACCAGGGTCACTACAGTTAGTATTTAGTAGCTTCCTTTAGAGGTGTCTAGAACCAGGCATGGTATATTTTTACATTGGTCCACCTTGAACCAACAAAACTATGTATACACTATACTAGGCTGATGTCCCCAGAAGCTGGAAATCAGTGGAATAGACACCGCTACTCCAGTGATCTCCACTTGCTTCTAGATCCTTTGCTGAACACTGGAGAGAGGAAGGAACGAATCCAAGATGCCGCACATCTATGCATGTGGTGTGATGGTGGAAGAGACAACCTCAGCCTGGCTCCAGCCAGGCCACGCATCCAACGCATTTCGCACCACACCGCTGAAGCTTAGTCCTGGGGATCCTTTGCTGAACCGCTGGCCTGATGTGTTATAAATGCAGGAAGTTGGCTGCTCAGAATGGAATTTTAGGGAATCCTTTGCATTTTGTGGATGAATACAAAGGATTCCCTGATTGGAGAAGGTGGAGAGGCAGCGTGGTGACATCAAGTGCCCCATCTCATCCAATCAGAGAATACTTTGCATTCATTCAGAAAATGAAAAGCATTCTCTAAATGGTGCCCATGCTGAGCAGCTGACCTCCTGTATTAACAATGCATCAGGGCGGCCACTGCGCACAGGACAGTGGAAACAAGTGGAGATCACTGGAGTAGTGGTGTCTACTTCCAGCTTCCATGGGCATTGGCCAGGTATGGCATAATATGCATAGTTACATTGGTCCAAACTGAAGGGAAAATA
Organism: Rana temporaria; assembly: GCF_905171775.1. Classification (NCBI taxonomy): domain Eukaryota; kingdom Metazoa; phylum Chordata; class Amphibia; order Anura; family Ranidae; genus Rana; species Rana temporaria. The sequence continues at coordinate 115,303,610 of NC_053497.1, forward strand.
TACCATGCCTGGAATTTTGAATAAAAAAATCTGCTTTACAGGTGCACTCCAGACAAAACTGAAAATGCCTGGGGGAGCAGTACATACATTTTTCATCCTATTGATGTAGTGCTTCCCACTACCTTCTGTCTGTAATCTTGGAAACCCTGCTGGTAACATGAGACAGAAATTCCCAAATCCTCCCAGTGCTGCAGGTTCTTTGCTATCAAAGTGAAACCTGTCACAGACGGACATCTACTTTTCTCATATCTGCTTATGTAGATTTTACCTGACTTTGTTTCCAGCCTCTTGATTGGACAATGAAGGAGCAGCAGATGAGATCATCATTCTCTTTCACAATGTGCAAAGACATGCTACATGGCACTGCGCATGTTAATGCATAACCTCTGTCTGTAGCTTAGGAACTGACACTTCCTGTGAGGAAACCACATATCCCACAATCCCTGGGGCTCTAAATCTAGTGCTTTGCAGGTGAGAGCTAAACAGTAATTGGATTTGACATGGACACAAAACATCTCACCACGCTGAAAGAGGTGTGTTTTTATCACACTGGCACTCCTACATTTGTGATGCAACACAGAGGAAATGGTAGAGTGACCCCTGGCTCCCTCCCACATCCCTGCTGTTTGCATAGAGTATGAACAGCACAGTAAGGGTGTTGCCACTAATTTTACAAGATAATACCTGGGTTTTAAAAGACATTTGGCACACACAGTGTATTTATATCGTGATTTATGTATGAGTGGCTTATGAGGAATATATTTGTAAGAATTTTTTTTTTGTCTTGAGTTCAAATTTAAAGTCCAGCTGCAACTAAATGCATACCCCCCATGGATTGGTTTGATTGGAAAGAGAATTTTTGTGAAGAAACATATAAATATAATCAATTGGTATTATTGATCTTCCTAATGCTCCCAGATGTATTTCCGGAGTGAATTGCTCTGGGAATATTTCACTTTCTCTGTAAACCCTGGAAGGACAACATTAATATGTGCTGTGCTACAGTGCCTTGAAAAAGTATTTACACCCCTTGAGATTTTCCACATTTTGTCATGTTGCAACCAAAACATAAATGTAGTTTATTGGGATTTTACGTGATAGACCAACACAAAGTGGCACATCATTGTAAAGTGGAAGGAAAATGATAAATGGTTTTCAATTTGTTTTACAAATATCCGAAAAGTGTGGTGTGCATTTGTATTCAGACCCCTTTACTCTGATACCCCTAACTAAAATCTAGTGGAACCAATTGCCTTTAGAAGTCACCTAATTCGTAAATAGAGTCCACCTGTGTGTGATTTAATCTTAATATAAATACAGCTGTTCTGTGAAGCACTCAGAGGTTTGTTAGAGGACCTTAGTAAAAACACAGCATCACGAAGGCTAAGGAACATACCAGACAGGTCAGGGATAAACTTGTGGAGAAGTTCAAAGCTTGGGACATTTTTTATAACCTAACCCTGCTTTAAACGTCTCACGGAGCACTGTTTGATCCATCTGAAAATGGAAAGAGTATGGCACAGTTGCAAACCTACAAGACCTGGCCGTCCACCTAAACTGGCAAGCCGGGCAAGGAGAGCATTAATCAGAGAAGCAGTTAAGAGGCCCATGGTAACTGCAGAGATCCACGGCTCAGGTGGGAGAATCTGTCCACAGGACACCTATTAGTCATGCTCTCCACAAATCTGGCCTTATGGAAGAGTGGCAAAAAGAAAGCCATAAGAAGTCTTGTTTGCAGATTGCGAGAAGCCATATGGGGGACACAGCAAACATGTGGAAGAAGGTGCTCTGGTCAGATGATAACAAAATAAAAAAAATTGGCCTAAAAGTGGTGGAAAACAAACACTGCACATCACCCTGAACACACCACCCCCGCCGTTAAATATGGTGGTGGCAGCATCATATTGTGGGGATGCTTTTATTCTGCAGGGACAGGGAAGCTGGTCAGAGTTGTTGGGAAGATGGATGGAGCCAAATACAGGGCAATCTTAGAAGAAAACCTGACATGAGACTCAAGTGGAGGTTCAACTTACAGCAGGACAACGACCCTAAAGATACAGCCAGAGCTACAATGGAATGGTTTAGATCAAAGCATGTTCATGTAGAATGGCCCAGTCAAAGTCCAGATCTAAATCCAATTGAGAATCTGTGGCAAGACTTGAAAATTGCTATTCATAGATGCTCTCCATCCAATCTGACAGCGCTTGAGCTATTTTGCAAAGAAGAATGTGCAAGAATTTCTCTCTAGATGTGCAAAGCTGGTAGAGACATCCCCAAAAAGACTTGCAGCTGTAATTCCGACGAAAGGTGGTTCTACAAAGTATTGACTCGGGGGCTGAATACAAATGCACACCACACTTTTCACATGTTTATTTGAAATTTGAAAACCATTTATCATTTTCCTTCCACTTCACAATAAGGCCCCGTACACACGACCAAACATGTATGCTGAAACTGGTACGTGGACCAGTTTCAGCATACATGTTCGGTCGTGTGTAGGCGCGAGCGGGCAGAATTCCAGCAAACATTTGCCCGCCGGGCCTTTTCCCAGCGGACAAATATTCCTGGACTTGTTTTAAAACCATCCGCTGGAATCCTGCCCGCTCAGACATGTTCGGTCGTCTGTACAGACCTACCGTACATGTCCGAGTGCCCGCCATCCCTCGCATGCGTCGAATGACTTTGACGCATGCGTGGAAGCATTTAAAAGGCAGGCCCGCCCACGTCACCGCGTCATCGTCGCGGCGACGGCGCAGACACGCCCCGCGTATTGTTTACACGCGGACTTCTGTACGATGGTTAGTACAGCCATCGTACAGAAGTCCCCGGGCAGACATGTACGGTGAAAACGGTCCGACAGACCTTAGACCAGCACAAAGTGCCACATATCACATAAAATCCCAATAAAATACGTTTCCGTTTTTGGTTGTAACATGATTTCAAGGGGTATGAATACTTTATCAAGTTTACTGTATGTGCTGTGCTATGTGCTGTACTATTGTACTCATAGGTGTGCGTAGCATATTGCATTAGGGTGTGCACCCCAAAGCTCAAATATGCATGCGTGTGTGTGTGTATGTGTGTGTTTTTTTATTATTATTTTTTACAATAAATTTTTTTCACAATATTATTATTTATAATATTGTAAAACAAATTACAATTGTTTTAGGGGCCCTATTGGGGGGCTTTGGTGAAATATCAGGGGATATATTATACAGACCCCTGATGTCTCACTTTTGAAACGGAGAAAGGGACTGAGGACAGAGATTCCCTTTTGCTCCAGCCTCAGTTGCACTGGCCCCTTCCCCCCCACTCTCCATCCTGAAACATCCCTTGTAGCAGACGGCAGTTAGGCTCCATTCACATCTAGGCAGACAAATTCGCGGCGTTTTGTCCCGCGAATTGCGGCGGCAAATAGCATCGTTTTGTACCGCGATTTGCGGCGACAAAACGCCGCGATTGTCCGCCTAGATGTGCCCCTAGATGTGCCCCTCTATGGAGATGGTTCCCGAAAGCCGCCTGAAAAAAAGGTTTGGTGTGGAGATGTAAACCATCTCCATAGAGGGCAATGTCTTTTCATCCCTCTGGCGGCAGCGGCGTCGCACTACAGGCAACAAAACGCCTAGATGTGAATGGGGACGAACGCTTCCAGTGCTTTGGGGAGGGGAGGCACGTGGGGGGGGGGGGGGCCAGGACCAGGCAGCAGGGACAATCTACATAACACAGGGTGATTAAGGTGTGCCATTTACTTGTGTTAAAAAGTCTCCTTTTCTCTCTGCATTGCTTCCTTTGTGTGAAATACCTGGTGATCCTGCCAGTCCTCCTGCTTTCCTATATAAACTTGACCACCTCCAGGCTGTGTAAGGGCTATTTGACCAAGAAGGAGAGTGATGGGGTGCTGCGCCAGGTGACTACCTCTTGAAGCTCATCAAGAGAATGCCAAGAGTGTGCAAAGCAGTAATCAAAGCAAAAGGTGGCTACTTTGAAGAACCTAGAATATGAAAAATATTTCATTTGTTTCACACTTTTTTGTTATGTATAATTCCACATGTGTTCATTCATAGTTTTGATGCCTTCAGTGTGAATCTACAATTTTCATAGTTATAATAACTCTTTGAATGAGAAGGTGTGTCCAAACGTTTGGTCTGTACTGTGTATATGTATATGTATATGTGTGTGTGTGTGTGTGTATATATATATATATATAAATTACACAGTCATGTCCCAATATTTATGGACCTGACTGTGTGTGTGTGATTATATATATATTCACCCAATATATAATCACCCACTTTAAATGCTATTGTAATGCGATAATTATTGTTACTCATTTTACCTGTTAGTGGTCATAAAGTTATGGCTGATCGGTGTACATGTCTCAGTCACCCCCTCCCCTCCCCCCAGTGTCACGTGTAAATCGTAATCTCATAGAAAAAGTGTTTCCTTTTAAAAAAACATGAGTAGTCTGTATAATTTTCACCCACTGCTCCATGCATTGCACCCTTTTCTTTGAACATGGGAGAATTCTAAAAATACTTGGTAGAAATTGAAGGGAGGAGACGGCTGAGATCCTGTGAATCAGTGCCATTAATTTCAAGGAGGGCTCTCATCACTATGGCCAAGATACAGATCCTTTCATTAGCAGGGCACAATCTTACACCCCATCATTATGTCCTGGCAGAGGAAGGAAGGGAGGCTGCAGAGTTCAGGGTACCACTGATACATTACAGAGGGGAAAGAATAGGTACAACGGATTATAAGTCTGGATTTACATAGGAAAATAGTCGGCTTCATGTAATAATCTTATTGGTGTGTTAATGGTTTAGGAAGCACGTATTGACTATGGAATAGACAGCAGCCTTATTCTTCATTATATGCTCAGGCTCTGCTTCCTGCTTAGGATTGCTATACAAAGACCATGTCCTAAGCTGGCAGTACAAAAATCCTCCAACCACCCTATACAGCAGGGGTCCTCAAACTATGGCCCTCCAGTTGTTTAGGAACTACAATTTCCATCATGCCTAGTCATGTCTGTGAATGTCAGAGATTCACAATGCCTCATGGGAGGTGTAGTTCCGCAACAGCTGGAGGGCCGTAGTTTGAAGATCCCTGCTATACAGTGTGTGTGTAAATCTCCTGCTGCAGTTATTTTATACCCGAACAGCGTCTGTATCTGATTGGATGCTGCCGCTCTTTGACTGACGCTTTTCCGCCCCGCTTCTTCAGTTTTTCAATTGAGGAATGTCAAGCAGGAGGGTGATGACAGGATCACCCACTGATCAAATTTTAGGAACTGGCTGAAATTTGTATGGCGTATGGCCAGTTTAAAGCCTCATGCACTAGGGTGCATTAGGTTGTATAATTTAATTGGGAAACACAGCTGCTGCATAAAGCCAAATATAGTAGCGAATGGCCTAACACAGCTGTACTCCCCTGGACAAAGACTGCATTCAAGGTTGTTTGCCTTTAGCCCATGGGTGCTCAACCTGTGACCCACCAGCTGTTACGGAACAACAAGTCCCATCATGCCTCAGCCTTTGGGAGTCATGCTTGTAACTGTCAGACTTGCAATGCATTGTGGGACTTGTAGTTCTGCAACAGCTGGAGGGCCACAGGTTGAGCACCCACGCAAGTTTAGTCTTTAGTAAATCCACTCCATTGTGCGAGTAGAGCTTTACTGGTTGTCTCACATCTCTTGTATGGCTGCTTTTTAGCTCAGCTGAGTGAATGCATCAAAACATAGACAGCCACTAGAGGGAGACTCTACATGCCCTTTTGTGTGTTAAATATTGTAAATATGGTACAGCAATCATATAAAGTGTAAAGGTCACTTGAAATATTAATGTTTAAACACTATAATAAAAACTAAAAATATGCTCTCCCTGAAAATACTCCATTATATTCCTTTTAAAGAAAGAGTATAATTGTGTTTAATTCATTAATATAGCACAGTGGAGGTATACCGGGGGCATGTGCTCAAATTTTATCTCTGGCACATATAACCAACATCCCACAATGCAGTGCACCCCTCTTTTTAAAGTGACATTAAAGGCTACGTTTTTTTTTTATTAAAATAAAAAAAGATATTATACTTACCTCTTACCTGCTTTGTGTATCAATATTGAACAGGGCGGTCCCTTACAGGACCAGGCAGGGGGTGGGCAGAAGGGTCGGCTGCCCTAGGCACAGCTTTTATTGAAGGGATGGGGGCAGCGCAAATTCCTTCTACTATAAGGCTGACAGAACTAGTGACAGCAGCACCACTACTTCTGTCAGCCCAGCGCTGGAAGTGGCAAGGAGAGGAGGAGAGAGCTGGGAGAAGGTGCAGGCTGTGCTCTCTCTCTTCCTCCTCCTCATAAGCTTGCACATAATGAACGGGGCTGCGAAATTTGGCATCTTTGCCCTGAGCACTGAATGATTTTGTCCTGGCATAGGAGGCAGGTACGTTTTTAGGAATGGGGGAAACGAAACAGTTAGTGGGGAGTTTTACAGTTTAGGCTTCATGTACACGGGACGTTTTTACAACCTCTCCTAAACGATTTAACTTGACAGATAGTAACCCGCGTTCAAAACGTCAGTTTTTCCACGTTTACATGCCGCGTTTAGCCACGTTTTTGGGTTTAGAAGTGTTTCAAATAAACACACACACACATATATATATATATATAATGGCCAAATACGAAAAATGCCTATAAACGAAATGCTGCTAAATGGGGGTTACCGCATTGTAGAAGTGTTTGGCATCTGAAACGTCAGAAACCTTGGCATCTGAACGCATTTTTTTGCCTCCAAAAAAAGGCCTATAAGCAACTGCTTAAAAACGACAGTAAGTGTCCCGTGTACATGAACACATAAGATAACATTGAATGTGTTTAGGAGCAGTTGAAAAAAGGGTCCAACTGCCTCAGAACGTCCATTTAGCAGCAGTGTTTAACCTTTAAAGTGCTGTGTGCCCAGACAGTCATCAAGGGTGACTTTAGGTTCTTTTACACATCTAATGATTACACTTGTCTATTTATTTTACAGGATGATACTGAACCCTACTTTATTGGCATCTTCTGTTTTGAAGCTGGCATCAAGATCATTGCCCTGGGCTTTGTGTTTCATAAAGGCTCGTACCTACGGAATGGGTGGAATGTCATGGATTTTGTGGTTGTTCTTACCGGGTAGGTACAATTTTTTACGTTGTTTACAGATTATTGATTGGAAGAACATGCCAAACACATACACAATGAAGTTGTCCAACACATGTAGATACATATTACAATGTACATAACAAACCTACTTTAATTATGACAAGTGGCATAACGAAGGATACATTTTATCAGTCCAACTTGCAATGTGACAAAAGTTTTTCTATGTCGTTTCCATCCCATTAAGACAGGCCATATGCAGTTCGAACTTCAGCCTTTTCGAACCATGTATGGGCAGACTGAATGTACCAAGTTGATTGATCAACTTGGGTACAACCAGCATGCCAGTGAAATGCTTTGATACATGGTTGCCTGCTTAAACAGTTATTAGGCCAGCCATACACGGCAGGGAGACCTGTCTCTATGCTGAGACACCCTTTTCCCTATTTTTTTCTTTCAGTTGCTTCCCTTTTATATATATATATGTGTGTGTATGTATATGTGTGTGTGTGTGTGTGTATGTGTGTGTATATATATATATATATATATATATATATATATATATATATATATATATAAATATTACAGGGGCGGACTAACCATTTGGGCTCTCGGGCCCCATGCCACTAGGGGACCCCATCAAGGTTGCCAGCCTCAGTAAAACCAGGGACAGTATGTAAAAATCTGTGTTTTAAAAAAAAAATACCAAGATTATAGCTGCCCCGCCTCTCCAGTACCCTTCAGTGTGTGTATTCTGTGTGTATGTATACTGTATGTGTGTGTGTGTATACTGTGTGGTCCCATAATCTCCCATTAACCGGGGGGCCCATGAGTTGTCAGTCCGCCCCTATATATATTAGTAAATGACAGGACGATTTGAAAATATAGCGTTATTTAATATGATCATTCATTCCCATCGTGAGATGCTTAAAAACTTTACCTTTTGAACATTTGGGGACATCCTGTACCTGTCAAACACAGGGAGGAACCCACTAATTTCTGGTCTAAAATTGAATGTTTAATATCAATAATTAAGAGTTTTAAACCTCTAGGCTGGATATACATGTTTTTTAATTTTATTTGTTTCCATGCAACCCAATGTGGATAGGGAATTCGTTCCCACTGAGCTATTGTATTGTGCTGTGGGGAGCTTTCCCGCCAGACGCCAGCAAAGTATAATGATCAGTGTTGCTGGCTTTAGCTGGCGGCTCTGATTATTTGGGAAAATCGGACAGACTGTTAGTACTCAAGTCAATCGATGGATCAATCAGTACAATCAGCTAGCCTGTACATGGATCAAAATTTGGACAATTCCTGCTGAACCAGCGAAAATTTTGATTCACGTATGGCTGGCTTTAGTGTACCAACCAGTCCACTAAGCTGTGATTTCTACTAAAAGCCTGCATTGGTCCACAAGGTAATTTCTTTATCTGCTTCAACCAGAATCTACCTGTGTGTTTTTTTTTTTTGTTTTTTTTTATTACAGAAAAAAAAGTTTTGCTAAGTGGATGGTAAATGAGATAAGAAGGGGATTCTACTAATTTTAACGCTTTGTGTTTGTAGTAACTGTCTAACCTTATCTAAATGTGTTATTTCGGCCTTTAAGAGGTCTTTACGGTATCTCTTCTCTTGAAATGTATACATCATCCTATCCTAAGATCTTTATTGCTGACTGTAACAACACCCCGTGTATGAAAGGGGTTAACGCTGTTTAGGATATTCGATTTCCGAAACCAAGGCAGCTACCAGACACTCCAATCAGCCAAACAAGAACCCCATACGAATGATTCTCCCCCCAAATACGAGACAAAGCTCCTTGTTGAGGGTCAAACCGGAATATGACTTTATTGGAAGGAATACAGGCTCTTTATATACACAGAATACTGCAGTAACCACATGAACAATGACCCGGATACACCCACAACATCACACAATGGTTACATAACGAGACCCCAATACATATTATTCTGAGTGTCAATACATCCCTTAGCAGACAACAGGTGAGTTCTTTAGCATACTTAATAATAGGTGAATGTAAAGCTGCCTCAGACAAGATTAACACAATTTACTTATCCAGACAAAGGCAACATCATTAAGCAATAGAATACAGTCACACCCCACCCCCATCACAGCAAATAGTACACAACAGCCAACACACAATATAGACAATGTATACAGCATTGAATCTGACTAGTACAGATCATAGTGGGGTTCTCATTCACCCTGTGCCCCTAAAGTGACTCCCGTCACACTAACAATCCTTTTTACTCTCAAAAATTGACTCCATACCATAATATGGAATACATGAGGAGGATGAAAACTGCCAATCCACAAAAGTTGGTTCCTGTATGTGGTTTTCTCGTAAAAATCTGTGTTTTTGTCTCTTGTATATACCACTGTGTCTAAGAAAGGTACCCGTGTCTCATCCACAGTGATCCTAAATTTGATAGAGGTGCTATGTAAATACAAAATATCATGATGCTCATATAGGGATCCAGTGTCGCCCTACCTTTTTTAATCAGATTACATTTTTTGACATTTTTATAATAAATATAAAGATTTTTTTCATCCTACCTTCGCACAAAAATGTCATCTATATAGCGACACTAGGCTGGGCAGTGTTTCAAATATAAATATGCCTTTGCTCAGTGAAATGTTTTGATACAGGCAGGGAGACCAGTTTTTGTGTATAGAATGTCTACGCTGAGCCACACTTTTCGCTATTTTTTTCAGTTGTTTCCCTATCATATATATATATGTATGTTTGTGTGTGTGTGTATGTATGTATATGTGTGAGTGTGTGTGTGTGTGTGTGTGTGTGTGTGTGTGTGTGTGTGTGTATATATATATATATATATATATATATATATATATATATACATATACACAGGGCTTGACAATATCCGGGCACCCAGTCGCAATTGCGACAAGAAATAGTGACCTGGCGCCCGGGGAAGCTTAGGCCTGCAGAAGGCCGCAAAGCCACAGCCTCAATTACTGGCCGGTAATTGAGGCCGCGGCTTTGCGGCCTTCTGCAGGCCTAAGCTTCCTTCTGTGATCTGGCGCCATGTTGTGGTGGCCGTTGGCATTACAAGTAAAACAGCAATCCAGCAATTCTAATGTGTTTTTCACTGTTTTCACTGCCATCTCCTTCCCTCTAATTAGAGCCCCCAAACATTATATATATTTTTTATTCTAACACCCTAAAGAATAAAATGGCGGTCATTGCAATACTTTCTGTCACACCGTATTTGCGCAGCGGTCTTGCAAGCGCACTTTTTTGGGGGAAAAAAATACACTTTTTTAATAAAAAAATAAGACGACAGTAAAGTCAGCCCAATTTTTTTTATATTGTGAAAGATAATGTTACGCCGAGTAAATTGATACCCAACATGTCACGCTTCAAAATTGCGTCCGCTCGTTGAATGGCGACAAACTTTTACCCTTTAAAATCTCCATAGGCGACGTTTAAAAAATTCTACAGGTTGCATGTTTTGAGTTACAGAGGAGGTCTAGGGCTAGAATTATTGCTCTCGCTCTACCATTCACGGTGATACCTCACATGTGTGGTTTGAATACCGTTTACATATGCGGGCGCTACTCACGAATGCGTTCGCGTCTGCGCGCGAGCTTGGCAGAACGGGCGCTTTTTCTGGCTCCTAACTTTTTTAGCTGGCTCCTAGATTCCAAGCAAATTTGTCAAACCCTGTGTGTGTGTGTGTGTGTGTGTGTGTGTGTGTGTGTGAGAGTGTGTGTATGTATGTAATTATATATATATAAAGCATAAATGACAAAGGACAATATAGTGTTTAATATGATCATTCATTTCCGTCATGAGATGCTTAAAAACATTACCTTTGAACATTGTCAAACACAGGGAGGAACCCACTCAGTGTTTCAAATATAAAGAATCAGAAAAAGCAAAAGTGTTCTCAAAATGATTTGGAAATGCCCCCTGTGAGTGACAGTGCACTTTTGGATCCCAAATTCCCATGGCAATGCAACGACACTGCAAAAATAAAATACAAAATGCATTGACAAGAATAAAACTCAGCAATTCTCTGAACAAAGGCAATTGTGCTGCATTGTATTTTCTGCTGTTACCCATTTTAAAATACACCTCCTGGTGACCAATGGAGGTTTAGATGCTTGTTGTAACATCCTGAGTTACTAGAAGTGTATTCATTGTCAAATTGTTGGTTTCCCTTATGTAAGTTCTGGTGTTTTGTACCAACAGAGCCATTATCTTATCCAAGAAAGTTGCATTCGGTCCAAAAATAGAATTATTGACTGTTTCTATGGGCCGTCCTGGAGGTAACACAGGATCCTTATGAATCTTATGCAAACATTTTTTTACAGAAACATTTTTTTCTGAGCACCATGGTGTTGCCGTGGGATCCAGTGTTCCTCAATTTTGAAAACACTTTAATTGTTCCTAAATTTTGATTTTTGCTTAAGTGGTACAGTATTTGTGACATTGTAAGACTATGGCAGACCAAAATTGGATACCTATATAAATTTGATGATGTTTTGAACTCACATAGTGGCTCTATTAAATTCAGTATCACCTTTGATGGGTCACAAGTACCTTTCTATGATGGCAGTAGTAGTATATATTAACCAAGGATAAAAATACGGTACATAGACATATTTACATGAAACCAACCTATAAGAGACAACTTTTGAGGTTTGAAAGTTTTCATCTTTCTTATGTATTGCGATCTGTGGTACGGAGTCAATTTTTGAGAATTAAAAGGATCATCAGCGATAAAGATCAGTGAGAGGGGAGAGCTATGAATAAGCACTGTATGAGAGTGTGAAACGCGTTAGCTCTTTTCCTGATCTTTTGCTGTGATATTTCCATGTTGTGACCAGTTTTTATTAAAAGGAACACATTTTTATTTTTGGAGTGCGGCCGTCCTGGTTCTTCCATATATATTTTTGCGAGAGGGGATATTGGATGAGATAATGTGTAGATTTCTAAGAGAGGGAATACAATAAAAAACATTTTAGAGGCTAAAAGAACACATTTAGATGAGGATAGACATTCACCAGAAACACAAAGGGTTAAAACCAGTACAGTCAGCCTTTCATCTCCATGCCATCCACATGGCAAAAAGTATTTTTTCTGTAAACATCTGTGGATGTTAATCATTTTTTTGGTCAAGTGGGTTCTTGCCCCATGTCTGACATGCATACAATGTTCCTGAATGTTGAAAGGTAAAGATTTTTAACAAGGAGAGTGAATTATAATATTAAACGCTATACTTGTCAGTCATTTTTTGTCATTTAATGTCTTATTGCGCCACTGCAGGCTAATATGTAGGGGTAAACAACCAAAATAAAAATAGGGAAAAAGGTGTCACAGCATTTAATACACAAAAACAGGTCTCTATGTCTGTATCAAAGCATTTCATTGAGCAAGGGCATTTGAAGTCTGACTTGGGCTTCATGATTTTTGGATGACGTACCCAAAAAATAATAGAATAGGTGAAGGATTTTCTTTCTTGAGAGGAAAGAGGTATGGTTGATCAACAGGTTAACCCCTCTTCATCCACACAAGAGTTTTATCTTTTTATGTAGTTGCTTTGACTTAAAGGGGTTGTAAAGGAAACATAATAAGCATCCTTTACCTGCAGACATTCCTCTTTTCACTTCCTCATTGTTGGTTTTTGCTCAGAAGTCGCTCTATTTCTTCTCTGTTCTGTTCACTTCCTGCTTGTCTGATTGTTACTTACCACCGTGACGGGAGGCTTTACTGCGGTGGTCAGTGACATGCTCACCCCCTCCTGGGAACTACATATGTGCGGCAGGACGCTCTCTACGTGTTAGACTTCAAGGAGGTGTGAATTACTGGGCGTGCCGCAATGCATACTGGGAAATGTAGTTCTTACATGAACGAGCGGCGCAAACTAGAAAGTGAATGAGAGAACAGAAACTAGAATGCCGGAGGTGATATAGATGAAGGAATTTAATAGGTATTTACTCGTTTTTTTAACAGAATCATTACATTATTCTGTCTGTCTACCTTGCAGACATAAATTTTAGGCAAAAAAAATGTTTCCTTTACAGCTCATTTAAAGCACATTGATGTTATTATTGATGGTACTAGTACTTACTGTTTACTTTCAGATTTTTGGATCAATTGCACTTTGTATATAGTTGACTTTTTATATGGTCATTACGTTACAAATGGGATCGAAAATACAGAGACATTGTGATGTGGTGTTTCAAGTTGGTCCTTTGCCATAAATGAAGTTGGATTACTATGGGGTTGGTGTCCATGTGTGTTCACAATGACCTAGTCCCTTTTTATATGCAGTATGTTACCTTGTTTCAGTGCTATCACAAATTACTCATGCTCCTGACATGATTGCGTTTGTACTATTCAATGTTTTAAAATAAAATAAAATCTGTTGAAGTGCAGTGACTTTTTGGACAATATTGATGATAATGGCTAGGTTAAGCTTGCCTGTCTCCTGTACCCAGGGGGTTATTTACGAAAGGCAAATCCACTTTACTAGTGCACTGAAAAGTCTCTTGGAAGTGCAGTCGCTGTAGATCTGAGGGGAGGATCTGAAATGAGGGGAAGCTCTGCTGATTTTATCATCCAATATGTACAAGCTAAAATGCTGTTTTTTATTTTCCTTGCATGCCCCCCTCGGATCTACAGCGACTGCACTATCAATGGATTTGCCTTTCGTAAATAACCCCCCAGTCTGTAGTGGATTCTATGCACATGTGCACCTTGTCCATTTGTCTTTTATTTATATACACTATATTGTCAAAAGTATTGGGATGCCTGCCTTTATACGCACATGAACTTTAATGGCATCCCAGTCCGTAGGGTTCAATATTGAGTTGGCACACCCTTTGCAGCTATATCAGCTTCAGCTCTTCTGGGAAGGCTGTCCACAAGGTTTAGGAGTCTCTATGGGAATGTTTGACCATTCTTCCAGAAGTGCATTTGTGAGGTCAGGCACTGATGATGGATGAGAAGACCTGGCTCGCAGTCTCCGCTCTAATTCACCCCAAAGGTGTTCTATCGAGTTGGGGTCAAGTACTTATGTGGATGAGAAGGAACAGGAAGGGGCCATCCTCAAACTGTTCCCACAAAGTTGGGAGCATGAACACCTTTGGGATGAATTAGAGCGGAGACTGCAAACCAGGCCTTCTCGTTTAACATCAGCGCCTGACCTCACAAATGTGCTTCTGGAAGAATGGTCAAACATTCCCATGGACACTCCTAAACCTTGTGGACAGCCTTCCCAGAAGAGTTAAAGCTGTTATAGCTGCAAAGAGTGGGCCAACTCAATATTGAACTCATGGACTAAGACTGGGATGCCATTAAAGATCATTTGTGTGTAAAGGCCGGTGCCCCAATACTTTTGACAATATAGTGTATATCATTGGGTTTTATATATAATATATGCATAATTTCTGTAATGGGATTAATGTTCAGCATAGTGCGAAGAGTTATTTGATAATAAGTACAGCATGAAGCCTGCATAATTCCTCGCTGGGTGTCAAGGCTGTATAGATCCTTCTGTATTTAGGTTTATCTTGTCTGCAGTAAACTCTTATTATCTAGGCCAAGATAGAAATTTTCATATATTCATATTTATAATTATGTGGGTTTCTTGTTTAGTGGTTCTGCGCATGCTTGTCCTGCTCGTGAAGAAGTTTCCAGGAATACATAAAAAGCTTCTAATTAGTTTTAAAAGGAATCTGTCAGTATGGAACTATTGCCTTGCTGACTTGTTTTTAAAAGTATTCTGTATAGCAGGGGGTCTCCAAACTTTCTAAAGGAAGGGACAGTTTACTGTCCTTCAGACTTTAGGGGGATCAGACAATGCCCAGTGAGCGTAAACAATGCCTGATCTTTGGTATTAGAAGGAAAAATCATTGGTGTCAGTGGGAGGAATAGTGCCCTATTTTTGTTGTCAATGGAAGGAATAATGCTCCATCATTGGTGTCAGTGGAAGGAATAATGCCCCATCATAGGTGTTAGTGGAAGGAATAGTGCCCCATTGCTGGTGTCAGTGGAAGGAATAGTGCCTCGTTGGTGTCAGTGGAAGGAATAATGCCCCATTGTTGGTTCCGTGGAAGGAATAGTGCCCCATTGTTGGTGTCAGTGGAAGGAATAATGCCCCATTGTTGGTGTCAGTGGAAGGAATAGTTCCCCATTGTTGGTGTCAGTGGAAGGAATAGTTCCCCATTGTTGGTGTCCATGGAAGGAATAGTGCCCCATTGTTGGTGTCAGTGGCAGGAATAATGGCTCAAGAGGCGGATAAAGGCAATCAAAGGGCCGTATCTGGCCCAGGGCCAGTTTGGAGACCATTGCTGTATAGCTAGAAGAATTACCTTCTAAATGAGAAGTGGGCAAGTGACCCCTTAATAGTGTGCGGCGTGCCACAATCACACACACAGTAGTTATGCTCCTGATGCCAACCAACCAGTTTTCAAACCCTGCCAGGAATGCCATACTCTGTGTAACTGGCTGCCTGTGATTTGACCTTTGCACTGTCTTCTGGGAAAGGCAGTTAACCAATTATTGGTAGAAAATTCTGGAAAAATCATGTCTTCCGCCTGTGTACTGTTGCCACGGCTACAAGAGAGAACATGGCAGATATAGAACATTATCAGGCTTGAAATGGAAATGTCATTAATAGATTATAAATTTGCTGGTGTGGCAGTTATATATGTTCTATCAATATTTTAAGGAAACTCTATCTTCCCTTTTAAGATCCCGAATGCGTACCTGATGTTGCTTTAAATGTACCTATCTCATAACCATAAGTCGTTTGGCATGATTAGACCTCTGCGCTCCACATCCACCAGGCATCCATCCTACTGTTTATTGAATACTAGAGCCACGTTGCCGCTTGTCTGCCGACCTTTACCGCTCATAATCAGATATAAGCAGAATCCCCTCTAATCCTTCAATTCTGCCTGCTCGTGCCACAGCCCTTATTTGCCAACAGCAAAAAATACACTTAATTATACATGACCCTCTTTAAATGTTAAACACAAGAGTACAGCGCAAATCAGAACAGAAACCAAGGGACCGGAGTCTGTGTGAGGTTTCACTTAACACTTGCTGGGCTGGGCTGCAAGGCAGCGGAATGTCATGACGGATCTGTTCTGGTAATAAATCCAACACTGCTTGTATTGTGGAGATCTTTGTACGCTGGATCTTGCTAGATCTTTTATTATGATGTTTTTTATCACAGCTGTATACTCGGAATTGCTTATATTACCTGTGATTGATTGGCAGCCACAGGTGCCTCCTTCCTCTTTAGCACTCTTTCGGACAGGAGGAAATGCTTCCCACCCCCTTGAAAAGTGATCCACGATCAACTGCTTTTCAGAGGGCGGTGTAGCAGCGGCTGGCAGACATTCATCAGGTGCCTCTGTTTTCAAATTATACTTTTTTGGTTTTGTTTTTTATTGCTGAAGGGCAATTTTTTGAATGCGGGACTGCGCCTTAACTGCAAGCCAAGCGTTTGTTTCACAGTTGAGGTATGACCCCATTGATCTCATTGGGCGTGTTTGACAGGCTGTGCCGCCTCTCAAACTCTGCCGCCCGAGTTAAAATTGCCACAGCCTAGAAGCACAGCATCACATCCCAAGCCTGGGTACAGCCCCGTCAGTTCTGGTTGGTGACCGCCAGTGTGAAGGATCCCGTAGGGTGCGACTATCCCTATTACCCCTCATCATAGGCGTGCCTATTGCATTAGGGTGTGCACCTCAAACATTGGGGTGGAGCAAGGGGGATCCAGGCAGCGGGTGGAGCAAGGGGGATCCAGGCAGCAGAAAGAAGATGAACAGGGACAAAAGGGGTAGTGGCGGTGGCATATATTGGTACTGATCCCCCTGTATTTTGCTCCTGTAGCAGCTGAATGTTGGGGAGAGGAGGAGAAGCCTACTTTCAGCTGCTGCAGGAGGAAACTACAGATCGGTTTCACTATATCCCAGCTCTGCTGCCCTTCTTGTCCAGATTCTGGGGGTCGGCAAGGAAGGATCGCGGTTTACATGTCAACTGCCCACGATCAGCAGGTAGATTTCAATTGACGGGTTGCCAACCCCAGGATTAGGGTGTGCCCAGGCACACCTGGCACACCCCTTGCGCACACCTATGCCCCTCGTGTGTCTTTCTGTTTTGTCTGGCTTATAGACCACTATAAAAACATGTACTTTTTACTTATTACGTGTGTTATGTTGCAGTAAAGTTTTCATTCAATGTTAAAGTATTGCATTTTTTTTTTTTTTTACAAGCAAGCATTTTTTTTTAAAGCAAACCAGACAATGTGAAATTCCAACAACAAAACCGTGGATTTTGGCTCAAACTTGTGTTGCATACACACGGTCACACAAATGTTGTCGGAAATTCCAAACGCCAAGAACGCGGTGACGTACAAGACGTACGACGGCACTAGTAAAGGGAAATTCAATACCAGTCATGTTGGTAGAGGTTTGGTGAGAGACAGTTCACGCTTTTCAGCCATGTGCTTTTCAGTCCATTACATCATGACGAATGTGCTATCTCCATTACGAATGCTAGTTTTACCAGACTGAGCTCTTCCATCTTGTACTTGATTCAGAGCATGCGTGGAATTTTGTGCGTTGGAGTTGTCTACACACGATCGTAATTTACGAGAACGGATTTTGTTGTCGGAAAATTTGAGAGTCAGCTCTCAAATTTTTTGTTGTCGAAAAGAGCCTACACACGGTTGGAATTACCGACAACAAGCTCCCATCGAACATTTGTTGTCGGAAATTCCAACCGCGTGTACGCGGCATAAGACTGGGATATCATTAAAGTTCATGTGTGTGTAACGGCAGGCGTTCCAATACTTTTGGTAATATACAGTAGGTGAACCCGATTTTGTGTCAATCTCGCTCTCTTTCTCAGCGAGATTGAGCACCTACGAGCCCCATCGCGGGAGCCAGCGCCGAGCTGGCTTGCCGCGATGGATACAGAGCCGTCATAGAAGCGACGGGAGATCCGACTTGGATTCCCGCCAATTCTACACGTGTGCGGCGTTTGTTATGAATCCTGAGGGGGAAGTCCCCGCCGGATTTTAAATAAAAATCCGGCATGGGTCCCCCCCTCAGGAGCATACCGGGCCCTTAGGTCTGTTATGGGTTGTAAGGAGAGCCCCCCTACGCCGAAAAAAACGGCGTAGGGGGTCCCCCTACAATCCATACCAGACCCGTATCCAAAGCACGCTACCCGGCCAGCCAGGAAGGGAGTGGGGACGAGCGAGCGCCCCCCCCCCCTCCTGAGCCGTACCAGGCTGCATGCCCTCAACATGGGGGGGTTGGGTGCTCTGGGGCAGGGGGGCGCACTGCGGCCCCCCCCACCTCAGAGCACCCTGTCCCCATGTTGATGAGGACAGGGCCCCTTCCCGACAACCCTGGCCGTTGGTTGTCGGGGTATGCGGGCGGGAGGCTTATCGGAATCTGGGAGCCCCCTTTAATAAGGGGGCCCCCAGATACCGGCCCCCCACCCTAAGTGAATGAGTATGGGGTACATCGTACCCCTACCCATTCACCTGCAAGAAAAGTGGTAAAAACACAAATAAACCACACAGTGTATTAAAATATTTTATTTTTCTGCTCCGGAGGCCGCCCCCTGTCTTCTTTATTAGCTCTTTTACCAGGGGGGGCTTCTTCTTTGACGTCTTCGGGTGGGTGGGGGCCGCCGTCTGGTTCTCTTCCACCGCCGGGGGGGGTGGCTTTTAAAAAAGCCCCCACCCCCCCGGCGGGTTTCCTCCGGCGTCTTCGGCGGGGCTCTTCTTCTTCCGCTATCCCGACGGGTCTTCTCAACTCTCCGGGGTTCTCCTTCTGTCTTCGCCGCTCTCCGTTGTTGACTCGGCGCACCCCGGTTCTTCGTCTCGCTGTCCGGTGTCTTCTTCCGTGATGTACGTCTTCTCCTTCCGTGCTGTGATGAGTTCTTCTTCCGTGCTGTGACGTCATGTTCTTCACTTCTCTCCTTCTCCCGATGTTGCCACGCCGGTCCTCCTCGCTGAAATGACGGATGCGCGCCTTGCATCGGACCTATATAGGCCTCACAGTCCCATCATGCTCTGTACCTACCCATGTGATACCTACCACGTGGTAGGTATCACATGGGTAGGTACAGAGCATGATGGGATTGTGAGGCCTATATAGGTCCGATGCAAGGCGCGCATCCGTCATTTCAGCGAGGAGGACCGGCGAGTCAACATCGGGAGAAGAAGAGAAGTGAAGAACATGACGTCACAGCGCGGAAGAAGAACTCATCACAGCACGGAAGAAGACGTACAGCACGGAGAAGACACCGGACAGCGAGACGAAGAACCGGGGTGCGCCGAGTCAAGAGCGGAGAGCGGCGAAGACAGAAGGAGACCCCCGGAGAGTTGAGAAGACCCGTCGGGATAGCGGAAGAAGAAGAGCCCCGCCGAAGACGCCGGAGGAAACCCGCCGGGGGGGTGGGGGCTTTTTTAAAAGCCACCCCCCCCCGGCGGTGGAAGAGAACCAGACGGCGGCCCCCACCCACCCGAAGACGTCAAAGAAGAAGCCCCCCCTGGTAAAAGAGCTAATAAAGAAGACAGGGGGCGGCCTCCGGAGCAGACTAATAAAATATTTTAATACACTGTGTGGTTTATTTGTGTTTTTACCACTTTTCTTGCAGGTGAATGGGTAGGGGTACGATGTACCCCATACTCATTCACTTAGGGTGGGGGGCCGGTATCTGGGGGCCCCCTTATTAAAGGGGGCTCCCAGATTCCGATAAGCCTCCCGCCCGCATACCCCGACAACCAACGGCCAGGGTTGTCGGGAAGGGGCCCTGTCCTCATCAACATGGGGACAGGGTGCTCTGAGGTGGGGGGGGCCGCAGTGCGCCCCCCTGCCCCAGAGCACCCAACCCCCCCATGTTGAGGGCATGCAGCCTGGTACGGCTCAGGAGGGGGGGGGGCGCTCGCTCGTCCCCACTCCCTTCCTGGCTGGCCGGGTAGCGTGCTTTGGATACGGGTCTGGTATGGATTGTAGGGGGACCCCCTACGCCGTTTTTTTCGGCGTAGGGGGGCTCTCCTTACAACCCATAACAGACCTAAGGGCCCGGTATGCTCCTGAGGGGGGGACCCATGCCGGATTTTTATTTAAAATCCGGCGGGGACTTCCCCCTCAGGATTCATAACAAACGCTGCACACGTGTAGAATTGGCGGGAATCCAAGTCGGATCTCCCGTCTCTTCTATGACGCGCTTGCTGGGATGTGCTGTCACCATTCCAGTGAGTGTGAGATCTCGGCACCCTGTCGCCGAGTATCAGCGCGACGCTGTCGTGCTAAAAGCACAATATCACAAACACCTACTGTAGGGCCAGATTCACAGAAGAGATACGACGGCATTTCTCTGAAACGCCGTCGTATCTCTTAGAGTATCTATGCGACTGATTCATAGAATCAGTTACGCATAGATAGCCCTTAGATCCGACAGGTGTAATTGTCTTACACCGTCGGATCTTAGGATGCAGTACCTCGGCCGCCGCTGGGTGGAGTTCGTGTCGTTTTCCAGCGTCGGGTATGCAAATTAGCAGTTACGGCGATCCAGGACGGTTTTCGCGTTCGTTACAAGTCATAGTTTCCCGTCACAAAGTTAAGCAATCTTTTTCATTGCTTAACTTTACACCAGCCATGTTAAAGTATGGCCGTCGTTCCCGCGTCGATTTAGATTTTTTTTTCGGCGTAAGTACGTTACGCACGTCGCGATTCACAAACACGTTGCGCCGCCGTAATTTCGCGCAAAGCACGTCGGGGAAAATTGCGAACGGAGCATGCGCAGAATGTCCGGCGCGGGAGCGCGCCTAAGTTAAATGGTACACACCCCATTTGAATTGGGCGGGCTTGCGCCGGACGTGTTTACGATACACCGCCGCAAGTTTACAGGTAAGTGCTTTGTGGATCGGGCACTAACACTGAAAACTTGCGGCGGTGTAACGTAAACGGGTTACGTTGCGCCGCCGCAATTGTACCTGAATCTGGCCCATAGTGTATATTGGGGTGGTGAGATGAGCACCTTTTATGTGGCATTTAGCCTAGGTTCACATTGGTACGATTTGGCATGCAATTTGACATGTCAATTCGCAAGCCATGTTAGTGACTATTGCCTGCAATAGCGCCATCTGAATCGGTGTGACACCAACTTTGTACCCAAAGTCGCCAAAAAGTAGTGTAGGAACTACTTTTGGGCATCGGTGCAAAGCTGCAATTTCATTAGACATCTGTGCAGGAACTCACACAGATGTCTTTCAAATCGCCCCCAACGTTGATTTCTAACCCGCAGCAATGTGAACCTCGGCTTAAAGTAGATGTGAAGTTCTGCTGAGCAGTTTTTAACTAGCATGTACCCTGGCCTGTCTCGGTATATATCTAGAAATATGCTTCGTGTTACAAGATCCAAGCCAGTCTACTCTATTACCATTATATACCGTCTATCACTAGCGTGGGATGCTGTACAGAGAACAGAGCCTGCAGCATATTTTTAAAAAGATCATGTAATAATGTCTTGGTGGATTCGGTATGCTACGATGTAAGTTGTTAAAAAGAATTGTAACAAGGAAGAATATGAGCTACCATCACCTTCCTGACATTCTGACATTATCATGTCAGGAATGGGCATTTGTAGGGATCTGGATCTCCACTCTTAAAGGGGAGGTTCAGTCATTTGTTTATTAAAAGTCAGCAGGTACAAAAAGTGTAACTGCTTACTTTTAATAAACAACCAGTCACCTGTCCCACAAACCAGCGATGTAATCACCGCACCCGTGTCTTCCCTCGGCGGCGCCGGCATCGCTACTATGGGCACCCTGCTGTGACAGCTTGCGGCCTCACAGCCGAGTGACCACTGGGCATGCGCAAGCGACACTGCACTCTGTGACTGACCCAGAAGTCTTCTTGGGCCTGTCATGTGTCCCAGAAGACTTCGGGAAGGAGAACTTCTACTTCTACTGTATTCGTGAATCTTTTGTCCAGGGAGGTTGCTAAAATAGATTAGCAGGGAGCTGACCCTGTTACAAAACACCTCTGAGGCCCTGTACACACGATCAGTCAAAACTGATGAAAACGGACTGAAGTTCAGTTTCATCAGTCCAAACCTACCGTGTGTATGGCCCATCAGACTTTGACACAGGTCACAGGCCTTATGCTCGACCAACAGAAAGCCATGTGTGGCTTGAAATATTCATGCCTATCTTTGAGGAATACACCACAACATAAGGAGGTGCATACTTTCCAAAAAATGACCACTAGTCACTTTTTGCCCACATTGGAGATCAAAGGGCTCTGCCACAGCAATGTTTAGAAAAGCATGGCATCTTACTGAAATGGTGGACCCAAAAAGTTCTCTCAATCTGCTATCATGTGACTTCCTCTAAACCCATAATGGCCAGTGGCTACAGAAGGGCAACAGGGTTCTTATATAACTTGAGTGGTGGCAAGTATAATGTAGTGGGAGGAATGGTGGAGAACAATTCGATGAACCCCATAAGGGAGCACTGGCGAGCAGGGACGTCTTAATAGCATCATGGGCCCCTGGGAAAAGTGATGCTCTGGGGCCCCTACAATAATGACAGTGCAGGTAAACAGACATTAAGTAGGTAGGAGGCACACTGCCTCTTCTTTGCATCTATCACTCTCAGTGCCATCATGGGGCCCCCAATTTCAGGGCAGTGTGGGCTCAAGGACCAGCTGCTTTGGGGAAAGTGCAGGGGCCCCCATGCAGCTGGGGCCCCTGGGCAGTGCCCAGGTGTGCCCTCTCATTAAGACAGCCCTGCTGGCGAGGGTCCATGAGAGGTCAACTCTAGCTTCAGATTGTGTTTTTATACTTTTACATCGTAATCAACAGCACCCAAAATTCCTCTAGTGACCTTCCTGTAGTGGACCTGATTTCAAGTGGGTGGTTTTGAATTCTGGTATTTGCAGTTGTACACAGCTGACTTACCAGCCGTGCCATATAAACACAGGAAGCAGGTCAGTGTAAATATAACGGAGTAATCTGCAGTTTTACAATTCTGATTACGTGACTAGAGACCGCAAATACATATTCTGGAGGGAAAGCAGCAGATGAAATGCGTGGGACCTGGTAGCTGAGAAAAGACCTTTCATGAGCCT
This sequence comes from Rana temporaria, assembly GCF_905171775.1. Classification (NCBI taxonomy): domain Eukaryota; kingdom Metazoa; phylum Chordata; class Amphibia; order Anura; family Ranidae; genus Rana; species Rana temporaria. The sequence goes on from NC_053497.1 coordinate 115,326,901, forward strand.
GCATCTCTGCTCGCAGTTTTAGCCGCTCGCTGGAAATGGCGCCATGAAATATGTATGGTTATTTCTTCAATAGAATTTTTTTTTCCTGTTCCCTCTATCACTGTACGCTTTTATTTGCAGGTGGATTAACCGCAAACTCTTCACTGCACCTCTTAAGGGTACATGCTTAAATCAGAAACTCAGATGCTCTTAATAAAAGTACTTTATCAGTTACATGGGTACAGGATATACGCTGACACGTTTCGGCTAAGAAGCCTTTATCAAAGCATAAGGGTACTAGTGAAAATCTGATATGGGTAGCGAATTCTAGATGTAGAACATTGCAAAGCCAGGAGTGCTGCAGTACCATATGTATGCCTGTTGAAGCAGAACTTATAATGCCTTCCCCATGATCCCTGCGATCAGCCCCCTCATAATAACTTTATTAACTGTCCTTTTACAGAGTAGAAACGCATCAGCTTATTCAATATCTATTTGTAGCCAGTTTTATGAACGTCCACCAAAAGCTTTTTTCAGCAAGGTTTTCATTGAAAGTGGAACCCCAGAGCCTACTTTTTGATTTTTAATGGAGTGAGTAAAGATTAGAAGCTGTTGCAGGTTTTTATTGCGGCATCCCTGTTGGAAAGATCTCCCTTTTACTCAGTAGTGTATTTAGGTTTTGTGCTGCCCTAGGCCTGACTAAACTTGTGCACCCCCCAATTTAAATATGACCCACCCCTTCCTGTCAAATCCACACCCATTTCTGTTTACGACCTTCCCTGAAAATTTCAAGTGGGGACACTAGTTCTATGGGCCTGGGGGGAGGGGGGGCAATGAAGTCCCTTAATTTGCATAGATTTCGTCTCACTTCCTGTTTGGCTACAGGCAGGAAGTGAAATCTCTGCAATGGGACAGTGATGGTAAAAAATAAACTGACAGGGGCTACAACCCTCCCTTACTCTATCCAAAATGAAAAAAAAAAGTGTTGCCCATAGTTTTTACTTTAAGCATAAATTTCGGATAATTTTATGGAGAGGATTAAGAAGATATAACCATGCCAATGGTGCAGCAGAAAACATATAGCACAGTGAGGAAGGTTTGTGGTCCAGGATGATAGGACAGTCAAAATTAGAAGCAGCCCCCCCCCCCCCATTTGCGGAATGTCGGCTGCCCACATACCGGAAGCAGTGCGGTCGCTAGACTAATTTGCCTCTCAGCCCAGTATGACCCATAAGACTGGTGCTACACTAACAGTGTAGAGCAAGCGGGGACTCTTTCCGTGCTGCCCCCTGCAAAGTGCTGCCCTTGGCCAAGGCCAGGATACAGCATTGCCTAATACCCTTTCATGTCATCACAGCAGGAAGTGGGAGAAATCTCTCCAGTGGGGAAACAGGAATTAAAACCTAACGGGGGGTAATTAAAACCTGACAGGGGGTTCTTACTCTTCTCCACTCCATGGAAAGTAAAGTTAAAATCTGAATCTTGGTATCCTTTGTGCATTACTTCCAAATATGTGCAGTAGTTCAGTATTAAAAGGATTTTGCGTGCATGAGTTTCCTGTCATAAAGAATAGGCACTGCTACTCTCTCTTCGTGTGCAAAGGTGACTGGTTTTGTATCCCCCTGTGATTTTCTGCAGAAAGCCTATTCTAGGAGGACCTGCTGGATGCCACCCACAACCCCCAGTCTATATACAGCACAGTAATGATCTCATTGCTAGTTTTACAAAGCATTATCTTGGTTTGCAAAGGCATTTGGTGCACTCAAAGCTAATTTACATCTTTTGTGGCTATTGAAGAATATATATATAATGAAAGTTTTTTGTGTTCAAAGTTTAGATTTAAGAAATACACTATATTGTCAAAAGTATTGGGATGCTTGCCTTTACACGCATATGAACTTTAATAGTATCCCAGTCTTAGTCCGTAGGGTTCAATACAGCCTTCTGGGAAGGCTGTCCACAAGGTTTAGGAGTGTCTATGGGAGTGTTTAACCATTCTTCCAGAAGTGCATTTGTGAGGTCAGGCATTGATTTTGGCCGAAAATGCCTGGCTCTCAGTCTCCGCTCTAATTCATCCCAAAGGTGTTCTATCATGTTAAAGGGGTTGTAAAGGTAAAAAAAAATTTCCCTAAATAGCTTCCTTTACCTTAGTGCAGTCCTCCTTCACTTACCTCACCCTTCGATTTTACTTTTAAATGTCCTTATTTCTTCTGAGAAATCCTCACTTCCTGTTATTCGGTCTGTAACTACACACAGTAATGCAAGGCGTTCTCCCTGTGTGGAGTGTCGTGCTCGCCCCCTCCCTTGGACTGCAGGAGAGTCAGGACGCTCTCTACATTGCAGATAGATAAAGGAGCTGTGTGTTAGTGGGCGTCCTGACTCTCCTGTAGTCCAAGGGAGGGGGCGAGCACGACACTCTACACCAGGGAGAAAGCCTCGCATTACAGACAGACGGACAGGAAGTGAGGAATTCTCTGAAGAAATAAGGACATTTAAAATCAAAATGGAAGGATGAGGTAAGTGAAGAAGTACTGCACTATGGTAAAGGAAGCTATTTAGGGAAAAAAAATTGTACTGGAAATTGTATTAGACCTCTGTTTGTGCACTGGTCAAAATCATTTGATGGAGGGGGGATTATGGTGTGGGGTTGTTTTTCAGGGGTGGGGCTTGGCTTAGTTCTAGCGATGAGAAATCTTAAGGCATCAGCATACAAAGACATTTTGGACAATTTCATGCTCCCAACTTTGTGGGAACAGTTTGGGGATGGCCCCTTCCTGTTCCAACATGACTGCGCACCAGTGCACAAAGTAAGGTCCATAAAGACATGGGTGAGAGAGTTTGGGGTGGAAGAACTTGACTGGCCTGAACAAAGTCCTCTGACCTTAAACTGATAGAACACCTTTGGGACGAATTACAGCGGAGACTGGGAGCCAGGCCTTCTCATCCATCATCAGCGCCTGACCTCACAAATGCACCTCTGGAAGAATGGTTAAACACTCCCATAGACACACTCCTAAACCTTGTGGACAGCCTTCCCAAAAGAGTTGAAGCCGTTATAGCTGCAAAGGGTGGGCCAACTCAATATTGAACCCTACAGACTAATGCCGCGTACACACATCAGGCTTTTGCCCGGCCAAATCCCATCGGAATTTCTGACGGAATTCCATTGAAGTAAAATAGAACATGTTCTATATCTAAACTCTGACAGAATTCATCGGAATATTCGATGTAAAAACTCTGATGGGGCTACACGCGATCGAAATATCCGATGGAAAAAGTCCGCCTGACCTTTTTCGTTGGAAATTCCGATTGTGTGTACAAGGCATTAGAGACTGGGATGACATCAAAGTTCATGTACGTGTAAAGGCAGGCGTCCCAATACTTTTGGCAATATAGTGAAAGTTTTTTTTTGTCCAAAGTTTAGCTTTAAGAAATATGTTTGGGCTGGAGTTCCCTTTTTAATGTACAAAATTGTCTTGTGCGGCACATGCATAATGTGAGATAAAGACAAATTATTGCCCTCTAATGCAACTTGTGCATGTAGACGAGAAATAATTCTAATAACAGGCCTTGAAGGGATATTTTAAGGATATATGTGAGTGCAGTTGCAGCTTAGCATTTAGTGGGGTAATGCAGCCCTTTAATTAATGCCGCTGGTGGGATTTCTGGCAGCTGTGTATGTACGGAATACTGAATAGGGAAATTATAGCATTATTGAGATATAATGCAAAACAAGTAAAATTGATGAGTCCCATTCTCCCCTGCCCCGTTTGCCTATTTAGTCACTGCAAAGAATGGAACTGACAGCTGTATTAACATATCTTTTTATATGTTCCAAGCTCCTCTGTTAGTGTTATATGATGGTGTGTTTGCCACTTTATCACGCAAAGCACCCCATGCCAAGCCTACTGCCTTCCCAAAACTGAGGGACACCTTTCTTTCTAGTAGAAGAGGTTTTGGTGGGAGAAGAAAAAGCAAATCTGAATAAGTACAATTATTGCTAAGCAATTTAAGACAAGGCTTTTAGGGAATTGTCCTTTGCTTTGGGCCAAGAAGATATTTTTAGTTTGGCTTTCCTGGCGGCAGCGTTGGGTTATTTTTACCAACCTGAGGATTGGCATAATGATCTCAGGTCTTATGCCCCGTACACACCATCACTTTATGTGATAAAAAAAAACAAAGTTTTTAAAAACGTCACTTTAATTGACCGTGTGTGGGGGGAAACGTCGTTTTATGTCTTCTAAAAAACGACCAAAAAAAATTGAAGCATGCTTCAATTTTATGTGTCGTTTTTCAAAACGTCAACTTTTACTTCACAGAAATTGACTGTGTGTAGCAAAAAACGTCGTTTAAAACGACATTTTTTCATCCACGCATGCCCAGAAGCTACTTATGAAGCGAGCTTCAATGGAAAAAAGTGGTGAGAACGTAACCTCACTTTGCTAGAACATTGTGAGAAAAACGATGGTGTGTAGGCAACTTCGTCTTTGAAAATTGAAGTTTCAAAAACGTCATTTTTTACTTCGCAGAAAATGTCGTTTTTTTTCATCACATAAAGTGATGGTGTGTACGCGGCATTACAGAGGAGTGGCAGATTTAAAGAAGATTTAACATCAGATCAGATCAGATTTTTCTTGTTAAATGCATGCATGCTAAATAATGTGCAATTCTTACACTTCCAGGTATGTACTACCTCTCACTGTGATCACAGTACTCCCCCTGAAAATAATGTTAGCTGCCTTTCTGTCCAGTACCATCTTGGTTCAGGCATCATCCAGAGTCAACATCTACTTCCTAAATTGTGGGAAGCTTGTTTAGAAATCACGCATTGCAGTCCTGGTTCCTATGTGGTTTCTGAGCTTTGCTTACCTTCTTACATGTTGCCTCATATAGATAATTTCCCAATCAGTGTATGTTTCTTGCTACAAAGATAAAACAAAGGAAATGATTCCTCCAGCCTGTATCAGACTGATGTCGTTCTCCCCAAGTATCAAAAGCACTAGGTGGGGAAAAGTAAGTGGAGCTATGCAAAAAAGCAGGGTTGGGGAAAACCAAATGGGGTAAGAGCATGGTGAAAGAAGAGCTAGATGATGAAATAGATTGTTAGGAAAGAGCTAGGTGGAGTAGGTGGGGTAAGAGCTAGGTAGGGTAAATCTAGGTGGAGTAAGAGCTAGGTAGGACACACTCTATGTAAAAGAAACGATGGGTGGCAGAATGGCTAATTAGAGTTGGATTTGGGGAAGAGGTAGATACAGGCACTATCGAGGTAGAGGAAAGCTAATAGGGTGAAAAGTTAGGTTTGGGATAAGCAAGATGGCACAAGTAGTAGGTGTGGAAAGAGTTGGAGCAAGAACTAGGTGGGGAAAATCTGGATGGGAAAAGAGCTAGGTGGTGGGAGAGCTAAGTGGAGTGAAGAGCTTCTGGGGGTGGGTTAGGTGGGGCATGGTGGCTATCTGGAGAGTTAAGTGGCATAAGAGCTAGGTGGGGAAAACCTAGGTGGGGAAAAAATTAGGTGGGGGATAGTTAGGTGGTGAAAGTACTAGGCGTTGAGGAATAAGTGGGAGAAGGGATAGATACATTCTCAAACCAGATCGGTCCAGCTCCCAGGAGAAGAGCCAGGTGACAGAAGTGCTAAATGGGGTAAGATCTAAGTGGGATTAAATAAGCGAAGGGGAGGCCAGGTGGAGGAAGTGCTAGTAGGCTCAAGAAGTAAGGTTGAGTAAGAGCTACATTGAGAAATAACTAAGTTTGTGGGGAGCTAGTTGTGTGCTCTATTTGAATCTACAATCCCTTGGGCCTTTTCAGTACATTATGTGAGGTGGAATGGGGAGGGGGACAATTTTTATTTTTTTGCTAAAAAGCTGTTCACGCAATCCAATGCAATTAAAATCCCAAACATATAATTTCTTAATGATTAAATATTTATTTTACAATATGCACATAATCAATTGGTGATAAACAGAGTGGCAGTTTCAGTTGTTTCTATTGCCCAAATAGAGACTTTACTGAAAGAAACTTTAGACTGTGAGGCCCAGATTCTGAAAGGGCTTACGACGGCGCAACGCCATGTGCGCCGTCGTAAGTCCTAATCTGGGCCGTCGTATCTATGCGACTGATTCTTAGAATCAGTTACGCATAGATAACCATTAGATCCAACAGGCGTAAGGCTCTTACGCTGTCGGATCTTAAATGCAATTTTTTTTTTTTCGCCGCTAGGTGTCGCCTCTGTCGTTTCCCCGATCGTATGCGCGGTCGACGCAGTGAAGATACAACGTTTACGTTAGATTTGCAACGCGTAAAGTTGCCCCTGCTATATGAGGGGCAACCAATGTTAAGTATGGCCGTCGTTCCCGCGTGGAAATGTAAACATTTACGTCGTTTGAGTAAGTCGTCCGTGAATGGCGCTGGACGCCATTTAGGTTAACGTCGAAACCAATGACGTCCTTGCGACGTCATTTAGCGCAATGCACGTCGGGAAATTTTAGGGACAGCGCATGCGCAGTACGATCGGCGCGGGAACGCGCCTAATTTAAATGATCCACACCCCCTACCCGGATCATTTGAATTAGGGGGGCTTGCGCCAGAGGATTTACGCTACGCCGCTGCAACTTTACAGGCAAGGTCTTTGTGAATAAAGCACTTGCCCGTAAAACTTGTGGCTGCGTAACGTAAACGAGATACGTTACGCCTGCAGAGATTTACGAGAATCTGGGCCTAAATGTCTAGCTACCTGCCTGTTATGCACGTCCTCTGACATCAGTAATTTCTGAGTCACTGACCTAGGACAAGTATGCATATCACGACATCGGGAAAATCAAAAGTCCCCATCTGCATGCTTGGTCTGGGTTGGTGATTGGAAGCATGAAAGCCAGGTGATGAGCATAACAGGCAGATAATTAGCATATGCAGAATGAGTAAGTACCAATGTCAATCTCCCTTTTTTATTCAGAAAATGTCCTTTATTAAGTTCAGTTAGTTCATTGTTACACTCAGGCATACGTCTTCTTCTACTTTAGTAGCGCCTACAGGAAAAGTTTGCTTTGGCTGAAAGTCTCTCTTCTGGTGGTGTCCCTCATGTGAGTAGCTGGCAGTATGGATGGGGCTAGTATGTTGAATCCCACAAGTGGGTCACTGCAATAGCTCTAGGACAGGAATAAGAGTTGGGGCTTTAATAGGCGAGGCTTGGAGGGTCTGACATATTCCACTACTCATGAAGCAGACCCCAATCAGATCACAGATTGGGGCTTATGATATAAACTGGCCAGGGCCTCTCTATTTGTCAAACTGTTTGGTCGTTGCCTTACCCCACCCACATTCCCATTTTTAGTCAATCCCGAAGAGCCAGCCCATTATTGGCATTTGGGTTGCTCATAAGGGCAAGGTTACAGAGCTTGAACATGAAATTTAGAATTTACTTCCCAACATTCTGACACCCTGCAAAGAAAGTCGCCTTTCAATGCACAATATTTAGACAAGGGGTGAGACCTTGCCATTCTCACAATGGACACCATTTAATCATCCGATTGTTACACTAGATTACTATCACCAGTTTCTATGCATGTAGTCAAGTTGTATTTCACTGCAATTTTTATTGTGTATTTTATTACATAGTTTATTCATTATCTAGCGCCCCTTACCCACAACCACATGCTTAGAAACCCGCACATGCTCAGAAGGGTGGCACCAGTGGAATCAAACTTCCCCTTTATAGTGCTGTCGTACGTGTTATACGTCACCGCGTTTGAGAACGACGAGATTTTGTCTTGACAGTGTGTACGCAAAGAAAGCTTGTCAAGATTCTCGACAAGCCTAACAAGGAACTCGTCAAGGAAAACGATGTTTCATTTACAACGAGTTCCTCTGTCGTGTGTACGAGGCCTCAGAGTCACTCTTCTGTTTATTACTGATAGGAGTCGGACGAATGGGATTATGGAAATGGCAAAAAACAAGGCACTGATGATGCGCATGGTGCAGTAGGCTTTATCACTAAAAGGTGAATGCAGACGTGTTGCTAAAGGGGAGATTTACTAAAGCTGGAGCATGCAAAATCTGGTGCAGCTCTGCATTGAATCCAATCAGCTTCCAGATTAAAGATATTGGAACAAGCTGAAGTTAGACGCTGATTGGCTGTTATGCACAGCTACACTAGATTCTGAGTACTCCAGTTTTAGTAAATCACCCCCTATGGGTTACTGTATTGCACTGTTACTGAGCAAAGAAACGCAAGAAAGTATTTGCAATCAGCCATTACATTTTATTGGCTAACAGCAGACATAGCAATGACCATTCTGGTTGCCGTGAGTTACTGTATGTTGCTTTCTGTAAAATTCTTCCGTATGACGCTGTGTGACAGGTCTCTAAATATTTCCTATAGTCCTGTAATTACGTCTCTCACACAGAAGAATCTGGTTGTCTCTAGCAGAGCAGATGGCTGAGTTGGGTGGAATCCTGTTGCGTTGCCATTCGTCTTTGGCCATGCTCTGATTGCAAACAGCGAGATGACCTGTTCACCTTGATTAGCTGCAGGCAGCCATGATGCTTGTCAGTGAGCGTTTAGGAGTTCTAAGCCACTCTATGCACAGGCCTATAGCCAACAGGTGGCAGATCACAGCACCCATCCATCTGATTTGATATGACAGCCAAATCCCTGGCTTTGATTGCCCAGGAGTGAGATTTCATGATGCACCCAGCAAAAAGCACAGCAAACCTCCTCGATTTTACTGCAATGTGTATTGGTATTTATTCGTGGCTGCCCATGTCCTTTGTGAAAGGTTGTGCAGTATAGTGTTATAAAACACAGACTTTCTCTGTAGGGCAGCTTACATTGTGTGGAACGCATCGATCGGGGTACTTAAAAAGAAACCAAAAAATGATATTCAAATATATATTTTATGATCAAATAAGTACATTATGTTGTTCTCAACCTCCTCCAAATTCCCTTCTTTTTTTTTTTTTTTTGCTGTTGTGATCCCACTTCCTGTTATGGCTACATTAATTTTCCATGGTCCCCTATGTGGGAAGATAGCCATCCTCTTTTGCTTTGAACTATGGGGTATGGCCTTCTTAATGCATGGGCACCCCTGGCACTGCCCAGGGGCCCCTGGTGCCCCATGATAATCTTTCATACATTGTACTTGGCAATTATCCCAGGTTTCCTGGGACAGTCACAATTTTTACTAAGCTGCCCTGGCAGCATCCTGGAACTTGTATTGTGCCCTCCTGATCCCAGTATTGTGCCCTCCTGAGTCCTGACCTCCCCTTTCCCTGTACTGTGCCCTCCTGATCCCAGTATTGTGCCCTCCTGACCTCCCCTTTCCCCTGTACTGTGCCCTCATGATCCCAGTAATGTGCCCTCATGACCCCCCCCCTTTTGACTGGGGAGCTCCCTCAAAGGCCCTGACAGCCTAGTACTCCATCCTCAGTTCTTCCACCCGACAATTCCTCCCCAGCTGGGCTGACTCTAGGTACAATAATACCTCGGATTGCGAGTAACGCATGATTCAAGCCTCTGCGGTACTGCATTTGGAGCCCCTTGGATGCACTCTGAGCCACTCAAACACTCGGAAACACTCCGTTCCTGAGTGTTTCCAAGCCTCTTTGAATTTCTGAGTGCATCTGAGAATCTCCGAGCGGTTTACGGTGCTCCCCCCACCTCTGGCCACATGCAGTACTGCATACAATAGAAGTCACTGTGGAGCAAATTATCTGAGTTTACATTGACTTCTATGGGGAAACGTGCTTTGATATACAAGTGCTTTGGATTACAAGCATTCTCCTGGAACGCATTATGCTAGTAATCCAGGGTACCACTGTATTTCAAGAAGGACTGCCCCCTGCCAATCCTAGTTGTGGATTGGTCAGGGCTCCCCGAGACACCCCAGACTGCTCCTCCCTACTTTCCCTTCTCCTCTTCTACAATCCTATAGAAGCAAGAAGAAGGTGACAGTGGAGTGATGCTGTCTGTGAGTCATCAGCTGTTGCTCTAAGCCACTCCCAGTCCACACAGCTCAAAACAAACAGGCCTGCCTAAATTTACCTGCATTCACTAAAAATCCTACCTCTAGCACCTACCTAAGTAGAAGTTGCTACATTATTAAATGTAGTTGAAACACTGCTAGTATAACTACTGGTAATGGTTCAGAATAGGGGCTCATACACTTGGAACAGAACCTTGACAGGTCAATTGCACAAGGTTTCCATCCAAACATGATTCAGATACTTAAAAAATGGTGAAACTTGTGTTTAGGCAGGAAGGGGGAAGAATGAACAGCACTCTAACCATGTAATGATTTCACAAAAAGTCCAATCACTAGGCTGCTTGCAACAAGCTGGCGCAGAAAGTTGCAGCGCTGTAGGCTCTAAATAGTGGTGTCACATTACGCATGTCCGGAGTGCATAAGTCACATGTGTAGGTAAACAGAATTACTAAGAATATGGCGCACATTGAATATGTACAGCTGGGGTTCCACTTTACCATCTCATTGTGCATGGTCTTCTGCCTTTGTCTGGCTACCTAATGCTTGATGTTTCCGCCGTGTAATAATAAGCTGTCAAATGATTTTTGATTTGTGACTCCCAAAGACATATCTCCAGACAGACATAAATCAAGCAGCAGACATCGCTCTATACCGTTACGTGACCTACTAAAACACAGCTTCGCTCTCTACCATAAATCCAAAATAGACTTTAATGCACCGCATCATCACTAAGAAGAAAAGGAAAAAAGTCATGATAAAAATATGGGGCAGGGCAGATCCCCTGGGATGTTACTAACTTTCAGATCTTTCTGCGTTATTCACGCATCCTAAGACTCCGCCATCTATGATCACAAATTTAATCCCTGTGTCATATCTAATGGCGCCTGACCAAATATATAACCTTAAGAGGTGTCCCATAAATAAATAAAAATAAATACAAAATTTATATAAAAAATAAATGAATATTGCGCTTGTCTAAACAAAACAAAGAACAAGCTGCTACACAACAGTGTGACAAAATTGAACAAGTGATAAATATATAAATGTAGCGCTAGTGATAATGAAGGCACTCAGTATCACACTGAGTCGCAGGGATGAATGTGACAAAGTCCACGAAAAGTGAATGAGTGATAAATGAATAAACAAATCAATGTCCATCAATAAATAATGTGAATAAACGCTGAAAACCTATATATCCACGTAGATCATCATTGGAAAAACATTCCTTCCAACTATATAGAATAGATGGAATACACTTACCAGATCCTGTGGATTTACCTGTCAGCGGCAGCAGATCGTAAAGTCATAGAGAATCCCAAGGCGGATCAATTTAACTGGTCTGACGGCTATGCGTGGTTGGAACCACAAACTGGACCTTGTTGGGACCCGACAGTCCTCGACTGGAAACTCCGGATAGATGAACAGCAATCTGGATCGATGGAATAGACCCAATCCGGGAAAACAGCCGCCCCGCCTACAGCAGGTATTGAAAGGTAGAAGTAAACCCCCAAAGGGATTAACAAAACACGATGGAACTCCGAAAACTTTATCCAACAGGTCATGCAGGAAAAAAGAAAAAGGTGCTCTTTATGTTCCCAGGATGCTCAGTCTCACACTAGTTCAGTCGGCGACAAGTTTTTCAGGCGGTTTAGCTCTAAAAATAGCGCCTAAATACTACCTGAAAAACTCCTGCCCTGCAGTCTCAGTGTGAAAGCCCGAGTGCTTTCACACTGAGGCGATGCGCTGGCGGGACCGCTCCAAAAGCCCTGCCAGCAGCATCTTTGGAGCGGTGAGAGGAGCGGTGTGTTTACCACTCCTCCACCGCTCCTTCACATTGAAAACAATGGGACACCGCGGTAATACCACCCACAATGCGCCTTCAACGGTATAGCGCAGCTAAAAATAGTGGCGCTATACCGCCACTGCACCTCCCGCCGCGGTGTGAAAGGGGCCTAATGCTGGAAGGCAGATACAAGACCAGTCCTCCTGCACGAGGAGAAAAGCAGCAGTGACTGGTCTTTTTTTACAGGAAGTGCCTGCACAATGTTAATGTTTATTCATTTTAGCAAACATAGAATCTTTGTAGGGTTGGCAGAAGCAAGAGAACAGAATCGGGCACTACAACATTTTAGCATGTGTCCTTTAATAAATGCAATATAATGCAATACTGTTATTGAGCGTCGGATAGAAATGCCTTTTTAAGATGTAAAGAAAATAGTCATGTCCCAGTTGTAAAGTTGTTTAGAAGTAAAACCCACACATCCAAACTTCCATCTGCTTAGCGTCTCAGGTTTGGGCATGGAAAGCTTTCCACTTTGCGTGGAGCGGAGATGAGGATGCTCTCAGACAAAACAGACATTGTTTAGTGGTGTAACACCTGGAAAATATTATCACTCCTTATGTGAAGTGACAAAATTTACCAACAACAAATACAAATGATGTCACGTGAGGAGCTGACGTGCTAAAATGTTTGCTTGCTCTGATAGATCAGGCTTGGTGCTCTGTTGATGGTGTCTGTATGGTGAGTGTAGGGACATAGAGAACCCAAAACCAGTCTGTGTATCATTGTTCTGGGACCTCCAAGTGTCATTGTATACCTGTATTGTGACCTCCAAGTGTCAGTGTGTGATTTGTTCGGGGACCTCCAAGTGGCAGTGTGTCATTTTTCTTGTACCCCCAGTTGTCAGAAAAAAATGCGCCTCTAGGTGCAGAAGTAAAACGTTATATTTCCCAAAAAGGTTAAAAACACTTACAAAAGGGTGGTTGGGTAGAAGCATATCATATTCGTAATATGGCAGGTGTTCTGTCGTTTTGGTAGTCCCCAAGGAGTGTCTGTGACATCCGCAGGTGTAATTCTATAGCAGCATATTCTGAAGTAGCCGACAGATGGAAGCCACAACTCTCCTGGATACTGGGAAGACAGCTAGGCTGTCTGAGACTGCATGGGAGCCGAATCCAGGAAGTGACGTCAGCAGGAAGGGACCAGCAAACCGGAAGTGATGTCATCAACATGCAACGCACTGGTTCCTTTTTTCAAGCAATGACTGAGTCTCTGACATGTAATCTCTGACATGTCTGCCTAATGGGAGATCTGGATTAGATGTCTTCATACTTAAGGAAATGTCTGTAGCAGTGATGGCGAACCTTGGCACCACAGATGTTTTGGAACTACATTTCCCATGATGCTCATGCACTCTGCAGTATAGTTGAGCATCATGGCAAATGTAGTTCCAAAACATCTGGGGTGCCAAGGTTCGCCATCACTGGTCTATAGGCTCTTTTATGGAATTCTCATTTAGTTTTGCCTACATAAAAGCATACACCTTAGGATGTCAAAAGATGTACCACTCCGGCTGTCTTACAATTGGCATAATGAGAACATTTTATAACCTTGACCTATTACAAGTATGTAGATCAGAACTTCTGATTTTCCAATATCCAAGCTTGGTTCAGGTTGGTGACCTAAAAACATTGACACCTGGAGTCCCAAGGCACAGACTTGTAATCCAAGAACATTGTGTCATCGCTCTAGGACTCTCAGCTTGAAACAGTGAACTTAAGGGTCACCCAACACGTTACAATCTGAGCATACAATCTACACACATTCAACTTTGTAATATGAGGACCTACCTAATCTATCTAATCAGCAGGCCCTTGTACTACCTAGTTGTTGGAGCTAAAGGAGTTGTACAATCAGATTGAAATGTGTGGTGAGCTTACATCACAGCTGACCTGAAAACCTGGGCCCTCATTACCAGGTTCTAAAATATGGTTGTTTTTCTTTGTGTCTGTTTTATGGAGTCCTCCCGGACACACTGTACAATCTCTTTGAAATGTTCTGCAGAAAGTCCATTAGATCAGCCAAGATAATTTATGGTACATTAGACTAGATGCCAGAACAAGTCTCTTAATAATTTCTGCGCTGATTTAAAAGTTGGTATCATAATAAGCCACAGCTCAAGAGCCCTCTGCAAGGCGCTGCAAAATCCTGAAGAGACGGACACAATATACCAATAGTTCTTTCCTGCTTTGTTGACCCAGAACTGATTAACTATTTTATCGCATTGCCAAAGGAGACTTTGAGTTGTAAATAGAATAGTGAAATAATAGACTAAAGCAGTATTAAAGGCGGGTTGGCCCTTCCAAACTTCCTGGCCTACTACTGGGCGGCGGTCCTGGTGACGGTCCGGTGGTGGTTTTCCCAGCCACGACAGAACCCGGCGGTCAATCTAGAGGCGGCGGTACTAGGGTCCTACGCGGCCCTTTCCAACCTTGTGTTCCAAGGGCGCAGGGCCCATCCCTCCGTCACGGAGCCCATGGCGACGGTGATAAGGGTATGGACGTCGTCTAGAGCTCGAATGCTTAAACCACGGACCGTATCCCCGCACACCCCGTTGTGGGGTAACCCGCATCTTCCCCATCTGAACACGGTCCCTGACCCGGTAGTCTGGGCTCGGCGGGGCGTCCTCACCCTCCGGCATGTGATGCCGGATGGTGTGGTGATGTCCTTTCAGGAGCTATGCCAGACCTATAAAGTCCCGTCCTCCTTTAGTTTTAGATATGCACAATTGAGACATGCCTTGGCGGCTCAGTTCCCGGAGCCGGTGGTGCTCGAGTCGGACTCGGTCGAGCGCCTCCTGGTTTCGGGTATTATGGGGAAACCCCTCTCATCCCTCTACTTAAGGTTCACGTTGGCATACGACACGGACATGACGCGCACCCTGGCCAAGTGGAATGCCGACATACCGGATCTGGACGAGGAGATTTGGGAGGAGTGTGTTTCTTCTTATCTTCCGTCCATGATTGCATCCAGAGACAGGTTCATCCAACTAAAACTTCTACACAGGGCCTACTACACCCCTCAAAAACTTGCTAAAATCTACCCCGCTAGGAGCCCGGCCTGTACAAGATGTCTGGGGGACGAAGGCACATTTATCCACATGGTCTGGTCCTGCCCCAAACTAGATGAGTACTGGAGGAAGGTGGCGGAGGTCCTCTCGGACCGCTGTGGGGTGGTGCTTGTGAAGGATCCCAAAATTTTCCTACTGAGTTACCTGGGTGAGATAGAGGGAGATAGATATACTAAATTATCCATCACTTTCGCACTATTCTATGCCAGAAGGGAGATCCTACTCCGATGGCGGGGCTCCGAGCTCCCCACTGTGTCCTCCTGGCTGGCCACAATCAGCAAAGTCCTCCCCCTCTACCGGTTGACATACGAAAGCAGAAACTGCCCAGCGAAATTCGAACGCATTTGGTCGAAATGGATTGATTCGGTTGGAGACCCCTGATCGCATCCTCTATCATATCTCTGCCCCCGGGGGCCGGGAGGTGGGTGAGACCCCCCCTCCCCCCCCCCCCGGCCGTGCCCGTCCCCTCCTCTGCCCCCTCGCTTCCCTCCTGAGGGGGGGGGGGTGACGGGGTGGGATTGGCGGACGGGTGGCGCCACATGGTGCCGTCCTTCATCGGTTTCAGCTCCCTCTCTGCAGTTTATCCTGCCCTAGACGTGGCGGGTATGCCCTCCCGCCAGGAGTATGCCATGTATGTGCTGTACGTGTATGATTATCTCCAATTGCACTGTGACTTTGCACTCTCTGTACTGTCGTGTTTATGTGTGTGTTGTTGTTTGTCTTTTGAAAACAATAAAAAACTTATACTGTAAAAAAAAAAGCAGTATTAAAACAAAAATCCATTATAATGCAAATGACAATCCTTAGATTTGGTGGCTGCAGGTCAAGCTGTCCAGCAAAAGTGGCAGTTAAGAAGTTGAGACTAATTGGTTAAAATTGAACTAAAGTTTAAAAATATAAAAAAAAGTGCGGGTTTTTTATTGCAGAGGAAACATGCAATGTCTCTTTTGCAAAAAAACACGCTTGACTTGCTTGTTCACAATCCCCTGTAGAATGTACACTGAGCTATGCATGCGTAGCTCAGTTTACATTCCAGGCACATTGCCTGTGTGCCAGGATGACTGCACTTCTGCTCATACATGGGAGTCATGTAATTTAGCATCGGCCATTTAAGACAATTGAAGACCAGCACCCAGAAGAAGCCATGGAGAAGGTGGTGCCACTGGCAAGACTTTGCGGACGTCAGAAAGTATTTTTACCTGCTTTAATACTGACAGGGGTGCTTACAATGTCAACTTTTATTCTTGAACGTAAAATCTTTATTCCAAAAATAAATACATAAAACTGTTGCTGTAGCTGCCTAATTTGTGCTAGCTGGAGTTCAGCTTTAATTTGGCCAGCTTCTGTTGGAAAACCAGCATCCAACTGGCTCCCCATCAGCGCTCCCAGCCAATGGCTGAGAGCACTGGCCGAAGTGCTCTAAGATTTGTTAAGCTGCAATATACAGTATTACATTTTTCTTTTGGGTTTAAAGGAAAGAAGTAAACCCTCTTCTTTTTTTTTTTTTTTTAAAACACCCTGCAAGGCAAAGGCATAATGAGCTAGTATGCATAGCATACTAGCTCATTATGAAGTACTTACCTACGATCGAAGCCCCCGCAGCGCTGCTCGATCACCTCCTCCGTCTGCGCCATCTCTCCACGAGTCACTTCCGCATATCGGGGCTCCGGCGCTGTGACTGGCCAGGAGCCGGCACTGGAATCGCGCTGGTGTGAACCGGCCCTAAGTGGTTGTAAACCTCTAAAATTAATAATGAACAAAGCTTATCCTTGTACAGCGTGTACTTGCCTCTATCCAAATCACCAAGTGTTGTTTCTGTCTGCTCTCTCATTCCTTTGCTATCTGACAGTTTATGCCAACACTAGGACAATCCCAGATGGCCCTGCCCCCCCCTACACCTGCACACAGCAGGTGATTGACAGCCTCAGTTGTGCCATGTTTCCCTATGACACTGTGTAGAAGGAGGTGTGTATTCCCTCTACTCAGGTCTCAGATTACACTCAGTTTTCCTCTCTGAGCTGTTCAGAATGTGACATTAGATTCCCACTCCCTGCCTTCTGGAGCCCAGAAATGCTGTGTAAACTGTGGCCCAGATTCTCAAAAGGCTTACGACGGCGCAACGCCATGTACGCCGTCGTAAGTCCTAATCTGGGCCGTCGTATCTATGCGACTGATTCTTAGAATCAGTTACGCATAGATATCCATTAGATCAGACAGACGTAAGGCTTTTACGCCGTCGGATCTTAAATGAAATTTTTTTTGTCCGCTAGGTGTCGCCTTCGTCGTTTTCCCCGTCGAGTATGCAAATTAGCTAGATACGCGAATTCCCGATTGTACGCGCGGCCGAAGCAGTAAAGTTACGACGTTTACGTTAGGCTTGTCCCGGCGTAAAGTTGCCCCTGGGTATATTAGGCGCAATCAATGTTAAGTATGGCCGTCGTTCCCGCGTCGAAATTTATAAATTTACGTTGTTTGCGTAAGTCGCCCGTGAATGGGGCTGGACGCCATTTACGTTCACGTCGAAACCAATGACTTCCTTGCGACATCATTTGGAGCAATGCACCCTGGGATATTTTACGGACGGCGCATGCGCAGTACGTTCGGCGCGGGAACGCGCTTAATTTAAATGCTACATGCCCCCTACCCGCCTAATTTGAATTAGGCGGGCTTGCGCCGGGTGATTTACGCTACGCCGCCGCAACTCTACACGCAAGTGCTTTGTGAATAAAGCACTTGCATGAAAAACTTGCGGCGGCGTAACGTAAATGAGATACGTTACGCCCGCCCAGTTTTACGCAATTCTACGAGAATCTGGGCCTGTGTGTTTTAGGAGTCTGTAAAGGAAAAAGGGCTACAGATACACAGAGATTAAACAAATCCTCCACAAGTTGTACCAGTTTATCACCTGAGGCCAGTCACATCACTGGGTATATGTAAGGGTTTAAAACCACTTTATATTTACTGTAAAAATGCATTTAAGAAAACCATGGAAAGATCTAATAAAAAGAATATTAAGGATTGAATACAGAGAAGAAAAGTTTTTCTAGTGTAAGTTTTTACACTAAATTTTAGGTATATTTATTCCTATAGATATCAGGATCGTATGAATATTTACTTGATAATCACAAGCGATGCTTGCCTCTCTTTCACATTGTGCAGTAAAATATCTATTGGTGTGTGCATAAGCCTGGCTTGAAAACATAGAGATGAAGTGCCGTCAGTCAGCACTGAACTGACGGATGAGGAGAGTCAGCCATGGCTGCCCTATGGCTGCGGTCGGATTGGCAGTACAGCGTTACCCAGTCACATATAATAGGGTTTTGCGTTTACCTCTCTTGACTCCAGTATGTGCGGCAGCCTGTTGCCGGGGGCCCTGGTAGAAGGTAATTCTCTGTGGCAGAACAGTGTGCTTCTTTCAAGACTCGACTTGGGACTCCAGAAGATTAGGGCATAATAGGCCGGTTATGAGACACATTTTCCCTAGATAGGGAACCCGGGAACCCTCTTTGCGTCTGTCCCTTCCCATAACAGTCAGGCTCAGCTCTGCCTGATTAGAACTAGTGGGTTGAGGAATGTACTCATTTCCGTAGCATATTACCGCTGGAGCCTGTGCCCGTTCAGCTGAATTGCCACCAAGAAATTCTGTAATGAGAATAAAGATATCAATGTTTAATATACTGTGTGTATGTGTGTGTGTGTCTGTGTCTGTGTGTGTGTGTGTGTGTGTGTGTGTGTGTGTGTATATATATATATATATATATATATATATACACACACACACACACACACACACACACACACACACACACACACACACAGTGCCTTGAAAAAGTATTGATACCCCTTGAAATTTTCCACATTTTGTTACAACCAAAAATGTAAATGTATTTTATTGGGATTTTATGTGATAGACCAACACAAAGTGGCACATAATTGTGAAGTGAAAGAAAAATGATAAATGGTTTGAAAAGTGTGGCGTGTGTTTGTATTCATCCCCCCAGAGTCAATACTTTGTAGAACCACCTTTCTCTGCGATTACAGCTGCAAGTCTATTTGGGGATGTCTCTACCATCTTGTCACATCTACAGAGTGACATTTTTGCCCATTTTGCAAAATGGCTCAGGCTCTGTCAGTTTGAAGGAGAGCGTCTGTGAACAGCAATTTTCAAGTCTTGCCACAGATTATTAATTGGATTTAGGTCTGGACTTTGACTGGGCCGTTTTAACACATTAATCTGCTTTGATCTAAAACATTCCATTGTAGCTCTGGCTGTATGTTTGGGATCGTTTTGTGAACCTCCGCTCAAGTCCTTGGCAGACTCTTAATTAATAGGTTTTCTTCTAAGATTGCCCTGTATTTGGCTCCATCCATCTTCCCATCAACTCTGACCAGCTTCCCTGTCCCTGTTGAAGAAAAGCATCACCACAACATGATGTTGCCAGCCACCACCATGTTTCACGGTGCGGATGGTGTGTTCAAGGTGTTTCTTTTCTGGGACACATAGGGGTGGATTTACTAAAACTGGAGAGTGCAAAATCTGGTGCAGCTCTGCATAGAAACCAATTAGCTTCCATTTTTTTTTGGCAAAGCCTAATTGAACAAGCTGAAGTTAGAAGCTGATTGGCTCCCATGCACAGCTGCACCAGATTTTGCCCTCTCCAGTTTTAGTAAATCTACCCCATAGTGTTTTGCTTTTGGGCCAAAACTTTATATTCTGGTCTCATCTGACCAGAGCACCTTCTTCCACATGTTTGCTGTGTCCCCCACATGGCTTCTCACAAACTGCAAATGGGACTTCTTTCAACAATGGCTTTCTTCTTGCCACTCTTCCATTATTGCCTGATTTGTGGAGAGCATGACTAGTAGTTGTCCTGTGGACAGATTCTCCCACCTGAGCTGTGGATCTCTATAGCTACTCCAAAGTTACCATGGGCCTCTTGGCTGCTTCTCTGATTAATGCTCTCCTTGCCTGGCCTGTCAGTTTAGGTGGACGGCCATGTCTTGGTAGGTTTGCAGTTGTGCCATACTCTTTCCATTTTTAGACGATGGATTGAACATGAGAAGTTCAAAGCTTTGGATATTTTTTTATAACCTAACCCTGCTTTAAACTTATCCACAACTTTATCCCTGACCTGTCTGGTGTGTTCCTTGGCCTTCATGATGGTGTTTGTTCATTAAGGTTCTCTAGCAAACCTCTGAACAACTATATTTATACTATAAGTATATTACACACACACACAGGTGGACTCTGTTTAATAATAAGGTGACTTCTGAAGGCAGTTGGTTCCACTAGATTTTAGTTGGGGGTATCAGAGTAAATGGGGGCTGAATACAAACGCACTTCACACATATTTGTAAAAAAAAATGAAAATCATTTATCATTTCCCTTCCACTTCACAATTATGTGCCACTTTGTGTTGGTCTATCACATGAAATATATTTAGGTTTTTGGTTGTAACATGATAAAATGTAAAAAAATTTCAAGGGGTATGAATACTTTTCAAGGCACTGTGTGTGTGTGTGTATGTATATGTATATATGTATATGTGTATATATATATATATATATATATATATATATATATATATTGTAACCTGGGGGATAGGTAGCAGGTACAAAAGCTCCCTGGCATGAGCAGGCACAGATACCAAGTCCATGGGATAAGTGAAAACAGTGAAGTGTTTATTGGTGCTATATACAAAGTCTATTTACAGGTGCTGTACAGTGTGCAGAAAAACAAACAGAACAAAAATAGTTAAACAAAAACTTAGCCGTGTCTATTTACAGGCCCTCACTACCAGGCTGAACAAGCCTACAGCTTGTCAGCTTCCACATAAACTGCTGAACAGTTTTACCAACCTTCTTGCTTTCACAGACCAACACTATCTGTGCTTCCCAGGCAGAGCAAAGACTGTCTGCTCAGGTGAGCTTAAATTGGCCTGGGGAAGAGGGCCAACACCTGAACTGGATCAGAGATCCCTGAACGTGTAAGGGCCCTTTCACGCGGGGCGGATCAGTAATGATCCGCCTCCGTGTGTCTGTAAAGCTCAGCGGGGATCCTCGTAAAATCCCTGTTGAGCTGTCGGCTGACAGGGCGGTGCCCGCACACTGTGCAGGGACTGCCCTGTCTTTCCTCCGCTCTCCCCTATGGGGGGGATCGGATGAACACGGACCGTATGTCCGTGTTCACCCGATCCGATCTGCCAGACGAAAAAAAAATAGGATTTTCTTCCGTCCAAAAAAATCGGAGCTTTGCGGAGGCGGGTGATTACGGGTGTCAGCGGATGGTCATCCGCTGACACCCGCAATCACATAGGAACCAATGTATGTCCCGTTTTCATCCACAACGGATGGATGAAAATGCGGACATACGGTCCGCACATGTGAAAGGGGCCTAAGAGAGGAGCCTGGGAGAGGTGAGGTATAAACTCCAAACAGGACTTCTTTCCCAGGCTCTCTCTGGGATGCTCTGCTACTAATATATATATATATATATATATAGTGTTATTTGAGATTCCTCTACTTATAATATTATATGTACTATCTTGTCTGTTCCTATAGTTAGCTAGTCTATCAAAGCTCTGATAATATTAATGGTAATCATATAACAAGAATTTTAGCTATAAAAAACACAATGCTCAAAGAAGCGAAGGTCTTATTTATTTACAAAGAATTAATAGAACTAATAGAATAATACAGAACATATAAAACAAAACCGCATAGATATTGCATTAGGTAAGTCCGTCTTTAGTGTTGTGCATCTTAGTTGGTGCTCAGGGCGAAAGTGAGACCATTCATCAATGGCCTTTGCATTTTTAAAGCACACTCAGACAAAACCCACACAAACACCCTCTGCCTGCCCAGTGTAGTTCTCTGTCCAATGAGCTACAGTCCATGAGCTATATAAGGGGCTGGCCTTCCTAATTACCAGGAATAATGTTATTTCCTTGAACATCCTCCAGGAAGTATGTTGCTGTCTTCCACTAGGGGGCAGTGGCACCCTGCGATCAAAATGCCCTGACCCAGGGCAACATTTCAGTCTACATCTGGTTACTTTGATCCTATTGCAGGCCAGTAAATCTGTAATTTTACTCTCCACATAATCAGGAGGTCTGAGGTTAGGCCTTTTTTTACCATACCCCACCGCCAGGGGGTATGCAAGACTCCCCTTCAAGATGAAGATATGCACTCTTCCTCAGATAGCAAGCAATTGAGCTAGAAGTTTGAAAATGACTTGCTAAGCTATTGCTAGACTTGCCAGGTTTCGCAAGTTTGTTGCACAATTGCAGCAAGTCTGCATTGCATGACTACAGATCAACTTTCTTTGCAAACATTCTGCACGTCTGCGGCAAGTTCTGGTTCAGTTATGTTGTGCAATAGTCATCCCACCACAGGGGTCACTGTGGCTTAATTTTCATGCTGTAGACTTGCAGAGCGCTTGCTGTAGACTCACCACTGCAACTTTGCTCTTGCTAGAGACTTGCCATGCAAATTTGCTACAAATTGGGAAAAGTGTCAACTAGAACCTGTGCTTCAAGTGCTCTGCAAGTGTACAACATGGCAGTGAAAATGTGCAGCAAGTTAACAGACTTATAATTCAACACTACTATAAATTTGTGGCAAGTTATCCCTGCTATCTGTGTCTGTCATACACTCTCTGCTGGGTAAACCTATTCTCCTGGTATTCCAAGACGACCTCCAGCAGTCTCCAGATGGCTTAAATATAACCAGGTCTCAACAGTCCAGAAATATCTGATGTTAAAAACCATGTTACGTCTTCCAACAATATATACACACGCTACTGTTTCATTCATTTTTTGCTCCCAGTAGTAATTACATTTTATATATTTTTTTTCTTTTTTTTCTTTTTTTCCTTTAAAATGTTACGATTGTCATAAGATGGACAGACAGATCACCTGTGTGATGATACACAAGGGCTCTCTGCAAACTTGGGCTACACACGGTGCACTAATGCAGCAGTCGCCAACCAGTGATCCTTGTAGACTAATGATGGTACACAAGAACATTTTGGTGGTCCCCAGTTGGCACTCATTGATCCACCGATGCCTCCTCTGTAGTTCTGGCTCCTGTGAACTCAGAGGTAGCCACTGGAAGTAGTGCAGAGAGCAGGAGGTGAAGAAGGAGGGAACTTCCAATGGCAGAGCTGATCACAGGCTGTAGGAGGGAGCACGGTGTCCAAGCACATGATTGGATAAAGAGGTGAGATCCAATGATGAGTCTGTGTAAGGCAGCAGTGTGATGCAGAGTGGGGAGTGGGTGGGGGCAGTGAGCGGGGGCGTGTGTGTGTGTATAAGGCATTCAAAATTGTGGGTCTAGTGGTCCATGAAGTCTGAAAGGTTGGTGACCACTGGTCTAAGGTTAACTACTTATACAGATGTGACAATAAGTACATCTATGGCCACATAAGAGGACAGCCATGATGTACCTGTTACAACCATGGCCTGGGTTAGAATCTAACCCATTCTTCTTTTTCTCAATTTATAGGGCTAGATTCAGAGAGAAGTTACTCTGACGTATCTATTGATACGCCGCGTAACTTCTACTATGCTCCAGCGTATCTTTTTTCTGTATTCAGAAAACAAGATACGCCGGAATTTAGCTAAGATCCGACTGGCGTAAGTGTCTTACACCGTCGTATCTTAGGCTGCATATTTACGCTGGCCGCTAGGTGGCGCTTCCGTATAGTTACGCAATGAATATGCTAATTAGGTAGATACGCCGATTCAGAAACGTACGTCCGGCCGGCGCATTTTTTTTTACGTCGTTTACGTTAGGCTTTTTCCGGCTTAAAGTTACCCCTGCTATATGAGGCGTAGTCAATGTTAAGTATGAACGTCGTTCCCGCGTCGAGTCTTGAAAATTTTACGTCGTTTGCGTATAGGGCTGTACGTAAGTTACATTCACGTCTAAAGCAATGACGATTTGCGGCGTTATTTCGAGCATGCGCACTCGGCAAGCGCCGTTCGTACAATACGTCAAATATGCGGGGTCACCATTCATTTAAATAAAACACGCCCACATCATCCCCATTTGAATTAGGTGGGCTTACGCGGGCAAAACATACGTTACGCTGCCGTAACTAAGGGCGCAAGTTCTTTCTGAATACGGAACTTGCGCCCTAATTTACGGCAGCGTAACATATCTGAGATACGTTACGCCCCACCTAAAGGTACTCCAAAGTATCTGAATCCGGCCCTTAGCCTCTGGTAACAACATTTCCTCCAGTAACTTTTGTCTGTGAACCTACCTACCAAGGTATCATTCATGAATTTACACTGTCCAGCTTTTCGTTAACTGTGAAACATGCAGAATCCATCAGAGCTCTGGGACACCATCCTTTGGCTTTGTTATGGCTGCTGCTAAAATCTCAAATCTGGGCGTTTTGATGGAGATTTTCCATGACTTAGATCTTAGAGATATTGGATTTGGATCAAGCAGACACGCTAGTGCACAGTTTTCATGTGTGATTGGAGCAGGGCTAGACAAACCCCAGCAGCCAGGTAGCCAATGCGCCTTAAAAAATCCAGGTGGTGCCCGATTTTTAGAGGTTAGGATAGGTCTGCTGTCAATGGTGTTGACTCCTAAAAAAAAAAAAAAATCCTATTGGCTCATGAATTGGAAAGACTGGCTGTGGAAATGCATAATAATTTGCCCACCCCTGGATTGGTGTGCTTCTTTATACAAACCAGCCTCAGCAGTTCCAACAGCCCCCATTGCTTGTAATTTGTCAGTAGTCTGCAAACTGCGTTGCGGAGTCCTGCGTGAAAAGGGCTTCCTCTATTAAGGTGATCCGCATTAGATCATGCGGATGACTTAATCAGAACCTGTTAATTGCAATTAATCAGGACAACGTTTTTCCCTTGTGTGCTAACAATGAGCGGTTTTCCTCCAGTGATCTGCACTCATTGAGGGGAGCTGAATACGCCAGCTGATTTGTAACAGTGTCTGTTCGGCTTATACAATCAGCCTGCACCCTATGTGCACTGAAAGTCAGCGCTGAGCCGCATTCAGAATGCAGAGATATATTAGAAAATCTTAGCATGCTCCCTACAAATGCTACATCATTAGTCTGTTACAATGTACGTTTCCCCCCCCCCAGCAATGCAACATCAGTTACTTTAATACCTCTTGCAATGCATATAATTAAAAGAACAATAAATATGTAAGCTGCAACTGCATGTATAAATGTTATGTGCCTGGCATGTCAGTGGCGAACATGGTAGCCAAAAGACCCTTGTGTGAGTACAATGTTTGTGCCCCCTTTAAGCTACTGCTCAAGTACATTATTCACATTGTATAAATGGGTCTATAGGGCCCTTGTGGAGCTTCAAAGTCTACACAAATGTATAGTTGCACAGGCTGCTAATAGGAGGGTACAAGTAGCCCTCTCGGGTCAGTAGGAGGCCCACAAGCTCACTTGCTCCTCTCTGAGGAATTGCAAGAGAGACATGATATGGCTCATTGCTAGGGGTTTGCTTACTATGACTACCTACCAAAACGCTGCTTTGCCAGTAGATAAAGGGGTTGATTTACTAAAGGTAACTAGACTGTCCATTTTGAAAAGTGCAGTTGCACTTTCTGAGAGCAGTTGCTCCAGAGCTTAGTAAATGAGCAAAAGCTCTGCTGACTTCCATCATTCAATCATATGCAAGCAAAAATGCTTTTTTCTTTAAATTGTCCTTGCATTTGATTGGGTATTCTTTGCAAATTGAATCTTTACCTAATTTACTAAGCTCTTGTGTCCTTAGTAAATCCACCCCATAGTGATTTGAGTCCCCAAGGAAGAAAGGTTCTAGAGAAATATAACTCAAACTCTGTACTGCGTCACTCTATCATTTACCGTGCCTGTAATGGGCCCTCTATCCTCATCAGATCCTGTACTGTGCCCTCTATCATCATTAGATCCTGTACTGTGCCCTCTATCCTCATCAGATCCTGTACTGTGCCCTCTATTATCATTAGATCCTGATTATCTTGTACTGGGCCGTCTACCCTCATCAGATCCTGTAATGTGCCCTTTACCCCCATCAGATCATGTAATGTGCCCTCTACCCTCATCAGATCCTGTACTGTGCCCTCTATCATCATTAGATCCTGATCATCCTGTAGTGTGCCCCCTACCCTCACCAGGTCCTATAGTGTGCCCTCTACATGCATTAAACTCTGTACCTCCACCCTCATTAGGCCTTGTAATGCACCTTCTATAATAATTCGATCCTGTACTGTGCCCTCTACCCTCATCACATCCTGTATTGTTCCCTTTATTCTCATCAGACTATGTACCAGCTTATCCTACAGTGTACCTCCTATTGTGCCCTGTACCTTCATCAGACCCAGTAACGTGCCAACTAACCATACACTGTACCTTCACCCTCATCAGATCCTCTATTGTGCTTTTTACCCTCATCTGATCCTGTAATGTTCCCTCTACCCTCATCAGACCATTTACTGTTCCCTCTACCCTCATCAGACACTGTAATGTGCCCTCTTCCCTCATCAATGTGCCCTCTACCCTCATCAGACCCAGTACTGTGCCAGCTTACAATACACTGTACCTGTACTGTGCCAGCATACAATACACTCTATTTGTACTGTGCCCTCAACCCTCATCAGATCCTTTATGAATGAATGAATGAATGAATGAAAAACTTATAAAGCGCGGCGCATGCGAACTGAATCGCTTCTGGGCGCTAGTTGTTCGTGTCTCATGACATCAAAAGAGCAGAGTTTTGATCCGTCTTCTGAAAGTCAGGTGGTTTTCCTCCAACCGAATGCTGGTTGGTAAAGCGTTCCATAGTCTAGGACCCTGAAAAGCAAACCTTCTTTCTCCTTTGGACTTGTATTTGGTTTTTGGTACCCTGACCAGATTTTGGTCGGTGGATCGCAGAACGCGATTCGAATTGTGAGGTTCTATCTTGTCGCAAAGATATTGCGGAGCCTTCCCATGGATGCACTTATGTGTCAGGCAGAGTGCTTTAAATGCAATTCTGTCTTTTACTGGCAGCCAGTGAAGGGTTCTCAACGAAGGTGAGATTGATTCCCAT
Organism: Rana temporaria; assembly: GCF_905171775.1. Lineage (NCBI taxonomy): Eukaryota > Metazoa > Chordata > Amphibia > Anura > Ranidae > Rana > Rana temporaria. The sequence continues at coordinate 115,353,832 of NC_053497.1, forward strand.
TTTTTTTTCCCAGTCACCAGTCTGGCGGCCGTATTCTGAACGACTTGCAGACGGGAGATTTGGTACTTTGGGAGTCCGAGGTACAGGGCGTTAGCATAGTCCAGTCTGGAATTCACGATTGTTCCCACCACGACTGCTACGTCTTCTTTGGGGATAAATGGAATAAGTCTGCGTAGTAGGCGCAACAGATGGTGCGCTCCGCTGACTACTGACCCTATTTGTGCGTCCATTGTCATGAAGGTGTCGAAGATGACCCCGAGACTTTTGACTTTGGAGCTAGGGGTGATGATTTGGCCCAGAATGGGCGGGGGTGTCCAGGTTGTTGCCAGTTGACTCTTTCGGCTGGCGTGAAACATAAGGAGTTCTGTTTTTGAACTGTTGAGTTTAAGATAACTCTTAGTCATCCAGTTTTCTATCAAAGAGAGACATTTCTCTAAACTGAGATGATGATCCTTTTTGTTGCAGATGCGAAAATACAGTTGCGTATCGTCTGCATAAGAGTGATAGAGTAGTTCTTGGCTACTGATAATATCAAAGAGAGGGCGAAGATAGATGTTGAATAGCACCGGTGACAGGGGGGATCCTTGGGGGACTCCACATGACACCGTGCGCTTTTCCGACGTGAAACAACCCAATTTAACTGTTTGTGATCGGTTTTCAAGAAAGGAAGAAAACCATGGTAAATCACCTTCTGCGACTTTATGTGCCAGCTTACTATACACTGTACCTGTACTGTGCCTTCTCCCCTCATCTGATCCTGTACTGTGCAAGTTTACCATACACGGGGTGGAGGCGGTGGTTAAGTGTATGGGGAGACTCTGGGGGGCTGTTAGGGGTAAGTTGTACAGGGCCCTATGATTTATAATGGTGGCGCTGTTGGCTGCCCCTGCTAACCCCCTCTATTTTTGAGTCACTGACTTGGATCAAGTATGCAGATAAGGACTTTTTTGTGACTCTCCTGATCTCTCTGGGTCAGTGACTGAAAAAATATGGAAGCCAGAGGATGAAAATTGCAACCAGATAGCTGCCATTTTCAGAAATGGCAATCTCTATTTTTCTCAGGCTTAATCCTTTCATAGCTGAATGGGCAGTGTTGTAGAGCACAGTAGATGGGTGAACAGAGCAAGGAACATTTGAAATCATCTGAGCCTGACACCTTTTACACACAGTGGCCCAGATTCAGGTAGATCCGCGCAATATTTGCGTGGGCAAAGGGCAACGATTTTTGCTCTGCGCCCACGCAAATATTTTGATATGCCCGCGATTCACGGAGCAGTAGCTCCGTAAATTGCGCGGGCGATATGCTAAATAGCCGGGCGTAAGGCTGCCTAATGTAAATGATCCCGCCGGGGGTGGGAATCATTTAAATTAGGCGCGCTCCCGCGCCGAGCGAACAGCGCATGCTCCGTCGGGAAACTTTCCCGACGTGCATTGCGGCAAATGACATCGCAAGGACGTCATTTGCTTCTAAGTGAACGTGAATGGCGTCCAGCGCCATTCACGAATCACTTACATAAACGACGTGAAATTTAAATTTCACGAGCTGGAAGGGCGGCTATACTTTAGCATTGGCTGCCCCTGCTACAGCAGGAGCAACCTTGCGCTAAAGTCGCCGTACGGAAACTCCGTACCTTGCGTGCGCAGGGCCCGCGCAACTTTTGTGAATCGGTGGTAGTATGCAATTTGCATACTATACGCCGATCACAATGGCCGCGCCCCCTAGCGGCCAACGCAAGAATGCAGCCTGAGATATGAAGGCATAAGGAGGCTTATGTCTGTCATATCCTAGGCTGCAGTCCGCGTAGCGATGTTCCTGAATCAGGGGCATTCGCTACGCGGGAGCAAAACAGCTATTGCGCCGCGCAACCTATGGTTGCGCGGGCGCAATAGCTTCTTGAATCTGGGCCAGTGTCTTATGCATATGGATATAGAGTACCATTTTTTTCATTCCACAGTAGAGGGAAGTGTTATGATGCAGTAATGGGGTGCATGAGGGATGAGAGTGGTGCATCCCATAGCAACTAGCGTTGGCAGTGTTATATCCCATAGCAAAATGGGAAACCTCATAACAATAATTGATCTGATCGTTCAGAATACACTTTTGCTCTGCCTTAGTCCCAGCCACACTCCTTTTTTTCTGCGCCAGGCCCCCCCATATAAATTATTTTGTTAATCCCGAGACATATACACAAATTAAGAGGTCACCTTCTAACGAGCTTCCTGTCATCACTTCCTTTAAAAGAAAATTGCCACCGATTAGCGTTCAGGCTAGAGAACACACACATTGGTGATTAGCCATCTGAAACCATGAGTCATTAGTTTTCAATCTCTTTCAGTAAAACAGAAGAAGTGAACATCCTTTATTTGGCACCAACGTCAAGAGTGAAAAATAAGAATATGAGAGGGGGAAAAAAAAAAAACGTGATTATGTGATTTGATCTATTTTTTGCAAGTATATCCATCATGCATTGGCACTGATGAGCGATGGCAGGAGCTGAACAGCAGGGTGTGGTCCACACACCAATGAATCTTCTTTGCTTTGAGCCAGAAAGCTAAGCAGTGTATGTAATAACTGCCTTGATTCAATTTCCTTTAAAGGGATGCTAGAGTCTTTTTATTTTTATTATTTTATATTGCACATGTAAAGGAGTTTGGGGTTGGCTTGATGTAAATGAACATGTCTTATTTTAATCTTTTAAAACCTTGTTTTCTGAGTACAGCTTGTGTACAGGATACTGGGAGTGTGTCCTAGACAGCAGGTACATAGGGTGACCACATTTCCAAACTACCATTCAGGGACACCCCCCCTTTCAAAAAAATCAGCTTGTGGTGTAACGAATCACAGCACAGTGATTGGACACAAGAGGCGGGATTAATGATTTCTCCAATCACAAGCAGGGGGCGGGGACTGTGCTCCTCCAGGCTTTCCTGGCCAGAAAAAGTACTTTCAAAGTAAAGCAGTGATGTGGCGGCCTTTTTTGGGGGCATTAGTTTGGCTTGGAGGGAGGCTGTGTCAGTTTCATTCTGGGACACTGTATTGTCCTGGAATGAAGATGCCCGGGACAGACCTGCAGAATGCGGGACTCTCCCGGGCAGTCCGAGACACGTGGTCACCCTACTTTACATGTCCCCACTATTTGGGTTGTGGTCCCTTTGAGGGGGGCAGTTGTGATGACATTGCTGTATTCAGGGGTTCCAACCCATGCAGGTTGAGTTGTTCGGGGCTGTTTGGCTAGAGAGAGGACTGATTTTCAGTATTCTCTGGTTTGATGGTCCGTATTAGGGATGCAGGATTTCAGAGGTTCAAAGAGATTTGGGTGTGGAAAACCTCCAAACCCTGACTAGCAGAACTCTGGTCCCAAAGGGGTTAAGCCCAGGAAGCAGAAGGAGTAGTGTGGAGAGAGAGGCTCACAGGCTGTAAGAACAAGCTATCAAACTGGCTGAGATGCTGGTTGCTGACCCCCCTTGTGGCCCATCTGCCACCCCTGCCATGAAGGAGCCCTAACCCCAGTGTAGGACCAAGAGCTTGGCGGCGCGCCTGCTGTAGAGCTTGTTGTACCAGGACTTTGGACGATTAACTTGTTTTTGTTTATCTGTTTCTCAGATAACTTAACTGGTTGCATTTACCAAACAGGCTGTCTTTCGTTCCTGAACTACCTAGGATCACATTTGTAATTATTCACATCCATAGGGGTAGCCATATTTACTCATTACCGAGGCCCTTCTTCCTTCTTTGCATTGCTACACAATGGTTGTGCTTTACGGCGTTTTCTTGCGATGAAAATCTATGTATCAGTTGTTACCAGGGGCAGACGAGGGCCCTATGCCACTAGGGGGCCCCATCAGGGTTGCCAGCCTCTGTAAAACCAGGGACAGCATGTAAAAATCAGTTTAAAAAAAAAAATCCCAAGATTATAGCTGCCCCGCCTCTCCAGTACCTTTTCAGTATGTGTATTCTGGGTGTATGTATACTGTGTGGCCCCATAATCTATTGCCTGGGGGCCCCATAATCTCCTATTGCCTGGGGGCCCCATAATCTCCTATTGCCTGGGGGCCCCACCAGTTGTCAGTCCGCCCCTGGTTGTTACATTAAAATTAATGCACGCTGCTGAACCCACACTATAAATTATGACGTTGGATAGTGACGGTGCATTACTGACAAACAACTGTTTATTGGGACCAGACATATGATGGGTGGGAACAATGAATAAGAAAAGTATTCCTCTGCTTTAATTCTCCCTTGCCATAGACGAGTAATTTTCTTTTTCATTCAGCCAGCAGGATGCCTCCAACCACAAAAATTAGGTGGATTGAGGAATAGCCCCTGGCAGAACACTGTCTTCTAGCAGCGGGACTAACCACCGTCAGAATACATTGATCAGTGGCTGCAGCTGCTGATCGACAAAAGTATTCCTATGTGCCCCTTTTACAGACATCGATCAAAAATCAACTTCTGTCAAGCAGGGATGGCCACCCACTAATCAAAATTCACCTGGTCTCTGCTGAATTTCTATACGTCTTTGGCCGGCTTAAAAAGCTGTTAAATCTTGCTATCCATTGGGGCACATACTTAATAATGGCTGACTGGAGTTCAGCTGTAATCTACCTGGCCATTATTCGTTAATATAAAAAGTTCTAAATGTAAAGAAAGGCCCGGAGTTAAAAGAAGAAAAAGCGTGAACCAAAGGACAAAGGGTTTTGCACAGAGAGTGGCCCTGATCCTCCTCTTCTGGGGTCCCTCAGCGGCACTCCTGGCTCCTCCTCTTCTCTAGTGATCCCATGGAGAGCGGCTTTACATGGGGGCGCTCGTGCGGGCGCACTCCCATGTCCTGCTGCTGTGTTCATTGCCACAGACAGCAGGACTCGCCCCACCCTCCCCTTCACTGGATTTGATTGACAGCAGCGGGAGCCAATGGCTTCTGCTGCTAGCAATCTATCCAATGAAGACCTGAGACAGCGGCTGGAGCTGCTGTGCTCATCCCCATTGCTGGAACGATCAGGTTAGTAAAAGGGGGGCTGCTGCACTACAGAAGTGTAGCAAGGGCCCCGACCCTAGAGGCCTAATGGTGACCTCCAGGGTGATAATACAGGTTGAAGTGATGGGCGCCAGACACTTTTTGAATGCAAAGAGATTTATTGTCTCTTGAACAAGAACTGTGGGAGAAGGTTAGGACCAGGACACCCTTAAGTAGATACAATAACAATTGGCAGACTCAGAGACTTCTATAGGTAGACAGCTATACAGTGGAAGGCCTCCAGCCGTACACCACTTCTGTATCGGTAGGACAACTGTCTCCTATGGCAACAAATTTTGTAACAGTCACTAACGGTAATTGTACTTAACTATTGGTAACACAGAATAGTTCTCCTTGCACGCTACAATCTCTTATTGTAGGTCTTCACTCACTGAGCTCCCAGTCTCTAATTAGACTATAAGACCCAATCGCCACTGGATCCCCTGAGGTCTTGCACTTTCATTACTCAGTATCATCCTCAAGCGTCACCCCCCCGCTTCCCTGCTTGGTCCCTGGCTTGGCACTCACAGATACTCTTCAAGCCTCACCACTGCTGACCCGCTAGGTCCCTGGCTTTGCACTCACTGATGCTCCTCAAGCGTCACCTCTGCTGTCCCGCTGGGTCCCTGGCTTGGCACTTACTAAAATGTTCCCACTTCTTCACTGTCCCTGGGTTGGTGAGAAGACTTCTTTGGCACTGGCTCCAGCTTACACACAGTGGTCTCCAGTAACACGGTGGATGGTCCCTTAGTGGTGACAGCTTCCCCTCTACCTCCAACCACAACTGGTTCCCCGTCCAGCGGAACTGTTACTCTCGGTTGGACTCCAATCCTGCAGTCCCAACCCTGCGCTGCTTCTGGATATGCCTCAGACAGCCTAGCAGCCAGATGTCCCGGGATAGGCCTCAGGCTTCCGGCCTAGCACCCCGGGACAGCCACAACAAACACTGACTCAAAGACAAAAAAATTTGTGGTTACACAGGTACAAGTAGTTGATGCCCACAGGGACTTAATGTCTCCTATTTTGGTAGACTGTACTGGATGTTCATATGTTGCATATGTTTATATGTTATTGATAATTGATTGATAAAAGGCTGCTATGGCCATTGTACTCTGTGTGTTTATTCTTATAGGTTAGTGGAGTAGTGTTGGTCTAGCAGTTTTGGGGGAGAGCAACACTTCTTTTTAACCCTAGTCATGGAATTACAGGGCTAGTCCACCCAAAAGTGATGTTTTAGTTATAGATGGGGCCTTGTGTGTTCAGTCTCGATCTCCCCACTTATCCGTGTGTGTTTCACCTCATCCTGTTAAATTTCTTATAATTTAAAATAAATACACAAATTAAGTAGGGATGGTGGAACCCCTTATAATGGCCACAACAGATGTGAAACCCACAAAGGCAGCAGTCAATGATTAATAGGTCCATGGGGGTCTCCAGCTCAAGACCCTCACCATGAACCCCAACTAGGCTCACCCCCCCCCCCCCCTGCCAAAGGGTATGACCTCTCCAGCATAGTAACCATCAACATTTTGGCAGTATTTCCCTGGGAACTACCTTCGGGGCTTGGAGTCAGCCCCTTTTATGGTCGTAACCCTTACAGCCTGGTTACCCCTAGCTATCCGGTTAACCTAATGACACATCAAAACAAAAGGTTGTATCTAAAATAGACACATAAACAATATTGTAAAATATCATACCTCTACATAGTACAAGTGAGGTAATGGCTGCATTGCATGCCTTGTTTAGCCCATATATGGCTTCCCAAGCGGAGGATAGTATAGAAAGGCTGGGAGGGGTAATGAATTGATATAGCTGGTACACATTCAGAGGATAAGACTTGCAAGCTGACCATCAATCTGCCCCAGGAAAATCATACCCTTTTTGGCTAAGCTTTGCCCCTTCTGAAAAGCTGGCAATTCTGGGAGCAGTTCAGCAAGATCTCCATAGCTCTGCCCTGCCAGCAGTGAAAGGGTAAACTTCGTTATATCTGTCCATCCAGCGACAATGTTAATTTGCACGCCGCCTTCGTCTCTTTTGCTGCTCTCCCCTCTTCTCATTTCCTCTGCTTTCTCTCCCCTGTCTCCCTCAGCTGTCCCCGCAACAATTTTTATCTGGCAGGATGGAAAATGTCATTCTGTAATTGTGGCGGGCGAGTCGAGGGTTTTGCTGGGAATGAATAGCTGGCGGAAATGAAAAGGGGATCACTGTGAATTTGGAAATATCTAGCCACCGGCTCAGAATGTTGATATTGGGCTAGAGACTTTTAGTAGTTCGCAGCACATGCTGCGCCATCCCCGTATTGTTCAGTGATGGCACAAACTTGGAGTATGCCCAGGTCAGCTGTCTGCAATGACCAGCAGGGTCTTGTGCATGTAATTTACAGCTTGGCTGAGTCCTAAAGGGTAACTTTAGATAATATGTAAAGGCCCTCAGTGTATGTCAAAGGAGCTGTATAAAATTATCAGGCTCCTTGTGGACCTTTGGGACTGCAAACTCATATCATATGATTCTGTGCCATGCATGCTCCATAGCTGTAATGTGTGCAGGGAGAAAGAAGTTCTTGGAATCAGGGAACACACATAAGCACCTTCACAGGTGTGAATTTAAGAAGCAGCAATAGGCATTTAGCAACTGGCTAGCCAACTGCATAAGATGAATTCCAGGAAAATTATTTACAGGTAGATTGTATCCTCAGATTAGTGTAGATTGTATCCTCAGATTAGTGTAAATAAACCTATCACAGAACTGGAACAAGCATGCAGCCAGTGACGTCATATCTCCTGATTTGCTTACTTGTTCTGGGCCAGTATCTCAGAAAGTATTGGATCCCTTGGATCTGCATAGTCCCTTGTCAGTTGTGTATTGTCATGTATTTTCTTAGTACAGGTTCCCCTTAATAACAGGACCCGTTCTTCTCTGCTCCACATAATGTTGGTTAAAAGCAGGACCTGCATATTTCTGCAGCACAGAAATAGTTAAGGGCAGGGCCTGTACATTATATATGTGTGTGTGTGTGTGTGTGTGTGTGTGTGTGTGTATGTATATATATATATATATATATATATATATATATATATATATATATATATATATATATATATATATATATATATATATATATATATATATATATATATATATACATAACAATGGTTATACCTCTTTGGCACGGTAATGTTTAAGGGCAAGACTTGGATGTCTCCAGCACGGCTTGTTAAGGGAAAAACCTGTGTGTTTACCGTTATAGTTAAAGCGGTTGTATACCCGCGATTAATTTTTTATTTTTATTTTCACCTGAAATGCAAAAGCCATAATGAGCTAGTATGCACTGCATATTAGCTCATTATGAAATACTTACCTCGGAACGAGGTGAAGAGAACTTACCTGGTCCACACCGAGCGAGATGTCATCTTGACTCGGCGTGTCTTCCGGGTATCGCCGCTCCAGCGCATGCGAGTGGGAGACTTCAAACCGGCAAGGTCCGGCGGCTGCCGACCCTTTAGCCGAGGATCCCCGCTGCGCATGCGCCGCTGCAATCACCGTACAGGTTTAGGAGATATTCTTTATACCTACAGGTAAGCCTTATTATAGGCTTACCTGTAGGTAAAAGTTACAAAAAAAACAAATACAACCACTTTAAAGTAGAGGCCTGTAATTCTCACAAGCTCAGCAATATATTTCCAGCAAAGTGACAGCTAAGCCCCGGTTCGTACTGCCCACGACTCGGCATGACTGCAAGTCTTACCAAAAGTAGTGCAGGAACCTTTTTCTAAGTCAGAGCGACTCAAGTTACGCCGATGACACTGAATGGGGTCCGACTTCTGATGCCACAAGTCAGAGCATTTGTCGCATCAGTGTGATCTGGGCCTAAGGGAGGAATTGTTCTGCCATGGTTAAGAGCAGTTCCTGTATATCTCCCCAGCACAGTAATGCTAAGGACAGGGCCTGCATATCTCTCCAGCACAGTGAAGAGTAAGAGCCGGTTCACACAGGGGCAACCCGTCAGGGACTTAGCCGCCTGACAAATCGCGCTCCGCTCTGTACTATGGAACCATTCTAATAGGAGTGACTCAAGTCAGAAAAAGGTTCCTGTACTACTTTGGGACGACTTCAGGGCGACTTGCTTTGACTTCAATTCAGAAGTCATTTTGCAAGTCGCCTCTGAAGTCGTGGGCAGATCGCCTTGCCGAGTTGCTCGGCAAGTCGTGCTGCCCCAGTGTGACCCGGCTCGAAGTGTGGACCTTTTTGTATCTCCAGCACCATGATGGTTACACGCAGGGCCTGAATATCTTTCCAGCACAGTGGTAAGGGCAAGAATTTGTCCCACAAAATGGCGGTTAAGGGTCTGTGTTCACCTGTCCAGCATAAACTTAAACCACCCAGGAGAGCTTTGAGATGAACAGTTCTATTCCCAATAAGGGCAATGCCAGCGGTTAATCCTAAACTACAAAATGAATTGAAGTCTCCGGGTAGTTCAGGCATGCCTGTCTCCAGCACAGCGATGGTTAAGGACAGGGCCTGTTCAGTTCCCAGTTATATTTTGATTAGCTGAGCAGAAGCGCCGAGCCTTGGCCCGGTTTCTATGGTGATCTCCAGTACCTATTCACATTATTTCCCTCTAGATGCGACTGCCTGTCTTTAACATTACAAACGTTTTGTGCTGTCAGAGCAAGGGGCTTCTGTCTGGGAAATACTGCCACACTGCTTATCGATCCACCAAAGCCTCTTCTCTTTAGTCCCGAAAGTTGGCCTTTGTGGAGACATCTGGGAGACAAGGAGTTAAAGGAGAGCCGGAGTGACATTACAGTATGTGGGGGCAGCTGATGTAGATAATGAGTGGGTGGGAGGGGGATTCTGGTGTCTTCTCCTCCAGGCTTGCTGCAGGTTGCAAAAAAATGTACAAGATGACAGAGCCTTTAAAGTGCTTCACCCACCATCACTGCCACCGTGACCTAAAAACTCAAAGCTCTGAAAGGGTTGGGGTTGTAGCAGCAACAAAAGCATCTCTTTGCCACTATCCTGCGACTCCCAAATGCAGTTTATCCAAAAATGGCTAATTTCACATTTCTACATGTAGTTGGTTGTGGGATCTGCAGGACAACAATGGCTGCAGACATGGGGCCAGATCCACAAAAACGGGCGTATATTTAGGCGGGCGTAGCGCATCTCATATGCGCTACGCCGCCGTAGATCAGAGTGGCTCGTAGGGTATCCACAAAGAACTTGCTCCCATATGCGGGCCCGCGGGCTGGCTTAACGTAAATCTGCCGGCGAAGCCCGCGTAATTCAAAGTAGGCTTGGAGTGGGCGTGTTGTATGTTAATCTAGTATGACTCTACGGAATTGACGCTTTTTACGAACGGCGCATGCGCCGTCCGTGGACGTATACCAGTGCGCATGCGCGAAATCACGTCGCAAATAGTCAATGCTTTCGACGTGAACGTAACGTACGCAAAGCCCTATTCGCCTCATAGAGCCAGGGGTAACGTTACGCCGAAAAAAGCCTTACGTAAACAAATTGCGCTGGACGGACGTACGTTTGAGAGTCGGCGTATCTAACTAATTTGCATACTCTACGCGGAAATCAACGGAAGCGCCACTTAGCGGCCAGCGTAAATATGCACCTAAGATCCGACGGCGTACTAAGACGTAAGTCGGTAGGATCTAGACCACATTCAGGCGTATCTTGTTTTGTGGATACAAAACAAAAGATACGACGGCGCATCGTAGAACTTACGCGGCGTATCAATAGATACCCCGACGTAACTCTTTGTGGATCTGGCCCAGGATATGCACATCTCTTCAGAACAATATTTGTAGGCCATAAACAGCCACTTTACATTTAAAGCGGATCTCCACTCTAAAGTGGAGTCCCGCTGATCGGAACCCTCCCCCCCTCCGGTGTCACATTTGACACCTTTCAGGGGGGAGGGGGGTGCAGATACCTGTCTACAGACAGGTATCTGCACCCACTTCCGGCCCTACGATACGGGCAAAGGACGGGTTTTTTCCTTCCTTCCCGTCCGTCCCCCCGTTGTATGCTGGGAACACTCGGCTCCCAGCACACAGCGGGAGCCAATCGGCGGGCGCAGCGCGACTCGCGCATGCGCCGTAGGGAACCGGGCAGTGAAGCCGGAGCGCTTCACTTCCTGGTTCCCTCACCGAGGATGGAGGGGGGAGCAGCAGGGTGACGAGCGATCGGCTCGTCATCTGCTGCGATCACCGCTGGACTCCAGGACAGGTAAGTGTCCTTATATTAAAAGTCAGCAGCTGCAGTATTTGTAGCTGCTGGCTTTTAATATATTTTTCCCGTGGCACATCCGCTTTAATGGCAATAACACAATCCCAATGTGATTCTTATGCCGGGCACCCGCGATCGCTTGTTACAGAGCAAGAACCGGGAGCTGTGTGTGTAAACACACAGCTCCCGGTCCTGTCAGGGGGAGAAATGCCTGATACAATGTATGTACAGCAATCAGTAATTTCCCCAAGTCAGTCCCACCCCCCCTTCAGTTAGAACACACCTAGGGAACATACTTAACCCCTTCCTCGCCCCCTAGAGTTAACCCCTTCCCTGCCAGTGGCATTTTTATAGTAATCAATGCATTTTTATAGCACTGATCGCTCTAAAAATGCCAATGGTCCCAAAAATGTGTCAAGTGTCCGAAGTGTCCATCATAATGTCGCAGTACCAATAAAAATCGCTGATCGCCGCCATTACTAGTAAATAAAAAATATTAATAAAAATGCCATAAAAGTATGCCCTATTTTGTAGACGCTATAACTTTTGTGGAAACCAATCAATAAACACTTATTGCGATTTTTTTTAAACGAAAAATATGTACAAGAATACGTATCGGCCTAAACTGAGGAAAAAAATGTTTTATATATTTTTTGGGGATATTTATTATAGCAAAAAGTAAAAAATATTCATTTTTTTTCAAAATTGTCACTCTATTTTTGTTTTGTTTCTTATTGTTTAAATCTCAGACCTCTCAATGTTGCAATGTGTTATTGAAATACCCTACACCAGGGATCTCCAAACTTTCAAACGAAGGGCCAGTTTATTGTCCTTTAGACTTTAGGGGGCAGGATCTATGGTCAGTGGTAGTGGAAATTTTCTTGGCATCAGTGGGAGTAAACATTGCCACATTTGGTATTAGGAGAAGAAGCAGTGCCCCTTCATTGGTATCACTGGGAGGGGAGGAATAATACCCCATTATCGGTATCTTTGGGAGGAAGAATGCCCCATCATTAGTAACTGCTATCAGTGGGAGGAATAGCAGTTACTAATGATGGGGCATTCTTCCTCCCAAAGATACCGATTTTTGGTGTTGGTGGGAGATTTTGTGCTTTATTGCTGGTGTTGGTTGGCAGAATAGTGCCTTGTATCTGTGGGAGTAGTGTCCCAAGGGCCGGATAAAGGCAGGCAAAGGGCCGCATTTGGCCTCAGGGCCGCAGTTTGGAGACCACTGCCCTAAGCTGTAATTGTTGGAATGTATCAACATTAAAAAAATAAAAATAAAAAACGAAAAAGGTGTATGGGGTCTCTTTGATGCTGCTTTGCGTGTTTTTAGTTTAATAGACTTCAATGGAAGTTTCTGTATACGCACAACACAAGTATTTTGCACGTGCTTCACACCTGAACAACTGATCTCCTTTGCTCTCATCCTTCTCTCATCCTACCCAGGAGCTTGCATACATGTGCGCAAACCCTTAAAAACATATGTATTTGTATGCAAAAAAGCTATAAAAAAAAACCCTTCCAGTATAAGCGTTTATATAAGTGCTTACTGGGTGTGAATGCAGACGTAAGGCTTGTCACTGAGCAGTGTTGCAATAATCTGGTCTTCTAATGCTCCGTACACACGATCGGAATTTCCGACAGCAAAAGTCCGATGTGAGCTTTTGAACGGAAATTTCAACTGTGTGTATGCTCCATCGGACTTTTGCTGTCGGAATTTCCACCAGCAAAAGATTGAGAGCAGGTTCTCAAATTTTCCGATGGAAAAAATTCCTATTGGAAAATCCGATCTTCTGTAGCAAAATTCTGACGCATGCTCGAAAACAATTTGACACATGCTCGGAAGCATTGAACTTTTCTCGGCTCGTCGTAGTGTTGTGCGTCACCGCGTTCTTGACGGTTGAAAGTGCAGAGAACTTTTGTGTGACCGTGTGTATGCAAGCCAAGCTTGAGCGGAATTCCGTCGGAAAAACCATCCAAGATTTTTCTGGCAGAAAATCTGACGTGTTTACGGGGCATAAGGAGGGATCACAAGTGCCAGTTCCAGAGCTGGTGTGTGAAATAAGTGTGCATTCTTGTTCATTGGAAAATCCCTTTACAAGTGAGCTAAGTACCGTAGCAGTTGTGTGCCACTGTTACCATAGGCCGAGAGAGAATCATAGCAATAAATGGGAAAGCTTCAAGAGATGTTTCCCCATTCGTCAGTCTTTGGGATATCTCTGCTCCGCAGTGGCCACCCTTCGATTTTTAGGGTGCTGTGCACATGTACTGAATATTATATCTTTTCATTGGTTTGGATAATAGCTCCCCTTTAAAGCGGAGCTCCACCCTAAAGTGGAACTCCCACTGATCGGAACCCTCCCCCCCTCCGTTGTCACATTTAACACCTTTCAGGGGGGTGCAGATACCTGTCTAAAGACAGGTATTTGCACCCACTTCCGGCCACAGTCTCGAGCAGACTGCGGGCATGACGTCACCTCCCGACCCCCCCCCCCCCGTTGTGTTCTGGGAACATTCGGCTCCCAGTACACAGCGGGAGCCAATCAGCAGGCGTAGCGCGACTCGCGCATGTGCCGTAGGGAACCGGGCAGTGAAGCCGGAGAGCTTCACTTCCTGGTTCCCTCACCGAGGATGGCGGTGGGGAGGAGAGTGACGAGCGATCGCTCGTCCTCTGCTGCAGACGGCGCTGGACTCCAGGACAGGTAAGTGTCCTAATATTAAAAGTCAGCAGCTGGAGTATTTGTAGCTGCTGGCTTTTAATATTTTTTTTTTGAGCGGACATCCGCTTTAAAGTCGGTTATATATAAAGAAAGGTGGGGGTGGTAAAAGCAGAGTGTAGGAGACGTAGAGGAAGATGAAGGCAGCGTGCTTTATGTATGTGATGCCGCCACCAGAGTGCGAGACGAGTGTGAATCCCTCAGCGTTCGCTCGCACCAGCACACAAAATATTGCATTCCAAAAATAGAATCCCTGGGGGGGACACAATTTGATTTTTTCTGTAGAAGCTGGACAAAAGCACTGCAAAATCCGGAGCTGAGGCACTACAAGACCCAAGCAACCACTGCATGGTAGAATACTAATCTGTGTATGGGGGATGGGAGCTGGAAAAAAAAAGGTGATGGGTAGATGATAACACTGTGGTATTTGCCAGAATACATCGCCAAATAGGGTGATGTGATCTGGCAAAGAATTAAAGTTACTGACCTGCAGAACACTTGGGTGGAACACTTGATTGCTCCCTGCTATATGGTCCATCAAGTCATAAAGATGTTCTAGTATTCTTCATCTTGGGCAGCCTTTCTCAAACCTTATAACATGGAAAAATACTTGAAATTACTTACCGTATATACTCGAGTATAAGCCGACCCGAGTATAAGCCAAGGTACCATATTTTACTACAAAAAAATGGGAAAACATATTGACTCGAGTATAAGCCTAGGGTAAGAATGCAGAAGCTACTGTAAGCGGAAACGAGGGACAACAATGCCCATTTGCAGCTTAATTGTGCCCGTTTGCACGCCTCACTGTGCCCATTGCAACCTCACTGTGCCCAACATCACTGTGTCCAACATCACTGTGCCCACTGCAACATCACTGTGCCCACTGCAACATCACTGTGTCCACTGCAACCTCTCTGTGCCCATTGCAACCTCTCTGTGCCCATTGCAACCTCTCTGTGCCCATTGCAACCTCTCTGTGCCCATTACAACCTCACTGTGCCCATTGCAACCTCACTGTGCCCGTTTCAACCTCACTGTGCGCCACTCACCTGGAGGATGCAGAAAGCGTCCAAAGACCTGAGTGCAGAAGCCAGGAAAGGTGGGATGCAGCGCTGGTTGAGAGGCTGGGAGCACCAAGATGGCCGGGGACTAGGCAGATGCCGCAGATGCCGCGGTCTGGATTTGGGGCGGATGTTGTGCGGGAGGGCACCGCCTGGTCGGAAGCCTGTGGAGCAGGTTCTGCGAGCGTTGAGGGAGCCAGACAGATTGGTTAAAACCAAAAGTGCTTTTTTTTAACACTACAGTACTATTCCTTTATACTGTATTGGCTTTTAGAATATACAAATGCAGCAATTTAGAAATCAGATGAAAGGTTTAGCGCTGGAAAACACTTTTGATAGATAAAAAGTGCATTTTATATACAACTCTATAGATCAGACCAAAATGAGGGACAAATGAGGAGGAATGAGGGACAGAGGGACATTTCTCCAAATCAGGGACAGTCCGTTCAAATCGGGGACAGTTGGGAGCTATGCTATCAGCATTATTCCCTGTTAGCTATATGAACTACAAAACATTTCCTCCTGCTATGGAGAAGAGAGGAAGTGGTTATGTAGTCCTAACACATCCCCTGTCTTCCGGTGACAATGCTGCTCAGCGCTGTTGTCACCAGAGGACAGAAAGGGGCAGGTTTATCAGGTTAAAATAAATTGGGAAAAATTTGGAGGAAAAGAGATTTAATTTCCAAATACGGAAAGGTTTCTTCACAGTACAGTGCCTTGAAAAAAGTATTTATACCCCTTGAAATTTTCCACATTTTGTTATGTTCCAACCAAAAAAACATACATTTATTTTATTGTGATTTTATGTGGCACTTAATTGTGAGGTGGAAGGAAATTGATAAATAGTTTTCCAAACTTTTAACAAATATGTGAATAGTGTGGCATGTATTTGTATTCAGCTCCCCAGAGTCAATACTTTGTAGAACCAACTTTCTCTGCATTTACAGCTGCAAGTTTTTGGGGGATGCCTCTACCAGCTTTCTACATCTAAAGTAGCTCAGGCTCTGTCAGATTGGATGCATTTGTAAACAGCAATTTTCAAGTCTTGCCACAGATTCTCAATTGGATTTAGGTCTGAACTTTGACTGGGCCATTCTAACACAAGAACATAGTTTGATCTAAACCATTCCATTGTAGATCTGGCTGTCTGTTTAGGGTCGTTGCCTGCTAGAAGGTGAACCTCCACCCCAGTCTCAAGTCTATTGCAGACTCTTAACAAGTTTTCTTCTAATATTGCCCTGTATTTGGCTCCATCCATCTTCCCATGAACTGTGGGGATGGCATATTTAGTTTTCCACCACACATAGGGCCAGATTCAGGTAGAAGATACGCCGGCGTATCTCCAGATACGCCGGCGTATCTCCAGATACGCCGTTGTATCTCTGAGTGTGAATCGTCGTATCTTGGCAAAGAATCAGATACGCCAGAATTTGTCTAAGATACAACCAGCGTAAGTCTCCTACGCCGTCGTATCTTAACTGCATATTTACGCTGGCCGCTAGGGGCATGTACGCTGATTTACGCCAAGAAATATGTAAATCAGCTAGATACGCCTATTCACGAACGTACGCCCGGCCGTCGCAGTACAGATACGCCGTTTACTTAAGGCTTTTCCGGCGTAAAGTTACCCCTGCTATATGAGGCGCAGCCAATATTAACTATGGACGTCGGGCCAGCGTCGAATTTTCCGTCGTTTGCGTAAGTCGTTCGCGAATAGGGCTGGGTGTAATTTACGTTCACGTCAAAAGCATTGGCTTTTTGCGGGTTAATTTGGAGCATGCGCACTGGGATACTTTCACAGACGGCGCAGATTTGAATTAGGCGGGCTTACGCCGGCCAATTTAGGCTATGCCGCCTCAACTTACAGAGCAAGTGCTTTGTGAATAATGCACTTGTCTGTCAAAGTTGCTGAGGCGTAGCGTAAATAAGATACGCTACGCCCGCACAGAGTTACGCGCTCCCTACCTGAATGTGGCCCATAGCGTTTTACTTTTAGGCCGAAAACTTTCAATTTGATCAGAACACCTTCTTCCACATGTTTGCTGTGTCCACCACATGGCTTCTCGTAAACTGGACTTCTTATGGCTTTCTTTCAACAATGACTTTCTACTTGCCACTCTTCCATAAAGGCCAGATTTGTGGGGAGCACAACTAATAGTTGTCCTGTGGACAGATTCTCCCACCTGATCTGTGGATCTCTGCATCTCCTCCAGAGTTACCATGGGCCTCTTGGCTGCTTCTCTAATTTTTGCTCTGCTTGCCCGGCCTGTCAGTTTAGGCGGACGACCATGTCTTGGTGGGTGTGCAGTTGTGTCATACGCGTTTCATTTTCAGATGATGGATTGAACGGTGCTCTGTGAGATGTTCAACGCTTGGGATATTTATTTTATAACCTAACCCTGCTTTAAACTTCTACACAACTTTATCCCTGACCTGTCTGGTGTGTTCCTTAGCCTTCATAATGCTGTTTGTTTACTAAGGTTCTTTAACAAACCTCTGAAGGCTTCACAGAACAGCTGTATTTATACTGAGATTAAATTACACACAGGTGGACTCTATTTACTAATTAAGTGTATTTACTAATTAAGTGAATTCTAAAGGCAATTGGTCCACAATATTTTTGTTAGGAGTATCAGAGTTAAGGGGGGTGAATACAAATGCACGCCACACTTTTCAGATATTTATTTGTAAAACATTTGGAAAACTATTTATCATTTTCCCTCCACTTCACAATTATTTGCCACTTTTTGTTGGTCTATCGCATAAAGTTCCAACAAAATACATTACAGTTTTTGGTTGTAACATGACAAAATGTGGAAACTTTCAAGGGGTATGAATACTTTTTCAAGGCACTGTAAAGCCTCATACACACAATTGGACTTTCATCAGACTTTTCTGTGTATTTCTCTGCGAAGGGCGTTGTCCGTGAACTTGGTATGCATACACACGGCAGGACTTTTTTGGCCAACAAACACGAACGTAGTGATGTAATAGACATACTACGTTGTTTTTCTGCTCTTTACCGCCACCCTTTGGGCAACTTCTGCTATTGTTGTCTGATCATTTAGTATTGGTTCTGAGCATGCATGTTTGTACTTTGTACACAAGTCCATCGGACTAAAGTCCACATTTGTCTGTTCTCACAGCGAACATTTGTCTGATGAAAAAGCAAAAAAGTTTGTCCGATGGAGCGTACACAGGGTCGGATTGTCCGATAAAAACAGGTCCGTCGGACATTTGTTATCAAAAAGTCTGATCGTGTGTAGGGGCCTTAAGAGGTGTGAAAATGTGGGATAGACTCCCTCCAGAGGTGGTTCTGGCCAGCTCAGTAGATTGCTTTTAAAAAAAGCCTGGATTCTTTACTAAATGTACATAATTTAACTGGGTACTAACATTTATAGGTAAAGTTGATCCAGGGAAAATCTGATTGCCTCTCGGGGGATCAGGAAGGAATTTTCTTCCCTGCTGTAGCAAATTGGATCATGTTCTGCTGGGGTTTTTGCCTTCCTTTGGATTGTGTATATGAGATTGTATGATTGATGATACGGATCGTAGGTGCAATACTTCGGTGCCCGCTGGGTGGAGTTTGCGTAGTTTTCCGCGTCGGGTATGCAAATTAGCGATTTACGACGATCCACGAACGTACGTGCGGCCGTCGCATTTTCTAACGTCGTCTGTAGTCTGCTTTTTCCGGCGTATAGTTAAAGCTGGTATTTTGCGGCGTATAGATAGAATTGCCATGTTAAGTATGGCCGCTGTTCCCGCGTCAAAATTTTAATTTTTTTTTTTTGCGTAAGTCGTCCGTGAATAGGGATGGACGTAACTCACGTCTAAGTTAAAAAAATGACGTTGTTGCGACGTCATTTCGCACAAAGCACGGCGGGAAATTTCTGGACGACGCATGCGCAGTTCATTCGGCGCGGGGACGTGGGGGCGCGCTTCATTTAAATGAAACCCACCCCCAACCCGCCCAATTTGAAATCCGCCGCCAGAAATACACTACGCCGCCTAAACTTACGGCGCAAAATCGCTGAGGATTCGAATATACGCCAGGTAAGGTACGGCGGCGTAGTGTATCTCTGATACGCTGCGCCTAACTAAATGTATGTGGATCTGGCCCTATGTAACTATAGACTGGTAAGCTAACTAACAAATTGTATTCTTGTATTTAGATCCACTTTCATGGCTAAAATACAAATTGATGATAATATTGTTAATTGCCTGCATCCTTGTTGTAGTATACTGTGTGGTGTTGTTTTCCTGTTACCTTTCAGTTTTTCAAGATGTGCACCTTAAAGTGGCTGTAAACCCCATCTTTTTTTTTTTTTTTTTAATGTCACAATGTGTAGAGTATAAGATTTCCTATCATCTGTGCCCAGTCTTGCCACACAGAGTTAATCCAGCTCTGAGCAATCCTCTTTTATTGTTCAGTGAAAATTAACAGACTTTCAGATAAAACCCTGTCTAAATAAAAAGTTTTTTCCTCTCTCCTTGATTTGAGTGACAGGTTATTTACATATCTAGCTTGGACATGTTTATGATAATATGAGGTGATCCACAGTTCATTGTATATTACCAGGATGTGTTATGTGGGGGAGGGGTGGATTTCTCACTTTTTATACTGTGGATCACCTCATATTATGATAAACATAACATAACATATGATAAACATGCCCAAGCTGGATATGTAAATAACCTGTCACTCAAATCAAGGAGAGAGGAAAGGACTTTTTATGTAGACAGGGTTTTATCTGTAAGTCTGTTAACTTTCACTGAACAATAAAAGAGGATTGCTCAGACCTGGATTAACTCTGTGTGGCAAGACTGGGCACAGATGATAGGAAATCTTATTCTCTACATTGTGACATCCACTTTAATCCGTAGTAAAGATCATTGTTAGAACATAGGCTGTTTTGCTGTAGCTTGTCACCACTTTATGACATGGCCTGACTCCAGAGATTGGGCTTAGGGGAAGTGTCAGGTCCCTTCAGCAGCAGAGTCCTTTTTTTCAGGATCTGGTTGAATGTACGGTTATTATCTGTCCCGATAAATACAGATGTATACTGTGTACTACACCACCACGTAAGGGGTCGCAATCAGCCGAGCAGGTGCATCATTTCCATAAGAAGTAATCATTCAAAGTCAGGGGAAATTCATCTCTATGACATTTCTCGAAGATTTGATTGAAAATGTTATCAGGTTTATCAGCAGCTGCATATTCAATGTATGTTTTATTTTTCCACTTCTAAGTGATACATGCGCTGCTTGGCAAACACAAGCTGTTCTGTTCTTTTGTACATCAGGTGGAATTCTCTTCTTGTAGATTTGATTGCTGCACAGTAACACTTCTCTTGTTTTCTGGGTGTTCTATTCAGTATTTGATCTCCACCTTGTATTTGTGCACTCTGCACAGTAAAGCCGCGTACACATAACCATTTTTCATGTCATGGAGTTTTTCTCAACGTGATTCTTGTCAAGCCTGCCTTGCATACACACGATCGTTTAGATAAAAATGCTCAAGCAAAGCGCGGTGACGTACGACGGCACTATAAAGGGGAAGTTCCAGTATAATGGCGCCACCCTTTGGGCTGATTATGCAAGTTCCCCTTCTCAAAACTTCTGAGCATGTGCGTTTTTTTTCCCCGTCGTTAAAGCGTACACACGACCGTTTTTCACGACGTGAAAAACGACGAGAAAAAATAGAGCCTGTTCTAAATTTTTAATGCCCATTTTTCTCGTCGACAAAAATGCTCTGGAGCCCACACACGACCGTTTTTAACAACCAATTAAAAAAATTGAATTTTTATCTTCATGAAAAACGGTTGTGTTGGCTCTTGTTAACACTTCTCTTGTTTGCTGGGTGTTATATTCAGTATCTTATCTCCACCTTGTATTTGTGGTCTCTGCATAGTAACACTCCTCTTGTTCTGTATGTTGGGTGTAATTCCCAGTATCTATTTTATTCTTTATGAATGGGTGTTGCACAGTAAGGCCGGGTACACACGGGCAAACATGTACGATGAAACCGGTCCGTCGGAACGTTTTCACCGTACATGTCTGCCCGGGGACTTCTGTACGATGGCTGTACTAACCATCGTACAGAAGTCCGCGCGTAAACAATACGCGGGGCGTGTCCGCGCCGTCGTCGCGACGATGACGCGGCGACGTGGGCGGGCCTGCCTTTTAAATGCTTCCACGCATGCGTCAAAGTCATTCGACGCATGCAAGGGACGGCGGGCGCTCGGACATGTACGGTAGGTCTGTACAGACGACCATACATGTCCGAGCGGGCAGGATTCCAGCGGACGGTTTTAAAACAAGTCCAGGAATATTTGCCCGCTTGGAATATGCCCGGCGGGCAAATGTTTGCTGGAATTCTGCCCGCTCGCGCCTACACGCGACCGAACATGTATGCTGAAACTGGTCCGCGGACCAGTTTCAGCATACATGTTTGGTCATGTGTATGGGGCCTAACACTTCTCTTGTTCCTCATGTAGGGTGTAATTCTCTGTATCTGTTTTCCTATCTGTTCTTAGGCTGCATTCACACTACAACGTTTTGAATCGCGGGCAGTAGGGATGAGCTTCGTATTCGTGTCGAACTCATGTTCGACTCGAACATCGTATGTTCAATCGTTCGTCGAATTACGAACATTTTGGGCCGTTCACGCCAAATTCGAGTTACGTTTCACAGACCATAATTCACTGCGGCATCGCTGGCTAAAGATTGGCAAAGCATGCACTATGACCCGCATGCTTGGCCAATCACAGCTTGCAAAAAACGGAGAGCCGTAATTGGCCAAAGCCAGGGTGGCTTTGGCCAATTATGGCTCAGGAGGTTTAGTACATGCCCCACACTATAAAAGGCTGCCTGCAGGTCGGCCTTGTGTAGTGTGATGCGGTGGTTAAGAGGACAGAGAGAGTGTCATTTTGTGCAGGTAGATAGAGCTGGCAGGCAGGCTAGTCAGTTAATGTTACAGTGTGTAGAGGATATATATACATCCCAGTTGTTGTACATATATTTATACACTGTATAGTTTAGCTAGATCAGTTCTTCCTAATTTACTGGCAGGCAGGTGATTGTGCTAGCTGCAGTATTCTTACGTGGTTTATTGCCTGTGTCCTCTGTAGTTTGCATCTAAAGCTACTTGGTGTGTACTGGCCTTGTGCTCTGTAGTTTGCACCTAAAGCTACGTGGTGTGTGTACTGTGTGTGTCTGTGCTATTTTTCTCAATGATTTTCATCCATATTGCAGGGACCAGACATTACATTAAAGCCGCAAGCAGTTTTAAATTACTTTTTTCTAATAGTAATCTCATTTTGTGCAGGGACAGTTCTAAACATGTGCCACTTCACAGGCATACTATAGACTCCCAGCAGGTACAATATTTAAAGGAATTTTTCATTTTTTTTATTTTTTATTTAAGCATTATTAAAATCACTGCTCCTGATTCTGGAGCAGTGATTTAAATGATGCTTAAAAAAAAAAAGAAAAAAAAAAAAAAAAGAAAAATTCCTTTAAATATTGTACCTGCTGGGAGTCTATAGTATGCCTGTGAAAACGTCTTTGAGAACCCGGATCTTGCCCGAGGGAACATGTATCAATGGAAAAAACTTTTCCATTTTTTTTTCCATTGATACATGTTCCCTGGGGCAAGATCCGGGTTCTCAAAGACGTTTTACGACAATAACTTGCATATTAGGCTTTAAAATTAGCACTTTTGAATTTGAACGTTCGAGTCCCATAGACTTCAATGGGGTTTTAAATGTTTGCGCGAACGTTCGGTCCGTTCGAAGGTTCTGGTGCGAACCGAACGGGGGGGTGTTCGGCTCATCCCTAGCGGGCAGATCTGCCGCATATCTTCCCACGATTTGACAGCGCTGATGTGTGAATAACAAATCGCCGTGCGGGTCTGCCGCAATTGTCGCACGATAAAACGTGCTGCAATTCTAGAAAACCGCATCGTGGGGCGTATGTCGCCCCAAGGTAACTCCTGGACTATTTTAGGATGACATGCGACCCCGCGATTGCAGCACGTTTTATCGCGGCAGACCCACACCGCGATTTGAGGTGTCATTCAAATGAATGGCATCTCAAATGCGAGTTCCGCGTTTTGTCATTCACACATCGCCGCTGTCAAATCGGTGGCAGATCTGCCGGCGATTCAGAATGCTGTAGTGTGAATGCAGCCTAAAGCCTCATACACACACACGGCAAGAAACAGCAAGAAAACTGCTGGCACAGCTTTCTTGCGGTTCTTTTGAATGGTGTGTGTGTACACTTTGCCGGCAAGAGAATCTTGCCAGAAATCTCGTCAGGAAAAACAACGTTTTTTTTCCTGACGAGAATACGGGCCGTGTGTACAGGGCTTTACTCTGTATATATGCAAAGTAGCACTTTTATTGTTCTGTATTCTGTATTTCATTCTCAATATCTGTTTTTATTCTTTGTGTAAGGAAACTGCACAGTAGTGCTTCTCTTGTTGTGTATACAGGGTGTAGTTCTCGGTGTTCTTAGGCTGGATTCACACACACTCTGCAGAGAGATAAGAGAGCTGTTCAGCAGATCATCTCCGTTTTAGCTGCGAATTTGGAGACCTGGGAGAGGGGAGGGGGGAAGTGTATTGAGGTGAATGAGAGAAATCCTGATGAGAAATGAACACGTGCGAATCAGATGCGTATCCATAGAAGATAATGGTCCTGAATTCGCACCTGAGCCGCACCGCAATGTCTAGAAAAGGCACACGTTTTTTCGGCCTCATTGAAATCAATGTATTTTATAATGTTATGCAAATTGGATGCGGTTTAAGCCGCAACCAATTCGCATATATGTAAACCCGGCCTTATTTAATATTGCACCCATACACTTGGTGTATATTTAGGGCCAGTTCACACCAGGCGCAGTTCCGTGTGCTTTTTTTCTGCACAAAATGCATGCACAGTGTATATTCCAATGGCTCAAGTTGGCTCTCGTTCACACAGTTTGACTGCATGGTGTGAACGAGAGCCAACTAGAGCCATTGGAATACATGGAAAACACTGTGCATGCATTTTTAGTGCAGAAAAAAAGCACACAAAACTGTACGGAACTGCGTCTGGTGTGAACTGGCCCTTAAAGTGTTTAATTGACATTATCCCTTCTTTTTCTGTATATAGATGATGGCACTGTAATTATTTTAATAATAAAAAAAAAACTCCTAAGTACCTTTTTCCTAATTGACATACAATGGTAGCATGACCCAGATCATTCCCAGTCTGTCTGCAGGGAAGCATATGCAGGAGGAGCTTCTAGTCCTCTGCTGCTGGTCACATGTTCTAAAACAGCCTTTGGGATACAGATTAAAAATTCATAATTTCAATAAACTGTTTTAAATTGGCATACAAATATATATTTGAAAACAAATAGTTATTATTTTTGGCAATAACATGGTATGGGCGGATTTCTGCTGTATCACGTCTGCTGTATCACGTCCCTCCAGCCTGTGTCTAAGAATAAGAGGGAGGTGAAACCACCATTAACCTCCCTGGCGGTTTGATTATGTCAGATTTTTGATGCTGAAAGCAGTACATTGTTTTGCATAGAAATGTGGCATTTTATATTGTAGTTCTTAGGAATAACCAGGGCTGTGGAGTCGGTAGATAAATGTTCCGACTCCTCAGTTTTATGTACTTCCGACTCCGACTCCGACTCCTCTGTATTAATATGCAAATGTATTTTATACATTCCTTGAGGGAAAGAAACGCAACCTACCACAGGACTACTGGCTGGGAAGCCAACAGTCTACTGTATTGCACAGTTTAAGCAAAAGACAAACACAATGAAAACAAATCTGCTGCTGAAGATAGGGCAGTGGAGGATCCAGGAAGGGGCATTTATTCTAAAACATGATTTTCCTAGGAGAATCCCATAGTCATGTTTTTAAAGTTTAAGCTAACAATCGGAGTTTACAAGTTTTTATAGCCTTAGATAAATGACAGCAGTTTTTCCAATGGTTTACAGCTTCAGTCTTGAACTATTGGCCCTCCATTCCCTTCACTTATACAAGTGTCTCACTCTCTAGTCCTGCAAAAAACATATTTATTTAATCCCTTATCAGTGAGAGGCTAGGTTACACATGGACGCTGCTTTCCCTGTAAAAGCAGAACACAACACTATGGAAAGTATAAGTATTGCAGCTCCTAATTGTGCGTTGCGTGCCATATAGTGAAGCACATGAAAAGCATGCTTCTTCACGGTCACTTAACGTGTTCGTTTTGCGGTTACGTGAGGCGCTGCATGCATTGGTCTTTATTCTTACAGTAGAGAAGTCATTAATTATAACTTTTTGTGAATTGGGACATTTAAACTTGCTTTTTTTTTTTTAATCCAATTTAAATTTAGTAGGAGTCGGAGTCGGTGCATTGTTTGCCGACTCCGACTCCAGGTACCCAAAATTTCCCCCGACTCCGACTCCTCGACTCCGACTCCGATTTTGGGGACTTGGACAAAAGGTCGAGATAGAGAACAGCAGGATCAACCAGTTTTTTTTTTGCAGAATACAGAACATTTATCTCATGACGACAGAGTATAAACAGCATGTATTGATAGTTCTTTATTATGTGGGTTTAGTCACACTTTAATGTAATTCTCAGTATCTGCTTTTGTATCTCTAGTATTTTTGTTCATAGCCAAAAACTGATAATAGTTTTTATGATTATGGTTGGTGATTTGTAGTGTTTGACAACCAGGGGCATTACAAATGCTGAACTACAAGAGCCAGCATGTCTTCACAGTGCCTGGCAATTATTGCTCTTCACCTGAGTCTGGTTGGCTGCTGTGGGGCTTTAAGTTCCACTCTAGATATTCCGAGAATGCATTCTATGCATTAAGATAAAAAGCCTTCTGTGTGCAGCAGCCCCCCTCGGGCCTCCACTAATTCTTACTTGCCAATCAGGAGAGAGAGGGGGTGGGGCTGGGCCATGGCTCCGTGTCTGCGGCTCAGCTTGGGTGTCCCCATAGAAAGATTCTTGCTGAGGGGGCACTCAACAGGAGGGAGGGGCCAGGAGCACAGAAGAGGGATTCGAGAAGAGGAGAATCTGACCTGCTCTGTGCTAATCCAGTGCATAGAGGAGGTAAGTATAACATGTTTGTTATTTTTAAAGAAGAACACAAGACTTTACAATCACTTTCAAGTGGAGTTCCTGTAAAAAAATAAATACAATTAAAAGTCAGCAGCTACAAACACTGTAGCTGCTGACTTTTAATATAATGACACTTACCTGTCATCAATTGGCTTTGGGTGCAGCTGCCGGTGTTCCAATAGGCGACCCATCAGATCTGATAACGGAAGTGACGTTACCAACTAAGTGTGCTCACTGGGCATGCGCAATGCGTTCCAACATGGCCGCTATGCGTTCCAATAGGTTTCCTAATGTGACAGAACAGGAAGGTGGCAGTGGACTCTTGAATGTCACACTTATTTTAGCAGTAAACTGAGCTTACTATCACAGATATTGTATTTGACTATATAAGCTGACTTTACTGCTAAAACAAGTGTGAAATTCCAGACTTGCCTGGGATCAACAAGATGTCCGCTGCCGCCTTCGTGTTCTGTCAGATTAGAAAACCTATTGGAACGCATAGCGGTCATGCTGGAATGCATTGCACATGCGCAGTTAGCAATTTTTTCTGGTAACATCACTTCCATTATCAGATCTGACTGGTCGTCTAATCTCACGGAATAACGGCATCTTCACTAAGGGAAACAGCAAGTGAAGCCTTGCGGCCTCACAGCCTGTTTCCTACTGCACATGCCCGAGTCGCGCTGTGCTTTGTGAATGGTCCCGCTGTCTTGATGGACCTGTGTGTCTTCCAGAAGGCAGCGGGGGGAAGGAGGAGGGGTTGGACATTTTGTAGATCGCCATGCTGCAATCTTATCCGGAAGTCAGAGCGGGTACCTGGTGCCAAATGTGGCAGTGGAGGGTGCGAACAAGTGGAGCTCCTCCTTTGGGGTAGAGATCCACTTTAAGCACATTGGGCCAGATCCACAAAGAAATTACGCCGGCGTATCTACAAAACAAGATACGATGGAATGAGGGATCGATCCGACAGGCGTACGTCTTAGTACGCCGTCAGATCGTAGGTGTATATTTACGCTGGCCGCTAGGTAGCGTTTCCGTCAAATTCCGTGTCGAGGATGCAAATTGGCTAGATACGGCGATCCACGAACGTACGTCCGGCCAGGGCATTTTTTCACGTCGTTTGCGTTCGGCTTTTTCCGGCGTATAGTTACCCCTGCTATATGGTGGCGTACTCAATGTTAAGTATGGCCGTCGTTCCCGTGTCGAAATTAGAATTTTTACGTTGTTTGCGAATAGGGATTTGCGTAGAATGACGTCACCGTCGTAAGCATTGGCTTGTTCCGGTTTAATTTCAAGCATGCGCACTGGGATACCCCCACGGACCGGGCATGTGCCGTTAAAAAGTTGTTTACGTCGGGTCACAACGTATTTACATAACACGCCCCCATCACATCGATTTGAATTGCGCGCCCTTACGCCGCCAAAGATAACTTACGGCGCGCATTCTTTGAGGATTCGAAAAAAATAAGTAAGTTACGGCGGCGTAGTGTATCTTAGATACGCTACGCCCGGTGGAAATATGCGCCGATGTACGTGGATCTGCCCCATTGTGTTTGTTGTTGTTACTTGGATGGGGATCACATCACATTTTTTTGCAAATTACAGCAGAAAACAAGTTAAGTACAAGGGGTTCACATACTTTTTTACATAAATATATACAGTGGCAATAAAAAAGTAAGTACACTTCAAATATGTTAACACGTCAACAATTTCCATGAACAGGCAACCATTGGATAGTTATTTTTTCAAGCATATCACCTTTATCCGCAGGCACTTTTTAAACGACACTTAAAATTTACATTTTCATAATCAAAATTTTCAAAATGCACAAAACGTAGGTTTTTAATATGAAAATACATGATATTGATAAGAGTGAGTGCACCCCTACATTTGCCACCACTTCCAATCCATGAATCTGGTGCTTCAGATTTGGTGTCAATTAAAACCTCCTTGGGGAGTAACCTGTCTTGTTTACGTCAATGAGAATGAATAACGTTGGCACACGGACTGCTGTTGTTATGATGCAAAAATACGTAATGTTTTTTAAAGATATGGTAGAGGTATATAAAGATATAATAATGGTCACCATGTACAGTACAGTTTGATTACCAAAATATATACAAAGGCCCAGATCCACAAAGAAATTACGCCGGCGTATCTATTGATACGCTGCGTAATTTCTAAGATGCCCCGTCGTATCTTTGTTTTGTATCCACAAAACAAGATACGACTGAATGTGGGCTCCATTCGACTGGCGTACGTCTTAGTACGCCGTCGGATCTTAGGTGCATATTTACGCTGGCCGCTAGGTGGCGCTTCCGTCGATTTCCGCGTCGAGTATGCAAATTAGCTAGATACGCCAATCCACAAACGTACGTCCGGCCGGTGCTTTTTTTTACATCGTTTATGTAAGGCTTTTTTCGGCGTAACGTTACCCCTGCTCTATGAGGCGTACGCAATGTTAAGTATGGACATCGAGCCAGCGTAGAATTTTCTGCCGTGTACGTCGTTTGCGTAAAACTTTCGCGAATATGGCTTTGCGTAAATTACGTTCACGTCGTCTAGGCATTGAGCGGGCGTAATTTAATTTGAAAATCCGACGTGATACTGAGCATGCGCACGCATGCGCCGTACGAATAAAGCGTCATTTACGTGGGGTCAAGCTTGTTTTACATAAAACACGCCCCCCTGTTCATCATTTGAATTTTGCGCCCTTACGCCGGGAGATTTACGCTACGCCGCCGCAACTTTAGAGGCAAGTGCTTTGTGAATACAGCACTTGCCTCTCAAAGTAGCGGCGGCGTAACGTAACTACGATACGCTATGCCTGCCTAAAAATATGCCACCCTACGTGGATCTGGCCCAAAGTGTCCAGTAACAATGTTTAATATTTGTTACAGGCACTTATATAGCGTCGTCAATTTACACAGCGCTTTACATTTTTTTTTATTTTACTTTCACATCAGTCCCTGCCCTCGAAGAGCTTACAATCTAAGATCCCTATCTCTCATTCATAAAGTGCCTTGAAAAGGTTTCACTCTTCTTGAAATTTTCCACATTTTGTCATGTTACAACCAAAAATGTAAATGTATTTTATTGGGATTTTATGTGATAGACCAACACAAAGTGCCACAAAATTGTGAAGTGGAAGGAAAATGATAAATGGTTTTCAATTTTTTTTTATTATAAATAAATATCTGAAAAGTGTGGCGTGCATTTGTATTCAACCAGGGGTCAAGTCCTGGGGAAAAAAGTGTGGGAACTCCCACCCAAGATCCACTCCCCCACCCAAAAAAAAAGATACTCTCATATGCATAATTACTAAACTGCATGTTTTTTTTTTTTCGATCCACTGTACCTTAGTAATCCTTTATGTTACTGGCCACTTCCTGTATATGGACCCATCGGGTAGTGTGCGGGTATTCCGTCACTTCCTCGATGCCGCAATGTTATCGTGGGATTTAGAAAGAAGCAAGTTCTTTCTAAATCGCACGATAACTCGCGGCAGACCTCCGCAATGTCTCCTGGGAACAATGACAAAAGCTCCCAGGAGACATTGCGGCATCGAGGAAGTGACGGAATACCCGCAACTACCCGATGAATCCATATACAGGAAGCTGCCAGTAACAAAGGATTACTAAGGTTCGCCTGCCCCTGACAGTGACTCGAGCTGGGCATCGCCGCTTAGTGAAGGATTGGCTCGGGCGGCTCGGCTGCTCTAGTCCTGCAAAGGGAACTGAGTTCCTGCTGTGAAAAAAGTGCAGGAACTCCGTTCCCACGCGTTTCCGCAGGACTTGAGCCCTGTATTCAACCCCCTTTACTTTGCTACCCCCTAAGGCCCCTTTCACACCGGATAGCGCCTAAATACCGCCTGAAAAACTCATGCCCAGCCTTCTCAGTGTGAAAGCCTGGGCGTTCCTATTTGATTGACAGCCTTCCAACGGTCGCATACAGCGCGTCACCAGTTGCCGAAAGAAGCCGAACGTCGGTGCGGCTCTATACGGCGCCTGCGCACCGACGTTCAGCTACTTTCGGAAACTCATGACGCGCTGTATGCAACGGTCGCAAGGCTGTCAATCAAATAGAAACGCCCAGTCCCGCAGCCCATACCCGGAAGTGGCGGGAGAACATCTATCTCTACAACGGTAAGTACGGCATTGATTTAAAAAAAAAATACCCGTTTCTGCTCCCCTTAATTAGTCTAAATCTAATATTAAACATTTATATTTTGGGTGAACCTCCACTTTAAGAGCGAAGTTTCAGGATTTTTTTTTTTTTACATTTTTAAATAACTGTGAAGCAAAATAAGGGTCAGTGCCCATCTGCAGCCTCACAGGTGACCATCTGCAGATCCACCATTGCTAGGAATGCACCCCCCACCATTGCTAGGAATGCACCCCCCCACCATTGCCAAGAATGCACCCCTCCACCATTGCCAGGAATGCACCCACCATTGCCTGCAATAGAGGCATGGTTCTCAATGTAAAATTCTCTTGGGATTGAAAAACAGGCTTGTAGTATTGCCTCCTGTCTGCCTGTAAACTGGTTTTACACCGCAATGTAAAAAGCGAACCACCACAATCACTTTGCAGAGCCTGCCAGCTAGGAGTAATTGAAAGTAGTATTAAGCGCTAGCTTAAAACGTTTACCTACAGGTAAGCTTATATTTCGTCATACCTGTGGGTACTTTGACTATATCCTAAACTTGTGCCATTTAGGGGATATTCACATTGGCTCCAGCCTATGACGTCACTGCGTATTCACAGCGCATTCTACATTCAGGGCAAACCAAGTGTGCATGTAGGAGAGTGACATCATCATGGCCTGGCCATTGAAACGGCCTAAGAGCGTGAACCAGTAAGGAAGACCAGGTAAAGATGGAAGCACCAAGAGTAGTGACAGCTCAGTGCTGGAGGGCTCCATTTAAAAGGCAAGTCTATCATATTGCCCTAGTATGCAGTACATACTGGTAAAATGTAGCATAAACCTGCATGGGCCAGTTTAAAAACAAAAAATGGTAATTCACTACATTAAAAATGATCAAAATCTTCCAAGCTGGCCGATTTGTCTCAGGTTAACTGTGATCATGAGATCTCTAGCTCTAGACCACAGGTCTACAAACTTTCTAAACAAAAGGCCAGATTACTGTCATTCAGACTTTAGGGGGACCGGACTGTGGTCAATTTGTGTAGAACATGCCCTGGAGTCAGTGGGATTACATAATGCCTCAGGCTTGGTTGTCAGTGGGAATGAGAAAATTACATAGTGCCTGTGATCATTAGTATAAGGAATAGTGCCTCATTATTAGCATTGGCGGGAGCAATAGTACCAGTTGTTGACATCCGTGGTAGGAATAGTACTCTATGCGTGTCAGTGAAAGTGATGGTGCCTTATTGTTGCGGGTGGAAAGAATAGTCCTTGATGTCAGTGAAAGCAATGGCACTAACATCGTTAATGTCAGTGGAAGGAATAGTGACCCATCATTGGTATCAGTGGGGGAAATAGTTCCTCATCATTGGTATCAGTGGGGGTAATAGTTCCTCATCATTGGTATCAGTGGGGGGGAATAGTTCCTCATCATTGGTATCAGTGGGGGGAATAGTTCTTCATCGTTCGTATCAGTGGGGGGAATAGTTCCTCATCGTTAATGCCAGTGGAAGGAATAGTTCCTCATCGTTGGTATCAGTGGGGGGAATAGTTCCTCATCGTTGGTATTAGTGGGGGGAATAGTTCTTCATTGTTAGTATCAGTGGGGGAATAGTTCCTCATCATTGGTATCAGTGGGTGGAATAGTTCTTCATCGTTAGTATCAGTGGGGGAATAGTTCCTCATCATTGGTATCAGTGGGTGGAATAGTTCTTCATCGTTAGTATCAGTGGGGGGAATAGTTCCTCATCGTTGATGTCACTGGGTGGAATAGTTCCTCATCGTTGATGTCAGTGTAAGGAAAAGTTCCTCATCATTCTTGGTGTAAGGATTAGTGACCCATCGTTGATGCCAGTGGAAGGAATAGTGCCACATCATTGGTGTGAATTGGGGGAATAGTGCCCCATGGTTGATGTCCGTGGAAGAAACTGTGCCTCGTTGATGTTAGTTGAAGGAGTGGTGCCTCATATCATTGGGAGAAATGGTGTCCCTAGGGGCAGATAGAGGCAAGCAAAGGGACGCTTCTGGCCCGTAGGCCACAGTTTGGGACCATTGCTCTAAACATAAAATGGGTTTGGTTAAACAATGAAATTGAATGATGTATGGAACAATCTTTTTGATGTGTGTTGGGCCAGCATTAGACCTTCTGTTCTACAGGAAGCTTAGCACATGTTGGCATCTGTAGCTCTAAAGTATAATAGGACTGACAGTAGTCACCAGTAGGCCATGCTGGGACTTGTTGTGCATAAGTCACTGGTAAGACTTGCTGGAACTACTAGTTCCCCCATTTCACCATATTCAATCCACAAACAGGATTTCCATCTTGTGACTGTGTATGAGGTTCATTCCCTGGCCCCCCTGGGGTGATCTGCATGCCCAGCTGTAGCCTGTAACCATCTTTAGTCTCTATAGTCTATAGGAATTCTCATTGTGCTGGCAGAAAAATGGTTAAGAAGTAAAGCGCAGCATAAATAGGAATGGCTGTTGCTGTGACTGCCCCCTCTGTGCCTCATTATATCCTCAATATTTCAGGATTGTGTCACATTGACAAATATAGATAATACATTCCGCCTATGACGTCAAGGCTGGCAGCTATTGTAGTGGGGTAATGATGCTGGGGGGAGGGGGTAAGACAATGTGACAGGGGCAGCAAGGAGACACAGGGGACCCAAGGGGGAAGGGGCAAGGAGCATGATGGGAGCATCTCTTATTGTACTGCCTATTGAGATGGGGGTTGGTTGTCTTAAAGGCTATTCAGTCAGAAAATAATAGAAAATGTCATTTCATGTGACAAAACTCAACTGATAATTCTGCATATTATTCTTTACTAGGAACTGCAGACAGAAACCCAGCTATGGATCTAAAATTCGCAAATGACTTAATAATGCAATTTCAGACAGGCGCCAACCATTTCTGTAAATGTATTTCTACTTTATTGTGCCCCCTGCCTCTAACTGACGTCCACCTTTCAGGGATTTGAATGTTAGCTCCTGTGGGTGGCGATAGTCTGAGCCAGAAAAATGTTCCGCTCTCAGGGTGCATTGAAGGGATTTCCCTGTCCTGCTCCTGCATTAACTATGTGTTATTTGCCATCTAACAATCGCCTGCAGTGCTGGGGTTTCGCAATGGACATGTTTGATGCATATGCGGGTGCCATCTTCCTTACCTTTGCTTATAGACAAGAGCCGTGGTCTACCAAGAGATGCCCGGGTGCCAGATGTTGCTCTTGAGGCACTTTTTTAATCACTGACACCAACAAAGGGGCTCAACTCCTACCAATTTCACCACTGATGTGGCCCAGTTCCTCCCAATGATGGGGCACAATTTCTTTCAGTGACACCAATGATGTGGCACAATTACTACAAATGACACCAACAAGGGGGCACAGGTCCTCCCAGTGTTCCAACAATAGGGCCCAATGACACCAATGATGGGGCACAGTTCCTCCCAACAGCACCAATGGTAGGGCACAATTCCTCACAGTGACACCAGCGATGGGGAACAATTCCTTCCAATTATACAAGCGATGTGGTACAATTTCTGCCAATGACACCAACAATGGGGCACAGGCCCTCCCAATTTTTCAACAAAGGGGGCTTAGTGACATAGTGACACCAATGATGGGGCACCATTCCAACCAATGGGTTGTTGTGTGTGTGTGTGTGGGGGGGGGGGGTTTGCATTGCTTCTAGTTTTGACTGTCCTTTCATAACAGTGGATCTCCCCACCTGAGTTCACGGCTAGAGAAAGACAGATGCCATGTCGGGAGGCTGAAAACTGTCAAAAAGTCAGCTGAAAGGCTCCATAGCAAAACAGGAAGTCAGAGTAAATCCCTGCAAATTAAGGGACTCTACTGCCCCCCCAGGCCCTCAGAACTAGTGTCCCCAATGGAAAATGTCAGGGTGGGTCTTAAATGGGGGTGTGGCCTTGACAGGAAGGGGTGGGTCATATTTAAATTAGGGGGTGCACGAGTTTAGTCAGGCCTAGGGCAGCACAAAACCTAAGTACACCACTTCACAACCACTTTAAAGCCTTCATTAGTCTAATATGTCTGATAACATTGGAACAGTAACAATGTAAAAGTAAAACCTGCTAACTTTTGCATGGAGAAGGCAATTTGTGCAGTTATCAGCTCTTTCACCTAACGATCAGCTCTTTCACCTAACGATCATTTGTATTTAGGTTATTTGAACCTTCAGCAAGCCACTCTACAATGTTTTGTTGCCGGAGTCCCGCGCCCGTGTTTTTATATGTAACCCTCACGGGATCGAGTCTCAGAAGTTGATTCTTGTAATAACAGGCTGTGAAAGGCACAAATTGCTGTTTTATTGTTGCCGATGTGTTTTTCCGACTTGTAAGCCGGCGCTCACCCCCTCTGATTACAGCTTTTCCTCGCAAGTAGGCGGGGACCAGCGGACGCCACCACAGAGCCGTTCTTCGGCTGCTATTTGTCACGCCGTGGCAGCACTTATCACCCGCACACCTTGATTTCACGTCAGTCCAATTTCCTGTGTCACTGAGTGACTGGTCAACCGGACCTCTGCAACTTAAACCCTGAATTATCCTGCCTGCCACACACGCCAAGGTTTCTAGAAAGCCTGTAATCGCTGCTCGCAAATCAACGAGGCTGAAAAAAAATAACCAGCACTGGGAACATGTACAAAATATCCACTGAGTTAATAGGGAACTCCAAGCAGAAAATTGTTTTAAAATAAAGCAACCTGTTAACCACTTGCA
Source organism: Rana temporaria (assembly GCF_905171775.1). Lineage (NCBI taxonomy): Eukaryota > Metazoa > Chordata > Amphibia > Anura > Ranidae > Rana > Rana temporaria. Next base: position 115,388,874 of record NC_053497.1, read on the forward strand.
GGCAGCCCTGTAGAAGTTTTACTGCTATGGGGCGGCTGCGCTGTGCAGGATCACACATAAATATATATATATGTGATCCTGCACTTCCAGGTAGTAATTCTACACAACAGGAGCTGATCCCATGGACTCGATGTCCGCCGGCACCTACTGATCGTTCGGTACACAGGCAGAACGGCGGTCTGCCTATGTAAACAAGGCAGTTTGCCGTTCTGTCAGTAAAGAAGACATGGATCCTGTGTTCTTGCAAAGCAGGGACATGGACCCATGCCTTCCCTTAGTAAAAGCACCTATCACACATTGCACAAACGCTGCCTAGGCACACATATCTCTTTGATTGCCCATGATGTTAACCCCTTTCCAGCCAGTGTCATTAGTACAGTGACAGTGCATTATTTTTAGCACTGATCACTGTATTGGTGTCACGGCATCCCACAAAAGTGTCAGTGTCCGATTTGCCCGCCGCAATATCGCAGTCCCGCTATAAGCCACCATTGCTCGTAAATAAATACAATTTCCATAAATCTATGCCATAGATCAGGGATATGCAATTAGCGGACCTCCAGCTGTTGCAGAACTACAAGTCCCATGAGGCATAGCAAGACTCTGACAGCCACAAGCATGACACCCAAAGGCAGAGGCATGATGGGAATTGTAGTTTTGCAACAGCTGGAGGTCCGCTAATTGCATATCCCTGCCATAGATCGTAGACGCTAAACCTTTCACGCAAACCAATCAATATACGCTTATTTGGATTTTTGTTTACCAAATATATGTAGCAGAATACATATTGGCCTAAATTGATAAAGAAATTCGATTTTTTTTTTTTATTATTTTTTTTTTTATTGGATGTGTTTTATAGTAGAAAGTAAAAAAAATATATATTTTTTGTTAAATTGTAGGTCTTTTTTGTTTATAGCGCAAAAAATAAATAGAAATGCAGAGATGATTAGATACCACCAAAAGAAAGCTCCATTTGCGAGTAAAAAAGGATATACATTTTATTTTGCACGACCACGCAATTGTCAGTGCCGTATCGCAAAAAATGGCTTAGTCATTAATGGGGTCAATTTTCTGGAGCTGAAGTGGTTAAAGTAGACCTTGCATCATATATATTTTTCATGTTCAGAGTATCGCTAATAGTTAATACTGTCAGGTATGTATTAGCTGTCACAAAGATCACCATCCTCCCCCAGACAGTGCCTTCATCTGCTTTTCTTTCCAGAGCACCATCTTTGTTCAAGCATAATCTAAATTCTAAAGCAAACATCTCATTCCTGGAACAATGACAGCAACACAGAAATGACACGCCCAGGCAAAACCTTGTGTCTGTTTACAAATGTCTGACACAGATCAGCCTCTTTTCTTGTGACTTGCTGTAAAGTTAGAATATACAGTCTGATCACTGGAGGAGAAAAGACTAGTAGCTGGATTCAGATAGATGAGCCTAGCGTTAGACAGGCGTAGTGTATCGCATATACGCTACGCCGCCGTAAGTTAGAGAGGCAAGTGCTGTATTCACAAAGCACTCCTAAGTTACGGCGGCGTAGCGTAAATTTGCCGGCCTAAGCGCTCCTAATTCAAATTGTGAAGAGGTGGGCGTGTTTTATGCTAATGAATCGTGACCCGACGTGATTGACGGTTTTTACGAACGGCGCATGCTCCAAATTACGCCGCAAGGACTTATTGGTTTCGACGTGAACGTAAATTACGTCCAGCCCCATTGAAGGACGACTTACGCAAACGACGTAAAAATTAAAAAATTCGACGTGGGTCCGATGTCCATACTTAAAGGGGTGGTTCACCCTAAAAACTACTTTTTCTTATTCCACTGCCCCCCCACATTACAATATGATTAAGGCTCTTATTATTTTTTTCATGCTGTACATACCTTAGTACAGCATATTCACCCGTGCATCGGAGTCCCGCGGGAGTGGGCGTTCCTAACATGTGTGTGATTGACGTTTTGCCCAAAAACGAGCTCCCCCCGTTGCGTCACGGTTGGCGAAAGGAGCCGAACGGCGAGTCAGCGCTATACTGCGCATCGCCGTTCGGCTCCTTTCGCCAATCGTGACGCGGCTTACGCGACGGGGGGGAGCTCGTTTTTGGGCAAAACGTCAATCACACACATGTTAGGAATGCCCACTCCCGCGGGACTCGCAACCCGGATGCACGGGTGAATATGCTGTACTAAGGTATGTACAGCATGAAAAAAATAATAAGAGCCTTAATCATATTGTAATGTGGGGGGCAGTGGAATAAGAAAAAGTAGTTTTTAGGGTGAACCACCCCTTTAACATTAGCTGCGCCATCTTTTTGGTGGAATATCTTTAGGACTGAAAGCGGCTTGCGTAAACGGCGTATATTTACTGCGACGGCCGGGCGTACATTCGTGAATAGGCGTATCTCACTGATTTACATATTCTTGGCGTAAATCAGCGTACACGCCCCTAGCGGCCAGCGTAAATATGCAGTTAAGATACGACGGCGTAGGAGACTTACGCCGGTCGTATTTTAGCAACATTTAAGCGTATCTCAGTTTGAGCATATGCTTAATGTTACGACGGCGCGGATTCAAAGTTACGACGGCGTATCTACTGATACGCCGGCGTAACTCTCTCTGAATCTGACTATAGGAAAATGCTTACTCTTGCTTGCAGCACAGTAATCATATTATCTAGTAATAGGCAAAATCACCTGATTGAAGCCTTTTTTTTTTTTTACTAATAAAGGTAGAGCTTTTTTGAAATCCAATACTGTTGCTGTACATTGTGATGCATGCAACTTGAAATAGTTTTAGACACTAGTTTTTAACAAAAAAGTTTGCCATGGTGGAAAATGAATTCAATAAAAAAAATAAAAAAAACATTTGTCACACATGGTAAAAAAAAAAAAATATATTATAAAAATAAAAGAAAATTTCAGAAAAAATCCATAGCCTGTAGGGTCTCTCCTGCTATCATCATTCCTAATCTGACGTTTTGGAAGTGTTGATTAGTAATGCTGCGTACACACCATCACTTTATGTGATGAAAAAAAATGACGTTTTTAAAAACGTCACTTTAATTGACCGTGTGGGGGGGAAAACGTCGTTTTACGTCTTCTAAAAAACGACCAAAAAAAATTGAAGCATGCTTCAATTTTATGTGTCGTTTTTCAAAACGTCAACTTTTACTTCACAGAAATTGACCGTGTGTAGCAAAAACGTTGTTTAAAATGACGTTTTTTCATCCGCGCATGCCCAGAAGCTACTTATGAAGCGAGCTTCAATGGAAAAAAGTGGTGAGAACGTAACCTCACTTTGCTAGAACATTGTGAGAAAAACGATGGTGTGTAGGCAACTTCGTCTTTGAAAATTGAAGTTTCAAAAACGTCGTTTTTTACTTCACAGAAAATGTCGTTTTTTTTCATCACATAAAGTGATGGTGTGTACGGGGCATTAGAGATGCACAGGGCATCCCCTTTGTCTCTGCAGGAGCTGCACACTCCTGGGAGTCGTGACAAATAGCTAGCAAATAATAGTTACCTTGTTTGTGTAATTTAAACTTTTAGTATATTGTTACAATAAATGCAGCATCAACAAAATGTAACTTTTTACAGTATTGTGTCCTATTTTTATTTTTTCCTGCTTGCCTATATTGCACATAGATTCTTATGTAGCCCTCTTCTTCTGTATAAAGAAATGTAAGATGAGATTCCACTTCTCTATTTTAAATTAAGCCTGTCTCTGGACAATTTTTTTTTATTGTCAATGGTAGCAATTCAGTTCATTAGTAAGGTGCTGTAAGTAATAAGAGGGGATGGGGGTAGGATGGTATGTGTAGTGGACAGCAGGTATTTTTTTAAATGACCAACGTCTTATACTTACCTGCTCTATGTAATGGTTTTACACAGAGCAGCCCTCTTTTTGGGTACCTCGCTGGCGCCCCTTCTCTTCTCTGAGTGCCCCCATAGCAGGTGCACTCGCTCTGCGTGTCCATAAGACAAAGAACGGCTTTGGCCCCGCCCCCTCCACACTGGCTGTGATTGACAGCAATGGGAGCCAGTGGATGTTTTGTCATTTAGCCAATGAGAAGGCAGACCTGGGACAGCAGCCGCTCTTGTGCACATTACAGAATCAGGATCTGGCTTAAAGGGGAGTTCCACCCACAATTTCACTTTTTAAATATAAATACCCCTGTAATACACAAGCTTAATGTATTCTAGTAAAGTTAGTCTGTAAACTAAGGTCCGTTTTGTTAGGTTGTTACAGCATTTAGATAGTTTATAATCTAGAAATAGACCGTGGCCATCTTAAGTGTGGGCATCATGAAGCCAGACTGTATGACTTCCTGGATTTCAGCTTTGCATATCTCGCACATGCTCAGTGCACAAGCAATGTAATAGGTTTCAGTCAGGTTTGCAAGGACTACTGGGAAACATGATGCCTATCCCAGAAACCCTTGCAAATAGCCTAGGCAAATAAGGAGGAGGAAGTAATGAAGGACTACAAAATAAAGGTATTTACAAGCAACAAATTAAATAAAAATTGTCCATTCTGAACACTATGAGATTAAAGCATGCAGCACAGACAAACATAAAAAAATGGGTGGAACTCCACTTTAAGTATTAGGGGGGAGCTGCGTACTGAAGGTTTTTTTGCCTTAATGCATAGAATGCATGAAGATAAAAAACCTTCAACCTTAAGAACCACTTTAAGTAAAAACCCCACATTTAACCACATCCCACCCAGCCTATAACAAAATGACGGCTGGACGGGCCTCTCATCGATCTAAATTTATGTTTAATCCATGTGTGTAACCAATCAACTGCAGCACTGATCCGTGTATTTTGACAGCAGAGGAATCCCCATTGTCAGAATATAAAACTGGAGCGGAAAGCATAAGCCCAGCTTTAACCACTTGACCACTGGGCACTTAAACCCCCTTAATAACCAGACCAATTTTCAGCTTTCGGTGCTCTCACATTTTGAATGACAATTACTCAGTCATACAACATTGTACCCAAATGAAATTGTTGTCCTTTTTTTCCCACAAATAGAGCTTTCTTTTGGTGGTATTTAATCACCGTTGGGTTTTTTATTTTTTGCGCTATAAAAGAAAAAAGACTGAAAATTCTGTAAAAAAATGAATTTTTATTTGTTTCTGTTATGAAATTTAGCAAATTTGTAATTTTTCTTCATACATTTTGGCCAAAATTTATACTGCTACATATCTTTGGTAAAAATAAGTCCAAATTGGTGAATATTATTTGGTCTTTGTTAGGGTTGTCCCGATACCACTTTTTTAAGACCGAGTACAAGTACCGATACTTTTTTCCATGTTCTCGCCGATACCGAATACCAATACTTTTTTTTCAATGTCATGTGGCAGTTTGACAGATGGGGACTGATAGGTGGCACTGACAGGTGGCTGGCACAGATAGGCGGCACTTATGGGCACTGACTAGTGACTGGCGCTGATGGGCACTAATAGGTGGCTGGCACTGATAGGTGGCACTTGTGGGCACTGATAGTGCAATCAGTGCCCACAAGTGCCACCTATCAGTGCAATAAGTGCCATCAGTGCCCACAAGTGCCACCTATCAGTACAATGACAGGTGGCTGGCACTGAAATGCTGCAAAAAATGACACTGAATTTATAAAAATAAAAATAAATGCTGCAACGCCCATCTTGGTACACCCTGCACTCCGCTGCAGCAAGCAGCAGCAGACATCTTGTTACACCCAGCCCATATAGCTCAGGCTGGGTGTAACAAGATGTCTACTGCTGCTTACTGCAGCGGAGTGCAGGGTGTACCAAGATGAGTGTAGGGACGTTCAGCCGCTGATATGTTATACAGACCCCTACAGTGCAGACCCCCCTCCCCCTACAATACAGACCTCCCCCTTACAATATAGTCCCCCCCTACAATAGACACCCCCCTACAATAAAGACACACCCCCTCCTAAAATACAGATCCCCCCCCCCACTTCACACCCGTAATGCTGTAGGCTGCTCAGATGACCAGCGGGCGGCATCGCTGTGACAGGGAGGCAGTGACACAGAGGCTGAAGCCTGGCTTTGCGGGGGGGGGGATCCGTCGTCGCACCCGGGACCCAGCCGCGGCTCTGACGAATCTCGGCTGTGACTGTCTCACAGCCGAGCAGACCGCAGCTGCCTCCCCCTCCTCTGTGTATACTACAAGTGCTGTGCACGGCGCAGGCTTCATTGCATTTATAAAGTTAGACCCCCCCCCCCAGTTTCTTAAGAGTTGCATTTTCAGCAGACCCTTATGGGGAATGTAATTGCACACCAGGCACGGGCTTGTAATACTTCTGCAAACACACCAAGCTGTTTTCATGGCAGAGACCAAAGAAAAGGACACGGCATTCTCTCACAGCATTTAAGAGCCAAAGTCTGTAACCTGGAAACCATCCTCCTTCTTTTTCTTTTTTACACTAAATTCATTAATATTGAAGTATAGAAAACCTGGTCACCTCGCTCTAACAGTGCAGCGATGCATAAGCACAATATCCAAGCATGATTTGTGAGTTTCATTACAGGTGCTTTGTCTGGATATTATTAAAAGTCAGGGTTGCATGGGGGCTGCTGCAAGTATCTGCCTTCAGAGTCTGCTTATACCTGATATTTCTGGATTTGGCGCTCGTGCTACAGTCTTCTTGTCTGCCCCAGCGGCTGGTTGCTCTTGTTCAGGGTGGAGTGCAATCGCATGGGGAGAAGGATGCTTGCTAAACCTTGTGTAACCTTATGACATTAAGGGACTTTTGGGGCTTCCTCAACATTTCTTGGCAGTGAGGGAGCAAGACAGGACTAAGAAGCCTTAAGATTTTTAAGCACCTTATGGTTAACGTGCATCTTTACCCAGATTATGGAAAAAAATCCTAGAAATCCAGGTATCTAGGCTGTGCCCCAGAGCCTAGCAGGGGTATTTTGTGGGTATAAAGACACCAAACTGTGTACAGTGTATATCAACGGTGGGCTTATATTTTGGGAGGTTCCAAAGCTGGAAGGTGCTTGGGCCTAAAAGTGGAATTCCATGGAAATATAAAAAAATCTTATTACTATGAATAATATTAAAAACTTTTATATTATGCATTATTGGAATTGCTAAATGTCTAATTAGAAACAACAGTCTAGACTTTATACACATAATATGGTGTTGCCCGAAATTTACCCAATGCTGGGTGGAGATTATACATGTTATTTCTAGCTGAAATGTACCCAAAGGGTTTTTACACTATGGTGACCAGATAATTGTACCTAACTAGAAGGTAAATTGTATGATTTTGGATGGCATCCACTGTACCTACTAAGGCGCAATGGTTTTTCCTATGTTATCTCCCTTCTACCTAAAGAACAATTAGCAGGTAAAATGTGTAATCTCATTTGGCAGAGTTGGCTTGATAATCCATGTCTTGCTCCTCCACAACTAGTAATGGATAGACTGCTAGGCCTTGTACACACGATCAGTCTAAACCGATGAAAACGGACTGAAGGACCGTTTCATTGGTTCAAACCGACCATGTGTGGGCCCCATCGGTCAGTTATCCTTCGGTCCAAAAAAATAGAACTTGCTTTAAAATTGAACCGATGGACGCCTAACCGATAGTAAGTACGCAAAAGTATCGGTTTAAAACCTGCGCATGCTCAGAATCAAGTGGACGCATGCTTGGAAGCATTGAACTTCATTTTTCTCAGCACGTCGTTGTGTTTTACGTCACTGCGTTGGACTCGATCGTTTTTTTAACTGATGGTGTGTAGGCACATCAGACCATCAGTCAGCTTCATCGGTTAATCCGTTTTCATCGGATAGACTGATCGTGTGTACAGGGCTTTACAATTTTGAACCCATCAAAGAGCTACAATGGTTTTGGCCTGAGCTTGGGAATTTCTCTGAGCTTTGGAATTTCTCTGAGCTTTGGAATTTCTCTGAGCTTTGGAATTTCTCTGAGCCTTATTTCCGAGAGTAGAAAAAATATGACATTCTGAGCAATTGTCCATCAACAGGCTCTGGTTGTTTTTGTTTGTATTTTTTTCCTTTTTTCGTTATTTTTCTATCTTTCTTTTACAAAAACGTTATATATGAGCCAAATATGATGTGATGGTCTTTATTTTTCTGTATACCGTATGTACAGTGCTCATGCCATTGGTTGATATATATATCTTTTATATTACAATGTACAGTCACTTAATATTCTTGTCAATAAAAAAAGTTTAGATTAAAATAAAAAGAAATCCAGACATGAATGAATAAAATAAAATAAAAACTCTCTAGCAATACACACCAAACTGAGCATGTTCAGAGTGCCTCCAAGGCTCTGTACTATCAAGAGATGGATTGGGGCAGTTCTCCTGTGCTTCATCGATAACGGTTTGCCAGTACAACCGCATGTGGCTACTCAGACACTTCTTGTTACCATAGTCGGTGTCTGTGCTAGAAGCTCCGCCCTTGTCCCCTCAGTGATCACACCCACAGGCTGCAGAAGAGCAGGGATGTCACTCCCTGAAGTGACACTCGTAGGCAGAAAGAGACACACCCACTGCCTGACCTATCAGTGTGAATGAAGAGGCTTTGTGATCACATGACGGCATTACATTATAAAGAAAAAATGTACAAAAACATTGAGTTGCAAAGCACTGAATTACAACTAATCTCAAACAAATAGGCTACATCACACCTCAAAGGTTGCATTTTGTCAAGATCAGCACCCCCACACAGGACACTGTGGGTTCTGGTGCAGTAAGGTGCATTGCAGAATTGTGGTAGAGCATGCTACCGCAGTTAAATGGTGCAAATCTCTAATTTTGGGTTTCAGTGGATTTCTAACCTCATATGCCGCATACACACGACCGTTTTTGGGTCTTGTGACTTCTATCAGTGTCCAGCCGAGCGCTGGTTAAAGCTTGTAGGAGCAGTTTTCATTCTCTTATGACTGTCCTATGAGGCTGCATGACCCCTGATTTTCTGTATGGACAGTGCAGATTGGCCCTGTGCTGATCACATGCACCCTCCCAAAAAAATTAAATAAAAACTCTCTAGCAATACACACCAAACTGAGCATGTTCAGAGTGCCTCCAAGGCTCTGTACTATCAAGAGATGGATTGGGGACAGTAAAAGAATGCGAGGATCAGAGAAGACATGATCAAACAGCCTTTTTACACAATGCATAGGATTAACCCCTTAGGTTCCACATTGAGTATAACAAGCGTGTTTTACTGCATATACAGACTGATTTTACTGTTAGAGATTTAGTAATACTTTATTAATATTCAAACTCTTGCAGAATCCCAATGTTGACCAGTTTGCTTTAGATTCAAGGCTTCATTTAGTACAATCTCAAACATAACATGAAAAACAAAAAAACAATTACATTTTCCCACCAAAAGTGAATTAACGCTAATGAAACCTTATTTTGCTGTGGGTTAAATTCCTTTTCGTGGAGTAATAACGAGCGGAGGTCATTGGGAAACGATGGCAGTCATGTTATTGCACGTCTGTTATGGTGGTGTCACGGGTCATCCTTCATCTCATCAGCTGTCGAGTTACTGGATGTAGAATTGGATGTCCTGGGGCGTCGCAGTGCGTCCGCGTATCTTGCAGATGAGTAATAGACACCCAGTGTGAGTTCCTCGCTGAAAGGTCGCTGGAAGCTGCAAGTATTCTTCTCATCTTCCCTAATAAGTGATGATTTTCTGCCTGGGTCACTGGTGTCAGTTACAACATCTTCACCAATTCACAGTCATACAGCGGGTGCTGCAAACCACCCTCTGCAGCTTCTGCTTTACTGCTCCTAGTGAAAAGGCAGGTTTATTCATATAGCTGAATTCACCTAGGAACTTGTATGTACAGAAACAGTGGGCCAGATTCACAGTGGAGATACGACGACGTATCTGCTGATACGCTGTCGTATCTCTGTTTCTATCTATGCGACTGATTCATAGAACCAGTTACGCATAGATAGCCAGAAGATCCGACAGGTGTAATTGTTTTACACTGTCGGATCTCAAGATGCAATACCGTGGCCGCCGCTGGGGGGAGTTCGCGTCGTAAACCAGCGTTGGGTATGCAAATTAGGAGTTGCGGTGATTCCCGACGGTTTTTCGCGTTCGCTACATCGCCGCTAGTCTAGTTTCCCGTCGCAAAGTTAGTCGTTTTATTTGGTGCCTTAACTTTACACAGCAATCGTATTGCTGTATAAAGTATGGCCGTCGTTCCCGCGTCGAAATGTAAAAAATAACGTCGTTTGCGTAAGCCGTCCGGGAATACGGAATTACGCTACGCGCGTCGCCGTTCGAAAAAATGACGTCACGGCGCGCAATGCACGACGGGAGTTCGGAAACGGAGCATGTGCGGTAGGTCCGGCGCAGGAGTGCGCCTAATTTTTTTTTTTGAAAATTATTTTTATTGAAGAATTTACCACACAAAAACACAACAATAGACAAGACATGACATAGACAGCTCAACTCCATACAACACACAAGGGGAGATGGCTGATATAGCAGGTTAACATTTTTCTCTGCAGTGTATACATGTTGTCAGGGTAATAGACATAATGACCGGTATATATAAAATCGAACAAAAAGAAAATAATAGAAAAAAAAAACAAGGGGAAAGAAGGGGGGAAGTCTGGGGGGGGCGGCGGTTGTCATCCCAGCACCTATGTTTTAACCAGCAGTCTCGGATTCCTCCACCCAAGCCCGCCAGACCTTATCGTATTTCTGTGGGCATCCACGATTGGCATATGTGTCTCTGTACAGAGGAAGGCTGGCGTTCACCAGTCGCCGCCACTGCACCAGAGATGGGGTTGAAGGTTTTTTCCAATGCATGGTGATGTTTTTACTGGCGTAGAAGAGCAGTAGGCTAACTAAAGTACGTTTGGCTGAGGTTCGGACGATGTTCTCCACTATGCCTAATAGACATATCTCCATATTTAGAGGCAATTGTGTCCCAGCAATTTTGTTAGTCAATTCCAGCACCGCCTCCCAGTAGTGTACCACCTCTGGGCACTTCCAGAATATGTGGGCGAAGTCACCCGGGGATGCGCCGCACCTCCAGCACTCCTGGGAGTGCGTGGGGTTCATTTTATGTAGCCTGTAGGGGGTGAAGTATGCCCTGTGTACAATTTTGTATTGCACCAACCTGTCTCTAACTGACACCAAGGTAGTGAAGGGAAGGTCCCATATCTCATCCCAGTCGTCCGTGTCTAATGTAGGGATGTCAGTGTGCCACCGGGATCGCAGTCCGTCAAGGGGAGGGAGGGACACAAAGAGTAGGTAGGAATACAGATGCGAGGTAGGTTTCACAACACAGTCAAATCTAAGTGTCCTCTCCAACTCCGACTGGGCCACGATGCAGGAGGACTGAGGGAATTGGGCTGAAAAGGCATGTGACAATTGAAAGTATCTGAAAAGATAGTGGGCAGGTAAGTTAAACTCGGACGAAAGCACGGTAAAAAGTTTCAGCGCGTTCTGTGGCACAATATGGGAGACTAGTTTCACGCCGTACTTCGACCACGCAGAGGGATCTAGTAACCGAAAGAAATAGTCTAAGGTAGGGTTTTTCCAGATCGGGGCGTTGGGTGAAATTTCAGTGGGCTGGAGTGCGCCTAATTTAAATGGCACACGCCCATTTAAATTGGCCCGCCTTGCGCCGGAGGCCGCCATCGCAAGTGCTTGGTGAATCAGGCACTTGCGATGAAAAATTGCGGCGGTGTAACGTATCTTCAATGTGAATCTGGCCCTGTGTTACCTGCAAAAAAAGGTTTGTAAATGACTGTTCATGGTTTTGGAATGGCTACATACTACATTTTTACAGGCTACTGCTTCTAGAACTCTGCACTTCTGCCTTGACTGCAAGTGATATCATCAACCCAGAGCTCATTCTCCTCTAAGCCTACCTAAGCATTTCCTCTTCATTCCCATCCATCATCTTGCACAGATAGCACTCCCACTGTAAGGCTGATTTTAACTTTCTGCTAGTGTAGAGCAGCAATGTTTTTTATATCTTTACAAGAATGTGTGTACTAGATCGAGATGTCACATAAAGTAGACACTATAGCACACCCCACACATTGCTTATTGGCCTTAAAGTGATACTAATCACACACTGGGGTTTATTATCTAAAGGCAAATCCACTTTGCACTACAACGGCACTGCAAGTGCGCTTGGAAGTGCAGTTGCTTTAGATCTGAGGGGAAAATCTGAAATGAGGGGAAGCTCTGCTGATTTTATCATCCAATCATATACAAGCAAAAATTCTGTTTTTTATTTTCCTTGCATGTCCCCCTCAGCTCTACAGTGACTGCACTTCCAAGTGCACTTGTAGTGCAAAGTGGATTTTCCTTTAGTAAATAACCCCCACTGTTTCATTTAAATTCTCCCTTCTGTTTATGTATGTGGATGATGGCAGTGTAATTATTCTAATAAAAAATCATCTAAGTTTCTTTTTTCGATAGACAGCAGTCCCAGATCATTCCCAGCCTGTCTGCGGGGAAACATTGGCAGCAGAGGACCAGAAGCTCCTCCTGCTCATCACATGTTCAATTAAAAAAAATGATTTTTGAATACAGAGTAAACATAAATAAATAATATGAATAAACTGTTTTAAATTGACATATAAATATATATTTGAAATCAAATCTTTTTTATTTTTTCGAAATAACATGGTGTGGGTGTATTTCTGCCAGTCACAGGCTGTCTTAGAATAAGAGGGAGGTGAAGCCTCCAATAATCTACATGTAATATCCTGCCCCCATTGTGTTTAGCTTGTTGCATTGCATTTAGATGGTTAGTGGAGGAGAAGGGAAGAAGTGGGCTGTCATTTACCACTGTGTATATACCCACATGTGTCACTCTATATTCACATGGGCTACTCAGATGTGATAGGGAGGAAACTCGCTTAAAACTGAACATGTGCAGAGTTGTCACCACAGCTGCAAAATCCCTAGCTGAATTGGGGACATGAACAAAAGGTGGAGATAGGGAACAGCAGGATCAACCAGGTTTTTGCAGAATACAGAAAATGAATCCCATTGCGATTGAATATAAACAGGATATAATACAGCATTTTATTGATAGTTTTTTTTATCTGGGTTTAGTGACACTTTAATATAGGTTTTGGAGCTGAAATGTTCCATGATATGTATTAACACCGCTGTACATTCATGGAGCACAAACTACCTGCTTAGAGATTCAGTTTGTCATCCAGGCATTGCTGTATTCCACCTCTCTCCCTTTTGTTGGTAATCTAAGCACAAAAGAACATCCACTGTGGGCTCATTATCTGCACAGTTTGAATCTGATTGGTGAGATTGAGGAAATTACACAGCACTGTTTAGGAAAGCAGACCTTGCTGTATGTGTGAGGTGTGGTCAGCAGCACACTGTCAGTTAGTATGCCAAGCGCATCTCAGACCAGGAAGGTACACATACATGATCACCCAGGGTACTGCAGAAGCCAGCAGGATCTGGCCATCAGTGTTTCCAACCGTCCATATTTTTACAGACAGTTCGTAAAAACGGGCACTTTTCCCCCCGTTCGCAAATGTCCTTTGTTGCGGGAATTTGCCAGTAAAAATAGCCGAGATCGGTTCAGCTCGGAACTGCGCATGAAGATTGGAGGCAGGGGGTGATGGTGGCTGTGGTGACACCGCAGAGAGGGATGGAGGCAGGGGGAGATTGGAGGCAGGGGGTGTTAGTGGCAGGGGGTGATTGGAGGCAGGGGGTATTGGTGGCACCACAGAGGGTGGGGGATGGAAACAGGGGTTGTTGGTGGCACCGCAGAGGGGGATGGAGGCAGGGGGTTATTGGAGGCAGGGGGCCTGGGGGAGATTGGAGGCAGGGGGAGATTGAAGGGAGATTGTAGGCAGAGGGAGATTGTGGCACCGCAGAGGGGGGTAAAGGCAGAGGGTGTTGGTGGCAGAGGGGGGTGGAGGCAGGGGGCGATGTGACTAAATAATTTGCCCTTATATCGAAAATAACAAACATTTTTTACCTTAATATCTACCTTAAATCACATTGCTATTTGCCTAGCGTACTTGTTTGTAGCCTAAATACTGAAATGTGCACCTAAAAATGTAATTTTGAAACTTTTGTGAAATGTCAGTAAAAACGTGGCTGTGCCAGTAAATTTCGGGTGTCGTGCCAGTAAATTTCAATCTGGTAGGTTGGCAACACTGCTGGCCATACATGCTGTATATTTGTGGTGGGTGCTCTATACTGTACAACTCTTCCCTGTTGACACTTCCAAAGTGCAACATATACTAGGAGCATGGTCGGGGACTACTCTAAAAATAGTTTGATATGGGTGACAGGCAGAGGCATAACTAGAATCTTCAGGGCCACGGTGCAAGGATCCCCCTCTTCCTTCCAAGCCCAGGGCCCTTCCCATGCCCCCTTCCTGCTGTCTTGGGTAGGGGTGTTCGCAGAGCCCACCTATATCAGAGTCCACTGAGCCCCCCTTACATCAGAGTCCACCTTACATCAGAGTCCACAGAGACCCCCCAAAAAGCAATAGTTTGAAAATGACTTACTAAGCTATTGCTAGACTTGCTCTGCAAGACTCTGCAAGTCTACAGCATGAAAATTCAGCCACAGTGACCCCTGTGGTGGGATGACTATTGCACAATTGTGCAACAATATTGCAATTGTGCAACAAACTTGCGAAGCCTGGCAAGTCTAGCAATAGCTTAGCAAGTCATTTTTAAACTTGCAGCTCAATTGCTTGCTATCTGGGTACATCAGAGTCAGCAGAGCCCCCCTTACATCAGAGTCTGCAGAATTTTCACTTACACTGTAATGGGGAACCCTGATTTAGGGGAGGCTCTGATCTAAGGGGGTGGGGGTGCTGTGGACTCTGTTGTCAGAGTCCACAGAACACCCCTTACACCTGAGTCCCTCTTAAATTAGGGAGAGGGGGGAGACTTCACTTCCAGTGGATGGAGAGGCATCAGCTATCAGCACCTCATCTGGCTGCTGGGCTTCAAACATTTCACCTATGCATCCCCTTCTCTTGAGGCATAATACTGTTGGGTGGGGCAGGCACAGGAGGAGAGGGTGGGATTAGGAAAAGCTGATCAGCTCTCTCCTCTCCGGGAGGTGCGGACGGAGGGGAGAATTGTCAGCGCTGGTTCTGGGCTGTGAGAGACACTCGCAGCTCAAAGCCCAGCTGCAGCCGCCAACTAAAATTACTGATTCCCTCTAATCATTCTTCCCTCTCCCTGATATACTATTTTCCTACTACTTAAGCATATTTTTATTATTGGGAAAGAAGTAAGAAGTGCTTTTGCAGCAACAAGCGTTACATCTTCTTTAAGGAAACTATTATGCAATAGCTGGCTGTATTAAATGGCGTAGTTGGCAGGACTATGTGCTATGGAAAGACTAGCAGTGATTTCTGGCTTAACATCAGACTTTAGTGGGTGACATTGCCTTGTGCTGCATGACTGATCAATAATAAACAATTTAAGTTATTATGGCTTACAGTATGGGAGAGACTGTAGGTGGGGACATTAGATTGTAAGTTCCTTTGACGTTAAGCAGCGAAGAGAATGGTTTACCCTCCCTTTTAAAGCACTCCTTGGCTCTAAATAAATATAGGAAATAAATGGTTTATTAGGCATATTTGCGTGATATAAATAAAGCACAGAAAAAAGTTTCACACTGGAACATTCATTCTTCTTAAGAACAGTCTTTGTGGTTTATCTTTCTCTTGATACTAATTGTATGGAGCAAATGTTCCCATTTTGATACACACAGTCCATTTGGCATCTCCTTGGAGGGCCAGCGACTTGTAGATGGCTTCCCAATGGAGTATAAGTATGTGCTTTGTACCTCTCAAAGGGGTCGTCCATCTTGCCTTACATCGTTTCCAATGTTTAAAAATCATCTTCTGTAAGACTTGAGCTGAGTTGGTACGGGGCCTCTTCAATATGTTAGGGATTCTGTAGCCCCTCTAAAGAAGATCACTGCTGAGCATCTTAACACAAAATATCTGATGCACAATAAAAAAAAAGCATTTAGTGCAAAATCGCGTACAAGTTTTTTGTCAAAATGTGCTTGAATAAACTAAAGTTTGAATCTCATTGGCTACCATGCACAGCTACACCATATTTTTCACTCTCCAGTTTTAGTAACTCGACCCCTAATATTTATGGCGTCCCTAGGGCTGGAACAATTATATCATTGAAAGGAATTCCAGTTAAGTATAATGCCCTGTACACACGATCACTTTTTGTGATGAAATAAAATGACATTTTTTAAAATGTCATTTAAAATGATCGTGTGTGGGCAAAATGTAATTTTATGTCTTCTGAAAAATGACAAAAAAAAAATTCGAACATGCTTGAATTTTTTATGTCATTTTTTAAAATGTCATTTTTTGTGTCATAAAAAATGACCGTGTGTGGGCAAAAATTAAGTTTTAAACCCGCACATGCCCAGAAGCAAGTTTTGAGACGGGAGGTAAAACTACCATTCATAATGGAGTAAGCACATTCATCACGCTGTAACAGACAAAAAAGCATGAATCGTCTTTTACTAACAAGTAACCAGCTAAAAGCAGCCTCAAGGCGAATAGAACTTCCCCTTTAGAGTGCCGTCACTTTGTTCATCATTTTTAAAAAATGATGGTGTGTGGGCAACATCATTTTTAATGATGAAGTTGGAAAAATGACATTTTTTTTTCATGATAAAAAATGACATTTTTTTTTCATGATAAAAAATGACATTTTTTTTCATCACAAAAAGTGATCGTGTGTACAGGGCATTAGAGAATGGTTGGAATGGCAGAGAATGGTTGGAACCCTTTTCATTGCCGTGTTCTATTGAGAAGATCTCCCCTCACTTCCTGTTGGGTCTTCAACACAACTGGTGAAGGCATAGGTATGCGCAGCCTATTGCATTAGGGTGTGCACCCTAAAGCTCAAACACATGCATATGTATGTATCTACATATATATATGACCCCGGCACATTGATTTCCCTGCCGAAACAGTGAAAAACTTCTCTTATGGCAGAGCCGGTAAGAAAGAGATCTTTCCCATGTTTCTGCTGCTACACAGAGCAATAATACCAATGTGCATGGGGTAATTAGGGTGTGCCTGGGCACACCCTGTGCGCAGGCCTACGGGTGAAGGTTAATTGGTAAAGGGGTCCCCTGCATTTTATCAAATCTCATGGCTGCCTATCCCTTCCTTACAGACTTTCATTCAATAAGTGTGTGGGATCCAGCAAGCATGCTAGTTTTCATTAAAAGTGCTACCAGTGGTTGGTAGCTGCGCTGGGAATCAGCCTGCAAGGAGATCAGCTAAAAGTAGTTGGATCTGTGTGTGCGTTATAATTAATCAAAATTAGTCAATTAATCGATTAAAAAAAAATCGATTAATTGAACACGAAAATTTTAATGAGTAACAGCCCTACTTTTTATCTTAATGCATAGAATGCATTAAGATAAAAAACCTTCTGCATTTACAACCCCTTTAAGCCAGCCACAGATTGATCGAAAAACAGCCAAGATTCAATTCATCTATGGGCAGGTTGGTTGTATTGAAGTGAATTTATTAATCACATAATTACCACCAGCCTGTCTAATTTTTTATTTATTTTTTGCAATCACTGCCAGTGGCTATAGATGCCAGCTCTGATCATCATGTTCTGCCGACAGAGAAGGCTCCCCACCAACAGAAAATAGTGCTGGGGGAGGGATTTCCCCATAAACACTGGCTGTGTTGATGAGGGAATCAAGCGATTTTCTCACCTTCTACCTGTGGTGGAAGGAAAGAAAATTGCATAATCTATGGGCTGCTTAAGACAGGCATTATGAAGAATGTATATAAGGATCATAAATTATATTTGTCAACGGTAAGAAGAGGATTTCACATGACCTAAGTCTGACAGTCATGTCATGGGGCAATGACTTATGGAGAGTTTTTTAATTATAGTAAAGGCTCTGATAACATCGGCACCCACAATGCTGTGCTCTTTGAGACCACAACCGCCAGACCTGGAGATGTCCGGAGACCCTGTCATATGAACAACAAAAATCTTCCTATAAATTTATATGTGCATTTAGCATTTTTTTATGCCTGTTGTTATTTACCTGTGAAATTTTCCTTGTATGGTTGCAAGAAAAAATATGTGAACCCTTTTGGAATGATATGGATTTCTGCACAAATTGGTCATAAAATGTGATCTGATCTTCATCTAAGTCACAGCAATAGACAATCACAGTCTGCTTAAATTAATAACACACAAATAATTAAATGTTATCATGTTTTATTGAACACACCATGTAAACATTCACAGTGCAGGTGGAAAAAGTATGTGAACCCCTAGACTAATGACATTTTCAAGAGCTAATTGGAGTGAGGTGTCAGCCAACTGGAGTCCAATCAATGAGATGAGATTGGAGGTGTTGGTTACAGCTGCCCTGCCCTATAAAAAACACACACCAGTTCTGGGTTTGCTTTTTACAAGAATTATTGCCTGATGTGAATGATGCCTCGCACAAAAGAGCTCTCAGAAGATCTAAGATTAAGAATTGTTGACATGCATAAAGCTGGAAAGGGTTATAAAAGTATCTCCAAAAGCCTTGCTGTTCATCAGTCCATGGTAGGACAAATTGTCTATAAATGAAGAAAATTCAGCACTGCTGCTACTCTCCCTAGGAGTGGCCGTCCTGTAAAGATGACTGCAAGAGCACAGTGCAGACTGCTCAATGAGGTGAAGAAGAATCCTAGAGTGTCAGCTAAAGACTTACAAAAGTCTCTGGCATATGCTAACATCCCTGTTAGCAAATCTACGATACATAAAACACTGAACAAGAATGGATTTCATGGGAGGATACCACAGAGGAAGCCACTGCTGTAAAAAAAAAACCATTGCTGCACGTTTACAGATTGCACAAGAGCACCTGGATGTTCCACAGCAGTACTGGCAAAATATTCTGTGGACAGATGAAACCAAAGTTGAGTTGTTTGGAAGAAACGCATAACACTATGTGTGAAGAAAAAGAGGCACAGCACACCAACATCAAAAACTCATCCCAACTGTGAAGTATGGTGGTGAGGGCATCATGGTTTGGGGCTGCTTTGCTGCGTCAGGGCCTGGACGGATTGCTATCATCAAAGGAAAAATAGATTCCCAAGTTTATCAAGACATTTTGCAGGAAAACTTAAGGCCATCTGTCCACCAGATGAAGCTCAACAGAAGATGGGTGTTGCAACAGGACAACAACCCAAAGCATAGAAGTAAATCAACAGAATGGCTTAAACAGAAGGAAATACGTCTTCAGGAGTGGCCCAGTCAGAGTCCTGACCTCAACCCGATCGAGATGCTGTGGCATGTCCTCAAGAAAGCGATTCACACCAGACATCCCAAGAATATTGCTGAACTGAAACCGTTCTGTAAAGAGGAATGGTCAAAAATTACTCCTGACCGTTGTGCACGTCTGATCTGCAACTACAGGAAGTGTTTGGCTGACGTTATTGATGCCAAAGGAGGTTCAACCAGTTATTAAATCCAAGTGTTCACATACTTTTTCCACCTGCACTGTGAATGTTTACATGGTGTGTTCAATAAAAACATGGTAATATTTAATTCTTTGTGTGTTATTAGTTTAAGCAGACTGTGCTTGTCTATTGTTGTGACTTAGATGAAGATCAGATCACATTTTTGACCAATTTGTGCAGAAATCCATATCATTCCAAAAGGGTTCACATACTTTTTCTTGCAACTGTATAGACATTTAAAAGCAAGACTAACGCTGAATGCTACCATCTTGCATCTGATTTCAACGGAAGCAGAGCTGCCTCTCTAGTTACACTGCAAAGTACTCACCTTCCTCCTCTTCTGTCAGCTACAGAAAAGGTTATTTAGGGGGATAAAGGGAGAGGCAGAGCAGCTGGGCCAGCACAGGGAGTAATTAGACACTCCCTGAAGAAGAGATGGCAATGATATGCAAGGAGGGAGGGGGCTGTGCCAGGGAACTGACTCTTCTTGGAGTAGTCACATTTTCTAGCAGGTTCACATTTTCTAGCAGGTTCAAAGGCGGTAAATAAAAATAATGGGCCAGATTCACAGAAGAGATACAACGGCGTATCTCCTGATACGTCGTCGTATCTCTGTGATCCGCCCGTCCTAACTATGCGGCTGATTCATAGAATCAGTTACGCATAGATAGCCCTAAGATCCGACAGATGTAATTGACTTACACCGTCGGATCTTAAGATGCAATTCTAGGCCGGCCGCTAGGTGGCGATTCCATTGCGGTCGGCGTAGAATATGCAAATGACTAGTTACGGCGATCCACGAAGATCCGCGCGTTTGTCGCAATCTCGTATGTCTTCGCTCGTCGGTTTTTCCCGTCGCAAAGTTACACCTGCTTTAACATGGCTTATCTTTAGATCAGCCATGTTAAAGTATGGCCGTCGTTCCCGCGTCGAATTTCGATTTTTTTTTTTGCGTAAGACGTCCGGGAATATGTAACGCACGTCGCCGTTCAAAAAAAAATGTCGGGCACCGTAATTTCGCGCAAAGCACGCCGGGAAATTTTAACACGGAGCATGCGCAGAATGTTAGGTGCGGGAACGCGCCTAATTTAAATGGTGCCCGCCCCATTTGAATTAGGCGGGTTTGTGCCGAGCGGGTTTACGTTACACCGCTGCAAGTTTACAGGTAAGAGCTTTGTGAATCAGGCACTTACGCTGTAAACCTGCGGCGTGTAACGTAAATCAGATACGTTACGCCGCGGGGGAGCAACGTATTTGTCTGTGAATCTGGCCCAATGTATGGAAAGAAAGGACACTGCAAGGAAGCATTTAAAGTATCAGATGTTTCTGCATCCACTGTAAAATAATTCCCATCACTTTGTGTCCTGATGACAATGGTCGCCTGGACAGATATGTGTGAGTGAATGAATGTGCCAAGCAGGAATATAGAGAACAATAAATACATATCAATGAGTTAATGCCTTACTGATAGCTAACAGTAACCCTAAATTTTGAGTTTAGGTACATTTTATGTGTGTTGCTAACCAAGCCATTTGTAATCTTGCCACAGAGTTTTGCAACACAGACAAAGCGTGATGTAACTGAGGCTTGCCAAGGTACCCCCGGGGATATGCGTACATATTGTGTGTGTGTGTGTGTGTGTCTGACGACATGCATATATATATGAAACCCTGCAGCTGAGTCCTATCACGAGCCGAGTCTCCAGGGACAGGAGAGCTCTGGGAATCCTAGACATGCTAATCTCTTCATAACATCAACTTAGTCATGTCCGCCGCAAGGTGACTCAGACTGCAAAGACCACAACGCTTTTTCCTATAATCCTGCCTGTGTCGTGTCATCTATGAGCCAGCAGGGGGAAATCAGACTAATGTTAGGAAGTATGATTTTACAAAATAGCAGTAATATCAACAAAGATAGTGGGAGATTAAAGCTGAACTGACAGTTTACTCGTGCAGAGGGGTTGCGCCTTCCTTGCAAGGGTTAACTGCTCGTTTCTTCTATTTAGTCTAAAAGCAATTTTATTTACCCGATCCTCTGCTCCTCTGGCAGACAGAACTCTCCCATGCTCTGGTGTCTTGTCGAGCTAGTTCCCCTATCGATATGGTTCCCTGCTTGACTGCGCAGGCACAGACGAAATCCACGGAAATCTCCGAACCTCGGGCGGCATCCTTGCTCATTCCTTACCATCCCCGTGGATTGGAGGAATGCTAAAAAAAGAGCCAGGAGGCCGAGCGAGCCATAGCGTATCTCGGTCACAGAACCAGAACGGAACGCATAACAGTCCCACACAGTTGCACTCACTTGTATAAAATGGGCGTGGGCAATACTCCACGAACGCCGAGTTCGTAAGCCCTCAGTTGGTGTGTGAGTCTGGTCCAGTCCCCCTCTGCTTCCAAATCATCACTTAGATAGGTACTTGGCGGATGGTGAAAATAATAGAATGGGCATACATAGCGTAATCCCATTGGGCAAATTTATTATAAAACAGATTAAAAAACTCACATTTGGTGGATAAAAAAGTTGCAAAATGTCCACGAGCGCCGTGCTCGTCCTCCTGTTCTCAGGGAGTGATGTACCTAATGCTCCAATCCGACGCATATCGTCACATCACGTGACTTCATCAGGGATTCAAACTAAGCCCTTGTTTCCACTGGAGGCTGCATTCATCTTCGCCCATCTTCCTTCTGGGTCTGCGGACCCTGGCTCTGTGACTTGCCGGAGCCGCGTGATGTCATGCGGTCGCGGCACAGGGTTATGAAGAAACTACACGGGCGGCTGTTCCTTCAGAGCACATGTGCCAATGACGTCTCCGGCGGCATATACACTAAATATCTCCTAAACTGTGCAAGTTTAGGAGATATTTACAGTACCTATAGGTAAATTGGCTTATAATACTTACGGTAACTTATAGGTACATACAATCAAGAGAAGTTTACTTCATCTTTAAACTTTACATAATAGCTAAACAAAAACCTAAAAAAAAACTGGTGTATAATCTGATAATCGATTAATTGACCGGTTATTGTATCGAATAATTAAAGTAATCATTCGTTGCATCCCTAGTCTCATACAGCACCTAATCGTGTCTCATGCAGTCCTAATTGTATCTCAAGAAGTCCTAATTTTTATTTCATGCAGCTCCTATCATGTCTCCTGTAATTCCTACATTTTGGCTTTTGCAGTCCTACTTGTGCTACTTGCAGATCATCCTTGAAAAAGTGCACCCGCAACGAAATATGCATTAAAAAAATACATACTGTTTCTATAGAAAACAGTCCTTTTTACACACACTTAAATGAAGAGGCCCATATCTACTAGAGATTAATTTGCCAAAACCAACCCCTAACTTGCTGTGTCCCCACATCAATTATTGCAACACGTGCTGCATAACGTTATTTAATAAAAAGCACCTTGCATTGTCTATAGGAACATGACTGCCTCTTGCATTAATTCCTGCAAAACTAATCTGGTTAATTGCCCGATCGATGGGACTCTCTGAGAAATGGCAGGCAGAAATCTGGTGGCCGCTCAAAAGGCAACAAGAGAAGGATTTACGCAAAGCATTCTCCTTGAAGGCTGAGGAGGACCAGCTAGGAAGGATTTCCTTTAAAGGTCATTGTTGTTACTTTACAGATAAGTTGCAGCACCTGGAGGGCAACATGGCCATCTTCTGTGTAATATGTAACCAATAGTGATCTGCTGATCAGTGTACCAACTTCCTAGCTATATCATGACTGCTGAGAAGCAGAGGCATGTCAACCCTACTTATTGAAACCAAAAAACCTTGCCCCCCAAAAAGACACAGAGACTACTTTAAGTTGGAAGTAGGGCAAGGCCACAGCTTTATTGAACATGTCAAATATAACAACCTTCTAAATACCACATAACCATGCCAGTCACAGTTAGTCTATCCATGTTTGGTTATGGATGCTCATAGTATAAGAGGCCTGTCTCCACCCTCAGTGCAAGACAGGCATTAAACCGACCCCAGAATTAAACTTGAGGGCATAGCCCATAAAGTAATGTCAATCGCTGGCAAGGTAACACAGCCAATAAAGCTGTGACAAAACTCACAACAGGCGGGTGGGTGGGCAACTCTTGTGACGTCAACTTCTCTTGAGAGTAGTGGAACGTGCCTCTGCGTAGCCTTTTCTTGAGTTCAGGCTCCACCCAGTCACCTTGTGCCATCGCCAATTCAATTGGTGCCACTCTAACTCCCTGGTTAAGTTGACGCCACTTAGATGTCAAGCATCCAGCAGTCAAGGACGGGGAGGATCAAGGGGCCTTCATTGATATCCCCAGCCCATATAAACCTTATTTTGCAGATTACACTTGTTTCAGTGTTGTAGAAGAAATCCAGACCGTCTTCTGTAGTGAAAATATAATCCATTTATTTTTTTAACGTATAGTGACATAAGGAAAGGCAAGGTATTTGAAGGATGTTGTGTTTCACCTTGCATGCTTTTATATGAGGTAAACTAAGGTGGAATCTAGTCTGGGTTTTCTGGGTCACTTTGGTAGTGTGAGATCCAAACCAGATATGGCTTCCCACTTGTGACCAATAAGGAAGAGCTGGAGCAAGAGCGACTCAGGAAGCTACCTGAGAGAGAGCAACATGTGGAAATTGGAGCTGGAAAAACTCACACTAAAATGTTTTATTACCATAACCCACCCCGTCCATATTTCTCTCATGACAGGTTTTCTTCAAAATCAACCTGTACCTCATTTTGGGGTTTCAAGCTAAAACTGCAACCTAACAACAGACTCCAAAGTCTGTCATCTTCATACTGCAGACATATTCTTCTGTGCACCTCTCTGATTTAGCTTTATTTTGTTAATGGGGTCTCACTGCTTGCAAATTACAATTACAGTGTCCAGTTAGTCTGCTTCATTGGCCAGTAAATACATTCTGATTGGACAAGTAAATACCAATTGGTGGAGCTTAGTCAGGAACAGGCCCCAGTGGAGCTTAATAACAATAAAGTGCAGCGCAAAGACATATAAATTAAATAATAACACAATTGGTGATCCGATAAAGTGTACAAAAATATATATAAATATATATATATAAATATAACTCTAATAATAACACAAAAAGAAATCCATAAAGTGCATCAGTGAAAAAAGTCCAAAAGGTGCTCCAAATAATGAAGTGACTGATTGTGATAAATCTCAAAAGCTGTGATCAACATGAAGGTTCCTTCACCAATAGCTAAAGATGGCCCCTCACCTCAGCCATTCGACCATGGCTAGGTCACAAAACTTTTGAAAACCTCCAAGGTAAGTGTAAGGACACGTCCAAGCTTTAAAGGTTACCAGCAGGCAGCAGACAGCTCAATACTCCCAACGACCACGGAGAAATATATAAGACAAAAAGGGGACAGACTAGTGCTCTCTGTCTTAAACTGGATTTTAATAAGTAAAAAAAACAAAATAAACTCACATATTACAACACTCAGAGCCGAGTGTGAAGCGTATCATCATAACACAGAGCTCCAAGGCTTCCGAATCTTTACACAGCTCACACGTCAGCCTTGGGTCGGCGAGCGCGGGTGACGTCACGAAGCTCCTCCCCCTCGTACGCGTTACGTTCCTATGGGCGGAACTTCCTCAGCGTGGGGTCAGAGAGGCTAACGTGAACGTCCCGCAACGTCATAAATAGTGTGTTCAAGTTTTGAACTCTATTCCCTGTACAGACAGTACTATATTGGTAACTGCCGATGTAGGCTCTTTGTATACCATAATTGGGCATGATGCAGCCTTGGCATCAGTGGCATGGGCATTAGAGTCCACTGATTTGAATCCTGAACATATTGATTTTCTTTTGGACAGTTTGAGATTCTGTCTATTGAAGAATTATTTTTGATTTAATAAGGAATTTTTCCTACAGCAGCGAGGAGTTGCGATGGGAGCCCGTTTTGCTCCCAGTGTGGCCAATCTCTTTATGGCCCACTGGGAGCAGGATGTAGTCTTCCACGACACACCCCCTCAGCTTCTCTGCTACCGCAGATATATAGACGATCTGGTGATGGTCTGGGAGGGTGATATGCCCTCGTTGGAGACTTTTATGGCTAAACTAAATTCCAATGATAAGGGTATTGTCCTAACTTGGACTGTTTCCCCTGACCAGGTGACTTTTTTGGATCTTGAGATCTTTAAATCTGGATCCATGTTGGCTACCAGGAATCACTTTAAGGCTGTAGATCGAAATGGGTATATCCCTTTAACAAGCTGCCATCATAGATTGTGGCTATGTAATATTCCTCGTGGCCAGTTCGTCAGACTCCGTAGGAATTGTGCTTTGGATTCCGATTATGCTGTACAGTCTGAAGAATTGGCCACTAGATTTGTGTCTAAAGGTTATTCTATGTCTTCAGTGAAGCAAGAGATGGAAAAGGTTAAAAACCTGGACAGGAATCTGATTATTATGGATAAACCCCCTATGGTTGAAGTGGATAGATCCAATTACAAAATGTTGTTGGATTATAACATCCAACACAAAAAGTTTGAAAAGATTGTGGCCAAGCACAATAAAGGGAGATGTGGTCCTAGGTCCGGTTCTTCCAGAACGTCCACAATTTGTGTATAGGAAGGCCCCTTCGCTTAGGGATCGGTTGGCTCCAGGGGTGATAGATCCACCTGTCATCCCGAGACCCAAACTTTTTAATTTTTTATCAGGTTTTTATGCCTGTGGCAGATGCGCAACCTGTAAACATGCCAAACGTAATATCAAGAAACGGAAGTCCTTTGTTTCTAATATTACCGGAATGGAATATCCAATCAAACAACTAATTACCTGCTCGACCACTGGCGTGGTGTATATGCTTGAATGCCAGTGTGGATTGCAATATGTCGGGCGTACCTCACGTGAGTTGCATGTGAGGGTTGGAGAACATATTAGCAACATCCGACGTGGCATTAGGACCCATAGTGTTTCTAAGCATTTTAGGGAATGCCATGGTAGAGATCCTAAAGGCCTGAAATTTTGGGGCATAGAAAAGGTCACCAAACATTGGAGAGGAAGACATTACATACGACAGTTGAGCCGTCGTGAATCTTTTTGGATTTATGAAACCAAGGTTTCGGCTCCATTAGGCCTCAATGTTGAGTTCGATCTCAATTGTTTTAGCTCTAATCGATAATTTTTATTTTTCAGTATTTGGGGAATTTAGTATTTTTATTCATTTTATTAATTTTAATAATAATTATGTATAAACATATATCTCTATCTTTTACATTTTATATGACTAGGATTCTGTACATATTATTTTAATTTTAATTTTACATACCCATTGCAGATTTTTCTGTATGTAAAGGTATTGAAATTTTAAGGCAGTGTTATCTGGCCAAGAATATATTGTTAATATATTCTTATATTTCTAATGTTTTAAAATGTGTGGTTTTTAATATGCTGTCAATTACACTGGATTTATCCGCTAATTTTAGTGGTATCCTCTGTTTGTAAGGCCCCATACACACCATAGAATCTATCCGCAGATAAATCCCATCAAATGGGTTTCTGCGGATAGATTCTATGGTGTGTACACTCCGTCGGATATTTATCCGCAGATAAATCTCCCCTGGGATGGATTTCCAGCAGATGGATATTTGCTGACATGCTCAACAAATCCATCTGCTGGAATCCATTCCAACGGATGGATCCGCTCGTCTGTACAGACTTACCGGATCCATCCGTCCAAAGGGATTCCCCGCATGCGTCGTAATGATTTGACGCATGCGTGGAATTCCTTATATGACAGCGTCGCGCCCGTCGCCGCGTCATAATAGCGGCGACGGCGCCACACGTCATCGGCAGAGGATTTCAGCGGGGATTTCAATGCGATGGTGTGTACACGCCATCGCATAGAAATCTTCTGAAATCCTCTCGTGTGTATGGGGCCTAATGGTGAGGCGATCGTGGCTGACGTCACGTTTATAATGATTTTTTTTTAAATTATTTATCCATTTTTAAAGTACCTGCTGGTCCTTCTATAATTAGGTGGACTGTTTATCCTGTGCATTAAATAGGCTACAGCTTATTAGTTGCCTTTTGTTTATTAGACACTAGATGGCGCAGGTTAGCAGGGAATTGGTGTGGTGTGTTGCGATGGCAACCACACACTATTTCTGACGTTGCGGGATGTTCACGTTAGCCACTCTGACCCCACGCTGAGGAAGTTCCGCCCATAGGAACGTAACGCGTACGAGGGGGAGGAGCTTCGTGACGTCACCCGCGCTCGCCGACCCAACGCTGACGTGTGAGCTGTGTAAAGATTCGGAAGCCTTGGAGCTCTGTGTTATGATGATGATACGCTTCACACTCGGCTCTGAGTGTTGTAATATGTGAGTTTATTTTGGTTTTTTTACTTATTAAAATCCAGTTTAAGACAGAGAGCACTAGTCTGTCCCCTTTTTGTCTTATATATTTCTCCGTGGTCGTTGGGAGTATTGAGCTGTCTGCTGCCTGCTGGTAACCTTTAAAGCTTGGACGTGTCCTTACACTTACCTTGGAGGTTTTCAAAAGTTTTGTGACCTAGCCATGGTCGAATGGCTGAGGTGAGGGGCCATCTTTAGCTATTGGTGAAGGAACCTTCCTGTTGATCACAGCTTTTGAGATTTATCACAATCAGTCACTTCATTATTTGGAGCACCTTTTGGACTTTTTTCACTGATGCACTTTATGGATTTCTTTTTGTGTTATTATTAGAGTTATATTTATATATATATTTATATATATTTTTGTACACTTTATCTGATCACCAATTGTGTTATTATTTAATTTATATGTCTTTGCGCTGCACTTTATTGTTATTGATCACTATTGGGATTTCTATTTGAATTTATCCACCAGTGCTGGCTTGCATTTTTTAAAGTTTTTTGTGTATTTTCCAGCGCGGAATTTCTTCTTTATTTTTGGTATCACCCAGTGGAGCTTAGTCAGGAACAGGCCCCAGTGGAGCTTAGTCAGGAACAGGCCCCAGGGGAGCTTAGTCAGGAACAGGCCCCAGTGGAGCTTAGTCAGCAACAGGCCCCAGTGGAGCTTAGTCAGCAACAGGCCCCAGTGGAGCTTAGTCAGGAACAGGCCCCAGTGGAGCTTGGTCAGGAACAGGCCCCAGTGGAGCTTGGTCAGGAACAGGCCCCAGTGGAGCTTGGTCAGGAACAGGCCCCAGTGGAGCTTAGTCAGTAACAGGCCCCAGTGGAGCTTGGTCAGTAACAGGCCCCAGTAACAAAGTAAAACTAAATCAGAGAGGGGTACTGAAGTGGCTTTAAAAATATAGATGTAATAACAGACATCTTGTGTTGTCTGTTTTTATAGAGGTTTTCCAGATTTATACGTTTAAAATTAAGTAAGGTTCACTTTAATCCCATCGTTTGTTACTCCTGATCTTTGAATCCACTGACTTAAACACACAAACGCTGCTGGAAGATATCAGGCTCCTGCCGAACTTTCTTTCTGCTATTCTTGACAGATTGATTTCATATCGTGACTATTCTGTGAAGCATCCTCTTTTTTTCAGCCTTCCATCTAAATCTTCCTTCAGCGCTTTAGCACAGATCACTGGGGAGGAAACTTATTGCACTGGGCCACCTCTGCAGTTTAATCATTCTTTTTTTTTTTGTAATACCAGCTACAGAACAAAAATATACAGTCAGAGGTTAAAATGTGAAATGTCGGCAACCTAAAGTTATCCAAATTTTCTAAAGCTGCTTTATTGTTCCCAGTAAAGCCAGATGCAATTTTGTTCATTCATTAATCCTCACCCGGGTTTAGTGGTTTTGCACTTCTGTGTGACACTAAATGATCATTTTTGCATTGCAAGTCCTATTAAAGGGAATATATGGTCTTTAATATTTTCTAAATAAACATGTAAAAGCTCAATGTAGATAACACAGTGAGTCAATCAGAAGCTGAGCCCAAGCATTGATCTTGCTGTTTGACAGGGATCATATGTCCCGACACCGTGGCTGTGTTTGGGTGCCGCCAGCCACAGGAAACCTGAAACTGCTGATGAGTAAGTATTATACAATTGTTCTAAGCAGTGTTAGTTGGAAGATAGCCGGGTATTCGCTATTGCTTTAACTTCTGTCTTGTAAATAGGTTATGGTGGCTTTAAATTGGACCTGTGCTTTGCCCATCCAGAACAAAACAAAAGGTTCTCTTAGCTCAGTGTTTCTCAACCTTTTTTTTGGTCTCCCATTCATCACTGTGGTGGAGGAACTGGTGTTATATTGTTTTTTTACTCTTTTATAAGCACTGTCTTTTTGGTGTGGATTCATAAGACTTTCTCATTATTCATTTTTATATTGTGTGTATATGTATATATATATATATGTATATATATATATATATATATATATATATATATATAATATATGAAACATTTTTTCACTGTATATTTATATACATATATTTTTTTTAAATTATTAAGGAATTTATTTCTTTAACACATTTACTGTGGATTATATTATTTTTATGTAGCACCCTCTACCAAAGTAGGTGCTAGTGTAGGATTTTTGTGAGGTAAAACTGTCAGCACAGGTAAATTTAGGCTAGGCCTGCTTGTTTTCATCTGGGGGCAGGGAGTGGTTAGTGTAGCAGTGGGTGTGACCACCTGTGCTTCAGTACTTGGGTGCCTCCCCTGCTTTCAGTGGTTTGTTCTGGAAGAGGGGCAGGGCTAAGGCTGGAGTGACAGACAGCTTATGTGAGGAGCCCTGACCAATCCCCAGTTGGTATTGGCAGGGGGCGGGCCTCCCATATATGCTGAGGTAACAGCTCACTGGGGGGAGGGAATGGAGAGAAGTGGAGAATGGAGTACTGGGCAGTAGCAGGAGACAACCCCCATCTAGGGGGGGTGCCGATCGCGGAGGAGCCCAGGAGAGCTGGGAGGGAACTTCATCCTTGCACGGTAATGGATGAAGTCCTCATCTACGACTGTGTAAAGATGAGGACTTCATCCATTACTGTGTAAGGACGGAGTCCTGGAACAGAGGGGCGGAGGCTGTTGGAGCGTATGTCAAGTTAAAATTCTCCATCATGGACTCTGGGCAGGAAAAGGTCGGTGAGTGGACCACAGTGGATTTCTGGATAAAGCATGCCAGGAAGTCTGGGAGGGAACTTCAATGGGTGAAGTCCTCATCTTTACATGGTCATAGATGAGGAGTCCTGGAACAGAGGAGAGACTGTGGGGATTGTACCAAATCAATGTGACCTGAGGGTGCAGGATTTGCAAGTCAGTAGTCCACCAATCAGTAAAATGTTAATTTCTAGGCCTCCAGGGAGAGGTACTACAGGCCTCTGGCCTAGTAACCACACAGCAAAGACAGCCAGCATCTGGGATAATTCAGAGTGATCTCTTTTGTCATAATGAAGATGATGAGCCAGGATCTAATAGTTTTTTTTTTCACAAGAAAAGGATCTAATAGTTTTACAGTGGAAGTTTTATGCAGGGGAAGAGTCCTGGGAGCAATAGTCTGCAGTAGTTGGTGCAGAGGAGGAGGAGCAATAGTATGCATGGTATAATGCAGGGGAAGAGACTGTGAATGTTAGAAGTACATCAGTTCTTCAAGGCTAAACCAATTTACCAATGTTCACTAAATATGATGGCAAAGCATTTTGTTCTATGGGTATCCCATATTCCCTATCCCCCAATAAACAAAACAACGCAAATGACTGTTCATTGTCTCTGA
Source organism: Rana temporaria (assembly GCF_905171775.1). Taxonomy (NCBI): domain Eukaryota; kingdom Metazoa; phylum Chordata; class Amphibia; order Anura; family Ranidae; genus Rana; species Rana temporaria. The sequence continues at coordinate 115,420,069 of NC_053497.1, forward strand.
GATGATAGATGGAAGTCTGGCAGCGGGGTGATATGGTGGATGTTCGTAACTAGTAGCAACCAAGCGCTACATATACACTGTTATATATTTGTTTTTCATCTCATGTTATGTAACTAAAAAGACAGCTTTCATCATTGCATCTGCTCGTATACATTTTTTGGGCAATTTTTAGGCATTTTGCCAAGGCACTCCTGAATAAACCTCAAGGCACCCTGGTTGAAAAAGGCTGCCTTAGCTGACCCCTGCTACACATACTCCTCTTCCTTTTGCTCTGCTGTCACATTATTTGGTTGTTGGTAGCATAAAGACAGACACAGTACTTCCAAATACGCATGTGTCTCACCCCCATTTCTCTCATTCGAAAGCTCAGCTGATTGGCTACTCAGTCATCTAGTGCTATCATGTGAACTTGAGAAGAGAGTCCTTAGCCCTTTATAAGTGTTAAGTTGTGACTTGGAGCTTCCCCTCCTCTGTCCTGGCAGTCTAAAAGAGTGTTAAGGTATGTGCTGCTGTGGACGAGGCATTTAATTACAGTAAGGATACATTCTATATGAAACCTATTTAAATTAGTATGCAGTACTATTGAAATCTTTTTTTTTTTTTTTTTTTTTTAGGATTCTGGCAACAGCCGGCACAGACTTTGACCTGCGAACGTTGAGAGCGGTGAGAGTGCTGAGACCCCTGAAACTCGTCTCTGGGATCCCCAGTAAGTGATATTGCATCATTCTTTGTAATACATTGCATAGAAGTAAAGCAAACCTCTTGGAGTGGAGATGAACAAGCCACCACCACTGACTTAAAAGTGCAAGACACAGGGCTTTCATATATACACTTTTATTACCACTTGTTAGCCCAAATGAGGTATACAGGCATTCATTTCCAATGTCACTGTCTGCCTGACAGATGCCCAGCTGTTTCTACACTCACAAGTCCCTATCACATCTTGGAAGATATACTATACACTTTATGCTGCCTAGTTAATTACACTCATTGGTCCTTCTTGTCCAGTTTATGTAGCCCATCTGTATATACACTCCATGGTGCCTGTCACTCCATGGGAAAAATAGTTCATTCTAAGGTGCCCAGTTGTATCTACATTCCCTGGTCCCTGTCACCCTATGGCAGATATACTGTCCAGCTTATGGTACCCAGCTGTATCTACATTTTCTATTCTCCAAAATATACGGTAATCAGACCGCAATTTCCAATATTCCTGTCTGCCTGACAGATACCCAGCTGTATATGCACTCACCGGTCTCCACTACTCCATGAAAGGTGTACTGTCCATTTTATGCTGCCAAGTTGTAGCCACATCCCTTGGTCCCTAACTCCCATGACGGATACTGTCCAGTTTAAGGTGCCCAGATAAATCTACACTTTCTGGGCCCATATACCCCATGAAAGATATACTGTCAAGTTTATGGTACCTAGCTATACCTTCACTCCCCATTACCCAAAAGAGGTATACAGGTTGCAAATTTTACTGTAATATTACTGGCTTCCTGACAGATGCCCAACTGTAGCTACACTCACTGTTCCCACTCACCCCCATGCTTGGGTGCATAGAAATGAATGAATTATAATTTTGTGACATCTCAATAAAGAATGTAAACAGTGTCTTGCATTAGAACAATGCAAAGCACCACTCCTCATTGCTCCCTCATTACTCCTACACAACAGACACACATTTTTTTAGCATGGACTGGTGTGAATGAACAAAAAATTGTAATACTTATAAGGCCTTGCCAGGAACAGCACACAAACCTTGTACAAATGCAACAACATGTAAACATAATGCAAATTTAGATGGGGGCCAAGGCTACAGCTTTATTCACATTTAATTTATAGGCAAGCCAAAAATACCAGCTGCAAATAACGTACGACAGCAACCAACCGAATACCAAATTCAAAAAAGCCTGTCCCACTTTACAGTGTATCTCTAGCCAAAAATCTATTAATGAAATTGGAAATTCACAGTCAGGTTATACTGCCACCTACAAGAGCTTGGGTCACTGACAAACAGAAAACTTGTAGGCCATCTCCCATATAACCCCTCTTCTACCCAGCATGCTTTTGTTTTTTGCACGTGTCCTAGCAGGTTGAACACCTTTTCTTCAGTTCTGCTGGAAAAAAAAGTCCCCCCCCCCCCAGCCTTTCTTGCTACCCTGTTTCCCTGAAAATAAATCAGTGTCTTATATTAATTTTTGCTCCCAAAAATGCGCTAGGTCTTATTTTCAGGGGATGTCTTATTTTTCTATGAAGAAGAATACGGTACACGTTTATTGTTGAACAAAAAAAGGGAAATGTATTACCTGTATACAAAGGGGGGGGGATCAAAATGACACAGGAGAATCAGAGGGGGATTGCCATTTTAGTAACCCCTTCTGATCCTCCTGTGTCATTTTCTTTCCCCCTTCTGATCCTCCTGTGTCATTTTGATTCCCCCCTCTGATCCTCCTGTGTCATTTTAAGTTATCCCCCCAACCCTGTGCCAGTGGACACCTTCACCAGACATCACCCCCATCCCTTTATCAGACATTTCCCCCCTACCTCAGTTACCCCTGTGTGTCCACACAATGTGCCCGACTCCTGCTCCGCGCTAGACTCCATCAGGGCAGATCAAACAGCAGGCGTCAGCTTGTTCTAGTGGCGGCGTGGGCTCTCTGATGAAAAGAGACCACGTACTTCCTGTCTGCTCTGTCTGCGCTGCGGCCAATAGTGAGCTGCGTGGCAGCGCCCGCCGCTACGATCCAGGGTACAGAGTTACGGTAGCTTCGAGGGGGGGGGCTTATTATCGGGATGCCTTATGTTTGGGGGAGGTCTTATTTTTGGGGGATGCCTTATATTTCAGCGAGAGGCAAAACTGTAAGTAGGTCTTATTTTCGGGGGATGTCTTACTTTCGGGGAAACGGGGTATGTGGAATTTTATTTTTCTTAATGATTTCAATTAAAATTTCTTGCTTCGCCACTGCTTGAGACGATCTCTATATAGCAGCTATTTGGATCAGGGTTTACTCCTTTATAGTCTTGCTTTGGAGGCCGTACCTGGACCCTTATGGACTGGATTTGTGAGACTAACCAAGAATGTGACCCTCAGGCTCTGAATTGTGGGGCTTTCCAGACCTAAGTGTACTGTGTTAACTGCTGAACACTTTCCAGGTCCCAAGCCATGGCACAGCCCCAAGTGTGACCCTGTCTCTAAAGACTCCCTTAGTGAGTAAGGCTGATTGGGCTGAAGCACCAAGAGCTACCTTAGTGTTTGCACTGATGGGTGCCTTTTAAGATTCCCTACCATGGTTTGTTTCACCAAGGTACAGAATAAAGCTTAAGGACTGAGCGATTACATCAACCACTGAGTGCTTTATTTCCTGCCATTCATCTGGGAGGAAGCACAGTCTTGCTCCTGCATCTATAACACCATGTGGTTTCTCTGTGTTTGGCCTGCTTCCAGTCCTAGCCTATAGTGACCTAGTTACCTCTGGCCACCTAAAACCCTTATTGGCATCAACTGCCTGCCTGGGTTTTTGAGTACTTGAAACCTTGTCTCACTTTGGGCTCAGTTGTTTACGACTGTGTGGATGCAACATGTCTTTGCTAAGGCACACAGAGGACAGTCCAGGTAACCTCAGCCCATACTCCCTTTGGGGTTTTAGGAGCATTTACTCTGTATCTCCAGACGGAACTGATACCTGCAGTCTGGAGCCTGTGACCACTATTGTTATACAGTCATCTTCAGTAGAAATGTGTAAATGTGTACTCTGTGTGGCTGGGATGTTGATTCTGTATCTATGAAGTATCTGACTTAAACTTTCAGGGAAATTGTTTATTCAGACCTACTCTTGACACAGGCGAATCCTACCATCACTGACCTTCCTTTTGGTTCTGCACAGAGCATAGGTACTTCCTAGGCCTGTCCGGTTTCCTGGTACTCTGGGACTCATTGTCTCTGTCCAAGTCCTAACTTTGTGTTCCTTCCTTGTGTTCCTTCCAGATGCCTTCTTCCTTCTTCAAAGAACCCATATAATTGGACATTGTTTTTCCCCCTGGTACCCCTCAAAAAACGCAATCTTGTAAAAAAAACATTTACATTTCCCCCATATGTACAGTTTTTTTTTTCAGCTTGGTATTTTTTTTAGAAAAAATAATAAATGTTCACAGAGAATAGAACCAAACTATAATGGCCATGGTGGCTGGGGTTGGGAACTTGGGCACTTATATTCATCTGCTAGAGTTTAAAGAGGCTGGTTTCAGCATAAGTAAAATGTTGACATGGGGTGGATAGATTTATAACTCTTATCTTCTGTCTACACAGGCCTCCAGGTGGTGTTAAAGTCGATCATGAAAGCGATGGTCCCTCTGCTGCAAATTGGATTGCTGCTATTCTTTGCTATTGTCATGTTTGCCATCATCGGACTGGAGTTCTACATGGGGAAGTTTCACAAGACATGTTTCTCTCGTGATACAGGTGAGGGGCAGTTATGTGGTGGTGGAGCTGGAGGCAAAAATAAAGAGAGAATGCTAAAGATGTGCACAAACCAGAGCAGCATGATCATAAATGAACCCATTCCCTGCTGTCCAAACATAGAATTGATCCTGTGTATCACCCCTGCACAGTAGGAATGGAGTTTCGGACACCGCCACAAAAAGTGTATTTGGTCACTATGGTCCCTCTTACACCTTGTGCAAGTAGAATCTGATCTTAGGCCCATCAAGTAGTCTATGAGGAGAATAATACACCCTTAGAAGGAGATACTGTACAGTTGAGTTAACCTTTGCAAAACATTTAATGAGCAAGTGACCACAGCCTGAAAGGCTTCCTCGCACTGTTCATCCTCCAAATGACCAACATCCCTTTCCCAATGATCCATCACTCTCAAAGGATGCCGAATCAGTTAGGACTGTAGAAGTATGACATAACTTTGTGAAATGAATCCTTTGGAGGCCTTGGCACCCCTGGTGAGACTGAATATCAGAGTGGCCTACAAGGGCCATTCCGAGGAATTACTCTGTGCCTTAACTACATGCTGCAGCTGCATATAATACAATTGCATAGACTGTGGTACTTTGAACTTACTCTGTAATGCAGAAAATGTCATAAGTGCCCCGTTATTGAATATTTGTTTAAGATGTTTGTTTAATTCATATGCTGACCACCTAGCCCCCCACTGCAATTTCACCAGTTCCATATAAGTGTCATTACACCAGATGGGGCTAAATTTCGTGTAGCCTGTTACCTTCTGAAGGTATTTGGTCTTGTTCCAAACCTTCTGAATGAGATTATATGTTGGGTATCTCTTGTGCGGTAATCCAAAAGCTTGCGCTTCAAGGGCCAGTACTACAGATCTCCTATGTGTGGTGTGATACATCACCACCATGAATGAACTGCACCCTGTGTCATCTATACCATTACCAAAGTCGATGGTTCCTATGAGGTGTTGTAACTGAGCTGCTAGATAATACAATCATGGTTTGGGCAAGGCCAACCAACCATCCCTGTTGGAGGAACACTGTGATATCTGGTAGTGGCTTTAGCCACTGTCAATAATTGCATCCTAAAAATCTGACATGCCGGTTGTACCCAGGATGGATCGACTTGGGTACAATCAGCCTGCCCATACATGGTTTGAATCTCAGGCCAGTCTCTGCTGAACTGTCTATGGCTGGCTTTAGGCTTTAACAACACTGTAACATTCGATAACATTTAACACAATTTCCACAATAGCCAAGAGGACTTGATTTTGACATACTCACTCAACAAAAATCTGCCATGGATGTTTTTTTCTGATCAGAAACTTTAACAGCCGTCTTCTCCCAAACTGGCAACATTTCTTCTGCCTTGTTATAATTACAGCTCATATCTGAAACTCTTGTGTCTTAATGGAAATCTCAATGACGGCTCTGTTGCAGCCGATGGCAGCTTCTTTCATTGCCCCCTTTGTCTAATATTTCCAGCTTTGAAAGTAGAGAATGACCTCCAGGAAATGAGAGAAGCTATCTCCGAGAAACTGGCCTTGCCGTTTCCAGCGCAAGTTTTCAGATCAAGCAAGCTTAGAGCCCGATGTCAGGCCAAGTTAATAACTTTTTTTTGCCGAATGGCATATGCGAGCGAGTCGAGTTTTTACCTTTAGAAATTAGAGTAATTTGAGATAATCCTCTGATGCGTTCTCCTCGCGATTCTTCTAATGTTATGGCAGAATCTGTGCCAAGGCTTAAACGGATTATCCCCCCATGTTTCTCGTTGCTCCACTTTCTCCACTATAAACAATATTTTGTACCAGCAAAGTTATTGTAATTTCTTGCTCTGCTTAAGGACAAAGAGGCCTCTGTTTAAAGGTTAATTTAAAGACATGCTTCTTTGGACCATAATGCAGTCTATAACAAGGAGCAGAGTGAGAACAAATGCTGTGTAGGCACTTCAGAGACCTAGCTATGACTGAGCTCATGTAATCCCGCGTACACATGGCCGTTTTTTGTCTCGTAAAAAACGTCGTTTTTTATCATGATAAAAAACTGCGTTTTTCAAACTGCATTTTAAAAAACGACGTTGCCTACACACCATCGTTTTTTCAAAATGCTCTAGCAAAACGCGGTTACGTACAACACGTACGACGGCACTCTGTTCCATTCAAGCTCGCGTCATAACTTGCTTCTGAGCATGCGCGGGTTTAAAAACGTAATTTTAAACGTTGTTTTAGCCCACATACGATCATTTTTTATGACACAAAAAACTATGTTTTGAAAAACGACATAAGAAATTGAAGCATGTTCGAAAAAAAAATTTGTCGTTTTTCAGAAGACATAAAACTACGTTTTCCCCACACACGGTTATTTTAAATGACGTTTTTAAAAATGACGTTTTTTTTCATCACAAAAAACGACTGTGTACGCGGCATTAGAGTTTGTCCTCAGTTACCATGATGGTGCAGGTTTATTGAGGAAAGGTTCATTGCTCAAATTTGCTGCCCAGAGAGTTGCTGCCCTGTTAATTGCTTGACGTCACGTTGATAATAAAGGCTACCAGCTCCTGAGTGTTCTTAAAAGATCATTCACCCAAAACCAGTATTGCTTTTAGTGGATGCTGGAGAGTTAAACCACATGTCGGTTCCTTCCATTTCTCAAGTTCTCTATAGATGAGATCTCTACAATTAGATCTGTTGGGATCTTCACCCCAGGAATTATGTCAGGGAGATCATGCTGCTTTAGTATTTTCAGACATAAATGGAACCAATGGCTATTCAGGTCATCAGGCTTCATTTGTAAATAAATATCACTTTTGGGAGGACCAGGGATATTTTTAGCGGGAACGCAATGCAGACACAGTCGAAGGGAGAACGAAGATTTGCAGTCCAAGGACCATGGCTATGGAACGCTCTACCCACAAACATCCGCATGGAAGAAAACCATCGGGCCTTCAGGAAAAAACTTAAGACTCATCTTTTCTGAAGGATCAGAACGACACTGGATGGAAATAAGCGCCTTGAGGCGATTTAGTTCGCATTTGTATCCCTATACAAGTTATTCACCCACTCACTCACTCAGCACTAAATGTATTGTAATGGCAAGAGGTGGTGATGTGTGCTGGTTTTTCATTGATGCTGGCTGCCGGGAGATCTGTTGCCATCTATTGTTAAGGGAGGGGTCTATTGCTGCTGGCTGCTGGGAGATATATTGTTGTTGGCAGGGGTTCATTGTTCCTGGAGTTAATGTTACTGGGGGGCTTGTTTTGTTTCAGAGGGTCTATTGTTACTGGCTGCAGGGGATCTATTTTACTGCTTTTTTTTGTTATTAATACCAAATTCCATGCAAATTACTTGGCACCACAAATTGTTTTTTATAAAAATTGGTGGTACTGGGAGGTGGGTAGGGGGTGGAACCAAGAGACTATGTTTAGAGGTGGATAGGATATGGAGAAAAGGAGCGACTTAGCAGGGGGGGAGTACCTGAACCTATTATCTGAGAAATAAAACACCGGGGGGGACTGACTCTTATAAAATATCTAATTCAGGGGTCGACAAAATCCGGGCACCAGGTCGCAATTGCGATAAGAAATTGTGACCTGGCGCCCGCGGCGGCCGATAATTAAAGCCGCGGCCTCGATTACCGGCCGCCGCGATCGCGCGGCGGGGGACGTGGAGGCGCACGGAGGCACAGGATCCTGTGTCTCCGTGCGCCCCACCTCTCCCGCCGCGGCCGGTAATTGAGGCCGCGGCTTTGGGGCCTTGTGAAGTCCCAAGCTCTTCCTTCTGTGAGCTGTGACCTTCTGTGAGCTGGTGCCATCTGGTGGTGGCTGTTGGCATTACAAGTTAAACAGCTTCCTAATGTGTAATCTTTCACTATTTTCACTGCCATCTCCTTCCCTCTAAGTAGAACCCCCAAACATTATATATATATTTTACTCTAACACCTTAGAGAATAAAATGGTGATCGTTGCAATACTTTCTGTCACGCCGTATTTGCGCAGTGGTCTTACAAGCGCACTTTTTTAGTGAAAAAAAAAAAAACCTTTTTTTTTAATTAAAAAAAAACAGTAAAGTTATCGCATTTTTTTTTATTGTTAAAGATAATGTTACGCCGAGTAAATTGATACCCAACATGTCAAGCTTCAAAATTGCGTCCGTTCGTGGAATGGCGACAAACTTTTACCCTTTAAAATCTCCATAGGCGACGTTTAAAAAAATCTACAGGTTGCATGTTTTGAGTTAGAGGAGGTCTAGAGCTAGAATTATTGCTCTTGCTCTACAGATCACGGCGATACCTCACGTGAGGTTTAAATACAGTTTACATATGCGGGCGCTACTCACGTATGCGTTCGCTTCTGCGTGCGAGCTTGGCGGGACGGGGTGCGTTTTCTGGCTCCTAACTTTTTTAACTGGCTCCTAGATTCCAAGCAAATTTGTCAAACTCTGATTTAATTACATAGGGCTGTGTTAATTAATAGCATTCCTTCCTTTCACCTTCTAAAACTATATTACTAAAAAGAAAATGCCAATAAAGCCTAATCTATACATAAATGAAAAAACGATAACAAAATGTTGCATTTTATTCCAGGTGAGCCCACTGGTGATTTCCCCTGTGGGGATGAGCCCCCGGCCCGGACGTGTGATAACGAGACTTCAGTGTGTCGCTTATATTGGAAAGGGCCAAATTTTGGCATTACCAACTTTGACAATATCTTGTTTGCGGTCTTGACGGTGTTCCAGTGCATTACCATGGAAGGCTGGACTGACATTCTGTACAATGTAAGTAGCAGAAAAATCTACAATTAGTCTTTCAAATTAAGGTAGATCTAAACCCTAACTGAATGATACCATGAATTTTAAGAAATTGGCATGTTTTTTGTTTTCATATAATATTTACTTGTTTTTGCATCTCAGCACTAGTTTTCTTAATGTAGCCTCTTTCAGTCACTTCCTGTCTACGTGGCTCCCAGCTGTACGTCATTACTCGCCACCTGTTCTTGACAGTGACAACGGTTGACTACGCCTACACAGGATATGTACTGTAGCCAGCTATAGTCATTCCCCAGGGGTGCAAGTGACACTGCAGGAACACAGCTAGGAGACAGTTTTCACACCTTAATAGGAAGTGCCTGAACAAGAACATTTGTGCCAGGATCACCAGTTATTGATTTTTAATATAAAATTAAGATTAAAAAGGATTGGAAATGGCATTTTAAATTACATGAACATGTTAAATCTTTCATGCGATTTTTGTGATTTTATTTAGGTCCACCTGAAAACATTTCAAGCCTCGATAGTTCCCTGACCAGAGAGCTACCTCTCCAATGAGGATCGTACTTATCGATCCCCAAAAAAATTGTGTGCCTGCCGGATTGCGGTCTTGGTACTGATCATAATGGCTGAACACTGAATGTTGGGGAAAGCCAGATTTGATGTTAGTGATGTGTTCACCTAATCTCACCTGCATTAATCGTTTAGTTCTACCTATATATTGAAGTCCGCACGGACATTGTAATAAATATACAATACCAGTCGAACTGCAAGTGATGAAGGGCACGATCTTATGTTCTTTAGAAGTGCTGGTTGAGCAAAAAGTTAGATTCTTTTTAGACCTACTCTTATTTAACGTACACACTTGGCATCTACGGCATTGATGGTATCCTTTGATGCCTCGTTGGAAGAAAGATATCTTCTTAATGGGAGGGTCCACCACATTTGGTGCTATCTTATCCCTCAATGAGGGCACACCTCTAAATATCACCTGTGGGTTAGTTGGTAGAATGGTTTTGATGATCCTATCGTTTCCCAACAAGTGCCAATGTTTTTTGATCAGCTTCCTAATCGCAAAATGTTGGGTGGAATACGTTTTAATGAATGGTATCATAGGTCTTTCTCTACTGGACTTAGGGCCAGAGTCCAGCAGTTGTGATCTATCGATTTCAGCTACTTCCTTTAGGGTGTTTTCCAATGATCCAGGGTCATACCCCTTCTCCAAAAATCTGTTTTTTAATATTCCTGCTTGTGTTTCATAGTCATCTAAGGTGGTACAATTTCTTCTCATTCTTATGAACTGACTTTTAGGGACCGATTTTAACCAGTTGTTATGATGGCAACTTCCCACCGGAATAAATGAATTTCGGTCAGTTTTTTTAAAATACGTCTTTGTTTTAAAGGTACCTTCCTCTTTCCTAATGGTGAGATCTAAAAAATTAATTGATTCCTGGCTCGCTTCGTGTGTTAAGCAAATTCCCCTATCATTATCGTTTAAAGCCAAAAAAAATTGTTCCAATTGGGGTTTAGTGCCAGTCCATAGGAGGAGGACGTTGTCAATGTACCTGGCCCATAAGGCGAGGTAGGGGCTCCGGTCACTGTAGACGACGTCCTACTCCCATTTAGCCATAAACAAGATGGCCAGGCTTGGTGCATACTTTGCACCCATGGAAACTCCACGTATTTGCCGGTAGTAATTGTGATTGAACCAAAAATAATTATGGCCTGCCACATATTCGAGGAGCTCGATGATGAAAACTTTCTGTAATTGGGGTAAGTCCAAAAGGAGGTCAAGGTAATGATTGACAGCAAAAATCCCCAGATGATGTGGGATAATAGTATATAATGAACTAACATCTGCTGTCACCATCCACATATTCTCCTCAGATTTGATCTGTGAAAGCATGTTGATAACTTGTTTAGAGTCTTTCAAATAAGATGGCAAGTGGTTGAAGAAAATGGTCTATATACTTACCCACCCTGGCCGTCACTGAATCGATACCACTCACTATCGGACGTCCAGGGGGGCAAGTAAGACTCTTATGTATCTTAGGCAGACAGTACAACACCGGAACTCTGGGTGCCCTAGGGACCAGGAACAGTTGCTCCTTTTAATTTAGGATCCCCTGATCAGAACCTTTTTCCACAATTGTTTCCAGGATACTCTTATATTGGACAACAGGGTTCCCCAACAAAGGGGCATACGTTTCCCAGTCGTCCACTATCTGCTTCATTTCATTAAGGTACACGTTACGATCCATAACCACTATCCCTCCCCCCTTATCTGCTGGACGTATTACCACATCCTTGTTAGTACACAAGGAGTCCAATCCCTTTTCAAGGTTTTGGTCCATTTTAAGTTTAGAGATTGTGATGGTCTCCAAATCCCTCAGTACCACATCCCTGAATACTCTTAAAGAAGGGGCCAACACTCGCCGTGGGTTCCATGTTGAGGAATTAGCCAGCCCTGTATGATGAACTTTATGTTGAACTGAAGAAGTTCTATCAGAGTTAGGTAAGCCTGCAAAATAATGTTTGATGTTTATCCTGCGTATATATTGATGTATATCCATGCAAGTTGGGAACTTATTTCATTTTTTTGGGGGGCGAATTTAAGTCCTTTATTTAACAAAATCAATTTCGGTTCAGTCAGAATGTGGGAACTGAGATTGTAAATACCATCCCTGCTTACACTCTCGGTTTCTTTAGACGTTGTTCTCCTCCCCCCTCTGCACCCTCTTTGTTTTCTACCGGCCTTTTTAATCCTTGGCTGGGCCTGGGAAAACCCCAATGCTCTCCTGGGTTATTTTCATACTGCCCAGGGGGAACATCCCTGGATGGGCCTAATCTGTACACTTCTTGGATTTGACTGGCCCTGTTCTTGGGATGAACCATAGTGCTGACCTTCATCACTTGTTCTCCCTGGGCCCCTCTCCCTTCTTGGGGAGTCTTTATAATGTTGATATTGAAAATAGTATATATGAAATAGTCTTGGCCCATAGCTCAGTTATAAACTTAGAAAAAATATACAAAAACACACAGTCAAGGTGCTCCAGGGAGGTCCTATGAAAACAGCCCTTAGAGCAGTGGTTCTCAACCTTTCTAGTGCCGTGGCCCCTTGATAAAATTTCCCAAGTTGTGGGGACCCCCAACAATAAAAATATTTTCGAAGTGTGGGCTGTCAGCACCCAAGGCAAGACAAGTAATTTGCACCCCCAACCCACAGACATTTAGCGCTCCCTGAGTCCCTTCCACTTTGTACAGTATTAAAACCCCTTATGGTGCATTTTAGGATGTACCACCCTTTCTCTTTCTCCTCCTTTCTTTCCCTTTTATCTCCCTCTATCCCAAATTCCCCCCCCCCCCATCCATCTCTAGCCATCTTTCTTGTTCTTTCTCTTATTCTCTCTCCCTTTTTCTTTCTTCCTCCCCCTCTTTTCCTCTCCCTTGCATGTATTCTCTATTTTTATTCCTTTTCTTACTCCTTGGTGGGGGAAATTGGATGAGTGGCAGTAGTGGGGGGAGTTCTGATTGGCTAACTTAGGTGCTCTTGATAAAGGTCACCTACTGATCTGAGAACTGTAGTAGGGACTTTTAATGGCAACTATAAATCACAGGTAGTGTTACTCACTGTGTCTCTGACTTTGTGGTGTCTCGTACACCTATGCTGCAGTCAGGAGTCTGCTCCAGCCCCTCCCATCTCACAATCCTCACCAGTCAGCGGACATCTAGTCTCTGCCCCTCAGTCATGCTGTGAACTTAATGAGTAGCTGCGAAGAGGCTGAGTGGGTGGCCTTGGGCTCCAGGAACAGCCCAGCTGGGGGGCCACAGGCTCCAGTGACAGCCCTGCTGGGCAGCCGCAAAAAGGCTGGGAGAGAGGTGCAGGCTTCAGGAACAGCCCAGGATTTGGTGACCCCTGGCAAATCATCATTTGACCCCCGAAGGGGTCCCGACCCCCAGGTTGAGAACCACTGCCTTAGAGTGTGGGGTAGATTCACTAACCATAGCCCAGGTTCCGCAAAAGATAAGGAAATTCAGTTAAAATCATACTTTAATGAAAATAGTAATTGTCTTTTCATTAAATCTCCTGTGGATCATGGGCTCTGGTTAGTGCGTCTACCCCACACAGTTCATTCCACAGACTGTTTTCAGAGGACCTCCCTAAAGTGTCTTGACTGTGTGTTTTTGTATATTGTTTTTACCACTATCCCAGTGATCACTCTGAAGACACCCAGACAAGTCCACATACCAGGCTTTGCACCTTTCTCTGGCGGCTGATATGGATCCACATTGTGATAATGCAATATATAGCGCCTTACATTGTTTTATATTATAAACTTAGAAAACTCTAGCCCTTTCTAAGAAAAAAGATTGCATGGCGTCTCCATATCAGTTACTATACATGTGCAGGAAATTGAATGTCGCATGGGACAAAATTAGGGCTGTGGAAATTAACTATTAATTCACTGATTAATCTTTAATTATTTTGATGGATCAAATTTTTTTTGACTGATCAAAATTCTTTTGATTGGCACTCACCTCTCCGCCGACTTCCGCTGATGTCCGGCGGGGCTTGCCATGTCCATCTGAAGGGCTCCTTTGCTATGCCTTCATATCTGCATGCCGGCGGGACCTTACTATCTGCCACACGCAAGGGCTGTTACACTTCCCTCTATCAATTCCCTCTATCAACCTGGGATTCTACAACCATCCACTGGGAGTTGTGATACATGCCGACGGACTGATGTTAACCTCTCCTCACCTGGATTCAGCAGTGGTATCGTTGTACACATTTTTATACCAGTATCATACTTGGCTATATGTTTTTATGACTGCTTTTGCTACCGTTTGGTATTACTCGCACCATTTTTACAGTTTATGTAGCTACATCGATTTTATCTCCAGTGCAATATTTATTTTGTTACCTAATTGAAGACTATAAAAGTTTTAATGCTATTCCCATCGAGCGCTGCCTTTGTGTGTTTTTTGTATCCTGCTATCCATTTTTCCAGTGGTTGGTAGCTGCACTGGGAATCAGCCTGCAAGGAGATCAGCTAAAAGTAGTTGGATCGAAATTAGTCGATTAATCGATAAAAAAAAAAAATCGATTAATCGGACACAAAATTTTTGATCAGTAACAGCCCTAGACAAAATGTTATATCAGAACAGGTCTGATTTAGAAGCTAGTCCCCAATAATGAACTTGGGCCTTTTTTGTGTTGTTGCTGTATGAATTATGCTGATCCAGTAGAGGGGTAGGCACAGACTGCCAAAGGTAAATTTTACAAGTAAAGTCAGTCTTTGTTTTTCTATTTGCATTCAGATTCAGATTTTTTGGGGAGCAGCTCATTGATATATTTTTCATTTTCATTTATTATCATATTTAATTATTGGCGCGAGATCCTTATCCACAAAGTCAGTCTACATACCTTCAAATCACCAATTAATTGTAGAGGAATTAAAAAAAAAATTCCTTGAGACTGGGTTCACACATATGCAAATTTGATGTGGGTTTCTCTGCATCCCATTAGCATGAAAGGAGAGTGTGACCGGCTCTCAATAGAGCCGGTTCACACAGGTCTGGGGCGGCCACGGTCCGCTTTCAAATAGGGTCCTAGGAGTCTTTGGGTCCAATTCAGTTGCAAATTCGGAACTTAATCGCACCCGAACCAGTGCACAGGGACGCACCAGACCCCAGAAATGAACCCTGCCTTAAAATTACTGGATAGTGCAAATGCCAGCTCACTTCACCAAGTCCGAAAAGGACTCAAAAATATACCCCAAAACCACTGGGGGTGAGGGACATGTGGAACGCATTATTTGTATCATATACTGAAAAAGAAGGCGGTAAAATTGATAACTTTTATTGACACTGTTATTTGAAAATACTGTTTCCATCTTTATTATGGATATTAGCTTGGTTATGTTTAATATGCACCTGCTATTCAGTTTTGTTTTTCATTTCAGTATACAGTTTTGCTATCAAGGATGTCCTGCTGGACACAGGGGGGTGATCAGGGCAGTCACAACCTAATAAAAAAAGGGAAACTACATCAGAGGGGCACAGAAGACACTTTGTTTCTGGTGTATAAATGTAACAACAGGTATCTTGTATATGCTTTGGCAGAACTTTTTCAAATGAAGTTCAGGTTCACTTGAATTTCAGTTTTGTTAAAAGCTTGTGTATGCAACCGTCGGACTCGGGAACAATTGAGACGTAGCTACAAGAAAGCAACCTTTCAGGAAAACAAGGATTGCTTTTGATATGTGTTCACATTGCAGAATAGATCATGCTGTGTCTACAGAAACGCAAGATGATTCAAAGCAAAGGCAACAATAATCGCAAGTGAGCACTCCATATGGTCCAGTTTAGACCCGGTAAAACACAACCCCCTCCCCAGGCAGAGGCAGCATGGCCTGGGACATTGTTTACCAGTAAAAGCTTGGACGATCAATACTGCTGTAAAGCTATTTAAAACATTTTTTTTTTTTTTAAAGGGGTTATAGCAAATACAGTCAATTCAAGGGTTTTCCTTAAAAAGATGCCCATCAACTGCATGTTTAAGAATTTAGCTTTGGCTACATTTAATGTTTTGTCCTGAATTTTCTAGTGTGTTGCCATTCTGAAGAGACCTAGAAAGCACATCTAACAGGCTTCAAAGCAAACATATGTTAACGGATGTTAAATGCACACTTTCTGCTTGTCTCCTAACCTCTAAAATCTAGCTGAATCCCTGAGCATGTCCGGCCTTGGCCGTCCGTCATCTTCTTGTACACATATTCCTTGTGAGTGGCGAGGCTCCCTGCGTACATAGACTAGAATTCTTGACGCATGCAGTATATCTGGGACACTCTGTCCTGCACAGGATAAGATTGCTCATTGGATGGCAGAAGGAGGTGATGAGATTTGAATGAAAATGTGTCTGCTAGCTGTAAATGTAGGGGCCTAGGATAACATTGAGTTCAGCAAAATGCAATTGTGTTTTTTTTTTTTTTGTACTGACAGCACAGTTTCTCAGCTGTAATAAGGGAAGTAGGTAATGCTAAAAAAAAGCCACCTGTACAGCACTTTATTTATGTCTTTAAATTATCGGTTATTACTTTGTTGCTTTTTCTTTTATCCATAAGGCTACATTTACTTTTTTTTTTTTTTTTACACGCGCCCTCGTTCATCCCTGTGAGAGGTGCGGTTTGATAGAAAACAGGGTTTTTAACACAAAAATACAGAGGTTTGAATACACCCTAGTGCACACTCACTGACAATTAAAGCGGAACTTCACCTATATGTCCTCTTTCGGATTTTTTTTTTTCAAAACGATGTACCTGCTCTCATTTCCATTAGAGTTGCCTAGGTGATCTGAGCAGAAGTTCATCACCCTCTCTCCCTGCCCACAACCTCCTGGGACACGTTACAAGGAAAGAAAGAAAGTCCCAACCTACAAAAACTTTTTTTTTAAAGTTGGATCCAAGGAAAAAGTTTGTCTTTTAGGTAGAGTATGGAAGAATTGTTCCCCTGTCTGTTTTTTTTTTTTTTTTTTTTGAGAATTAGCAATTTTTTTTGATCATGTGTTAAAACAAAGTAAGAACAAGACATTCAAGTTAGGAACTGACAAAAAGTGCCAGTATAGAAATTATAAAACAATGATTTGAACCCCCAAAACAGGGTGCAAAATTTTCCAGCTTAGCATTGGGATGACATAGTGAGATCAGCAAACTAACTTCCAATAAAGGAAAAAAGGAGCAGTAGCTCAGTTAAATCCCATCTGCGTTGAGCTATTCAACCAAATACCACAGGGCACTATACTGAAAAGCAAAATAAAAATAGAAGAGGGAAAGAGAAAGGAGAGGGCAAGAGGGAGAGCACTGTATGCTGGGACTGATCATTCCATTCAGTTCTAATAAAAAGAGAGTTGGGGGCAGATCTACGTACAACGGCACATTATTCCGCCGGGCGTAGTGTATCTAAGATACACTACGCCGCCGTAACTTACTTTTTTTTTCCGAATCCTCAAAGAACCCACGCCGTAAGTTAGGGCGGCGTAGTGTATCTTTGGCGGCGTAAAGGCGCGCAATTCAAATCGATGTGATGGGGCGTGTTTTATGTAAATACGTCGCAACGTAAACAACGTTTTTTTTTAACGGCGCATGCACCATCCATAGGGGTATCCCAGTGCGCATGCTCAAAATTAAACCGGAACAAGCCAATGCTTGCGACGGTGACGTCATTCTACGCAAATCCCTATTCGCGAACGACTTACGCAAACGACGGAAAAAATTCAAATTTCGACGCGTGAACGACGCCCATACTTAACATTGAGTACGCCACCATATAGCAGCTTTAACTATACGCCGGAAAAAGCCGAACGCAAACAACGTAAAAAAATGCGCCGGCCGGACGTACGTTCATGGATCGCCGTATCTAGCTAATTTGCATACTCAAAGCGGAATTCGACGGAAACGCCACCTAGCGGACAGCGTAAATATACACCTACGATCCGACGGCGTACTAAGATGTACACCTGTCGGATCGATCCCTCATTCCGTCGTATCTTGTTTTGTGGATACAAAACGAAGATACGACGCAGGAACTTTGAAATTACGCGGCGTATCAATAGATACGCCGGCGTAATTTCTTTGTGGATCTCCCCCTTGGAGTTCAGCTTTAAAACCTGATGGAGGTCAAACCCCTCCCCCACTCCATTTGGAATAAAATAAACAAGTTAAAGTGGAGTTCCATCTCTGTTATTGTTATTTGGGATTATTTGTATTTAAACTATAGAATGAAATGGCTGCAACAAACCCTACTGTTAAAAAAAAAATGGCTGCAACAAAGAAGCAGGACTAAAACACAAGAGTTGCCATTATAGAGGGATGGTGCATTGGTGTCGACACAAATGAGCTGTTGTAAGAAGAGTCAGCGCTTTCTTACATGAGGCTAATGGTGACTGATGCGAGTTGACGGTATAATTAAATAAACATTTTGTTGCCGGCTGAACTGGTTTGGTAAATCTGTTCCAACGCATCTATTTTCATAATATGTGAGGAGCTGTCAGTTTACTTAAGCTCCAGTACTGAGAAAATATGAAGGCTGCCATAGTTGGGTGCACCATCTGAAAATGCTAGTTCCCTTGGTGTCATGCTGAATCAATGTATTCAGTATTATCTGAGCTAGTCATACAAAACAGTCCATCTAAATTTACTTATTTACATACAGTACCTGTCCCAGGTTATTGTCTCAGAAAACCACTAAAGCCAGAAAATATGCATATTAGCCAAGGTAACTAGCATTTTTTCAGAAGATCAGCAATGCCAGGCCCATATTTATTGCAGGAAAGGTTTATTTTAATGGCCAAGGACAGGATGAGCCAGTCAGAATGGTTAAAGCACCTGAGTGAGTTTTTGTTGATGTAGCACAGACCCCAGGCTGGGTTGGCTTGTTGGTCCCAGGTTACATTCCCCGATAGGAACATGGCAGCCAGGTACACAGTAATTTACAGTCACTCAAGTGAGAAAATCAGCCATGCATGTCTTTGCAGCTTATTTGTTGGTTTAACTTGGATGGGGGTGAGGAAGAGCCTTGAAATACTTCAAATGAAACTAGCAAAAATTCAACAGAAGCCACTAAAGATGTTCTGCTCCTTCAGGGTGTTAACATCCTATGGAATGTTTAGGTTAAATAAAGTGATTGTTAATTTTATGGGGAGAAAAACAAGACTTTACAAACATGTTATACTTACTTGCTCTGTTGCAGTGGATTTGCACAGAGGGGCCCAGATCATCCTATTCTCAGGCCCCTCCTTCCTGTTCAGTGCCCCCACAGCAAACAGCTTGCTATGGAGCACCCAAGACGAGTCACAGCTCCCTGTGTTGATTCAGACACAGAGCCCCGACCCAGCCCAGCCCCCTCTCTCCCCTGATTGGCTACCTGACTTTGATTGACAGCAGCGACAGCCAATAGCACCGCTGCTGTGTTTCAACCAATCCGGAGTATCTCGGACAGCTGAGACACTCATGGACATCGCTGGACAGAAAGGAACCTCAGGTAACTGTTAGGGGAGGCTGTTGCACACAGAAGGCTTTTTATCTTAATGCATAGAATGCATTAAGATAAAAAAAAAAATCATTCTGCCTATACAACCCCTTTAACTTCAATGCAGGAACCACCCAAAAAGAGTATAGTCTTGCGTCAAACTGTAATAAATGCTCTCCCTTAGGTGGCAAAGAAAGTATCTCGGATCCATAAAGATAGTACTTACTGTGTCCTGGATACTGTAGTGTCCGCAGCCTGGATCCCCATGTAGAGCTACAGCATTACTTCAGCATACCCTGGACGGAGGTCCTGAGCTCTAACAAAAACTGGGACGGCAAAAGGATTTCTTCAGTGTTGCAGCTGCCAAACCAGGGGTTACTCAACCCTCACGTTGGGTCTTACTTCCCCAGGGACAAGAGACTGCTGTTCCAGGCCTAAGCCTATTTTTACCATTCTTAGCCCCCTGCTGGTCACTCACTCTCCTGACCAAAAATTGTCTGAAAGTGCATAAATATGCAGGCCAGGATCAAACTCCCCCCCCCCCCATTACATCCCATAATTCAGTGGTATGCAGGGGAAAGTAGTTGAGCCTGTACCAGCAAAAACCAGAACATCCAAAAGCAAATGATCACTTTTCCCTTAATTTTAGGGAAACCAAACACTAAATGTACCTAAACACTACCTAACACTGGCAGCCTAACTAGGAATGTGCTATATTGAGCTAGTGATGACTAGTTTGTTCTCATATTGATCCGACCAGTCTGACTCTGTGCTCTCTCTCATTTTCTTAGGGTGGATTATGATCTGCCCTATTGGACATAGAAGTGAACTGGTTAAGGTGTCCCGTTG
The DNA here is from genome assembly GCF_905171775.1 of Rana temporaria. Taxonomy (NCBI): domain Eukaryota; kingdom Metazoa; phylum Chordata; class Amphibia; order Anura; family Ranidae; genus Rana; species Rana temporaria. The sequence continues at coordinate 115,440,177 of NC_053497.1, forward strand.
ACCGCATACTTCTTTACTTAAACAGCCTAAACTCTGATCGGGATCACAAGTTCCTACTCACCCTTGGACCGTTGAGCACTTGGCATATCCTATATTAATGGAATGTCAGCTTTATGGGTGCAAAATGTAATCATGATGTAATTGCCCTTATCTGGACTACATTAAGTCAGCAGTTGTCGAAGGTAAGGGGTGGAGTGGAGTGTAAGTTATTTAACACAGAAGGGAATGTATTCATAGCTTCATAGTAGGTAAGGTTGAATAAAGAAGCTAGTCTGTTCAGTTCAATCAGTGTAGCTGTGTGTCAATGTCAATAATCATTTCCCATATTTCTGTGTGTTGTGTTCACTAAGATGCAAGTTGAAGAGTCTTTTAAAACTATCAATATTCCCCGCTGATACCACCAGTTGTGGAAGAGAGTTCCTCAAACTTATCACCCCGACAGTGAAAAACCCCCTAGCCCTCCAGTCTCATTCTGTGACCCCTTGTTCTCTTACACTCCCTGAAACTATAAAGTTTTCTTCCTAAGATCGCCATTGAGATATTTGTATACCGCTATCATATCTCCTCTCAAGTGTGTCTTCTCCAGAGAGAATAAGTCTAGTGCTTGCAGTCTTTTCCCATAACTGAGGTCCTCCAGTTTTGTTGCCCTCCTCTGGACTCGTTCCAGCTCCAGCACATCTTTCCTGAGGACTGGTGGCCAGAACAGGACCGAATACTCCAGATGTGGCCGAGCCAGAGTTGTATAAAGTGGCAGGATTTTCGATTTATCTCTGGAGTAATATCCCTTTTTAATGCATGCAAATAGTCAACTTGCTTTGCTTGCTGCAGCTTGACATTGCCGGCTATTTCTCAGTCTTTCTTCTACCAGGACCCCCAGGTCTTTCTCCATCCTGGATTCCCTGGATTGTGGATACACATTATTTATCAACACTCTTTGGACACATCTCTGTAACCAGCTTTCATCCATGAACAAACTCTATGGTCCATGCCTACAGACCTCAGTTTGTAGATTAAGCGTTTATGGGAACTGTATCGAATGCTTCTGCAAGATACAGATACACCACATCCACAGGCCTTCCCTTATCTAGTTGGTAGCTCACGTCCTCGTAGAATGTTAAAGGTTGTACACCCTGTAAAACCACTTTTATTTACAGAAAAGCTTACCTGTAGGTTCTGGAAATATCTCCTAAACCTCCATGGTTTAGGAGATATTTACAATAGAGCCATACGGCGATGACTAGGGCGCTTGCGCCAATGTCGCAGGTGCACTTTAGAACTGGTGATCGTTACGTTTCTAAAGGTACCATGCCATGACTGGCGGCTCCTGCGTGCATGCAACTCTGGCCAGTCACAGAGCCGGAGTTTGCGGCCCCAGAATAAGAGGGGTGAAAATGGACGCTCGTTGCCAGTGTGGACATCGGCAATGCATAGTAGCCCATTATGCTTTACCTTTGCAGGGAAATAAAGAGGAAGTAAAACCCATTAGGGTTTACTTCCTCTTTAACAGATTGGTCTGGCAAAAACTTCCCTAAGTAAACCCATGCTGATTACTGCTAATGATACTGTTTTCATCAGCAAATTCTTGGATATAGTCCCTTATCACCCTCTCATATAGTTACATTCTATTTATTGATTGACAGACTGGCCTGTAGTTTCCAGGTATATATCTCTCCCCGTTTTTGATCATTGGTACCACATGGGTTTTTCTCCAATCAGCTTGTACCATTCCTGTCAATATGCTGTCCATAAAGATGAGAAATAATGGTCTGTCTATAACCAGGATGAGTTCTTTAAGGACTCTAGGGTGTAAGCCATCTGGTCCTGGTGATTTATTTATCTTAAGCTTTTCTAGTCTTTTTTTCAACACCAGCTTCTGTAAGCCATAAGTACATCCTGTGACATATTACTAACAGTACAGCCGTGGTCGTTATACCCCTCCTTTTCCTATGTAAAAACTGAGGAGAAGAAAGCATTTTGTACAGTTTCCTTCTACTTGTTGTCTTTAACCATCTTCCCTTCATCATTCTTTATGTGACCAATATTCTCTGACCTCGCTTTTTTACTGTTAATATATCTAAAAAAAATCTTGGGATTCTTTTTACTTTTCTCCACCAAGTGTGTCTCTCATAGTCTTTTTTAGCCAACCTGATTGCATCCTCACACTTCTTATTGCATTCCTTGTAGTGTTGGAACACTGACAATGACACATACTCTTTATATATTTTAAAGGATATATATATATATATATATATATATATATATATATATATATATATATATATATATATATATATATATATAGTTTGCTGAGAAAATCAGCCCCCTGGTTGTGAATGTGCAAACTATGGCAAATTGTAGCAGATAAGGAAGGAGGGATTTTCTCAGCAAAGCACATCCTCCTGCCTGAATGCCTGAGCTAATTTGCTTCAGATAGCCATGTCCAGAAATGCTAGGGGGGTGTTTTTCAAATTGATTTAAAAAATAATACAAAAAATATCATGGAGACATGGACAAATGGAAGAGTTTGCATTGAATATTAAAAATGATTGAATTTGTGGTTTGTGCTGCTCAGATGTAGAGAAGTTCTGCTTTAAAGCTGAACTTCTGGATAACTAAATACATGTGTACTCTTGCTTGAATCTTTGTGTGCTTTGATTATTTCTTTCAGATCTATAAAGTGATCCAGTGTGAAACTTTGCCTCTGTGCAGGAGTTTTCTGTAAATAAAGACCGGTCACTGGTGCTCTCGGTCTTTGTGCAGGGTGACTGGTCTTGTCTCCACCACTCCTTTAGATTACTGCGGGCATATTCTTATATCAAAATGGTTTTTCCGGCTAACTGCATTTTGTGTTGAGTCTCCTTTTTTATCTATAGGTTTTATGTTTACGATTATTTGTATGAGTAATATAATCTGACAGAGCTTGATTGTTACTTCTGTCTTTGTCACTTGTGCCTTATACAACATTGTTTATTTTCAATAAAAATATTGAAATATAGATTACTGCGGGCAGCCTGTAGTGGGTAGGACCTGCAGGGCCCCTTCTACAGCTCTGCTCTCTGACACAGGATATGTACAGCACAATCTTGATGTCACTGCTACATTTATAAGACAGTACCTGGTTTTACAAAAGCATTTGGTGCTCACAAAGTGGATTTATATTCTTTCTGGAGGTCAGATTTAAAAGAAGGAATCACCGCTTACAGGAAACTCCTTGCACTTTTATACAATTTTGTTACACTTTCATGTTTAACTCCATCCCCAGAGCTTAATCACAGAGATTTCTTCCAAAATGGACAGGCTTGTAGTTTGCTATAATTGTCCAGTAATGGTTTAATTGATATTTACTGATTCATGTAGCCTTGCATGTTTCTTGTGGTTTCCAGTCAAGAGACAGATTTTTTTCTCCTTTCCAATTAATCTCCCTTCCTTCCGCTCCAGCTTGGTCGGATGTAGTCATTTTGCCTGAGTCAGACCTTTTTACTTTCAGCCTAGCAATAACCTCCCCTTCTATCTGATAAACACAATGATAGATGTAAGCAGAGTCTGTTACTGTCTGCCACTTCCGAATCGCAGGCCATCCGTCACTGGTCATTTGCTATCCTATTGATCCTCATTTACCACTTCAATAGCGCTGGTGAAATAAGATGAGAAAAAAAGGGAAACGCGTTTCTTCAGGGTAGGAGAGTAATGCAAACGGTTACTGTTAAAGGTTTAATGGCATTAGTGGATGCTATGCTCTATCTTTGGCATGCTCCCCTCTGCTTTGTCATTGTTCTGCTGATATAAAACTTGTTTTTTTAATTAATTATTTTTTTTTGAAAGATGGTCAGTTCCTCCCAAACCCAGAATTTTGGATATGCGTGCTTGCTGGGATTTCTATTAATGAGAAAGATCTGCCTGTGCAGGGGTTTAGTACCCCTTTAGGAAAACCCCTCCCCTGGATGGGGCTAGCCTATTCCTTTATAATCTAGGGTCGAAAAGATTTTTAGAGTAGAGGTCTATGGGAAGTGGAGTACGCCCTTCGGGTTAGGCCCGATATAGGCTCAGTTGCAAAACCCATCCAAGGTAACCTACAATTGAGGGAACTGGAAGTGCTCATTGGCATTCTTGTGTTATAATCTTGTTCAGACTATAATGATGAGGTTGGATGGAAGGAGGAAGTGGTATATTCATGTGTGGAGAAGAACTGTGCATTTTGTTCATGTTTACAGTAAGGCTGGGTTCCCACTATTGCGAATTGGAATGCGGGTTTCCCCGCATCCAGTTCACATGTCAGGAGCCTGTGACCGGCTCTCAATGAAGTCGGTTCACACAGCTCTGGGATGGCTGCGGAGTGAATTGCACAGGAGTCCTGTGCGTCTTCAGGTCCGAATTCAGCAAAATATTTGGACCGCGATCGGATCTGAAATGGTAAACAGGAACATACCGGACCCCTGCTATGAGCCAGCCTAAAATGTTGAAAAGGGTGATCATGTGGACACTCACGTATTTCTTAAGGAGGGCCTTAGGCCAGGAGCATGTGAGTAATGAAGATGGTGGAGTTCTTCAAACTACAGGTCCATGGTAACTCATCTTATTCCTGTTGCAGGAGGATGATGGGAGGTGCCCTAGGATAGCATGAACATTGTAGGTGACGAACCAGGGGCCTGGATACACATCTGTTGCAGCCATTACAAATCTAAATGAGAGGGCATTTTACATGATCTCTGAATGAGAAAATATTTCTCTCAAAGTTTTACTTTAAAGAGGAAGTTCATATTTTTGAAAAATAAATAAAATAAATGCACATTTGCAGGAAAAATCTGTAGATTGTGGGTGTAATGTCAGGCTCCTGCAGACACATCTTCCAACTTTGTGCCCTTACCTCTGTACAGGGTTTCAGTTACAAGGCTGGAGGAAGTGTGAATGAACTATGTGGATGTTCATCAGCTGGAGCAAGTTACACCCCAAATATGGGTGTAAAGTGTAACAAGTTCCAAAAAGTGGACTTACCTTTTAATGTCCAAAGACATCGCTAGACAGTCAGGTTGTTCAAAGCCCCCAAGTGAGCTGTCAGAGGGTAATGATTGTTATCTAGATGTATACAAAAGTGCCATTTGTTTTCCATTTCAAACACATAGGTCAATTATTTAAGTAAGGTGGGCTGTGTGGGCATTTCTATTACGCTTTGGTAAAAACATAGCTAAAGCACAGGACCTAGGTAATTAGATTTTGCATGTTGTTGGGAAGAGCCATTGGATAGCAAGCTCTACCTGATTTTTAGTCACCCAGATACCACATGACCAAAGCTAAGGCAATGGGCACAGGAAGAATACACTATACCCTAATTAAAGCAATTAATATCCTTTTGTGACCTTTCCTGATATAATCAAGCCTAAATCTTATAGGGTTGGTCCACCTAAAAGTAATATAGGTGGCACCTGGTGGGCTAAATCAGTACTAATTACTCTAATAGCAAGAGCTCCCTGTAATGATTCTCCGTTCTGTTCCAATGCTCCTGGGAGTTTTGGGTGTTCCTTCCTACCTTTGTGTGTTACAGCTTCTCTTATTATATCCCCTATAATAAAAAAAATATAAAATATTAAGAAAGAATAATAATAATAATGACCAAGAATAACCTGTTTCAGCTTGTCAGTATTGGTTTGCAGAATGTGAACTAAAACAAAGGTGGAATGGTTGTGCATTGCAACCAGTTTTTAATTTTGTAAATGACGCAAGCAGGTTGATCTGATGCTGCGGGATGTAGATCTACTTTTCTCCCAGTTTCTATTAATAAGGGTCTCTTTTGCTGACATGACAGTCTATATTTATGTATCAGCTTGTGCGCTGCTATCTATATGTTTCTCGCTGTCGCCATTGCGTCTGTCTCCATATTCCTGTCATACTGTGTACAATATTATTCATTTATCAGCGCAGTATATTACCATGGCTGCTAAGAAGTCATTTATCACACGCTAGCAAAAGATCCTGGACAGTAAGAATAGAAAAGGGCTGAGAACAAGGTATACGGAAGCATACATTTAATAATGTTAATAATATTGTATTACAATACAAGAACTCCATGTAAATATTTTTCAAAATCCATACTAATTACAATAAAAAAAATAAAAAAATACAAAGGGCACATTTATAGTTTAAATAACACTTGTTTCTTTTTCTTTAATGTGCACACAAATGCTTACTAGAGCACCAGCATTTCTTTACACCAATACACACTTCCACTGTAATGTTTTTGGGCTTCTGGCTGTGTCAGCTCTAAAAACGCCCATGAGGTGTTTCTTTGGCGTTATTTTTCCCAGTGCTTTACTATGGTTGGCCTAGAGACCAGTGGTCTCCAAACTGTGGCTAGGGGGCCAGATGTGGCCCTTTGCTAACTCTTTTCTGGCTCTTGGTGCACTATTCCTCTCACTGACTGTTGCTTGCGTCTATCCAGCAAGGTTACTTTGCAGTATAAGCAAGGAAGCTGAGACCTCTGCAGTGTGTAAATGTGCTTTTACTGAACAAAAATGCTGCACATACAAAACTATTACAATATTAGGAATACAGCACAAGGCTGACAGATATCAATAACAAGCAAATAAACAGAAACTATAGTCTCTGCACAGAAAAAGTACACTTAAAAGTTACATAAAGCAGAAGTAAACCCATCAATTTGATAGTTTCAAAAAAACTGTTAATATTCCCGCTAGCTGTTCACATCAAATGGCTGGTGTCATGAAGAATCACATGTGCAGCATCATAGCAGTTTCAAAGTAAACAGAGGCTAAGCTGGCAGCTTCCTTGGCTGAAAACAAAAGGAGGGTTTACTTCCACTTTCACTCCGATTCCTGTGTGTTCGTGATCTCCTTTGACAACGAAGACTCAGTTGGCAGTTGCTTTGCAAATCAGGTATATTTCTTCTTGGAAGGTTACAAACCTTCTACTTGCCATGGTGTTAATCCATGATTAAGTCCTTTGTGTTTAAGGCATGATAAGCGCTTTTATACATCAGGTTATTTACCATAACAGCCGAATAACAGACATCTCTGTAGCTTTCAGTTTGCAAGGCACTCTAATACCTGTTTACTGTAGCTATAGAGACAATAGACTGTTTAAACTGTCAACTCAATAAAACAACGGTATCTAAAAACCCATTGTATCCAACAGCATTTGTTTGAGAAGTCCTGTGTCTGTAAAACCAGAATGCTGTTCCAGTCTTATAGGAATAAAAAAAATCATATTATATCAAAACGTAACACATTCCGCCCTTTTTCTTTTTTTCTGTCAGACTCCAAATGTAAATTCACTTCATTACTAACAAAATCTTCACCAGGAGCAGTGTTCCTAACCCTGAAAGTTTTCCCCACTCAAGCCCTGTACACACGGGCCAGAATCTCGTCAGGAAAAAAATGTTTTTCCCGACGAGATTCTTGGCAAGAATCTCTTGCCGCCCGAGTGTACAGACACTCCTTTCAAAAGAACCGCGGTTCTTTTGCTCGTCACATTCCATGCCGTCGCCGCCATCTTGCTGCACCCTACCTATGCCTAGGAAGTTTCCACGGCGACAGGTAAGTATACACACTCTCGGGTTTCTCGGCAGGAAAACACTACCGAGAATCACGACGAGAAAATAGAGAACAGGTTTTCTATTTTTCTTGTCGAGATTTTAGGCAGTTTTCTTGATGAGAAACCTGAAAGCCTCGTACACACGCTTGGTATACTCGGCAAGAAAGCTCTGCCAGCAGTTTTCTTGCTGGTTCTTGCCAAGTAAACCGAGCGTGTGTACAAGGCTTAAAGGTTTCCACCTGTTCAGCATTTCTGCATTAGATATCCCATCTATCTCATCTTTAGGTACTCCTGCCTTTAAAAGGTCCACCCACATTGAGATAACTAGTTGGTTTTCTTTTTACCTCCTGTCTTCTATACCCCATTCCTCTTGTTCTCTGTTCTTTTCTTCTTGTATTCTTCCTGTCTGACCTTGACCTTATCTACTGCCCTGACAGGTTTTGTTTTAGTCTCCTCTAACTGGTATAAAAGTGTAGTGGCTTCATGGATCTTGCTGTTTAATCCCAGGCCTCCCAGCAAGGACAATAAAGGATCCCTGAGATTAAATGGTGTAGACTTCATCAGTTTAGAGAGCAGAACAGACGTAAAGGGTTCCATATCTGGACCCATACATTCTGGAAACGTATTTAATCCAGTTATACAACCCATCACAAGTAACCTGGAAATACCTTGTCTTATTATTCTCCAGGAGTAAGTATTTTTCCAGGCCACTAGGACTAGCGTATACTCGGACTATTCCATCTCTCACAAGGTCTAACAGTGAAAATTCACACTAAACATTCAGGCTTTTCACATGGCCTGACAATTGTGGATCGTGGGTTAACACTCCCATAGCCACTGCTTCCTTACCTGACAAAACAACACTATCCACCCCTTCATCCCAGAAAAGTAGGATCCAACTCAATAGGGGTTCCCCAGACCTCTGTTTGTATTGTTTTGCCAGCTCATGGAGTTCAGTTTGTGTAAACTCACGTACTTCTTCAAATTCAACATTTCTGGAATTGGGATAATGTACCTCCCCCATCTGCCATATCCTCTCTATCATGTTACCTTGTCCTATGCTTAGTAATGAGAGGTCTGGCACACCTTTTCTTTCCCATCTCATTTCTTTCCCATCTGAAATATCAAATGCTATCTCCTCATTCACACTATCATTTGAGGAGAGCACATTCTCACAATCCCCGTTTTGGGATGTGACAATGGTACGTACCCTGGCTTTACTAACTGGTTTATGGACCTTTCTTTTCCTTAAAATGGATGTAAACCAGATTAATTAAATTTGAGCTGGGCAAGGCTGAAGTTTGTATCAGGGTGGGTTCTATAAATAGATTAGCAGAGAGCTGGTCAATTCACAGCACAGCTCTGCTAGTCTCTGCCTATGTGGAGAGGCATTTGCCTTTCCTCCAACTAGCTTTCTCAGTGTATGGCAAGTAACCACAATTCCTGCTTCACATCCCTCCTCCTTTCTTCTCCAGCTGTCCCAGGATTGGCTGCTCCACACCTCAGCATAATTGGGCATGTTGAAGTCATGTGGTGCCTTTCCTGAGTTTTGACTGGATGTTTCTCAAAACTCAGGAATAGGAGAGAGTGTCGAGGTGGGTGGGGAGTCTTGTGACATCACGACTTCACCCACCAAGCTCGCCCATAAGTATGAACCCTAAGTTCTGAAATACCGCTAGCATAAATATTCAGTATCTGTCCTTATATTTTCTGTAATGCCCTAAAAGTAGTCATCAGGTTCAGGCTGACAGTGTCAACACTTTGAACAAACCAGATCAAATGGTATAACATTGCACAGTGCTTTAATTTCAACATGTTTCAGGCACAGAGGCTACAGGGGAAGGCATTTTAATGGGCAAATAGAGGACCTAACCAGTGGGGTGATGCAACTTCTTAGCCCTGTGAATATGTTGCACATGGTAATGTAGTAAAATAAGCAGCCGGGAAAGGATGGTGGTGTCATCCCTAGCATTAAATGATACCAGGGTTGTGCAATGTAAAATGTAAAAAAAGTGGAAAAAAATATAAGTTTTAATGCTAAAGAGTTTGGGCTTCTACAGTGAAAAGCTTAGGTGTCCAGAGGATCCCTTCTACCATTTATGTAACTCAGTGAATTGATTTGCCTTTCTGAATTAAAATTAGTTTTGATTAGGGATTCCAAATAACCCAGGTCAAATACGAGTGTGGAAAACAAAATCAGTATTCTTGTTACTGTAGCTCATAACTACAAAACTTCCTAAATAGCACTCATTTTGAAATATTTTCAGTAAAATGGCTTGAAAAGCTTTTCTCTGTATCTACAGAACAGAAGCTGTTGAGGGTTTGGTACATCTCAGGCTTAGTATATCCAAGGCATGCTGCAGCCTGTAGTTCCAGATCAGCTTTAAAACCTATTTGCTCTTCTTCCAACATAACCACAGAGACATTATACATATTCATCATATAGTCCATCTCCCTCTTTCTCTGATGTTTGTGATAAATGTTCTGCCTCAGAGTGTTATCCGTCAGCATGATACGCCATAGAAACAAACGGTGACTGCAGATTGGTCACACTGGGGGGGGGGGGGAGACTCGCGCAAGCAGCCATACTGCCTGTCTGTCATGTCAGTTACAAGAGTCGTGCTGCCATTTTTTGTGGGTTGAATTAACTTTTGAAGCAGCAGCATCCGTCATTTGTACTGTCAAAGGTTCACGGTCCTTGTAGAGAGTTATCACTGATTTAACCGACTACATTGTTTTATTATTGGACCGGACGAAAGAAAAATAGGCTCAATTAACTAAGCTATAACATATGTGTTCTTTGCCTGTGAGGGTATAATGTCAATAAGGATTGGAAATATTTTTTTTCTCTCGAAAATAATGATTTTTTTTGTTTCGTTATGTTTGTTTTTTTAAAGTTTAGTCAATGCACCACTACAGACCACTTGGGTATGAATGGGCCATTAGGGTTGTGTAAAAGCCTATAGACTGTTGTCAATGCTTACTACAGCGGGAAGGCTGAGGGAATGGCTGATGATGCTGTTGCAAATTCGGAAGGGGTATATTAGTGTTGTCCGCCCTTCAAGCAAAATTATGTAATCTTGTCAGTATTTTCAGAATCAACAAGTAAAAACCTGGGGAAGTAAGGGGATTTTCAGAAGTATATTTTACTAACTGAGAAAGTAAATAAATCGACATTTGACCAATTTTACCTGTACATACACTTTCACCTCAGTGACTGTTATGTTCAGAAAATAGATTGTTTGCTGCTTTATAAATGTCTCCTTTGAGAAAACCTGCCGGTGGGGTCTGTAGCTATATACAGTATGGTACGGATCCTTTAAATTCATCACAGGAGGTCGAAGCTGCATAGAGAGGAGCCAGAGTCAGCCAAGCGGGGAGAAAAGTGGCATCTATTATACATAGTGATCTAGAACAGGCTGCAGGCTCCTGTCACACGCACTTATCATACTAGAGCAACAGCAAGCACATTTCCTGCGCTATCAAATACTCAAGCACGCTAACATGCATGAAAGGGGGCAGTGCTTCTTGACTGGTCTCCATCTGAGATTTAACTACCATCTTCTGAATAGGCCATATATATATACTGCATATATTATAATACAGGATGTGTATGGCTTCCACAGTTTGTGCAGTACTTTGCAAAATAAAAGAAGATGGTACCATTAGAAACAATTCAAGACAAGAGGGTTAGAGTGATTCAGAGGGTAACTGGAGAAAAGTTGGGTCTATTGCCACAAGCCTGAAGAAAGAGGCAACAGTCCTTTCATGCTAATAAAAGATCTAGTGAACAATTTAGGATTGCTAGGTCCTATAAGCCAGGCCAATTGTTCCACATATCATCTTAAAAAGTATTCAGTCCTCAAAGGAGCCAAGTTGTCCACTGGAAGAACCTTGTGAAGGTTTGTCTGCCTAGCCAGGCCCTGGTAGATGCCAGACTCTCTGCTTTTATGCAGGTTTGGGCAAACAATATCACAAACTCTTGGGTGGCAAAGTCTATGAGAAAAGGGTACATGCTAGAATTTGCTTCCTGTCCATCCAGAGATTTATTTTTGAAGACTTAGATTTCAGAAATTCAAACAAATAAAGAAGTCTAAAATAATATACAGTATTTAATAATTACTGCAGTCTTAGGCTAAAAGTCTGGTTTCACCATAAGTGAAAAAAAGAGGGGTGTACTCATCCATTTTTTTTTTTTAGTCCAGAAAGCTTCAAGCAAATACAGACCCGTTCTAGACTAATGCCACGACTTTTTCGTCTGAATTTTCGACGGAATTGGAGAGCAGGCTCTCAATTTTTCCACCGGAAAAAATTCCTATCGGAAAATCCGTTCGTCTGTATGGAAATCCGACGGAGAAAAAAACATGCATGCTCGGAAACAATTCAACGCATGCTCGGAAGCATTGAACTTCTTTTTCTCGCCTTGGCATAGTGTTGTACGTCACGCGTTTATAACGCTCTACAGTTCAGAGAACTTTTGTGTGACCGTGTATGAAAACCAAGCTTGAGCGGAATTCCATCGGGAAAAAAACATTCAACTTTTTTCCTCATGGAAATTTCGCTTGTGTATACAGGCCATTAAACATACAAAGGCAGAATACCTTTGTGATGATAGAAAGCTTTAGGCTCTATTTCTTGGATACTCTAGTCTCTCTGGTTCATCCAGGGGAGTGGATGGCTTCAATGGAAATGACAGGCACCTACTTTGACCTCCTGGTAGCGAAATGTTATCAGACATATCTCAAAATTGCCATAATTTATCTACATTATAAATTTTTCTGCTTCTTATCTTCTTTCTGACTTATTTGAAAGTTCTCCAAACAGTGGGGGTCTTCCTGTGACTTTAAAGGATATGGATACATCAGTATTTGATGATATGCTGGTTTGCTTGTCTTGTAGCCCAAAGGCAGACCGTTCTAGATGCCTTTTCCAGATTTATCTGGCTAGTCAAAAGTCAGAGAAGTCATCTTTAATCATCCCATATCTTGGGATATCTCAGCAAGATGATCAGTTCATTACTAGCAAGGACTTTTCTTTCACAGATAAGGGACATACAGATTAGTAAAATGTCCAGAGCAATGATTTCCTCAGCCACTTGTCTGGCATGGGCATGGGTGAGCTAGAGTAAATCAACTTCCTCTCCTCCATGATTCCAACAGTACCTTTAACTCATTGGCATCTGTGTCAAATCCAATTTTCTTTTTCACACTCGTGGTAAAGACTTCTTGTGCGAAGACATTTTTCTGCCCTGGACTATCAAAGTGAGCCAGGGGTTCATGACCCAGTGAACCTGTTCTGGGGCAGACCTCTCAGCCCTGGAGACTGGATCACAGTTACTTCAGATTCCAGGCTCTGGGGCTGGGGAGTGCTGGCTGTCAGGAACATCATGCTCAGGGCAGATAACAGGGCCCAGTTCTGAGACACTTAAACATGGTAGATCAGCATTGCAAGCCTTAAACAGTTACTAAACCCACAACCTGCATTCACCATATTTGCTCTCCCACAGTACACAGAACATGAAAATGCAATTATTTTAGTAAATATAAACTGATAAATACCTTTTCTCATCAGCAGTATTTAGCAGTATTTTGACTTGTATGAGTTCCTAGTAAAGTTTGTAGGAGGAGTTTTAATTCTCCCCTGATCCTCTGTCTGGACAGTGCTGATTGGCCCTGTGCTGATCACATGCACTCTCCAAAGAAAAAAAACTATTTAGCAGTGCACACCAAACTGACCATGTGCACTGGCTCTGTAAATATCAGGTTATTTTTTGGAGACAGTGGAAGCAGAGGAGGATCAGAGAGACAAGATTAAACAGCCTTTATACACAATGCGAAGGAGTAACCCCATAGGTTACACAGTGAGTATAACAAGTATGCTATACTGCATATACAGACTGATTTTACTGTTGTGGGTTTAGTAACACTTTAAGAAATTCTTGGTATTACTGAAGGGCCATTGAGTCAAGGTGCCAATAGACACCTAGACTGCTCTCTCGTTTGTTGTTTACCAGGCAGGTACATGGAGCGTGACCCTTCCTGGCGAGTTGAACCAATATTTCACCATTCCCAATGAGTGGACGCTGAACTGGAGCTCTGGATTTCTGTAGCATTTCAAGTTTAGGGAACCCCACAGATTCCGGACTTTGGAAGCTGAGCATTGACCTGCACCACCCTAAGTTCTGCACCTGTTATTACTGCCCAAAAGCTCTGGAGCAGGATGTTCCATTTACTCACTGACACCATTGATCCTTCATTCTTTAAGATTGACAGAGAAAGAGTAGCAGCAATAGCCATGCTTCCAATTTGGGCAAGGAGGCAATGCTTTTCCGGCTCCTGGAGTTGCAGATAGATCCTCCTGTTCCCCTGCCTTGAGAGAGGACTCTCCTTTTCCAACATTGTCACATTCAAAAGTTGCCTGCTTGGATTTAGTGATGTGGAGATCTAGCTTTGCCGTCATTAGTAGTGGGAATTCTTTTGAAGGCTGCTAAAGAAAGGGTTGATAAAATTCACTTATCATAGAATATAGGCAAAATTTCTAAAGAATGGGGACAGGCCTTCTGTAAGTACCTACAATAATACCCTGGACTTTCTCCAGTGAGACCTAGATTTGGATCTCGGCTATACCACATTGAGAGTTTAATGTTAAGCACTTACAAAGTCTCACTGGCGTTCCTATCCACTGGTAAAATAATTTTTTCAAGCAGCCATGAAGATTAAGCCACCAGTTAGGCCAATATTTACCAAATGCCTTTGTAGTTCAGAAAGCTGATGGAGTCTCCCTTCATTCCTGCTACATCCTGCTCCTTGTGGCACTTGATCTTGCTAATTTTAGAGCCATAAGGGTTTATTTACTAAAGCTAAAAATTAGTCACAATTTTGCAGAAAAAAATCAGCTTCTAACCTCAACTTTTTTTTATTAAGCTTTAGCAATAAAGCCTAAACGCGGATTGGTTTCTCTGCAGAATTGTGACTAATTGTGCCCTCTCTAGCTTTAGTAAATAAACCCCATAGTCTTGGCTTAAAGCGGGGGTTCACCCCAAAAAAATAATTTTAATATTACATCTAGCAGAGCCAGCATAAGTAAGGGCATTTACTTTTGGCGGTTTTTTTTTTTTTTCTCCGTACATACCTTTATATTCTGTTTTTGTCCAGGGCTTCCGGGTTCTGATGACTGCGGGACTGGGCGTTCCTATCCTTCCGTTCGATTGACGGCTTGTGAAACAGGTGACCTGTCGCACAACGCGCGTCACCAGATGTCGGGAAATAGCCGAGCTGCGAGTCGGCACTATGCGGCGCCTGCGTAGTCAGCTCTACACGGCGGGCGCAGGCGCCGTATAGTGCCGACTCGCAGCTCGGCTATTTCCGGAAATCTGGTGACGCGCATTGTGCGACAGGTCACCTGTTTCACAAGCCGTCAATCATCGAACCGAAGGATAGGAACGCCCAGTCCCATAGTCATCGGAACCCTGAGGCAGGGATAGGAATGCCCAGTCCCGGAGTCATCAGAACGCGGAAGCCCTGGATCAAATCAGAATATAAAGGTAAGTACGGAGAAGAAAAAAAAAACCTGCCGAAAGTATATGCCCTTACTATACTGGCTCTAATGTTAAAAAAATTGTTTTTAGGGTGAACCTCCACTTTTAAGATTTTCATACCTACAAACCTTTTCACTTGGAGAGCCATATGTACTGTTTCTGGACAGGGTGATCGCCTAGTGCACAGGTGTCAAACACAAGGCCCGCGGGCCGAATCCGGCCCTCCAGGTCATTTCATGTGGCCCTTTCACCTCTCCTGCATCTGCAGGAGAACTCCAGCCCTCCTATGGTCCTCCTCCAGACCCCTACTTTCTGCTTTCAAGCAATGCATCCAGCTTCATCCTAGCAGCAGTATAAGGAAAGGGGGTGCACTGTCATGTAAGGGAGAGTAGGGAACTCAACTTCTGATGGTGGGGTGGCTCTTGACATCTAATGTAAGGAGATGCGCTGGACATCTAATCTTACAGATACAACCGGCCCTTTTGAGAACAATCATGCTGATGCGGCCCACAATGAAATTGAGTTTGACACCCCTGGCCTAGTGTAAAGATTCTTGCTGAAAGTTACACTAGAGTTTCACTTTAGCTGGGATTTTTTTCTAACAGCTTGGGGTTCCCACAACTGTCTCCAAAATATGTGTGATTTGAGGAGTCGACTGCGTGCAGCTGATTTCTATGTACTTACAAAGAACAGAGGAAAATATATTGACTTGGAGGCTTTTTGTGCTTTCCAAGGGTCCCAAGAAAGGGGCGGCAGGCTTCCTCAGGAGTAGTATCATTATTATTGGTGAGGGCCATTAAACATGTTTACAATTCAGTAGGCATTCCCCATCTGAATAATTAAGGAATCATTTAATCTTTGGTTTGTATATTCTGGGCCTCCTGCTTGAGGTGGTTGTAGCTGTATTAGTGCACTTGTGACAGAAACAATTGAGTACTGTGAAACTGATGTTGCTTACAGCCAGTTGAACCTTTCTCAATATGTCCATTCATCATTCCAATATCTCTGAATATTGTTTTGTATTGTATTCACATTTATTTTTTGCTAGCTATGGTTGGTGGATTTATCGTGAGGGGTATCAGGGGGGAACAACCTATTGGTATGCTGAAAAGAGGGAGGCCTCATACACACGACCGTTTTCCTCGGCAGAATCCATCAAGAAACTTGGTGGGAGAGATTTTTTGCAGAGGAAACCGGTCGTGTGTACATTTTTCATCGAGGAAACTGTTGAGGAACTCGTCGAGCCAAAAAGAGAGCATGTTCTCTTTTTCCTCGACGGGAATGGAGAAAATTGGCTCGTCGAGTTCCTCGACAAGCCTAACAAGAACTCGACGAGGAAAACGATGTGTTTCGCCCGCCGAGTTCCTCGGTCGTGTGTACGAGGCCGGAGAGGCAGGAAAAGAAAATGGGTCATTTTGAATATCAATTTTCCATTATAAATATGTATAAAATTTATATCGGATCCCTTCCCTTATTGTAGATTTTACACTTTTGTCATTGCATTTTTCTTCCTTCCTTCCTTTTTTATTTTTTTTATTTTAGCTTTTGTGCCATTTTAGCAACATTGATCTTAAAAAAACGTTTTTTACATAATTCTCCCCAAGGTTGCTGTCAGCTTCATGGTACAAATAAGGCAAGTCCTGTAGCTGTTTTCTCTGCACTTGCATACAGATCATACACAGCAGTTCATATATGTAATCATCATAACCATAACCTTATTATTTCCTCCTTTAGTAGTTTCAAACGCACTTCTATTCTACCCAAAATGTGCAGCATAAGCACCTTTACTGATATGCAAATGTTGACTTTTTGCCAAAAGTCAGTAGTTAAACTCTTATCTCCATCGTATGTATTCCTCCTGGTGGCTGATTTAGGCAGAGAGGAAAGACACATGACTGTCCCAAGAAGGACAGACATTTTTGGTGCTGAATCTGTGGTTAGAGAAACAGACATCACCTTCTTTATGTTGTGTAAGAGCCAATATGGTGGCACTCAAAATAGGAATAAGTGGGTTTCTAGAAACTGGCTGGAGCTAAGCCAAATTCAGTGGGTAATTGTTCATATTTGTCAGCGTTTTATGCAAATACTTGGAAAGGAAAGGGTTGTTTTATTAAAATTCAGGGTGGCAGGGTGTGACAATTTTTGAGCAAGAGGAAAGAACGATAATTAATCATAACAGAATATGGAGAACAGACAGATATAGCATCCCAGGGGGGAAATTTGTGTACATGAATATTGGTTTTATTGACTGAACAAGCCTGAACCAGGAAAAAAACTGCTTCCTTTTTTGAGTTTATGCATTGTCCTCTGTATACATCAGTCAATGGAAGGGAGTCAGACTCAGGGCCAGTGCTACCACTAGGCAAACTAGGGGTGCCTGGCCACTGATTTCCCACTGTGTCTGCAGGCTACAGCATGTAACTAACTCTGAGTTAGCTGCTCCATCTGACCAGTAGTGCAATTAGAGGCGCAGCACTGGAGGCAGCGCTAGAGGAAGCAGAGCCGATGCTTCCGCTATAGCGTCGCCTCCTGTCACATGGGCAGGGCAAATGGGGTGGAGTCGTGAGTGGAGCCAATGGGGGCGACAAAATTGAGAAAAGGTATTTAGCAGTCTATATGTACTAAAATAATTGCATTTCCATGTTCTGTGTACTGTGGGAGACCAGATTTAGTGAATGCAGGGTCCTGGCTGGGCACAATCACGTACCTGTACGTGTCTCTTTGAGCCCAGCCGTGGGGTCGCGAGCGTGCCACCGGTCCAAAGCTCAGTGACCACACCTGCAGGACCCGATCGTCGCCGGTGTCCTGCGATTGGTCACCGGAGCTGAAGAACTGGGAGAGGTGAGTGTAAACACACCTTCCCCGTTCTTCATTGTGGCAGTGGCAGTGATCGTCTGTTCCCTGATATAGGGAAAGACGATCACTGACGTCACATGTCCAGCCCCGCCCCCCTACAGTTAGAAACACATATGAAGTCACACTTAACTTCTACAGTGCCCCCTAGTGGTTAATTTTTGGTCCCAAAAATGTGTCAAAATTGTCCGGTGTGTCTGCCATAATATCGCAGTCATGAAAAAAAACGCTGATCGGCGCCATTAGTAGTAAAAAAAAATATTAATAAAAATGCAATAAACCTATCCCCTATTATGTAAACGCTATAAATTTTGCGCAAACCAATCGATAAACTCTTATTGCTTTTTTTTTTTTTTTTTAACAAAAATAGGTAGAAGAATACTTTACGGCCTAAACTGAGGAAAAAAACGTTTTTTGATATATTTTTGGGGGATATTTATTATAGCAAAAAGTAAAAAATATTGCATTTTTTTCAAAATTGTCGCTCTATTTTTGTTTATAGCGCAAAAAATAAAAACCGCAGAGGTGATCAAATACCACCAAAAGAAAGCTCTATTTGTGGGAAAAAAAAGACGTCAATTTTGTTTGGGAGCCTCGTCGCATGACCGCGCAATTGTCAGTTAAAGCGACGCAGTGCCGAATCGCAAAAAGGGGCAAGGTCCTTAACCTGCATAATGGTCCGGGTCTTAAGTGGTTAAGCAATTTTGTAACAAAATCCACCTTTTCAATTTATCTGGAGCTCCCCCCTTTTTTTTTTTTATTAACATTTATTGCAATCCGCTGAGAATAGAATTGCAAAGTATGTTGGATTATTAGAAGAGCATTGGCTTCCGAATTACTTTCTCTGCAACGGTTGTGTAAATATATTTTAATTGCTAACGTACTGAATTGTTTGCCGACAAATTAAAACTCCCTTTCATTTAGTCTGACTTAAATAATTGTAAATATTTGACAGGTCAACAGTGGCATTGCTGCTAATCGCTAATTTTCAAAGTGCGTTTACCTTTGCTGCTTGTTAATAAATTTGGAGTTTAGCCGAAAGGTAAAAATAGCAATGTTTTCATAAAATAAAGAGATAGGATTGACCAGCTTTCCGATGAAATTCCCAGCCTACCAACGTTGATGCAATTGTTCAGTATAGACATTTAAAAATTGTCCTATTGGGAACATTTCCTTTTACTTCCTGTTCCAGAAATGCCCTATTGTGCAAAATTTCCATGTACATCAGTCTCTACCGCCCCTTTGAAAAGCGATCCGTGGTGGAATGTGTTAGAGGGCGGTACAGCTATGGCTTGCAGGCCTTCAGGAGGTGATACAGCTTGTTTTTGGGATTTTGTTTGCCAAATAGAGATTTTGAATGTGATTAGTGCACCACAGGTTGCAGTGCAGTCTCTTTGAATTCAATGGGCATATTTAACAGGTAGCAACGGGGAAGAGGGGGGGGGGGCGGTAAAACTGCAGATCGACTGCCTGTTTTTACCACCCATGTACAAGGCCTTCCACAGTTTGTAAGGAGGGTGCGATTCCCCTGCAGAGATTCATACAGCAGTAAAACCTGCCAGATCACTTGCAAGGATCCTGCTGTCTTTTCTTATATTGAGTCATAGGATGTGCTATGTCTACTCTAATGGGGCCTCCATAGTTCTGGGGTCAATGTCGCTCAGTAGAGCCAGCTACATAAACCTAATGATCTTTTTCTAGCTGTCTATAATATTGCCATTCTGACCACCACTGTAAGGAGGAGCATTCTTCCCACTAGCCACCAATATGAGGAGCATTCTTCCCACTAGCCACCAATATGAGGAGCATTCTTCCCACTAGCCACCAATATGAGGAGCATTTTTCCCAATAACCACCAATATGAGGAACATTTTTCCCAATAACCACCAATATGAGGAGCATTTTTCCCAATAACCACCAATATGAGGAACATTTTTCCCAATAACCACTAATATGAGGAACATTTTTCCCAATAACCACCAATATGAGGAGCATTTTTCCCAATAACCACCAATATGAGGAGCATTTTTCCCAATAACCACCAATATGAGGGGCATTTTTCCCAAAAACCACCAATATGAGGGGCATTTTTCACAAAAACCACCAATATGAGGGGCATTTTTCCCAATAACCACCAATATGAGAAACATTTTTCCCAATAACCATACATATGAGGGGCATTTTTCCAAATAATCACCAATATGAGGAGCATTTTTCCCAATAACCACCAATATGAGGAGCATTTTTCCCAATAACCACCAATATGAGGGGCATTTTCCCAATAACCACCAATATGAGGGGCATTTTTCCCAATAACCACCAATATGAGGACCATTTTTCCCAATAACCACCAATATGAGGGGCATTTTTCCCAATAACCACCAATATGAGGGGCATTTTTCCCAATAACCACCAATATGAGAAGCATTTTTCCCAATAACCACACATATGAGGGGCATTTTTCCAAATAATCACCAATATGAGGAGCATTTTTCCCAATAACCACCAATATGAGGGGCATTTTTCCCAATAACCACCAATATGAGGAGCATTTTTCCCAATAACCACCAATATGAGGAGCATTTTTCCCAATATCCACCCATATGAGGAGCATTTTTCCCAATAACCACCAATATGAGGGGCATTTTTCCCAATAACCACCAATATGAGGGGCATTTTTCCTAATAACCACCAATATGAGGGGCATTTTTCCTAATAACCACCAATATGAGGGGCATTTGTCCTAATAACCACCAATGATTTGGTTTTTCCAAGGGTTCCCCAAGATCTAGAAGTTATTTCAGATGTTCTCCTGCAATAAAAATGTTGAGAAAGGCCCAGTCTTGTTAAAAACCCTACTGCATGATTTATGTAACTGTCAAGCATATATACAGTTGGTATCAGCTAAGAGATGAGCCGTGCTATGCTAGAAAGGATCAAGAGTGGTATGGGCAGTGTTTTTTATGCCATATACAGAACACAGAAAAAAATTGTTGATGAAAATTTGTCCGTGTTTATTGGAACTTCACTCTCCCAATCAACATTGCTTATCTTTAATCCTTATGCTACTAGCATTAGTACATATATAGTAAAGTATATCATATTTACTTGCTTACAACTGTATTTATTTTTTACATTTCTTCAGTTACTTCCTGGTTTCTAACCTAGGCAAATGATATTATACACCCCAGAAGTTTTCAGGAGGGGGGTGTTTTTCTCTGCCAATCACACTTTCCTGCGTGCATGCTTGAGCTAAGGGCAGATTGATTCCAGGAAGTAAATGCTACATGAATCACTTGCCCTTACTCAAGATGGCCACAGCCAGAAATGCTGTTTTTTAAAGGGATTTCTAAACAAAATAAAGCATGGAGACATTAATGGATGTGGGAGTTTGCTTTGAATATTACAAATGAATCAAATGGTGTTTTTGGTGTGTGGTGCTCAGATGCAGTAAAGATCTGCTTTAAAAACAAAAAGGACATATTCCCAATTGACAATGAAGATTTTTTTTCTTTGCAAATTGGAAATAAAAAGGGAGATATCTCTGAAGACAAAATAAGAAAAATTTGAAGTGTTGTTTTTTTTTTTTTTTTTTACTATACTGTGTTTACCACTGAAATCGTACTCAAGGGTGACATTACACTAATAGAGCTAGTTGTAACACTTGGATTCATAAGTTTTACAGGTGTAAATAGCTGTGACAGCGTTTTACAGGAAAAGTTATGTTTTAAAGTGTTGTTTGCAAGGTTATCAGGTTAAAGAAAAAACCTGAATGATCTACTCCGCTATTGTCAGAGGCTGACAGGGTTGTCATTGCTGGCAGGAAGTTAGCTGTTCGATGCAAAATATCTTCCCCTTAGGATCCAATTTTGAATTTGTCAAGTTCCAGTTCTTAAAAACCCCTGGAGCTTTTGACATATATTTTCTGATGCTTTCAAGTTTGTTTTGTATCATGCAGCATGAATTCGTTTTTTTAACCTTTTTTTTTTTTTTTGATACACTTGATTTGTTTTAATGATTTCAAAACCTTTTCCTTGTGCATTTAGTTTTTAATTATAGTTACATGTGAGCTTCCATCTTTGCTCATCACAAATACAGGCTGTGGTCCTGTTTTAGTAGTTGCCGAATAGTGGAGTTGCTTTATTAAAAGCAAATAGACTCTGCACTTTGCAAATGCAGTCCCACCCCAATTGACTACACTTCTTTGTTGCTCCTCTCATCTAAAGTTATTGGGGATGGTTTACTAATGGCAAATAGTGCACTTTGCAGGTGCAGTTCAGGGCCGTCTTTAGCGCAGGGCAAACAGGGAACCTGCCCTGGGCCCACTCTTTGTTGAGGGGCCCACGCTACCCGTAAATTGGGGCCCCGATTGACGGCTTTGCAGATTGCACAGAGGACACGGGAGGCTGTATTCCCGTGCTAGCCAGCAGAGAGGGGGTGGGCCGGGAGCTCCACTGACGCTCTGCCCCCGCCCCTTGTAGCCTGTATGCTTGGAACAGAGCGGCTGTAGTGAAAGCAAGTGATCGGAGTGGGCGGTCAGTGGAGCTCCCAGCCCCGCCCTTCTATACTGGTTGGGGAATACAGAGGTCCGGGGGAGGGGCCGGGAGCTCCACTGATGCTCTAACCCTGCCCCATGCAGCCTGTATGCTCAGGGTGGAGCAGTTGTAGTGAGAGCAGAGAGTGGAAGCCCCGCCCACGGACCTCTGAATGTATGTAGTGAGCTTGGCTGGCCAGGTATGTCCTTACACCCATAATAGTCTCTGATTGTCTCCTGTAGCATGTCCGTAGTCTCTGGTAATCTCCAGTAGTATGTCCGCAGTCTCTTATTGTCTCCTGCAGTATATCCGCAGTCTCTGATTGTCTCCTGCAGTATGTCCGCAGTCTCTGATTGTCTCCTGCAGTATGTCCACAGTCTCTGATTGTCTCCTGCAGTATGTCTGCAGTCTCTGATTGTCTCCTGCAGTATGTCCGCAGTCTCTGATTGTCTCCTGCAGTATGTCCGCAGTCTGATTGTCTCCTGCAGTATGTCCACAGTCTGATTGTCTCCTGCAGTATGTCCACAGTCTCTGATTGTCTCCTGCAGTATGTCTGCAGTCTCTGATTGTCTCCTGCAGTATGTCTGCAGTCTCTGATTGTCTCCTGCAGTATGTCCGCAGTCTCTGATTGTCTCCTGCAGTAGGTCTGCAGTTTCTGGTAATCCCCTGCAGTATGTCTGCAGTCTCTGATTGTCTCCTGCACTATGTCTGCAGTCTTTGAACCTTTCCTATAGTATGTCTGCACTCTCTGACCCTCTCCTGTAATATGTGTATTAATGTGCCGCTTTACATGCTCAATTATTTGGGATTGCTCCACTGCTCAGAGTGGTAATGATGTGCTGTAATCCCTAGCAACCAATCAGTGAGTGCTAATAATGTGCAGTAACCTCTAGCAACCAATCGGCAAGCAGAAGTTTTTTTTTTTTTTTATTTCATAAAGTTTTATTGAGTAAAAATATTGCAAAAGACAATGTACATATACATTTTGTGTACAAAAAGAATATTGAACCATACAGTATAGAAACTTTTAAAGGTCTGAACAGCACAATAAGAGTAGTGCAAACGTTATGCATATGGAACAGTTTGAAGCTCACTTGAAGTGTTGGTATGAGACATAACGTCTCCTTTAGTTTTTGTACAAGTATTAAGGATATGGGGAGGGAAAGGATTGGGATAGGAGGGGGGGGGGGGTACAAAAAAAAAAAAAAATAGACTAAGTGATTAGAAAGGACATATGTTGTGTGTATGATAAGAAAAGCAGCAAAGCCATCTAACTTGAAGCAATCAGATCTGAAGGTCAGGGATTTACAAGTTACAGGCTTTGAATTCTGGGGTGTTTTTAAACTCAAGCCATTTGTGCCAAGTCGCATTAAATGTAATAATCTGTTCCTGAGCAATGCTAATGAGTTCTTCGATTCTCTCTATGTTGGTAAGCCTACGAAACCACTCTATCTTTGTTGGCGCGATAGTTGAACGCCAGTGGCACGGGATACAGTGCCTAGCAGCGTTTATCATGAACATTGTGAGGGACTTCAAGTATCTCCTCCTGGGAGTCGAACTGTGATGTAGTAGGTATTGTGCCGGTTCAAGTCTAAGATCATCAGAGGTGATTGCAATGATAGTCTCATGTACCATTTTCCAGAAGGACTGGATCTCTGGGCATGACCACCATATGTGGAGCATCGAGCCTTCCCCGTCACCGCATCTCCAACATTTGTTAGAAATTTGGGATGAAAACTTATGGAGCAAGGTGGGAGTCCTGTACCATCTGGTTACAATTTTAAAGCCACACTCTTGGGTGGCAACATTTAGAGAGCCCTTGTGGGCATGCATAAAGATGGTTTCCCACTCCGTTCGTGACAAGTTAAGGTTAAGATCTTTTTCCCATGCCAAACATGACGCGCTGGAGAAGTCAGCAACGGACTCAAATAGTGAGTTATACAGTATAGAGATGGTGTGCCTTTGAGGCTGGTTTTGCGAGGCTAAGGTTTCTAGCGCTGTGGGGCGTCTTGACCAAATACGATTATGCTCTATCGTATTCAAAAAGTGTTTGATTTGCAAGTATTGCCATAGTGAGAATACATTCGACTTCAATTTTCTATTTAGTTCCTCTCTAGTTAGCAATGTACCAGACTTAAAAAAGTGCAAAAGCAATTTGTCTCTGTGAGGCCAAGTTTTGGGAAAGAAGTTCCGTTCTAACCCAGGAGGGAAATCAGGATTGTTGTTTAGCGGGGTAAGAGGGCCTAGCCATGGTGATGGACAGGATGTTTTAAATGTGGTACGGAATATTTCTAGGGTGGGGCCAATGAGAGGGTGACGCTTGGCAGCTGGAGGGTGATGTTTCGGGTGGATCCACGGAAGATTCCTGATTGGTAGGTTAAGCAGAAGTTATGTGTTGTAACCTCTACCAACCAGCCAGTGAGCAGTAAGGACAGGCTGTAAACTCTGGCAAACAATTGCAATCGCTGTGTGATATGCTGCAGTAAACTGATTTTGAGTCTACCTGCTATTTTTTTGTATGTCTAAGAATGCGGGGGGGGGGGGGGGGGGGTGGGAGAAAAAGTTTGCCCAGGGCCCAATCAAAATTAAAGACGGCCCTGGTGCAGTTGCACCGTTTTCCCCCCAGAGATTAGTGAATGTGGTGAAGCTTCACTTTGTGAAGAATATTCAATCGGGTGAAGGAAAATAAAAAATTTTTTTTTGCTTGCACATGATTGGATGCTGGAAACAAGCAGAGCTTCACCACATTAACTAAGCCCTGGGAAATTAGGTCAACTGCACTTGCAAAGTGCACAATCTATTTGCCGTTAGTGAATCAACCCCTGTGTTTTTGCTTAAAATGTCTGAAAGAAATAATCCTCACATTTCAAGACCAGTCCTCAGAAACCAGACAGGTCATATTTTCCTGATTTCTTCACAAAACCCCAGATGAAAAGGTGTTTCATTAAGTGCTATTAAACTTTGTGAAATATTTATGCTATATACAATGTGCTAGTATGCACCGCATACCAACACATTATGGCAGACTTACCTGTCAGAGGATGCCCTCTGGCGCTGCAGGGTCAGTGCTCGGGCCCTTCCATCTTCTCCCGATTTTTCTTCTAGGTTTGCTGCTTGAATGGCCATGCCGCGATGATGTCATTCCTGTGCATGTGCGCACTAGTCACTTCATCACGGTTGCCACCTTTTTTTCAAGCCAAACCCGAACACTTAAGTGGCGCACATATTTTTTTTAAAAAAATTGGGGGGGACGCTGTGTTAAATAGAACTCTGATAGAAGAAGGTTTCTGCTCACCAAACCTTCCACTTACATCAGAGTTTCCAGCATTCCCCTTAAATTAGAGTTCCCAAAGCCCCCTTAGCAGAGTCTACAGGGCATCCCTTACATCTGAGTCCCTCTTACCTTAGTGTACTCACTCTGTTGGAGGCATGAGAGAGAAGGGGGGGGGCGACGACTTCAGTCACAGACATTGGATGGTGAGCTTATTCACCCGAGGATGGAGGCTCATATATGCAGGGCCGGCGCAACCACCAGGCGGACCAAGCGGCCGCTTGGGGCGGGCAGGTCCGCAGCCTGGGACGGGGCGGAAAGATTACCTTTTTTTTTTTTTTTTTTTATTGTCCGGAGCAGAGGTGTATGTTGTGTGGGACTCGCAAGCGGCGGGCGCGCTGCACACAGCCGCAGAGTCCGGTCCGCGGCGGCGGACGAGGGACAAGACTTTACCATTCATAGTGGTGGTGGGCACGGCTCAGGCTGCCTGCATCCAATAGCAGGCTCCACCGCTGCGGCGCCGTCCTCCTAGCCTTTCCCCTAAAGAAGGCGACGGCAGCCCCAGAGCATGGCGGGAGTTGTAGTTCTCCAACAGAGCACAGGCACACAGACTTCACTTGGCCCTCTGGTGCCTGTGCTCTGCAGTGACTACAACTCCCAGATTGCACTGCAGGGCACTCAGAGAGAGGGAGAACGTCACATGTTGCTTCTTCTGCTGCAAGTAGGGAACCAAGTCACCGAGGCGAGGAGCAGGTAAGTACATTTACTACACACACGCTGTGGGGGGACAGTGCTGTGTGTGTGGGGCAGTGCTGTGTGTGTGTGGGGCAGTGCTGTGTGTGTGGGGCAGTGCTGTGTGTGTGTGTGTGTGTGGGGGGCAGTGCTGTGTGTGTGGGGCAGTGCTGTGTGTGTGGGGCAGTGCTGTGTGTGTGTGTGTGGGGGGCAGTGCTGTGTGTGTGGGGGGGGGGGGATTAGCGCTGTGGGGGGACAGTGCTGTGTGGGGGGACAGTGCTGTGTGTGGGGGGGGGGATGTGTGATGGGGAAATACTGTGTGGGGGGTATGTGATGGGGGGATATGTGAAAGGGGGCATTACTGTGTGGGGGGATATGTGAAGGGGGGCAATACTGTGTGGGGGGATATGTGAAAGGGGGCAATACTGTGTGGGGGGATATGTGAAGGGGGGGCAATACTGTGTGGGGGATATGTGAAAGGGGGGCATTACTGTGTGGGGGGGATATGTGAAGGGGGGCAATACTGTGTGGGGGGATATGTGAAAGGGGGCAATACTGTGTGGGGGGATATGTGAAGGGGGGCATTACTGTGTGGGGGGATATGGGAAGGGGGGGCAATACTGTGTGGGGGGATATGTGAAAGGGGGCATTGCTGTGTGGGGGGGATATGTGAAGGGGGGCAATACTGTGTGGGGGGATATGTGAAGGGGGGGCAATACTGTGTGGGGGGATATGTGAAAGGGGGCATTACTGTGTGGGGGGGATATGTGAAGGGGGGGTAATACTGTGTGGGGGGATATGTGAAGGGGGGGCATTACTGTGTGGGGGGATATGTGAAGGGGGGCATTACTGTGTGGGGGGGATATGTGAAGGGGGGGGTAATACTGTGTGGGGGGATATGTGAAGGGGGGCATTACTGTGTGGGGGGATATGTGAAGGGGGGCATTACTGTGTGTGGGGGGATATGTGAAGGGGGGGTAATACTGTGTGGGGGGATATGTGAAGGGGGGCATTACTGTGTGGGGGGATATGTGAAGGGGGGCATTACTGTGTGGGGGGATATGTGAAGGGGGGCAATACTGTGTGGGGGGATATGTGAAGGGGGGCAATACTGTGTGGGGGGATATGTGAAGGGGGGGCAATACTGTGTGGGGGCATATGTGAAGGGGGGTAATACTGTGTGGGGGGATATGTGAAGGGGGGCATTACTGTGTGGGGGGATATGTGAAGGGGGGCATTACTGTGTGGGGGGATATGTGAAGGGGGGGCAATACTGTGTGGGGGGATATGTGAAAGGGGGCATTACTGTGTGGGGGGATATGTGAAGGGGGCAATACTGTGTGGTGGGATATGTGAAGGGGGGTAATTATTGAAAGAAACATTTTTGCAAGGGAGGTGGGTGGCTGTTGGGGGGGGGGGATATGTGAAGGGGGGCATTACTGTGTGGGGGGATATGTGAAGGGGGGGCAATACTGTGTGGGGGGATATGTGAAAGGGGGGCATTACTGTGTGGGGGGATATGTGAAGGGGGGGCAATACTGTGTGGGGGGATATGTGAAAGGGGGCATTACTGTGTGGGGGGATATGTGAAGGGGGGCAATACTGTGTGGTGGGATATGTGAAGGGGGGTAATTATTGAAAGAAACATTTTTGCAAGGGAGGTGGGTGGCTGTTGGGGGGGGGGGGGGCGCCAAAATGGAGCTTCGCTTGTGCAGGCAGAAATCCTTGCACCGGCCCTGCATATATGGACACCTTTCGCCCACAATGTATCTGCTGGCTCCTTAGCTTCAAATTTCCAGCCCACACATCTTTTCTGAGGCACAGAACACCAGGTAATGGAGTGTGGGTGGCCAGCCAGAGGGTTGGGGTGGAAGGAGGAGGAGCAAATCAAGCCCTTTCTCCTCTCCTGTCCGTGTATAGGGATGGGGCCTGTGTGCACCCCTATGCACTCAGTGGTTGTGGTACTTGGTTACTTGGGGAGCCACAGTCCATTATAAAGATTGTGTCCGGGTTTCAGGCAGTCTAAAAACCCGGAGGTGGCAACCTAATTATAGCTGGCAGGCAGGGAGAAGCATTAAAGTCTCCTCTGTCATAAAACCCCTGTTAGCATTTTACATTTTGAGTTTAATACAGCTTTTAAGGGCTCATTTAGATACAGTATATAAATGTGCATAGAGATTTGTTTTCTATAGCTTTAGACAGGTATGTTGTCATGCTTCAGCATACAATTCCTTTTATGCACTGACAAGCTTTATTGACTCGTATTGATGTGCGTTTCCAATGCGTTTTTGAATTTAGGCTTTGAAGGGGATAGAGTTAACAGCCATTGATCAAGGATTAAATAATAGCTTTTGCGAACGCAGCAAAATTAATGTTTCATATATTTTGATGTGTTGCTATTGTCTTCTATATGCGTCCCAATGCACTAAAATGTAGAATAAAAAAAAACAGACCTGTTGTTTTTTTTTTAAATAATGCACCACAGAGATGGGAACACTGTTTGTATGGGGAACTTTTACAACAAAGATGCTGACTGTACTGGCTGTCATACAACTCACTGAAAATGGCTTTTAGGTGACCGTGCTCACTGGTTCAAAATAAACGGCATCCCCTTTAAGTGAATAAAGGCAGCACACAGCGTGGCAAACAATGAGAGGGTTAATAATTAATGGTTCTGGCTGGCGAAGCGGATGTGAAATCACATTAGAGGGGAGATGGAGATGGGAGGCAGGAGGGAGTCTGTTGGACGCACACCCTGACAGTCATGGAGGACTCTACTCTGCTTATATGAACATGTCTGTTAGTTAACAGGCCCAGCATTTACACAGATCTGTCACCCTAATGGCACTGCACAACAACCCACATGTGATATGATATTCTGGTGGTCTCCATTCCCACATGGGCACAAGCAGCAATGTGTATTATCAACTACAAAGATGTGAGTGAGACTGGGGAAATCTCAGAATTGTAAATAGGTCCTCACATTCTACACACTATAGCTTGAGTTTCGGGGGTCAGAGGTCACCTGAAGCCTGACCGTTACTTCTCAAGTCCCGCCCCCCTTTACCCTCACATGGGCCCACTGTGCCCCCTTTTTGTCTCAGACTTACCTGTGGCAAGTATACTGTGAATATCTGAGACTGGGATCCCTTGTGTTCTGATCATAGTTGGTGGCTAAGCCTATACCACTGAATGACAGGGTGAAAGAAGCCATAAGCATGTATCCACAAATAAACAGCATCCAGGGGTGGGCAGGTGTGCAATCCACAGATAACCGCTGAATGTGCTGATATATTATTATGTAGCACCCTCTACCTTTAGGTAGGTGCTAAGTGTAGGGTTTTGTGTTACCTTAGTGCAGGTAAATTTAAGCAGGCCTATGCTGCGATCTAGGCCTGTTTGTTTTTTATCTGGGGGCAGGGGAGTGGTTTAGTGTAGCAGTACGTGACAGACATGTACTTCAGCTCTTGGGCGCCTCCCATGTTTCCAGTGGAGAATGTTCTGGAAAAGGGGCAAGGCTGAGGGCTGGAGTGACATGGGGTACATGTGAGGAGCTCTGACCAATCCCCATCTAGAAATGGCAAGGGACAGGCCTCCTACATATAACCACATTCATCCTGCTAGGGGAGGAGTTGTCAGCTTGGAAGGATGGAAGACTAGACGGTAGTGCAGGGGGAACATCCCCACCTGGGGGGGGGGGGTGTAAATTCGGCGAAGGAGCTCGGGAGCTGGGAGTGAGCCTCTCCTTACACGGTCATAAAGAGGTGTCCTGGAACCTGTGCTAGGAGAGGCAGTTGGTCCGCACGTCCGGAGAAAGTCCATCAGGAAGGATCCAGGGCAGGTGTCAATGAGTGGTAGCACAGTGGAGAGATCTGGAAGAGGCATGCCAGGGGAGCTGGGTGCAGAGCCAGAGGGAGAGACTGTGGAGTTTGTGTCAAATCGATGCAGCCATGAGGGCAGGCAGGATTTGCAAGTTGGACCACTGGGATCAGTAGTCCATCACAATTAAATCTACTACAAATGAACGGTTGTTGCCATGAGGGGGTACTGCAGGCCCCAGGCCTTTAACGGTTTCTTCTTCTACTAAAACTGGGACTTATTCAGAGTGAGGCCTAGTCATATCTAATGGCGTGACAGGAATACTAAGACTGTGACAGGAGATGTTCTGAGGTAAAATTATGTTAAGCTGTGTGCAGGAGGAAGAGAAGTTCTGATGTAAAAGTCTGTCAAGTTTAGTGTCAGCCATCTTGTCCTATCTCAAGAGTGTGACACACTAATTTCTAAATCCTATCTGAAGAAGTGTAATGCATCTATTGCTATAACATTTCAACTATTCATCCCTTCCCCAACCAATTTCCATCCGCTAATAAAATAACAAAAACAAGCAAAAGACTGTTTATTGACTAAAGGAGTGTAGCACTACCCCCGAAGGAGCTGCTGGTTTAGATTTTGGAAAATGCACATTACCTCTAAGTTCATTGTCTAGGGGAGAAAGTCTGTAGTAATTGCAATGTCCACATAAGATGTAAAACCTTCAACTGTAGGCTTTATTTTCACCGCGTAAAACTTGCGAGGGAAGTAGAGCGTATAGAAAGAAGGGGAAGGTTCAGGTACACAGTACAGAATGCACAATAGTATTCAAGACTCCAATATTCGCCACTCAATCCTGAGTGGGTATTGCTCACCCGGATAGACCCCTCTCACATGGCCTAGCAGCCGGAATGATGCACGGACAGTATAGAGACACATACTCTGCCACAGAATGTTTGAGAACACAGAATGGATATCCAGGAATCCTCTGCCACAGGATTTTAAAGTCCCAAACTTCCTGCCTTACAGTCAAAGGGCCTTTAAGCCAATCTGGCGGACTGTAATGTGTTGTAGGTAACGGTGTATCCTTCAATAAGTTACCAGGCCTCTCCCAATTAGTACCAGCCTTCTGCTCGGTCTCCCCTGGCTTCCTTCATTGAGTGGCTTCTTCCCACAGGACAGACAGCACAGGATTACCTTCAAGCATAGGCCCCAGCCAGGATAACTGGGCCTATATGATAAGAACATGGCCTCAGACCAACGTGGTCCAGAGACTGAAATCACACACACCCACCTTGCGCCAGGAAGGCCACGAGGTGAAGGACCCCAATAAACGGCGTCTGCCCCTTAAGTATCCCCTCCCAGCATGCACAGCGGGGTCACCACTCCCACTGTACTGCTGCCGAGGAGGGACACCCAATACACCATGGTACACCTGCGTTCCAACAAGGGCCTGAAGTGGTAACGCCACCCACAGGCAACAAGGGAAAATACTACCAGGCAGTACCACACCCATTCTCCGATGGTCTTGACAGTAGATCCGGCACCTAGGAAAAAAAAAACACAAAGAAAATATATCTTTCAGAAAATCTTTACATGGAAGGGAAGCTGCATTTCTGAAGACTGAAGAAATGAAACTTTTCTTCCCAAAGATTACCTATTAGATTGCAAAAGAGTCACTTTCTTGATTCCATCGACCACTGCCACCTAGGGTCAGAGACATGAAAGTTCCTTAAGCAGGGGCTGGAGTAAGAAGAATAAAACATATCTTGAGCCCGGCGTTTCTCAGCACCCTATTCTATCTGACTAACCCCCAAAGTTCGGTAGCAAAAAAAAACTTTAGAGATGAAAAAAAAACGTTCTCTTTTTTTTTTCAAAGCAAACAAAATTTTGAATGTAGAAACAAGGTCACGATGATCCGGAACACTCTCCACTTGTAGGAGAATCAGAAGATAAAGGAAGCAAGAATCAGTCTGTTGATATTAAAGTTATATGTAGAACCTGGGATCCGGCAGAGTCAGGGGGGTTTCCCTCTTTGTCTGAGGTGGTGATAGAATGCACCACATCTTCTCCCCATGTATATAACCACTCGATCCGCATGATTGTGTCGGCCGTAGCTTCAATGAAGCCAGCAGCCTTTAAACCACTCTGCCATTATAAATGAGTGGTCTAAGTTCCTAAACGGCTTGGGTACTTTCAGATGGTCCCAGATGGCCTCCCCGTACCATTGTTTTCGGCTGGCCTCGATCTCCAACATTATTTCTTTGGGCACATAGGGGAACTCGAGACCATACTCAGTGGCCACCCTCTTAATTAGTACTCGCTGCAGGCGGGAGAGCTTAGGCAGTGTCCGAGAACTTCCCGTCCCGGGTAAGTCGCAGGTATTTGGAGACTTTTGAACCAGAGACTGAGCAGGTGGGGATAGGACCCCTTCATTTGGCAAAGACTCCTTGGCTGTATCCACCCGAGGCGTGGTGTCCCCAGAGTCCATGGGTGATACTTCTGAGAGGCTGCGTATCGGGGTGACACACCTTTTGTTGTTCCTTCTCAGTTCCTGATACATGGTCTCAAATAGATCGTCATCTCCGATATCGGACGAAGAGTCCAAGTCCGAGGAATCCCACTCCTCGGCAGGTAAACAGATGCGGGTAGTTTCAATAACTTTCTCCCCCAGCCTCCTTACCAGTTCCTGACGTGGACTTCCTGGAGACATCACCGCTCACGAGGTCCGAGCACAGGATCACCTTCAAGGATAGGCCCCAGCCAGGATAAGTGGGCCTACTCGACAAGAACACGGCCTCAGACCAACGTGATCCTGAGACTGAAATCACATGCACCCACCTCGCGCTAGGAGGGCCACGAGGCGAAGGACCCCGATAAACAGCGTCTGCCCCTTAAGCCTGGTTCCTCAGAAACTGACAGAAATGTGCACAGTGTATGACCAGCTTAAATAATAAAATTAATTTGTGGGCCCAGTTATGACTGGTTCTCTTTAAGGTGAAATTTGTGGACTAGCTTTGAAAAAAGAAACTAGCCAATTTAGAGTAGTACTTTAGGCAATCCTGTGTTCTGGGGGCTAAGACAGATTTTTTTTCTGTTTGTGTATGTTAAATCACTTTCCAGGGTGTGATCTGCACCCACTCCATGTACCATAACTGGGCCTCTTGGGACTGCCTTCCAAGCAAGCAATATCACAATTTCCTGTTATCTGCAGGAAGTGTCTGGAGGGAACGATTAAATATGAATCAGCAGAGAGAGAGGGGATTTGTCTTTTTTTTTTTATACATCTATAGCTAGAAAGGATATTGAACTCTCTGTGCCGGTGTAATCAGGGCTTGCGTAGGGGAATACATTTATGACTAGACCTATAGGTTTAGGCCCACTAGAGGCCATACTGGATGACCAGGCTAGAGGAGCAGTCATAGACCAGAACTCCAAATCACCATCTCTGTATACCCACCAAGTAGCAAACAGTGAGGATAATTTACTAAAACGGGAGGAAACAGAATCTGGAGCAGCTGTGCGTGGCAACCAAACAGCTTCTAGCTTTTGTTTTTCAAAGCTTAACTGAACACGCTAATGCTAGAAACTGATTGGCTACTATGCACAGTTCCTCCTGATCCTATCTGCTCCAGTTTTAGTTAACCCCCCTCATTCTCTTGTGATCCCCCACCCTACTTTGCTAAATGCTTAACATAAGGAGGGTGACACCACTAGAGATTTACATCTTCCAGTAAACCCAACAAAGTATCTCTGTCCCAGCAACCACTCCCACTTCAAGCCTAATTTTACCTTTCAGATGTCAAGTGGTAACTCAACCCCAGCTGAATAAAGAAGTGACTTTGTGCCTTTGGCAGGAACACATAGGTGAAAGGTCTGAGTTTCTAATTAATATTTGCCTTTTTAATATTAATATTTTTGTTTGTTGCAGACCAACGATGCCGTCGGCGCAATGTGGAATTGGCTGTACTTCATCCCTCTCATCATTGTTGGCTCCTTCTTCATGCTGAACCTGGTCCTGGGTGTCCTTTCCGGGTGAGTGGTATTAAGTGACACATTGAGGTAGAAGGCAAATAGACTGTGCACTTTGCAAATGCCGTTGCTCCAGAGCTTAGCTGAGGTGAAGCTTCACTTTACAAAGAATACCCAATCACATGCAAGAAATATAAAAAAACAGCATTTTTGCTTGAATATGATTGGATGGTGGAACTGAGCAAAGCTCACTTAGTTATACTTTAGGTTCAAATTTGAATTTAATATATTTTTTTTAATAACAAACCTGTCATACTTACCTCCACTGTGCAGTTCGTTTGCACAGAGTGGCCCCCGATCGTCTTCTTCTGGTGTCCCACGGCGGCTCTCGTGGCTGCTTCCCGCAATAGCTAACCCCCTCTGGCTCCCGCTGCTGTCAATCAAATTAATAACGTGGTGCGCCGGGCCGAGTGATACACTTGGCGGCTATGGCTGCCGACTGTATCACACGGGGGCAGGCCCACAAGCTAACCTCCTTGGGAGAGCGCTTCCCAGAAGTGGGTTAGCTCTTGCGGGGAGGAGCCGAGACAGCTGCTGAGGGACCCCAGAAGATGAGGATCGGGGCCACTCTGTGCAAAACGAACTGCACAGTGGAGGTAAGTATGGTATGTTTGATATTTAAAAAAAATATAATTATTAAACCTTTACAACCCCTTTAAGTGTGTTATAACTAAGAATTACAGGCCTACAATATAAAACGCCAAATTTCTATGCAAAACAATTGTAACGCTTTGAGACGCAAAAATCTGACATAATCATACCGCCAGGGTGGCTACACCAAAAGGTTTTATTTCATCATGAGCAAAGAAGGGGTTAAGCCTCTGTGTTTTTTTGATTTTTTTGTGTTCCCATTAGGGAGATTTTACCCTCACTGTCTGTCATTACCAGAAGTGATGAGAAATATCTTTGACAGGCTAAAACGGACTTTAAAGTTGTACCAACGGCTATTTTTTTTCTTCTCTGTGCAATGATATTGCACAGACAGTTCCATTTTTTGTTCTGCCAGTGCTGTAGTCTCCACCTTCCTTCGGGTGCCTCCTTTTGCAAGCCGGGTGCTAAGAAGGCAACCACGCATGCGCAATCCCGCTGGGTCCCTAGCCGGGCTGTTGTGTGTCCATAGATCCACACAGTAACAGTAAGCTACGTCCCCCTCTGACAACAGTAGACATTCTGCTGTGCTCAGTTTCTCCTCTGAAAGCAGGAAGTGAAGGGAGCAGTGCTGGAGCCTGTCATAGAAAAATTAATAACTCACGTACATAATTAATAATCAGCGATTCATAAAAATATTAATATCGCACGTAACTAATTAAAGTAAACTATGAAAACCTTTTTGTCTATATAAAAATTAAAGCAAAGAATATCGCTGCGGAAAAGGGAAAAGTATTACATTTATTGATACATAGAAGAAACTTGTATTACTCTAATATTTACAACTATAACATCACACAATTATACAAACAATAAGATGGCTAGATCAGTATCTCAAGACAATTCATAGGAGAAGAAAAGTTACAGAGAATAAGTTAAGGGAGAGAGAGACAGAGAGACAGAGAGACAGAGAGACAGAGAGAGAGAGAGAGAGAGAGAGAGAGAGAGAGAGAGACAGAGAGACAGAGAGACAGAGAGAGAGAGAGAGAGAGAGAGAGAGAGAGAGAGAGAGAGAGAGAGAGGGAGAGAGAGAGAGGGAGAGAGAGAGAGAGAGAGAGAGAGAGAAAAAGAGAAAATATATTTTTGCAGAGTACTTCACCAAATTTTCCCAATCAGCTCATGATCCAGTCTGTCTCTTAGTCAAGCTAGCACTGTTTTTTATACCCTCTAAGAATTAAGAAAAAAGCCCTCTACTATGATTGGTTGTCCTTTTCAGGATGGCAATTAAGGACCCCCGACCCACCCAGTATCATGTCCCATTGTGGCCTGTAATTAGACAAAGGATAAAAGGAATCTCTTTTAATATACACACCCACACCTGGTATTATTATCTGATTAACACAGTCTTAAATTTGGTCCTCAAACAGGAGATGACAGGAAATTCTTGTACTTCAATGAGAGGACACTTCTTATCAGATCCCCATCCCTTTGAGATAACCTCCCTATGCTAATATAGGTTTATAGTCCTTTTGTTCGTTGAACTCTAACAACGAGTCACTCTGTTGACTAAGAAAAACAGGACAGTCGACCAACGACATCTCAGTCTCATTAATAAGAAAAGCCTTATAAAAGAATGACATATACATCTTCATATAAATCTTATAAATATGGTTTTGAAAAGTCTCTACCACAGTTCCCCCTGAAGTTCATTCTTGAACTTATGTCCTCCTTCAATGATCCGGTACCCACCCACGACGGCCCAGACGCCCCGACCCTTCCCCCACCACCACTGCGGCCTTTTCCTTTCTTGAACTCGCCGTAACTCATCAAGGTAGACTTGAGACAGTCCTGGTGCCTTTGAGACTTCCGATCCGAACCCTGAGTGTCTGTACGGCAATGTTTCATCGCCCCTCTGCATTGGAGGAGTGGAATTCCAACATTGATGGCGGGATCCTTATATATTTAGTCCTGTATCTTGGAAAGATGGTGTTCTGATTGTCACCATTGGATCGGACCGCGAGGCAGCACTTTTCCAGCATGGTGAAGAAGGGTTTCGGAGTGTCTTATTCATGGCACGTTTGTCTTCTAAAAGAAAAATGACTTGGTTGTCGTTGTTTCTTCAGGTGGTGGTTGGGTGGGCCTCCAGACAGTCATGTATGAATACAAAAGGAGAAAGGAGAACGTCAGTGTACAGTTATTGGAGGAATGTCAGACAGGAGCCGTGGGGTGGCCTTTATAACTATAAAGCCGTAGATAGAATTACTTTAAGACATGAAAACCTGGATGTCCAGGGATACAATATGGCACTGGCGGGCAGGAATGCTCACGTGCCTTAAAAACAAAATATGACTGAAGTTCTAGTTACATTATCCTGAGAAGATGTATGATGGAAGCCAAAAAATAAAAACTTAGAGAGCATAAAATTAAAGGAGGAAAGGAAGAGAGGTGAGTAATGAAAAAGAATATGGAGAATAGAAAAAAAAACAAAAAATAAAAACTACAGATTTAATGCTGCTCCAACCAAGCTCTCCAGTTTAGATTCCACTTTCGATTGTTAAAGAGCATTGAATCGGTATTCAAAAAAAAAAACGTACTACCTAGTTGCCCTGTCAATTTTAGCTGACAGCGAGAGAAAAAAAATAATAAAAAAAAAAAAAAAGAACATTGTTCCGTTAAAAAAACGACTCCTCTCTCCTACTAGTAATTGGTGGTATTTTTGCTGGTCAGGTACACAGATAATAACGAGAGAGAGATGATTTAAATTTGTAGACTTTGGGTAAACCTGACCGCACGTTATTATTACAAATTGAAGAGGCTTATTCCTAGATCAACAGGAAAAAAATATAGTTCTAGGGTCCTCTTTTAAAAAAAAAAACAAGAACAAAACACAAAAAAAACAAAAAAAAAAAAAAATAAAAAAAAATAGACTCTTCTGCCCTATTGGTGTTCAACAGGTGAACATGATCATGGTCACTTAACAACGTACAAGTCGAATGCATTATTTATTTTTTCCTTCCAGGTCTATGCACTACTCCCCCCTTCAGGTGGACAAAGTTCAAAGCTTTTGGAACTTTTCTCACCTGAATGGAATGAGAGAGAAAAAAAAATAATAATAATGAAAAAAACTATAACCATAACATTTCAGGGAGAAAAATGAGAGAAAAAAATAAAAAAGAATAAAAAATAAAACTGACAAAAAAATAAATAAAAAAAATTAGAAAAATTGATTAAAAATTCCTAAAATGTTTTAATAAAACCGAGAGAGAATAACTTTTACAAAAATTCAAAAAATGTATAAAAATGAAAAGTAAAAAATTGTAATGGATAAAAAAAAAAAAAAAAAAATGAGAAGAAAGAAAAAAAATTACATGAACATGATAAAAATTTAAACTAGGAGTATTAAAAAAACGGTACGTTTGTACTGGTCTGGATTTGGACAGGCTTCTTCGGAAATATTTTTCTGAGTTAGTGGCTTTTCTGTTCCTTGAGAGAAGATACCTCGTTGAGGTGCACATTCTCATAGTTTTGGCGTTCATTCTCCTGATAGTAATGCACATCATTACTTGCATCAGGGAAAGCAATAAAGCTACACAGACTAGGACAACAGGGTGGAGCAAAATGTTTAGGAAAGCTGACGCGTTAGGACTATACCCAAATATACTTTCCCACCAGGAAATCTTAGCGTCTTCCTCTAAAGCGTGGGATACTTGGATCAACTTATTTTGATCATGGGTGAGTCGTATAGTGGCTTGTTTCTCAGCATCTCTCAGCACATTTAATATTTCATCCTGTTGTCCAAAATCTACCAGCCAAGCCTTTAACTCAGCCCCAAATCCCAGAGGAAGTTTCTGTAGATGTATGGGGGTGTCCGGTTTGATATCAAGCTTTTTCTCTGGGGTAACAGGGGTACGTCCTTGTGTCCTGGCTATATCTATTCCCAGGACCGGGGAAGATGTACAGTAGACTCCCTGAGGTAATGTACCCCGTTGAGTATCAATCATTTGAGGTTGTTCGGACTCATAAACCATCAGATCATGATGGACTCGGGGGTGTAACACGGTAGCCCGCTATCTGTCCGGTGAACTTCTGTTTCATTATCTCAGACAATGAGGCAGTAGCATCAATATGAGCATGTTGTAGATTTTCAAGAATATGATTCACATCTAGCTGCCCCTCAACCCCTTCCCCAACCTGCTGTGCCAACCTACCTAGCTTGTTTATGAGTACCTCTAAATCCCTTGAGACGGGCCTTTTTATTCACACCTTGCACAAACTGTTGGCACCATTTAAATCCTGTTGCCCGAAGTTTAACTACCTAACTTTTAATTCCTCCCCGAATCCCAACGGAAGTTTCAATAAGTGTAAAGGGGATGTCAGGTTTGCTATAAAACCTTTCTTCAGGGCAACTCGGGGTGTAACCCGGGGTTCCGTCTATATCCATCCCAAGGACAAGAGAATAGGTACAATAGACTCCCCAAGGTGGTGTACCCTGCTGAGTACAATTCAACCTAATTCTGACAACAGTGCATCACTAGACCAGCACCCATACCCCAGCATTCGGTATTGAGTACAACAGCACATATACCATCGAAACAATGACAAAACCCACAAAAACTCCATCCCTGTGACTTGATTTCAGTGACCATGCCCCACTACCACCAGGTAGGTCCAAGGAACACCCTAGTTCCATGACTAACACCCCATCGGTATCCTCTAGGACAAAGAAACAAAACCCGCCTATGTCCTAAATTATACCTAGGTGTTTCCTCCCCCGTAATGATCTTCCCATCCAGAACCCACAGTGAAATACCTTCCCAACATTCCTCCTTCACTACCGGGTATTGACCTGGAATGCAAAAGACATCGTGGTCACACTTCTGACAGGGGGAAATATCAACCTGCTCTCAGCTTCCGTGCCCTCTGATCACATGTGGGTCACTTAGCCCCAAATGCACCAAGATAGAATCCCCAGTCAGTAAGCTCATTGATGCCAACCTATCTACAGACCGAGTCTGCACTTCCGTATATGGGATCATACAGCACCTCATTTCTCACAATCCAAACCAGTACAGCCCATCCCGGCATTTGACTACCATTTTGGATTAGTGTACGCGACGAGTTTTGTCAAAGTCTTACTGAATGGTGATGCTAACTCCTCAGGCTACCGCCCATCATACAGAGATTTGGACACTCAGCATGATCCTGGTCAATAACTCCGCCTGCCCCTGCATGTACGCCAGAGCCAATGACATATTTTTGTTCTATACCCTTTCATACTCTCTTCCAACCTCTTAACATGGTCGATAAAATCGTGAGCCATATTGAACTGGGTTTTCATGTAACTTTGTTGCATGTTGTCACAATTGTCACCAATCTCTCTGAGCAACAAAGCCGTGCTTATTGTCTGAAGCCGTGGCTGCGGGTCTGTTCCTCAGGAGACCGTTGTCCACTCTATTACTAACACCCATCCCAGCTCCTATTCCCCCTATATAGTGCTGAATACCCTCCTCCTCTGTTGGGTTACTCCCCAGAAAGAAGCGTCCTGCGTGAACCTTATGCTGTGTCTGCACATCTCTGGGAGAAAGCCACTGGTCACTTAACAATCACTTGATTCAGCGTATACTCAGCACATACAGGGTAATAGTCTTATCAACCACTCTGTACCCTGTTAGCCCGCGTGTATTCCCTTTATTTGACAGGGCATGTTCCTGTATGTAGTTACTGGCATTACTTGTGCAGGGATTCAACCTCTCAGGTGAGACCTTAACTAGGTGTACCTCTCCCATGTCCAGTAACTGAAAGCTTCTTTATAGGACTGATAAGCATGAGACACCGCCTCTACGAGGAAGTTTTCACCCCATTGATGTATCACCTGGCACCCTCTAGTTTGGCCAACAGACACCCTATTAGGCATAGATGCCAGTCTCCTGGGTACCTGCACCACATACATTTATGT
The DNA here is from genome assembly GCF_905171775.1 of Rana temporaria. Classification (NCBI taxonomy): domain Eukaryota; kingdom Metazoa; phylum Chordata; class Amphibia; order Anura; family Ranidae; genus Rana; species Rana temporaria. Next base: position 115,481,036 of record NC_053497.1, read on the forward strand.
CATACTAGTCACCCATTCCAATATTTCTTTCAATTCCTGTCTAGACTCACGACCCTCAGAACAGGAATGGACTCCAGGGTATAACCCAGTAGAGTCAGATAGGATAGTACCCAAATTGACCGTGATATATGCACAAAGTTCCGTCCATGCCCAAAGTTCCTTCCCTGCCCTTAGGGATGAGAATAGAATGAGTTAGATTTTTCTAACCCTTCCCTGATATGTAGCCCAGGGCCTCTCAATGTGTTCTTGATTATCTCCAGCTCTATAGTGATTACGGTATCCAATTACCCACCTCCCGCTCCAAAGACAGGCGCCATTGAGCCTCTTTTAAGTATGGGAAATAGTCTGGATACCCGGATTGAAAACCACCTGCCACCAGGTACACCCGATCCCTCATAGAGGCTGCACACCTTCTCCCTCCTCTATCAATTCAGTAATTAGACTATGTTATCCTTCACCCCTACAAAACAAACTGCCTTCACCATTCAGATAGGACTCCCATGAAAGACAGGAGTCTAGTGCCACCCTGGGGCACTGATATTCTTGGCATGCAAGTCACAGACCACCAGTTAAGGTACCCAAGTAATCTAGGACAGGAAGGACACCTATGGATATTAACTGAGGAGAATACTGCATGCCCACATATATATCGGAAGTGAGGGCCTCTGGAACAGCCAAGAGCTGATATCACCTCATACAATCTTCTTGCACACCTTTTCTCCAGACTCAACCCAAAAACTATACAATACGAGGCCATACCTATGCACTTTCAACTCGTATGCCACCAGGCAGGCCCTCGTACTACATGTCTGCCGGTAACTCTAAAAGAAATTGGAAAACAAGAATTGCATAATGTGTATCCAGCTCAAGGCAACGGGTGCTGACCAATAGACTAAGAAAATTCCCTTGTAGCACTGAGGCAATGCAACCTTGTACAGCCAGGCTTAACAGCGGGGGGGGGGGGAGTTTAAGAAGTCCTAAAAACACAAGTCTGGCCAAAGTAACATCAGGATTTTACCTATTGGATCTATGGAACTACACGTGTCAGCATGGCTGATCTTGGGTAAATAAGAAAACCATATGCCACGGATCTATGGCCGATCCATTTCAACCGCTGGAGAATACCCCAAAACCCTTGTAACACTAAGTGTGGTACCCCTGAATGCTACTTAGCCTAATATATGTGTTAGAGTGCCAATTATCCCTTGCAGTCTTACTCAATTTTTCATAAAAAACTAATACACGGACCTCAGTTAGTTGGTTCTGCTATTCAGTGGATCAGCACATGTAACCCCCACTAGGTGGTCCAAAAACATAGCCAAATGGACTGACCACTAGACGTTCCAACTAGATAATGGTCATGAAAACCTAAACCTTGTGAAACCCGACCGACTAACCAACCTAAAGATTTCCTCTTATTCTGAAATCCTGAAAAACACAGTTATCGATTCTGAGGGATAAAACACAAAATAAAAGTTTAGTAATAAACATTCAATTTTTTCTTAACCTGGAAACAAAAAACAATGGTTATATATCTGTAACAAGACATTATCATATAAAACACAAATATACATTACATTATATTACATAAACCGTGCACTTTCTTTTAAAATACCAAAAATTGTTGAGCTCAACGTTTCATTAATATGTATTACTATAATACATATTAATGCCATATGGATTTTTGTTCTATGGTATACCAATAATTCCCCCCTAAAAATGTATTCACCATGGTTAAAAATGAGCAGTTTTAAAACAAACACATTTTTTATAAGTTTCCCTTTTGTCTTGCAAGACAATCCTACTTACCTATTCTGAGTACATTGGAAAACTTCAAAAAGAAACTTCTATGGAAACAAAGATTACCGTTAATACAAAAAAAAATACACACACATATATATATATATATATATATATATATATATATACATACACATAAGGCATCTTACTTTCGCTTTACCATTCACTCGGCTCACTCAATTTGCATGACAATACAGCTGTTTCACACACCCTCACAAAATAGAAGGGGGGGTCATTCGGGCTGTCAGCGCTGAGTCAGCAGCTGAGAACACACGTCACACACTCTCACAATCCATTTATCTAGGTCAAATATGACCTCAAGACCTTACATGTTCTATATCCTACTTACCCATAAACTCTGTTCATCATCACTTCTCTGGGGATGTGGATTCCCTATTAAAAATACTCACCTCATCAGTTCTGATATCCTACCATCCCTGCCCTCCAAGCATCTTTTTTCATTTGTTCGTATCATCTTCCCGTGGTGACTGCACCACAGGGCTTCCCAAGCGCTTGGCTTGAAAGTACCCTTTTTCGAATATTGCTTTCCTGTCCACTGATCCCAATCTTTTATATATTTCACAACCCAAGGTCCATATTCATCTATCATTTCTTCCTTCGGAGTCACGTGGTAAGGCTCCCCCCGGTTCGACATCCGTTTTGAAGCGATTTGATTTCCCATCCTTTTTGCGGACGAAGGACCTTGAGCTGATCCCGCAAACCCTTAAAGGTCGCTTTTTCCCAAAGTTAGCTACGCTTTGACCCCTGATTGAGTGGACCGGTACTGCCCCTCTGCTGATCTTTTTTCACTACTTGTCAGAACAATGACTGACTATAGTCCTTCAAAAAATTAGCCCGGGGATTTTCCCAACTAAATTAGTTGTCCTCCCGTGAACTTTTCTGCAACATTCTAAAAGAAATGCTTACTTATTAGATCGTTATGATTGCTTGCAGTGCAAGAGGCACCTAATTGCACTAATTTAACTGACGCTTACCTAATAATGATTTTTAGCAGTTACAATATAGTCAGTGTTTACAGATCTTATTACACCGCTTACCATCCCCAGTTATTTGATTAAACAGAGGAATAGATTCACATACATCCAGATAATTCAGTGTGATTTTAGTCTCCGTTTCCACTGATGTGATTTGCCATGCGACTTTGGACCCAAAGTCGCATTACAACTCGCAGCCCATTGATTTCAATAGCACCCATTCCACTCTATGTGGCTCAAGGCTGCAGCGACCGATAAAGGTACCTGCACCATTTTGATGCGACTTCTGGATCAAAAAAAAACGCATTCAAAGCCACATCACAGTCGCACTAAAGCTGCATTTCCAAATCGCACCTTGAATCAGGCCACATTGGAGTTGCACCAGTGGAAACGCAGCCCAAAATCATAGGTGCTGACAACAACTGAAAATTAACATTTGTGAGATGGATAGGGAAGCTTTGCTCAACAAGAAAAAGCTTCATTAAGCACCTACTATGGATCTGGCCTTTATCACAGTATACAGCAACCAATACCAACAATTGGAAAAGATCTTCAAAAAGTATTGGCCCATTTTCAGAGAGCACAGAACTTTAGTAGCGGTATTGCCATCACGACCCAGACTCACCCACCGCAGAGCACCAACACCACTAACACACCCCGTCCACAATGCACTCGATCCCCCCAGGGAAGCGAACACCTGTCCAGAACCTGAAGGACTCCACGGATGCCAGAGATGTCCACCGTGCAAAACAAATAAACCCCAGCCTCTGAGAAAAAAACAACATTCAAGGCCCCTGTACATAATAGAGAGGTTTAATAACCACTACACCCACACCTTATTGAATATTAATCATTATAGCGGCGCCATCGCCCCACTGTTTATTTACCAAAGCATAGGTGTGTTTCACTCACAAAGATTGGCCTAATCTCATTCAAAGGGTCAACTGCATAGACGCACACAGGCCCAGATTCACAGTCAGCGGGGTAAATTTGTGCGGGTGTAACGTATCCGCTCTACGCTACGCCTCTGCAACCCAGACGGGCAAGCGCTGTATTCTCAAAGCACTAGCTCTGTAAGTTGCGGCGGCGTAGCGCAAATCAGCCGGCGCAAGCCCGCCTAATTCAAATTTGGATCAGGGGGCGTGTTTTTTTTTAAATCTACTGTGACTCGACGTGATAGACGTTTTTGCCGAACGGCGCATGCGCCGTCCGTGGAATTTCCCAGTGTACATTGCTCCAAAGTATGCTGCAAGGACGTCATTGATTTTGACGTGAACGTAGATGACGTCCAGCCCCATTCACGGATGACTTACGCAAACTACGTAACTTTTTCAAATTTCGACGCGGGAACGACAGCCATACTTATGCTTCATATACCAGGGGCAACTATACACCGGGAACAGCCTAACGTAACTTTACTGCGTCGGCCGGGCGTACTTTCGGGAATTCGCGTATCTAGCTAATTTGCATACTCAACGCGGAATTCGACGGAAGCGCCACCTAGTGGTCAGGAAAAAAAATAAAAATAATAATATGCAGTTACGATCCGACGGTGTAAGAGACCTGCGCCTGTCGGATCTTATGGATATCTATGCGTGAGCGATTCTAAGAATCAGGCGTATAGATACGACGGCTCGGATTAGGACCCACGGCTGCGCACCTGGCGTTGCGCCGTTTTAAGTCCTTTCTGAACCTGGGCCACTGTCTCCAAGATTCCAAACAGAAATCCCTGCTACAATTTCATTCTATATATATATCTACATTATTCAAAATCAGTCTCATAAACACATTCGCATAGACAAAAAGAAAAGGTTAAGTTCTGAAGAGTAAGTTTGTTAGGTATTCAGACAGGTTAAAACAAAATAGACCTAAACCAGTTCTGTCTACCATACAATAAATCATATCTATCCAAACTTTAAACCCTCCTCACACAGGGCACCATCTTGTCATAGAAAAATTAATAACTCACGTACATAATTAATAATCAGCGATTCATAAAAATATTAATATCGCACGTAACTAATTAAAGTAAACTATGAAAACCTTTTTGTCTATATAAAAATTAAAGCAAAGAATATCGCTGCGGAAAAGGGAAAAGTATTACATTTATTGATACATAGAAGAAACTTGTATTACTCTAATATTTACAACTATAACATCACACAATTATACAAACAATAAGATGGCTAGATCAGTATCTCAAGACAATTCATAGGAGAAGAAAAGTTACAGAGAATAAGTTAAGGGAGAGAGAGACAGAGAGACAGAGAGACAGAGAGAGAGAGAGAGAGAGAGAGAGAGAGAGAGAGAGAGAGAGAGAGAGACAGAGAGACAGAGAGACAGAGAGAGAGAGAGAGAGAGAGAGAGAGAGGGAGAGAGAGAGAGAGAGAGAGAGAGAGAGAAAAAGAGAAAATATATTTTTGCAGAGTACTTCACCAAATTTTCCCAATCAGCTCATGATCCAGTCTGTCTCTTAGTCAAGCTAGCACTGTTTTTTATACCCTCTAAGAATTAAGAAAAAAGCCCTCTACTATGATTGGTTGTCCTTTTCAGGATGGCAATTAAGGACCCCCGACCCACCCAGTATCATGTCCCATTGTGGCCTGTAATTAGACAAAGGATAAAAGGAATCTCTTTTAATATACACACCCACACCTGGTATTATTATCTGATTAACACAGTCTTAAATTTGGTCCTCAAACAGGAGATGACAGGAAATTCTTGTACTTCAATGAGAGGACACTTCTTATCAGATCCCCATCCCTTTGAGATAACCTCCCTATGCTAATATAGGTTTATAGTCCTTTTGTTCGTTGAACTCTAACAACGAGTCACTCTGTTGACTAAGAAAAACAGGACAGTCGACCAACGACATCTCAGTCTCATTAATAAGAAAAGCCTTATAAAAGAATGACATATACATCTTCATATAAATCTTATAAATATGGTTTTGAAAAGTCTCTACCACAAGCCAGAGACAGCAATGGAGCCGTGACATAGAACCAGATAAGTGTTCAGGGATGGGGGAAGGTAGACAGGTAGTGGGGCATTTTTTTACCTTAATGCAGACAATGCATAAATGTAAAAAAATAAATTGGCTTTAGTACTACTTCACTTATGCCACGTACATACGATCGGAATTTCCGACATGAAAACCGTAGATTTTTTTCCGTCGGAATGTTGGCTCAAACGTGTGTTGCATACACACAGTCACACAAATGTTGTCGGAAATTACGAACGTCAAGAATGCGGTGACGTACAACACTACGACGAGCCAAGAAAAATTAAGTTCAATGATTCCAAGCATGCGTAGGATTTTTGCGCGTCGGAATTGCATACAGACGATTTGAATTTCCGACAAGAACTTTTCCCGTCGGAAAATTTGAGAACCAGCTCTTAAATTTTTGCTGTCGTAAATTCTGACAGCAAATGTCTGATGGAGCCTACACACGGTCGGAATTTCCAACCAAAAGCTCACATCAAACTTTTCTTGTCGGAAATTCCGATCGTGTGTACGCGGCATTAGAGTTAGAACTTCGAGCAATGTTTTTATTGTTAGCCCTGTCTTCCTTTCCTACCAACAACCTCACCTTGTTTCTTGTAGGCGTGTCACTGAAAAATCTCCCCCAATGAGGTCACTGTGAGGCCTCGTACACACGGCCGAGGAACTCGACGTGCCAAACACGTCGAGTTCCTCGTCGAGTTCAGCCCTGAAGCCGCCGAGGAGCTCGGCGGGCCGAGAGCTCCCATAGAACAACGAGAAAATAGAGAACATGTTCTCTATTTTCTCGACGAGTTCCTCGGCGGCTCCAACGGGCCGAAAGTGTACAGACGACAGAGTTTCTCGGCAGAATCCGGCTCTGACCGAGTTTCTCGCCGAATTCTGCCGAGAAACTCTGTCGTGTGTACGAGGCCTCAGAAGTAAAACAGGTTGACCTGTTCAGTCAGTCTTGTAGTTCAGAGTTGGTTGGTAGCATGTGAAACACCTAAAAGCTGCGTATAGTCAACAATCTTGTTAGGCACAGGAGCCCATCATTCCAGTTACAGGCGATTATGAGAACTTCCATTATGGTTTAGCAGTTTTATCCTCCCACAGTATAGATATGGGACTCCACAGTAACATAGTTTCCAGTAACATTGAATTTTGGGAAAAGATTCACATAGGGTTGGCCATGGCCAAAATACAGTATAACCCATTTAAACTTCAAAATAAAAAAGAATTCCAATTTAGAACTCTGGTCTTAGTCCAAGCCAGGTGGCAACAATTCAAAACTTTATTGCAGGATCTTGTTTGCTTCTGTACATATTGATAGTACACTGGATAAAAGTAAGAACATTGCCAGAGAGCCTGCCTAATACAGTCACTTCAAAGTTGCAACATTGCAATAAGACAGTAAAACAAAACAATCTATGATAGGGTAGTTACCGAATTTTCTAAACAAAGGGGCATTTTACTGTCCTTCAAACTTCAGGTCCTGGATTGTGGCCAGCGGGAGTGGAAGTTTTTGTGGCATCAGATAGACCAAACATTACCACAGTTGGCATTAGAGGAAGGAATTGTATCCCATCATTGGTATTATTGGGAGGAATAGTGCCCCATTGTTGGTGTCAGTTGGAGAAATGGTGCCCCATTGTTGTCACTTGGCAGAACAGTGTCTCAAATCAATGGGAGTAATAGTGCCCCAAAGGCCAGAAATGTATTTTTTGTCACTTAGGCCTGATTCACACTGATGCGGTTTCGGAATTCACAGCGAATTCTGTACAGTTTCCCCACTGCATTTAAAATTGCACCACGTTCATGCAAACTGCTGTGGGTGTGTTAATGTTTGCAAAACGCAGTGTGATTTCCAGAATCAGATCGCATGGGTGTGCACTGCTGCAGAAGTGCATGCAATCTCATAGGAATGCGGTCTGATTCCTGTCCAAATCGCATACGGTTCCCACACCACATACAGTGTTTACCGGGAAGTCGTCGATGGAAATGGAAAGGTCAGTTATTAACATCCAACTATAAAATGAATGAAACAATTGCATAATTGCATGCTATATAATTTTTTTTAGAAGCTGAACTAAAAATGTAATTACCAAGCTTGACTGAGCCCTACAAAACAAGTGTGGTTCTGTTATTTATTTTTTTTGACTAAAGATTTTCCAGTGTCCAGACAAACTTTTAGGAACCGACGTTTAATCTTTCTTAAAGATTCAGGAGAAAACAGTTGATTGATTAGAAGTAAAGAGGGGTACCATTTGGCAGGGCCGATCCTAGGGTCACAGGCGCCTGGGTGCAGAAATATTTCTGGTGCCCCCACATGGGCATCGTCATGTTACTAACTCCTCCCCTTCACAAATGTTTCTATGGCAACGACTCAACCACAGAGATGCTCCCCCACAAAGTCTTCATTAACCTCGGATCCTTACGTGATCTCTTAATAATAAACAAAATACACAGGACACAGAGAGGGCTTCTGTTAGAGAGTCTGTCAGATGTTTGGCGCCCCCACCTCTGCAGGCGCCTGGGTGCAATGCACCCTGTGCACCCTGCCTAGGATCGACCCTGCCGTTCGGTGCTCAATGGAAGGACCAGCAGGCTTCATATCTGGCTGCAAGATTCTCCTGTTTGTGGCAGATTTTCAGTGAACCCGTAGCGGATTATCTGGGGTAATTTATTGCAATTATTCCGCTATGTGATCACACACGGCCCAAAGGGATGTAGCAGATTCAAGAATGCATTGTAGGGTGCTTCTGATTATTTATATCACATTGCTGCAACCAATTGTTCAATTATCTCCAAAGAAAAGGAAGAGCGGCATCCATTGCACGTTCTTTGCACACGCCCATTGGAGAAAAAGTTTAGTGCTGGGTCCTGACGCTGCAAATCTCTTGTCAGTTCTTCGTCAGACACCCGACAGTCTAAAGCTGGCATTTAGATGATGTTACTCTGTTTTCTACCACTCCTCTGGGAACACAAACATCCTCTCTAAGGAGGACGAGGGAGAATCGCCTTTGTTTGTCGCCATTGTTGTCGTGCACCCCCCCACCAGTAAGTCTTGTTTGCTGGCGACTCTTGGAGTGACCTATCACTGAGCCCCACAGGGGGTAGACATCATAGCACAGGATCACACCGCTAGGCTGAGCTGCGACTCTAAATTATTCATCATAGAGAGCAGAGGATGACACGCGTCCAACGGTCTCTGTTCCGCTTTCATCTTTGTCTCCCTGCACAGCTTCTCCCGTTATTTCCTTCTCTATTTTAGTCCTCTTTCATTTCCTCTAAGGCTTGCAATTATTTTTTATCAGTCCATTAAAATCAATCTTTCTTCTTACTGACCTCGCCAGCTCACATAAAAAGCCTGGACCATGGGTGTAACGAGACGCGACCTGGCCCCACAGAGATCCTTTTTAGGGCTCTTGGATCTCCAATTTTCATCTTAAAAGGAATCTTCAGTTTTTTTTAAGTTTATTACTTTTATATGGGAATGGGATCAACTGACAAGGGCACTGTGGTATATATCAAACATTTCAGGTTTTTGTAACCTTTACCTAAAAGGAGCTTTTTAATGAGTATTTTATATTTTTCAGACTTGTCACTGAGTACTTTTTATGATTGCCTTTTATTTTTTGTGGATTAGTCCTCTATTGGCCATCTGTAGATTAGGCAATCAGTTGACATCCTTGCTGAACCATCTTCTAGACAGTTTGTTGTTCCTTATCAGCCCTTGCACACTGCTAGATTTGCACTGTGGAGAAGAACCGTAAAGTACAATCACTATGCGGCACTAATAAAGTTACCCATAGCTGTGAGATAACAGCTACACCTAAGATAGTCTGGCTATGTCCAAAATGTGGTTGTCTGCATGTGTATTTAATCACAGATTATATATTGATTTCAATATTATATATAGAAACAAGGGGCCGGATTCAAGAAGCAATTGCGCCTGTGTAACCATAGGTTACACAGCGCAATTGCTTACTTGCCCCGGCGTAACAAGGGCTCCTGATTCAGGAACCTCGTTACGCCGACTGCAGCCTAAGATCTGCGCGGCATAAGGCTCTTATGCCCGCATATCTTAGGCTGCATTCTTGCGGTGGACGCTAGGTGGCGTTCACGTTGTGCTCAGTGTATAGTATGCAAATTGCATACTAACACCGATTCACAACGTTGCGCGAGCCCTGTGTACGCAATTTACATCATTTACGTACGGCGGTTTTTCGCGCAAGGCTGCCCCTGCTATTAGCAGGGGCAGCCCATGTTACGTATACCCGTCGTTCCCTCGTCGCAAAATTTGAATTTTACGTTGTTTGTGCAAGTGAATCGTGAATGGCGCTGGACGCCATTCACATTCACTTTGAAGCAAATGACGTCCTTGCGACGTCATTTGCCGCAATGCACGTCGGGAAAGTTTCCCGACGGAGCATGCGCTCTACGATCGGCGCGGGAACGCGTCTAATTTAAATGATTCTCGCCCCCTACGGGATCATTTAAATTGCGTGCTCTAGCGCCGGGCATTTTGCCGGCGTGCCCGCGCAATTCACGGAGCTTCTGCTCCGTGAATCAAGGGCAGCGGAGCAAATTTGCAGGGGCGCAGGGCAAAAACGTTGCCCTGCGCCTCCGTAAATAATGCGCAAATCTCTTTGAATCCGGCACAAGGATTTGAAATACATATTGAAAGATTATTTATATTAAAGGGCATGTCCACCCAAAAGTGATATTTTAGGTATAGTTGGCGCATGGAAGGAATGAGATGTTTTTTTTTGTATGCCTTTATTACAACATCAGCAAGAACTTCCTGACCAGTCTTAGGGGGCCCTGATGTAATTTGTCTGTAACAAAAATGTTTTACCTACAAAAGATTCTACAGCGTGCTTCTGGTTAATTTCCTTCACTTGTGAACTATGTTTGTGGCATGCTTTAGCGCCTAATTAAACCTATGTTGAGGGCATGTGGCCAGGTTCGGGGGGGGTGCTCGCTCCCCCCCCTTTTCCGGCCATGCACAGATAAGGGTCTGGTATGGACACTTTGGATCCCCATGCCGTTTTTTCACAGTTCTTTACATTCAGCTATCAGTGAGGAACCCTGCTGACAGCTGACGAGTCATCCGTTGTTAAGGATGCTGCGGCCGTCTTCCCGGCCCGCTCCTTAACAACCAGCTAATGTTAAAGGAGCCACTGGCTGCTTGCTACAAAAATTCACATCTGAACCACATCTAAATCGCAGCCGAACAGCTGCTTTGGAAATTCACTGTGAAAACTGAGAGGAAATTCGCACCAGTGTGAACCTAGCCTTAGGCCCCTTTCACACTGCTGCGACAAGAAAAAAAAAGCGTGATTTTGCTGCGATTTCAAGGAATGCCTGTGTAAACTTGTGGTCTATGGACCTCAACTTGCATCAAAGTCGGACCAAAGTAGTACAGGGACTACTTTGAAGTCGGTGCGACTTGAACTCCCACAGATAGGAATGGTTAGCATTGGGAATAATGGATTATGACTTGTCATGCAACTCTGATGTGCAAAGTTGCAGGAAAAGTTACACAAGTGTGAAAGGGGCCTTGAGGAACATCAAATAAAAAACTCCTATAATACCTGCACAAAAATGTCAACAAAATCTCTTTAATGCCCTATTCAGCTATCAGACTTTAAAACTTGTAATGTGGTATTTTCATAACATTTTCACAACTTTTAGCAAAAAAAAAAAAACTACCCTAAACTAGCAACCTACTACCTCAAAAAAATAAATACATCTCATTAATAGAGTCCCCGTGAAACAGGAGAAGCTCTCCTACATCCACTGGAAATATCAGTTTTGCATTGATTGACTGATCAAAGTACAAGTATTTCAGTTTTCGTACACAATATTTTTCTTTTAAATGAGATTATAAATCGCTTTTTTATATTCACTCTCAGAAAATGTGTGCCTTGCTTTGTAGGGAGTTTGCAAAAGAACGTGAGAGGGTGGAGAACCGGCGGGCATTCCTCAAACTCAGGCGCCAGCAGCAAATAGAACGTGAGCTTAATGGCTATCTTGAGTGGATCTTCAAGGCAGGTAAGCCAATTGTATCTCAGCCTTGTATACTCAAAGACAACAGATTTTCTTCCCAACTTCAGAGTTCAAGGGGTAATTCTTTTTTATAAATATATTCTATATTGTGGTGCCTGGCAGGAGATGGCTTGGCTGCAAAGCAAAATAGCTCCTAGATCAACCCTTCTCAACATTTTTAAGCCAGAGGAACCCTTGATCTAACTTTCCAGTCTCAGGGGACCCCTGCTAAAAATACTATATTTACAACTCATGATACATTAGTGTGGTGGTCGGTGGGAAGAATGCTCCTTACACTTGTAGTCATTGGGAAGAATTTCTCCCTTATAGATATTTAAAAAGATCAATGGTGTCAGCATAGGTGTGCGCAGCCTATTGCATTAGGGTGTGCACCCCAAAGCTCAAACACACACTACCGATCGCTCACCATGTTCATTCAGAAAGGGAAGAGGCTGATAAATACATATTTACCAGCCCCTTCCCTCACTCATCCTAAAACATCCCCGAAGCAACAGTCGAGAGGAGAAGAGGAATGCCGGTAGTGCTGCAGAGGGAAGGAGCAGTAGGGGGAATCTGTGCTGCACAGGGTGATTAGAGTGTGCCTGGGCACACCCGGCACACCCTGTGCGCACACCTATGGGTGTCAGGGTAAACTTATCTGAGAGGCAGAAATTTCTCATTGCTCAAGGAACCCCTAGCAACCTCTGGAGGAAACCTAGAGTTCCATGGAACCCTGGTTGAGAAACCCTGTCCTAGATGGTGACCTGGTGGTTTTCACTGTGCCATTGCAGCACCAGGGTCATGTGTTCTGTTTCCAGTGTTCCTATGTGGGTGTGTTTTCTCCCACAGTCTAAAAATATACTTTAGGGTCAAAAGGCATCTGAGCAAATGAACCCTACGAGGTAACATTAGATTGCAAGCTCTTCTGGGGCAGAGGGCAATGTGAATGGTTCAGTGTTCTTAGTACAGCACTGCAGAATATGTGAGAGCTACTATTAATGAATATGTGTAAAAAAAAATAATTAGTGTGTGATTGATTAGAGGGGCATTGGAGTGTAAGCTCCTCTGGAGCAGAGACTGATGTGAGTAGTTGGATGTTGTCTCTTCAGCACCGTTGAAAATGACAAAAAGTATAGGGGCATTAGAGTGTAAGCTGCTTTGGTGCAGACACTGATATAGCTTCTTTAGTGTTCTCTGTACAGCACTACGCAATATGTCAAAGCTTTATAAATGACTAATAAGAATTTGTGTGACTATGGTGTAGGCAGCATTATAGTGAAATTGTGAATGTCCGTGTTCTTTGTACAGCACTGCAGAATATGTCAGAGTTATATAAATGTATAAAAATAATAATCAAAGTCTGTGACTTTGTTGGGGACATTAGATTGTAAGCTCTTCTGGTTCAGTCTTTGTACAGCACTGCAGAATATGTCATGAATTCTTTCATAACCTCTTCCTTTTAGCCATTTTATCAGCCCTGGCATGTAGCTCTGAGGCTACGGCTGCTGAGTGTAGTCACCTGGCTGGCTTTTATTGACCTCAGAATCCTGTGTGGTTTCAATGGCCGGTATTGGAATCCAATGGGATGCAGAAGGTGGGCTGTGATACCCTAAAAAAGTCAGCCAGTGGTTCTGAGTTCTAGAATCCCTGAAGCTGTTGGGCAATACGTGGAAAATGGATACTTGGTGGGGAATTCAGAACAGAGTAATTCTTTCCATCAGTACTGGAGTGTAGAGGTTTCTTACATTTATTGGCAAATGGAAAAAATTCCTTTCCATAGATCCAGTAAATACATACAATACTTTTAGGCTTCATTTCCATGGACGTTTTTACAGCCACTTTTCTGAGCGTTTTTTTCAGCTTAAAAACGGCTCTCCATGTTAGTCTATGGCCTCATGCCCACCGTGACGTTTTTGAGCTGTAGATGGCTGAGCCGTTTTTAAGCTGCAAAAAAAACCCAGGACCAGTGCGTTCTGAAGCTCCAGCGTTAGAGCTGTAAAAACGCCAGACGTTAAAAGACGCTAAAATGCGCAAAAACGCTCAAAAACGCTACCGTTGCGTTTTTGAGCTCCAGCTCAAAAAAAAAAAAAAATTTTTTTTAAAAAGCTGTAAAAACGTCCATGGAAATGAAGCCTTAACATCACTTCTCGCCCTTATTCTCTCTGCTTTATTTTTCTCCGCAGAGGAAGTCATGCTTGCAGAAGAAGATAAAAATGCTGAGGAGAAATCCCCCTTAGATGGTAAGATGGCATTACAATAAATCACAATATCCTATTTCAATTAAAAGCATCTGTAAATGTCAAGTTTGAGAAAAAAAAATGAAATTCATTTTTTTCATCCAAGGAGGATAATAGCACTCTGGCCAAAACAATTTTTTTGCTACATATGGATATGGAGAAGGATTCAAATTTTCATTAGAATTTTATTGCTGTCTGTGTCCTCATTGGAGAGATTTTTTTCTCACTTCCTGTTGTGTCACAATGGGCAAAAGTGAGGGGAAATCTTTCCATCAGGGAGAGACCGCAAAAAAAACAATAGCCTCCCTCTCTTTATACACTCTTCACTATACTGTAAATACTGATTACAACAATTTAAAATGCTTAAAAACAACTTTTTTTTTTTTGATAAAAAAAAAAAAAAAATCTAAAGTCAATATGCCTTTCATTGCACCTGTTTTACAGAATTACTTCAGTAAAAATATTGCATTTTGGTCATTGTATGTGGTTTTTGCCTGTAATAATAACATTCAGTAAACAGTAAGTGTATTAAAACAGATCCATGCTCAGACAAAAAGGTTAAATAAGAAAAAATATATATATATAAAAGCAGCAGACTAGAGGGACTACTCAAAACGCTCAATTTCTGTTGAGCATGGACAGCCACACACTAATCAAAATTTCAAATTTCAGTCAGTGTATGGCCAACTGAAGACTTCCCTGTCCATTACAGGGGGCATTTATCCAGTGCTGTATTATGGCCTAGGCCGACAAGGCCCAGGCCTAGGGCGGCACTTTGCAGGGGTGGCAAAAAAGCTGTCCCTCTGTCCTCATCCCACCCTGTCCCCCTGTCCTCATCCCACCCTGTCCCCCTGTCCTCATCCCACCCTGTTCCCCTGTCCTCATCCCACCCTGTTCCCCTGTCCTCATCCCACCCTGTCCCCCTGACCTCATCCCACCCTATCCCCCTGTCCTCATCCCACTGCGTCCCTCTGTCCTCATCCCATGAAAATGACATGACAATGTCTTAAAAAGGAAGGGGTGTAGTCTTGACAGGAAGGGGTGCGTCATATATAAAGTAGGGGATGCGCGAGTTTCGTCAGGCCTAGGGCAGCACAAAACCTAAATACACCCCTGCATTTATCACTGCAGAACAGGCAGCATAGTAACCCTGTAAAAGTACAACTGATGTCTCCTGTAAACAAGTCCTAAATCCACTTACTATGTAATGCACAAGCCTCAAAAAATTAAGGGAAACTTTCTTTACCTTCTGTGACTAAGCCAAATTGTCCATCGTTTGCATCTCCCACCCTCCGCCTCACAGACACTGCAGCTCACAATGGGAGGGTTACACCGATAGCAGCAGTGGGAGGCCAAGGTGTGGCCAATGTGCTGAGTGACACGCTGCAATGACAACGCTAATAGCCACACACCCTGCATTATCTCTTCTCACTGTAGTGCAAGTAGGCACAACCTACATGAGAGTAACAACTCTGCTTTGAATTCAGGAGCAGTGCAGCATCCTTGCCACGGCGTCGCAGGAAGCTGCATTAGGTGGACTTCACCGGCAGGAACAACAGGTATTTATGGGACTCTGCAGGGGGACTAAGAGAAAACTGTGAGTGCAGATACCCTTATAAATAAGTGCTACAGTACAAGGCCATAGTTCTGTAGAAAAATAAATGAAAGTGGAATAATAACAAATAATCCAGATTTCCCCCCAGAATCAACAAATAATAGAAATATGTTAAAGGTTTGCTCTGAAAAAATAAAAATCTGCCATGTAAATGCTACTGTATTTTCTCCATAGTTCCACTACAATGTGTTATTTTTGGTAAAGTTATTTTTTTCTCTCAAAATAAAGTGATTTTCTTTCATTAAAGCTGAACTCCAGGTATGATTTTTATTGCATAGTTACATTAGTGCAGCTTGGCACAATGTAAGCATGTACTGTATATCTCAAACCTGTGGGCACTACAGTGATTGCATCAATCGTCTGGATCCTGTGCCATGTACACACTGACCGCAGGGGGTCATTGGCTCTGCACTACCACCATTCATGGAACACCTTGGGCTAGATTCATGTACGAGATACGACGGCGTATCTCCAGATACGCCGTTGTATCTCTGAGTTGCGGCGTCGTATCTATGCGCCTGATTCATAGAATCAGTTACGCATAGATTTCCCCTAAGATCCGACTGGCGTAAGTGTCTTACACCATCGTATCTTAGGCTGCATATTTACCCTGGCCGCTAGGTGGCGCTTCCGTATATTTACGCGAGGAATATGCAAATTAGGTAGTTATGCCGATTCAGAAACGTACGTCCGCCCGGCGCTATTTTTTATGTTGTTTACGTTAGGCTTTTTCCGGCGTAAAGTTACCCCTGCTATATGAGGCGTATCCTATGTTAAGTATGGACGCCGTTCCCGCGTCAAATTTTGAAAATTTTACGTCGTTTGCGTAAGTCGTTAGCGAATAGGGCTGGACGTAATTTACGTTCACGTCGAAAGCAATGACGATTTGCAGCGGAATCTCGAGCATGCGCACTGGGATTCTTTCACGAACGGCGCATGCGGCGTTCGTTAAAAAACGTAATATACGCGGGGTCACCATTCATTTAAATAAAACACGCCCACATCATCCCCATTTGAATTAGGCGGGCTTACGCAGGCCCACATACGTTACGCCGTAACTTAGGGCGCAAGTTCTTTCTGAATACGGAACTTGCGCCCTAATTTACGGCGGCGTAACGTATCGGAGATACGTTACGCCCGCACAACATTACGCAGGGCTATCTGAATCTAGCCCCTTGAATTTTTTCACCATTCATGGAACACCTTGAATTTTTTCAACTAATACAAGACATTCTCTGATTGTATACTGACCACAGGGGGTCACTCACTCAGAGGGGAAGACACAAAAGCACAGGACCCAGAAGATTGTGCTGATCACTGTAGTACTGCCAATTAGGGATGAGCTAAACATGCCTGAGTTCCATTCGAGACAGGTTCAGTGAACAACAATGAAGTACAGGTGCCAAATCTGAACCCCATTAAAATCAACGGGAGCCGAATGTTTAAAAACAATAATGCAATCTTCTAGGCTAATAGGCAAAGGATTGCCAAACAAATGATATTGGGGCTGGGAACATGAACCAAAGCAAAACATGTTTAATAATTAGGTTTGGTAGCTAGCAGACATTTTAATAATGTTTAAAGAGCAACATTAACATCCCATAGTTTTCTTTAACCACTTCAATACTGGGCACTTGCACCGCCTTCCTGCCCAGGCCAATTTTCTGCTTTCAGTGCCTTTACACTTTAAATGACAATTGCGCAGTTATGCAACACTGTACCCATATAAAATGTTTATAATTTTTTGAGACAGAGCTTTGTTTTGGTTGTATTTAATCACTGCTGGGTTTTTTATTTTTTGCTAAACAAACAAAGACCAAAAAGTTTATGTTATAACATTGTGCAAATAAGTAATTTTTCTTCTTCCCTGATGGGCACTGATGAGACTGCACTGATGGGCACTAATGAGGCAGCGCTGACAGGCACTGACAAGGCTGCACTCATAGGTGGCACTGATGGGCACTGATAGGTGGCACTGATGAGCTACACTGATAATCAGGGCACTAATTATCAGTTTAAACAACCTACTCACTGTGCCCTGTCAGACTTGCTGGTTAGAGGCTCTCTTTTCCTCACACAGACAGCGTGTAAGGAAAGGAATGCAGATAACCAGCAAGTCTGTTTTACATGTAACCAGCTGTCTTGGACACAGCTGATCACATGGTAAAGGGCCTCTGTGATTGGCCCTTTACTCTAAGGCCTCGTACACACGGCCGAGAAACTCGACGGGCAAAACACAACGTTTTGCTCGTCGAGTTCCTTGTGAAGCCGCCGAGCATCTCGGCGAGCCAACTTTTCCCATTGCCGTCGGGGAAAAAGAAGACATGCTTTCTTTTTGGCCCGACGAGATCCTCTGCGGTTTCCTCGTTGAAAAGTGTACACACGACTGGTTTCCTCGGCAAAAAAAAAAAAAACAGCAAGCTTCTTGCTGGTTTTTGCCGAGAAACTCGGCCGTGTGTACGAGGCCTCAACTGTGACACACATGTCAGAGAGCATGCCCAATGAGAGCCGCACTGTAGCTGTCTTTTGGCTACAGCACAGTAGGGAACAGGTTAAAAAGCATTCCTGGGGGATGCCCTGGCTGTGTAGTGGTGCATCTGTTTGATGTATACAACCTACTGCAGCAAAACTGACTTTTACAAAATAAAAAACAATGCTGTTTAAATTTCCGGCAAATGACAGCTTCGGCCTCTTTACTTCTGTCTGGGATTCCCTTCATTTATAACAGACTATATCGACATAGATGTTAATCAGGTATCCCCCACAAAAAAAATATTGTGTGGTTACCCCCAAAACACATACAAAGCCCTTATATTTAATGACAGTTTGGTATGGATTTTATAGGGAAGACCCCATACAAAAATCTATAAAAAAAAAACATAGCGTCCCCCAAAGAATACACACCAGACCTTTATCTGTGCATGCAGCATGGTGGAACAGAAAGGAGGGTGCATACCAGGCCACATACTCCTGGGTGATGTCATTGACCAAATATAGACATGATCATATTTTGTTAATGATGTTGTGAGAATCCCGGTTGCTGCTTTCCCAACAATTGAAAAATACTGTATATAAGCAGGAGAAAAACTTGCTATATATAAAGTTCTGCTTCTGAACAAAGGGCTAAAGGTCCGGAATTTGCCTGAACAAGCAAAATTAGATTTAAACTTTTAAAGTGGTTGTAAAGGAAGAAGGTTTTTTAATCTTAATGCATTCAGATAAAAAACCTGTGTGCAGCAGCCCTCCTCAGTCCCCCTAATACTTACCTGAGCCCATCTCGATCCAGCGACGTTGCATGAGAGTCTCGGCTGTCTTGGACTCTCACTCTTGATTGGCTGAGACACAGCAGGCACCATTGGCTCCCGCTGCTGTCAATCAAAGTCATTGAGAGAGGGGGGTGGGGCAGAGCCATGTCTCCGTGTCCAAATGGACACACAGAGCAGTGGCTGGGCTCGGTGCCCCCATAGCAAGCTGCTTGCTGAAGGGGCACTCTGCATGAGGGAGGGGTCAGGAGCGCCGGTAAGGGACCCGAGAAGAGGAGGAGAATCTGGGGTTCTCTGTGCAAAACCAGCTGCACAAATCAGGTAAGTACAACATGTTTGTTATTTTTAAACAAAAAAAACCTAGACGTTAGTATCACTTTACCCTCGTTCATACTGAGGGCGAGTTTGAAATCACGCAAGTTCAGCTGAACTCGGACAATTTCAAACCTGCATTTCAGTGTGATTTTGGGGGCGATTTAAAGGACATGTGTGCCGGTTCATGCACAGACGTCTATTGAAATCGCCCCAGAGGTCGCCAAAAGTAGTGCAGGAACTACTTTTGGGAATCGGTGCGGCGCCGCAAAGTTGGTGTCGCACCGATTTGGGCGTGCCATTGCCGGCAATAGGCTCTGACTTGGCATGCGATTTGACATTTTGCATGTTAAATCAGCCCGATGTGAACGGGGCCTTTAACTGCTTTGGAAATGACCTAGCAAATAACACACCTGGTGTTAATGAGCACTTACTTACAGCTTGCCATTATCCATCTCAAACTTTTATCTAGGGTTGTCCCGATACCACTGTTTTAGGACCGAGTACAAGTAGCGATACTTTTTTTCATGTACTCGCCGATACCGAATACCGATACTTTTTTTAAAATGTGTCCCCAAATGCAGCCATGTCCCCCACAAATGCAGCCATGTCCCCCACAAATGCAGCCATGTCCCCAAAGAGAAAGCCAAGCCCTCGCCGCCGTTGCCAAGTTGATCAGCGCAGGGAACATTACAGCTTTCATTTGAATAGCTGTGTGTTCCCCCGCCACACCTCGTCATATGTAGCCCCTCCCCCTTGTCCGGGGACTTTGATAGACAGATCACACATCCAATCCTGGGACGCGCAGATCAACTAGGCGGCAGCGGGGGGGGGGGGGGGGTTGGGCGACTGTTGACTTGGCTTTCTCTGTGAGGACTGCTCTGCTCCGCTCTCCGCCCCCTCTCCGCCCGCTCTCTCTCTGAAAAAAAAAAAGTATCGGGTGAAGCATCGGGAGCATTTGCGCGAGTACAAGTACTCGCGCAAATGCTCAGTATCGGTCCCGATACTATTATCGGTATCGGGATACCTTACTTTTATCCATTGTAGAAACGCCAATTAGTCTGTTTGGTGAATAGCTGCATATTTTCTTTTAGGTAGGGATAGATTTTCTTTAACTTCTCAATATACAGGAGTGGAAGCTGTTTCTATTCTTTTTTTTTTTTTTTTCAAGTTTGTATCATGGATGAGCGTACAGTATGTCTGCCATGATAGCTTGCGGAAGACATGCCTGTCAGTCCTGTATGATTGACAGGTCATTTAAACAGTTTTCTATCTTATGAGGTGTTTTAATCCCACCAGTCACTTTTAATTTTCTGCTCAGCGCAGAGATGCGCACAGCCCGAGTCTTGCTTGTTACTTCCATGGCCCGACGCGTCGGCACACAGGAAACGGCTACGTTCTAACATACTGCAATGTAATGAATAATATATCTTCTCCTCTTCCTCCTAGTGCTGAAACGAGCTACCATTAAGAAAAGTAAAAACGATCTCATCCACGCAGAGGAGGGCGAGGATCACTTTAACGACATCTGCTCTGTAGGTGAGTTTTCCAGCCTGCGGTCAGCCTGCGGTTACTGTTTTAGTAACATTCTCAAGATGAATCTTCTAAGTTCCCGAGCCCTGGTAGGTCATCTAATGTCATGCCTAATTTATTACCTAAAGAGTACAGTATGTAGCACGAATAAATGTGCTAACTTCTGGCTAAATAACTAGTTCTACAAATGGTTTTACCTGCAAAAATATTTGTAATCCACTTTGGCCAGCCTTACGATTAACCCAACTCTGCTTTACTGCTAAGATTCACCCGGCTCTAGGGTGACCACGTGTCCCGGGTTGTCCGGGACAGTCCCGCATTTTGCAGGTCTGTCCCGGGCACATTCATTCCAGGACAATACAGTGTCCCGGAATGAAACTGACACAGCCATCCCCCGGGCCAATCTGATGCCCCCAAAAAAGGCCGCCACATCACCGCTTTACTCACTGACAGTACTTGTCCTTGCCCGGAATGCCTGGGGGAGCACAATCCCCGCCCCCTGCTTGTGATTGGAGAGAAAATAAATCCCGCCTCTTGTGTCTAATCACTGTGCTGTGATTCGTTATAGCACAAGTTGATTTTTGGGAAGGGAGGGTGTCCCTGAATGGTAGTTTGGAAATGTGGTCACCCTACCCGGCTCTGCTTTACTGCTAAGATTCACCCGGCTCTCGCCTCACTATATAGATTCACCAAAATCAGATTAGCCCAACTTTGCTTCACTGCATAGGCAGCAGGGTGACACAGCTATTCACTACTATAGCTTTGCAGCTTCTGTGGCACCTGCCGGCATGTTGATGCACATAAGAGGACCAGGAGAGTGGTAGGGAAGGTGAAATGGATGCAGCTCCTCTCAGAATAATGCCGCGTACACACCATCACTTTATGTGATGAAAAAAAACGACGGTTTGAAAAACGTCAATTAAAATGACCGTGTGTGGGGGAAAACGTTGTTTTATGTCTTGGGAAAAACGACAAAAAAAATTGAAGCATGCTTCAATTTTTTGTGTCGTTTTTCAAAACGTCATTTTTTGTGTCAATTAAAATGATAGTGTGGGGGCAAAACGACGTTTAAAACAACGTTTTTAAACCCGCGCATGCTCAGAAGCAAGTTATGAAGCTAGCTTCAATGGAAAAGAGTGCTGAACGTAACCGCGCTTTGCTAGAGCATTTTGAAAAAACTATGGTGTGTAGGTAACGTCTTTTTTGAAAATGAAGTTTAAAAAACTTCGTTTTATTTCATGATTTAAAACGTCGGTTTTTTTAATCGCATAAAGTGATGGTGTGTACGCGGCATAAGTCTTGAAATCCTAAGGCCCCTTTCACACGGACTGATAGAATGGTGCTTTTAGCTGCAGATTTTCTAGTTTTCTACCGCAGCTAAAAGCACACACAGCGTTTAGCTGCGATTTCGTTACATGCGGTTTGGTGTGAATAGAAAAAATAGAATTGAATGCGTCCAGATGCGATTTAGCGCAGCTATATGCAAATAACCACAGGTAATCGCAGTCTTTTGTGTCAACTGCGGATAGAAGCGTGAGGAAAAAAAAAAGAACAGGAAGCACATCATAATTAAAAATAAACAAAAAGGGTTGCTATAGAAATGACTACCGCAGCTAAACGCGGCCGCATGTAGCCGCACGTAATCGCAATGTACAAATGCAGCTAACAAATGGAAAAAGAAAATATGGACAGCCGCACTCCAAAAAACCTTGATGGTTGTCTTTATTTAAAAAAGGAAAAATGCACTACAAGTCACAGCACACAACAGGGTAGTAAAACTCCTGACGCGTTTCGCACTATAAATTAATGCTTAATCATAGCTACAAATGCAGCTAATCGCAGTGCCTGGAGCCTTGAATTTCACAGAACATTTACATGTTTTTAGCTGCGGCAAAACAGCCGTCCATGTGAATGCACATATAAAACAAACAAACACAAGAGGGCGCCTCCATCTAGGTCTAGCCATGTATTAAAAACATATATAATTTTTTTTTTTTTAAAACGACTTTAAAAAATGCACATTGACACATTTTTGGGACCATTGTAATTTTCACAGCAAAAAATGCATTTAAATTGCATTGTTTACTGTGAAAATGACAGTTTCAGTTTGGGAGTTAACCACAAGGGGGCGATGATGGGGTTATGTATGACCTCATTTGTGTTTCTAACTGTAGGGGGGTGTGGCTGTAGGTGTGACGTCATTGATTGTGGTTCAATATAAAAGGGAACACACGATCGATGTCAGCGCCACAGTGAAGAACGGGGAAGCTGTGTTTACACACAACTCTGCCCATTCTTCAGCTCCGGGGACCAATCGCGGGACTACATCGCCGATCGGGTCCGCGAGTCCCGCGGCCACGGAGCTTCGGACCGGTTCGCGTGCACGCGCCCACGACCCCACGGCTGGGCTTTTAAGAGCCACGTACATGTACGTGGATGTGCCCAGCCGTGCCATTCTGCTGACGTATATCGGCGTGAATGGGTCCTTAAAGGGGTTTTCCATCCATTTTTTAAGTTTATTAAAAGTCAGCAGCTACAAAAAGTGTAGCTGCTGGCTTTTAATAAACTGACACTTACCTGCTCCACGGCTCCAGCGACGCACCGGCCGGGGCTCCGCTCCTCGCCCCCCCTCGCCGCCGGCGTCTTCATTTCTAGTGTGGGCACCCGGCAGTGACAGCTTTCGGCTTCACGGCCGGGCACCCACTGCGCGAGCGGCACTGCGCATGCGCGAGCAGCGTGGCGCCGTCCGATTGGACAGGCACTCGCCTACAGGGAGGGGCTGTGAAAAGGCGATTAAGCTAATCGCCTTTCCAGCCCCTCGGCGGAAGGAGAAAGTGGGACAGGAAGTCCCCTTCTCCTGAAACCCCCACCCCCCCCCCCAAAAAAAATTACATGCCAAATGTGGCATGTAAGGGGGCGAGGAGTGGGTTAAGAGGAAGTTCCATTTTTAGGTGGAACTCCTCTTTAAGTGGTTAAATGACATTTTTAAAAACGTCGTTTTTTTTTCATGCCGAAAAATGATTGTGTGTACGCGGCATTAGTCTTCTGTGTCTGTCCACTTGTAAGGCATGGTGGTAATGTTAACGTTATACAACCAATGATGGCCACCAGAGCCAGGGATTGTAGTTGATATAATTAAAAATATATGCATGTCAGCACTGCAGATCCCTTCCATCCTCTTTACAGCTACATCCTGTCTATATGTATGCTCCCCAGCAACTTCAGCGCATCAATTCTCAGGTAATGGCGAACTCTGGAACTGACATATACAAGTGTTTTATTCAAGAGAGAGAGAGGCACTACATGAGTGCTACTACATTTCTAAGTATTACTTGTGGCAGTGTGGAGTCACATTTGTCATAGTAGTATTGGCTGGGGGATGGGAGAAAACAGCCCTGGGTACTGTTTCTTTTTACTACAACAGTCTCCCTTTAAATGACAGCTCCAGACTAGAGGAAAAGCTTTCACACATCCATTTTAATCAATCCTGATCAACATTTA
The DNA here is from genome assembly GCF_905171775.1 of Rana temporaria. Lineage (NCBI taxonomy): Eukaryota > Metazoa > Chordata > Amphibia > Anura > Ranidae > Rana > Rana temporaria. The sequence continues at coordinate 115,505,326 of NC_053497.1, forward strand.
ATCCATTTTAATCTATTTTACTATTCACTGAGATAGAATTCTCACGCTGAGAACTCAAATTAATGCCAGAATAATTACAGGCCAGATTTGAGTAACTGCATACTATTACAGGAAAACTATTATCAGGATACAATTTTCAATGTGGTAAAAAATTAATAAATTTCACTCAAAATGTAATAGGAAGCAGACACTGCCTGTAGAATAATTCTGGGTGACCTTTCGCGGAGACGTCTGTTCAGCGCAGTGGTGCTTAGCCGTCAGCTCAGGAGCCCAATGAGGCCCCCAGTACTACCACTGCGCCACTCCTAAAGCTACTGATTGATGTGAGATGCCGGCCATGTCTGAATAAAGCAAGATATGACTACCACCCTGATTCCACAGCCAAATGGCTGCCCTAGTTGGGGCCCTTTCACGCTGCTCTGTAGCAAAATCGATTTTGATGTGTTTCATATGTGTTTTTGGGTTGCTGCACTTGGGAAAAATGGACATGTGACTGAAAAATGCACCAAAAATGAAAATTGTGGTGCGTTTTTACCACAATTTTGCTGCAATTTTTCATTCAATTCAAAAGGAAGCTGCGTTTTTAGTGCAGTTTTCAACACCTTACCAAAGATGCAGCATGCAGGACTTACAGCGCAGTGGTGTGAAAAGTCCCATCGGATTTAAAGGGAAATGTTTTTTTGCATTTTTTTTGCAGAGGGAAAACACAGGAAAAACCGTATCAGTGTGAAAGGGACCTAACTTATGGGTACATTGGCAGATGGTGGTCTCTAAAGACAAACAAATAAGCATGAATTTTCAGCCGTCTTCAGACGTCTGAGGTTACTTTTAACCACTTAAGACCCAGACCTTTATGCAGGTAAAGGACCTGGCCAGTTTTTGCGATTCGGCACTGCGTCGCTTTAACTGACAATTGCACGGACGTGCGACGTGGCTCCCAAACAAAATTGGCGTCCTTTTTTCCCCACAAATAGAGCTTTTTTTTGGTGGTATTTGATCACCTCTGCGGTTTTTATTTTTTGCGCTCTATAAACAAAAATAGAGCGACAATTTTGAAAAAAATTCTATATTTATTTTTTACTTTTTGCTATAATAAATATCCCTCAAAAAGATATAAAAAAAGTTTTTTTCCTCAGTTCAGGCCGATACGTATTCTTCTACCTATTTTTTTCTATGGGGGGGCTGCGCTCGCTGATAAACAATCAGCGCGAAGCCCCCTGTCAGGAGAGCCGCCGATCAGCTCTCCTCTACTCGCGTCTGTCAGACGTGAGTGAGGAAGAGCCGATCAACTGCTCTTTCTGTTTACATAGTGATCAGCCATGATTGGACACGGCTGATCACGTGGTAAAGAGCCTCCGCCGGAGGCTCTTCACCGAGATCAGAAATGCAGGGTGTCAGCCTGACACCCCGCATCACCGATCACCGCGATGCGCTCCCCCACGGGCGCGCGCCAGGATTTTTTTTTTTGTGTATTTTGTGCGTGTGCTCGAGAGAGGAGCCGGACTGCAGGAGTTGGGAGTAGGCAGGCCTCCCCCAGAGGCAATCTGCCACCTTTCTCCATGCCCCGGGTGGCAATGGCGGGTGTGTGAGGGGGTCCTCCCACACAGCCCACCCTACCTGCTCCGCTTTGAAGCCCAATGGGGCAGAGGGACTCCCTATAAGGGAGTGAGAGGATTTGCCCGCCCAACCAGCCCTGTTAGTCCTTCGCCTCTCTTTTTTAGAGACCGCGTGGTCAAAGTGCGTGCATGTTAACCCAATTTCGAGTGCGTGTAAGTGTGGTGGTTTTCGTGGGAGGGGGGTGGGCGTACTAAGCGCAGGCTTACCTCGCATAGCACACCCACCGGGAGCCGGGCTGAGACCACCAAACTCAATTCACATGTAGCCGAGACCGGGATCCGAACCCCTAGCTGCAGAGGTGAATGGCTTGTCAGCGCAGTGCCAATCGCGTTGAGCCACCGCAGCTCCCAGCGCGCCGGCATTTAATAATTGACGTCCGGGAAGTGGTTCTGTAATCCTGACTGGACATCTATTGATGTCCTGCAGGATTAAATGCGCGCCGGCATTTAATCCTGCAGGACATCAATAGACGTCCAGTCAGGATTACAGAACCACTTCCCGGACGTCAATTTACTATTGACCGGGCGGGAAGTGGTTAAGCTAGTGCATTGTTGGTTCATTTTACTTTTTCCTTTGATTTCCCTTCTAAATGTTTTTTTTTTCCTTGTTTTCTTTGGCTGAATTTCTTACTTCCTGTTCCTCCTCAGTAAGATGTTCTGGCTGACTAACCCCCAGCCAGAACGGCTCGGATGATGGGGGCAAGCTTACTGAGGAGAAACAGAGTGAGAAATTCAGACAAAGAAAAAAAACTTTTAGAAGGGAAATGGAAGGAAAAGGTAAGTGAACCAACAATGCACTAGCTTAAAGGAACCTATTTAGAAAATAAAAAACAAACCTTTACAACCCCTTTTAACTTTCTGAAAAGGAAACTTTGTTAAAGGATCAGACCACCCAGAAGTGATAAGTTCAGTCAGCGCCTGGCTTCTTGCATGCTTTAGATCAGGGGTAGGCAACCTTAAAGAGGTGGAGACCTACCTTAACATGGGAGAAGTGAAAGATCACCAGGCACAGTGTCCTCTCCTCACACCTGATTTAAACCTCTAATTGTCATACTCCCGTGTCGCAATCGCATGCATTGCACAGCAATCAGAGGTTTAAATAAGGTGTTGAGGAGGCAACATATCGTCCAGCAAGCCCAGACCACGATCTACCAGTCACCTGCCTGCGATCTACTGGTTGCTGACCCCTGCTTTAGATACTCCAACAATGGGATCGCCCTGCCAATCCCATTCCCAATTGTCCTTCTACCCACCTGGATGATTCTGCTTCACAGCATGTCCTATTATATTCTCTGTGATATAAAATACATAGAAAATCCAGCAGTGATGGAAAGAACACCTCATGATGGCCAGAACAGGCATGCAGATCTGGGAACACGGAGATCTCATCAACAGAGTCTGCAACAGATGTAAGAAAATATTGAGAAGTTTTACTTTTCAGCATCCACCAAACACTCAAATGTCAATTTTGGGTGGTCTGACCCAATTTGCAGCCATTGAGAGCAGCCTAGGTGTGACAAGGCTGGTCCTCCATAAAAACAGTACAGTGAGGGATTGTTGTCACCCCAAGACAGGAAATATGTTACTGGCAGGATCGCCTGGTGAAAATAAAAGCAGGCGTGTGACAAGAAAAAGAAAGCAGCCACCACATGTAACCAGTTGGCGCCTGCCCGCCTGCAGTATACTGTAGGCAAAACGGCTTACCGTACATCACTGCCTACTTCTGGGTTTAGGGCATGTGACCCGCCTGTCAGCAACTCCCAAGCAATGATTTATGGCCCAAACCCTCTGATCGGCAATCACAGCCCAGAGCTCTTGTGTTGATAAACAACACAGAGCTCTGTAGGAAGGGAAGAATCTGCAAAGTAGGCATGAGAAACTGAGAGGTCAATTAGTAAGAGCAACACACTGCATACATACATTACACATAATTAGGCACATATTTACCCCCTTGATCACCCTAGATGTTAACCCCTTTCCAGCCAGTGTCATTAGTACAATGATCACTGATCACTGTATTAATGTCACTGGTGATGTCAGTGGCAGTTGGTCAAATAATTTTTTTTTGTATATGTTTTATAGCAGAAAGTAAGAAAATATTGTTTTTTGTTATTTTTTTTCAAAATATTCAGCCTTTTTTAATTTATATTGCAAAAAATTTTAATTAAAAAAACAGTGATGATCAAATACCACCAAACGAAAGCTCTATTTGTGTAAAAAAACAAGAAGATATATATTTAGTTTGGGTACAGTGTTGCATTACTGTACAAATGCCAGTTAAAATGGGGCAGTGCTGAATGACCTGCTCATGAAAGGGGTAAAATCTTCCGAAACTGAAGTGGGTAAGGACTGACAACCTGCAATATATAACATTTTTGGTTTTGGGGTCAGATACACTTTAAAGAAAAAACAGTTTTTTGCTTTGCTGACCTCCTTTTGAGAATGCTAGTTTCCTGGCTGTCGCGCCGCAATACTTTTTAAATCAACGGAACAAGTATGCAAACTCTTAAGCCTGACACCCGGTCAGTGACTCCACAGGTATTGCAACCAGTGGATCAGCTTGACAGCCAGACCACTAACATTTGCAAAAGCACAGGTCAGCAATGGCAAGCAATGTATACAGTATAAAAAGTAGCACCATGTACAGGTTTCCCTTTAATCAGTTATAGTACAAGCAATCCCCTCCCTGATGCTATTAAGCGATTTGCAGCCCTGAGCTCATTAACTTCCACAGAAGAGCCAATAACAATATAAATGGCTCTCTGGATTGTAATTCATCTTATATCTTGTTATTGCATGTGAGATACTAGTGTAAAGGGAACCTATCACATTTTTTCCAAATAAGGGTAGTGGATGCTCATACACTCACACATGGCGGGGTTATTTACTAAAGGCAAATCCACTTTGCACTACAAGTCAAAGTGCACTTGAAATTGCACTGAGAGTGCACTTGGAAGTGCAGTCGCTGTAGATCAGAGGGGGACATGCAAGGAAAATAAAAAACAGCATTTTAGCTTGCACATGATTGGATGATAAAATCAGCAGAGCTTCCCCTCATTTCAGATCTACCCCTCAGATCTACAGCGACTGCACTTCCAAGTGCACTTTCAGTGCAATTTCAAGTGCAAAGTGGATTTGCCTTTCGTAAATAACCCCCATAGTATTCTAGGTGCTGGTGTCCACCCTTCTCTTCTTGGCAACAGTGGGTGTCACCATTGGTTGCCAGGGGAAAAACCTCTCAACAAAGGGGCATCTGTTAGTAAGGGCCAGAATCAGTGTTACCAGGCTTATAAAATGGATGGCCTGGGTCCCTGTGGTGGCTTTTCCAGCGTCATGTGGTTGCATGTTCGGTGTTTGACCAGGGATGGACTGGCCATTGGGACTACAGGGAGTTTCCCGGTGGGCCGATGGCTCAGTGGGCCGGCTTCAGTAACAGCGGACCGCCACCCCCCTCCGCTCCCCTGTCTCTCCCTTCCCGCAGCGCTCACCTGGGGGGAACAGAGAAGCAGGGGGAGGAGCAGGGGGGACGACAGAGGAGCATGGGGTAGGGGACATACGGCCGACTCAACAGCTATGGCCTGGGAGCTTCTCACTTCTGCCTAATCCTGTCCCATAAGGGGGGGCACCGAACTGATTCTTTGCCCCGGGTGAAATAATGTCTAGCTTCCCCACTGGTACTGCCTATAAGGCCTCGTACACACGACCGAACATGTCTGCTGAAACTGGTCCGCGGACATGTTCGGTCATGTGTATGGCCGACCGGACAATTTTCCGGCGCATCGGACAGGTTTCCAGCGGACAAATGTTTCTTAGCATGCTAAGAAACATGTCCGCTGGAAGCCTGTCCGTTGGACATGTTCGGTCGTCTGTACGACTTACCGGACATGTCCGCTCGGCCGAAAGCCCTCGCATGCGTCAAAGTGATTCAACGCATGCGTGGAAGCATTGACCTTCCAGGGTCGCGCACGTCTCCGCGGCGACGGCGCAGCCACGTCACCACGTATCCTGTCCGCGCGGATTTCGGTTTGATGGTGTGTACAACCATCAGACCGAAATCTCCGAGCGGACATGTCCGATGAAAACGGTCCGCGGACCGTTTTTATCGAACATGTCCCCTTGTGTGTACGAGGCCTAAGAGTACCAGTACCAGCTGGTCTACTCTAATAAAGTAGAATGGCTAGTTAAGGGGGAGAGGGGGCTTGGGTGGCCGGGGGGAGGGGGGCCGGGTGGAGTGGGCCAGTCTGGATGAAGTCCAGGGCCAAATTTTTGTCCCAGTCCAGCCCTGTGTTTGACCATAAACTGCACCTCAATTAAAGAGCGATAGATCTAAACTGACTTGTGTTGATTTACAGCTCCAATCTGATCCGCTAAACAAAACGGAAAGGTATCTGTTCCTCTCCATCTAGCGCAGTGGTTCTCAACCTGGGGGTCGGGACCCCCTCGGGGGTCAAATTACAATTTTCCAGGGGTCACCAAATCCTGGGCTGTTCCTGATGCCCGCGCTGCTCTCCCAGCCTTTTTCGCAGCCACCCAGCAGGGCTGTTCCTAAAGCCACCCATTCAGTTCACGGCATTGCTGGGGGGCAGAGACTAGCGGTCAGCTGGCTGGTGAAGTGGGAAAGCTGGAGGAGACCCTATATCCTGATTTCGGCATAGGTGTCACTGCTACAAGACACCACAAAGTCGGAGACACAGTGAGTAACACTACCTGTGATTATAGTTGCCATTATAAGTCCCCACTACTATTCTCAGATAAGCAGATGGCCTTGATCAAGAACACCTAAGTTGGCTGATCAGAAATCCCCCCCCCAGCACTGCCACTCATTCCAACTCTGCCCAGCACTGCCACTGATCCCACCCCCCACCAGAACTGCCACTCGTCCCATTCCCCCCTCACCAAGGAGTAAGAGAAAGAATAAAATAGAGAATACATGGAAGGGAGAGAAAAAGAGAGAGTGGAACAAAGAAAAAGGAGAGAAAGAATAAGAGAAAGAACAAAAAAGACAGCTAGAGAGAGAGAAGGGGGGGGGGACAAAACAAGAAATTAGGTTAGCGAGAGATAAAAGGGAAAGAAAGGAGAACAAAGAGAAACTGTGGCACATCCTAAAATGTACCAGAAGGGGTTATAATACTGTACGAGTGCATACCTCCCAACTTTCTGAGATGGGAATGAGGGACACCTATCAGCAAAAGTATGTAGGCATAGGACACACCCCTTGCCACGCCCCCTTAAAGAAGAATTGTACAAAACAAATAAGATTGGTTAAACCCACAAGTGCTTTTTTTTACCACTACTATTTCTTTATATTGGCTTTTGGAATTTACAAATGCAGCAATTTAGAAATCAGATGAAAGGTTTAGCACTGGGAAACACTTTTTGATAGATAAAAAGTGCATTTTATATACATCTGTATAGATCAGAACAAAATGAGGGACAAATGAGGAGAATGAGGGACAGAGGGACATTGCTCCAAATCAGGGACAGTCCCTCGAAATCAGGGACAGTTGGGAGGTATGCGAGTGGGAGGGACTCAGGGAGCCCTAAATGTCCGTGAGTTAGGGGCGCAAATTACTTGTCTTGCCTTGGGTGCTGACAACCCACGCTCCGAAAATAATTTTACTGTTAGGGGTCCCCACAACTTGAGAAATTTTATCAAGGGGTCACGGCACTAGTAAGGTTGAGAACCACTGATCTAGCGGATCAGATTGGGGGAAACCGTGTTTGAAAACAGTAAGAATGGAAATCATCTAATAATGGAATCCCCCTTTATGTAAGGGAAAGCTTATCCTGAGTAACATATCCGATATTTTTTACTTTATAAAACTGTTGACAGCAGAGAGTGGCTGAGGACTGCGAAGTCACGAGCGATGGAAGCGTGAGGTTAAGGCGGCTGTTTATTCAGCAATGAGACACCCACTGAATCTGCACTCACTGCCGGTGGAGAGAAAGCTCTTTGCAGGAACATCAGAAGAAGCTGAGTCCAAGATGCCCGCACAACCCTCACGCACGATGCTTCGGCCAGCTTGCCGGTCATAATGACATGAATCCAGGGTCCATTACAGATGGATTACTATAGACTGTGCCAGCCGCTCCAGCCCCCCCACTCACCAATCAATGCCTCATCGATCGTTTAGTTCCTGGAGGCGGACGGAGACTCCTGCTTTAACCCTTTCCCTGCTAGACTTTCATGGGTTCAGCTCAACCCTCTCCCCTATAATTCCTTTTGCACTGGTGCTTGCACAGGAATTGTGCATAACGGGTTACTTCCGTCCCTGGTTAATTTTTGTGAAATGCGAGAGACTGTATACGTAGGTCGCGGCTATAATCCTTTGCATGTTTTAAGGGCCCTTTTCACTGTTAATACAAAAAGTACTATATCAGAAAGCCTGGGTTGTAAAAATTGATGTGGTTTTAAAAGTGCAAACCGCACTCAGGTGAGCAGACCTTCAATACCAAGAGCCCTCATGCCAGATGTCTGTGCCATCTCCCCCACCCCACATCCCCGTCACATTCTCATAAACTGAAAGAATAGGTCATGCAGGTATATCATAATATAACATTTCTGATTTTTGACAAGTACTATCAAAAAGTCGTTTTTATATGAATTATGTGTATTTATCTATCTGTCCTGTTGGCCTGGTCCCTCACAAGTCTACCTGTCTTCTTGACCCAATATTCATGATATGAAATGTAGACCTGGACTCCCACAAAAGGCTATACAGGGGCTCCCATTTCTTCAAATATATAGACAGGTAATGTCTAGCATACAAGTCCTGAATGAATATTCAGGATTTTATATGAATTATGGCCCGGATTCAGAAAGATGTGCCTATCTTTAGGCGGCCGTAACTTAGAGCTGCAGGTCCGGTATTCAGAAACAACTTGCGCTCTAAGTTACAGTGGCGTAGTGTAGATGGGCCAGCGTAAGCACGGCTAATTCAAACTAGGCTGGTAGGGGCGTGTTGTATGTAAATGTTTCATGACCCATGTAAATGACACTCTTAACGAACGGCGCATGCTCAGTATCACGTTGAATTTTCAAAGTAAATTACGCCGGCTCAATGCTTAGGCAACGTGAACGTAACCTACACCCAGCCCCATTCACGGACGACTTACGCAAACGACGTAAAATACGACGCTGTTCGGACGTTTCCGACGTCCATACCTAACATGACTTACCCCTGCTTTATGAGGGGTAACTTTACACCGGTCCGACGCCTTACGTAAACGACGTATCTTGATACGCCGGGCGCACGTACGTTCGTGAATGGGCGTATCTAACTCATTTGCATATTAGACGCGGAAGTCAACGGAAGCGCCACCTAGCGGCCAGCGTAAATATGCACCCCAAGATACGACGGCGTAGGAGACTTACGCCGCTCGTATCTAGGCAACAGTGAGGCATATCTGATTCTATGAATCATGCGCAGAGATGCGACGCCTCACACTCAGATACATATACACATATTCGCCAGCACACCAAGGATCATTTAAAAAAACGTCCAAAAAGCTTTAATGCATATTAGCGATCCAAAAAGCAACGTTTCGAGGTCGCACAGGACCTCTTCGTCAGGCAAAAGATCACACTCAGAGTTACGACGGCGTATCTGGAGATACGCGGTCGTAACTTCTTTCTGAATCCGGGCCATAGTGTTTTATCTGTCTATCCAATCCATCCATCCTATCTGTGTGTCTATTTGGACTTCCACACAAGTGCCTTGACCCAATATCTATGATCTAAAATGTAGACCTAGACCCAACAAAAGGCTCCTCTTTCACCTGAATGCATACAGAAGAGTAATGTATGGTATACAGTCCCAGTAGAATATTTAGGATTTTGTTTGAATTGTGTATTTTATCTGTCTATCCAATCCATCCATCCTGTCTGTCTGTCTATTTGGACAGCCACAACAGTACTGCCTTGACCCAATATTTATGATCTAAAATGATTTAAAATGTAGACCTAGACCCCACAAATGGCTCCTCGTTCCCCCGAATACATAGACAGTTAATGTATGGTGTTCGGTTTTTGACACAGAAACAAAGAGCTGGTAGAGAAATGATTCGAGGAGAGCCTTCTGTTTGTTGAGTCATACACAGACATTGGACATGGCAAAATCCCCTCACTCCTTCCTGTTGTTGTAGCCTCAGTGCGTACCGGAGTTTCTGCTCCAGCGGCCAGACTCATGAATAATGAACTCTGGACAGGCAATGTATAATTAAGGTGGGAAGTGTCTCCTCGGATTTAAGGACACCTTCGATTGGGCCTGCGGTTAACAACGTTACCCAAAATCCTTCAAGCCAATTACTGGCTGATTGCGGATTATATAGCCACTGCTAATGTGATAAGGAAAGACACATCCATTATAATGACGATGTAGAAGTAACCGATCCTTTCATCTCATAAGATTTATCACATCTAGAGAGACATCCAGGCTGAGGAAAAATGTTTCATTAAAAAAAAAAGCGCAAGAAATAAAATAAAGTGAGAAAGCCATCTGTTTACAATGACATTTTTTTTTCACAAGTCAGCGCACTGTACCAAAGAAAATGGATGAACTCCTGTCAAATGCCTTAGAAGTATCACTACATCCAGACATGGCGCCGCTAGGATCCAGAACATACTTAAAGTGTTACTAAACCCACAACAGTAAAATCAGTCTGTATATGCAGTAAAGCAGGGGTGCCCAACCAGTGGCCTGCGGAGTCCTCTGATGTGGCCCGCAACCTCCTCTGATGTGGCCCGCGACCTCTGCTCTGGGATGGAATAGAATACTGTTATTAAATGTCAGTTTATTACTAAAATCACAGGCCGGGATTCAGATACGACTGATTCAGAGAATCGGTTACGCATTGATTTCCCTAAGATCCGACCGGCGTAAGTGTATTACACCGTCGTTTCTTAGGCTGCATAGTTACGCTGGCCGCTAGGTGGCGCTTCCGTGTAGTTGTGCAAGGAATATGCTAATTAGGTATTTTCGCCGATTCAGAAACGTACGTCCTGCCGGCGCATTTTTTTTTACGTCGTTTACGTTAGGCTTTTTCCGGCGTAAAGTTACCCCTGCTATATGAGGCGTAGCTAATGTTAAGTATGGACGTTGTTCCCGCGCCGAGTTTTGAAAATTTTACGTCGTTTGCGTAAGTCGTTCACGAATAGGGCTTTGCGTAAGTTACGTTCACGTCGAAACCAATGAGGCTTTGCGGCGAAAATTCGAGCATGCGCACTGGGATTTTTTCACGAACGGCGCATGCGCCGTTCGTAAAAAACGTCAAATACGTGGGGTCACAGCGTATTTACATAAAACACGGCCACATCATCCCCATTTGAATTAGGCGGGCTTACGCCGACACACATACGTTACGCCGCCGTAACTAAGGGCGCAAGTTCTTTCTGCATACGGAACTTGCGCCCTAAGTTACGGCGGCGTACCGTATGTGAGCTATGTTACGCCGCGCCGGCAGATACTGCAATGTATCTGAATCTGGCCCACAGTGTATATATGGGCATATCTGTTCTGCAATGGTTTCTGGGCTACTTTCAAACTAATCCACAGATGCAGAGCAGCGTACCTGCAGGTTATCTGCACTGAGCCATACACTTCTGTTATTACCTCCAAATTTGGTGAGCTTTCTGAAAGTGCACCAAACCTGCAAAATATAATAGAAGTCTATTGCAAAGTGCAGAAAAGCCAAAGGTACACCGGGTAAACCGCAGCACATCAGTGTGAAAGCAGCCCGACCCAATTGGACCCTTGGCAGTGACTTGTGTTCTACCTCCAATCTGATCTGGCTGTGTCCGTGTCTGCTCTGCATATGCAGAGTGGACATGGACCTGCCATCTACCCGCTCCGCTGATTGTGGCCCGCGACCAGTTACCAAGTCGCTAAAGTGGTCCTCGCACTTCAAAAGGTTGGGCACCCCTGCGGTAAAGCATGCTTGTTATATTCACTGTGGAACCTAAGGGGTTAATCCTCCGCTTTGTGTAAAAAGGCTGTTTGATCCCATCTTCTCTGATCCTCCCCATCTTCCACTGTCTCCAATCCATCTCCTGATAAGACAAAACAACTCTGCTTGAGAGTTTTGTTTTCTTGGGAGGGTGCATGTGATCAGCACAGGGCCAATCCGTACTGTCCAGACAGAGGGGGTCCTGCAGCCTTATAGGACAAGCTACAAGCTTTAACCAGACACTGATAGAAGTCACAAGACTGCAATATACTGTTAATGAGAAAAAGGTATTTACCGGTTTATAGTTACTAAAATATTTGCAGTTCCATGTTCTGTGTACTGTGGGAGACCAGATAGAGTAAATGCAGGGTCCTGGGTTTAGTAACATTTTAAGGATTTGGCAAGATTGTTTGCATTCTACATTTAGATATTCGATAACAAATCCTTTAAGTGTTTGTAACCTAAAAAAAGATCCTGTTCCTTTAAGCATGTTAAACAGCACAGTGCTTGTGCTGTGTAATTTGGCCCATTGTATCACCTGAAATACTTGGCTGATCCTGCCTGGCCCTCTCCCTGTAAACTAACCACGATTTATCGTGGCTGCTGAGCCTTAACACTGTGGTCACTTTACCTGCCTTCCCCCTCCTCCTCCCCCCCTCCCTGCCTGTCAGCCCTCTCCTCCTGCTGCTAAAATAACTTTTACATTTTTATATAATCCTCTATTTGTTAATGCAATGTGCTCCTATCTATATATACATAAAACAGACACTGGGACACATAGCATTAGGAAACAGACAGGATTGTATGAAGAGGACAGAGTAGCTTAACAATCACTTTAAGCATCTTGTTACCCAATATATTACAGTAGGTGAAAAGGGGTCATGTAAATATCAATTTGATTTGTGTACATTTATACACATTGTTTTTATGCCTTGGGAAAAAAAAGCAGATGTCTTAAAATTGTTTGGGGCTAACTAAACCCAAACTGAATGTCACACAGGAAACCAAGTGCCCATGTTAAAATGCCTCCCCCAAAAATGTGATTATTATTGTATCCTTTACCTAACAATAAGTTTTGACAATGCTCCCATATTTATACTTGCCTAATCTTCCATATTTTCATTAATGCATTTCATGTGCACACTTGTGAATACACCCTCTAGTGGTCATCTGTATATCATGCTTTGTGATTTCCTCTCCTTCCAAGTAGTGGTTATCTGTATAGCAAGCACTGTGACTAATATCTCACCCCCTCTAGTGGTCATCTGTATATTGAGAAATTATATTATCTATCTATACCTTGCTCCAGTGATCATTTGTATAATAAACAGTGTGATCAGAACCCCTATCGCTAGCGGTCATCTATATATTAAGCAAGTCCTGTGAGCGCTGTCTCTAAACCAGTTTTGGATTTATATATTAAGCATTGTGTTTTATCTTTCCTTTGCTCTACTGTGTATCAAGAAATGTAATTTGTGCTCCCTCGTTCTAGTGGTCATCTGTATATGAAGCAGTGTGATCTTCCTCCCTCCAAATATTGGTCCTCTGTATAATAAGCAATGAGATTAACACTGGCATTCTCTAGTGGTTGTCTGTATATCAAATAATGTGACTCTAGTATTTATCAGTGTCAGTTTATCATAATTGATTACTGCAAGGTGCTACTGCATTCTACTTGTGTAACCTTCTCCATAGGGGAGCCATGTGTTCCTTATTTTAGCAGACATTTGTTACACGGCAAGTAACTTAAAAGCAGTTTTAGTAGCAAGATTGACCTATTAAAAATCTCCCGTGTAGCGCTTACCTATTTTAAGTGACTGTCAGCAAATAGTCAAAGTCTAACTAAAGGTAAAACATTGAAAGTGAAAGAAAATAAAGAAAGTCACACAAATGTTCGATGTGAGCTTGTTGTCGGAAAATCTGACCGCGTGTATGCTCCATCGCACATTTGCTGTCGACAAATGTGAGAGTTTGAGCGAACAGTCCGTCGGAAAAAAATCCATAGTTTTGATGTCGGAATGTCCAATCTTGTGTACGCGGCATTAGAGGGAAAATCTTCCAGTGAGTTTCTGGTGACAATCGGTCATAAAACAGACTTAGAATTTGGTTCTGATCACCTTTAGTGAAAAATCTCCATATTTATCACGTTTATCACTTGACTTGTAACAGGACCACCAGAATGGTAAAACTTCAGGGAGCTAAGCTACCTCTGAGACTCAGGGATGGCCCTGCTAAATCAAAGTTGCCTGGAGGGCTTTGAAATATAAAATAAAAGGATCCTTAATAAAATAAATAACGAGAACAGTCTAATAATTAGGACAAGAAGAGATTGCCCCCACACTGTAATTTTTATTTTGCTAGCTTACTTGGGGCCCTTTTTTGATGGTCACTTTGGAGTAATTTACTCTCCCTTCTTGTTTTGGATATGGGACAGGAAGTGAAGGGAAATCCCAATGGGACAGACATGTAAAAAAACAACAGCAAAAATAACGCTCCCTTTACTGTATTCAAAATGGGAAAAAAAATTTACTTTAAATTTCCTAGTAGCAAAAAATGTAAATCACAATTAGGGATGAGCTCAGGCATGTTGGGATCTTAGTTCAAATCCACTGGAGCGAGTCTGCCAGGAAGCTGTTAATATACAGTGCCTTGAAAAAAAAAATTCCACATTTTGTCATGTACGTTTATGTTTTTGTTTGTAACATGACAAAATGTGGAACATTTCAAGGATATGAATACTTTTTCAAGGCAATGTACTTGGTCAATCATAAGTGGCCCAGGCATTCCCTGCCCTGCAGCTGCACATATACAAGGTACATGCGCTTATGATTGGCCAAGTACATTGACAACTTCCTATCGTGATTGCTCTGGTGGTTTTGGAATAGGATGCAAACCATCCTAGGCTCACCCCTAATAATCAATGTAGCCCTAGCTTAAATTTCCCGGCCTTAAGCCTAATATACACAAGAGGAGATTATCGGACCAATGATTGTCAGTTTGTTTTTATTTGTGCAGTAACGGATAGGTTACTAAAGTACAAAAATTCTCGTACGACAGAATAAAAATTCGGAAGTGATGTAATGTATTTTCAGATGAAAACTGTACTGATTACACAAAAATCGTACGAGAAATATTTTCGCATTTGTCCCTTCAGAAGATTATAGGACGAAAGCTGTGTACTAATGATCAGATTATCGTACGATTGCTTAGAAAGTGGTGTTTTATTGTACGATTTTCTGATCATGTGTATGGGGATTTAGGCTAAATTTACATGGACAGTTAGTATTCCCTGTAAATTCTTGCAGCAAAAATATGCAACCATCTTTAAGCCCTGGTTTACATTGATGCTACTTTGAAATTGCGCACGTGCAAAACTACTTTTGCAAATCAGTGCGGCGCCGCAAAATCGGTGTTACACCGATTGGAACAGTGCCATTGCCACCAATAGGCTGCGACTTGTCATGCGATTTTTAATCCCTCAAATCGCATGACAAATCGCTCCAATGTGAACCTAGGCTAACTGTTCACACAGTCAGCAATTACCTGCATTTCGGGACAGATGATCCTGCAAACAAGCACACACTTGTCATTGCAGCCGCAGGAATCCACAGATTATTGACCCTGGAATTCGCAGGATGTGATAATCGCCCATGTGAGTGTAATTTTACTGCTGTTGTGCAAAAACATTTTAAAATTTGCTTAGCAGTGCAACTTCGAGTAATTGAGGCATGCAGATGGACACCCTAGGCTTATACTCGAGTCAATACGTTTTCCCAGTGTTTTGTGGTAAAATTAGGTGCCTCGGCTTATATTCGGTTCGGCTTATACTCAAGTATATATGGTTTGTGGTCTCTTAAATCCAAAAATCTGATCTAAAACAGAAAAAAACGATTAAAAAACTAAATATATTTACAATTACAGTAGAGTAATTGCTTAAATCTGTGTTAATATCAACATTCTGTAATCCCCTGTTCTCAGGGGAGCCAATCAGGCTCTATGTAATGCACATGTGCTGATAGGAATAGATAAACCAAATGGCTCACCAGTGTGATGCTTCTCATTCATTATCCAAAGAAAAAGGAATGCCCGCCTGGTTTATGGGACTTTTTAAAGTGACAATACAGACAAATGAGCTCCAAACTGGAATCAAAAAATAAATAACAAGTCTTTATTATATCAAACATTAATAAAAATTGTTTAAAAACATTGCTAGAAACAAAATACAGAGATTAAAGCATGAGTGTTTGAACCTAACCTTTCATATAGCAAAAAAGGACTACAGAGACAGCCGACGTGTTTCGAATAATGCAGTATTATATATCTTCTTCAGGGATGCTCTTATGTAGAAAGAAGGAAGATGTTCTACAAAGTAAACCATTAGGTAAGTATACTTCTAAAATGACATGATAAGCATACAACAATATCCAAGTCACATAGAATAATGTAACTAACCATGCTGTATGGAGTGATGTGCCTAGCCGCAGTTGGATAGATTAAAAGCAAAAATTAAGATCTGTCTCTCACAAAACACACCACAGGGGGCGCAGTGGGCCCAGTCTTGCCAAAGCAATAGTCTAGCTGAGGGGGCAAAGTAGGCTGGAATCTGCAAACAGGTGGCTAAATTAATATTAAAAACCAAAAAAGCATATATGAATATATACAGTATATGTGCATATCAAAATGACATGCAAACAGATATCATATTTCAGATTAATATTGAAGTTATACCTTTCCGTATGGCTCACATAGGGAGAAGGATCAGATTCAAAATATCGTTGGTGCAATCATGCAGGATGCGTTGTGAACCAGTGCTGAAGTAGCTGCTAACAGGCAGCTTGTTCGCTACCAGTCTGTAATAGCAAGTAAAGAAAGCCCCATAAAAATCAATGCAATCAAAGCAGCATTGTATAGCACAATAAAAAAGCCTGGCAAAGCCAGATAGTATCAAAGGAAGAAGTATTTAAAAGTTCTGTCATTTCTTACCAGAGGCAGATCTGCACAGCACATGGCGCAAGCCGAGCGACTGTCGTGACAATTAGGCTGCACCTGCTGCAGAGTTATATAGGGAATCTTGGATTGAAAGAGGGCCAATCAAATAAAGCAGGCGGGACTTGGCAAGATGGATCATCAATCCTGTGTGTTGCTATACTCCTACCAGAGGACACCCCCCTTCCCCCCTGAGGCGGTGACGTGGGCCCCAACCTTGCCCACTGGGTCGGATGATGTCACGCGTCAACGCATATGGAAGCTGGGAAACACAGCAAGTGAGAGCCGAGGACAACCAAGCCTCGCTCTTGGCAACTTCACCAGTCAGGAGATTGGAGATGTGCTTTATGACCAAGCTTTGTTGTTGCTACAGTGAAAGTCAGGCACCTGGCTGTGCTGTCTGGCAGGGTACCTTTATCACAGGACTTTACATATAGTTAGGAGGGATCATCATCTCCCATATACTGTATGTATTTCAACTGTATTTTTCCTGCTTGCCAATAGTTTGTCTGTAATAATTCCTTCTATCTGCAGGATCCCCCTTTGCCCGGTCAAGCTTGAAAAGTGGAAAAAACGAGAGCTCATCCTACCTCCGCCGCAAGGAAAAGATGTTCCGGTTCTTCATTCGCCGCATGGTTAAGGCACAAAGCTTTTACTGGTTTGTGCTGTGCGTGGTTGCATTGAACACACTTTGCGTCGCCATTGTACACTACAACCAGCCAGCATGGCTCACCAAAGCCCTGTGTAAGTAGCTGACTCCACACTACTTGCTAGTCTTAATATTAATAAATTATTTAAGGTTCTTGCAGAAAGGTAAGAGTCATTCGCCCACAATCATTCCTTAAAGAGGTTCTTGAGTCCCCCCCCCCCCCTAAAAAAAAATACAAATACTGTAGCTCTTGATTTTTAATAAAAGGATACCTACCTGTCCAGGGATCCAGCATTGTCCTCAACAGGGCTGGTTCACCAGTCTTCAGGTCCACAGTGGCTCTATGCCAACTGTGGGAAGCCGGTTGTGACTCCTTGTGCCTTCACAGCCATGCTGTGCCCTGTGACTGGTCCTGAAGCCTCCCAGGACCTGTGATATGTTACAAGAGGCTGCAGGGGGGGGGGGGGGATAAATTTATACCAAATTTACATTTGTCCACCAGCACAAAGGAATGTTCTTTAGGCTATTTTTTTCTCTCGATTGTTTACTAGATGGAGCTGAGGAGCATAGAAGTACATACTTCTTTGCTTTCTTATTCCCTTTAGTGTTCACCCTATAGAAGCTACATTTTACACTATTGCTACAGTTAACCACTTCCTTACTGGGCACTTAAACCCCTTCCTGACCAGAGGACTTTTTGCGATTCGGCACTGCGTCGCTTTAACTGACAATTGCGCGGTCGTGCGACGTGGCTCGAAAACAAAATTAACATCCTTTTTTCCCCACAAATAGAGCTTTCTTTTGCTGGTATTTGATCACCTCTGCGGTTTTTATTTTTTGCGCTATAAACAAAAATAGAGCGACAATTTTGAAAAAAAAAAAAATATTTTTACTTGTTGCTATAATAAATAGCTAAATTTTTTTTTTTTACGTTTTTTTTTATCCTCAGTCTAGGCCGATACGTATTCTACATATTTTTAGTAAAAAAAAAAAAAAAAAAATCGCAATAAGCGACTGGTTTGCGCAAAAGTTATAGCGCCTACAAAATAAGGGACAGAATTATTATTATTATTTTTTTTTTTTTACTAGAAATGGCGGCGATCTGCGATTTTTATTGGGACTGCGACGTTATGGCGGACACATCGGACACTTTTGACACGTTTTTGGCGCCATTCACATTTATACTGCAATCAGTGCTATAAATATGCACTAATTACTGTATAATTTTTTTTTTTACTAGAAATGGCGGCGATCTGCGATTTTTATTGGGACTGCGACGTTATGGCGGACACATCGGACACTTTTGACACATTTTTGGCGCCATTCACATTTATACTGCAATCAGTGCTATAAATATGCACTAATTACTGTATAAAACATTTTTTTTACTAGAAATGGCGGCGATCTGCGATTTTTATTGGGACTGCGACGTTATGGCGGACACATCGGACACTTTTGACACATTTTTGGCGCCATTCACATTTATACTGCAATCAGTGCTATAAATATGCACTAATTACTGTATAAATGTGACTGGCAGGGAAGGGGTTAACACTAGGGGGTGAGGAAGGGGTTAAATGTGTATCCTAATTAGTGTTCTAACTGTGGGGGAGGGGGGTGACTGGGGGGGTGACCGATCTGTGTCCCTATGTACAAGAGACACAGATCCGTCTCCTCTCTCCCCTGACAGCACCGCTGTCTGCGAGAGCCGGGAATGAGAGATGATCTCATATGTAAACATATGAGATCATCTCTCATTGGCCGCACAGATCGCCTAGGAAACGGCCGCTCCGATTGGCCGTTCACGGCGATCTGTGACTGGCTGTGTCCAAGGGACACGGCCAGCACAGCAGTTCCCCGCTGCGCGCTCGGGAGCGCGCGCGGGGAACGCGAAAAGGGGCGGCCGTAAAAACACGGCCTCCCAGAGAAGTAGAGCCACCCGGCGGCCGTATATAGTCGTACGGCCGTCGGGAAGTGGTTAATCATTAGTATGTATCCTTCTTTTAACAACTTCCTATCCCTAGGATGTACTTATATGTCCTCAGGAACAAATGATTATATGTATGCAGCTGCAGCCATGATCCTGGTATAATTGTTTTTGATCAAGTGATCCTGTTTCATGTAAAAGTGATTGCACGCCGCCCGACCACTTTTAAAGTTTTGATCAGCTCCCTTGGAGGGCGAAGGAGTGATCAGGGGTTTCATAAACCCCAGATCCTTAATAAAGAGTACATGTTACTGGCTATGCTATCACACCGTTGTGATACCAATAGGTGAATTAAATAATTTTTTCAAAAAATGCACCTGCTGTCCCCCCCGTGCTCCAGCACAAATGTGACTGTGCACTTATGTCCCACATGTATATTGTAAACTGTAATTGCACCGGACATGTGAGGAAACGCCACGAATGTTAGAGCGGGATCAATACTTCTACGTCTAACTCTAAACTTGTACCCTGTAAAGCAAGGCTAATCAACCAGTGTTCCTCCAGAGGTTGCTAGGGATTTCTTGAGCTACGAGCAATTTCTTAGCTGTCTGTAAGGGAGAAATTCTTCCCATTGACCACAAGTGTAAGGAGCATTCTTCCCACTGATCCTCACACTAATGTATCATGAGTTATAGATATACGGTAGTTATTTTTAGCAGGGGTTCCCTGAGACCAGAAGGTTATTTCAGGGATTCCTCGATCTAAAAAAGGTTGAGAAAAGGCTGCTGTGAAAGCTTTTAAAGCGTCACCATTTCACTGGCTTGCAACATTCTTAATCTTGACATGTTTGGTAACTATTTACTTGGCACAACATAATCTTTTATATTTTAGTAAAAATTGGTAATATATTGTATTTGTGTGCACTAAAATGCATTTAAGTGTATTTTTTCCTGAAAATTTGCATTTGATAAACGGCTTTATGTCGCGTGACATAAAAAATTGCATCAACAACAATTTTATTCTTCACGGTCTCTGCTTTCAGAAAATATATAATGTTTGGGTGTTCTAAGTAATTTTCGAGCAAAAAAAATCTGATGTACCTGTACCTATGTGAAAAATGTCAAAATTGGATTAAAAGAAAAGCCTCAATGTGGAAGAAAACTCCCAACTATTTTTAAAAATAATAATAATTATAATAATAAATTGAACTTTTCTTGTCGGGAATTCCGATCGTGTGTACGCGGCATTAGGCTTTTCTTCCACTTGAAAGTGAACTTATGGACTATGGACATTTACATATTGTTAATGAGCAGTAAAAGAGCTTTAAGGCTCCATTCACATTAGTGTGTCTCCAAAGCCACACGATTTCCAGTGCAACTTTGATCTGGCTTTACACTCAATAGATCTAAGGCGCATCAAACATCACACAAAAGTAGTGGAGGCACCTAAGTTGCACCAATTTGAATTCCATTGAAAAGAATGGGGTGCGACTTTGATGTCCAAAACGACAATAAAGTGCACTTTTGTTGAGTGATTGATTGGGTTAAATCGTGTACCACACCGTCCCCTACCGCAGTCACAAGGGGCAGCTGCCGTAAAGGTAAAGTGCTTCGGCAACTGTCCATTCCAGTGTGAATTTGGCCCAATAGCTATGGCGTTTAACCAAATGTTTTTGTATCCCCATATATCAATGTATTCGGTCAATGGAAAGATCAGTGACGGCCTATCCATTAGGGGCGCAGGGACGGCCCTAATCCATGCGCCTGGACCTTAATCTACATGCAGGGTGCTGGATGCATGGATTTCAAAAGGGTTTTTTTTTTTTCTTTTTTAAGCACGTGATTAGACCCAGAGGCACGGCGCCCTGAGCCAACCCAGTTGTGTGACAATAGAAAATTAATATTCACTATTGTCTTCCTGATTCTCCTCCTGGCTCATCAGAAAGCGGGTGCTGAGACATGATTGGCCAGGGAGTCTCAGAATCCCCTTCTATTCAGCCGGGAGGGGAAGCAACTGCCCCAGCTCTTCCCTGGAGCGAGGAGCAGCATCAGCCTTTATAGTGCCGGTTCACACAGGGGCAGCTTCAAAGCCGCCCCATACAGTGCAACTTTAGCGCGGCTTGCAAAACAACTTCTGTATAGAAGTCAATGCAAGCCACTCCGAAGTCGTAGTACACCAACTTTTTTCAAGTCGGAGCAACTTGAGTCGCTCCTATTAGAATGGTTCCATTGCAATGCATCTAGCGCGACAGGTCACCACTGTGTGAACAGGCACTTAAGGTAAGGCCACTGATCGCTGCCGTCCGTCTTTCGCTGGGGGGGTGGACTGATCAAAGCGCCCCCCCTCCCCGAGCAGGGGGAGGACTGATTGCCGCCATCCCTCTCCCGCGGGAGTGGGGACAGTTTTGTTTGCCGCTCCCCCCAAAATATTAACCACCATCCGCCATGGATATGGTATTTTTGTAAAGCAATACCAGAGATAAAAGAAATAGATAAGGTTAATTTTAATTCTTGTTTGTTTTTTACAGATTTTGCAGAGTTTGTTTTCCTAGGCCTCTTTCTAACAGAAATGTCCCTAAAGATGTATGGCCTGGGTCCTCGACACTACTTTCACTCATCTTTTAACTGTTTCGATTTTGGGGTAAGATTTTCTATCACTTGAAACACTGATCCATACTAGAGACTGAGAGCTGTCTATGTGCTGGGAGCATGCAGTCAGTGTTCTCTTAGCGCAGAACCTCGGCCGTCCATGCATTTATATGTGCAGCTGTCTTACATATGAGAGCGGCAGGAGGGTAGAGCGAAACTAAAGTCTTCTATCCTTTACAGCCAAAGAAGCTGCCACTTAATCTCTGTTTGGCCTGCAGTTGCCATGGTGCTGCATATGTGATCACCTATGACACCAGCCAATTGGTGGCTTGATAGTTCAGTTGAGAGCTAACATAAGTACACTGACAACGTTGACAGTAATCACCATGCATTGAATGTAACTGTTTACATTGGGGAAAGTGTTTTTAATTTCACTTGAATGTTCTAAAACTTCACTCAGATATCCAGTTATGTTCAGGATGAAGTCACATTTTCTAACTAGGTAAAAATTATTATAATTATAATTTTTTATTTATGGGTAAGGTCTAACCTCTGTCATAATTGTGTTGCTGATTGTGTCGCTGCTGGGTAGGTACACCTTCTCTCTTTGTCCTGGGGTCTTACAGTGAGTGCTAGGCCCCCTACTAATGATTGGGACCCGGAACTCACGATTCGGGGTCACCTGATTGCTGTGATAACATCGGATTGGCTACCACAGTGATTAGTCACTGTAAAGCCTGCCCTGTATTCTCTCTCTCTCTCTCTCTCTCTCTCTCTCTCTCTCTCTCTCTCTGAGAATGAAGGAGATCTCTCTCTCCTTGCAAAAAATATTAATAATATTAATAATAAAAATTTAAAAAGTTTGGGTTGTTTGACTTGTTTGGGTCAAGGTCTTGGGTCAGTATTTTTTTGGGGATAGGACTTTATATTTTTAATTAGTATGAGTGTCAGTGTGTTTTAGGTAGGATAAAAAAAGCAAAATGAGAACTATTGTTTTTGGGCTGTACTACGTGTACAAAGAACAACATACGCATATGTGGTATCGCTGCGATTGTCAGGAGCACAAGAATTTATTTTAGGTTGTTCTTTGGTGGAAGGTTATTTTTAATATTTTTTTTTACTATTTTTGCCCAGTTTTCCTTTGATAATAAAACCAGGAGATTTCCATTACCATTTACCACCAAAAAAAAGCGGTATAATCCACCTGAATGCACAAAGAAGTTATGATGATTATGTATGGTTTACTAACACATTTTAAAGTTGCAAAATTGTGCTTAGGCATTAAGATTTGTTTTACCCTTAGGCAAGAAGGGGTTAAAGGGGGGGGCGTGCAAAGAAGCGGAATTTCCCCTTTTGGGTGAAGTTCCGCCTAAAAGACCTTGAGTGTACATATGCAAAATACAACCTCTTCTAGCTACCAGTGTTTCAATGTACGCATACATATGCTCATCTGTGCTTGTATACATATGCTAAAAATTATTCCCCTCAAATATAAAATTTTCTGTTTTTTGTTTTTTTCTGAGCTCATCGATGCATAACAGATCTTTCTCCCATAGACAACAATACATCTTTGTTCAGATAAAAAAAAAAAAATGCTACAAGGCTACAAACGCAATGTTTTTTCTGCCCATGTGTCCTAAAGCAGGCTCTTTGGGCCATATTCTGAGTAAAGTTACGATGGAGTAACTCAGGATACTCCATCGTAACTCCCTTTTTTGACCCGTGTATCTATGCTCCTGATTCTCAGAATCAGTTTTGCATAGATACACTTAAGATCCGCCATCTGTAAGTCACTTACACTGGCGGATCTTAAATGCAATGACGCCGGCCGCCGCTAGATGGCATTTAAGTGAAGGAGTCATTTGCGTATGCAAATGATCCTTCTACGCCGATTCACGTACGAGTTCGCGTCGCGTAACCGTCGCTAACGTCGTTTGCGTAAGCGGAAACTTACCCCTGCTATATGAGGGGTAAGTTTCCGCAAGTCTCGCGTAGGCCATGTTACGGATGGCGTCGGGTCCCCGTCGTGTTTTTTCGTCGGATACGTCGTTTACGTAAGTCGTTCTTGAATACGACCTTACGTCAATGACGCACACGTCGGCGTCATTGACGTTTTCCGCCGAGAACTGGAGCATGCGCACTGGGCTTTTTGCAGCCCGGCGCATGCCCAGTTCTTTTGTATCGGGGGCGCGCTTCATTTGAATAGAAGCCGCCCCCTTGGAGATCCGCCAGGCTACGCCGGGACACTTACACTCCGCTGTCCCAACTTATGGAGCAAGTGGTTGGGGAATACAACACCTGCTCCAGTAAGTTGGGACAGCGGAGTGTAAGTGCCCTAAGCGAAGCTGGCGGAGATTTACTCAGAATATGGCCCTTTGTGTTTAAATGCCAA
Organism: Rana temporaria; assembly: GCF_905171775.1. Classification (NCBI taxonomy): domain Eukaryota; kingdom Metazoa; phylum Chordata; class Amphibia; order Anura; family Ranidae; genus Rana; species Rana temporaria. Next base: position 115,529,429 of record NC_053497.1, read on the forward strand.
ATAACAATTGAACAATTAAAACCATGCCTGAAGAAGAGAACAAAGTGATTATAAAAGCATGCACCTACTGTATTTTTAGTTAGTCGTGCAAAAGGAATAGCCTACATTTTGACAACATTTGGCTACAAATAAAGATTGAATTACTGGTGATTATTGGAAATAATGGTTCAGTGGCTTTATCTTCGTGCAGGATAGTCATGTGAATACAGCAGCAGATTATAAGAAAGAAGGCAGAAAGGACAGCCATGGTGGTTCTCCAGCTTTTTCCCTCTTGCAAGATCATAATGAAAAAATGTAGCTTGTTAGTTAATTGCCATCCTCATCCACCTCTTCAGTTCATGATTTTGTAATGCCGTATCAAGGCCATTTTATTGTGTGTTGTTCTTACAGGTGATAGTGGGAAGTATTTTCGAGGTGATTTGGGCAGCAGTAAAACCAGGGACTTCTTTTGGGATCAGTGTGCTTCGAGCACTGCGGCTTCTCCGTATCTTCAAAGTCACAAAGTAAGGGCTCCATCTGCCTATGGTGTGATCCCATATTGCCCATGGTGGCCTGGTCATTAAAAGTCATGCTGTGACCTGCACGTGTGATGTGGATTATAAACTTGCTGCTGGTGTTTTACAGGTACTGGAATTCCTTGAGAAACTTGGTGGTGTCCTTGCTTAACTCCATGAAGTCCATTGTCAGTCTTTTGTTCCTTCTTTTCCTCTTCATCGTGGTCTTCGCACTTTTGGGGATGCAGCTTTTTGGGGGACAGTAAGTGTCAGTTATTGTTTGGAGATAATTTCCCTTCTCTTTAGATACATGTTACCATGATTAGCATAACCTATAGCATGGCAGTACATAACCTGAGGCATTCAGATATGTCTTTGGGAGTGCAGATATCTCACCACTGGAGTCCCTAGAGATATATTACATTGTTAGATTGTTAAAAGTATATATTTAGTCAGTGTTCAGTTGTGTATGTAATGTGGAAGGGTTGGAACTCTTGTCAGGTTTTTACTGTTATCTCTGTCCCTGCTAGGGAAATTCGTCCCTTCTGTTTGTCCAGGCAACTGGGACAGAAACGTTTACAATGGGAAACTTTTACAATTGTCACTGAAATTATAGAAATCTTCCAATGGGGACACTTTCGCAGATGGTATTTCCGCTAACATTGGAGAGAGCTCACCTCGCTTCCTGTTGTGTGGAACAAATAGTGAAGGGAGAAAAAACACTTAGGCCTCGTACACACGACCAGTTTCCTCGGCAGAATTCAGCTTCCGACCGAGTTTCTGGCTGAATTCTGCCGAGGAAACTGGTCGTGTGTACACTTTCGGCCGAGGAAGCCGACGAGGAGCTCGGCGAGGAAATAGAGAACATGTTCTCTATTTCCTCGTTGTTCAATGGGAGCTCTCGCCCCGCCGAGCTCCTCGGCGGCTTCAGGGCTGAACTGGCCGAGGAACTCGATGTGTTTGGCACGTCGAGTTCCTCGGCCGTGTGTACGAGGCTTGAGGCCTGTTTCACACAGGCTTTGGCTTGTATAAGAACAGTGTAAACAGCAAGCTTTGACAAAGCATTTACAGAGCTTTCAGCAAGCTTTGTTGAAGACTTCAACATATCATTGAACCTCAGTTTGTAAATGTTGAACACAGATTCTAATAGGAGAGTTGATTGCCACTTGAAACAAGCTGCTAGCAGGCTTTAGCAGACTTTCAAAAAGCTTCAAGAATTTTTAAAGCCTGCTAGCAGTGGCAATCAGCACTCCCATTATGATCTGTGTTTACAATTTACAAACTGGAGATGAATGGTACTTTAAAAGCTTCAATATATCTTGTCAAAGCTTGCTGTTCACACTGCTCTTATACAAGCTGAAGCCTGTGTGAAACTGCTTTACTGCAGTTGTAACCATTCCACAATCTAATAATACAATGCTTTGGCTTTATATACACTTAAATCCCCCAAATTGCACATCATTTAATGACATTTTCCAAAATTGAAATACCAAAGCAGTGTATATGTTTATACCTTTAAATAAACCTGTCCCAACCCTAATCAATTTAAACTGAGCATATGATGGAAAAATCTGCAAGCTTTAATCTACATGTCAAAACAATGAGCTTATGCAGAAAAGTCATATGCATGTATTGACATTCAGAAACTGGTGGATGTTGTGAAAAAACTGTTTCTTGATAGGTCATAAAATATATCAACCTCTAACCCCTGACTCTCAAGCTGAAGAGTCAGACCTAGAAAAGAATAAGTCACATAGACAGAAAGTTAGGGTCCTTTCACACAGGCGCTCTGCACGGCGGACTCCGCTTTGCTTAGCGGGGGATTGATCGGCTGATCCCAGTTGAGCAGGCGGATGACAGGCCCGTCTCTGCTCACTGTGCAGAGACGGACCTGTCAGTGTCCCACTTTTCTCTATGGGGAGATCGGGTGAAAATGGACTGCCTGTCTGTTTTCATCCGATCCGCCAGTAGAATGGAAAATAGGGTCACCATGCATCTGTATTTCACGGACAGCACATCCACAGCTCTATAGAAGTGAATGGAGAGTCCGATCAGGTCCGCCTGAAAAACTGACAGGCAGACCTGATCGGAAGGCCTTTGTGAAAGGGGAGCAAAGGAGAAGCCAAAATACTGAGTTATCACTGGAACAGGTATAGAAATAAATGGCTTAACTGGAACACTTGTTTCAATGACAACTGTTTCAAAAAGGATTTTCCTAAGTTTCCCTATCTAAGCAATGTTAACTATTTTCTATTTTATGAAGAAACAAAAACAAAGGTTAGGCTTTAGACATGCTTTAAAATAATGAACGTATAACTGTGTCTTGTTTAGATTCTACTTTGAAGAGGAAACAAGAAACACAAATTTTGACACCTTCCCCACTGCCATCTTGACCGTTTTTCAGGTGGGTATAATGGTGTTGTATCTCACATGTGGGTTATTTGTTGTATATGTTGACTTTTCTGTCTGTCGTAAAAATACACAATGAAAAAGCCTGAACCACCATTTTTATTGTATTCTTTAGTGTCTCTAATTTTAGTACCACTAAGCATGTTCAAAAAGCACACTGATGAAGTGATTAGCATCCTACCTTGCTGTGCTAGGTTACATCAAGGAAAGTTTGTTTTGTTTGTATGGTACTGGAGTAATGTTTTGGTCCCATTATCCACTGCTGTCTGTCTTGCTGTGACCGGTCAGCACTAAGCTACCAAATAATGTTATTTAGATTTTCTGTCTTACTTGTGAAACAATGTTCTTCTCTTATGTCTAACTTATGCCCACAATGTTGCTTGCAGATCCTGACAGGGGAGGACTGGAACAATGTCATGTACTTTGGAATCGAATCACAAGGGGGTGTCAGCAAAGGAATGTACTCCTGTATTTACTTCATCATACTGACCCTGTTTGGAAACTGTATCCTTTGATGCCAAGATAGTCCAGTCACTTCAACTCTCATACCTATAACAAGAAAGTGTGAACTACGTGTATCATCACAGGTTGATGCTGTGGATACACAAGTAACAGTGTGCCAACGTCCCGTAATTGTTTAGAAGAAATTAGAATAAAGATATGGACTTTGTAGGCACACGCATATATTTAGTAAACAATTTTAGTTTGTATACAATGGTTTTAACTTTATCCAATTAAAAAACATAAAGTTGAGTCTCATAACATCTCTAATACATATACATATACCACATGTAACGAGCGCAAAGACTTAAAGCACGTAGAATGATATGAATCGAATGGTTGTATCAATACGTGGAGAGGTTGAGTTGTATTCGGAGGTTACTCGCGATTTTCTGTGAGTAACCTCCGAATACGACTCAACCTCTCCATGTATCCAAACAACCATTGGATTTATATCATTTTACGTGCTTCAAATCTTTGCGTTCGTTACATGTGGTATATGTATTAGAGGTGTTATGAGAGTCCTTGAGGTCACTCAACTTTATGGTTTTTAATGAGTTTGTATACAATGGTTTTAACTTTTTACAATTAAAAACATTTTTTTTTTACTAAATATATGCGTGTACCTACAAAGTCCATATCTTTATTCTAATTTCTTCTATCCCATACCTATAAGCTCCTTATGGACCAGAGCAAAATAAAGGGAGACAGTACAGATCAATACAAGAGGGTTCAGAGGGCCTTGCTTGTGAGAGCAAGTAATTCAAAAGATAAAAATTGTGAGGGATGAGCTGATGGAGAAAAGTAAAAGTACAGTTTTTAGGTGAAAGTGGGGCACGATTGTGAGATGGTTTTCAGGGATTGCCTAATAGCTTACAGAGTAGGAACTAGCCAAACATATTGTGTCAGGGAGTTCCAGAGGAAACGAGAGGCTCTGGCGAAGACCTGGAGGTGAGCATTGGAGAATGTGAGGTAGGAGCTAGAGAACAAGAGGCCTTGGGAGGAACTTTTATTGGGTGATATTTTGAGATGAGGTTGGTAATATAGTTCAGGGAAGAGTTGTGGATGGCTTTGTATGTTGTTGTTAGAATTTTGAATTTTATTTATTGGGCTAGCAGAAGTCAGTGATGGGATTGGCAGTGAGGGGTGGCGGCCACTGAATGGTTGGTAGGGTGGATAAGTCTGGCAGCAGCACTCATGCTAGACAGGGCATTTTCTGTTGGATGTTGCAGTCGAAAGCAAAACTGTAAGGGTTCAAGAAGGTTGTTATCAGTGAGGTGGTAGCCCAGACAGTTGTAGACTAGGTGTTCTAGAAGTTCAGAGGTAATCTGGAGCAAAAAGATGGGTCCTGTTTGGACTAGTGGGATCAAGTGGGGGGGTTTAATTATGGGGTAACCAATGCTTGTTTTAAATAGGAGGGGAAGCTGCCAATAGAGAAGGTGATATTGGATATGTGAGTTAGAGAGAGAGCAAGAACAGAGCAAGAGAGTGACCAGAGTAATTGTGAAGGAATAAGATTCCGAAGTAACAGGGTCAAAAGACGAACGTGTTGCGTACGGTGGTAGACCCTAGTATGTTAAGTGGGTGAGATTGCATTTTAGGAGGGCATATTTATACAGAGGTAAGTCTTGCAGGAGTTTCGTTTTATGCCACACTCATTCTAGATAGAGCGAGGTTGGGTCGTCTTTTTGAAAAGGTTGTAGTGGTTGGAGACCAATTCTATGTGTAATAAAGGAGCACATGGGAGTCAGGAAGGATGTGAGTGACCTGTTGTAGACAGAAGTAGCCAAGGCTGGGGTGAGATTTTTTTTACAGAGGTAGTGTGTTGCACAGTAGAGAAGAGAAGGGTTAAAGCGGCTAAAGGTTTCTACGGGCAACTGATTGCTGAGTGGGAGGATATGGGGTGGAAGACAGGGACAGAGAGAGTGTTAAAGTGGTAATAAACACCCCTCTCTGACTCTTACCTATAGGTAAGGCTATATAATAAGGCTTACCTATAGGTACTGTAAATATCTCCTAAATGTGCACCATTTAGGAGGTATTTACTGTACTTGCTGCTGGCTATATCACTGGTGCATTCACTCTGAAGGAACGGCCACCTGGGCCGTTCCTTCAGAGTCCTATGCCATAAACGGCGGCTCCTGTGCGCATGAATGGGAGTAACGTAATCGCGGCTCTGGCCGCGAATCTGGAAGGAAGACAGGTGAAGATAGAAGCTTTTTCAGGGATGACAGCTCGCCGCTGGAAGGGCTTCATTCTAAGGTAAGTTTCACATAATGTGCTAGTATGCGGTGCATACTAGCACATTATGGCTTTACCTAGCAGGTTCCAAAAAAAAAGACACACTGCGGTTTAATTCCACTTCCACTTCCACAACTGATAAGGTTGTGATCAGATAGAAGAAATGGGGTGTTGGTGCCATTTGAGGCCTTGAAAGACTGGTGTTCAGGGCTGACATAACTGTAACATAGCTGGCAACTGTAAAGCCTCGTACACACGATAGGTTAACCAGAGGACAACGGTCTGAAGGACCGTTGTCTTAGGTTAACCGATGAAGCTGACTGATGGTCCATCACGCCTACACACCATAGGTTAAATAACCGATCGCGTCAGAACGCGGTGACGTAAAACACAAAGACGTGCTGAAAAAAACAAAGTTCAATGCTTCCAAGCATGCGTCGACTTAATTCTGAGCATGCGTGGATTTTTAACCGATGGTCGTGCCTACTAACGATCGGTTTTGACCTATCGGTTAGCAATCCATCGGTTAATTTTAAAGCAAGTTAAATAAGGCTAAGGTTAAATAACCTATGGGGCCCACACACGATCAGTTTTGACCGATGAAAACGGTCCTTCAGACCGTTGTCCTCTGGTTAACCGTGTGTTCGAGGCCTTACAATTGTCATCAGAGGCATGCCTTGAATTTAGCACACACAGCGCATGTTCTAATAGACAGAATGTAAATGAAAACAGTGCAGAAAACAACATTGGTATGTTTTGATTTATGGATTTTGCTCCATTAATTCCTCTCAATTTTGAGCTTTCTTTTGGGAAAAAGTTGAATCGGAGGGTTTAGTTCTGCTTTGAATACAACATATTCATGCTTGACTGGAAAGTGCCTTTAAGCAGAAACTCCAGCTGGTAAACTGTCCTTGTTACAGGGTTACACCTTAAAAAGGCGATGCATAGACACATTGCACCAACGTGACTTTTGGCTGGGACAATCGTGTTTGTGTACAGGCTTCTCTGGGTTATCCATCACTGCTTACAGTACTTTTCTGTGTCTGTACTAATACTACAACTTTACATGTATATTATTATGCTTGCGCAATTTGTTTTCAATCCTTAGCCTGAATCAGACACCCTCCTGAATGTATTTCTAGCCATTGCTGTTGACAATCTGGCCAACGCACAGGAACTTACAAAGGTACAGGGCTCACTGATGGAAACCCTAATTAAGTGACATTTTGTTTGCTAAAGCATTCTGTATCCTAAATACCTGTCTTTAAAAATACACGTCTTCGTCTTTTTTTCACCTTTTGTTGTATCTTAGTGCTGCTGATCTCCTTAGAAAGACCTTAGAAAGGTCTAAAACAAATTCTGATAATACATTAACATGTTAATGTTTATGAGTGATTGCGCTTACATAGGCTTTAAAATATATTAAAAAAATGGGAAATGCATTAGGTAGTCACTCTAATACAACTGGACTTTTTTAAACAGTATTTGTATGTAAACTAATTGGTTGCTGTAGGTAACACCTTTGCAAAATGTCTCCTTTCCCTGCTACTGGCCCCATGTTTCCATGTTGCTAACCTAAACAGTATGTTTCCTGCAGGATGAGGAGGAGATGGAGGAGGCTACCAATCAGAAGCTGGCACTCCAGAAAGCCAAAGAAGTGGCAGAAGTCAGCCCCATGTCAGCCGCCAACCTTTCAATCACAGCGTAAGGAATCGCACCATTTATGGTGCACATTTTACCCAAATATACAAACTTTTCTTGGAAACACTTATGCCCTGTACACACGATCGGTTCGTCTGATGAAAACGGACCGTTTTCATCGGACGAACTGATCGTGTGTGGGCCCCATCAGTTTTTTTTCTCATCGGTAAAATTTCCGTATGGTTAAAAAAACGATAGAAAAAAAAACGATTGTCTGTGGGGAAATCCATCGGTCAAAAATCCACGCATGCTCAGAATTAAGTCGACGCATGCCCCGAAGCATTGAACTTCATTTTTCTCAGCACGTGGTAGTGTTTTACGTCACCGCGTTGGACATGATCAGATTTTTAACCGATGGTGTGTAGGAAAGACTGATGAAAGTCTGCTTCATCGGTTATCTGATGAAAAAATCCATTGGTTTGTTTTCATCAGATGAACCGATCGTGTGTACAGGGCATTACACTTCAAGCACATGATCGGACGTAACTCCTAGTAAGAGGTAGGAAAGCAGCTTGAAAAAAAACAAGCTGCTATCCATTTCCTATCATGAGCCTGCACTGGTGTAACAGGATAAAGTAGGAAAGAAGTACTATTTACAAAGCTGAATATCTTACTGGTTGGTGGCAGTGGGGCACAATTTAAGTCTACATAAAGGGCACAATTGAAAAACACAGTGGGGTTGATTTACTAATGGCAAATAGACTGTGCACTTTGCAAGTGCAGTTGCTCCAGAGTTTAGTAAATGAAGCAAAGCTTTTCCCAATCACATGTAAGGGGGGGAAAAAACAGCATGATTGGACAATGGAAATCAGCAGAGCTTGCCCTCATTTACTAAGCTCTGGGGCAGCTGCACTTCCAATGTCAGTCTACTTGCCTTTAGTAAATCACACCCTTTGTTTGGCATCTCTACTTTAGTCAATACTATAGAGCACATTGATGGTAATTGTATGGCTGCCTCCCACTCTAGCCTGTTTCTAGCCATTGGCACCAATATCCCAAAATAGTAAAAATTAGCCTTACATAGTTGGTTTAGAAAGTTTAGATAACATTTTGACTAGGTTTTATCTTTAACTCTCACCCGTGAAACCAGCTTTCTGTCCTGTTATGGTTCAAAGAACAAATGCCGACAGTTTAAATGAGATTCCACCAAACTTTAGATCCCATTTTCCATTTATTTTTCTGGCTGATTGACAGCCAAGAATCCAGTGGATTTGCACAGTCCTGGGGTGACAGTTTGGGATATGTAGTTCCTCAAAAGCAGCAGGCCTTCTGTTTTTTCTAGCCCTTACCAGACATTTTTTTGGTCCGTCCATATTGCAGACACAGGCTTAGATCCATAACTGGCGCCGGAGTTCAGGACAATCTGTCACAGCTCCCTCCAGCACATAAAAAGATTAAAAAGCAGATATGGACGTCAGATGGATGATTTTGCTGAGCAGATGGCTTTTTTTTTTTTCTTAAACTAGTGATGAATCCAGCAAGACGGCTGCTTAACTCCCTGTGTTGTGCTGGTGCTCAGTACTGCATTTTCATTTTACGCCCAGCACTATCAATGCACATATCTATTTCAGAGTTTAACCCCACATTATAGAGCCAGTTACGTAAAAACATAACTCTAATGCTACCGGCTTGTAAATTTAGGAATCAGGATGCGATTTCAAACCCTTTGTTTTAAATCCCCAGTGTACCGAAGACTGAAGCGTGAACAATGTGCTGTTCTTGGCATCAGAAGTTGGTCACACCAGTGCTAAAATAACATGTGTTTTAAAAAAACAGCAACAATAAAGTCATCAGGATCCCAAAAGATAAAACACAAGCCCTTCCCATGCTGAGCCCAAGACATATGCGTTATCAATGCTTTCCAAACACAGAGGCTGGAGGAGAGTAAAAGGATGGCAAAGCATGAGAAATGTCATTCCCGATTACATCCTCACAAAACCTACTCATTGAAGTGTAACTCTAGCGAACACTTTTTTGTTTAGATGATGTAGGGAAGGTTAGAACCCCCATCAGATTTTTGTTGCTGTGTGTGTTCCTGCTGGTAAGATTCACCATCTTTATTTGTCCTGGTGACCATTGTCACTAGGGTAGATAGTAATTGTGAAAATGTTAGAGTTGTCACTGGAACAGAGGAAATCTGCTAATTACAATACCTTTTTTGTTGACAACCGTCTAAAATTATCTATACACATTACAATCTGGCTGTACAATATTTGTACAATCTCCCTGAGATTTACCAAAATGAATATCATGACCTGCATAAACGATCCATTCAGCTTACACTAAATAATTGGTAGCTCTAAAGGATATTGGAGACGTAGTGAGTTTAAGGCCTGGCGCACACTAGTGCAAGCTCAAATGTGACTTTTGTCACATAGAATCGAATGACAATGGAAGTCACAGTATTCTCTATTTTGTCCTTTTACATTCAATGTAAAGTACAGCATGGCGTGTTTTTGGAAAAGGGTCTGGTGCTACTTTGAAGCACAATTTTGCTCCCCGTAGACTTCAGTAGAAGTGCACCCAAAATGCATGTGTTTTTTACGTGTTTTGAGATTAGGAAGCCCACACCATTTTTTTTTTGCTGTGGGGTCCCCCCTAAAATCCATGCCAGACCTAGTATGGATTTTAAAATCCATACTAGGCCTGAAGGCCCTAGTAAAGATTGGGGGGAGGACTTCCACACTTTTTTATTTTTATTTCTACTGACAGGCTCCTTTGTTTACAAAAGCCGTGATGAGTCGTTGGGTGTTAAGAAGCTGGAACCCGCTGGGTTCCAGCTTCTTAACAACCAGCATCCAGTCTCCCACTACCAAAAAATAAAACGGTAGTATGAAAATGCATCCAAACGCAACCAAGTCATCATTACAGGGAAAATTGTAAACCATAGCCCAAGAGGAATTTCCCCTACACTTTGGACAGATTTCTTATAATTTCTTCTGTTTTTGGAATGGGACGTAAAGACCATTCTCTTCAATGAAAACCAGACTAACAAATCTAACTGGGGTTCTAACAATTCCCTATGCTCAAAAAAAATACCCCATAAGCCTTCTTTCCTTCTTCCAGAGTGGTCCTCTAATTGTAAGAACATCAATAGGAATTCCCTAATTACATTTTTGACATTGAATAGGATTCTCTGCCATATGTAAATCATTGTGGTCTAGTTAACCTTATAATGGTTGAGCATATTTTCCTTTTTGATAACACTGGCATAATTACAGAAAGAGTGAAACAGTAAGGGATCCACCCATTTCTATTAAGTGAGCGTTAAGCTGGTCATACATTATATCATTTTCTTATTCAATTTACTTTTAATTCATCTTCAACTATGCAGTGCAAGGGCTTATATGATTGCATACAAATTGAAAGTGTTTAAGTTTGATCTCATATTATATGGTTTTGATAAATCTAAATGAAAAATTAAAAAGAACATTGTATAATGTATGAGCAAGGCTTAGGCATCCAAACTTTGCTGTTCATTGCCCCTCTGCCAGGTCACACCTTTAAATACCCGTTTTTAGGTTTCCAAAGGCCAATGCATTTTATTGTAATATTTTTATAAGAAACATATGGCCATTTCTGGATATAGATGCTCTAACAAGGCCTTCAACTGGCTTTACCTAAAAATAATTTATCATCTGTGCATAGCGCTAAAATTAGCACGGACTGTTAATTAGTTAAAAACCAGTCTCATTTGATCTGTAATCAGCTAACTAACCCCCACCAAGCTCTAAAATATAAAATCATATTGTCATTCTTAAGACAACATAGATTATTTTTATAAAAACTCTGCATTTAAAAAAACATATATATATCTTACTATCCTGTGAGCTGGTGGAAAAGTGATTTCCTCACCTAAACACTGGCCAAACAAACAAGATTTATGAGGATGAGTCAAAGTGATAAAGAGGATCTTTACTCAATGTCAAGGGACCTAACAAGTTATCAGGTGACAAATTACTGCCTAGCACAGACATTGAAGCCAATTCTAGTGGTAGGGGCAGCCAACAATGACTCACTTTTTCACGCTTTTATTAATCGATATATTAACATTGGTTATAAACTCCACTTAACCATTTTATCGCCAGAGGCTTTTCAGCTTTGTAAATCTTGATTTTTAGGGGAGATGTTAAACTATATCTGTCATGAGGGATGTTATTGCTGTAATTACTCTGGAAATGCAAGTTGACTGGCTGTGTTCTAATTTCAGTATTTCTAGTCTCCAGGTGAGCGAGAGGTGAATGTAATAAAGTCAAAGCATTATAGTGACAGCCAGACAACTGGAGTTTTAAAGCCCAACTACAGCCAAAACTTTTTTTTAGTTTTTAACCACACGGGTAAGAATCACAGCCACTGTGAAGATTTTATTGTGTCCTCATTCCTATCATGGTGACACAGAATAAGGATGCAGTTGTCACCAGGATGGGAAGACACAGAGCAAAAAAAGCACTGAAAGTTGTACTCTTTCATAGGTCGGCCATAGACAAGTCAAAAACCATATGAAAATTCTTGGTTGCTTTTTTTTCTCGCATCATTAGTGTGCCAGCTGCGATGTGTATTTTTTGTGCCCCAATGGAATGCGCCTGAGCCAACATGCTGGATTTTGTTTAGAAAACAAAACAAATGATGGCACAATCCTATGCGCCATTTTTGCCTTTTGGATTGACAGGACGTTTGGTTTTCAACTCGTCTATGGCCGGCCTCGCTGTAAATTTTTTGTTGCTGTCGCTGCCACCATCAAGGAGGTAACATTTCACTTACTGCCCATGTGATTCCTTGTCACTGGAACAGGTAGTGTGTGTAAATCTCCCCCACAGGGCCACAAAGAGCAATAAAAAAAAAGACAGATGTTTTAATCCCCTGTATAAAAAAAAAAGTTTTTGCCAAGAATTGGGCTTAAAGTGGAGGTTCCATTGAAAAAAAAAGAAAATTAAAAGTCAGCAGCTACTAACACTGGAGCTGCTGACTTTTAATAAGGACACTTACCTGTCCTAGCCGCCAGCGATGTCAGCCCCCGCTGAGGCCGATCCTCGATCCTGGCAGCTCCAAGCGCCACAGTAAGGGAAACAGGCAGTGAAGCCGTACGGCTTCACTGCCCGTTTCCTACTGTGCATACGCGAGCAGTGCAGCGCTTTGTGAATGGGCAGGCTGCTTTCTGGGACACACACAGTTCCCAGAATGCAGTGCACCCCATTCACAAGAAGATGCCCAGTGTAGGAGGAGGAAGAGAATCCACCGAGGACGATGAAGAGGCAGATTCGGCACTTCCGCATAGCAACAGCTATTTAGGGTGAGTAAAAACATTTTATTTTATTTTTTATTTTTGGTGAAATATTTTTTTTTGTGTGGAACCTCCACTTTAAGGAAAAAAGGCTGGCAAACAGCCTTCATAATTTTCTCATAACAGGTTTTCTTTAAAGGAGGGTCACAGGAGTAAAGCCCTGTACACACGCTTGGTTTTCCCAGAGGTAAAAAGTCCGCCAGGAAAACCGAGGGGAAAGCTGAGAACCCGGCAGGATAACTGCCATGAGAACTTTGGCCGGGAATCCTGGCCATGTGTATGCTCCATCGGCATGAAAGTATTAGTAAATCTGGCGGGAAGAAAAATGCCGGGAATCCCGACAGGAAAATAGAGAGCAGGTTCTCTATTTTCCCAACTGTTTTCCTGTCGGGAAAACTGCGAGGAATTATACACACGTCCGGTTTTCCAAGCCAAAAGCTCTCTTGATAGTTTTCCTGGCAGGAAAATCAGTCATGTATACGGGGGGCTTAAGGGAAGATGTAGATATTTTACATTCATGCCCCAAAATGCTTCTGGACTTGGAAAACACCATTACTTCAAGAGTTTCTATCTAGACCAGAATAAGAACAATACAAGGCACACCGCTGAAGTGATGCAGACATGCTGCTGGTCTGAAGAGCTGACACTTTCTATGATTTGCCTTTTTGTTCTTTTCTGGTTTGTATACTTTTTATTTTCTGTTTAATTTTTCTCTTTTGTGGGGGGTTTTTCTGCTCCTAGTGTGGTCCTTGTACTGTTCATCATACATCCCAGCATGCCCCATGGATTCCTGCCAGTGTTCCTCAACCAGTAACTTGTGACTCAACTTTCATATTGCTTTTCAATGTATACTTTAGGATAAGCTATCAAAGCCTGGGGAACTAGAATATAAAAAAAAAAAAAAAATAGAATATCAAAACCCGAGAACTAAAAAAAATCTGCAAGTACAGAAAAATAACTTGATCCAGCCAGAAATCCAGTGTCCTTGCAACGTCTTGTGCACCAAGTTGAATTCTCCAAAACACCTCCCCTTATATTATGGAAATGAGGCAAGGGGGAGGTGCTTGGTAGGGTGACAGTGCTGCTTCTACATATATACAGTACAGTGAGCAAGTGTTGTCATCCTAGTACAAGAAGTGTGTTACTGGAAGAATCACCAGGCCAAAATAAATTAGCTGCAATATATTACATTTTTGTTCTTGGGTTTAGATTATATTTAATGCAGGTATAGAGTATAGTTACCAAATGTTAAATTTTTTTGGCTAGACAGAGATCCTTATTTTGCAAACTATCCTGTAAGGCAGGAGTTAAAGCGGGGGTTCACCCAAAAAACACATTTTTAACATTAGATCGAGGCTAATTGTGGGAAGCACCCGATTGTGCTTCCCACAATTAGGCTCAATCTAATGTTAAATATTTTTTTTCGGGTGAACCCCCGCTTTAAGTTCCTGCCACTTTAAATCCACTTCCAAGTGGACTATACACAGTGGCGTTTTAAAGAAATGTAATACATTTTATTATTAGAAAACTTATATGTGAAGGCCCTATAGGGATGGAAAATGCAAAAGGGAAACAGACATAGTAAAGATTATTAAACTCCATCCAAAACTTTTTACATTTTTAGTAGAGTGATGAAATGTTAAAACCTGCAATTAATTTCTGTGTTCCTATCTTTGCCTTAGGCAGTAATTGGAAGTTTCTCCAATGGTACCATAAAAACATTACAGAAAGTTATGGCTAGATTTGGGCTTTAATCGATATGATTGATGCTAACGTTATGTTTGTAGAAATGGGTATATAGAAAGACAGATGTTGAGACAGAGAAAGTGAAGGAGAGAAATATTTGGGATTATAAATAATGGAAATAATGTAATGGTTAGTGTCTTTAGATGGCACTATTGAATTCATATGGTAAGGTAGTGAAAAAAAACAAGATTGTGCAGTAACACAAAGCAGCCAATAAGATTTCAGATTTCATAGGATCTACAAAAGGCAAATTCTACTTGGCTGTTAAGTTTAAGCTCTTTGCCCATCTTCGTTTTTTTAAAGATATGCCCATCAATGCCTGCCTAGTGTACACCATTCTTCAACATATTTTTAATCTGTTTTCTATCCTCTTCCTCTTCACATACTCCAATGCTCAGTCTTTTCTTTTTATCCCACAGTTTTCCTTATCCTTTTCTCCTCCTTGGTTTAATTGTCCTTCTTGTGCAGCCCAAACTGCCCTTGTACCCCTCCCCTTTTTTATTTTCATACGTTGGAAGAGTTTCAAGGTTTTAGTCCACAACTTCTGAACTTTCCACCCCACAATGCTTACCTGGAGTAAAATGTTGATCCCCTTCCTCATGTCCGTTATGGTTTGATATATTTTATTTCTCACTTTTTCTTTTCTTGCATGTGCAGTTTTGTAAAGCAAACTCGAGGTGCGATTTCTCGCAGCCCATCTATCTGCAACGTAAATTTACCGTGAGTTGCCCTATGTTACGATATTCACTGTATGGACTTTTGGTTTTGACAGTATCTATATATGAACAAAGATGAAAAATTATATATATATATGTAGAAAGTGTGTATATGTGTGTGTGTATATATATATATATATATATATATATATATATATATATATATATACACATCCATTGACTTCTAGCCCCTTCTTTCCCTCACATATCAAACTTTCATTCTTTTTGTGGGTGCCAGTCACTGTATGCTGAGTGGAGCACCAAGCAGGTGTTTCATCGCTTCAAACTTTCTGAACTTTCACTGCATCGTTCAGAAGTTTTCAGCCTTTCACCTCATTGCTGTCCAAAACTTTCATTGTTGTGCATAATTTTAGTCCTGTTCTCATTCACATTGCTTTCTCCTCCTTCCAAAACTCTTTTCTGCCCGTTAGAGACAATGGTATCTATGTAATCACCGCTAATGCTCCATTTTCCCCTCCTAATTAAAGTGAACTTTCATCTATATAGTATAGACGGCCACTTTCTTGGATTATATCTCTGTTTGCCTCTAGAGTGGCTGCCTTACTATGTACAGTATGAATGAAATATGGTTTTTGGGGATATGTGAATTATCTGTTTATGTTTCATATAACGTTTTAAATTGCGTCTTTCTTTTTTTCCTTTCTTCAGCTGCTTTCTGTCTTCTTACGTAATTCTCTCTTTCCTTCCTTCTTTCCCACCTCTCCTTCAATTCTCTCTCCTTCTCTTTCTCACACTTTTTTCCATTGGATTGTACCGTTCGTCTTTAGCTCTTCTTTTTCGTCTTTGTTTTTTATTTGTTTTTTGTGTCTTACAAATCTGTGCATCACTGTCCGGATGATAACCCAACAGGTTCAAAGAAGAATTCCAGGTATGGTAATTTGTACTTAGTTACATTGGTTCAGCTTGGACCAATGTATCTATGCATATACAATACCAATGCGATCCCTCTAGAAGCTGGAAAACACTGCAGTACAGCCCCCAGAATTTCCACTCCTCTGCTTGCAGTAGGCGAGTGGAAATAAGCTGAAGGATAGTCTGGAGCCGCATCAGGGGGGGGGGGGGGGGGGGTTTGCTCGGACTGCCTAATAACCAATCAGCAGCTTCTTAATGCATTCTATGCATTAAGATAAAAAGCCGTCTGTGTGTAGCAGCCCCTTTGTCCAGCAATGTCCACGAGTGTCTTAGCCGCCCGAGATTCTCCCTCCTGATTGGCCGAGACACGGTAGCAGTGCCATTGGCTGCTGCTACTGCCAAGTAAGCTAGTCGATCAGGGGGATATGAGGCGGGGTGGGGCCGGGTCAGGCTTCATGTCTGAATGGACACAGGGAGCTGAAACTCGGCTCGGGTGCGCCTATAGCAGGCTGTTTGCTGTGGGGGCACGCAACAGGAGGGAGGGGCCAGGAGCAGAAGAGTGAGGGACCAGGAACACAGAAGAGTGACCTGAGAAGAAGAGGATCTGAGCTGCGCTGTGCACATCCACTGCAACAGACCAGGTAAGTACCGTATTTATCGTGGTATAGCGCGCTCCCGCGTATAGCGCGCACCCCTAAAGTTGCCCCCATTCCTGTGGAAAAAAATCGTTTTTTGAACTTACAGTTTTGGTGTCTTGCGCGGCGTCCATCGGCGAATCCGGCGTCCGTCTGCGGCTGTCCTCTTCGTCGGGTCCGGCGTCCTCGCGTCCTCCCCGCTCGTTTCCCGCGCCGAGTTTAGAATACTGCGCCAGCATATACCGAGCGCAGTACACTCGGGCAGGCTCGGCAACTGTGCCGCTCACGTCCTGTACATCCAGGACGTGACCGCGGAAGAAGCCGAGACTGGCCGACTATACCCGAGTGTACTGCGCTCGGTATATGTCGGTGCAGTATTCAAAACTCGGCGCGGGTATCGGCGTATATCGCGCACCCACGATTTTGCCCTGATTTTTAGGGCAAAAAAGTGTGCGATATACGCCGATAAATTCGGTATAACACGTTTGTTATCTTTATAGGAAAAAAACAAGACTTTACGGTCACTTTAACAAGGCAGCAATGATGTGTACAGTGCCTATAATAGCTAATCATATTTTATCCTTATTTTATTCACTAAAGTCAAAACAATGAAATATGCTTTATGTTAATATTGTTAACGTTGTTGTTGTTAATATTTTGTTTTGTAAGTCAATTCTGCATAAAACATTTAACAGTGTAATGTCATTAATTATTTGTAATTAATTATACCAAAAGTATCACAGACAGTACTCAATTGTCTCTGTTGCAAGTGCACTAATACGGCTACAATCACCTTGTGCTTTGTTAGAAAGCTCAGTCAAATGCTTTTTTTTCTCTGCGGAGATGTATCTTCAACGATAGAAAGGTCTTTGTGCATAAACAGTGTTTTTTTTTTACGGGTGTGAGTAAGCAGTAGCTTTCCATCTTGAGTTCACAGTGCATAGCCAGAGAGGTCTATGTGTGTCTATCAAGATTCATGTGCCTCTGTGTCTCCTTCAGTCTGTGCCAGTCTCTGACCCGCTGTCTGCTCCCTGTCCGTCACATCTTCTGCTGCCTGTCAGTGTTCTGTGTTATGGCTCAGCCCCGGGTCTGTGTCTCTGTCAGTCCAGCTCTGTGTGATGGCAATGTGAATTTTCCTCCAGCACCTCCAGGGCGGGAAGCATGACACAGATCCGTCCTCTATTACGTCAAAAGGGCACAGAGGCCAGAGCTCACTTTATCAGGAGCCAGTGACCCCTGTGTGGTGGAAAGGGGGCCTACGATGACCACAGCATCCCATCCTCTCCCCTTGACAGCTAGCAGTACTTTGATCCTTATTGCACAAACAAGATTTTTCAGTCCAATTGAGTGGAAAATAGGCAGTTTTTTTTAAGCTCCATTGTATTCATTATTATTGCTGTTGGAGGGAATAGTGCAGTTTCAGTAATGACACTTTAGGGTAGTAGTTTGAAAAAAACCTTTGCGTGACATGTTACTTTTTACTTGGTTGATGTTCCGTGTCTTAATTATATTTCATATACAATTTTTTCAAGACTTCCACTAATGACCAAATCTATGGGGCATATTCCTAAAACCGCAAATGATCCACGTACCAGTCATTCGCTGCTTTTGTAGCCAGATACCCAGGGGCGGACTGACCATTGAGGCTCTCGGGCACTGCCCGAGGGCCCCATGCCACTAGGGGGCCCCATCAGGGTTGCCAGGCTCAATAAAACCAGGGACAGTATGTAAACATCTGTGTTTTTTTTACTTCGGTCCCTGATATGTCCGAAACCGACATGCTTTTGATGTGAAAATCCTGAGATTTTAGCTGCCCTGTCTCTGCACTGCCTCCTGGCGTGGTGGCCATCTGTAAGCCCGGGGGCCCCATGAGTTGTCAGTCCGCCCCTGCAGATACCTGTAAGAAAATTCTTCAGGTCATTGAAGTCTATTTGATAGTTAATTTAATGAATACACAGCAAATCTAAGGCCCCGTACACACGACCGAGCTTCTCGAATTCAGCCAGAAACTCGGTCGGAGCTGAATTCTGCTGAGAAACCCGGTCGTGTGTACACTTTCGGCCGAGGAAGCCGACGAGTTCCTCCTCGAGCCAAATAGAGAACATGTTCTTTATTCCCTCATTGTTCAATGAGGAAAGTTGGCTCGCCGAGATCCTCGGCGGCTTCACACAGAACTCGACGAGCAAAACGATGAGTTTTGCCCGTCGAGTTCCTCGGACGTGTGTACGGGGCCTTACTCTATTTCACTACTGGGTAAGTTTTGTGTATTGATGAGAGGCAGTCCCCAAACATCGCAAGCATTCACCTTTATTCCCTAGATACCCACTATATTTAACCACTTCAGTCCCGGAGGATTTGGCTGCCAAATGACCGGGCCATTTTTTGCGATTCGGCACTGTGTCGCTTTAACTGACAATTGCTCGTGTGACGTGACTCCCAAACAAAATTTACATCCTTTTTTTCCCCACAAATAGAGATTTCTTTTGGTGGTATTTGATCACCTCTGTGTTTTTTTTTTTTTTATAAATAAAAATAGAGCGACAATTTTGAAAAAAAAAAGCACTAATATTTTTTTACTTTCTGCTATAATACATATCCCCAAAAAATATATAAAAGAACAAATTTAGTCATCAGTTTAGGCCAATATGTATTCTGCTACATATTTTTGGTAAAAAAAAAATCGCAATAAGCGCATATTGATTGGTTTGCGCAAAAGTTATAGCGTCTACAAAATAGGGTAAATATTTAGACTTTTTCTTTTTTTATTGTTTTTAATATTAATGGTGGCGATCTGCAATTTTTAGTGGGACTGCAACAGTGTGGGGGACAACTCTGACCCTAAGTGACACTTTTTGGTGACCAGTGACACCATTACAGTGATCAGTGCTATAAAAATGCACTGATCACTGTATAAATGGCACTGGCAGAGAAGGGGTTAACACTAGTGGTGATCAAATCTTATCCAAAATAAATTGGTTCTAAAGGCATAAGTTTTTTTTACCTCAATGCATTCTCTGTTTTGCTTTGCTGCAGTGCCAAATAAATTATAGCCCCTGTTGGGCTTGGTGGGCAGTACAGCTCACCAAGCACAGCCCATTTAAGTGAATGGGGCCCCGCTGCAGCTGCCACGCAACAGTTTGGGCGCATTTGAATTTCCCAGAACAGTGATTATCGCTAGCAGCTATAGCAGCTGCTACCGATAATTGCAAGAGAATCTGACAGGCTGGTTGGACTCATGTTGATTAATCGATCAACTTGGTACATTCAGCCTACTTATTAATAGTTCGAATCTCGGCCGGTTCCTGCTGGACTGGCCAAGATTCGAACTGTATATGGCCGGACTTACTCATATTGATTAGAATTTTTAGATTAGGTCATCGCTTTTAAATTTATCTAAATATAAAATGGGAACGATTATATGTTCCCTTTAAGAACAGGTACCTATAGAAATGTACACTTTTTATTGCATGTAAAGTGCCAAGATTTAGGATGGCACAGACTTGTAGGATGTTGTGACGTGTAAAGCTGCCTTTGTAACTTGCGTGGAACAGATTGTATTATGTGTGCGGATCTGTGCTCCTGTGCTTGCTGGCAAGAAAAAGCAAACCACCTCAAATACAAGCTTTGTGAGGCACGGAGAATGCTATCTGGCAAGACAGTGGCCTGGCAAGCGGAGCTGCTACACACTCTTACAGCTGCGGGGGTGCCAAATCTCTGCCGTGCTAAAAGTAAATAGAAGCAAAATTAGAAATTGATGGTACAGAGAGAAACCTGCCAGTAGAACGTTTGTCCTACAATATGTCCTTTAAAATGTGACAGCTGTATTTATAGCCATTGTGCATTTGAAAATGTATATGACTTCAAGGCCAGCTGATATTCTAGTTTTAGGTAAGCACTAATTCTCCCTGGCTGGTTATATATATTCCTTTGGCAATATTGCATGGCAGTCTGTGTCCCTGCCCCTACCATAAGGCCATAAAGAAGGTGCTGTCTTGTACTCAGACTTTTGTGCTCTTTTTTCTGCATCATACATAGCATACCTGGATGGAGTGACACCGTCATTTGGCTTTGTAATGGCCAAAGATTTGGACAGGTCTCATCACTGGAGTCCCTGATATGCAAGAAGCTGGTGTACATTCCAAATCACTGACCCACAATATGCTTGTAGCTATGAACTGAAAGCTCCTGGTCTGAACAGTTGTTCCGGGTCAAGGGCTTGCAAAGTATGGAAGCCTTTGGATCAGCATGGCAACGAGGAAACTAACATTTTCAAAAGGAGAGCCTCATACAAACGATCAGTTTTCCCGGCCGTGTGTATGCTCCTCGCAGTTTTTCCAACGGGAAAACTACTCAAAAACCGCCGGACAAAAAAGAGAACCAGTTTTTTATTTTTTCCCGCCGGCAAAACTGGCGGACTTTTGCCCAGCGTTTTTTGACAGTTTTCCTATGGGAAAAACTTAGATGGAGCATACACATGGCCCGGATTCCCGGCCAAAGCCCTATCGCAGTTTTCCTATCGGGAAAACCGTCCACGTAGGGGAAAGACTGAACCGAGCAGGTTCTCGGCTTTCCCCTCGGGAACTTTTCCCGTCAGAAATCCCGTACGGGTGTACGAGGCATTAGTGTCTGTAAAAGTAATACTCTCCTTGGTATTAGTAATGCTAAGGAAAGCTTAGTAGTAGGCTTATGTATGAATAATCAAAAGAAGGGACAAAGGGGATCCGGTACCAAATAGTAAAGGGAATGAACAAAATTAACATTAATAAAGATTTGTAAAACTTTTTATACATTCAAACATTAAAAAGCTCTACAAGCTAATTATATATTAGGAATCATTGAAAATATTACATAAAAGCTTCTATAATTGTTATCATAGGTGTATTTTATATAGAGACAGAATATCAACCAAAAAAAAAAAACATGATACAAATGTTATAAATTGAGTTGAAGTTCTTTGAGCAAAATAAGTATTTGATCTCCTATCAACCAACAATAATTCTGGCTCCCACAGACTGGCTACAATATGTGCTCATGTGGTTCACAGTTTAGTCCTGTCAATTTAAGAAGGTGCTCCTAACAACTCGTTATGTGTATAAAAGACACCTCTCCACAGAATCTCTTTCTTCCATTGAAACCTCGCCATCAAAGGACAAAGGACATTAGGACTAAGATTGTAGACCTGCACAAGGCTGAAATGGGCTACAAGACTGTCAGCATGTTGAGAAGGAGACAACTGTTGGAGTGACTATTCGCAAATGGAAGAAATATAAAATAACCATTAATCTGTCTGGAGCTCCATACAAGATTTTGACTCATGTGGTAAGGATCATCATGAGAAAAATGTGGGATCAGCCCAGAACTACATGGGAGGAGCTTGTTAATGATCTGAAGGCAGTTGGGACCACAGTCACCAAACAAACCATTGGTAACACAGTACGCTGCCATGGATTGAAATCCTGCAGCACCTGCAATTTCCCCCTCCTCAAGAAGGCACATGCACAAGCCCATCTGAAGTTTGCCAATGAACAAAAATGATTCAAAAAAGGATTGGGAGAAAGTGCTGTGGTCAGATTAGATCAAAATTTAGCTCTTTGGCATTACCTCAACTTGCCGTGTTTGTAAAAAGAAAAATGCTGACTATGGCCTTAAGAACACCATCCCTACAGTCAAGCAGAGAGGTGGAAACATTATGCTTTGGGGTTGTTTCTCTGCTTAAGGTAACATGCCAACTTTGCCATATTGAGGGGCCAATGGACGGGGCCATGTATTGTAAAATCTTGGATAAAAACCTTCTTCCCTCCGCCAGAACACTGAAGATGGGTCTTCCAGCATGACAATGACCCAAAGCATACCGCCAAGGCAACAAAAGAGTGGCCTAGCCAGTCTCCAGACCTTATTTCTATAGGAAATTTATGGAGGGAGCTGAAACTTCGAGTTGCCAGGCACAAGCCAAGAGACCTTAAGGATTAAGAGAAGATCTGTAAAGAAGAGTGGACCAAAATTCCTCCTAAGTGTGCAAACCTGGTAACCAAGTACAAGAAACGTCTTGCCTCTGTGCTTGCCAACAAGGGTTTCTTCACCAAGTACTAAATCATGTTTTGCTTGGGGGGATCAAATACTTATTTTACTCACTGAACTGCAACTCAATTTATAAACATTTGTATCAAGTTTTTTCTGGATTTTTGGTTGATATTCTGTATCTATCATTTAAAATACACCTATGATAAAAAATGATAGACCCTTCATCTCTTTGTAAGTGGGCAAACTTACAAAATCTGCAGGGGATCAAATAATTATTTTCCCCACTGTAAGTGTTTCAAAGAAGTACAAAAGCCAACTAGAAAACATGTGGCGCTTGTAGAGCTTTTAATGTTTATAAAACGTTGTACAAATCTTTGTTAATGTTACATTCAATTTTGTTCATTCCCTTTACTATTTGTTACCGTAAAGTCCTGGATCCACTTTCTTTGTCCCGATTTTGATTATTCCAACATTATTGGGGTGTGGTACTAATTTGCAACAGTTGGGGTATAGAAACATGTTGTAATTATAGTAGGCTTAAGTATTTTTTCACTATAGGTTATCTCAAATGCTGCATTGTCGCTGCAGGCATACAGCATGGCTATTTTGTTAATTATGGTTGTAGAAACTATTCTTCAAATTCTTCCTGGTTGGCTTACACAGCTGAAATATTTTACATTTAGGCGTTTTATTTTCTCCAAATATGAGTCTACCGCTGGGCCTCTGTGTAGACCCATCTCCTGTACCAGCCATGCCTCGGAGGTGCCCCCGAGCATCTAATTGCACTGCCCTTGTTAAAGCCAAGCTTAAAAATAGACCTCATCACTATGCAAATTACCCAGTATTTCTCGTCTCCTGCTGCGTCCCAATCCCCTAAATCCTGCATGTACTGTTCTCCTATAGATCAACATATCTCATAGATACAAGGGAGAGGAGGGAAGATGAATGCCTGGATAAATGTGTCTGCGTTACATTTACAGTTGGCTTTACACAAAGCAATTTACTACCTGTTAAGGAGAATACTGCTTTTATGCGAACAAAAACAAAAAAAATGTTTTTAAGGGAAACCAAACGCAGTTTAAAGTGGAGTTCCACCCATAAATATAACATTACATCAGTAGTTTTAAAAAAATGTCATTAGTCCTTTACAATTTTTTTTTTTTTTAGATGCCTTCAAAGTGTTGTTGCTAGGCAGAATAGTTAATCTTCCCACTTCCTGCACCTAGGTGCTTAATGCTTCCTAACCTACACCGCACAGACTCCTGGGAACGTAGTGGGTGTAACTTTCCAGGAGTCTGTGCACTCCCCAGTCTCAAAGAATCATGTGACTTGGACAGCACAGGTGCTGAAACCTGATCTAACACTGCTTGTGCAGCACTGAGCATGTGCAAGATCTGCAAGGCTGAAATCCAGGAAGTCATACAGTCTGGCTTCATGACGCCCACACTTAAGATGGCCCCAGTCAATTTCTATTTTATAAAGTGTCTAAATGCTGTAACAACCTAACAAAATGGACCTTAGTTTACAGACTAACTTTACTAGAATACATTAAGCTTGTGTATTACAGGGGTATTTATATTTAAAAAGTGAAATTGTGTCCGGAACTCCGCTTTAAGGAGCTACAGTAGGTGTGCATGTCGACAGATTAGGTGGGCCTCTCTTTAACTGTATAAGTCTGCATGAACGCATGTCTGACATGCCACCATATACAGAAACCGTATAATTTCTTAACAAAAGTTGTATCTTTTATCATTATAAAGCAGTCCTTGAGCTCCAATCTAGGGACTTTGCCAAGGCTGCGATGAGATCATCTTTCTAAAAATGCTGGCTTTCTGGCTGTTTATGGCTTTAATACGTTCTATGTCACTGACTTGAAACATGCATGCAGATCAGGAAAGCCATGACAACATTAGAATCCTCATTTTGTATACCTATTTCAGAGCAGTAGATGGATACTTCATGACAGTCGGAGAATTTTTAGGCCCATAATGCCTTCGGTACTGGATTCTTCAAGAGCAGTCCCACCTAGATTCATAATAAAGAATGTCTACAACACTCTCTGGAATTCCATCATTCCTCTGTACGACAAATGTCATTGTAGGCGACAGATTCAAGTACCTATCATAAACAACGCAGGGAATTCTAAATGGCCAAATTACCGGAAAAGTGGCGTTAGGGCATTTTAATTCCCTTCTTAGTTTTGCTAGACAGGATCTAAAAAAAAAAAACTGACTTTTGCCATTCATGTACATTGGAGGAGCATGTTGCTCAGAGCCAACTGTCAGGCATGAAAGCTGGGCCTTTTGGTTCCCCAGTAACTGCAGAGCTTGTCTGGAAAATCTTTTCTTCAAGCTACTCCGTCGCAATCCATCTTTCCATTCTGCTATCTTTTGCCGTTTCGCTCATTAAACTTTCCTATTTAATTCTTGCTCTCCAGCAAAATCATTTGGGCTTAGTGCTGAAAGAATATGAAATAGAGTGATCTGTATTTAAATAATACATCCTCAACTACTAAGAATAGCTGTGCTCATCTCTCCATCCACTGGCCGCTTATTAAACACCGTGAGAAATGGTTATTAAAAATCAGATTTTATCACACACTAATTATCAGGAGAAAAATCTTATGGAGCAGTAGTTTTTTTCCTCTCTGTACTGGTGTATAGATGATGTAAATTTTCCTGATTATTAATGCCACTATTTAAATAAGAGGACTGTCTTCAGGGATATTAAGTTTAAGGAGATCTCTAAGTATAGGTGCTAGGGGGACGAGGGAAATTCTCTTTTTTTTCCGGGAGGGAAGGGGAAAAAAGCAAGGGAGGAGAGGGTTTGACACCTTTCCATCACATGGGGGCTGCCTTACGTGTTGGATATTTTAGGATCTTGAACCTGGGGCTAGGTTCTTTGAGTTCATGACCAAGATGGGGAAATTAACTTGATTAATATGTTGATATTACTGATTATGCCATTGGATAGATCTGGTTTAATTTTTAAGATATGTGTTTATTGTTTTGTTTTATGGCTATCAGTACTTTAGTTGTGTGTGTTTTTATGGAAGGGGGTCTTCCTTTTTCTTCTGAAATAAAATATATAAATGGATAAGTATAGGTCCTAAGCAAATATGTACTATCAGCAGTCCAGAAATACTATTTCTCATGTAGCTGATTTAAAGACCAATTTATTCCTTAGTTTCAAACAGCTAAATACATGTTTTTTTTTTTTAAGCAGCCACAGCCTAAAGCAAAAAACCTGGTCCCTGCCAGCATTCTGCATCTTGGGTGCCTTTGCTCTCTGTAAGAAAACGGTGATCTCTTTTCAGAGGTCTAACAGACCAATCACCATGGAGCATGAGTTTTATTTATTGCAGGGCTATAAGTCAGTAGCGGGAACATTAGGTCTCTACAGAGAGATCACAGGTGACAGCATTCTCTACTCTACTGCTGAGGAAATAAAAAGGCTGACTCCATGCAAAGCGTACAGAATTTTCCGCTAATTGTCTTTCAGGACAGCCACCTGAGACCTTGGCTCCTCCCCTCTGTAGGAAACACAGTGCCAGCCTTCTTTAAATGTCCTCATCCCCTGCTGGCTCCTCAGTTTTTTGTGTTTCCTCCAGAGGGGAGACACCTGTTTAGAACCGCATGGAGCCGGGTGACATCACATCCGGCGGGAGGGGCGTGCACTTTTCTGGTTGACCCACGGCTTCTGGTTCCCGCCGTGGGGTGCTAAAAGGAGCCAGGCATTGGCTGGAGAGGGGCTACGATTGCTGTAGAGACAGCACAAGCTCCGGTGGCAGCACCAAGGTGGCGGAGGCAGAAGGGAGGGACCAGACTGCTCCAGCTGAGGCCAGCTCCAGCCACGTGAAAGTTAGGGTAACCTAGGGTGGAGCTCCCCTTGCCAAAATCCCCCTCTCCCCCTTCCCATGGAACTTGGGGGGTAAGGAAGAGTCCCTCCGGTGCCAGAGGGAGGTTCATGGGGCTCCCGGTGAGGCAAGCACCCACGAAAATGGCTGCGAACCTACAGTTACTGTAGGTTAAGGGATGTAAAGTAATTCTTTAATGCTTGCAGGTTTTCTTATGTCTTTCAGAACAAAGTTGACAACCCCAGACCTCCATATAGCTCTAAGAGGAGGTGTCTCTCTTGTAAAACTACACTTAGGGACTCCTGGGGAGTGTATTAACAAATTAGTACAGAAACATAACACTGAGCAGAGCAGTGAGTTAGCAGCATCAGTAAAGGGATAGTCTAGTATGTTTGAATCCTTCAGAACCTTTTTTGAGGGGTTTCGGATCCCGCAGCCACAGACTGCTCCTCTCACAACACAGCAAGTAGCGTTACCAAAAACGCAAATGGTACCATCCACTTGTGCAGGCCCTTCAGTAGTCTCCAGGGAAGAAACAGTAGAGGAGCCGGATAGCACAGCCTCTGGCTCCCAAGAATCAGAGGGAGAAGCACTGGAAGGGGATTCCAGAAAGCCACGCCGGTACAAATTGTCATTGGAAGAGGTGGACAATCTCTTGGGGGACATTTATACCACACTAGGTTTGCAAACCGAAAAGAAAGCCCTATCTCTACATGACCAAATGTATGAAAGCCTACGATAAAAAGAAAAGAAACATTTTCCAGTACATGAGGTTCTAGTAGAGGCAATAAAGAAGGAATGGCAGGATCCAAAAAAGAAAACCATTCTTTTCAAAAGCGTTAAAAAGGAGGTTTCCCTTTACAGATGATCCTGCATCAGTTTGGAATAAAACCCCCAAACTTCACGCAGCATTCTCCCAAGTCTCGAGGCACCAGGGTTGGAAAAAGTGCTGGATCGCACGTCTGATAAGAAGGCATTTCCACTGAAGCGTAAACCAGCCTGGGCACAGCCACAACAAAACAAAAGGAGGCAAAGAGGGGACACAAGGTCCCGCTTTAAAGCACCCAAGACTGAAAACCAAAAAAGAACTTGGGTACAGAGAAGAAGGGGCAAAGGAGGGACGATTTTCCGTCAGCCTAAGCAAACCCGCAACAAACAATGACAAAACAGTCACAGTGGGAGGAAGAATGGGGGCCTTCCTCTCACAATGGAAAAATATCCTCCAATCAGTTTGTACTAAAAACAATAGGAAATGGGTATCACTTGGAGTTTTCAAGATCACCCCCAAACAGGTTTTACATCACTGAACTCCCAAAAAACAAAGAAAAGGCCAAGGGTTTAATGAAAGCCATAAAAGAACTTAGAAAACTGAAAGTGATTTCCAGAGTACCAATAGAAGAGAGAGGTCAGGGTTTATACTCCCATATATTTGGAGTACAAAAAACCTTGGAAGCTCAGGCCGATACTCAACCTCAAACCTCTAAATCTAGCTATAGTATACAAACGATTCAGGATAGACTCCATATACTCGGTAAAAACCCTATTATCTCCAAACTGCTATATGGCTTCCCTGGATTTAAAGGATGCGTACTTACACATTCCGATAAATCAGCGTTGCCAAAAATTCCTAAGATTAGCAAAAAGGACAGAGAAGGAAACAATACACCTTCAATTTCAGGCTCTACCCTTCGGCCTTTCCTCCTCGCCTCAAATTTTTACAAAAAATTTGGCAGAGGCCCTGGCAACACTTCGAGTCAGGGGAATATCCATCATCGCCTATCTAGACGATATTCTGCTTTTTGCAGATTCTCCCGTAAGATTACTAGAGAACCTGAAATACACACAGGCATTCCTAGAAAATCTAGGTTGGTTGGTAAACAAAGAAAAATCCAATCCAAAACCTACTCAGCAAATAGTATATTTGTGGTACATACTATATTCAGTGCAATAAAAAGTGTTTCTATGAAAGCATTACAATCAACCATACTCAATAAGACAAGTAATGTTGACATTAGGATTACTAACGTCGACAATCCCGGCAGTACAATGGGCGTGTTTACATTTTCGACCCCTACATATGTTTATACTAAAGGTATTGGACCACAAACAAGAGTCCTTAGACACACAGGTTCTGATACCAACAAAGGTAAAAAGATCTCTGGTGGCGGAGGAGAGCAGAAAACGTAAACAAAGGTCGGTTGTGGGCCTTACCAATCACCTGAATAATAACTACGGACGCAAGTGGCATAGGATGGGGAGCGCACCTAGGCGCCCGGGTAACACAGGGAACTTGAAAAGAGGTAGAGATGATAAGATCATCCAATTGCAAGGAGTTAAAGGCGGTACTTCTGGCACTTTGATCCTTCCAGAAAGAGTTGAACGGTCATCACGTACAGGTCAGGTCCGACAATTCATCAGTAATCGCCTACATCAACAAGCAAGGAGGGACAAGGAGCGGAACCCTGTGGATGTTAGCAGAGGAAATCTATGTTGGGGAGAGAAAAACATTCTCTCCTTGTCAGCAGTACACTTAAAAGGGGATTTAAATGAGTGGCAGATTTCCTCAGCAGAAGAAAGTTGAGAGAAGGCGACTGGACACTTAATTAGGAAGTGCTCAAACGGATTACGCAAAAGTGGGGCACACCTCAGATAGACTTATTTGCCTCAAAAGAAAGCAAAAAGGTTCAGGCTTTCTTCTCCCTTAAAAGGGAAGGTGGTGCAGTAGGAGTAGACGCACTAGCACAGAGGTGGGCATTCAACAAATGTTATGCCTTTCCCCCACCAGTGCTCATACCAGCAGTACTAAGGAAATTGCGTACAGAGAACACATCACTGATTCTTATTGCACCACACTGGCCCAGGAGACCGTGGTTCTCTATGCTAAAATAACTTGCTGTAGAACCCCCTTGGTTACTACCAACCCAGACGGTTCTCCGCTCTCATGGCCCAGTGTGTTGCCCCCAAGTGGAGGAGGAGCAGTTACTAAAAGAGAAAGGATTCTCAAACCGCTTAATTGAGACACTGCTGAAAATGGAGACTTGCAATATCTACCAGAGGGTATGGAAATGTTTTAACAAATGGTGTACAGAGAACTCCTTTAAAACACAAAGTTCAGTAGCGGTTTTAGAGTTCCTACAGAGTGGGGCAGATAAAGGTCTAATGCCTCGTACACACGATCCTTTTTCAGCATGAAAAAAAACGGAGCATGTTGAAAAAATGACGTTTTTCCAACTTTATCATTAAAACGACGTTGCCCACACACCATCGTTTTTAAAAAATGATCTAGCAAAGCGTGGTGACGTACAACACGTACGACGGCACTATAAAGGGGAAGTTCCATTCGCCTTTGGGCTGCTTTAGCTGATTCCGTGTTAGTAAAAGACGATTCACGATTTTTTGTCTGTTACAGCGTGATGAATGTGCTTACTCCATTATGAACGGTAGTTTTACCAGAACGAGCGCTCCCATCTCATAACTTGCTTCTGAGCATGCGCAGGTTTTTAACATCGTTTTAGCCCACACACGATCATTTTTTACAACCCGAAAAATGACATAGTTTAAAACGACGTTAAAAAATGCAGCATGTTTGAATTTTTTTTTTTTTCGTTTTTCAGAACCTGAACAATTATGTGAAGCCCACACACGATCATTTAAAATGACATTTTTTAAAAGCTATGTTTTTTTCATGCCGAAAAATGATCGTGTGTAGTCTCAGCACACTGAAAAGTCAGGTTTCAGCGCTATCCGTATATCAGGAAAGAAAACTGGCATCCAATCCTTGGATAATCAGACTCTTTAGATCCTTGAGTAGACAAAGACCGATACAAAGTCCGACCTTCCCAAAATGGGACCTGTCGTTAGTGCTACAAACTATGACAGCGGACCCCTTTGAGCCACAGGAAAATTGCAATTTGAAGATGCTGACACTTAAAGCAGTCTTCTTTGTAGCAATTACCACAGCTAGAAGGGTCTGCTAGGAGGGTCTATCCATCAGACCCCCCTTTTTTCAGATTTTTAAGATGGATCCAGCATTTTTGTCTAAAGTGGCCTCAAGATTTCACAGAGGCCAAGACATTGTTTTACCTTCATTTTGTACAAACCCTTCCAGGGAACAAGAAATTAAGTTCCTTATGTTAGACGTCAGGAGATGCGTCCTACATTATTTGAATGAAACAAAAGCCCTTAGAAAGACAGATTCCTTATTTATTATGATTTCAGGAGCCAGGATAAGGCACAAGGCCTCAAGACGGAACATAGCTAGATGGCCAAGAGAAGCTATTAGTCAGGCTTATACGCTAGGACAGGGATATGCAATTAGCGGACCTCCAGCTGTTGCAAAACTACAAGTCCCATCATGCCTCTGACAGCCACAAGCATGACACCCAGAGGCAGAGTCTTGCAATGCCTCATGGGACTTGTAGTTCTGCAACAGCTGGAGGTCCGCTAATTGCATATCCCTGCAACTTGGTCCAGCTTCGCCACTTTTGTAAGACACTATAGAGTGGATCTTCGGTCGGCTAAAGATCAGACCTTTGGACGCAAGGTCTTACAAGCCGTAGTCCCACCCTAAGGGTAAGTGCTCGATTATCCTCTCAGGTGGCTGTCCTGAAAGACGATTAGGGGAAAAAATAAGTTACTTACTGGTAACGCTCTTTCCCAGAGTCTATCAGGACAGCACAGGTACCCACCCAAATGTAGAAAATACTTGAGATTTCCTTACAGGGAATGTGATATAACATGATTATGTGTATCATATGTTCTTGTGTCTCCCCAGCAGACTGGAGGTGCTCTTTTAAAAAACTGAGGAGCCAGCAGTAGAGGAGGGGAGGGGCCAAGGTCTCTCGGGTGGCTGTCTGGAAAGACTCCAGGAAAGAACGTTACCAGTATGTAACTTTGTTTTTTTGTACCTCTTCACCATCCCACATGAATGGAATTTCCCTGCAGTAGTTTGTGTCCCCTTTCCCTTCCCCTCAATGATGAGATTTCTCTACAGTGTCCCCACTCTCTACAATGATGAGAATTCCCTGCAGTAGTTTGTGTCTCCCCCCCCCTTTTCCAAACATGCTGAGATTTCCCTGCAGTGGTCAAGTGAGATTTCTTTGAACTAGTTTGTGTCTCCACCCCTCCCACAATGTTGGGGATTTCTCTGCAATAAATGTGTCTCTGTTCCACCCACAGTAGTGAGACTTCCCTGCAGTAGTTGTGTGTGCCCCTCCCACAATGGTGAGATTTTCCTGAAGTAGTTGTGTCTCCAACCCTCCCACAGTGTTAAGCTTTCTCTGACTTAGTTGTGTCTCTGCCCTTCTCACAATGGTGGGATTACCCTGATGAAGTTGTGTCCTCGCCCCTCCCACAATGGTAAGATTTCACCATAGTAGTTTTGTCTACACCTCTCCCCCCAATGGTGAGATATCCATACAGTAGTTGTGTCTTAGCCCCTTGCACAATTGTAAGATTTCCTGAAGTAGTTGTGTCTTTACCTGTCCCACAATGTTGAGATTTCCCTGAAGTAGTTGTCTTCACCCCTCCCACAGCAGTGGGATTTCTCTGCAGTAGTTTTTGTCTCTGTCCTTCCCACAATGGTGAGATTTCCATACAGTAGTTGTGTCTCCATCCCTCCTACAATAGTGAGATTTCCTGAAGTAGTTGTGTCTCCACCTCCTCCCACAGTAGTGGCATTTCTCTGCAGTTGTTCCCAAAATAGTAGTTGCGTCTCTGCACCTTCCACAATTGGGAGATTTTCTGAAGTAGTTGTGTCTCTGCCTCTCCTACAGTTGTAGTAGTTGTCTCTGCCCTGCCAAAAATGGTAAGGTTTTAATGCAGTAGTTGTGTCTCTGCCCCTTCTGCAGTTGTAAGATTTCCTGAAGTAGCTGTGTCTCTACCTGTCCCACAATGTTGAGATTTCCCTGAAATAGTAGTTTCCACCCCCCCACAAGAGTGGGATTTCTCTGCAGTAGTTTTGTCTCCATCCTTCCCACAATGGTGAGAATTCTATACAGTAGTTGTGTCTCCATCCTTCCCACAATGGTGAGATTTCCTGAAGTAGTTGTTTCTCAACCTGTTCCACATTGGTGGGATTTCCCTGAAGTAGTTGTGTCTCCACCCTCTCCCACAGTAGTGGGATTTATCTGCAGTAGTTTTGTCTCCGTCCTTCCCAAAATGGTGGGATTTCCATACAGTAGTTCTGTCTCCACCCCTTCCACAGTTGTGAGATTTTCTTGCAGAAGTTGTGTCTCCAGTTCACCCCTCCCACAATACTGGGATTTCCCTGCAGTAGTTTTGTCTCTGTCATTCTTACAATGGTGAGATTTCCCTATAGTAATTATGTCTCTACCCCTCTTACAATGGTGAGATTTCCCTGCAGTAGTTGTGTCTGTGCCTCTCCCACAACGGTGAGATTTTCCTACAGTAGTTGTGTCTATTCACCTTCCAAGACCAACATAAAGTTGTCATTCACAGATAAACTCATCAGTGGTGGCACCATCATTTGGCTTTGTGAAGGCCACAGCAGAACTGGCAATTCTAATGCAGAGATCTCATCACTGGTATCGCCAGGAGATATAAAAAAATCCAGCACGTAATTTGCCATAAACTATTCAAAAAAATGAAAAGGGTTTCCTAACCATTCTATACTCCATCCAAAACTACATATTATTAAATCTAGGAAAATGTGTAGGTTAGTACATTATTACTGGGGGCCCAAATGAAATATTTTCCATCTATAGATGGGTGACTTTATCAGTATCCTTTATCAGTATCCTTATTTATTTTGCTAGGAGACTGTGTTCTCCTTTCTTTTTCTGCTTTAGTTAAGTGTTTGATCGATTGTTATGCCTCGCAAATCCTAATTTATGTGTGGTTTTGTAGTTACAGAATACATCAGTAATAGTATTCCAATATTGTTCCTAATTCCCTACCATATTTTCTCCCTGCCATGAATCTGATTTCTGTCTGCCTTCCCTTTCATTCTTCATTCATCCCTTAGTTATAATATTTTCATACATTTTTACAACTTTTGAATTGCTTTAGCTTGTTCTTTCTTTGTTACTTCATGGTTGATCTGTTTATTTGCCATCTTTTCTGCCCCTCCATTCTCACACTATTCTGCCCAGAGTGACTTCTGAAATATAACCTCTTCTGTTTCTTCAGTGGACAGCAAAACTCAACTAAATGTCGGTCTGTATGGGAGCAGCGCACAACCCAAATCCGTATGCACAACTTCCAGGCTAGCTGTGAGGCACTCTACAGTGAGCTGGAGCCTGAAGACCGACTGCGCTATGCTACTACTTTGCGACTGCGGCCGGATATGAAGAGTCACATGGATCGACCGTTGCTGGTGGACCCGCAAGATTCCACAGAGACCAAAGATGGCAGCCCAGAGGAGTTAGCACCCAATGAGATAGAGCCGGGGCCTGTGGAGGCTACGGAGCCAGCACCACGGAAACACCGACACCGTGAGAGAGGCACAGGTGAAACCAATGGTGGCTGTAGAGAGAATGGTAATCATAATGGAGACTCGGGTAGTAATGATAGAGAGGAGCGCCATCGGCAGCATAGAAGTCGCAGTAAAGAAGGGGAAGGTGGGAAGGAAGGAAGGGGAGAGCGGAATCGAAGCCAAGAGAGGGGAAAGCGGCACCACCGCAGGGCCTCCCCCGAAGAGGGTACGGAAAGGGAGCACCGCCGGCACCGTACACACCGCCACTCTGCAGAAAGACAAGGCAAAGATGGTAATGGACAACCAGGTTCTGGCAGCAAAGGCGAAAGGAAGTCTCGGCACCGAGGAGGAGGGTCTAGATCAGGCACCAGAGATGGAGATGGCACGACTCGTGGTGAAAATGGGGAGGAGGTTCCTAGGTCACGTCATCGCAACAGGCACAAAGCACTTTCTACATATGACACAGAGGAGAAAAAAGAAAATAAAGATGGAGAATCTGCTGAGAAGGAACATCGCAATCACAGACCCAGGTAACTTATCCATATATCAATGCAAGGACTCTGGCCCTAAAGTTTGGTAGTGTCTAGAAGTGACTGTTGTTGGTCAGCTCTCCCCTCTTCATGCTCTAGTACTAGGCAGAAATAGAAAATAGAGGCCGGTTGGATGGTTGAGAGGCAACACTGATATGTATTCTATCACACACATCCATATGTGAGTTGCATAGTGGGAAATAAAGCTAAACACAATATGAGGGTCCTGAAGGATTCCACCTCAATAATCTCTGAGCATGATGACATTGTTTCTTGGTGCCAATAATTTAATGAGTCACTAATCCAGAACAGGTATTTAAATCAAAAGATTACATTTGGGAGGAAAGCATGCTTGTTAAGTGACACACTAGATAGTGAAGCAAGAAACATTATGACAAGTGAGTGGTCCCATATTTCTAAATCTAAGTTCCTTTGAAGTACAGCAAATTATTAATTTACCAATGTCTTTTTAAAGTGAACCTGTGAGGATGGACATATAGGAGCTGTCATTGCAAACTTGATTTGTAGAGGTGCAGGCTCCAAAGCAATCATCCCGACTCTGACTGCACCAGTATTTCATTGAAGCAGTGTTGAAGAAATTATGTTGTATGATAAGGAGGTATCAGTGTAAGGATTACAGGTTGTCTCTTTGAAGTGTAGCCATTACTGTTGCTTTTTCAAAGCCTGAACTCAGCATGTGACAGTTTTTCAGTGTTAATCTCGTGTTATTAAAGCTCTCTCCCCTTCTACCTATTCCAGCATCTGTTCAAATTGCTTGGAAGTCTTGTTTAATAATATATATATCTATCACTGCAGGGACCACCGTAACGAGGCTGAGGTCCCTGTCGGGGGTCTACAGCAGCTGCCGGAGCAATCAGAAGATGCCGATAACCAAAAAAATGTGAACCGAATGTCTCAGCCACACACGGACCGCTCCAGCACAGTTAATATACCCGTCACCATCACAGCACCGCCCGGCGACACCGCAGTCATACCAAGTGAGGACTCTTGCTTAGAGATGCAGTTTCTGGCATGTGCCATCACCATCATTTCACCCGTGCCAAAATGTTAATTTATATACAACGCCTATGACATTCCCATCAGCAAGGGTTTAAAGGTTAATGCACAAACTGCACTTGCCAAGTTCTAAAATAGATATTTATACAGTACACACTCATTTATCTATGGCATTACGCTTCTTAATCAACACATTATTTGTTAGTTTAAAGGATTGTTCATACTTTTTGTAAACATAAAATTTAATTCTCAAGAAATAATGAACCTCAAATGTTATTGCTGGAGTTAGCTAAAACACTTTAAACCTTTTAAAGGGCAGTATCACTTTATATTTGATAGACCTAATTTTATGTGGAGAGGGGAGTTTTTATTTTATACACAGTTTTATGTTTTCTAGGTAAACCCAGAGCTCCGATCTGCTTATCTTCCATAAGGAATGTCATTAATGCTGTACAACCACAGTGCTGACATATGATGTCTCATCTTTTTTATACTTGGCAACCCCCCTAGGATATTGTATTTTGAAATTATTCACATGCGGACATTTTGTATTATAACTGAAACATTAACCCTAAAGCAATATTCGATCCTGCTCACATTATCACCTGCTTCTTGTTGCATATTTTGCAGATTTGTCAGTGCTACCTCTAAAGAGCCCAACCACCACAAAAGGTTGAGCTTGGTGGTCTGATTCAGTTCTAAGTCTTGGATACTCCACCAATGATATATTCTTTCCATAATTCTCAACTCGCTTCCTATCTACCTGGGAGTTTGGGATTCCCCCACCCCCCTTGGGTGTCTCTGGTCCTCATGTCTCCATAATATAAAATACATTTTAAAAATCAAATGGGAAGAGTAAGAACCCCTCATAATGGGTTCAGTAGGTGTGCAGAACAGGACACCCAGCGTAGCAATATCAGTAGAAAACATTGTCAGGTAATTCAAATCTCCAGAAAAAAACTTGTACTAAGAAAGAGGATCAGTAAAGATCAACAACTGTGTAGGAATATTAGGCATGAAGCAATGAAAAGATGGGGCTGTTTCATGTACTTATATTTTTATAAAACATATCAGTTATTCACAAAAATATTTTTATTAATTATGCTCATTTAATTTTGCTACATTAAGCATCTCTATCTTTTCGGTCCCCTCCAAGTCTCTGGGTCAATTTCATCTTCATAATCCCTTGCCAAAACCACACAATTGCGCTTGTATAATATAGTTTTCTTTCACTAGATAAATATGCCAGTGATAAAAAAAGAGTATTGTGATCTACTATAAGCTTAATTAAGCTGGCCATACACCAAGCACATTTCTGTCCTGCAGCCACGGTTTGCAGGAAAGAAATTTGCTTGATTTCTCCATCAAGACAGGCAGTGTTGATGCTGAAATCCCTTTCTGCCGAGCCATTGTCTCCTACCAGCAGGTAGCTATCGCTAGCGGCTATAGCAGTCACTAGGGATAACTGCAAGAGAATCCTGCAGGCTGGTTGTATTCAAGCTGATTGATTGATCAACTTGGTACATTCAGCCTGCCCATGAACAGTTCTAATCTTGGCCGGTTCCTGTTGAACCAGCTAAAATTCGAACCGTGCATGGCTGGCCTTACTAATGCGGAACACTGTCACCAGTCTGTAATTACACTTGTGTGTAGAACCCTCAGCAATAAAAGTGGTCCACTAGTCTTTCATCACATAATGGTCTCCAGGGTAGGAAATTGGACAGTCATCTCAATAAAAGTAAGACAGGCATTTCTTTGCTTGAGATGAGAGAAGGCCAGTTCTGTGATGACCACCCAATAATTCTGGGTGAATTTGTACCCCCTCATCTAGCAACTCTCTTCACAAGGTTGGTCAATTTCACTGGGCGTGTCTGAAGCCCTCTCCTCCATCACTCAACATCACCACAGAGTACTTGTTTGCAGTGTCTACTACCTGCTACCTTTGGTATCCTCACATGTACCACAACTACCATAGTAGTATTGGCCAACAGTTTAAACTACTGTCATGGAAAAATTCCCCAGTCAATGGCAGTTGACATTTTATTATAGAGATCAGTGACTTTGGACATGTTACTGTAGAAAAAAAAGCCATTAGCGTGAGCAGGTTGCAGACTTCTGCTCAGTGGAAATCTTAGTATTAGTAGTATTTCTTACTATTATTAATGTATAATGTTATATTAATATAAGTAACAATATTGCAATTATTGTGCACAGAAAGTAGCACTTTTGTGTGGAATGTTTCTTTATATTTATAATATATACAGTATCGCTAGTATTACAGCCATTTTGATTAAACCAAAGGCAAACATTTTATTTTGTTTTGGATAGAGTGGTGAAGTTTTAGCACCAGCTGTGTTACCCATAGGGGAGGTTCCCCTCACTTCCTGCCCAGACAGTAAGTAATGTGAAATCTCTCCAATGGGAGCACAAATACACGTTTAGAGTGAGGAAGGGTGAGAATTTCTGATGATGTATTCTTTTTTATGTCCCTGCCTTCATTTTCTTGGGACAACAACACCCTTTATTTTTGGAATCAGGGGGGCAGAAAGTTCCCCAATAGGGTCACAGACAGGAAGTAGCCTAAAAGAAACATCAGCTCTTCCTCATTTCCAAAACGTCAAAATTATGTTAATTTGGCACAGCTTACATTTTACCCCAGCACACTCAGTACCCTATCAATCTAGATACTGGTCTCTCAAGACTTCTCTGGGTAACATGTAGTGGTAGGATTGTTTCTTGGTTATCTGCTGACATACCAGCACACATAATGGATCCCACACAGAATAACAATACATCCTCTAATGACCCTTCACAGTCAATAACGTGGAATTCGACGTCAAGTCTGAGGAGAAGAAGGAGATGGAAGCAGAGGACTTAACGAAAAATGGGCCGAAGCAGATTCTGCCATACAGCTCCATGTTCATCTTCAGCTCCACCAACCCGTGAGTGCTTTCGAATTGCCAACACATTCACCATCATTCCTCAATTGTCATTGTTAGCCCTCATCTGTGTTTCAGAAAGGCTGGGTCACTTTGTCATATGAACAATTTCTGTCAGCAGTCCATTCCATCCCGAGGACATTTGCGTCAGACTTTAGCTTAGTTGTTGAAAAATGGTTTGACAGGAGCTTCATCAAACAGAGGAAGAATTTAGTGTGTGTAAGTCATGTGAGGTAGTAAAGACAAAGCGCCTGATGGTTTTCCTTCTCACTCTCCTGACAGAGTCCGCCGTCTGTGTCACTACATTGTCAACCTACGCTATTTTGAGATGGTCATCCTGGTAGTCATTACACTGAGCAGCATTGCACTGGCTGCGGAAGACCCCGTACAGGCCGATGCCCCTCACAATGATGTAAGCAACCCTGAGAGTCCTGAATGTTTGTTTTTCTACACTAATCTATAAGAATTTCAAAATCTGAAATGGAGAGTTAAAAAATAATGTGGTTTTGTTTGTTTTCTTTATTATGGTCAAGACTAAAAAAATATATATTTTTTAAATATTGTTTTATTTATTATTAGTCTAATTAGTAGGCATAAAAAATGTATGCCTACTCATTTTCAGAGAGAAGGTGGAGCTTTAGGGGTCTTTTCTTGTAAATAGCAATTACAGACCACAGTAGTTCAAACTGAAATTTAAATAAACACAAGTGAATGAAATTGATTAGTGGGGTTGATTTACTAAAACTGGAGAGTGCAGCCTCATGAGGTCATGGAAGAAGCTTTGTAATCCATCCTGGGCCTATCCTGACTGCATTTACTTGTCACCTATTTTGTCACCCAGTCTGCATTTTGAGATATCTTTATGCTTGGGTGCATTCATTGCATACATTCCTACCCCTGAATGTTTGGAGTAGTACCATTACTACCTGTTGGTTTCTAGATAAGCATATGTTGTGCTGCAAACTTTTATTACATAATACTATGACGTTTGCACCCTTTCACTCGGTTTCATGTGCCTATTTTCTTGTGTGCATTTTTCTTTTTGTAAATGTTTTAATCTTGTATAAAAAAAGATTACATTAAAAAAAAGTCCAAAATCTGGTGCATCTGTGCATGGTAGCCAATCAGCTTCTGACTTCAGCTTTTTCAACTAAGCTTTAACCAAAAAAAAATGTGAAACTGATTGGTTTCTAGACAGAGATGCACCAAATTTTGCACTCTCCAGTTTTAGAAAATCAACCCCAATGACTTCTTCCACTCTTTCAGTACAGCTCTGTCTGAGGTTTCAGTCAGAGACAGCTTGCCTGAAAGGTGATAACTACTACTTGGCTTTCCATTTAGAAAGCCCATTGTGCAGTGGAAATCCATAGCCTCATGTTACGTGTTCAAGAAATATGTTAGATTTCTTTAACAGGTAAACACAAAGACAAGGAAGCATCTGTGTTTACAAACGTATGGCCATGTACAGCCATTCACTTGTATGACAGGCTGCACGTGCCGAGTGCATAAACCTTAGAGGCCTACACTGTAAAAACGTAATTGAAATACCATGGGTACACCTTAACTGCCAGGATGAGATAGTACATTGACAGTCAGGTCCTGATTTCTTGTTACACCTTTATTTACTTTTAGCTTTTAGTTTCCTTTGATCTGCACATGTCAGCTGAAAAGTGTTTTTATTGTTTTTAGCCCTTATTTACCTGTCCTTGTTTCAGATCAATTTTATTTATCCAATTATTTTCCTATCTTTAGTAGTTTATCTTTTAAATTTTCATTCATATTACATACAATTTGGGAAAAACATTTTTTTTTTATCTCTAGTAAGACTAGAAGGTCTGCTTATTAAAAAAAAATTAATTCCTGTGTGAATGTCTCAAGCATTCATACAACCATCACAAATAATTGCCGTGATTTGTACAATATGTATATTTCGTATGATTATAGTTTCATTTTTAAGTAGACCTGAACCCAAGAAGGGAAGGCTTGGAATGTTATAGGGAGCATTTAGAAATGAATTGTTCCTAAGCAATACCTTGAATATTTTACCTTTTTGTCTTGAATTCCCTCTGAAAAATAGCAGCACACTTCCTGGTATTTGACTAGGCACAACTCTGCTTATAGCCTCATAACTGTATAGCATTAAGTGTGAGATCTAAGGTGCCACTGCCTCTGACTGCTAGTCTCAGGAGATTTGGAGTGAGATCTGGTGATGTCACTACCATACTGGTTACTGTTCTTTTTGGCGGCTCTAAGATGGGGAAGCAAAGCTCTACTTCAATCAAGATTGTCCCCACCAGAAAGAGACACTAGGAAGAAGACATGGTAAGTCAGTAACGTTTGAAAGATCAGCTGCAGGGAGACCACGGGCAATACTGTTAACTAGCCCGTTGCCTGCCTGCCTGCCTTTTTTTTTTATTTTTTTATTATCACAGCTTCAAGAGATCAGTTTCTCTGATGCAAAATGCAACAGGTCCTAATAAGAAATCATTTTTTTGTTTTGCCACAGTTACCTTTAGTATTTTTCCTGTTGGTAATAGTTTTTGGATATCCTTGTGATTGCAGGTGCTGAAATATATGGATTACATTTTCACAGGGGTCTTCACTTTTGAGATGGTGATAAAGGTAAGCATAATCTCTACATGAGTTCACTTTCCTTTAGACAATCCACAGGTGAAAGCTTTCTATGTACTGGAAGGACCCACGAGCACCTCCGATCTTGATGTGGCTTAATAAAGTTAGAAGAGTGGGAATAATGGAAAGTCTCCTACCCATGACAATGGATAGAAAAGAAACAAATCAAGGAAATATGGGTGCCATGGGAGATATTTGTACAATCAGAAGAAGGCAAAAGGTTAATAGGAGAATAAAGAGAAGAGTAGGTTTGGTATGGATAGGAGTTTGAAGATAGGGCACCCCTGATAGCTCCACACCTTGGGGAGATGGTCATAATTAAGAAGAAAAGATCAAGGAAAAAGAAAAAATCGTTTTTTTTTTCCCCCCGCATTCGGATGGGCCATGGAAAGGAGGAGATCGGGGGTTTTAGGGGAAGTATACAGGGAGGGAAATGGAAATAGAAAAAGGAAAACAGGGATAGAGGGGGAAAAAAATAATATTAGAAATAGAAAGAAAGGGCTAGAATAAGGCATTAAAAAGGTGGAAAATGTATTTAAAAAGAAAAGAGAAGGAAAGAAAGAAAAGAAAAGGAAGAAAAAAGTTTCTTTGACTTAATTATATAGGCAAATGGAATATAATCGGAGTTACTGGCTATCTTCTAAACTGTAATGTTGTATCTCTATACCCTGATTAAAGAGAAATAAAGAAAAAAAAAAGAAAGCTTTCTATCTTGTATATTAATGGGCAGTTGTCTGTTAATCAACTCAAATGTATACCATTTATTAGTTGAATATACAGTACCAGTCACCAAACATTTTCTGAAAGGTGGAATTAGGCTTGTAGTAGAACTTTTCAAGAGCAGAGCGGGCGGATGACAGATCTGTGTCTGCTGAGTTTATGCAGAGCGAACACAGAAAGCGCCCGTTCT
This sequence comes from Rana temporaria, assembly GCF_905171775.1. Classification (NCBI taxonomy): domain Eukaryota; kingdom Metazoa; phylum Chordata; class Amphibia; order Anura; family Ranidae; genus Rana; species Rana temporaria. The sequence goes on from NC_053497.1 coordinate 115,571,365, forward strand.
GCTCAATGGGCTGCTCGATGTAAACAGACTTTTCTGTCCGCTTACAACCGACTACCCCTGATCTGATATGCCTAGATGGAGGGGGGTGATCCAATGATCAGATGTAGGCGGGTGTAAACAGAAATCCGCCAGTCCATAGGGGTGACTGGACCATACAAACAGGTTTGCCTGAAAAACTGACAGGCTAACCTGATCGGAATAGTCGCATGAAAGGGGCCAAAATCACGAGAGGAAAGAGAGAAGGTCAATTGTTACCCTATAACTGGAAGTTTTTACAAAGGTTAAGGCAGGTGAATGATGCAGCAAGGAAGTGTGCTTCATTTTGTCTAGAAGTGACAGGTGTACTTTAAAGGTTACACCTTTTTGTGACATTGCCTTAAAAAACAGAAAAAAAAAGAAAAGCTCAGCACATCTAGCAAGCATGCAAGTGTATATTATATATAGTTCGCAAGTCATAAAAGTCTTTGTATCAAGAGGCCATTCCTTTATTTTATCTTCCAGCTTGGCTTGACTCATTCTTGTCTCTAGTATACATATAATAAATGAAAAAAGGCATTACGACATCAATATTTGGGTCACAGTTCTCCCCCTGCTTAGTTTTGTTTTGGGTTTTTCTCATCCATTATGGAAAAACACTCTCGACTGATATTACTCAACAGTTCCTGTGCTATGAGGCCACACAGAACCTCTTTTACAATGTTTTCCGTAGACTTCCAGCAAAATCTAATTAATATTAGCTGTGTCATTTCTGTGCACTAATTAAAAGCTTGGCCGTTCTGAGAAGGCGCTTCTCTATTCATTCGCTAATTAAAATATGAAAAGTTCTAAGATTAGTCAGCGTTTGGGACTGGGAAACACACCTACCTGTTGGAGAAAACTCACATAATGTGTCTAAGATCAAGCCACGTCATTTAACAACCCAATGACAGTGGACCAGCATCATCCGTTACTTGCAGTTTCAGTAGACTGTTGTGTAGCAATGCATTTGCACTTGGGTCTTGCAGTAGTTACAGTATGTCCATTTAGCCTCAAATCTTTGAGTGACTAACCTGAAACAAATATACAGGTAAGGACTTCTAACTTTACTCTGACTCTTGTTCCAGATCAGCTTAAAATACAGAATCCACAGGATTGGGAATGGCTCTTCTTTTTCTCTCTGTTCCTTGTTTTAATATACTGTATATGAAAAATTAACAAAGAATAAATACCGGTAATAAAAAAAATTCCACAGGATCAGCATAATAGCCAGAAATATGCATTTTCACACAGGACCCCCATAGTATAGTTTCTTTGGACACTAAAAAAGACATAAAACCTCTGTTATGCCCCGTACACACGACCAGAAATTCCAACAGCAAAAGTCCGATGTGAGCTTTTGAACGGAATTTCCGACCGTGTGTATGCTCCGTCGGTCTTTTGCTGTTGCTAACAAAAGATTGAGAGCTGGTTCTCAAATTTTCAGACGGAAAAAGTTAATATCGGAAAATCCGATTGTCTGTAGCAATTCCGACGCGCAAAATTCCGACGCATGCTCGGCAACAATTCAACGCATGCTCGGAAGCATTGAACTTCATTTTCTCGGTTCGTCGTAATGTTGTACGTCACTGCGTTCTTGACGGACAAAAGGTCGGAGAACTTTTGTGTGACCATGTGTATGCAAGCCAAGCTTGAGCGGAATTCCGTCGGAAAAAACATCCAAGGTTTTTTCGACAAAAAATCTGATTGTGTACGTGGCATAAGACGTTTATGTGCTGACTTTGTCCACACTGATGAGATTTCCCTGCTCTTCTTGTCAGGAGATGGAAAATCTCTCCATAGATTGCAACAAAATATTTTTGTAAAATGGGTAAGGGTTAGTACATCTATGAGGTTAATATTGGTATTCCCGTGCCAATGACAACCTCTTCCCTTTTTCTTGTCCTATCAAAAGATGACATCTCCCCAAAAGAAACATAGACGGCAATATAAAGTTTAAATGATACTATACTGATAAGATTATACAGAGAACATGGCAACTGTGCTAAAGACTGGATAGGAAGCAGTTTTTTTTCTCAGGGCTCCTGAGCAAAGCTAGAGACTTGCTACTGATTGTTATATGAGAATTGTAACTGTTTCCGTGAGTACTTCCTGCAGACTGCAGTAAGAATAGGATACTGTATAGTCATGAAAATGTTAGATTTTTTAATTTGCGTGATAAATTTGAACCCATCTAGGCAGCACTAAAGACATACATATGCATAATTACATTATAGAAAGGCTCTGATAAGTATGGTTAAATGCCTATATTGCAAAGTCACAGCCTCAGGATGGAATAGGTGTTCTTAGAAAACAATGACCAAGGGGTTTTGCAGAGTAATTTGGCCTAGTCTGTAAGACCAAAGCCAGAAAATGAAAGCCCTCTAAATCGAATTTTTCACTTTGAATTTGGCACCTTTGAGTTATAAGCTGTTGCTGGGTCATAATTTTGGAGTCCTGCATGTGTGTAAGTGGTGAATTGGGGTCAACTTGTCTTGGATAGGATTGAGTTAGACATGGGGAAGTTTTGACAGGTGGGAGGTTATCCAACATTAAATTGTATTGTAGATGTTTACAACATATTGTCCCATATAAGACTTTTTTCTTTGTCCACAGATGATTGATTTGGGTCTTCTCCTCCATTCTGGTTCATATTTCCGGGACCTCTGGAATATTTTAGATTTTATTGTGGTCAGTGGAGCCTTGGTGGCTTTCGCCTTCTCGTAAGTATCATCTACCTAAAAACTATTATAAATACAGGTGGTGAACAGCATAAAACATTTTTGAGGTGTTTTATGTGTGCACATTAGTTTAGTGATGAATTAAAAGTAATCTCCTAAATGTGTTTATATATTGTAATTTAATACAAATGATTATTGGCTATATTAGTGCAAGTTAGTTTTTAGCTTAGTTCAGTTGGACAAATTAAACGCAAATCATTTCATTTATGAGATGTTGTATTTACATAATCTATTATGTCAGTGATTTCCAAATGTATCCCAAGTCCCACCAGTAATTCAGGTTTCATGTATATCCACCACACTGGTCACTAAATCACATTGTTGAGACTGGATTATCTGTGTAAATTTGTTTGCAAAACACATGATGTTGGTGGGATTAAAAACAGGTTTGGGAAATACTGTATCCAGTTATCCTCGCTCTTTTGCCATCTTGTTTTATGATCTTCTTAATTCTTCAAATTGTAAGAATGAAGAGAAGAACAGCCTACTCAAACCCACCTTGGATCCTACCACTAGGAAACACCTAGTGTTAACTGCTAGACAAAGTCTTTCTGCTAGAACTATAGCTAAATCAAGGAGGATTTGATATCCTGGATATCACTGCAGAACATCCCCACTACCGATCATCAACAGCATTACCCACTAGCTATTAAAGTATCCACCACCACTTGGGAGATATGTCTCACTGAATCCAATTACTAATGACGGAATCGCCTTCAATCACACCAGCACACCTAGCAGGACCACCCAGGAGCTTACCAGTACATCAAGCAGACTACCTTGTATTCTACCACTAGACTTGGCATAACAACATTGGTTCCCTCATCTAGTCCTAGTAATCGACTATAGACCTAGGACAACCCTACTAGAGCCTGTTTTTAGAAATAACAAGAAGACGCTCAATAACACTGCTAATCCTAGCAGAACCCTCTGTATCCTACCACTGAACAGGTTGACCATGGATCTATCATTTATACCTAGCAGTTCACTGGGGATGCTACAAATAAACCTAGTAGGAATGACATAAATCCTATTTCTAGTGATCTCAGCTAAATTTCCAGTTACATTGCTAGATATACCAGGACTTCCCTGGATTCAACTTGAACATCAAACAAAGTACCCTTGATCCTACCATTATACCTAGCAGTTACACCATAGATCTTGGCACCAGATTTAGCATGACTATGTTCTTAACAAAAAAAAACCAATAGGAATAGGAGGACCACCCTAGATCCTGTTAGTAGACTCTGGAAGGCTACCTCATATTACTTGTTTACTAGAGAAGAAACATCTCATGTCTTGTGACAACTAGATTTGACAGACGTACATCCTGCCAACCAAATGTAGCATATGAAAACAAAAAAATATTTGTTTTAACCCAATGAATTCCATCTAAATACAGTTTTTTTAATAGAGGGAGGTACATTTAAATATAGGTTATCAAATACAGTTTGATAATTAAGAAATGTGTGTAAAATATATGAAAGTGTATTCTCAAAATACACAGAGAAAAGGTCAAAAAATCCTGACGTACGCTGACTGATATATTTGGCCATGAAGTGTTTGTTGTTACAGTACATACTGCCCTCTGTAGGAGAGTTAGTGCAATTGCCTAAGGAAATTTGTAGTTAATACTTAATTATTTTTTTCTAAAGATTATTTATTTGGAGGCTTCTTAGTAAAGTGTATAACTAGTTTTAGGAACGGGGAATTAAAAAAGAACAGGAACTGTGTGCAGATGTTGACTTTATGTTAAAAGCATTGTTGACTTTGTTGTTGCTTTGTGGCTTTATGTAGTGTGCTTGTCTACTGATTTTACGCTTTCTCTTTGTCTCTCCATGGCCGGATTCTCTTTTTCTGTCTCTAGGAGTTTTGTTGGGTAAATGCAATATACTTTCTACACATACAGGAAGGTCCTGTATGTGTCCCTCCAATTTTTTTCTGTGCCCTATAATCTTAGAACCATTGTAACACCCTTCCTCCTTCTCATCCTGTACCACAATGTAGAATTAGCCACAACCATCTCATTAATTTCATTGAATGAACTGCAGATGAAGGTTTAAGTAAACCCTGGAGGCATTAATAGACAAGGCACTCCTAGGGGCCAATTTTGAAGGCTGATTCGGAGGCTGTTAGATTTTACAGCCTACTTCAGCGCATGCTTTCGTCATATAATATCCACCACATGCATTGACCCCAGCTAACTAAGATTTTTACTGTACTGTAAGATGGCCAAGAGATTTTGTACACCTTACAGCAGGCTTAGGCAACCTGTGGGACGTTTTACTCCTAGTAGTAGTACAACCTTATGTGTCACATATTGCCTAAGCCTGCCACCCAAGATAACCTTGGATCACATCTAATGATTTGTCATTCTGCACCTGTGACCTACTTAGTTTACCTGTGTTGTGCTGGTTAGAATGTTTAGATCTTGTAAATATAAATCAGATGAGCACAGAAGCCTTTCATACTTATCTGAGCTTTCTCCAGTATTCTCCCCCTCTCTTTGCAAACTAGAGGTGCACTTCTGCAGCTCAAGGATTTCTAGCACTCCTCATCCCTAAGTAGATGACAAACAGTAATTCAGAAAGTGGGTAATTAAATTTAAAGAAGTCTTCTAGTCAGGAGAAAATAATCAGTTAAATCACATAGAATATTATATATATTTACTACTTTTTGTCTATGAGCTTCAATAGTAGCTTTGAATGAGGGATACAAAGTTTTATTTGGCAGCACCAAATAAATAAATGCAACATGTATGAGGGTCCTCTGCATGTTCAAGATAAACCAGGCACATTGGGGGACCCAGGCACACTATTCTAGGCTTTGTCATACATACAGCCAATAGCTTGACAAAGGACAGGGTTATTGAAAGTTTTTTTTTTTTTTATTTCAATGCCAAGCAGTACATTGAAGAAACAACAAATAGACAGCTCTTTACATATTTAGAAGTAAAGTTTGAGTTTTGACTGGAGTTCATCATGAATTTCACACTTTATGACCACTAGCCACTAGCAACAGGAACTTTTAATATCTAGTGATGTGGTTTTGAGTGCCCCCAAGAGCTCTGAATACCATTATGCAAATCCTGTCTGGGGTTAGTAAGGGGTTAGTAAGGTCAGTTTCAGACCCACCTCCTGCACCTTGCTGTTGGCTGCTTCAAGTCTGATGACTTGCATCTTTGACCTGTGGTGAGGTGGAGGAAGCAAGAAAGATCAACCTAGCAAGCACTGGTCAAGTTTTCTATAAGAGTGCTCTAGAATTGCATAAGCATTGTGGAAGGTAAAAGGTTTGTAGAGACTATGGTGATGCCAGGCCAGTTCCTGCAGGTTCTCAAACACTGGCTTGGCCTGTCCTGGCCTCAAGCAAACCCAATTCCTGATCATTATAGATAATGCATTTTGCCTGGCCAAGGTAGTAATGTGAAATTTAAAAGGTGTAAAACTACTGAACAGCTTTAGTTTGTAATTTGGCAAAACCCATTTCAGACAACATGGCGGCCATTATGCATAGTGCAGGTCTATCCAGTAGTAAACCCTACATCACTTACAATTGGAAATTAACCCGCTGATGGTCAAGGGATATAAATAACAAAAAACTGAATATGAACCCCTTTAAATTCACTTTGGCTGTGAAGTATGATCTCCACCAACGGAAAGATTATTAAATATTCCACATGGGGCTAGGGCTCTATAGCTGAAAGCCAGCACAGCACAGGTATGAAACTCAATCGGGTATGCATGACTAACCAAGATGCATGATGGATGAAGCATGCTCTGCATCTGGGAGGCCCCACTGGATGCTGTGGCCCCTCCCCATTCCTAAGGAATGGTAATGTTAATGGAGCCCTGGTTAATGTCTTACAGCAACAATTCTGTTATCAGGTGTATCTGCATATTCTTTTATACCATTCCTGACATAACACAGAGAATTCCTTGTCCCACTTCGGACACCATATTCTGTTATTCTTTTTCCTCCAAAGAATATTTGTGGTACCTTATAAGTGACACTGCAGAATCTCAAACATTAAAGAGCACTCAGTATATACCCGAAAAGGGTCAAAATAGTGTAAATAAACAGAAACACAAATTAGGCTGGACCGTTCTCAGCTAGGGATCATCCTCACAGGCTCCGAACAGTCCTCTGTTGCATTGTAACCATTGGATTAAGTGCAAAGAAAATTCAGTCAAATGTAGTTCTCCAAAGTGGCACCTATTTGTATCTATGGTCATTCGTCCAGGTAAATTTGATACAAATTGCAAACATGTAAAAAGTTGCCTTACCCAGTATTATTATTTTTTTTATCAATTAAATAGAACAATTACAATGTAAGAAGGTAAGCTCAAATCTGAGAAATCATTTAAATCATATGCTTGAACCCACATGCAGATAGTCTTATTAAAGTATAACCAAAGGCTTGGTGCATGTGTCCCCATTAAGTAAATTCACGGTTTAAATTTTTCCTGGAGACCACTATTAAGATTTCTCTAATTTTGTAGTGAAGGAAAAATCTCCTATATGGGCAAAAAAGCCTGACGGATTATAACTCTCCTTTATTCTATCCAGATACAAAAAAATGCCTTCAGTTCTGCTTAGCAGCAGGCCATTGCAGTATGAATAGAGGTGGCACTGCTGAAAATACTAGTTGTCTGACTGGCATGCTAATACAATGGCTTCACTATACAGTGACACACCCAAACAAGCACACATCCCAAGATTTCTGACTGTACTCTGAACTTTAATGGTCACATACTTGCCCAGTTCCTGAAAGTAGTGAATTTAAGTGATCAGCATGACATCCAGACAGTACACATATTTAGAGGGTCAGCTATGGCAGCCTCCATTTTAAATTCAGTGCAGGTTCCTTTAAGATAAATCAGGTCAGTTGTCCTATTCATGAATGATATTAGGAGGTATTTCTCTGTGTTATAAGAAGGGAAGTCTAAAAAAAAAATTGAAAGCGCAGCCCTGATAAGAGTGACCCAGATTCTGGGAAGAGCATTGTGAGAGGTAAAGCATGAATCTGATCCTCGGGGTGAAGACGCTCACGCTGGGTGCCATCTTGTAAAATTTGACTGACTCTATCTCTTTGTGTGTCCTCTGTAGAGGGAACAAAGGGAAAGATCTAAACACCATCAAATCCCTGCGGGTCCTCAGGGTTCTGCGGCCTTTGAAAACTATTAAGCGGCTGCCCAAGCTCAAGGTTTGTTTTCTTATCTGTCATCTATGACTTCATTTACTGATTTGTTTTCTGACTTATTGTATGCGTTTACAGTCTGTCTGCACCTAAACAGCTCAAAACCCAGCTGAAGTACATCTATATTGACTATTTTATCTGTCATCCTATTTATAATTCTTCCAGCTCCATGACTCAGGCCTACTACTACACTCCATCGCTGGCAGAGTGACACAGCTCTTTGCTTTTGCAGCATCATGACACTGCTGGGGTCCTTCTCCTGCTTTCTTTTTTTTTTTCCACAATACATTTCTCCTGCTTTCTTACCTCTGTAACCTGCTGAAAACCCTCCCTCTCCAGCCCACAGTGCCTGAAACATGTTTAATTGGCAGCACTGTACAGTGCAGTGCTTTGTGGTTCACAGTCCACAACTATAAAAATAGATCTCAGTCATTAATACATAGGTGTGCCACGTGTGCCCTAATCACCCTATGCAGCTCAGATTCCTCCTACTGCTCTGGCTCCCATCTCCCCCCACCCCCTGCAGCGTTGCCAGCTTCCCTCCTCTCCTATCGGCTGTTGATGCTGGGATGTTTTAGGAGTGGGGAAGGGGCCGGTAAATATGTAATTTACCGGCCCCTTCCCTTTCTGAATGAAGACCGTGAGCGATCGGTAGTGTGTGTTTGGGCTTTGGGGTGCACTCCCTAATGCAATAGGCTGCGCACACCTATGCATTAATATTAGCAGTCTTTTCAAATACATTTAATGACTTCTTTATGAATATGTAACTGGACTAAAGGATGTCTTTTTTTTTTTTTATTCCCTTGGAAAGTAAAATCTATTTAAAATCAATTGGTGACCTGCTAATTACATCTGAGAAACAATAGAAAATGTTTTTCTGGGGAAAAAAAGATGCCCTCTGTATGAGAATGCAGCCTCTTCCTATACATCGTCTTCTGTATAACCCCAGACCTGTATCTATCAGCATATATTCCTATCTTTGGATTATGGATGGAGTTCAGCAAGGGTTTAATTCTGTGGCTTGGAAGATCTAGAATTGGGAAGTGCTTCTTGCATGAAAAATTACTTTCTGACTTGCCCGTCTGTGTTAATAAGCAAAATATGTAAAACTGTTATCTAGGTTTAATTTATTGTGTAGAGAACCTGCTATGATTTGCCTCGACATCATCAAATAATCCTGAATTCTTCCTGGTCTGCTGGTCACATGACTGGAAAAATACAAAGGTGGACAAGAACATCCAAAACTTCTAGGTGGGCAAGAACAGAGTTGGGAATTATGGCAGTAAGGTCGTGCTTTTGAAGTATGCAGATCCTCGCCTTGTCCCCCTGCTCTCCTCATGACTAAAATACATTTTAGGTAATTTGGCAATTTAACTTGAGACATTATCTATAGCAGCCTTTTTTTAACCAGGGTGTCTTGAAGTTTCTTTAGGGGTGCCTTGACAAAATGCCTAAAAATGTATACAAGCCGGTGTGTGGATGAAGTCTGCCTTTTAGTTACACTAAGTCGCAGGTTTTCATTGTGCACTATTACAACCTTCTAGCTGCCGGCGTCCTAATGACCATTCATCATTGATAAGGAGGATGTCATTCGCTTGCATACCATCCTTGTTTGACCCTTCCCTGCTCGTCTCCATCAGCGGTGGGGTCACATTAGCTGAGTGATGGAGGAACATTAGAACACTAGGCAGTACCAGTTTTCAAAAGTGTATTTGCTTTGGAAAAATAAATCACCTCGAACGTTGGGTGTCCTACTTGGACTTGTGGATGTTGCTGCACTAAGTAAAACTATTCAAATTTTAGAATGGGGTGCCTCGAGAGTGTCCATCATTTTTAAAGGGTGCCTCGAGATTGTCCATTATTTTTAAAGGGTGCCTTGACTGAAAATAGGCTGAGAAACACTGATCTTCAGTGTAATCATTATGCTAATTCTGCTTGAAAAAGCCTGCTGGTCTAGTTGTTGCTGAGGCCCTATATTCTTTCCTCTTATGGTCACTGTTTCCCCCAGGCGGTGTTCGACTGTGTAGTGAATTCACTGAAGAATGTACTCAACATCCTCATCGTTTATATGCTCTTCATGTTCATCTTTGCCGTTATTGCTGTTCAGCTCTTCAAGGGCAAGTTCTTTTACTGTACAGATGAGTCAAAAGACCTGGAGAAAGATTGCCGGTAAGTGTCGGAAAGCGAAAAATTGCGACCTCAAGATCATAAAACTCTTTACTGATGATCTTTCTGCTCTGTCTAGGGGGGAATATCTTAATTATGAAAATGATGATGTGAGGGCACAGCCCAGGGAATGGAAGAAATATGAATTCCACTACGACAATGTCCTTTGGGCTCTCCTGACTCTCTTTACAGTTTCCACTGGGGAAGGGTGGCCCAAGTAAGTGTTTTCTACTCTGACTACCATACAGTAAAAGTATACCCAGAAACAAAATTCCCTATTTTTCTCCTACAAGAGCATTTAACAAGATGGAGGTAGAGACACACAATGGATAAATGCCATTCGGCAATCATATGCCCGTTCAGGTACTATATACATATCACCCATAATGGTTGTTTGAAGTAAACCTTACAACTGTTTAAAGTGGGTAAAGGGAATACGCTTATTAACCACTGTGGTGCTCTCATTAGAGAGAAGGAATGGAAGTCAAGGGGCTTTGCACCAAAGTCACAGAAGTCTAGTCTTTAGCAACAAAGGACATTTCAACGATGTGTATTTAACTGTGTATAATGCAACAAACATATGCCTAACAAAAAAAAAGTTGCAAAAATAGCTGCTTTTTGATTTATAGATTAGACTTTTTTGTCATTTTGATTATCCCACTGACATGATGGGGGTTATTTACGAAAGGCAAATCCACTTTGCACTACAAGTGCAAACTACAAGTGCAACGTGCATTTGAAATTGCACTGAAAGTGCACTTGGAAGTGCATGTGCTTTAAATCTGAGGGGTAGATCTGAAATCAGGGGAAGCTCTGCTGATTTTATTATCCAATCATGTGCAAGCTAAAATCCTGTTTTTTATTTTCCTTGCATGTCCCCCTCGGATCTACAGCGACTGCACTTACAAGTGCACTTTCGGTGCAATTTCAAGTGCGCTTTGCACTTGTAGTGCAAAGTGAATTTGCCTTTAGTAAATAACCCCCTATTTGTTATTAATCTTAGAGTCTGACATCTTAGAGTCTGTATGTATGTATACATACATACAAAGGCTTGTATGTATGTATAGAAAGCTTTCTGTAGTATAATTGCATTATAGCTTAGCAATCATTGTAATATCAAGGGTTACTTTTCTTTTTCAGCGTCCTAAAACACTCGGTGGATGCAACCTACGAGGAGCAGGGCCCCACTCCCGGCTTTCGCATGGAAATGTCCATCTTCTATGTGGTCTATTTTGTGGTGTTTCCTTTCTTCTTTGTCAACATATTTGTGGCTCTAATTATCATCACTTTCCAGGAGCAGGGAGACAAGGTCATGTCAGAGTGCAGTCTTGAGAAGAATGAGGTAGGGAGAATGAGATGTAGCCTGTTGTATCATGTACTGCTTTTCTGCATACCCTCACTTTTAACACCTTTAGGAAGAAGTGTGGCCATCGTCATCCATGTCTCTTTGCCATCCTATTTACAAAGGGAGAGACAATAAAAAGACAAATAACTAAACCAGAACACCTACAGATCCTGCTTATTTTAGTCAGGGACTCCATTGTAGTTCAAACCATCAATGTTTGGCTATTGCACTGGGGGAATGCATGCTTCACTGTTTTTTGTTAAGTCCTGCTATGCTTAGAGAAACCAAAGCCAATAAATATTTTCATTTCAATTTTACCAAAGTGGAATTTGTTTTGGGGTAACATTTTGTATATACTGTAGCACATTGACTCTCCCATTATTCTCCTTGCAGAGGGCCTGCATAGACTTTGTCATCAGTGCTAAGCCCCTAACGCGATACATGCCTCAGAACCGGCAATCATTCCAATATAAGATGTGGCGGTTTGTAGTGTCTCCTCCATTTGAGTATTTCATCATGGTGATGATTGCGCTCAACACCATCGTGTTGATGATGAAGGTAAGGCTCAACTGAGATAAGGTGTGTTAAAATAATTTACATAAAACACATAATACATGACACCTATCCTATACACATATGTGAAAAAGTTCCTTATCAATATATCCTCCTTTAATGTCAAAACATAATCCTTAACATATTTGGTTCTGATAGGCTCTTGACATTGTTCTGTATATCACCTCATGGCTATGCAAGCCTTAACTAGGATTAGTGTGAGACTATTTTGTTATACAGTCACCTCTTTTCTTTCCTTATGCTAGTATTTGAAATAAACAGTGGCCAAACAACTCATTTGGGGATTTATGTAAACCAGAAAGGCCTTATTATTAGAAGCCTTGTTATACATGGGTACTAAACTTGTACAATTTTAAAAGTGTGAACTGTGTGTCTAAAATTATAGCTCTCCATACATAGAAAATAATTTGTTCTGTCTTTGCTATCACAACTAGTAGCAAAGAAAGTACAGCCCCTCATGCAAACCAATAGTTTTGCCTGTCAGCATCAAATCTCACCTTTTTCAGGAGCCAAGGAGGCATAGGTGTAGCACCCAGCCATTGAAAATCTATGACAGGCTGAAATACAGTGGGCATAGAAAAGAATATCCCCTTTAAAATAATCACACTTTTTTGCTTTGCAGCCTGAAATGAAGAGAGACACAGATTTTTGTTTATCCCAGCTGTATTTACTCAGTGCAATGTATAACATCCAAGTAAAAGATATAAAACCAAAATGTCTGGGGAAAAAAACAAACAAACAGAATCACTGAGTTGGAAAAAGGATCACCCCCTCCTAGAAATGACTTGTAGACTCAATCAGGTGTAGCTAATCACCTTCTCAATGGCACACAAAGCCATTTGACAGCCATCAGCTGTGGTCATTTTGATTGGCTCAGCATGGAAAGAGCTTTCTTGGAGCATTTCAGTCTCTGGTAGTGCAACTTAAGCAAACAATCAACTATTGGTGGCAAGGCACTGTCAAAAGATCTCCGGGATAAAGTTGTGAACAGGCGCAAGTCAAGAGATGGATACAAAAAAAATCAAAGGCTTTATCAATGCCTAGAAGCACAGTGAATTATATTATTAAGAAGTGTGAGGTATTTGGTACAACACAGACCCTCCATGGTTCAGGACGCTACTCCAAACTGGATGAAAGAGCCAGGAGGAAACTGGTTGGAGAGGCTACCAAAAGGCCTACAGCAACTCTGCAGCCGTTGCAGGAATTTATGACAAAGAGTGGCCATTGTGTGCATGTGAAAACAATATCACAAATTCTCCTAACTAGTAAATAGAGTCCACATGTGTGTAATCTAATCTCAGTATAAATACAGCCGTTCTTTGAAGCCCTCAGATGTTTGTTTAGAAAACATTGGTGAACAAACTGCATTGTGAAGGCCAAGGAACACCAGACAGGTCAGGGATAAAGTTGTAGAGAAGTTAAAAGTAGAGTTGGGTTATAAACAAATATCCCAAGCTTTGAACATCTCACAGAGCACTACTCAATCCATCATCTGAAAATGGAGAGTATGGCACAACTGCAAAGCTACCAAGACATGGCCGTCCACTTAAACTGACAGAATGGGCAAGGAGAGCATTAATCAGAGAAGCAGCCAAGAGGCCCATGGTAACTCTGGAGGAGCAGCAGAGATCTACAGCTCAAGTGGGAGAATCTGTCTACAGGACAACTATTAGTTGGGCACTCCACACATCTGGCCTTTATGGAAGAGTGGAAAGAAGAAAGCCATTGTTGAAAGAAATCCATAAGAAGTCCCGTTTGAAGTTTGCGAGAAGGCATGTGGGGGACACAGCAAACACGTGGAAGAAGGCGCTCTGGTCAGATGAGACCAAAATTTACCTTTTTTTTGCCTAAAAGCAAAACACTATGTGTGGCGGAAAACTAACACTGCGCATAACCCTAAGCACACCATCCCCACTGTGAAATGTGGTGGCAGCATCATGTTGTGGGGATGCTTTCCTTCAGCAGGAACAGGGAAGCTGCTCAGAGTTGATGGGAAGGTGGCTGGAGCCAAATACAGGGCAATCTTGGAAGAATTTTTTTTAGAGTCTGCAAAAGACTTGAGACTAAACATTCAGCCAGAACTTCAATGCAGTTGTTTAGATCAAAGCATATTCATGTGTTAGAATGGCCCAGTCAAAGTCCAGACCTAAGTCCAATTGAGAATCTGTGGCAAAACTTGAAAATTGCTGTTCACAGACTCTTTCCATCCAATCTGACAGAGCTTGAGCTATTTTGCACAGAAGAATGGGCAAACATTTCACTCTCTAGATGTGCAATGCTGGTAGAAACATCCAAAAAGACTTGCGGCTGTAATTGCAGTGAAAGGTGGTTCTACAAAGTATTGGCTTGTGGGGGGGGGGGGGGGCTGAATACAAATGCATGCCACACTTTCACATATTTATTTGTAAAATATGTTGAAAACAATTTATAATTTTCCTTCCACTTCACAATTATGTGCCACTTTGTGTTGGTCTATCACCTAAAATCCCAATAAAATACATGTACGTTTTTGGTTGTAACTTGACAAAATGTGGTAAATTTCAAGAGGTATGAACACTTTTTAAAGACATTGTATGTTAGGAGTAAGAGGTAGTATTCTAATGACACTTTTTTAGTATCATGGGAGCAGAAGGCAGGGGAGCTACAGTTCAGTACTGTTAAATATCATTCGAAGATGGCGGACACAGTAGCCAGCCTGTCCAGTCTGAGGTGGAGAAAGAGAAAGCTGTAGTATTTGCTTTATGGTTACAATCCAATTCAGTATAACACACTATATAAAAGTTGGTAGATGTTCTTTTCCTGCAAAGTGGCTTCTTATTACATTTCCATTCCTGTCATCATACTGGCACGTAGTGCCAAATAAAATCACAAATTAAAATCCAGTATCTTGCCTATCACAGCTTATTTTTGTGAATAGAATTCCACCTTTAATTCACTGGCTCACTCTCTTGCTTTTTCAGTTCTATGGAGCATCAAGTACCTATGAAGAAATGTTGCGGGGCCTCAATATTATCTTCACGTCAATGTTCTCACTGGAATGTATCCTGAAAATCATTGCCTTTGGTGTTCTGGTAAGAAACCTACATCTGATATTTTCCTATATTTTAAAGTGATAGTAAAGTCTACAATTTTAATTAGGCCCAATCAGCACAATTTTGACAGACTTGCCTTTACAACAGAGCCTTCCAGCGCCTTCTCCATGGTGAGTCCCCATGGTGGCACAGCTCTCTCTGCAATCGGGACACACTCAGTGTGTCATGAATGCAGAGCTACAGCGCATGTTTCAGTGATGTCATTGCTTGCCAATAGGATTATCTTCTAATTGACCACACACATTTAAAAGATATTCAGGGTACCTACACATAAAAATAATTAAAAGCTTAACTGTAGGTACAAATTTATACTAAGGATTTACTACTGTCTTAACTGTTGTGGAAAGTTTTTTAAATATGTTTTGACTAAACATACAACCCCAATTTCAAAAAAGTTGATGCTGTGTAAAAATACAGTATACATAAAAACAGAATGCAATGATCAATCAATTTCAAAATTACCAATTTTTCTTTAAAATTATAATTTTCCTCAGTTTAAACATTTGATATGTTTTCTTATTTCTACTGTAAATAAAATATGAGTTCATGAGATTTACAAATCATTGCATGCTTCTTTTGGAATTGGTTATAACAAATATGGTAAAGGGTTCTGAAAAACGTATCCCCCTACTAAAAACTAAGAAGAGACCCTCATTTTATGTGTGGTCACTGAACAGGAATTGAGACAGCAGGAAAAAAACCTGGTTATAACTCATTCCCTTCCTACCCAAAAATGAAGAAAATACAATTTTGGCTAATTACATGTTCCAAGAACCCCCTTCTCTTTTATTAGCTAATGGCCCCTTGCACCTCCATTAAGCCAAATCTGCTTGCTCAGTCAGTCCTTTTGACATCTGACATTGTGATTACAGCAGCAGTAAAAGGAATTTATCTCACTCTGGGATTGTTTTGATTGGTCAAAGAACAAGTCAGACTATCACAAAGTCAGATCAAAGTAGTATCCTGTTCATTCAAGTCAGATGGATGTCGGACCAATGTAGGACCGATGTAGGACTGATGTCGCAGAGCAAAGTAGGATGAAAGTCGTATGACTGTCTGTGACTGTCTGTGGGAAAAGTGTGAACCCAGCCTAAAGAAGGTTTTTTGGCAGTCCTGTTCTAATGATCAGCTTCTGTCTAACAGAGAGGGCTACACAGATGGAAATTCGGCCGGTCCCTGGTGAACCAGCTGAGTTTTGATCTATGTGTAGCCAGCTTTAGACTCCATTCCTTGGCAAACCTAGTTAAAGAGAAAGGTTTGTGACATGTGATAAATTAACCCGTAAAGCAGAGCTCAGGTTTGGACTAAGCAGGGATCTGATGGTTTATGGCCATCTTTGATTTGGGATTTGTGAGATGTGTTTTACCAAAAATATTTCCTTTCCTTCTCTTAAAAAAAAAATCTTCTGTCTTTTGTGCAGAATTACTTGCGGGATGCTTGGAATGTGTTTGACTTTGTCACGGTTTTGGGAAGTATAACTGATATATTAGTAACGGAGATAGCGGTAAGTACGCTGATATTAGGTGTTTCACCAGCAAAGCGTGGAAATAGCAAAATGTCTCTAGAACTGCAGTAAACATTGTCTCATGGGAAATATATACAGCATTATTTGGCTGCATCAGTTCTCTATTTTACAATGAACATAGTCTTTTAGATGCATTGTGAACACCCATAGCACACTAGTCTTGAGGAACAATTGATTTGCAACAAAAATTCATTAACAGCTTTTTTCCCTTTACAAAGTTCTGCCAAGAATGCCTCATGGAACAACCAATCAGCAGCTGTCTTGCACTATCTTTATTGAAATATAAAATAAAGATGCCATGGATTACTGTGCTTCACTGCTGATTGATACATATTAATATACTGTACAAAACGTTAGGGGAGATTTTTATTTGACTTTTGCAAGCACAGATGGGTGTCCTGTACATAACAATCCATCCAATCTAACTATATGAGTGGTCTAAAATTTTTATAGCCACTACAAATCCACATTGGGGGCAATTTACTAAAACTGGAGCACTCAGAACCTGGTGCAGCTGTGCATGGTAGTCAATCAACTTCTAACTTCAGCTTGTTCAATTAAGCTTTGACAATAAGGCTTCATTTCCACTGACGTTTTTACAGCCACTTTTCTGAGCGTTTTTTACAGCTTAAAAACGCCTGTCCATGTTATTCTATGGCATCATGCCCACATAGGCGTTTTTGCAAATGGCATAGGCGTTTTTGAGCTGTAAAAAAAACGCAGGACCAGGGCGTTGTGAAGCTCCAGAGTAGAGCTGTAAAAACGCCAGACGTTAACAAACGCTCAAAAACGCGCGAAAACGCTACCGCTTAGAAACCAGTCCGGTCCCAAGTTTAAGGCTTCATTTCCACTGGCGTTTTTACAGCCACTTGTGTTAGCCTTTTTTACAGCTTAAAAACGCCTGTCCATGTTTATTTTGTAAAAAAAAAAAAAATTTGATGTCACTGGCTGCATGTAATGTAAATATCTCCTAAACGGTACACGTTTAGGAGATGTTTACACTACCTTTGGGTGAGCCTTATTATAGGCTTACCTATAGGTAAATGTCAGCAGAGGAAGTGTACTTGCTCTTTAAGAGAATGGAGAGGGTAGAAGGAATTAGTGAGCAGTTGGTTTCAGTTGGGGGATGAAAGCAGTTCAACATAGTTTGGTTAATCTTGCATCCAAGAGAAATAAATCCTCCATAGGGTATTTGCTGCTTATACATGAAATTGTTCTGTTAAAAACCTGAAATGTCTACAACTTCATCTGAATAAATTATTAAATAATCTTTAATCTAAACCAGCTTTTAATTTAGGTCTTACTGGCCCCTTCATTAAGACTCCTTTCACACTGGGGCAGTTTTCAGGCGCTTTGCTAAGTGCCTGAAAACCGCCTCCCATTCATTGCAGTGTGTCTTTTCACTCTGGGGTGGTGCGCTTGCAGGACGTTACCAAAAGTCGTGCAAGCATCATCTTTTGGGCAGGTTGGGAGCGCTGTATTTAGTACTCCCAAAACACCCTGCCCCATTGCAATGAATTGGCAGGACTTCCAATGCACCTTAAAAACACTGAAAATGGGGAGTTTTTAACCTTTTTTTGGGGTTAAAACCGCCTGCTAGAGGCCGAAAAGCCCCGCTAAAACAGCGCTAAAGTGCCACTAAAACAAGCAATGCTTTAACGCTAATGGCGGGCACTGTCAGTGTGAAAGGGGTCTTAGACCTACGTTGCACAGTTAAAGAGCATCTACATATAGCTGCAGAGTTCTAACAAATCCCTGTTTGTTGTGCAGACAGGGAAAGCTGGCACTTGTGGTCCTCCGCAGCTGGCAATTTGTAAACTGTTGATATACATGTAAGCAGATTAGATTCTTTATTATGGAGCAATGTGACTTTCCATAGGACACATGCTGAAACCTCTTCCATTACTTATTCTTCCCTAAAAAGCCTCAGTATACTAATTAGAAAGATAACGGATGCTTAATGGGTCACAGAGAAAAAGTTTAATTACTGTATTGGGATGAAAGAATGTTAATCTCAATTGTAAGAGGATTTGCTGACACATCAATAGGGAGGGTTTGGTTTTCAGAAAATTTGGCGTATTAAATGGAAAACAGATCCTTATTATAAAAGGGCACATTGTCATGAACAGCTTTTGCTGAAAAAAAAAAAAGGATTTATATCTATGTCTGACAAGGAATGAGATGCTTACAACCCAGCTCTGCTGAAAAACAGGCAGCTATTGCAGTGGAACAGCGATATTTTGAGACCCCCATCCTTCCCACAGTGGGTGTGCTGTCACTTAGGCAAGGAACTCAGCTTTTCGACTGAGCTGCTGTTATCACAAAGTTCTCCCTATAATTTTGTGGAGAATCCTGACTAGAGCATGTATAATGCAGAATTTCTGCACCCCTCATGAATTCCATAGAGGACTACACAAATTATTTAGGCTGGTGGCTACAGCAGCTTGGTTAAAAAGCCAAACCCATAACCTGACATGTTTTTTTTTTTTCACCAGGAAGTGCTGAAGAACCCTGCTCCACTACACCCTACACATAAAAGTCAATTTTAGTGGATGCTAATCTTTACAACAAAACTTTTTGTACCTTCTTGGCAAATGTGATATTAAAAGTCTGGACAGCAAAAAAATTGAATTTATAAATAGTATTTATCCTGTTCCCTTTTACTTGTTCAGGCTCCTAAAGTATGCACCGTTTTAGTTGGAAAGGTTTAGAAATACTTTGCATAGTAGTGACAAAATAATTGTTGTGTCTGTGTGATCATGCCTCAGTATACTCTGATCGTAGATGGTTACTGCATTGGGCAAAATTTGGAAAATGATATTCGGATATTTTGAAAGCTTGTACAAAGTTGGGGGGACAAGCAGGTAAAAAGTATAACTACTCTGAGGCTTTCACTGCCTTGCCCTATGCCAGCTATACAACATGGATCCTCCTATCATTTAAGGTATTGATCGATCCCTCAAGAGGATCAATCATTTTTTTTAGCATTCAATGAAAGAGAAACATTATCAGATTGAAGGAATCCAGTCGTTTTTCGGGATTAATCGTTTGATTGTTGCCCTTGATCAGAAATAACAAACAATTGGTTAAACCACAGAATTATGTTTTTTTACAGCACAGTTGTCTGCTCATGTTAAATGAAATAGTAATTTTCATAGATTGATTAAATGATTGGGTCGATTGATCAGTGAAGGATAAATGCCTATAAGGCTAAGATTCTAGTATTGCATTTTTCAGAAAATGTAATATACTTTAAAAGGTTGTTCCACCTAAAAGTTATACCTAATTGTAGTGATTGTTGGTGAGCTGATGTACCATTATCAGGGCTGCTGTTAAAGATCATGAGGCCCTATACAGCCTACCTGACAACGCCCCTCTTCCCCCCGAAAATATAAAAAAAAAATCGCTAAAATCATTATTAGTGAACACAAACACTACGAAATTCCTGCTAAATCTAAAAGAAAAAAACTGTATTGAGTTAATAAAGTTCTGTGTATGAATGAGGTCTCCATCCTAAATGACCCTTGTGTATTCCCTCAGCAGCTGCCAGCTGAAGCGAGAGAAGGTGAATGGGGGGGCTCTAATGGAGGCATGCAGAGGGATCGGCATGATCTGAGTGGTGGAAGGGGGGGTGGGGACACAGATACTAGAACCAATCCCTCTGCTATGCAGCCATAGAGGGAGAGAAGGAGAAGCTGTCATTGCTGCAGGGGGAGCTACAAGAGGTGTCAACAATAAGGCAGTACAGCCGAACCTCCTGCTCAGCAGGTACCCGGGCTTCCCTTTTGAAATGATGGGGTTTGGGTCCAGTACAGGAGGGCTGGCTATACTGGATTATCAGAGGCCCTCACCATGATACTTCTTATATGTCATGCTCTTCCCTCCATCAAACACTGTCTCATTACTCCCACTGTGTTCTCTAAAATATGGCATTAATTTAAAAAGTTTTCTTGGGAAAATGTGACCCCCCCCCCCCCTCATAATCATTGCAGCTGATGGGCAGAGCTGGGAACTCATGAACACAGGATTCACAAAGAATTAGTTTAAAGGAAACCGAGAGGTCAGTCACTCAACATACACTTAAAACTGAAATATCAGCATTGGGGTTCTAGACCTCTACGAATTCCAGCAATTACAAAGAAGATATAACAACTAACACCCCCTGATGATCCTGTGTACTGTTTGACCGCAATACTTATTTTGGAATTTCAGTATTATGTATTTCTTGAGCCATAAACCTGATTTGAAAATATGGTTGAAAAGCTATATTTTTACTTGCAATCATCGAAATTATTTGTCTTATGATCTGTTTGATTTAATTCATCTTTTCTTTTGTGTGTACATGGTCTTGGTGTTCGTGTCCTTTGTTTTATATTTTTTTCCCTTTTTTATTTATTTCACGGCCTGCCGAATCATGCTATTCAATCAACATACAATACGGGATAATCTCAACCTTCCCCCAAAAAACACCCACTGTCTCTGTATGTTGTATTACCTTCAACTCTCGTGTACCAAAATCACCCATGACAACCTCATACCTAGAACACGGTTGGTTCTGTTTTTACCAGTCTTATTTTTATTTTTTTGTTATGTTTTGCATCCTGACCTTCCTCTGATGTCTCTGCTTGCTTATGGATGAGTTCTTGCTCCATACCTCCAAGAAGGTGCTTTAATTGAGCAATTCCAGGGGGATTTATTTTTGACATGTCTTTCAGTACTTTGTTTTGTTTATAAAGACAACACATCATGGATAATTTAAAAAATGCCTTGTCTTTCAACAGCAAAAGACCAAAAACTAGCATATCTTACAAGTAAAAAAAATTTACATGCTTGAGCTGGTTTAGGCACAAGAATTCACATGCACAAAAATGAACAAATGCTATTATTTGTAACTTAATATTTGCCAAGTCCCAAGGATTTAGCTATGGTGACAACTGTGATTTTTACATTTGCCCAATGAAAAGGACTAAAATAAGATTTGACATTTATACTAGGAGATGTTTAGGAAAAAAACAAGTAGATTGGAGGGGACATGAGGACACTGCCACAAAAATGTGATGACTTAAGTTAGCCAATCTATATTTTCTAACAGGAAAGTAGGAATGGCAATTCAACTGACTGTTTTACATCTGACTGGATACAGCCATTGTTTGGTTGAAAATTTTCCTTCTGGCTCCTTAGAGTTTGCATTTGCAGAATGTCAGGAAGGAGGGAGCCAAAAAGGCCACACACATAACAAATTTTGTCTGGTTCATCAAGAACAGGCCAAAATGTGCATAGTGTATTGGTAGCTTTAGCCAATGTCCATGAGTTTACCTTTGTTAATTTTTTAACCTAAATGGTCTTCATATTGAATTCTGTAGCACATTTAATAAAATGTAGTGCACTCATATTAGGACAACAGAAATACTACACCTCTGACCAACGATATAAGGGTAGACTATACCTTTTTACCAATATAGCCATGCTATATATTTAATATTCAAAAGTTGGTCATTAAATAATATTCCATAATTTGCTTGAACACTGGAGTGAATAGTGACAAATGAATGAGAAAAAGTCCATTGAAGCGATATCCAAAAAAAGGGAATGTTTAGATGAATATCCACCAGGTGCACCTCCACTGTGATAAAAAATTGTAAGCTTACCAGATCTCTAGACTCCACACTATAGGCGTCTACACAAGCTTTTGGATAATGACCCGGCACTTAAAACAAATTCCTTGGTGGTTAGACTGGAAAGGATGGTAACATGGCTGGCCAAAACAGATCCTTAGTACTCCTCAGACATGACCAAATAAGGAAAAAAAAGGGGGTCCACATAGTGTAAAACCATAAACCACTTTATTTAGCGAAAAGGTTACTAAACACTTACATCAATCGAGTAAACAATCAGCAATCTAGTAAACAATCAGCAGTTAAAATAGTAGTTCCCTGGATAAAAACAACTTGTATACAGCTTGGTTCAGACATAGACTCTGACCTTTAACTTATTTACCAATGAATCAAAAAGAATGGTGCGCAGTCTCCTTAAATCATACTCATAATCTATAGTGAACACATGTGTAAAACATTATTTGTGTAAAAAAAACTTTACAATGTGTATAACAAAGCAATTCATCCTGCAATGGATGAGCCTCAATCTTAATAATTAACATTCTTAATTCATGTGTGAACAATATTTTTATTTATTTATTAAAATGCTTGTAAAACAACAGCGCAGTCTTACACAAGTGCCTCGATGCGCTGGCGGGATGAAAACAGAACAGAAAAGGGGCAGAAACTACATCGATCAAACAAGTAACAATTAAACAATAACAATCAGCGAACAAGAAGATATATAAAACATACAAAGTTAAAAATATCAAATTTAGAGCTATTAGAATGTTTAATATTTAAGTCATCCCAAAAGCCTGGATATATAGCCATGTTTTTAACAATCTCCTAAACTTTAGTAGATCATTCTTAAGTCTTATGTGAAAGGGCAAGGAGTTCCAGAACTGCGCTCCTTGAACTTCCAGGGTCCTCCCACCGCATTTGTTTTTGGCAAATTTGGGGATGTTCAACAAAGCCAAATTCGCAGCGATCTGGTAGGCACATGTCTGATGAATTTTTCTCTGAGATAGCCTGGTCCAAAACCATGGATGGCCTTATGCACAAGACACCCCGTCTTGAACTGAGCCCGTTGTGCCACGGGCAGCCAGTGCAAGGCCTGTAGGGATGGAGTGATGTGGTCGTACCGGCCCACACCCGTGAGTAGCCTAGCAGCGGCATCCTGAACAAGCTGAAGCTTGTGCAAGATGTTCTTAGACACACCCATGTACAGGGCATTGCAGTAATCTAGTCAACTACCAACCATTGCATTGACCATAGAGAATTTATCAGAGTCCTCGATAAAGCGAAACGTAGATCACAGGAGTCTCAAGTGGAAGTGACATACACTTACCACTTGATACACCTGGCTACGCAATGCCAACTTAGAATCAAGGATAACCCCCAGGTCCCTGACCTTAGAGACTGGTGCCGGACTCGGTTTAAAAGAGTCAGGCCAGTCGGGCATCTTACTAGGGCAATCATGGTTACTGAAGATCATAGTTTCAGTTTTGGAGCCATTAAGCTTGAGGTAATTGGCTCCCATCCAGGTTCTAATCTCCTCCAAACAAGAGGCAAGATCCACTTGCCTCTCGTTGGTCCTGGGGAGGCGAAAGTATATCTGGGTATCGTCTTCGTAGACGTGGAAGAGGAGGTTATGGCGACTTATGATGTACAACAATGGTCTCATGTAGATATTAAACAGGATGGGCGATAATGCCGAACCCTGAGGGACCCCACAGGAGAGAGAACTATCAGCAGAGTAATACGGTCCCAATCTTACCCGCTGAACTCTCTCCTGCAGAAAAGAGGCCATCCATGCCAAAGCAGTACCATCAGTGCCAGCCACAATCCCTAGTCTTTCCAACAGTCTGGTGTGATCGATGGTATCAAAAGCTGCAGACAGATCCAGAAGTACTAAGGCCGAGGTGTCATTCCTATCCAAAGACCAGAGGAGATCATCCTGGACTTTAACCAAGGCCGTTTCAGGGACTCTGCCAGGTCGGAATCCTGACTGGAGGTCATTGAAGATGTTGTAAGATTCCAAGTGAGGCTGATACTGCCATACCGCTGCTCTTTCGATGATCTTAGCAAGGACCGGTAAGGTGGAAATAGGTCGATTGTTACTGAGCACGGAGGGCGGCAAGTTAGATTTCTTCAGCAGTGGTATAACTGCTTTAGAATACTTTGCACCACTCCAGATAAAAAAGATGTGCTTATAATGTCCGCTATAAAAGGGGCCATGGTCTCACAAGCATCCCTCATCAGCTGTGCAATGCAGGGATCGAGCGCAGAGGACGAGTTATAATAAATTCAAACTCCTTGACCAAAAAAAAGGGTATCTCACATCGAATGTGAACATATATATATATATATATATATATATATATATATATATATATATATATATATATATATATATATACAAAATCAGTATTACATAAATTATGCAAAAAGAAAAATGCTTCAGTCCTTAAAAAGTCCATAAATTGTGCAACCTAAAGTGCTCGGTGCTCTCAATAACCAAAGTGTAATTGTGCTTAAAGTGCCCATGAGGAAAAATGGCCTCCTATTGGACTGCACTGATCTCAAATTATAGAGATCATATGCGCTAGTGTATGTCCAAGGAGTCACAAATCCTTATTTTGGTTAATGAGTTTGAATTTATGAAATATTTATTGTCCACACGTGAACTTTTATTTTTATTTATTAAGATTAAGGCTCATCCATTGCAGGGGGACTTGCTTTGTAATATAAAATGTGAGATTTTTTTTTTTACACAAATAATTTTTTACACATGTTCATTATACTGTAGATTATGAGTATGATTTAAAGTGGATATAAACCCACTCTCATCCTTTCTAAACTACTGCCATGGTGCTGATCTAAATTGGGTTTACATCCACTTTAAGGAGTTTGCGCACCATTCTATTGGTTCTCACTCTAGACCTGGTATTCAGGTGTATTTGCATGCAGAAGCTCCAGGTTGTATATTCAACTAAGCGCAAGATTTTGCTTTATACTGTATTTGTATACTTATTTACCCCAAATGAACATATATTATAGTACAACATATCCAACATATAAAACCCAATGTAATTTACAGAAAATATCAATAAATAAGTAAAATGTGTTTGTGCCTGAGTAATTATATTATAGAAACAATTCCCTTCTATTTATTCCAAGAACAGTGTTTCTGCATTACTGAACAAGAGAGCTGCTACCTGAGTTGCAAAATTTTGTAAAACAAACCCCAAAATTAGGTTCAGCGCCACTGGTAGTGGCCTTCACTTAAGACTGATGGTTACCTTGGATAATATAACTAATTCTGTCTTTTGCTGCCTGAAAGACTGTGATGTGTTGAAGATGCTTGTTGTTTTTCTTGGTATTGCTCAGGAAACATCTTCTCAGACCTTCCCAAGCCTGAATGCCCCCTCTCCACAGCAAAAGGGGAACAGGAGTCACTGCTTGTTGACACTCCTCAACTTGTGCTCCTAAAGTAACATACAGGAAAAATAATTAGGGCTTCATCACAGTCCTGGGAAATGCATGAAATATAGCATGCTGCTGCATGTGCATTTTGGGTGTATTTTCAAGGACACTATTTAGCACGCTTGAACTAAAAATTCACACCAATGGATAAAAAATTCATCATACAGTTTTCTACAGGGCACCTCAGTGCCAAAATAAGGGATTTTCTTATGGTGGCACATTTTACCTGCTCTGGAAAATGCAGAAAAATCTGTGATCTCTAATGTGAATGAGCCCCAGAGGGAACATTTAATGGTGAGAAAAGGCCCCTCCAGCCTGAAAGTTTTGTTATAGATATGTCTAGACAGCAGTGACACCTGTTCCTCTGCATGTCATCTCAACCACTGCATGAAGCAATGCAAGCAGGTCAACTGTGGGGGATAATGTGACTCCGTTTAGGGGAGAGATAAAGTCTGTTTTATTGACAAAGGTTTTTACCTTTTCTAGGTACCGAAAAGTCATTGGTATATGTATTTTTACTAATATATATACATATTTTATACACAACGAGGGCACAGTAGAATTTGCTGAGGATATACATTGCTGTCTAATGATTTGTTAAATTTATTACATATATATAGCATCACATCTATTTTACCACTGGCTAGAAGTCTTCCATTTATTAAAGAAGGACATGGGACTATTACAGACATCTGTATAATATGATGGGTCTATGTTCTGATTTTGCATCACGACCTGTGGCCTTTACCTATACTTCTGGCACAGTGTATCTACTTAGTAACTTTCTGAGCATATTCTGAGTCTTCAGGTCAGTTTATGGTCCCAACAGCTATGACACCTTCTTGACGTCACCAATTTGAGTAGCCCTTCTTGACCAGCATAAGGGTACATCCCAGGAAGTCCCACTTTAGCGAAAGCACCTCTACTTCAAGCCTTTGTAGTTGACACGGCTGAAGTGAGAACAGATGGATACAAACAGTGTTAGTATGAGATCATCAGCCCATTGTGATAAAGCCTTCATCTCCTGAATGAAAGTTATCCTTCAAAAATTTCCCACCTGAACTATTTCACGTTTGTGTTAAATTAAATCAAATGTGTAATTAACTTTTCTGTGTATGGTCACCTTAAGAGTAGGAGAAGCAGAAAGAATGTTTGCATGTGTCTGGGTCCTGGTCCTACCTTCTGGTATGTGAACACCAGGCAAGCGGCAAGTTTTGTGCTTGACTTCGGAATGAAGTGGGCTTGGCTTTCTCTTTGCTCATGGGTCTCAATGTGGAATTTTATGCCACAATGTTGTCCTTGCCTTTTGTTGAATTATTCTAACATTTTCACCCAACACAGGAAAATTTCATCAACCTGAGTTTCTTAAGATTATTTCGAGCTGCTCGACTGATTAAGTTGCTACGTCAAGGTTACACCATCCGCATCCTTCTGTGGACTTTCGTACAATCGTTTAAGGTCAGTAATTTTAACTGGCAGATTAATGAAACTTTTTTTGTTGATAAAAAATATTTTCAATAACTGAGGTATATTCCATTTTTCCACAGGCCCTGCCCTATGTCTGCCTCCTTATTGCAATGCTGTTCTTCATCTATGCCATTATTGGTATGCAGGTAAGCACACAATGGCTAAGTCGTGTGTTTGAATAAAAAAATAAAAAATAATACTTTACTTTAAAGGCTAACTTCACCTTTAGTTTTGAGGCAGAAAAAAATGATAATTGCTTATAAATGCAGCTAAATGCGTACATTGATTATAATTTAAAAAGAGCAGAGGGAAATGTTTTGGAAAAACGCTTATATAGGCAAATGCCCATAAACTCTCCTAAACGCTTGTGCTATACAAGCTACTATGGGCATTTTTTCTGCCAGAGGTTCTGGCATCTTTTTCTGCTTATAGTGTGCATGGACCCTGAAAACTACAAATCTATTTGCCACGGACCTGTAGCTTATTCATTTAGAGGAATGTGTGTGTGCATGGATGATGCAGCTGTGTGACAAAGTCTGGGAGAGCTGCGCTGTTTTTAAGAAGTGACAGCGGGTGCTTAGAGAAGAACCCCCCCGCCTGCCGTCACAGGCAGTGGAGGATCAGAGGGAAGATGGGGCAGGAGCTGGAACGTGATACATGTCCCACCCTAAATATGGGTGGGACACGTAACATGTTCCAAAGGTGAACTTATCCTTTAACTGTTCATTTAAAAACAAACAAAACAGTGCATACCTTTACATGCCTATGCAATAGTTATTTTTTTGTGTTCTTATTTCAGAGCTGATGTTTTATGTGTATTTCCTGTCATTGATTTCTCTTTATGTTTAGGTATTTGGCAACATTGGTTTGTCTGATGATAGCGCCATCAACAGTCATAATAACTTCCGCACCTTCTTTCAAGCACTGATGCTCCTGTTCAGGTACATTTTTTAAATAAGGAAGGGTTAGAACCTCTGGTTAGGTCTTATTGCCCTGCCCCTGCAGGGGTGATTCCCTTTCACTTCCTGTCCTGGAGACACAGCAGAAAGTGAGGGCAAAGTTTCCTAAAAATAAAGAAAAATCCTACCTTCAGCTCCTTCAAAACTCTTTCCTACATTTATGTACTGTATGTCTTTTCTGTTTAATTGTACTTCTTGTTGTTTTTGCCACCATTGTGATATATACCTCTCTACAAGCTCCCCCCCCCCCATAGATAACCCTTTGTAAGTCAGTGTGGACTCTGATATGGCTTGTTCTAACCCTCCTTGTAGGAGTGCCACTGGTGAGGGCTGGCACGAGATCATGCTGTCCTGTCTAAGCAACAGACCCTGTGACCAACGCTCCGGTAACAACACAGCGGAATGCGGAAGTGACTTTGCATATTTCTACTTTGTCTCCTTTATCTTCCTGTGCTCTTTCCTGGTAAGCGGGGCTTTGGGTGGAGATTACAGTTTAAAATCCCCATGTAATTGTGGACCGAGTACTGATTTTTTAATCAATTTCAAGTGTATATATTGATGTTTTAAATAACTTTTAAGAAAAGCAGCACATTAAACACATCCTCCATGAAAGCATCAAAAGACCAGCAGTAAAAATGACAGATATGCAATAAACACATCAAGAAATATACAATATTCCAAGTCGGCATATGATGTTCAGTGTAATTGACGATGGATTTCGGGACTTTTTTTTTTTTTTTTTTTTTAAAGGACTGTTTTGGTTTTATTTACTTTTGATATTTTTTTTGTTGAATTAATAGGGGTACTATGTATCCTTTACTCATTCACATAGGTGGGCGGCCAAGGTTTTTGGGCTCCCTTGCTAAAGGGGGCTTCTTGAGCCCTTTAAGTAACCCCCCAGGGTTGTGGGGAATTTGGGGACAGGGTGTTTTGCCAGGCCCCCCCTCCTCCCTCTGATAAATACAGAAAATCCGCCGGCGGACTCAAACTCAGGCAACACGTTGCTTCATGCTTCCAGTTCGCACCCAAAGTCATTAATCAGTAGCATCCCCTATAGCCAATATCTTCGAATAAAGCGTAATTGCACCTTTTATGGAAAATGTGTCCAGATGATGCAAGAAACACTGCTCATCTGGACACATAGGGGATACTACTGATTAATGACTTGGGGTGCGAACTGGAAGCATGAAGCAACGTATTGCCTGAGTTTGAGTCCGCTGGCGGATTTTCTGTATTTATCAGAGGGAAGAATACGTTATTAAGGCTCAAAGAGGACAGAGGCAAGGAGCAGAGGAGTTTGTTTACTTGCGACCCATTAAGACCCTGCAGAGGGTTATATCTGCAAGCCCACATGACCTTGCTCATACAGGAGGTCCTACGTGTGCGGTAAGGGTGTTTATAATTTATCCTGGTGTATCCCTCAAGGAACGGCTTTCTCCTTCCATCTTGGATTTACCTTTCAACTTCACATTTTCATCGTTTTATCATCACCTTTTGACTTTTAACATTGAGACTTAATTTTATGCATATATGCTCACTCATTTTTATGTTCACAGTGTTTTGATTTAAGAACATTCAGTTGACAACTGTGTGTTACTGTTTATTATTTGTGGTTTGCACCATTTTAAATATGTCAAATTATTTGATGGTGACTGCACTATATATTATTCAATTCACATTAGCGCAACCCCCCTTTTTAATTTTTTTTATTTATTTACGTGCACCACTATGCGGATTTAACCTTCTATCAGTACGGGCCGCATACCCATACATGGAGCAACACCGGCCCATGTCACATAAGCTATCTTTATTGCTCACATACATATTGCCGGCCAGTAACTCTCCTGATCCAGCAACGAGTTTCCCTACACAGATTTCCACAGAATGCCCTATTTTGAGTCCATGCACAGCTCTTTTTTATCTGAAATCCTGATAAAGGGGAGTTTTTTCTGAGCTCCGAAACATGTTGGATTCTTTTTAGTATAAACTAAAAGATGTATTTGGCACTCCTTTCATTAGTGCACAGTATGTTTGGCATTCTGCATTCTTGTTGGTGGCCCCTGAACACTAATTAAAAAGGTCCAATCTCAACCTCTCCTCTGACTCATTCCTCTATCTATTTTTAAGAAACCACAGATGTAGAAAAAGACTGCAGTGACCTCCTGCTGGTCGCAAAGAGCAAATATTAAATATTGTGATATTTCATATATACCTGGTTAAAGGGTAATACTAAAGTGGGCTTACTCATAAACATAACAATACATTCCCTTTTAATCTCAGTGTGTGGGAAGACTTGCATTGTACCAGTTTCCCTCGGAAAAAATATAATAATTGGTTGTCAATTTTACTTGAAGATGCTGTTTTGTTTTGAATAATTTCATCTGACATTTTTTTCTATTTTTTTTTTAACTCTTCTCCCACCCCCCCCTCCCCGAGTAGATGCTCAATCTCTTTGTGGCCGTCATCATGGATAATTTTGAGTATTTGACTCGAGACTCCTCCATTCTGGGTCCACATCATCTCGATGAGTTCATCCGTGTTTGGGCAGAGTATGATCCAGCTGCTTGGTATGTTTTAAGAAAAAAAACTTTTTGTATACGAATTACTCAAAGGAAAGCTGACCTTGTTAAAAAGACATTTTTTCCCATTTTTAAGCGAATATGTCATCAGATGACAAAAGTTATGTTGAAGGGTTTGGATTAGATACTGTATTTGGTTTCTCCACAGATAAAAATGGTGGGCTAGATTCAGCAACGATTTACACCGGCGTATCCATAGATACGCCGCGTAAATTCAAAGCTGCGCCGGCGTATCTTCTTTCTGTATTCAGAAAGCAAGATACGCCGACATTGGCTTAAGATACGACTGGCATAAGTCTCTTACGCCGTCGTATCTTAGGGTGCATTCTCATGCTGGCCGCTAGGTGGCGCTTCCGTCGTTTTCGGTGGAGAGTATGCAAATTACCTAGATATGCCGATTCACAAACGTACGTGCGCCCGGCGTTCGTTTTTTACGTCGTTTGCGTAAGGCTTTTTCGGCGTAACGTTGTTCCTGCTTCTATGAGGCGCACTCAATGTTAAGTATGAACGTCGTTCCCGCTTCGATTTTTGAATTTTTTATGTCGTTTGCATAAGTCGTTCGTGAATAGGGCTGGACGTAATTTACGTTCAAGTCGAAACCAATGACGTCCTTGCGACGTCATTTGGAGCAATGCACACTGGGATATGTACACAAAACGTCAATCACGTCAGGTCAACACACATTAACATAAAACACGCCCCCCTTACACATTTGAATTATGTGCGCTTACGCCGGCCCCATTTACACTATGCCGCCGCAACTTACGGAGCAAGTGCTTTGTGAATACTGCACTTGCTCCTGTAAGTTGCGGCTGCGTAGCGTAAATACAATACGCTGCGCCGCCGTTAGATTGCGTGCCCCTACCTGAATCTAGCTCGGTGTATTTTGGAGCACATAATCTTAAAGGAGACTTGCACCAAGAAAAGAAGTCTACCGTTGCTGACCTTTGCTGAAAATGCTAGCTACCTGGCTGTTACCGACTTGCAACAAAGATGCAGAATAGAATTAGTTTTGATCTGATTTTATTTGCTGCATGCTTGTTCCAGATCAGTGACCCCCAAGATTCAATGCTAGAGGCAGCCAGCTACCTTTTTAAATGGAGGTCAGCAACCCCTATATTTTGCTATTTATTTAAAGTAAATCTCATAAATTGGGCATCTAATAAGATATCGTAGGAGTAAAAGTTACATGAAAACTGCGTGCGAAAATCATAGGTGGATTCATAGGCATCTTAGGTAGCTAATATTATATAAAAACCTTGTCTTTATATTAAAGTTTTAACTTTTAATTGCATCCCCTATTTTCCACACCTCCTTATTGGTCTGCGAGACAGCCCATCACTTTAAAGAATCAATGTATAGGCTCAGCAGATTTTAGGAGCCCAGATAAACTTTTTTTTAGAAAATGTGGACATGCAAGGAATTTTAGTTGCCTACATACCTAAATCTGTTGATTATTTTTATATGCAATGTGTACCTAACATCTGCTTATGTTTTTTTTTTCTGTTAAGTGTTTACTTCAGTTGGCTGTGTCTGTTACATATTTATTGTAAAAAAAAACTGTGCAAGGCCTTGTTCGCATGGAAATACTTGAGCGTATACTTTTGCGACAGCTGTGTGTTCCCATATGGGGATGCACACGTGTTCCATACCTCCCTGTGCAGGCAGTCCCATTCATATAAATTGGGACACAGTGGCTGCATGGACAGGGCTGCTGCTCCCAATTTGACATCCGTGTGGGTGAGGGCACGTGTTTGTGTACCCTGAATGCAGACAGTGTGAGTTCAGGGACACGCACACACCCACTGGGATCTCAGATTGGCAGCAGCAGCCATGTCCATGCAACCACTGGGTCCCGATTGACATAAATGAAACTGCTTGCACAGGAAAGCATGGAACATCTGTGCATTTTTGTGTGGGCAAACCTGGCCCTCCCATTGTTGTACGGGCCACAGACCAGTTCCAGGCCAACCTGTCACGTGTAACATGTTAAAATTTCATTACAGCAGAACTTGCATGCAACTTGCGAGATACAGAATGGTTGTTTCTACCAAAGAGTTACAATAGAATGTAACAGTAGTGCAGTATGTAGAATGTAACAGTAGTACAATGCTTCAAGGTTGATTTTGATGCCTGTTGTACAATGCCTCTTGTTCATTTTATAAAACTTTTATCATGCAAGTATCATGGCCATGTTTATCTAATATTATTGTCAGCTCTTTACTTCTGTCATCAGAGATTTTCCCTCTCCTCAGAGAAGGGCAATCTCCCCAATAAGGCCCCAGACAGCAATAAATGCCTAAATAGGATCTAGCCTTTCCCCTAAATAGTTTTAGTGGAAGTTATTTTAAAGTGATTGTAAACCCTGTATTTTATAACAAACATGGTAATACTTACTTGCTCTGTTTTGCACAGAGCAGCCCCAATCCACCTCTTCTCAGGTTCCCCTCTGGCGCTTCTGGCTCCTCTTTTTCTATGCATGCCACCATAGGAAGCAGCTTCCTATTGTGGCAGACCGGCTGCAGGCTTGATCCCGAGCTGCGCTGCCTGTGTTAATAGATGCAGGTTTGGCCTTGTCTCCAACAAAAGATTTGATTGACAGCAGCAGGAGCCAATAGCTCTCGCTACTATCAATCTGCCTTGTGAGGAGAGAGAGAGTGGAGAGAGCTGCTGCTCTTGTGCACAGCGCTGGATCAAGAATGGGCTCAGGTAAGTATAAGGGGGGTTAGGGGTGGAGAGCTGCACACAGAAGTTTTTTTTACCTTAATGCATAGAATGCATTCAGGTAAACTACCTTCTACCTTTACAACCACTTTATTGAGTAGTTAATATAGTTAAAGTAGATGTAAAGGCTGAAGGTTTTTTACCTTCATGCATACAATGCGTTATAAAACTTTAGTGTGCAGCTCCCCCCTCAGTCCCTCCTAATACTTATCTGAACCTAATCCAATGATGTGCATGAGACCAGAGGCTCTCCTGGGTCTCTCCCTCCTGATTGGCTGAGATGCAGCAGCGGGAGCCATTTCTCCCCCGCTGCTGTCAATCACAGCAAGTGAGGCGGAGGGCAGGGCTGAGCTGTGCTCTCTTTGTCTTGTGTCTGAAGAGTAAGCACGCAAGAGTGCCCCCACAGCAAGCGGATTGATATGGGGGCACTTGGCAAGGGGGAGGTGCCCAGAGCGGGGGGACCCGAGAGGTGGAGAGTCAGGGGTACTCTGTTCAAAACCATTGCACAGAGCAGGTATGTCATGTTTGTTATTTATTTTTTTAAATAAAATATTTTCCTTTACAATCACTTTACTATACCCATAAATGATTTAGGCTCAGTTCACATCGTCGCAACATGCGGCTCACAGCAGGGCTCCCGTGCGTGCTGGTTCACCGATTCAGGTCCGATTTCAGCCCGAATTTTGGGCTGAAATGCATAAAAAAAGGCACACGTTTTTCCGGCACACCGCACCGGACCCGCTGCGGAGATATGTGAACTGGCTCCATAGAGAGCCAGTCACATTTTCCTGCTATGTGAATTGGATGCAGG
This sequence comes from Rana temporaria, assembly GCF_905171775.1. Taxonomy (NCBI): domain Eukaryota; kingdom Metazoa; phylum Chordata; class Amphibia; order Anura; family Ranidae; genus Rana; species Rana temporaria. The sequence continues at coordinate 115,605,642 of NC_053497.1, forward strand.
GAAACGCGCATTCATTTCGCATAGGAGTGAACAGAGCCTCAAAAGGTAAAATAATCACAATAACAAATTTAAACACACATTGGAGAATCATGGCTAGAAGGTACCAGCTTTAGATAATCATAATTAATATAAGGCAATCCAGCAGATATTTATTTTAGTTGTTATACATTTATGTTTTTTTGTGTGACATTGATAGCATTACAGGACGTTTCCAGGGTGCTATCACATGGTAATTTGGGGAGGCTCCAAAGCCTGTGTACACAATGCACATGCTACATGCACACTGAAGCTGATAAACTGCAGTTTATTGGCGTTTTGGCTTTTTTTTTTTAAGCCCATAAACTGAACTCTATGTTGGCCTATGTGCCCATGCACACCTGGGCGTTTTTTAGTGTTAATGAGCTTTGGAGTTTATTGGCTTTTTTCTGAGCGCCAGAAATTTGCGTTCAAAGTGACGTTTTTTGGCGGGAAAAGACGCTAAAAAACACAAGACGCCGAAAAACGCTCAAACGCCAGTGCCAGCATTTTTTAGCGTTTTTTTATCCATTGAAAAAAAATGTAAAAAATAAAATAAAAAAAAAAGCTTCAGTGGAGCCTAAGGCCCCTTTCACACGGGGCGGATCAGTAATGATCCGCCCCGTGAACCTCCGCTTGCTCAGCGGGGATCGCTCTGTTGAGGCCGGTGGATGACAGGGCGGTCCCCGCACACTGTGCAGGGACCGCCCTGTCTTTTCTCCGCTCTCCCCTATGGGGGGATCGGTTGAACATGGACCATCTGTCCGTGTTCACCCGATCCGCTAGACGGATGGAAAAGTAGGTTTTTCCTCCGTCACACTTTGGCGGATCGAAGCGGGTCGGATGTCAGCGGGCATGTCACCGCTGACATCCGCGGCTCCATAGAGAAGCACAGAGCGCCCGTTCAGGTCCGCCAAAAAAACTGGCACGCGGACCTGAACGGGCCGCCCATGTGAAAGAGCCCTAAAGCTGACATAATATGGAAATTTCAGGAGGTCAGTTGTCGACAATGGAGTGTGCTTGCTATGTAACCAACCATTGTTGCCCTTTAAACCTGAAGGTGGCAAACTCTGGAGACTTATTTTATGCTTTTTTTGCGGAATTTGCAGAAGGGGTGAATGGCAATAGATCCAGAAGCTGTGACAGACTAATCTCTATCTGTTCAGGTCCTCAGTATATGTAAAAGCCAGTCGATAATAGGGTCTTCCAGATTCCGCCTGTAAATGCAAGGTCAATTTGGACTATTTAACTGTTTAATTTGCAATCTACATAATGAATTTGTGACATTTATTAAAATTGCAACTTTTGAGTTGCTATGGTTAATTAGTACAAATTACCATTTTATTGTATTTGTTTGTGTGTGTTTTTCTCTGTCAGACAGTAAAAAGTTGATGGTTTAATGTTTGATCTTGATACACTGTGCTATTCTCTTTCTAGTTATCGCATTCACTATAAGGATATGTACAATTTATTACGTGTAATTGCCCCTCCACTGGGGCTGGGGAAGCGCTGCCCGTCGCGGGTAGCCTACAAGGTTTGCAATTCTGAAAGCCAGTTTGCATCCAAAAGGAAGCTTGGGGTGTCTAAAAGAAATTTCCAGGGTGGGCTGAGCCAGCATGCCAACGCAAGGCCAGCAGTACTGCCCGCTACCCAACTTATCATGCTTTTAACCCTGCCAATAAGGGTTTCAGGTGGCCTCACTTGGAGGGGGTCATAAGCCGGGTCTAGGGTATACATCTATATGATTTTTAACATTTTGGATTTATACATTAGTGTTCTCCATGGTGAGGCTACCTGGACCCTATTAACAAGCATGATGATTAGAAATTTCACTCCACCACTTCAATGCTGCAGGGGAATGTGATGCACCAGACATTGAAGGGTTGAAATTGGCACCCATTTTGTGGTAAAAAAAAAACAAGGGGCATGGTTATGTCACCTTGAAATTGCGTGCCACACTCTCTGCTCAACACCGCCCGCTGAATGTCAATCTTTCAGTGAAATGGTTTGAACAGAAAGAAAACAAAGTCCCTTCCCCTCACCCATCTGACTAACCTCTGCCAAACCCCTAAATCAGTACAAAAAAACATACCTGTGCTTGAATGTCAAGGGTGTACAGTTTCATGCTAATCAGATATGTTTTTTTTTTTTGTTTGTTTCCCTTCCATGTTGAACCCCTTCCTTGGCTGCCATCTTCCCTTTCATTTTGCCTGTACTTTGCTTTCCATCTTTGTTTCATGGTTGTTTTGCAATCTTTTTAATTTGCGCTTTTCTTTCTTTCTTTCTCTTTCTTTCTCTCTTCTACTTCCATTATTTTAATCTCTGATCTTATGACTTTTTTGTTTTCTATGTTTTTGGGTCTTACCATTTTCATCATGCCTCATTGGGTCTGTTTCATGTGTCTTCTACTAAATCATGGCCTGGATATATTTTTTTCTGTTGCCTAACCTTTCTGCCTTATCACTTCTATCATAACTATGTGCCAATCAATGGCCTTTCCTATGCTTGTCCATATCTTTGGGCACTCTTCCTGTCTCCTTGCCAACCTTGTTGTTACTTGTTCACATTCTTGCTCTTGTTGGATCCATACGTGGTGTGCATACTCCCTCCTTGTACATCTGTCCTTTCCTGCTACACCTATGTCGACTTCTTTCCCATCGATGCAGTGGGCGCATTGGCTACACTGATATGTACGAGATGCTGCGACATATGCCCCCTCCCCTTGGCCTTGGGAAGAAATGCCCTGCACGTGTGGCATATAAGGTAGAAGAGATGTCACCCTCCTCCTCTTCTGTGCCAGTGACTCGCTGGTCTGTGTACTGTGGCCGTGCTGTGTATCTATCCTTGTAATCTGTACATCCCCCTCACATTTCTCTATCTGGTGGTCTGTGTAAATCTGCTGGCTATCTAGCTAACCAGGACCCTCTACACAGCTGTTTTAGTCTATTAGTCTTACAGTGCATCTGACTTTAGTTACAAACCCAACTCTTGAGAAACATTTTTTTTCCCTTTTCACTATTTCCTACTTTACCACCACTATACCAGTTTCTTCTGTATAGTCTGATAGTCCTCTAAAACGACAACTGACTTGCATGCTGTCATTTGCATATCCGGTTGCATGAAGTTTGGATGCATGTCTTCTATATATTATGGAGTTGCCTGGCTAATAAACCTTACTTTGACTGTTGTCAGCCTCAGATTACTAAAAGGTACAAGGTAGTTTTTCTTTAAAATTTGCCAGTAAGCTCCTAACAGGTTTCAAGACAGATCAAGGTGGTTAAAGTGACCCTTAAATTGATAATGTACAAACGTTTGTAATAGCTAAAATGGAAAATTCAGATTCTGGCCAACCCACAGAAGTAATCTATACCTAGAAAGGCAGTTAAAAATAGGCCCAACAATTTTCTTATTTTGTAGAATGGGGAGTAGCCATGCAGTCCTTTGACATATGTGTGATATACATTTTGTCATGGCTTGTTTTTGAAGGCTTGTAACTAATTAGTCACCTGAGGCTGACAATCCTATCACCAATACATTTTCCTTGACTTTTCCCCATGGTCTTGACCTTAGGTTAACCAGTTTCCTGGACATGCTTAATATTACGAAATTCTGACCGAGAACTCATTAAGGAGATTCTTTAGTCAGCTTCAAAATTCTCTTGTTTTTTTAGCTTGGTTGTCTCCTAAAATACCTAAAGAAATCTCTTGATAACAGTCAATATGGCATAGTTGACAATGCCATTTGTGTCTGTGCTGCTTCATTGCATTAAAGGCGCTTATGCAATGGCACTCTTGAGACATTTTAGTGTTTTAAGAGGCAGCTTAGCTAAAAAGTAGGACAGATGGTGCTTTGCACACAATTTGAACAATTTTTTTCTGAAATCTAAAAAGACTGGGGAAGAGTCAAATTTGGAGCCAGTGGTTGCTCTACTGGCTTTCATCTTTACTTGTGATATTTTTAAAAATGGATGCTGAAAAATTTGTTTACTGTGCAAGGTGTGTCCCCAGTCTGTGACTCTCAGCTACTCGAATTTGAACGTAAAGTTTTTTTTTTTTCATTCACTAAAGGAACTTACATTCCTCAAAATTAATCGTAGATCTTCTGATTGGATAAATTGGCTATTTTTAAAGGGAATCTATAACACACCAACATTAGCAAGTACCGCTTTGGAGTTACAGAAGAACTACTTAATTTTACTTGTTTTTTTCCCCATATTGCTTTAAAGCAGGGGTCTCAAACTGGCGGCCCTCCAGATGTTGCGAAACTACAAGTCCCATGAGGCATTGCAAGGCTGACAGTTACAAGCATGACTCCCACAGGCAGAAGCATGATGGGACTTGTAGTTTCACAACAGCTGGAGGGCCGCCAGTTTGAGACCCCTGCTTTAAAGGAATCATTATAGGTCTGATTAGCAAATTGCAATTACTTTGCCAAGCAAGAAACACAGCAGGCCCACTGTATGTAGTGAGAATTTATGGATGCCACCCTGGGTGCACATGTAATAGAATCACATTTCAATAGGATTACATACACAAAATATAATAAAATTATTTACATTAAGCTGGTTAAATTAAAATATGCACCCGAAAAATTAAAACACTATAGGTTTCCTTTAAAGGGGAAACATTATCAGAATGTCACTTTGAGACACAGTACCACTTAAAAAGTACTCATAGTATGTCCCTTTGTAGATAAATGTTGATTATTTATTCTATAAAGTTAGACTGTTATACCTCTCTGCACCGGGAATACTCAGTGTTCAGTTTTATAGCTATTTGAAGGCAACAAATATTGGTTGAGATGTAGCAGACTGGCCCTCCTTGAACAGTGGTTGTATAATAAACCAATGACAGCTTTGGCCTCCATGATGATTTGGCTTTTTCCTGCAGCGTTTGGTAAAGATGAACATGCCAATCTCTGATACAGACCTTACCGTCCACTTCACGTCCACACTGATGGCGTTAATTCGCACAGCACTGGACATTAAATTGGCCGCAGGTGGGTTGTTTTAAGCATTTTATGCCACAGGTAATTCTTCTTTCAATTTCTTGTTTATATTTGACATGAATTTTCTGCACATATTGTTCCTAACCGTGTACAATTTCCTCTTGCTAGTGTTAAAGCCAATTAGACCTCAAAGTGAAGAACTCTCAGAATCACGGCTGTCTTAATGAGAGAGCACACCTGGGGACTGCCAAGGGGCCCCAGCTGCATGGGGGCCCCTGCCCTTTCCCCAAAGCAGCTGATCCTGGAGCACGGGCTGCCCCGAAATTGGGGCAGCCCGGGCTGCCCTTCTACATCCCAGATACCACTCCAGCTCTCTGACCCATCTACACCCTAGATATCCCCTACATCCTACCTACTTGATTTCGGTTTACCTACACTGTCTCCATTGTAGGGGCCCCAGAGCATTACTTTGCCCAGGGGCCCATGATGCTATGAAGACGGCCCTGCTCAGAATGCTATAGGATTCATGCACTTAAGAACTTTATATAGCATACATCTGTCTGAGAAGAACACATCTAGACTTACCACTTGTAGACTTCATTAAAGCCCAAGTCCAACCAAAACATTCTTAAAGAGTAACGCCTCTTTTTTTGAAAGAAAGAAACAATCCCCTTTGTGTGACCAAGGTACATTGTGAGGATTTTACAAAACATTGTTGCAGAGAACTAGCTGTTTCTGCTCTGAAGTTGAAGCTGTTTATTGTGTGCAGAGTGAATCTGAATAATAGTGACTTTTTCACGAATGAGCTGATGTACTTGCTGTCCAATGTGGGAAATTGCAGTTCCTGCATCACTTTAAAAGTGATTAATCATTTCGAAGTATCCTACCAAAATGACATTTTTTGTTGCAGAGGATTCCTAAAATATGACTTGTATCTTTGTGCAGACCTCTGGGAATGTCTGTGAGCCAATCACAGAAGCAGGAAATTACATTTCTGGGGGTGTTCCATACATGTGGTTTATGTAACACAGCTAGATGACCATATTTCATAGAATTTTACAGAAAATTACAGGACTGCAAAATTAGAAGAAAAGGTAATTTTTAATAATAATCAAATACGGAACTGCGTTGCTTTAACTTACAATTTGCACGGTCATACAATGCTGTAAATAAATGTAATTTTTTCCCCACTATCAGAGCTTTCTTTTGGTGGTATTTGATCACCACTGGGTTTTTTATTTTTATAAACAAAAAAAAAAGAATGACAATTTAGAAAAAAAAAAACACTTTTTTTTTTTATTTGTTATAAAACCTATTCAATAAAATAAAAATAAAATGTCTTCATTAATGTAAGCCAATATGTATTCTGCTACATATTTTTAGTAAAAATCACAATAAACCTATATTGATTGGTGCAAATGTTATAGCTACAAACTATGGAATATATACTGGATTTATATATTTTTTTTACTAGTAATGATAGTGATCAGCGACTTATAGTGGGACTGCCATATTGCGGCATCCATTCTGACACTAACACTTTTGACACTTTCTGGGAATCAGTGACACTTAGGCCCTGTACACATCAGTCCATCCGATGAGAACGGTCTGAAGGACCGTTGTCATCGGTTAACTGATGAAGCTGACTGATGGTCTAATGCGCCTACACACCATCAGTTAATTAACCGATCGTGTCAGAACGCGGTGACGTAAAACACAACGACGTGCTGAAAAAAACAAAGTTCAATGCTTCCAAGCATGCGTCGACTTGATTCTGAGCATGCGCAGGTTTTTAACCGATGCTTTTGCATACTAACCATCGGTTTTGACCTATCGGTTAGGCGTCCATCGGTTACATTTTAAAGCAAGTTCTAAAATTTTTGACCGAAGGATAACTGACCGATGGGGCCCACACACGATCGGTTTGGACCGATGAAAAGGTCCTTCAGTCCGTTTTCATCGGTTTTGACCGACCGTGTGTACGCAGGCTAATACAGTGATCAGTGTTAAAAATATGCACTTGCACTGTACTAATGACACTGGCTGGGAAGGGATAAACAGCTAGGGTGATCAAAGGGTTAAATATGTGCCTGGTCAGTGTTTTGGTGTACTGTGTATGCTTTGCAGGGAAAGAAAACCTACCACTTCCTTGCTGACAGGACAGAGCTCTGCCTTGTTTACAAAGGCAGAGCTCTGTCCTGTGTCTCTTACTGATGATCGGGGGGGGGGGGGGGGCAGGAGTCATTTATTGGCCAGCACCCGCTGATTGGCATCTGCTGTGTTTAATTACAGCACAGCTGGCAGCGCTTGTGCCCGGAAGTGCCGGATTGCGTACCTTGCCATATATGTATGTTATACGGTCGGCAAGAGAATAAGCTATATATTTTTTTAATGTGACCTTTTTTTTCCCATGAAAGTGGAGTTACCCTTTAAATATTTTGGCTATAACTAGGAAATCTTGTGTCCCCATTTGGGAGACTTTCCCTCACGTTCTGTCCAGGTGAACAATATCAGACAGAAGTGAGAGAAAATCTCTAAATCTGAATGAGGTCTTTGGGCGCTCTGGCCTGTACAGTGTGAATCAGCTGGATCTGTGTATAGGCAACCTATGTCACGTTATGGGGTTGCAGCGGCTGTATAAACACTGCTGCATGTTTGACAGGTGCATGCTTGTGTGTATTTGTATAGCTACTGCATCCCCATGGATTAACAGGCAGTTCCAGCCATGCAAACAAACCACTCATTTACACTGTATGGGCCAAAGAACCCATACAAATAAGCCCTTAATTATGTGTTTTACAATTTTTGGCATTATTTAAAAAAAAAAAAAAATTAACAGCCCTTTTGGGGGTCTTTGGTGAAATATCAGGGGTCTAAACAGACCTCCCGATGTCTCACTTTTGAAACAAAGAAAGTGATTGAGTACACACTCCTCAATCTCCATCTTTGCTGTCTCAGCTGCACAGAATGAACAAACAAACAAGAAGAGCCCTGCACAGTCTTCCTGTTCATTCATAAACTACTTTACTATGTAGCTTTACTATGCTTTACTATGATTTACTATGCTTCTGTTATAAATGAACACTGAGTACCAATTACTCACTGTGTTCATTCAGAAAAGGAGTGAGCCAGTAATGGCATTCATCAGCCCCTTCTCCCTGCTCTCCATCCTGACACTGATTCCTCACAGCAGCTGGTGGGAAGTTGGCAACGCTGCGGGCAGTGGGGGCAGCATTTACTGGAGCCAATCCCCTGCTGCTGCTGTAGGGGGGAATCTATAGGAGATAGGTTCCAGTAAATGCCAACCCTCCTGTCCAGGTTCTCCTTCCTTCTGCTCGTCAGCTGCCCAGGCACCCCTGTTAAACTGTTGGGGCCCGGACCCTGTGTGGGGGGGACCAGGGGTACACCCTTACCAGCTGTCCTGGGGCTACACGTTCACCGATCCCTTGTTATGAGGATACCAGTCTGCATGTGTGGTGTTCTGAGCTGGTCAGCTTTTACAATATTTTAGTCACATAAAAAAATGTTTTAAATGGAATCCAACAAGTGCTGAACCTGTGTATTAAAAACTCACCATAGACCGTTACTTAGAAAATGCTAGAAAGGTTGAATGTCAAGTAAATGTGCAGGGATGCTGACATTTAGGCTTTTTTAAATAAGGGTGTGTTATGCAGTAAAGACCTTCTCCTGTTGAACAACAGATGTTGAATGCCCGGAAATGTAGCATTCACTGGGAAAATGTCCACTAGTTTTGCTTTACCAGTCGAGTGAATATTGCCCAAAGAATTTTGGGTGAATTGGCCATCATATTTTTTATGAATATACCCCTGATTACATGGAAAAAAGGTCTGTAAAGTTGGCACCAAATCAACAAATCTTTGGTTGAAATGTGAAGGTAAAAAGGGTAAACAGGTTTGAGCTGAAATGTTTAATTGTCGGAAATAAAGTGAAATGGAAATAAAGAAAAATGTATGTAATTTTTAAAGATTGACTGTGTCATATTTTTCCTAATTCTTTTTGTCTACAGACACTGTATGTAGGCCCTAGAAGTAGCACCTCTCTAGGTCGGAAAGTGCAGTCACCCCTACTGTATGTAAGAGCATCAGTTACAGAACAGACTAAATTCTCTTTACAGGTGGAATAAAGCAGCATGAATGCGACACAGATTTACGGAAAGAGATCTGCTCAGTGTGGCCCAACCTGTCTCAGAAAACATTAGATTTGCTTGTCCCCCCTCATAAACGTAAGAAGCTACTTTTATCTTTCACCCCAAACTTTTTATAAATTATCTGTTATTTTTAAAGTAGACTTAGCCTTGGCTCACACTATTGTGATGCGGGAACCAGCGCGATTCCAGTGCCGGTTCCCGCATTGCATCTCCCTTGCCGGCAGTTACCACAGCCCTCTGTGAACAGCTGCGGATGTCTATACAAAGTTAAAAGCACCCCCAGATCGGTTCTCAGATTGCAGTGCGAACTGTGAATTCGGACAGGAATTGGATTGCATGGGTGTGAACACTCATGCGATCCGATTCCAGTGTGGGGGGAAAAAAAAGGTCCCTGTACCTTTTTCATGTGAATCCAATGCGAGTTGAGCCATACAAATGTATGGCTGAATTTGCATTGCATATACATTGCATGTGATCGGCACAGCAATGCTGTGCGAATCACATGCAATGTTTTTGTTTGCAATAGTGTGAACCCAGGCTTAATGAACTTTTCTTTTTAACAGTCATAAGGTGGTAATAAGGTGGTAAAGATCAGAAAAATGCAAAATGTTCCTAAGCACTAGATGCCTTTAAGTGTGTCAAGTGTTTGAGTGTTAATAATGCATTCCGTTGGCCAGAATAAATTAATATTCTGGCCAATAGAATGTATCAAGGCTCAAATGCTAGACATGCCTAAATACGACTAAATGCAGCTTTTACCATGTTTTTTAAGCAGATTTTCCCTGCTAGGAGTTCTGGCATTCAGAGGGTCTAAAACAGACACACTGTGTGCATAAGGCCTTATGCCGCATACACACGATGGGAAATTCCGACAAGAAAACCAGCTCTCAAATTTTTCTTGGCGGAAATTCCGACAGAAAAATTCAGATGGAGCCTACACACGGTCGTAATTTCCAACCAAGAGCTCACATCTGACTTTACAAGTTGGAATTTCCAATCGTGTGTACGCGGCATTAGTGTTTTGTTGCTGTTGTGCACTCCTCAGACTGCTTTTGAACATTCTGACAGTCTCTGAATTTCTGTATCCCTCAATGAATGAGAAAGAAAATTGGATCTTTGTACCTACTGCAAGATCCATTTCCTGGAATTCTTTGAGGAACAGGTCCCACTATGATCATGATCTGGCAGTGCTTTTCCACCAAAACTGAGGCATGTTCTGAGTAGGAGGGGTTATACTGGGCTGGACACTGTTTTTTTTTTTTTTTGTCATTTTAAAGAAGCTTCCTCTTTCATTGATGTATTAAATGTATACATTTGTAGATTTACCACTAAAGCTTGGGTACACAAGCTACTACAATGACTCTAATAACTGTGTAACAGCTGTTGAGGAAAATATCAGCCACACAGGTAGAGCATTGTTTTCGGAGTCAGATGTCAGACAACTCTGATGCCGTGTACACACAATCGGAAATTCCGACAAAACCGTGGATTTTTTTCCGACAGAATTTTGTCTCAAACTTCTCTAAACACGGTCACACAAATGTTGTGTAGGATTTTTGTGCGTCAGAATTGCATACAGACTATCGGAATTTCCGACAAGAACTTTTGTAGCAAAATTTGAGAACCAGCTCTCAAATTTTTGTGGTCAGAAATTCTGACAGCAAATGTCTGATGGAGCCTACACACGGTTGGAATTTCCGATCATTGGTTTCACTTTGAAGTAGAAAGTGGCATAGGTGGTGCTTAGTTAATGTTGCGTACACCACAAACGCCAGTTTCCTGCACAATTATACCTTTTTAATACTCCTCATAGTTTCCAAAATGTTATAGGTAAGATTGATTGCAATAAGCTGATCACATTTACATATGTAAATAAAAAAGTGGCAAAGAATATAAATTCCTTTAAACAAAAAATTCAGAGAGCAATAAAGATATCATGTCGTATGCTAAAACCAGAAAACAGTGTGTGTGTGTGACATTAGATTTACTGTGATGTTTTATTGTCACAGCGGATGAAATGACTGTTGGGAAAGTTTATGCAGCTCTCATGATCTTTGACTTCTACAAGCAGAACAAAAACAACCGGGACCAATCTCATCAGCCACCTGGAGTCTTATCTCAGGTACAAACAAATGTAATGAAAATATATGTGATATAAAAACACACAGTCTAAGATATCTTACCACAATTCTTCCCTTTCAGAATAATTTCTACTTTTCTTTAGCCTTTTCTATGTCTTTCAGTTCCTAGCCCAAAGGATGATACTTGTTGTCCCCCTTTTGGGTACTGGCTATAGCCCGAACTTTGCATTTAAAGAGACCTTAGTCTCTCTTTTAGCTTCAATTTTTTTTCTCTTGATTATAATTCTCTTCTTGTTTCTTTTTATCTTCCCCCATTTCTTACCTCCTCCTCCCATGTGGCTCCATTTGGTTTGAATGTATTATACCTCTATTGTTGTCCTTGAAAAATCATTTAGAAGATCCTATCCACTCACTTTCATGGCTCTCAAACTTTTGACCTTAAATGAACAAGGCCTTCATTCTCCAATTAAGAGAATGGCCTTTAACTACTTTAATTCTCAAATTGACAAAGCATGCCTTCAAGAAACACATTTCTCTACCAACGCCACTCCCACCTACTTTCCTCCATCTTTCTCATTTGGTTTACACATCTTCAGCCTCTACTAAAAACAGAGGTGTCTTAATAGCTTTAAATATAATTTTTACCTGCAACAAACGTATTTCAGATCCCCAAGGCTGGTATCTTCTTTTGCAAGGTTCTCTCCAAGGTATCAACATAACCATTTTTAGATATTATGCTCCCAATATTCAAGGACTTGCCTTCCTTTCTCACATATTTAACATACTTAATTCTCATGCCAAAGGCACCATCTTTCCCTCTTGAGACTCCAACTTAACTATTCACCCTCTTCTTGACAAATCATCTACACCAACACACTCACGACACTGACTTCCAACACTTTCTTACGCTCTTTTCTCAATCAGGCTTCCTAGTCGCATGGAGAAAACTACATTCCATAGCTAAAGATTATACTTATTATTTCTCCTCCCACAATATTTATACCAGAATTGATTATATGTGTATACACCATACTTTCCTTCCAGAATTACATACAGCTTCCATCCCAACTGTTTCCTGGTCAGATCATGATCCAGTAATGATTTATTGTCGTTCTTTATTGAATAAACCTGAATCATCTTCCTGGATCTTGAACGATTCTTTATTCTATAACGATATTTCCAAGCCTGTAGACTTTACCTTACACATGAGCCGTGTGTGCGGAACTGTATCGAACGCTTTTGCAAAATCCAAGTATACCACATCCACCGCCACCCCTCTGTCCAAGGTTTTACTTACCTCTTCATAAAAATAAATCAGGTTTGTCTGACAACTTCTGTCTTTAATGAATCCATGCTGTCTGTTGCTTAAATCGTTTTTATTTCCCAGCATGAACTCGTCTATGTGGTCTTTAATTAAACGCCCCAGTATCTTCCCAACTATAGAAGTTAAACTAACAGGTCTATAGTTACTTGGTAAAGACTGTGGGCCAGATTCACAGAAAAAGTACGCCGGAGTATCTGCTGATACTCCGGCGTACTTTCAAATTTGCCGCGTCGTATCTTTAGTTTGAATGCTCAAACCAAGATACGACGGCTTCTGGCTTCGATCCTGACAGGCGTACGGCTTCGTACGCCTTCGGATCGTAGGTGTAATACTTTGGCGCCCGCTGGGTGGAGTTTGCGTCGTTTTCCGCGTCGGGTATGCTAATTAACTGTTTACGGCGATCCACGAAGGTACGCGCGTTCGTCGCATTCTCTTATGTCGTCGCTAGTCGGCTTTCTCGGCGTAAAGTTACGGCTGCTATTTCATGGCTTATATTTAGACCAGCCATGTTAAAGTATGGCCGTCGTTCCCGCGTCGAATTAAAAAAAAATTGCGTAAGTCGTCCGGGAATAGGATAGGACATAACGCACGTCGCCGTTCAAAAAATTACGTCGATGCGACGTCATTTCGCGCAAAGCACGGCGGGAAATTCGAAAACTGAATTTGCGCAGTACGTTCGGCGCGGGAACGCGCCTAATTTAAATGATACACGCCCCATTTGAATTAGGCGGGCTTGCGCCGGACGGATTTACGCTACGCCGCCGCGAATTTACAGGCAAGTGCTTTGTGAATCAAGCACTTGCCTGTAAAACTTGCGGCGGTGTAACGTAAATGGGATACGTTAGACCGCCGCAAATCTACCTGAATCTGGCCCATAGTTCCCTTTTTAAATATAGGCACCACGTTCGCCCTGCGCCAATCCAGTGGTACTATTCCCGTCATTAATGAGTCCCTAAAAATTAGATACAATGGCTTTGAAATTACAGGGCTCAATTCTTTTAGGATCCATGGGTGGAATTACTGCCATTACTCCAGTCAATTTCTGGGTAGTTAAAATCCCCAATTATTATCACCGTCCTAGCTCTTGCAGCCCTTTCCATCTGTGCAAGGAGCTGAGTCTCCACTTTCTAATCACTTTACTTTACTGAAAGGCTTTAGTAGTATCTCCAATCTACAAATCAATGAATCTAAACCTAAAGCTCTTAACATTATCTTATCTACCACTCATCTTTAAACTATTTAAAATAATTATCATTTTACCTGGCCCGATTCTTTATCATATCTTGGAGTCAAATTAACTTCCAACTTCAACTCCCTTTTTAAAGCCAATTATCTACCTTTGTTTAAATCCTTGGCCTCTCTTCTCACCTCATGGGAACCTCCTTCTCTGTCCTGGTTTGGTAAAATGCATGCCATTAAAATGACTTGTCTACCAAAATGACTATATTATTTTAGAGTTCTACCTGTCCCTATCCCAAGTAAACAACTACATTCACTATGATTAAAGATTTTACAATTCTGTTCGAACCACCACAAACCACCACGTCTTCCACTCTCTACCATTCTCATCTTAAAGGGGGCTTAGCTGTACCCTCCCTTAAACATTATCTAGCAGCACAGATATCACAACTTGCTTCTTTACATACTACTTATGAACGCCCCATTTGGACATACCTAGTACATATGGCCTGTTCCCCTCTCCCCATATACTGCCTATTATGTCCCAAAATTTTTGATCCTTACCTAAAACACCTTAAAAAATGGGACTCTGTTAAATACTCCAGCAATCTTATTTCCCCGCATCTACCATTATCTGGAATACATGATACCCCTTCCTTTCCCCCAGCTTATGGAAATCCTCTTGCATTTCATTCCGCTGGTGGCGTCTCAAAAAATGTTTTAATATGTATATGATTTTTACTGTTTTGATGGTATTAAATCCTTTACTTTTCTTCAAGAACACTGGAATCTACCAGAAAAGGAACATTCTGATTATACTCAAATTCATCATTACCTCTCTATGCTTATCATTAATTGCACTTCTACGTCAAAACAATTGACCCCTTTTGAAAATTGGTGCAGGTTAAACCCACACTCTAAAGGCCAAAGGGGCAGATCCACAGAGAGAGTACGCCTGCGTATCTACTGATATGCCGGCGTACTTTCAAATTTCCCGCGTCGTATCTTTAGTTTGAATCCTCAAACCAAGATACGACGGCATCTGGGTTAGATCCGACAGGCGTACGGCTTCGTACACCTTCGGATCTTAGATGCAATACTTCGGCGTCCGCTGGGTGGAGTTTGCGTCGTTTTCCGCGTCGAGTATGCAAACTAGCTATTTCCGACGATCAATGGAACGTACGTGCGGGCGTCGCATTCTTTTACGTCGTCTCTAGTCGGCTTTTTCCGGCGTATAGTTAAAGCTGGTGTTTTGCGGCGTATAGTTAGATTTGCCATGTTAAGTATGGCCGTCGTTCCCGCGTTTAATTCGATTTTTTTTTTTTTTTTGCGTAAGTCGTCCGTGAATCGGGATGGACGTAAGTCACGTCTATGTTAAAAAAAAATTACGTCCTTGCGACGTCATTTAGCGCAATGCACGGCGGGAAATTTAGGAATGGCGCATGCGCAGTTCATTCAGCGCGGGGACGCGCCTCATTTAAATGAAACACGCCCCCTAATCGACAATTTGAATTCCACGCCGTTACGCCGCTTGAGATACACTACGCCGCCGTAACTTACGGCGCAAATTCTTTGGGGATTCGAACCAGCAAAAAGTAAGTTACAGCGGCGTAGCGTATCTCACATACGCTGCGCCGATCAATGTGGATCTACCCCCTAGTGTCTGCTCTCTATGCATCCTTTACAAACTCCCTAGGTCCACATAAACTTGCTTACATAGAAAAATGGGAACATGATCTTGGATCCACCTTGGATATACAGGAATGGGAATCTGTATGGCTGGCTACCTTTAAATGTTCACTTAATATACTTCCTCAAGAAAATGCTTATAAATAAATGTCTTGTTGGTACATGAACCAAGGTCGCATGTCCTTTTAATGCTGACACTTCACCACAATGCTTTCGAGGCTTTGCTGACCATGACACATTATTACATATTTGGTGGACATTTCCTGTAGCTTCTCGTTTCTGGACCAAGATATATGATCTACTATGTTCAGTTCTTCATATCACTCTCACTAAAAACCCTTGGGCTGCTCTCCTACACAAACCTGTTCCACATCTAAATATCTGGAAATGAAAGCTGGTTGGGATTTGTTTTCTTGGTGGCACAACAAACATTAGCCAAAGCATGGAAACAGAACGTATTAATTGTTCTTATTCATAAAATTGTATGGTACATCTAATACTGTAAAAAGAAAAAAAAACAGTCTAAAATGTTAGGTAGCTTGCTTATGAGCAGTTAACTGAAGTCGCAACTAGAGGGCAGCAGAACACTGAGGGTTTTGCGTTGTGGTTGGATCATGTCCTGTATACGTGATATTCATTTAGTTTTCATACAACTAAACGTATGAAGACCAACATTTTTAGTATCCCTGTGGGCCAGTGTTTCTCAGCTGCCATTGTCCAATACACCTGACAGGTCATGTATTCAGCATTTTATTAAAGCAGAACCTTAGCCAAACAGCTAAAGCAATGATCAATTTCCACTACCAAAACACCACATTGGAGATTTACACATCCCTGCTGCAGTATGTAACCAAAGACTGACACTACTGTTTACAATCGGCAGCTTCCTCTGTCACTTCTCTCTCCTTCATTCACTGTTGAGGTTCTTCCTGTTCTCTAAACTAAATGTTCCAATCCAACCCTGGTGCTTAACCACATCAATAATGGGCACTTTCGCCCCCTTCCTTCCCAGACCAATTTTCAGCTTTCAGCGCTCTCGCATTTTCAATGACAATTGCGCGGTCATGCTACACTGTACCCAAATGAAATTTTTATCATTTTGTTCACACAAATAGAGCCTTCTTTTGGTGGTATTTATTCACGACTCTGTTTTTATTTTTTAGCGATATAAGAGAAAAAAGAGCGAAAATTTGGAAAAACAAAAACAAAATGTTGTCTTTCTATTTTAAAAAAATCCAATAAAATCTAATTTTGTCATAAATTTAAGCCAAAATGTATTCTACTACATGTTTTTGGTAAAAAAACAATGTGTTAAGTGTACAATAATTGGTTTGTGTGATCACGGACATATCTACGCAAATGATCATGTAAAAGATGTGCGCAGGTGATCACGGACATATGTGTGCAAATGATCATTGGAACATGTGATTTTACTGTTACATATGTGGGGGGCAGGTGTTTTTACTATGTGGGGACGTGTTTTGGGGACATGTTTGTTTACTTTCTGTGTTTTACTGTGACACTAGGCTGGTGATCAGTGAGTAAAAAGCTGAAAAAAACAGCTCATACTCACTGATCTCCAGCCAGGTGCAGCGATCCACCCTCCTCTCCTCACTGACGACTTCTGTGTGAGGAGAGCCGATCACCTAGCAACCGGCTCTTTGTTTACATCACATGAAGGCTGTGATTGGACACAGCCGTCATATGATCAGGAGAGCCAATCACGGAGCCCTCTTGCCGATCGCCGTGTCCGGTTGACACAAGTGTATCGGGATCGCGCCGCTGCGCGGGAACGCGCGCGCGATCCCCCTCCTTCTGAGGGACGTTCCTGAACATCCACTTTAGAAGGAGAGAGCGTCCACCCGGCCGTATATGTGCAGTGGCCGGGTGGGAAGTAGTTAAAATTATTATTATAATACAGGATTTACCGTATATAGCATCAACAGTTTATACAACGCTTTACAACACAAGGGCAGTACAATTACAATACAGTTCAGAGGGCCCTGCTCATTAGAGTTTATAATCTAAGCGTATGTTAGGATGACTACTCTATGCAATCCCACATAGCCTAGTTGCTTAACTTGTGACAGTTTGATTTATGATGCATGGAGGAGTATGTAAAATAAAAGTAGTGTTAAGGTTTTCACACTAATAGCTATTTAAAAATAACTTTTATTGATTTTTAAACAGGGTGTAAAGGGTGTTTTTTGAATTTACCCCAAGATTTCTTTTACATTTTAGACAGGAGCTGAAAGTCCTGCTTGTTTATGTCTAAGGAACATAGAAAAAGAAGATTTACTTACTCGATCCTCCCCTCCTCCACGCTGCTAGACCAGTCCCCATGGTATCTACTTCATGCTCCAGCAGGGTCTATAGCCCTGCATTGGACATGATAACGTTGAGACACAGTCCACTGCCAGAGAATGGTGGAGTGGAGGATCAGGTAAGTTTGAAACATTTTTTGATGCCATCTTATGCACGATTGCTAGTGTAGATGCACCAAAAGCACGTGCCTGTGTATTTGGTTGTTCTAAAAGCAGGCTGCTAACAAAGAAAAGAGAATATTGGCATGCATTAAAAAGGGGATTAACTCAAGAGATAAAGAGTTAATTCTCCCATTCTACAAGACTCTGGTCTGGCCTTATCTGGAGTATGCTGTCCAGTTCTGGACACCAGTCCTCAGGAAGGATGTACTGGAAATGGACAGAGTACATAGAGAAGGGCAACAAAACTAATAAAGGGACTGGAGGATATTAGTTATGAAGAAAGGTTACGAGCATTGAACTTATTCTCTCTGGAGAAGAGACGCTTGAGAGGGGATATGTTTTCAGTTTACAAATACCGTAATGGTGACCCCACAATAGCGATAAAACTTTTCTACAAAGGGAGTTTAATAAGACACGTGGCCACTCATTAAAATTAGAAGAAAAGAGGTTTAACCTTAAACTGCGTAGAGGGTTCTTTACTGTAAGGTCTTGTACACACGGGAAAACATGTCCGCTGAAAACGGTCCGCCGTACTGTTTTCAGCGGACATGCCCGCCCAGAGATTTCTGTATGATCGCTGTACACACCATCATACAGAAATGAGAGACAATCCGCGCGGACAGACAGCACGGTGACGTGTTCGCGC
This sequence comes from Rana temporaria, assembly GCF_905171775.1. Classification (NCBI taxonomy): domain Eukaryota; kingdom Metazoa; phylum Chordata; class Amphibia; order Anura; family Ranidae; genus Rana; species Rana temporaria. The sequence continues at coordinate 115,624,177 of NC_053497.1, forward strand.
CGTCGCCGCGACGCTGAAAGGTCAATGCTTCCACGCATGCGTCAAAGTCATTCGACGCATGCGAGGGATGGCGGCCGCTCGGACATGTACGGTAAGTCTGTACAGACGACCGAACATGTCCGATGGACAAGATTCCAGCGGGCATGTTTCTAAGCAAGTTTAGAAACATTTGTCCACTCGAAAAGGGTCTGGCGGGCAAATGTACGCTGGAATCCTGTCCGATCGGCCGTACACACGACCGAACATGTCTGCTGAAACTGGTCCGCGGACGAGTTTCAGCAGACATGTTCGGTCGTGTGTACGGGGCCTAAGAGTGGCAAGGATGTGGAATTCCCTTCCACATGCAGTGGTTTCAGCAGGGATCATCGATAGTTTCTAGAAACTATTAGATAAGCACCTGAGCAACCACAACATACAGGAATATACAATGTAATACTGATATGAAACCACACACATAGGTTGGACTTGATGGACTTGTGTCTTTTTTTTTTTTTTTAACAGAAGACTTGTGTCTTTTTACAACCTTACCTACTATGTAAAAGTACATATGCCAGGTATATTTTATGTTCCTTTATTTAATCAACAAGTTATTGGGTATTCAAGTGTAAAATTTGAGCTGGCCGTAGATGAGTAGTTTTTTTTCACTTTCAATAAATTGTTATTAAAATATTTCAGAATAAGGCTGTGTTCACACTACTACACTACTTTCATCCTACTTTGTTCTGTGTTCAATGTTTCCCTATGAGAGCGTCTTGTAGCGTCCTACACAAGTCGGTCCGACTTTGAAAATGCTCCCTGTACTACTTTTGGTCCTACATTGATCCTACTTCAGGCCCATTGAATATCATTGAAGTCGGACCAAAGTAGTATCCTGTTCATGAAAGTAGGATGGATGTAGGACCAATGTAGGATAAATGTAGGACCAATGTAGCAGAGCAAAGTAGGATGAAAGTAGTGTAGTAGTGTGAACCCAGCCTAAGACCCCAGGAGTAGATGGACTCCCCACTGAGTTCTAGTTGCAACAGTTACATCTACTTGCTCCTAGACTTACCTCCTTACTTGAACAGTTTTTTAGGTTGAGGGTTTTGCCTTTGCCTCTTTGAAGAGAAAATTTCTCTCTACGCTGATTTTACAGAGGATACTCTCCTCTTTTTACAGGATGCAGATTCCTCTCTAAAGGCTGCCCTGTACTTATTTAATGAATTTGGTCACTATTGAGGGATCCGCATTAACTGGGACAAGTCCATGTTATTCCCCCAAGATCCCCAGGCACATAATGATGTATCGGACACCCTGCTGGTATGGGTCAAACAATTTAGGTATTTGAGCATCCAGGTTCGGAGGGACCCGGTGAATTTCTCTGAACTCAATGTAATCTCACTGTTGTTCCAACTTCGCGAGAGGTGTGCCTCGTGGACTTCTCTGCCTTTGAATCCTATGGGACGTATTAACCTTTTTGAAGATGATTTTTCTTCACGAATGTCTTTGTTTTCCGTAACGGACGTAGATCGGTGTTTGGGGACTTTTATTTGCTAGGTTGACCTTAATTGTCCTGTTGCAGTGTAGTGGTTTGGTGCTACTGGATCTCTGGGTTTATTTTTGGGCGGCTGTCTTGGTCACTGTTCGCTGGTGGTATATGCTTTTCTGGGCTAATGCAGCGGTGTGCCTTGAGTCCGCTATGTTGGGCTCCCTCCAGGAGCTAGGGAATTTAGTTTACCGTGGTCCCAGGGCCTATCCCATCTTGCCAAGTTCCACTAAAAACACTATCAGAGTCTGGGCGGTGGCTAGGAGCAGATTCCACAAACCCAATACATGGTCTCCCTTTAACCCATTGTGGGACAACCCAAATCTCCCGCATCTTTGCTCCTGACCCTCAGTTCTGGGCTAGACATGGGATTAAAGACTTTGCATGACATCTTCATAGCAGGTACACTTCTTTCTTTTGCAGAACTTGGGGCCAATTTTAAATTGCCTGGCTGGATGATTTTTTGTTATTACAGTTATGTCATGCAGTGCAAGGTCAGTTTTGTGTTTCACCATGCCTTGCTATGGACCCTATTGAGGAGCTGCTGGCTCAGGATTCCTTGGCTAAACCCCCATCTGCTCTTTACCTACTTTGATCTGCTTAGCGTTGACTCTCCTAAAGATGGAGCGTTTCTGGGGTCTCTCGAGGGCTGACTTACCTGACCTTGACAGAGAGAACGGTGAGGCATGTCTCGAGGACTGCACTAAACTGCTAATTTCTTCTCTGGATAAATTGATCCAAATTACATTTTTGCACAGGGTGTATTACACGCCTCAGAGACTACATAGGATATATCCCCAGAGGTCTCCAGAATGTACCTGCTGTGGCGGAGATGTTGGTACATATCTTCATATGTTCTGGCACTGTCCGTGGGTAGTTCGTTTCTCGGGAGAGGTGGTAGAACTCACAAATGTTCGTCTTCAGCTGGCCTTCAAGATGATGACAAATTATTAATCTTACTTGTTATGTTTTCCTAAAAGGGAAATCGTTATCAAGTGGAATCCTGTTCCAAAATCCCCATTCCTACCCAAAGCCCCCCCCCCCCCTGTAGCTTCCTGGGAAAAATGCAGCTCTTCCTATGTATAAATTGACATAAATTAACAGGAATTGCCCTAAAAAGTTTGACAGGGTGTGGCAGCCCTGGACCACATAGGGAATTTGTCCCTACCCATATACCCCTTCTATCGGTTGGAGTGGCTGCTATACACACAGTAATTCCTTCTTGTTTTTAGTGAACAAGCAAAGCTTCTGTAGGGGTTTTATATTACATCCTGTTTTCGTATATGCCTTATTATGGTGATTATGCTTCGCACTCATTGTAACTGTATGTCATATTACTTTGCTTATTTCCACCTGTGTGATTTTGTATCATGCCTCGGTTTCAATAAAGGAACATTCTGTTTTGTTAAAAAAAAAAATCTTAATATAAGGCATGACATGAAGAAATATGAGCAATACACTACGAATCATTAGTGTTATAGCCACCAATATCTTAAGTCCATTTATAAGCCTAACAAAAAGTCCACAAATGTTCGGAAAAGTGAGCCTGAATAAAAGGTTTAGCCATAGTTAACTGAAATGGTATTGTCAGCTAGCAAACACTGACCAGGATATGTCCCCAAATCCAGGTAGATAGTCTTTCCTATTTCAGGATGGAGCCAGAGAAAACAAAAGGATCTCCAAGATGAGCAGACAAAGGGAAATGTGAGAGAACAGTGGAAATGGAGAGAGAGCTAGGACAGGGGAAAGTGGACATCGAGAACACCCAAGCTCCAAGCCAGGGCTTAAAAGGATCTATAAAGAGGTGTAACTTGCTATAAATATGGAGCGATGGGCATACTCTACCAATGGGGTCCATACCTTAAGGAATTTCTTTTGTGCGTCTAAAACAATACTAGTAAGCTTTTTATTGATGAAGAAAGCATTAAATCTTCGGCGGACTTCCGCAAATTAAAGGAACTTCTTCCAAGCTTTCGCAATAGTCTGCTAAAACGGTAGTTGCCAATTTACATTGGGACTTGGTGAGACCTTGGGGTTTAAGATGCAATTGAACATACAGGGATCCTTAGGAAAAGGGCAGTTAAGGACTGCAGGAGATTAAAAATGTTTGTCTAGAACCTTGCACGGAGCAAGCCCACTATGTAAGCAAAGTGTCTCCCAAGGATGAACAACCACAAAAGCATGTATCAAAGAAATGGATGCAAATGCATGAAGCATGATAGGCACATGTAATATCTCGCAACAGTCTTGACTGCAGATTCAGTGATGTTTATATTAGAGCAATAGGCTTTTGTAGCCAACCAGCTCTGTCTTTACAATGAAAAACAAATCCGGAAATTTGCTGCAACACTTCACCTTTATTAATCCTTCATGCAAAACACATCACAGACAGTGTGGGGTACAGTAAAAATAGACCCATTTCGCACTGTGATTAGTGCTTACTCATAACCTCATGTACATTTTGCAGGTGTTTTGATTTTTTTGTAATATAATCGGGCAATGCATTGCACTTTCAATCAGTAGATCGCGAGTGGACTGTAGGACTCCTGCAGACTGCCAGTGTAGACTGTACCTCATATGAGCAGGCAGTTAAACAATGACAGGAATAAACAATGAACTACCTAGAGTGTTCAACAGCATCCTGGTAGTTTATTGAGAACTACAAGCTGACAGCAACAAAGGGTGATGGTACTTGTAGTTCTGCCATTGCCAGAACTCTGTGAAGTAATGACGCGGCCAGGTGGGTGGAGCCCCCCTCGGCAGCTCTTTTTTTATTGTGGTAGCGAATTTGGGGAGAAGATCCCCAGCTTGCTGTCACTAGAAACGGGTCAGGGAGAGGCTGCAAAAGTTGAAACGTTAAACGGTGTTAAAATTTAACATGTTACCAAAGGTAAACTTATCCTTTAAGTAAGTTTACCAAGTTCTGGTTTATTGACACTGGTGCAGAATTTCCTCCTGGACCATCGCAACTGTTTTTCTGACCTGTCATTAGGTGGAGCTCTATTTTTGTTGCATTCCTTTGTTTTCCATAGTGATGCAATTTATGCTTTACATTGTGGCCCAGATTCACGTAGATCCGCGCAAAAATGTGCGGGCGTAACGTATCTCATTTACGTTACGCTGCCGCAAGTTTTTCAGGCAAGTGCTTTATTCACAAAGCACTTGCCTGTAAAGTTGCGGCGGAGTAGCGTAAATCACCCGGCGGAATTCAAATTTGGCAGGTAGGGGGCGTGTATCATTTAAATGAAGCGCGTCCCCGCGCCAAACGAACTGCGAATGCGCCGGCCGCGACTGAATCCCAGTGCGCATGCTCCAAATGACGTCGGCAAATCGTCGACGTGAACGTAAATGACGTCCAGCCCCATTCACGGACGACTTGCGCAAACGACGTAACTTTTTAAAATTTCAATGCGAGAACGACGGCCATACTTAACATTGGCTGCGCCTCATAGACCCAGGGGCAACTTTACGCCGGGAAAAGCCTAACGTAAACGTCGTAACTTTACTGCGTCGGCCGCGCGTACGTTCGGAAATTTGCGTATCTAGCTAATTTGCATACTCAACGCGGATTTCGACGGAAGCGCCACCTAGCGGGCCAAAAAAAATTGCAATTAAGATCCGACGGCGTAAGAGACTTACGCCTGTCGGATCTAATGGTTATCTATGCGTAACTGTTTCTAAGAATCAGTCGCATAGATACGACGGCTCAACGCAGAGATATGCCATTGTATCTCGGTTGAGAATCTGGGCCTGTGTCTCTAAATGTGGGAAGACCATGAAGCAATTTTAGATTCCCTTTCTTTTTTCTTGCAAACAGCAATTTGAATGTGGGTCCCCCTCATAGTAGCTTTATGGGCTTCCCGCAGAATTGTGTGAAATGTGGCTAAGTTAGCATTTTTATTGAAGTATGCCGAAGTGAAAGTATGGCTAGCATCAACCGTATCTTTAAAAAAAAAAATTAATCATTTAAGCCTCACGTGTAGGTCTGCAGGGATGGGAACATAGATTTGCAGTCAAGGGAGATTGGTGACTGGTCACACCACAGAGTGGATAGTACCTTGAGATTCAAAACATCTGGGAGGAAATATTTGGGTACAAAGAAATGATCAATACATGTAAAACTGTTGTGGAGAGCTAAATAGTATGTATAATCTTGAGTACTGGGATTCAGTACCCTCCACTTATCCACCAAATTGGGTCAGGACAAACGATTTGGAATTGTAAGAAGGATCTGAACTGGAAAAGGATGTATTTTGTTATTTATCTAAAATCATGTTACTGCCGTGCATGAGTATTAAAGGGGTTGTAAAGGAAATTTTTTTTTTCATAATAATCATCCTTTACCTGCAGACATTCCTCTTTTCACTTCCTTATTGTTCGTTTTTGCTCAGAAGTTGCTCTATTTCTTCTCTGTACTGTTCACTTCCTGCTTGTCTGATTGTTACTCACCACCGTGATGGGGGGCTTTACTGCGGTGGTGAGTAACGTGCTCACCCCCTCCTGGGAACTACATCTGTGCAGCAGGACGCTCTCTACGTGTTAGAGACTTCAAGGAGGTGTGAATTACTGGGCGTGCCGCAATTCATACTGGGAAATGTAGTTCTTACATGAACAAACGATGCAAATCAGGAAGTGAATGAGAGAACAGATACTAGAATGCCGGAGGTGATATAGATGAAGGAATATAATAGGTATTTACTTGTTTTTTAACAGAATCATTACACTATTCTGTCTGTCTACCTTGCAGACATTAATTTTGGGCAAACATTTTTTTTCCTTTAGTGACCCTTTAAGGTATCTTTCCTATGCAAAGAGATAACTCACAATAATTAAGAGAAAAAATTATTTTGGTGAATATTGGGAGTGTATTCATTTACAATAATTTCCATGAAAAAGATTGTCCCTTGTAAGATCAAATAGCTCCAAGTGGAGTTGGCTATTTTAAGGGAACATGTAAAAGGGGTGTTTTTGTGGAATGCTATCAATATTCCTCTCTAGTTCACTAAAGCTAGTCTAGTCTGGAACACTTGGGGATAGTTTCTATGCATAGATTTTGATTGGGAAGATACAGAAAATCTAGTTTCCCGTAAGCCTATAATGTAGGCTGGTTAAGTATAAAAAGAGAGGTGCATCCGAAAGAATGTGATCATATAAAAACAAGAATAGCAGCGATCTGCCTAAGAAAATTAAGGTGGTACACTTGAGCACCATAGAATGGGGGTTACCTAAGCTGTTCAGGTGCCCGGTTGGTGTTGCAGGTGCCTAAGGGATGAGGGGCATCTGACAGCTAATTGAAGGAAAAGGACACACTTCCCTCTGCACAGGCTAACAGGCTCATAGAAAAATACACAGAGCTAAAGCTATCAGTCTCCAGCTATGTGCTGGAGAGGGGAAGGCCACCTCCCGTGAGGTTGTTGTGTTGGGAAAAGCTGTCATAAGTGAATCATGCCAATAGCAGAGAAATGAGAGATCAGAGAGAAACCACGTTCTGTGCTTTGGATTCAGGCTAGTACACACTATAGTGGGATGTGCTTTATTTATTTTTTATATCTGAGGTTTACAAACAATGAAGATGGCTACGTTTTTTCCTTCTGAAAGCTGTAATATTTATCAGCTGACAAGCAAGGTGGAAGCTGCACACTGTTGTTTATGCAGAAGGAACATATGTCTGTCTCTACAGATGTATTTGTACAGAAACCTGTTAGGTTAATAAAGGAAGTTAAAGATTTCTTGAGACCTTTTGGAAAGCAAAATTTAAAACCTTGTCATTGTTGCTCCAAAAATGTTTTAGCATGAGCTCTTATTTTTGTATCTTTCTTGCATGTTACAGACGGGAACAGTGTCCCTTTTCCAGCCACTAAAAGCCACTCTGGAACAGAACATTCCTAGTCCGTTTGGCAGCAGCAAAATTTTCCTACGACAAAAGAGCTCGGTATCCCTGAACAACGGCGGTGTGGTGTGAGTATTCCAGTATAAAGACTTGATACTCTTCCAAGTCCCAAAGTGAATCTTCCCTGCACAAGGCATTTTTCTTTTGGAGAGAGGGCTAGCTTGATCACTTTAAGATGCTGTCCAAAACAAGCATGTAGATCAGGAAAGTCAGAGAGAAGCTAAAATTCCACAATTTCTGCATACTTGTTTTGATATGGTGTCTAGCCAGCTACTAAAATGTAGCCCTAAAAGAAGCCATTCTGAAAAAAATATATATTAGAAAACATCATATTGTGCACTGATATCTCAAAAACTATAGGTATACTTTAAAAGTGATTACTTGATTACAGATAAGTAATGAGAAATTTTATTAACTTTATTGCAGACCCAACCAAGAGGGTGGAATACGGGAATCAAGCTCATGGGGGACGCAACCGGCCCCAGACCCTTTCTCCACTCCACGGAGCACAGCATTCCAAAGGGGCCACTCAGAGGAGATTCACACCCAGGAGCAGGTCAAGCAGGTATGCCTAAATTATCCATTCTTGCCATCATTCTTCTTCATTTCTTTTTTATTATTAGTGTTTAACTGCAAAGTTAACAATTCTGAATGTGGACAATATACAAAATAAAGGGGGCTTGGCACTGCCCGACATTAAATGATACTTCCTAGCTACTGTTCTCACTAGAATTTCTGACTGGAAATACTGTGTTCAGTCTAAGTTGTGGGTGTCACTTGAAGCGGATTTGTGCGGGGTGGATCCATATACCCAAATCTGGATTCCACGTAAATTTCGAACTCTGTCTAATACGACTTCACCATTAACACACTCCACTTTGATGATCTGGGATAGGATAGGTAAATCGTTTGGATGGTTGCATAATTCTCCCTTGATGCCATTGACAGGACATGATTATTTCCCGCCTGAAAACACACAGCCCCTGCAACACCCATGGTCTCTGGGTTCTGCTACGTTGCTTCACCACGTAATATCTTCCTTGGGCATCATCCCTTTATCAAACCTGGTGAACCCATCCCTTGTCACTCCTATGTTGCAATGGAAGTATCGTCAGTTAGTGGCTTTTGTCAGCTCCCTACCGAAACCCCTGAGGGGCTTAGATGACCTAAATTTAATAGAATACGCCTTTGTTGAGGATCAGCAAGAGGAGAGGCCTCTCATTTTTTTACAAGGCACTATATAACATGTCCATAAGGGGTACCCCACAATTTCTACTTAAATGGGAAAAAGAACTCCAGAGGGACCTGTCGCCATCCCAGAGGGACTCCATTTTATTTTTTGCTCATACATCGTCCATCTCATCTAAAACTGCAGAGGTTAATTACAAACTGCTCACAAGGTGGCATTACACCCCGATGGTCCTCCATGCAATTTTCCCCCTGACGTCTCCGCTTTGCTGGCGTGGATGTGGGGAAAATGCGACACATGCACATATTTGGTGGCATTGCACATACATTCGCCCATTTTGGTCGGCAGTTTTGCACTGGATGAAGGAGATCCAAGGATACAAAACTGTTGGGGATCCTTGGGTAATTTTATTACATTGTACATCTGAACCAATTGGATCATATAAAAAATCTCTAACGCCCCACTTGCTGAATGCGGCAAAGTCTCTCATTCCAAGATTTTGGAAACAGACTACAGTGCCTACACTACTCCAGTGGTTGGTGGAGGTGGATCGTATCAATCATATGGAGGATCTTACTTACTCTTTACGGAACAAATCCGATTTATTTCGGAAAATATGGTTCCGGTTGGTTTGCGTTTAAATACACCTCAACATATGCTGACTTAATGTCTCAAAATGTGTAAAATCTGCAATTATGTCATGTGGGGTTTCACGTTTTACGCTGCCCCCCAATTGACATGCCATATTTATAAGTAGCTTGTGGGTCTGTTTGCCGTTTTTCTTTTGTATTTCTGATACAGGTCGGCAGTCGGAGGTGGAGGATCCCCCCTCATCTTTCCTCTCTTACTCTGTATTCTTCTCTTTCTCCTTTCTCTTTTTTTTCTTTTTTACTCTTTCTCCTCTCTCTGGTATTTTTTCATTATTTATTTTGATTATTAGTTATCGCGCTTCTTATGAGCGTGTTTGTTTCCATATGCTTGAGAGGCGTGTGTTGAGGATCAGCCGCCCAATCCGCTCAGTGCGTCGCGGAGCTGGGAGCAGCGAGATCCGGGGGCTCTCGGATCCGCTGCCGCTCCCACCTAATATGCTCATTTCTTGAGCGGTATAACCATTTTGATGTATGTATATTTTGATATATGACCTGTGGTCACGCTGATCCTCTTGATTTTTGTCTGTCAATTGTTTTTTCTTCTTTAATAAAAATATATTGAACAAAAAAAATATACAAAATAAAAGCACACATACAGATCAGCACCAGGTGCAAGTTTTCTAAGCAAGTTTGGAATTCAGAAATGGCTAGTAACCATTTCTAAAACCTGACATTTGGAAAACGATCAGGTCTCGTCTATTGGATACAATGAGTACCTTTATTCTGTAACATTTAACATTTTTTAATATATACATCTTAGTTTTGAGTACTTTCTTTTTCAGTCTGTAGAAATGAAAGAAATTGGGCAGAGTTTATCCAATGGTGGAGAGCACTCGATCGGACTGGAGATACAAGGGCGAGCAGTGTCCATGCCGCGCCTGGCTGCAGAAGCTCATGTAAGTGAATGGCTGTATTTATGTAGCTTTTACTAGGTGTTATGTAAAAAACTGTTGCCTACCGAGACTATGGAACCATTGTTTGGACAGAATCAATATTCGTGAATTAGGTAGTAGCTGATGTTTAAGCTCCAAAAGGGCTGCTTCTGCTTTGGTCTTCTAAAGGTGATCTCACTGTTAATTAGAGAATGAATAGACTTTAATGTCAAAAATACCAGCCTAGGCCACAAATGGGGCTTTGTAGGAAAAATAGAGCAGGGAAACCTGGGCAAGGAACCAAACAGAATTTACCTTTTATTCACTTGAAAAACAGGTTAAGGCATCAGTTTGTCATGTTCAGCTGCTTAACATTTTCTCCATATTTGTTTGCTTCGGTTTTGTCAATTGGTCCCAAATAGTTTGCGTCTGCCAAGTTCCTCGTGATGAAGTGATGTAACAGGTCCCATAGAATGCACAGACTGCATTGTCACCAATACTGGTCCATAGCTCATGTCCATCTCTGTATTCCTCATGAAATTATGTTTTTAGTTCCTGGAGGATCACTGGACCATATCAATAATATTACTATCCCAAACCAAGGATGTCCAGTTCTTCCATACACCTGAGGAAGGGATGGTGTTTGGCTATCCATTTTCAAGTGACCAGTTTTGTCCAACATTGGTCTATAACAGGGGTAGGTAACCTTTTAAACACAGTGTGCCGAAAAATGTTTTCAAAGAAATTGAGCGTGCCGATTTTATAACAAAAAAGTCACACTCTCAATCATGAAAAGGATTTTTTATAAAGTAAATGCTGTAAACTACTTTAGTAGTGAGAAATTAACATCCTGCACTCTCATGCCTTAGATCAGCCCGAATTCCTGCAACTCCACACCTCAGATCACTGTCCCCCCTGCAAATCTGTTTCACCACTGTACCCCCTGCTCATCTGTTCCACCAATACACCTCCTTTAACATCTGCCCCACTGCTCTACACCCTCTGTTTTTCTGCCCCAACTCTGAACCCCCCTGCTCATTTGCTTCACCACTGTAACCCCCCTGCTCACCTGCCCCACCAATTAACCCCCTTTCTTATCTGTCCCACCACTGTACTACCCTGCCCATCTGCCCCACCTCTGTATCCCCCTGTACATCTGCCCCACCACTGTACCACCCTGTTTATCTGCCCCACCAATGGTTCCCCCTTTCTCATCTGTCCCACCACTGTACATCTGCTCCACCACTGAACCATCTTCTCATCTGTCCTAACACTGAACTTATCTGCTCATTTGCCCCACTACTATAACACCCTTTCTCATCTGCCCCACGACTGTACCTCCTTCACATCTGTCCCACCACTGTTCCCCCTGCTCTTATGGCCCACCACTTTAACTCCCTGCTCATGTGTTCCACCAATGTACCTTTCTCCTCTGCACATCTGTCCCACCGCTGTAGCCGCTGCTCATCTGTCCCACCACTGTACCTCCTTTCTCCTCTGCCCCACCACTGTAACCCCCTTCTCATCTGTCCCACCACTGTACCCCCCTGCTTTTCTGTCCCACTGCTGAACCCCCTTCTCATCCCTCCAACCACTGTACCTCCTGCACATCTGCCCCACCACTGTACTCCCTTGCTCTTCTGTCCCAACACTGTACCCCTTTTCTCATCTGCCCCACCACTGTGCTTTCCTAAACATCTGCTCCACCGCCATATCCCCATGCTCTTCTGTCTCTCTACTGAATCACCTTCATATCTGTCCTAGCACTGAACCTGCTCATCTGCTGCACCACTGTAACCCGCCTTCTCATCCGCCCCACCAATGTACCTCCTCACACCCGTCTCACCTCTGTACCCCCCCTGCTCTCCTGCCACACCACTGTAACCCCCTGCTCATCCGCCCCACCAATACACCGCCTTTCACATCTGCCCCACTGCTCTACCCCCCTGCTTTTATGCCTGATCACTGAACCCCCCCTGCTCACCTGGCCCAACACTGAACCCTGCTGCTCATCTGTCCCACTGCTAAACCCCTTTCTCATCTCTTCCACCACTGTACCTCCCTGCACATCTGCCTCACCTGCTCTTCTGTTCCACCTCTGAACCCCTTCTGCTCATTTTCACCAATGCTGTACCTTCCTGTTCATTTTCCCCAACGATGTACCCTCCCGCTCATCTGCTCCGCCGCTGTACCCTTTTCTCATCTCTGATATGCGTGATATGCAGAATGGTGAAAGGAAGCAGAGATGAGATACATCTACCTGTCTTGGCACACTCATCCTGCTGATCCACCTCTCGCATCCAGCCCACGTGCTTATATGTGATGTATGTGATGCCATATACAAGCATATGGAATTGATGTGCAATGATGATTTTCTGAAAGCAGTAGGCCTGTGTCCAGGAACATAAGTTGGGCCCCCGCAGCTGAGAAAAAGTGATTGGGTGTGATTTTCATTGCGCTGAATACTGACTGTGGCTTAAAGGGAAACAGATTGCAGGGGTTCACTAGTAAGTGACGCAAAGGTTCAGGAATCATTTCAACAAAGTTCCCAAAAGCTCAACAGTAATTCCACAAACTGTCACCTGATTGTGTTTTTTTCAATCTCAGTGAAATCTCTTCTTTCTGAGATTGGTAGTGGCAACCAAGCGAGTCATATTCCTCTAGATGATGGACGGGGCTAGCAGGACTGTGATTGGCTTTAGCAGTGGCCAATAACAGTCTTCCTCATCCTGCAAACAGGGCCCCTCCCCCCCACCCCCCCAAGCAAAACTGCACCCAATCTCTTCCCCATCAAAAAAGCCGACGATCGCAGCTACAGCAAAGTTAGAGAACCAAACAACGTTTTCCATCTTTTACAATGTGTGGAAGGCACAGTGCCTCCCCCTCAATGCAGGTATGGCATGAGGAATTCTGAAATTGAAATGCATTAGTGTCTCACTGACACTTCCGTGCACTGCTCTGCTGATAGGGAGGGAGTTGAGTGCCAGCAAAAGAGGCTTGGTGTGCCACTTGCAGGACCAGTACCGGGGGGTTGCCTACCCCTGGTCTATACCACAAAATGCTTTACTACTTTTATGAAGGTATGTCACTTAAGAAAGCATAGACTACATTTTCACCAACACTGTTCTCAACCTGAACATTTCTAATTAGTAAGGCAGAAAATGCATCTGTGGGCCGCACATCACAAAGCAGACACGTGTAAAAGAATGAGTGGCAGCCTCAGCCTGTGCTCTGGCCAGGTTACGTCCCCAATGCGTTTTGCTCTGCCACCGAAGCTTAATCATGGGGAGTGGAGTTCAGAGCAAGAGAGGGTATTTTTGAAGTGAAACTTTGGCTGACACATAACAGCCAATGATGCACTTAACCCCCCCCCCCCCTTTGCTCAGAACTCCCACCCCCATTAATTAAGCTCTAGTACCCTAGCGTGAGGGAAGGGACTGATGGTTGCATTATTGATTTTGATGGAAAAGTCACGGAGGGGGGCACGGGGGAATATTAATAGCTTAGTTTTAGAGAGATTTTGTTTAAAGAAGTGGTGCGACATCCATGCTGATATTGATTGATTGATTGATTTATTTATTGGATTTGTAATGCGCCAAATACTGACCCGTCAGGGAAGCGTCTAAGCGCAGAAGACATACCTGTAAATAGATAAATCAAGTCAGGGAAAGAAAATAGAAGGAAAAGAAAAAAGGAGAGCACAAAAAAGCAAACTACCAAGGAACAACAGGGAAAACTAACGTGACTCAGCCTGCTTTTCCCTCAAAAAACCAAGTTTTTATCCTTTTACGAAAGGCCATAATGGAGGGGAGAGACCGGATAGAAACAGGGAGACTATTCCATAGGGCCGTTGCTCTCACAGAAAAGCGTCTACCCCCGAAGGTAAGCAGGCGAGCAGATGGACAAGTGACGAGACCAGCTGTAAGTGATATGTCAGTTAGTAATTTAGTAATGCGAGAGGACACTGAAGGAGTGAGGTGAGAAGTAGACATATAGATTTGAGTGTCATCGGTGTATAAGTGGTAATGGAAACCGTGGGCGGTTATCAAGTGACCAAGGGTGGAGGTTTACACATTTTCTGCCTTGCTAAAGCTTGGAGCCGGGACGGGCTCCCATCCTGACCAGCAATCACAGTGGTTGGCTTTGGACTGTACCTCTAACCTGAGCGGCACCTATATCTTTTGCATTTCTATTTAGTACTTCACTGAAGTTATTTTACCTACCCTAGGGAATGGATGGACTGCAGTTTCACCAACACTGCATGTCCAACACTGGAGCCTTCTTAGTAATTCTCAGGAAGTAATGCCGTTGTATGTATAGACTACAGTATGCTGTCACCACATTGAATTCTTAATACTGCTTACGAAATTATGTCTTTTGGGTTCTAGAGACTGTAGTATCATATATACTAACCACTAAATGTCCACTTCATAGTTCACTGGAAGTGATGTCCATAGAGAATTGACAGAAAACACTGTTGGCTTGATTTACAAAAGCTGGAGTGCAAAAAATCTGGTGTAACTGTGTATGGTAGCCAATCCGCTTCTAACTTCAGCTTGTTCAATTAAGCTTTGACAAAAAAAACAACTGGAGGCTGATTGGTTTCTATGCAGAGTTGCACCAGATTTTGCACTCTCCAGTATTAGTAAATCATCCTCTATTACTGTCTGAAACTGTAATTGGTCCAAGGATAGTAAGATAGGCTGCTTTCCTCAGGATAGTAGCCCAACCCAGAAAGCAGCTGTCTTTACTGTATTTCTAAGATGTCCTGTGTCTGTTCCCCTCAGACTGGATAGATCATCTTCTTGACCTGCCACAGGATGCTTGGCATGTTGTTGTATAGTTATCATGTACACCATCATCCTAGACTTTTAACATTCTCCCATACATGTCTTTGAACATGGTGTTACCCGTTATAACATGGTCCAGTTTTTAACTGTATTCTTGTGCACGTATCTCATCTTATGTAACTGTTGCTGACTTGTCTCTTTTCCTTTTTGTACCACTCTCCTTTCCTGCCCTCGTTGTCATCCCATTGTCACTTCACCTATGTCCAACTCCGCTCTAACTTTCACTTGTGTTTGTGTTGCTTTTGTGGTCCTGTCCTCTGTTTTCTGTGCCCTCCCTTAATTTATTTCTTCCTCCTTCTTCCTGCCATCCCTTTGCCCTTCCTGTCCCCCCTCCCCTCCCCGATACTCCCTCCTCCATGCTGCCTGCCGCTGGTCTCCGTTGGTGCCGTTTGAATCGCTTCACCACCTGTTTGTCTTTCATCAGCCACGAAGCCGTGCTCCCTCCCCCAGGAACGGTTACTTACCCGTATGTAGACTTATTATTTCACATCTCACATGTGTGTAGTGCTCTGACTGTAGCTCAAACCCATGTGCATTAACCAGAGTCTTCCATTCAGTTCTACCAGCCATGTCAATGTGTGTCAATTTTATGTCACAGATAAATCAAACTAGTGATTAATACTCATGGACTTATAGCAAAAACCCAATGTGAAAGTTTTTTTTTGTTACCAAAAACAATGAGGCTGATTAGAACAAATTAGACCTTTGCTGCATGTGAAAGAGCAGAATGTAGCATTTGCTACGGTGCTGTGAAAGAGTCCTGGTTCGGAAAAGGAGTATGTTCGATAAAAGTTAGAAGTTGCCTTTTAGTTATTTAAGTTAGTTTTTTTAAATTTAATTTAAAATGAATGGGGCTATGGGTGAGTTAGGTGTTAACGAGCACTGGTCTTATAAGAAGACAGAGAGAAGGATGGAGCAATCAGAAGAAAACACTTCACACTTGACCTCTACTAGTGAAGGATTGATATCCCTAAACTTCCTGCCTGGCTCAACCTAAACTTGGAGGAGATTATTTGAGCAGTTCCATGGTATTGGTCACTCTAAATCATGTAAAACTGACATTACAGGGCAAAAAGTGACAATAAACATCCATTATTTTAGCACTACAGGTCCTGTTTAACAGGGGCTTTTTAATGTGTACATAAAGAATAATCCGTGTTCAAAAGCATCTCAAGAATTCTTCATGCGCTTTACATTTCACATGAGCCCCCAAATACAAATAATCAATGAATGAGTACTATAACCTGGATTACATAGGCGTCACCGCAGACTATAGGTGATCATGGTCTCCCAAAAAGTCTTTCTTTGTATCCTTTTCTATAGTATTCTTTTCTTTCTACGGGTCTGTAGGATACAATGCAGTAAAACAAGAAGGGAATTTACTAGGAGTCTAAACTATGAAAACACAGAGATATCTTGTTGACAGACAAAGCTTTCCAAGATCAGCGTGACACCGAAGAGGATTCTTAGAGATAATTGGGCTCACCTAGAAAAGCTGGAGCAAAGTAAGAATAAAGGCATAGCTGAACACTTTCAGATCCCGATGCAGAATCTTAGCCAGGTCTCTGTGATATATTCCCAGTGATATTTTTTCAGCATGAAGTCAAATAAACCTCCCCAATCCTGCTCACACCTCTACTGGTATTAAAGGAACACTAAAGTAAATTTTTATTTTTTTTGGTAAAATAACAAACATTTTATACTTACCTCCACTGTGCAGCTCGTTTTGCACAGAGTGTCCCCTAACCCGGTCTTCTGGGGTCCCTCGGCGCCTGTCTCGGCTCCTCCTCGCGAGAGCTTACCACCTTCATGCGAGCTCCCTCGCATGGTGGAAAGCTAATGCGAGTGCGCTCCCGTGATTTACAGCGGCTGCCATAGCCGCCGACTGTATCACTTGGCCCTGCCCCCTGGCGTGCCGCATCATTGGATGTGATTGACAGCAGCGCCAGCAAATGGCTGCGCTGCTATCAATCCGTCCAACCTAGCCAATCAACGGCCAGGCTGGGAACCGAACAGGATGACGGGGACACGCGCGGGACTTTCGAGGGGTGAGGTAAGTAAAACGGGGGCTCGGGGGGGGGGGGGGGGGCGGTGCTGTCGGATGTTTTTTCACCTTAGTATTCTGTCATTCATGATCTGTATAATGGCAGGCACCTCCAAGTGTGTGCACAGATTTCTAGCTTTCTCTAAGACCTCTATATGAACACTTAAACCCTGAATTCTCAGATATGTAAATCTTGACTTCATGTACAGTTGGTCATTGGTCCCTAGCACTGCCACTCATATCTCATGCTACTATATTCAGCACTATGGTGGATGGCCTCCTTGGCTTTTAGATGGGGCACAGGTGGATCATTATTTGCAATTTAGAGCAAAGTTTAAGGACACCAGAGCTTCTCACAGAAAGTGCCTACTATTACGTGTACACTCTAAAGTCATAAGAGGTACAGCCCCCCTTGAAATTTTCCTTAATTTGTCATGTTACAATCAAAATTGTAAATGTATTTTATGCAATAAACCAACACAAAGTGGCATATAATTGTCAAGTAGAGGGAAAATGATAAATGATTTTCAATTTTTTTTACAAATAAATATCTGAGAAGTGTGGTGTGCATTTGTATTCAGCCCCCTGTACTCTGATACCCCTAACTAAAATCTAGTGGAACCAATTTCCTTCAGAAGTCAACGAACGAGTACACCTGTTTGTAATGTAATCTTGGTATAAATACAGCAGTTCTGTGAAGCCCTCAGAGGTTATTTAGAGAACCTTAGTGAACAAACAGTATCATGAAGGCCAAGGAACACACCAGACATGTCAGCAATAAAGTTGTGGAAAAGTTTAAAGCTTGGTTAGGTTATAAAAAAATATCCCAAGCTTTGAACATTTTACGGAGCACTGTTCAATCCATCATCCTAAAATGAAAAGAGTTTAACACAACTGCAAACCTACTAAGGCATGGCCATCCACCTAAACTGACAGGCCAGACAATGAGTGCATTAATCAGAGAAGCAGCCAAGAGGCCCATGGTAACTCTGGAGGAGCTGTAGAGATCCACTGCTCAGGTGGGAGAATCTGTCCACAGAACAACTATTAGTCATGCACTCCACAAATCTAGCCTTTATGGAAGAGTGGCAAGAAGGAAGCCATAGGAAGTCCTGTTTGCAGTTTGTGAGAAGCCATGTGGGGAACACAGCAAACATGTGGAAGAAGGTGCTCTGGTCAGGTGAGACCACAATGTAATGTTTTGGCCTAAAAGTAAAACTAACACTGCACATCACCCTGAACACACCATCCCCACTGTGAAACATGGTGGGCGCAGCATCATGTTGTAGGAATGCTTTTCTTCTGCAGGGACAGAAAAGCTGGTAAGAGTTGATGGGAAGGGGGATGTAGGCAAATACTGGGCAATCTTAGAAGAAACAGTCTGCAAAAGACTTGAGGCTGAGGTCCACCTTTTAGCAAGACAACAACCCTAAACATATAGCCAGAGCTACAATGGAATGGTTTAGATTAAAGCATATTCATATGTTAGAATGGCCCAGTCAAAGTCCAGACCTAAATCTAATTGAGAATCTGTGGCAAGACTTAAAAATTGCTGTTCACAGACGCTCTCCATCCTTATCTGACAGAGCTTGAGCTATTTTCTAAAGCTGGTAATTTTATCTATTTTTGTGAAAATAGTGCAGCACTGCGTATCTATAGATCTTTTATAAACAAATAATTATACATTCCATAAAACAATTTATGAAAAAAGAAAATAAATTGCAGAAAACAGTTCATATGTAGATTTCCAAATCTGTCACCGCTGTGAAAAAATCTTATTTAAATGAATCCAATGTTCAGTGCACACCACCACCTGCTAAAATGCCTGCTCACCTCAAGGATAAACAGATCACTCCATGTGTCCACCACGATGAAGCTTTGGAAATCTACATATGAACTGTTTTTTTATAATTTAATTTCTTTTTTCATGAATTGTTTTATGGAATGTATAATTATTTGTTTATATAAGATTTATAAATACGCAGCGCTGCACTATTTTTACAAAATGAATATTGCAGTAGGTGTGGTGTATCACTATAAGTGTTCAGCAGCTTTGTAGACACTCAGAGGGTTATATGTGTTGCTTTTTTTCTCACATTATTATAAGAGTAATTTATTAGTATTGTGGCGCTGATTGTTTTTCTAACAATTTGGTCATTTTATCTGTTAACAAATTCTATAATCTTTAGTGTTTTTCTGTTTTTGGCATCTCTGAACTCAAGTCCTCCCATTCTGTTGAGATAAGACCAATACCTAAGCCACTGTGAGATATTTTACTAATAGTATGGTAATACTATTAATAGGGGCAAAGGTATCTTCCATCTTCTGCTGCAGTGCCTTGAAAAAGTATTCATTGAAAAATGTTCCACATTTTCTCATGTTACAACTAAAAACTTAAATGTATTTTATTGGGGATTTATGTGATAGACCAACACAAAGTGGTACATAATTGTGAAGTGGAAGGAAAATTATAAATGGTTTTCAAATCTTTTTACAAATAAATATCTGAAAAGCTTGGTCAATAATTTGTAGAAGCTCGATCAGCTTCTTTGCAAAATAGCTCAAGCTCTGTCAGATTGGATGGAGAGCATCTGTGACCAGCAATTTTTAAGTCTTGCCACAGATTCTCAATTGGATTTAGGTGTGGACTTTGACTGGGCCATTCTAACACATGAATATGCTTTGATCTAAACCATTCCATTGTAGCTCTGGCTGTATGTTTAGGGCCGTTGTCATACTGAAAGGTGAACCTCCGCCTGAGTTTCAAATCTTTTGCAGACTATTTTCTTCTAAAATTGCCCTGTATTTGGCTTCCTTCATCTTCCCATCAACTCTGACCAGATTTTCTGTCCCTGCTGAAGAATAGCATCCCCACAACATGATCCTGCCACCGCCATGTTTGACAGTGGGGTGTGTTCAGGGTGATATGCAGTGTTATAGTTTTACACCATACATAGCGTTTTACTTTTAGGCCAAAAAGTTAAATTTTGGTCTCATCTGACCAGAGCACCTTCTTCCACATGTTTGCTGTGTCCCCCACATGGTTTCTCACAAACTGCAAACAGGACTTCTTATGGGTTTCTTTCAACAATGGCTTTCTTCTTGCCACTTTTCCATAAAGGCCAGTGTCATGAACATGCAATAATGTCTGGCAGCTTATCTTCTCCTCATGTGTCCATTAGAGGCCTGACCCTCTTCTGGCTGCCTTTTTATCATCACTCCTTCCTGTATGGCCCCACCCCAGGTCATCCCAGGAAGTCTATATTAACTGTTGCACTGCAGGTCTGCTTTGTTGTTCAACCTTGTTGTTAGCTTAAGTTCCTGTCTGCAGTGCGCTACGTTTACCTTCCTGTGTACCGTTTTTGGCTCGTCCCTGACTTCTCCTGTTTCCCTGTGACCCTGACCTTTTGCCTGTCCCTCGATTACCTTTGTCTGTCTGTTGCCCTGACCTCAGCTTACCCATCACTATCGCTTGTCCTGGTTGCTACTTCTCTCTCCCTGCGGAGCGTGATCTGGGTATCCCAGGGGTCGCGACCTGGATCCAGCTGCAGCGAAGGCCATCCTCACCACTAGAGGCTCTGGTGAACACAAAGCTGGGTCTTAGACTCCGCGCCCTGGGGAATCTTGGGCTCACGCTTCCTCTCTGATTGCAGCAGTCGGCTATAGGGTTCACTACCCTGTGGTGCATCCCTGACCCCAACGGGGTGCACTTGTCACCTGGTCACAGGTGACCTGACAGTTTTAACAGCCATGAACCCAACCGACGTGCCGCTCCCCGCAGATGATCCATTACAGGGCATTGTTAGCAGACTCAAGACGCATGAAGCTAATCAGGCTCAGGTATGAATAATGTTAGGTGTAATGGCGCTAAAATACTAGAAAACTTAAAAAGACTTTAAAACAATATTCTCATCACTAGGCCCATAAGTAAATAAGGAAATGTGTACGTAGTAAATCCTCCAATGGATGTGAATAAAATGTGTTCCACTCTGGGTTAATCCTGGAATACCATCCAACATCCACAAAAAATGTGGAGGGTATTTGTAGTGGTAAATAATAATACGTAACCAATAATGCGTGAACAACTGTGCCAAAACACTGCACAATGTTGCAACAATGTAATCAAAAAGTGGATGATGAAAACAAATCCAATGTAATTAAGACACCAAAAACACTGGTCTATTAAAGTGCAGCGTGCAATAGTGCAAAAATATTAATTCAAGTGATCCACAATAGAGATAAATGACATGCAAAAATCAGCATGAAAATAAATAAATAAAAAATATATCCAGTAAAGTAATAAGATATTAACAATGTCTCTAATAGTCCACCAATTAAAGTAGGAGTAGAAACAAAGTGGTAATAATAAAGTGTTCCAGTGCATATGATAATAAAGAATATAAATTCATGAATGAAT
Source organism: Rana temporaria (assembly GCF_905171775.1). Taxonomy (NCBI): domain Eukaryota; kingdom Metazoa; phylum Chordata; class Amphibia; order Anura; family Ranidae; genus Rana; species Rana temporaria. The sequence continues at coordinate 115,645,614 of NC_053497.1, forward strand.
GTTCAGTGAAACAAATTGTGCTCCAAATCACAGATCCTTATATCCACAGCATTTGAAAACAAATCCAATGTAATTAAGACACCAAAAACACTGGTCTATTAAAGTGCAGCGTGCAATAGTGCAAAAATATTAATTCAAGTGATCCACAATAGAGATAAATGACATGCAAAAATCAGCATGAAAATAAATAAATAAAAAATATATCCAGTAAAGTAATAAGATATTAACAATGTCTCTAATAGTCCACCAATTAAAGTAGGAGTAGAAACAAAGTGGTAATAATAAAGTGTTCCAGTGCATATGATAATAAAGAATATAAATTCATGAATGAATGTTCAGTGAAACAAATTGTGCTCCAAATCACAGATCCTTATATCCACAGCGTTCAGTGATCAAATGTTGGATATGCATGCATGTTTAAACTTCCACCATCAGGCTTCCCAGAAGTGTCGGACAGACTAGGTGTTCCAGCCCCTTACCTCAGAGCGGCTTGTAATCAAGCCTAAATGGATATCTCCCAGGCAGTCTGCTGTTCATCCAACACCTCAGTCCCACGATTCAGTCACAGCTGCTTGCAGTCTCTCAGAGGAAATACAAAGCAAGGGGAGCCTCCATAGTGTAGTAATATTAAAACATTTATTAAAGAAACAAGTAAACACTCACAGTATAGGTAGTGAAAAGTCGGCGTGTACGATCTAAGTGTCCACCCGCTCTGCGGCCGCGAGCGGGTGACGTCACCAGCAGCTCCTCCACGTCCTCACGCGTATCGCAACTGTTGCACGTTGCTTACTCATAGGATGGAGAGCGGCTGGCAAGGAGGTGACTTATATAGCGCCAGATGGCATCCTAATAACTCCAAGCTTGAAAAGTTTAATACTTAAATTCTGGTGTGCAGTGCAAAGAATTCTGAAATGTTTATACAACTAAACAGGATTAAAAATAAATAAAATGCATACTAATAAAAACGCACTCAGAGTGCTCCCTCTGGTGGTCAATATAAGGTAATGCGACATAAAATCAACAAAGACAGAAGGTGCACACACCTTCTGATTGAGCCGGAGAATAGCAATTCACATATGTAGCATCTACTAAAACCAATAAAGGAGAGGGAAAATGAGTTAGACCAATCTGTCCAAATAACTCAAAGAGCATTCTATCTAATCAAATCCAGGTCCGTCAGAGCAATAACCACATATCCTAGTCACTGAAACCAATGCTTGTGGACCAACAAACCAGCACAGTAAAAAGGATAAATATACTGATATAGACATATTCAAATAAAACCAGATATTTCAAACATGAAGATGGGGGTCAGAGTCTGTAATACTAAAATGTATAACAACTACTAGATTAAAATCATTAAAATGATAAAAAAGGTCTAAAAAAAGGAGATAAAATTCTAATAATTGGATATAAAGCAATTCAAGTCGAATTCCACATTGTGACCATGAGGGGTTAAAGTGCATAGTTCGTGTATCCAGCGCGATTCTGCCTGGCTGATTTTTTGCACTTTATTGTCCCCTCTCCAGTGTGGTTTATATTTCTCAATGCCCCATACCATTAATGAGGAGGGGTCTTTATTATGGTAACGTTCATAATGGCGGGACAAACTATGTTTGGGATACCCATTTTTTATATTTTGAGTATGTTCACGTAATCTTTTCCATAGATTTCTTTTTGTTCTGCCAACATACTGTATTTTACATGGACATTCAAGGAGGTACACTACCCCTTCCGTATCACAGGAAATAAAATCTTTAATTTTATATTCTTTGCCTGTGACACTGGATTTGAAGCCTTCCTTTTTCTTTTTACTCTCTTTCGTGTGTTTGCATGTAAAACATCTCTTACAAGGATAGTATCCTTTTTCATTAAAAAATGAGAAACTCTTTTTTTCCGGAGGATCCAGTACATTCTTGGCTATTATATCTCTTAGAGTGGGGGCCCTTCTGTATGTAAATATTGGTTTTTCTGGTAAAATTGATGACAAATGACGATCCGCTTTCACAATATGCCAATATTTTTTACAAATTGCTTCCAACTGTTTGTGCTGGACACTATAGTCCATTATCAGTGGTACTTTTCCAGCAAAGGCATTGTTCTTTACAGAGTCCTGGATAAGTGTAACTCTGTCTAGGGCGGCGACATCTTTAATTTTTTTCTCAATATAGTCCTCTTTATAGCCCTTTTCAATAAATCTTTTGCCAATAAAGTCAGCTTGTTCCAAAAATACCTCAGTCTTTGTGCAGTTTCTCCTTAATCTTAAAAACTGCCCCTTAGGAATGTTCTCCAACCAGGGAGTGTGGTGACAGCTATCCAAGGGTAAGTAGCTATTTCTGTCCACAGTTTTGAAATGCGTTTTAGTTACTAACTTACTCCCTTCTCTGGCAATTTCCAAGTCCAGAAAGCTAATTTTCTCGTCACTAATCTCCCAGGTTAATTTAATATTTTTTTCATTGGAGTTCAGATAAAAACCGAAGTCTAAAAGGCTCTCCCTATCTCCTGACCAAATAATTAAAATATCATCAATAAAACGCCGGTATAAAAGTAGTTGTTGTGGTTTTCTGTTATATAAAACTTCTGCTTCCCACTCGGCCATATACAGATTTGCCACACTGGGAGCATACTTGGCTCCCATCGCTATCCCGCAAATTTGCTTAAAATAATCATCACAGTACCAAAAATAATTGTGGTCAAGACTGTATTCCAAGCACTTCAGTAAAAAACTCTTTTGTGTATTTTTTAGATCACTAAGACCATTTAGCGCCCAATTAGTGGCTTGGATTGCTTCTTCATGGTTGATGATGGTATACAGAGATGAAACATCGGCTGTAGCCATATGGATAGAACTTCCGTCAACAGAGATGGTGTCAAGTAGTTGGATCAGGTGTTTTGTATCTCTCAGGTACGACTCCGTTTTCTTCACTAGGGGTTGCAGAAACCAGTCTATATATTCACCTATTCTCGCACCCACGGAGTTTATGCCATTAACAATCGGCCTACCCGGTGGGTCCTCTCTAGACTTGTGAATTTTAGGAAGTGTATATAGAACTGGGATTTTACATCCCACTGGTTGTAAATATTTCGCTTCCTTTTTGTTTAGAAGTCCTTTTTTCGTACCCCTTTTGACCAGGCTTGCTAGATCTTCCTTATAGCGTACAATGGGATTTCCTGGAAGTTTTAGGTAAGTGGTGGTGTCATTTAGTTGGCGCTCAATTTCCTTCTTGTAGGCAGCTTTCGATTGAATGACAATGGCCCCTCCCTTGTCAGCTTGCCTAACCACCACATCTTTCCTTTCTTCTAATTTGCGTATCCCATTCTTAAAATCTCCTGGATCAGATATTTTCTTTATTTTAAGATCATGTAGATCTTTCAGTACCATTCGCCTGAACGCTTCAATGTGTCCATCATTACTAATAGGTGGATTGAACACCGATTTGTTTCTTAGATTACTATACACAATGTCATTCTCTTCAGTAGTTATTCTTGTTGTCCCATCTCCTGGTTTGTTCATCATATACTTCTTGATATGTAGGTTCCTAGCAAATTTGTTGATATCAACATATGCATCGAACTTATTAAAGTTTTTCTTTGGAGCATATTTTAGGCCTTTATCCAGTACTTTAATTTCCTCTTTGGTAAGTTCTACTCCGCTGATGTTGATAATTCCTTCTCCTATTGGTTTCATCTTCTTCTGCTTCTTCTTTCCCGCTCTGCATCCTCTCCTTGGTTTCCGTGCCTTCCAGATTGATTTTCCTGGGTTCTTTGTGGTGTTCTCCTCGTTTTCTCCTCTCTGTCCCGATTCTTCTGGGTATCCTGATTCCTGGGATCTCCTTTCCTCATTTCCCATGATCTCGGTTCTGGACTCCAATTCCTGGATCTCTGTACCCCATTCTCTCGGTGACGCCTCGGGGATTCTTGGCGTCTCTGCTCTAAAAAACGCCGGGGGGAAGCATTTCTATTTTCTCTCCCATAAGAGAAATGCCGATTAGGTGATCTCCTATTTTCGTACTGTCTTGGAGTTCTTCCTCCTCCCCCATCATCTCTTCTGAGCTGGTCATAATAATTCTGAACAGGTACATTGTATGAATAATCGTACCCTCTTCTGTCATCATATTGGTAATAGTTTCCTTCCCGTCTCTGGTTTCCATAATAATTACCATCTTGATGTACTTGGTTTCTCCATGGAGGTGTCCGTGATCTTCCCCTATTTGGTAAATGTTGGAACGGTCTTGGGGCATTATAGGCGTTATGATTTTGCCCATTCTTCTTCCAGAAGGGTTTCCAACCATTATTCCCATTTTTTGGGGGTTTTTGGTTCGGGGTGTTGGTCCCTTGATTTATCTCCACGGTTTTAACCTTCTGATTAGTTTCTTTTCTACTGTTTGGATCCTCTCCTGTATCCTGATCGGGTGTACTTCTATTTGAGACAGTCCCAGATTCATCCAATTTATTTTGCCATTTGAATACTAGGTCGTCCTCATAGTCTTTCATGTCCCTTTGGTATTTTCTTTTTTTCCTAGCTACTGTCTCCTTATCTTTTTGTTCCATGTCGCGCTGAAGTTGTTTTGACAGAGCTATAAATTCTGGCTTTTCCTCGCTACCCTTTAAATTATTTTTTATCTCAAGTAGCGTACGGTCTATTGCTCTGATTTTGCGCTGTTTTCTTTTTATCAATAATCCTAATAGCTCAAGCCCTTTATCATTAAAAAACTTAAACCACTCATCAGTGGCTTCTTTGTCTGTTAGGCCATCATTGATGGGTACATCCCACCTGAGTCTCCTAGGGATCAATCTATCCTTAATATACTTTTCGTGGGTAGCAATATCCCACCAGGCATTGATCTTTTCTCCATTAGATGTCCCATTTTTCTGAAAGAATGTTCAATATTCCCAATTGGATTCTCTTCAGGTTTCTCAAAAATATTTTCTAGATTAATTTCTCTATCCTCAAGAAAGCTAAAAACCTCCATGATATGCTGCACAGGTAATGTAGATCTAAAAACAAATATGATAAGAGGGGGAACCAATGCGCAAATCACCCTAATCAAGGATAATTCTAAGTAAAAAACCAAACTAAAATTAATAAATAGCAGCCACGACGAAAAGTGTTCACACACTCAAGACAGATATGAATAATGTTAGGTGTAATGGCGCTAAAATACTAGAAAACTTAAAAAGACTTTAAAACAATATTCTCATCACTAGGCCCATAAGTAAATAAGGAAATGTGTACGTAGTAAATCCTCCAATGGATGTGAATAAAATGTGTTCCACTCTGGGTTAATCCTGGAATACCATCCAACATCCACAAAAAATGTGGAGGGTATTTGTAGTGGTAAATAATAATACGTAACCAATAATGCGTGAACAACTGTGCCAAAACACTGCACAATGTTGCAACAATGTAATCAAAAAGTGGATGATGAAAACAAATCCAATGTAATTAAGACACCAAAAACACTGGTCTATTAAAGTGCAGCGTGCAATAGTGCAAAAATATTAATTCAAGTGATCCACAATAGAGATAAATGACATGCAAAAATCAGCATGAAAATAAATAAATAAAAAATATATCCAGTAAAGTAATAAGATATTAACAATGTCTCTAATAGTCCACCAATTAAAGTAGGAGTAGAAACAAAGTGGTAATAATAAAGTGTTCCAGTGCATATGATAATAAAGAATATAAATTCATGAATGAATGTTCAGTGAAACAAATTGTGCTCCAAATCACAGATCCTTATATCCACAGCATTTGAAAACAAATCCAATGTAATTAAGACACCAAAAACACTGGTCTATTAAAGTGCAGCGTGCAATAGTGCAAAAATATTAATTCAAGTGATCCACAATAGAGATAAATGACATGCAAAAATCAGCATGAAAATAAATAAATAAAAAATATATCCAGTAAAGTAATAAGATATTAACAATGTCTCTAATAGTCCACCAATTAAAGTAGGAGTAGAAACAAAGTGGTAATAATAAAGTGTTCCAGTGCATATGATAATAAAGAATATAAATTCATGAATGAATGTTCAGTGAAACAAATTGTGCTCCAAATCACAGATCCTTATATCCACAGCGTTCAGTGATCAAATGTTGGATATGCATGCATGTTTAAACTTCCACCATCAGGCTTCCCAGAAGTGTCGGACAGACTAGGTGTTCCAGCCCCTTACCTCAGAGCGGCTTGTAATCAAGCCTAAATGGATATCTCCCAGGCAGTCTGCTGTTCATCCAACACCTCAGTCCCACGATTCAGTCACAGCTGCTTGCAGTCTCTCAGAGGAAATACAAAGCAAGGGGAGCCTCCATAGTGTAGTAATATTAAAACATTTATTAAAGAAACAAGTAAACACTCACAGTATAGGTAGTGAAAAGTCGGCGTGTACGATCTAAGTGTCCACCCGCTCTGCGGCCGCGAGCGGGTGACGTCACCAGCAGCTCCTCCACGTCCTCACGCGTATCGCAACTGTTGCACGTTGCTTACTCATAGGATGGAGAGCGGCTGGCAAGGAGGTGACTTATATAGCGCCAGATGGCATCCTAATAACTCCAAGCTTGAAAAGTTTAATACTTAAATTCTGGTGTGCAGTGCAAAGAATTCTGAAATGTTTATACAACTAAACAGGATTAAAAATAAATAAAATGCATACTAATAAAAACGCACTCAGAGTGCTCCCTCTGGTGGTCAATATAAGGTAATGCGACATAAAATCAACAAAGACAGAAGGTGCACACACCTTCTGATTGAGCCGGAGAATAGCAATTCACATATGTAGCATCTACTAAAACCAATAAAGGAGAGGGAAAATGAGTTAGACCAATCTGTCCAAATAACTCAAAGAGCATTCTATCTAATCAAATCCAGGTCCGTCAGAGCAATAACCACATATCCTAGTCACTGAAACCAATGCTTGTGGACCAACAAACCAGCACAGTAAAAAGGATAAATATACTGATATAGACATATTCAAATAAAACCAGATATTTCAAACATGAAGATGGGGGTCAGAGTCTGTAATACTAAAATGTATAACAACTACTAGATTAAAATCATTAAAATGATAAAAAAGGTCTAAAAAAAGGAGATAAAATTCTAATAATTGGATATAAAGCAATTCAAGTCGAATTCCACATTGTGACCATGAGGGGTTAAAGTGCATAGTTCGTGTATCCAGCGCGATTCTGCCTGGCTGATTTTTTGCACTTTATTGTCCCCTCTCCAGTGTGGTTTATATTTCTCAATGCCCCATACCATTAATGAGGAGGGGTCTTTATTATGGTAACGTTCATAATGGCGGGACAAACTATGTTTGGGATACCCATTTTTTATATTTTGAGTATGTTCACGTAATCTTTTCCATAGATTTCTTTTTGTTCTGCCAACATACTGTATTTTACATGGACATTCAAGGAGGTACACTACCCCTTCCGTATCACAGGAAATAAAATCTTTAATTTTATATTCTTTGCCTGTGACACTGGATTTGAAGCCTTCCTTTTTCTTTTTACTCTCTTTCGTGTGTTTGCATGTAAAACATCTCTTACAAGGATAGTATCCTTTTTCATTAAAAAATGAGAAACTCTTTTTTTCCGGAGGATCCAGTACATTCTTGGCTATTATATCTCTTAGAGATCAAGCTTCAAGCTTGGAGTTATTAGGATGCCATCTGGCGCTATATAAGTCACCTCCTTGCCAGCCGCTCTCCATCCTATGAGTAAGCAACGTGCAACAGTTGCGATACGCGTGAGGACGTGGAGGAGCTGCTGGTGACGTCACCCGCTCGCGGCCGCAGAGCGGGTGGACACTTAGATCGTACACGCCGACTTTTCACTACCTATACTGTGAGTGTTTACTTGTTTCTTTAATAAATGTTTTAATATTACTACACTATGGAGGCTCCCCTTGCTTTGTATTTCCTCTGAGAGACTGCAAGCAGCTGTGACTGAATCGTGGGACTGAGGTGTTGGATGAACAGCAGACTGCCTGGGAGATATCCATTTAGGCTTGATTACAAGCCGCTCTGAGGTAAGGGGCTGGAACACCTAGTCTGTCCGACACTTCTGGGAAGCCTGATGGTGGAAGTTTAAACATGCATGCATATCCAACATTTGATCACTGAACGCTGTGGATATAAGGATCTGTGATTTGGAGCACAATTTGTTTCACTGAACATTCATTCATGAATTTATATTCTTTATTATCATATGCACTGGAACACTTTATTATTACCACTTTGTTTCTACTCCTACTTTAATTGGTGGACTATTAGAGACATTGTTAATATCTTATTACTTTACTGGATATATTTTTTATTTATTTATTTTCATGCTGATTTTTGCATGTCATTTATCTCTATTGTGGATCACTTGAATTAATATTTTTGCACTATTGCACGCTGCACTTTAATAGACCAGTGTTTTTGGTGTCTTAATTACATTGGATTTGTTTTCAAATGCTGTGGATATAAGGATCTGTGATTTGGAGCACAATTTGTTTCACTGAACATTCATTCATGAATTTATATTCTTTATTATCATATGCACTGGAACACTTTATTATTACCACTTTGTTTCTACTCCTACTTTAATTGGTGGACTATTAGAGACATTGTTAATATCTTATTACTTTACTGGATATATTTTTTATTTATTTATTTTCATGCTGATTTTTGCATGTCATTTATCTCTATTGTGGATCACTTGAATTAATATTTTTGCACTATTGCACGCTGCACTTTAATAGACCAGTGTTTTTGGTGTCTTAATTACATTGGATTTGTTTTCATCATCCACTTTTTGATTACATTGTTGCAACATTGTGCAGTGTTTTGGCACAGTTGTTCACGCATTATTGGTTACGTATTATTATTTACCACTACAAATACCCTCCACATTTTTTGTGGATGTTGGATGGTATTCCAGGATTAACCCAGAGTGGAACACATTTTATTCACATCCATTGGAGGATTTACTACGTACACATTTCCTTATTTACTTATGGGCCTAGTGATGAGAATATTGTTTTAAAGTCTTTTTAAGTTTTCTAGTATTTTAGCGCCATTACACCTAACATTATTCATATCTGTCTTGAGTGTGTGAACACTTTTCGTCGTGGCTGCTATTTATTAATTTTAGTTTGGTTTTTTACTTAGAATTATCCTTGATTAGGGTGATTTGCGCATTGGTTCCCCCTCTTATCATATTTGTTTTTAGATCTACATTACCTGTGCAGCATATCATGGAGGTTTTTAGCTTTCTTGAGGATAGAGAAATTAATCTAGAAAATATTTTTGAGAAACCTGAAGAGAATCCAATTGGGAATATTGAACATTCTTTCAGAAAAATGGGACATCTAATGGAGAAAAAGATCAATGCCTGGTGGGATATTGCTACCCACGAAAAGTATATTAAGGATAGATTGATCCCTAGGAGACTCAGGTGGGATGTACCCATCAATGATGGCCTAACAGACAAAGAAGCCACTGATGAGTGGTTTAAGTTTTTTAATGATAAAGGGCTTGAGCTATTAGGATTATTGATAAAAAGAAAACAGCGCAAAATCAGAGCAATAGACCGTACGCTACTTGAGATAAAAAATAATTTAAAGGGTAGCGAGGAAAAGCCAGAATTTATAGCTCTGTCAAAACAACTTCAGCGCGACATGGAACAAAAAGATAAGGAGACAGTAGCTAGGAAAAAAAGAAAATACCAAAGGGACATGAAAGACTATGAGGACGACCTAGTATTCAAATGGCAAAATAAATTGGATGAATCTGGGACTGTCTCAAATAGAAGTACACCCGATCAGGATACAGGAGAGGATCCAAACAGTAGAAAAGAAACTAATCAGAAGGTTAAAACCGTGGAGATAAATCAAGGGACCAACACCCCGAACCAAAAACCCCAAAAAAATGGGAATAATGGTTGGAAACCCTTCTGGAAGAAGAATGGGCAAAATCATAACGCCTATAATGCCCCAAGACCGTTCCAACATTTACCAAATAGGGGAAGATCACGGACACCTCCATGGAGAAACCAAGTACATCAAGATGGTAATTATTATGGAAACCAGAGACGGGAAGGAAACTATTACCAATATGATGACAGAAGAGGGTACGATTATTCATACAATGTACCTGTTCAGAATTATTATGACCAGCTCAGAAGAGATGATGGGGGAGGAGGAAGAACTCCAAGACAGTACGAAAATAGGAGATCACCTAATCGGCATTTCTCTTATGGGAGAGAAAATAGAAATGCTTCCCCCCGGCGTTTTTTAGAGCAGAGACGCCAAGAATCCCCGAGGCGTCACCGAGAGAATGGGGTACAGAGATCCAGGAATTGGAGTCCAGAACCGAGATCATGGGAAATGAGGAAAGGAGATCCCAGGAATCAGGATACCCAGAAGAATCGGGACAGAGAGGAGAAAACGAGGAGAACACCACAAAGAACCCAGGAAAATCAATCTGGAAGGCACGGAAACCAAGGAGAGGATGCAGAGCGGGAAAGAAGAAGCAGAAGAAGATGAAACCAATAGGAGAAGGAATTATCAACATCAGCGGAGTAGAACTTACCAAAGAGGAAATTAAAGTACTGGATAAAGGCCTAAAATATGCTCCAAAGAAAAACTTTAATAAGTTCGATGCATATGTTGATATCAACAAATTTGCTAGGAACCTACATATCAAGAAGTATATGATGAACAAACCAGGAGATGGGACAACAAGAATAACTACTGAAGAGAATGACATTGTGTATAGTAATCTAAGAAACAAATCGGTGTTCAATCCACCTATTAGTAATGATGGACACATTGAAGCGTTCAGGCGAATGGTACTGAAAGATCTACATGATCTTAAAATAAAGAAAATATCTGATCCAGGAGATTTTAAGAATGGGATACGCAAATTAGAAGAAAGGAAAGATGTGGTGGTTAGGCAAGCTGACAAGGGAGGGGCCATTGTCATTCAATCGAAAGCTGCCTACAAGAAGGAAATTGAGCGCCAACTAAATGACACCACCACTTACCTAAAACTTCCAGGAAATCCCATTGTACGCTATAAGGAAGATCTAGCAAGCCTGGTCAAAAGGGGTACGAAAAAAGGACTTCTAAACAAAAAGGAAGCGAAATATTTACAACCAGTGGGATGTAAAATCCCAGTTCTATATACACTTCCTAAAATTCACAAGTCTAGAGAGGACCCACCGGGTAGGCCGATTGTTAATGGCATAAACTCCGTGGGTGCGAGAATAGGTGAATATATAGACTGGTTTCTGCAACCCCTAGTGAAGAAAACGGAGTCGTACCTGAGAGATACAAAACACCTGATCCAACTACTTGACACCATCTCTGTTGACGGAAGTTCTATCCATATGGCTACAGCCGATGTTTCATCTCTGTATACCATCATCAACCATGAAGAAGCAATCCAAGCCACTAATTGGGCGCTAAATGGTCTTAGTGATCTAAAAAATACACAAAAGAGTTTTTTACTGAAGTGCTTGGAATACAGTCTTGACCACAATTATTTTTGGTACTGTGATGATTATTTTAAGCAAATTTGCGGGATAGCGATGGGAGCCAAGTATGCTCCCAGTGTGGCAAATCTGTATATGGCCGAGTGGGAAGCAGAAGTTTTATATAACAGAAAACCACAACAACTACTTTTATACCGGCGTTTTATTGATGATATTTTAATTATTTGGTCAGGAGATAGGGAGAGCCTTTTAGACTTCGGTTTTTATCTGAACTCCAATGAAAAAAATATTAAATTAACCTGGGAGATTAGTGACGAGAAAATTAGCTTTCTGGACTTGGAAATTGCCAGAGAAGGGAGTAAGTTAGTAACTAAAACGCATTTCAAAACTGTGGACAGAAATAGCTACTTACCCTTGGATAGCTGTCACCACACTCCCTGGTTGGAGAACATTCCTAAGGGGCAGTTTTTAAGATTAAGGAGAAACTGCACAAAGACTGAGGTATTTTTGGAACAAGCTGACTTTATTGGCAAAAGATTTATTGAAAAGGGCTATAAAGAGGACTATATTGAGAAAAAAATTAAAGATGTCGCCGCCCTAGACAGAGTTACACTTATCCAGGACTCTGTAAAGAACAATGCCTTTGCTGGAAAAGTACCACTGATAATGGACTATAGTGTCCAGCACAAACAGTTGGAAGCAATTTGTAAAAAATATTGGCATATTGTGAAAGCGGATCGTCATTTGTCATCAATTTTACCAGAAAAACCAATATTTACATACAGAAGGGCCCCCACTCTAAGAGATATAATAGCCAAGAATGTACTGGATCCTCCGGAAAAAAAGAGTTTCTCATTTTTTAATGAAAAAGGATACTATCCTTGTAAGAGATGTTTTACATGCAAACACACGAAAGAGAGTAAAAAGAAAAAGGAAGGCTTCAAATCCAGTGTCACAGGCAAAGAATATAAAATTAAAGATTTTATTTCCTGTGATACGGAAGGGGTAGTGTACCTCCTTGAATGTCCATGTAAAATACAGTATGTTGGCAGAACAAAAAGAAATCTATGGAAAAGATTACGTGAACATACTCAAAATATAAAAAATGGGTATCCCAAACATAGTTTGTCCCGCCATTATGAACGTTACCATAATAAAGACCCCTCCTCATTAATGGTATGGGGCATTGAGAAATATAAACCACACTGGAGAGGGGACAATAAAGTGCAAAAAATCAGCCAGGCAGAATCGCGCTGGATACACGAACTATGCACTTTAACCCCTCATGGTCACAATGTGGAATTCGACTTGAATTGCTTTATATCCAATTATTAGAATTTTATCTCCTTTTTTTAGACCTTTTTTATCATTTTAATGATTTTAATCTAGTAGTTGTTATACATTTTAGTATTACAGACTCTGACCCCCATCTTCATGTTTGAAATATCTGGTTTTATTTGAATATGTCTATATCAGTATATTTATCCTTTTTACTGTGCTGGTTTGTTGGTCCACAAGCATTGGTTTCAGTGACTAGGATATGTGGTTATTGCTCTGACGGACCTGGATTTGATTAGATAGAATGCTCTTTGAGTTATTTGGACAGATTGGTCTAACTCATTTTCCCTCTCCTTTATTGGTTTTAGTAGATGCTACATATGTGAATTGCTATTCTCCGGCTCAATCAGAAGGTGTGTGCACCTTCTGTCTTTGTTGATTTTATGTCGCATTACCTTATATTGACCACCAGAGGGAGCACTCTGAGTGCGTTTTTATTAGTATGCATTTTATTTATTTTTAATCCTGTTTAGTTGTATAAACATTTCAGAATTCTTTGCACTGCACACCAGAATTTAAGTATTAAACTTTTCAAGCTTGGAGTTATTAGGATGCCATCTGGCGCTATATAAGTCACCTCCTTGCCAGCCGCTCTCCATCCTATGAGTAAGCAACGTGCAACAGTTGCGATACGCGTGAGGACGTGGAGGAGCTGCTGGTGACGTCACCCGCTCGCGGCCGCAGAGCGGGTGGACACTTAGATCGTACACGCCGACTTTTCACTACCTATACTGTGAGTGTTTACTTGTTTCTTTAATAAATGTTTTAATATTACTACACTATGGAGGCTCCCCTTGCTTTGTATTTCCTCTGAGAGACTGCAAGCAGCTGTGACTGAATCGTGGGACTGAGGTGTTGGATGAACAGCAGACTGCCTGGGAGATATCCATTTAGGCTTGATTACAAGCCGCTCTGAGGTAAGGGGCTGGAACACCTAGTCTGTCCGACACTTCTGGGAAGCCTGATGGTGGAAGTTTAAACATGCATGCATATCCAACATTTGATCACTGAACGCTGTGGATATAAGGATCTGTGATTTGGAGCACAATTTGTTTCACTGAACATTCATTCATGAATTTATATTCTTTATTATCATATGCACTGGAACACTTTATTATTACCACTTTGTTTCTACTCCTACTTTAATTGGTGGACTATTAGAGACATTGTTAATATCTTATTACTTTACTGGATATATTTTTTATTTATTTATTTTCATGCTGATTTTTGCATGTCATTTATCTCTATTGTGGATCACTTGAATTAATATTTTTGCACTATTGCACGCTGCACTTTAATAGACCAGTGTTTTTGGTGTCTTAATTACATTGGATTTGTTTTCAAATGCTGTGGATATAAGGATCTGTGATTTGGAGCACAATTTGTTTCACTGAACATTCATTCATGAATTTATATTCTTTATTATCATATGCACTGGAACACTTTATTATTACCACTTTGTTTCTACTCCTACTTTAATTGGTGGACTATTAGAGACATTGTTAATATCTTATTACTTTACTGGATATATTTTTTATTTATTTATTTTCATGCTGATTTTTGCATGTCATTTATCTCTATTGTGGATCACTTGAATTAATATTTTTGCACTATTGCACGCTGCACTTTAATAGACCAGTGTTTTTGGTGTCTTAATTACATTGGATTTGTTTTCATCATCCACTTTTTGATTACATTGTTGCAACATTGTGCAGTGTTTTGGCACAGTTGTTCACGCATTATTGGTTACGTATTATTATTTACCACTACAAATACCCTCCACATTTTTTGTGGATGTTGGATGGTATTCCAGGATTAACCCAGAGTGGAACACATTTTATTCACATCCATTGGAGGATTTACTACGTACACATTTCCTTATTTACTTATGGGCCTAGTGATGAGAATATTGTTTTAAAGTCTTTTTAAGTTTTCTAGTATTTTAGCGCCATTACACCTAACATTATTCATATCTGTCTTGAGTGTGTGAACACTTTTCGTCGTGGCTGCTATTTATTAATTTTAGTTTGGTTTTTTACTTAGAATTATCCTTGATTAGGGTGATTTGCGCATTGGTTCCCCCTCTTATCATATTTGTTTTTAGATCTACATTACCTGTGCAGCATATCATGGAGGTTTTTAGCTTTCTTGAGGATAGAGAAATTAATCTAGAAAATATTTTTGAGAAACCTGAAGAGAATCCAATTGGGAATATTGAACATTCTTTCAGAAAAATGGGACATCTAATGGAGAAAAAGATCAATGCCTGGTGGGATATTGCTACCCACGAAAAGTATATTAAGGATAGATTGATCCCTAGGAGACTCAGGTGGGATGTACCCATCAATGATGGCCTAACAGACAAAGAAGCCACTGATGAGTGGTTTAAGTTTTTTAATGATAAAGGGCTTGAGCTATTAGGATTATTGATAAAAAGAAAACAGCGCAAAATCAGAGCAATAGACCGTACGCTACTTGAGATAAAAAATAATTTAAAGGGTAGCGAGGAAAAGCCAGAATTTATAGCTCTGTCAAAACAACTTCAGCGCGACATGGAACAAAAAGATAAGGAGACAGTAGCTAGGAAAAAAAGAAAATACCAAAGGGACATGAAAGACTATGAGGACGACCTAGTATTCAAATGGCAAAATAAATTGGATGAATCTGGGACTGTCTCAAATAGAAGTACACCCGATCAGGATACAGGAGAGGATCCAAACAGTAGAAAAGAAACTAATCAGAAGGTTAAAACCGTGGAGATAAATCAAGGGACCAACACCCCGAACCAAAAACCCCAAAAAAATGGGAATAATGGTTGGAAACCCTTCTGGAAGAAGAATGGGCAAAATCATAACGCCTATAATGCCCCAAGACCGTTCCAACATTTACCAAATAGGGGAAGATCACGGACACCTCCATGGAGAAACCAAGTACATCAAGATGGTAATTATTATGGAAACCAGAGACGGGAAGGAAACTATTACCAATATGATGACAGAAGAGGGTACGATTATTCATACAATGTACCTGTTCAGAATTATTATGACCAGCTCAGAAGAGATGATGGGGGAGGAGGAAGAACTCCAAGACAGTACGAAAATAGGAGATCACCTAATCGGCATTTCTCTTATGGGAGAGAAAATAGAAATGCTTCCCCCCGGCGTTTTTTAGAGCAGAGACGCCAAGAATCCCCGAGGCGTCACCGAGAGAATGGGGTACAGAGATCCAGGAATTGGAGTCCAGAACCGAGATCATGGGAAATGAGGAAAGGAGATCCCAGGAATCAGGATACCCAGAAGAATCGGGACAGAGAGGAGAAAACGAGGAGAACACCACAAAGAACCCAGGAAAATCAATCTGGAAGGCACGGAAACCAAGGAGAGGATGCAGAGCGGGAAAGAAGAAGCAGAAGAAGATGAAACCAATAGGAGAAGGAATTATCAACATCAGCGGAGTAGAACTTACCAAAGAGGAAATTAAAGTACTGGATAAAGGCCTAAAATATGCTCCAAAGAAAAACTTTAATAAGTTCGATGCATATGTTGATATCAACAAATTTGCTAGGAACCTACATATCAAGAAGTATATGATGAACAAACCAGGAGATGGGACAACAAGAATAACTACTGAAGAGAATGACATTGTGTATAGTAATCTAAGAAACAAATCGGTGTTCAATCCACCTATTAGTAATGATGGACACATTGAAGCGTTCAGGCGAATGGTACTGAAAGATCTACATGATCTTAAAATAAAGAAAATATCTGATCCAGGAGATTTTAAGAATGGGATACGCAAATTAGAAGAAAGGAAAGATGTGGTGGTTAGGCAAGCTGACAAGGGAGGGGCCATTGTCATTCAATCGAAAGCTGCCTACAAGAAGGAAATTGAGCGCCAACTAAATGACACCACCACTTACCTAAAACTTCCAGGAAATCCCATTGTACGCTATAAGGAAGATCTAGCAAGCCTGGTCAAAAGGGGTACGAAAAAAGGACTTCTAAACAAAAAGGAAGCGAAATATTTACAACCAGTGGGATGTAAAATCCCAGTTCTATATACACTTCCTAAAATTCACAAGTCTAGAGAGGACCCACCGGGTAGGCCGATTGTTAATGGCATAAACTCCGTGGGTGCGAGAATAGGTGAATATATAGACTGGTTTCTGCAACCCCTAGTGAAGAAAACGGAGTCGTACCTGAGAGATACAAAACACCTGATCCAACTACTTGACACCATCTCTGTTGACGGAAGTTCTATCCATATGGCTACAGCCGATGTTTCATCTCTGTATACCATCATCAACCATGAAGAAGCAATCCAAGCCACTAATTGGGCGCTAAATGGTCTTAGTGATCTAAAAAATACACAAAAGAGTTTTTTACTGAAGTGCTTGGAATACAGTCTTGACCACAATTATTTTTGGTACTGTGATGATTATTTTAAGCAAATTTGCGGGATAGCGATGGGAGCCAAGTATGCTCCCAGTGTGGCAAATCTGTATATGGCCGAGTGGGAAGCAGAAGTTTTATATAACAGAAAACCACAACAACTACTTTTATACCGGCGTTTTATTGATGATATTTTAATTATTTGGTCAGGAGATAGGGAGAGCCTTTTAGACTTCGGTTTTTATCTGAACTCCAATGAAAAAAATATTAAATTAACCTGGGAGATTAGTGACGAGAAAATTAGCTTTCTGGACTTGGAAATTGCCAGAGAAGGGAGTAAGTTAGTAACTAAAACGCATTTCAAAACTGTGGACAGAAATAGCTACTTACCCTTGGATAGCTGTCACCACACTCCCTGGTTGGAGAACATTCCTAAGGGGCAGTTTTTAAGATTAAGGAGAAACTGCACAAAGACTGAGGTATTTTTGGAACAAGCTGACTTTATTGGCAAAAGATTTATTGAAAAGGGCTATAAAGAGGACTATATTGAGAAAAAAATTAAAGATGTCGCCGCCCTAGACAGAGTTACACTTATCCAGGACTCTGTAAAGAACAATGCCTTTGCTGGAAAAGTACCACTGATAATGGACTATAGTGTCCAGCACAAACAGTTGGAAGCAATTTGTAAAAAATATTGGCATATTGTGAAAGCGGATCGTCATTTGTCATCAATTTTACCAGAAAAACCAATATTTACATACAGAAGGGCCCCCACTCTAAGAGATATAATAGCCAAGAATGTACTGGATCCTCCGGAAAAAAAGAGTTTCTCATTTTTTAATGAAAAAGGATACTATCCTTGTAAGAGATGTTTTACATGCAAACACACGAAAGAGAGTAAAAAGAAAAAGGAAGGCTTCAAATCCAGTGTCACAGGCAAAGAATATAAAATTAAAGATTTTATTTCCTGTGATACGGAAGGGGTAGTGTACCTCCTTGAATGTCCATGTAAAATACAGTATGTTGGCAGAACAAAAAGAAATCTATGGAAAAGATTACGTGAACATACTCAAAATATAAAAAATGGGTATCCCAAACATAGTTTGTCCCGCCATTATGAACGTTACCATAATAAAGACCCCTCCTCATTAATGGTATGGGGCATTGAGAAATATAAACCACACTGGAGAGGGGACAATAAAGTGCAAAAAATCAGCCAGGCAGAATCGCGCTGGATACACGAACTATGCACTTTAACCCCTCATGGTCACAATGTGGAATTCGACTTGAATTGCTTTATATCCAATTATTAGAATTTTATCTCCTTTTTTTAGACCTTTTTTATCATTTTAATGATTTTAATCTAGTAGTTGTTATACATTTTAGTATTACAGACTCTGACCCCCATCTTCATGTTTGAAATATCTGGTTTTATTTGAATATGTCTATATCAGTATATTTATCCTTTTTACTGTGCTGGTTTGTTGGTCCACAAGCATTGGTTTCAGTGACTAGGATATGTGGTTATTGCTCTGACGGACCTGGATTTGATTAGATAGAATGCTCTTTGAGTTATTTGGACAGATTGGTCTAACTCATTTTCCCTCTCCTTTATTGGTTTTAGTAGATGCTACATATGTGAATTGCTATTCTCCGGCTCAATCAGAAGGTGTGTGCACCTTCTGTCTTTGTTGATTTTATGTCGCATTACCTTATATTGACCACCAGAGGGAGCACTCTGAGTGCGTTTTTATTAGTATGCATTTTATTTATTTTTAATCCTGTTTAGTTGTATAAACATTTCAGAATTCTTTGCACTGCACACCAGAATTTAAGTATTAAACTTTTCAAGCTTGGAGTTATTAGGATGCCATCTGGCGCTATATAAGTCACCTCCTTGCCAGCCGCTCTCCATCCTATGAGTAAGCAACGTGCAACAGTTGCGATACGCGTGAGGACGTGGAGGAGCTGCTGGTGACGTCACCCGCTCGCGGCCGCAGAGCGGGTGGACACTTAGATCGTACACGCCGACTTTTCACTACCTATACTGTGAGTGTTTACTTGTTTCTTTAATAAATGTTTTAATATTACTACACTATGGAGGCTCCCCTTGCTTTGTATTTCCTCTGAGAGACTGCAAGCAGCTGTGACTGAATCGTGGGACTGAGGTGTTGGATGAACAGCAGACTGCCTGGGAGATATCCATTTAGGCTTGATTACAAGCCGCTCTGAGGTAAGGGGCTGGAACACCTAGTCTGTCCGACACTTCTGGGAAGCCTGATGGTGGAAGTTTAAACATGCATGCATATCCAACATTTGATCACTGAACGCTGTGGATATAAGGATCTGTGATTTGGAGCACAATTTGTTTCACTGAACATTCATTCATGAATTTATATTCTTTATTATCATATGCACTGGAACACTTTATTATTACCACTTTGTTTCTACTCCTACTTTAATTGGTGGACTATTAGAGACATTGTTAATATCTTATTACTTTACTGGATATATTTTTTATTTATTTATTTTCATGCTGATTTTTGCATGTCATTTATCTCTATTGTGGATCACTTGAATTAATATTTTTGCACTATTGCACGCTGCACTTTAATAGACCAGTGTTTTTGGTGTCTTAATTACATTGGATTTGTTTTCAAATGCTGTGGATATAAGGATCTGTGATTTGGAGCACAATTTGTTTCACTGAACATTCATTCATGAATTTATATTCTTTATTATCATATGCACTGGAACACTTTATTATTACCACTTTGTTTCTACTCCTACTTTAATTGGTGGACTATTAGAGACATTGTTAATATCTTATTACTTTACTGGATATATTTTTTATTTATTTATTTTCATGCTGATTTTTGCATGTCATTTATCTCTATTGTGGATCACTTGAATTAATATTTTTGCACTATTGCACGCTGCACTTTAATAGACCAGTGTTTTTGGTGTCTTAATTACATTGGATTTGTTTTCATCATCCACTTTTTGATTACATTGTTGCAACATTGTGCAGTGTTTTGGCACAGTTGTTCACGCATTATTGGTTACGTATTATTATTTACCACTACAAATACCCTCCACATTTTTTGTGGATGTTGGATGGTATTCCAGGATTAACCCAGAGTGGAACACATTTTATTCACATCCATTGGAGGATTTACTACGTACACATTTCCTTATTTACTTATGGGCCTAGTGATGAGAATATTGTTTTAAAGTCTTTTTAAGTTTTCTAGTATTTTAGCGCCATTACACCTAACATTATTCATATCTGTCTTGAGTGTGTGAACACTTTTCGTCGTGGCTGCTATTTATTAATTTTAGTTTGGTTTTTTACTTAGAATTATCCTTGATTAGGGTGATTTGCGCATTGGTTCCCCCTCTTATCAATCAGGCTCAGGTGATGCGTTTCCTTCAGGATCTGGCTTCCCGCTTTGATCAGCTTCAGACCTCGTTGGGAACCCCGAATCCGCAACCCCAAGTACAACCAGCGGCTGCGCCTGTCGCACCAGTCGCAGAGTCGCATTCACTGAAGCTACCACCTCCAATCCGTTTTTCTGGAGATTCCAAGGTCTGCAGGGGGTTTCTTAGCCAGTGCACCATCCATTTTGAGCTTCAGCCTCAAAACTTCTTGTCTGATCGGGCAAAGGTAGCCTATATTATTTCCCTCCTTTCCGGTAAAGCTCTAGCCTGGGCTGCCCCCTATGTGGGAAAAGAATGATCCGGTAGTTTCCAGCCTGTCCAACTCCCTGAAGCTCTTCCGTAATATCTTCGAGGAGCCGGCTCGGGTCTCTTCAGCGGCTAGTGCTCTTCTACGTCTCCACCAAGAATCCCGTTCAGTGGGACAATATGCTTTTCAGTTCCGTATTCTCTCAGCTGAATTGAGCTGGAACAACGAGGCCCTGGTCGCTACCTTTTTACATGGCCTCTCTGACCGAGTGAAGGACGAATTAGCGGGAAGAACCATCCCCGTTGGTCTGGATGATGTTATCTCCCTATGCAACCAGATCGATATTCGTTTCCAGGAGAGGTCCATAGAAAAAAAGACGCCAACACTCCCTAGGTCTTAGCCAGTCTGAGCTCCCCTCACTTCGTCCCGTGGACCATCCTCTGCCTGCTAAGGAACCTATGCAGCTGGGCCGGACCAGACTAACCCCCGAAGAACGTGCTAGGCGCAGAACTCTGGGCTTGTGCCTCTATTGTGGAGGCAAGGGCCACTTTCGTGACTCCTGCTCGCTTCGCCCTGGAAAAGCTTGGGTCTAATACATTTTCTAATACAATGCTTCTTCCGGTGTCCCTTCATGTAAGCACTTCTCCCCAATCGACCCTTGCATATCTGGATTCCGGGGCTGCCGGCAACTTTATGGACTGGAGAACTGCTTCTTCTTTGAAGCTCACCCTTTCACCCCTCACTACACCACTGGTAGTCTCGGCAATTGATGGCACTGTTCTCCCAGGGGACCCTATTCGTTTCCAGACACTACCTATTAGGATGTCGATAGGATATCCACTCCTGGTGGAGAATCCCTTTCTCATCCTACCCAAAGCCTCTACCCCCATTGTATTGGGCCTTCCTTGGCTACAGCTCCACTCTCCCCATGTGGACTGGCTCTCTGGGTCCTTCATGTTTCTCGTCATGCCTTTCCAAGGTGACTCCCAAGGAGAGACTTCCGGTTGCTACCACATCGGTATCTTCTGATCTTCCCACTGCATACAGCGATTTCCGGGATGTGTTCTGTAAGAAATCGGCTGAGGTGCTTTTGACTGTGCCATTGACCTTGTTCCTGGAGCAACTCTGCCCAGGAGTTGTACATACCCTTTGTCCATCCCAGAGACCCAGGCCATGTCTGAGTATGTCGCAGAAAATCTTGAGAGGTTTCATCCGGAAATCGTCATCGCCTGCTGGAGCAGGATTCTTTTTTGTTGCCAAGAAGGATGGTACCGTATTTTCCGGCGTATAAGACGACCCGGCGTATAAGACGACCCCCTAATTTTCCAGGAAAAATTTTGATTTTGGGATATACTCACTGTATAAGACTACCCCCTTCTTACTGTCTTTCTGGAAGCTGAGGGGGAGCCAGAACCGCTGACAGGAACAGGCTTTTTCAAATCTCACTGTGCCATTACATTACATTACTCACTGTGCCATTACATTACTCACTGTGCCATTACATTACATGCCCAGACTGTGCCATTACATGCCCCCACATTGCCATTGTGCCATTACATGCCCCCACATTGCCATCACTTGCCCCTCACATTGCCATTGTGCCATCACTGTGCCTGAACTTGTTGCCCCCCCAGTGCAATAACACTCACTTTTTCCCCCAGCGCCGACAGTGTCCCATGCTGCGATCGCGATCGTGAAGGATTTCAAAGCCGCGCCTTCACTGCAGAGTGTTCTGTGATAGGATGAACAAAAATCTTCCCAACAGCGCCTCTGTTATGTTTCCCGCCTATCACGGACGTCTTCTCATCTCGTCTGAGGATGAGAAGGCATCTGTGATAGGAGGAACAAAGAACAGAGGCGCTGCTGGGAAGATTTTTGTTCATCCTATCACAGAACACTCTGCAGTGAAGGCGCGGCTTTGAAATCCTTCACGCTCGCGATCGCAGCATGGGACACTGTCAGCGCTGGGGGAAAAAAGTGAGTACTGAGACTGTACCCGGCGTATAAGACGACCCCCGACTTTGGATGCATTTTTTTGCATCCAGAAAGTCGTCTTATACGCCGGAAAATACGGTACCTTGAGACCCTGCATTGTTTAACGAGGCTTAAACGCTGTTACTATTAAAAATCGTTACCCCTTACCCTTAATATCTGAGCTATTCGATAGGTTGAGGGGTGCCTCCCATTTTCACTAAGTTGAATCTCAGAGGGGCGTACAACCTCATTCGAATACGAGAAGGTGATGAATGGAAGACTGCATTTAACACTCGAGACGGCCATTACGAATACCTGGTCATGCCTTTTGGGTTGTGTAATGCTCCAGCCATGTTTCAAAACGTTGTCAATTAAATCTTCAGGGACCTACTGTACCAGTTTGTTGTCATCTATCTGGATGACATTCTTATCTTTTCAGAAAATCTGCGTGTCCACAGAAACCATGTCCGCACTGTACTCCAGCGCCTTAGAGAGAATAATCTCTATGCCAAGCTGGAGAAATGTTCCTTTGAATGTTCTGAGGTCCTGTTTCTAGGATGCTTTGTCTCAAGCTTGGGTCTTCGTATGGATCCTTGGAAGGTCTTAGCCATTACCAACTGGCCTCTTCCTGCTAGCCTCAAGGTCACACAGCACTTTCTTTGCTTCACAAATTATTATAGGCAGTTCATAAGGAATTACTCTTCCATTGCCGCGCCTATTATCGCTTTGACCAAGAAGGGTGCTAATGCCAAAGACTGGCCCCCTGAAGCTGTCTCTGCGTTTCACGATCTGAAACAGGCTTTTGTCTCTGGACCTCTCTTGAGGAGACCAAATCCTGGGTAGGCATTCTTTATTGAATGGCTGCTTCTTCAGTGGGGGTGGGAGCGGTGCTTCTTCAATTTTTTGAGAAGAGACGTCAACCATGTGCGTTCTTTTCCAAAAAAAATTCCCAGGAAGAGAAAAATTATGCCATCGGGGACCGGGAACTTCTTGCAAACAAATTGGCGCTAGAAGAGTGGCGTCATCTTCTGGAGGGTTCCCCTCACTCCATAACTATCTTCACTGATCACAAGAATCTACAGTACTTACAGAATGCTAAACGTCTGAATCCCAGACAGGCCAGGTGGAGTCTCTTCTTTTCCCGTTTTAATTTCATGATTATGTACAAACCTGGTTCCTGCAACGGTCGGGCTGATGCGCTCTCTAGGTCCTTTGACACTTTGGACGAGGAGCCCACTCTTGAACCTGAGCCGATCATCCCAACTTCATGCATTGTTGCCCATTCTACCACCCTGGACTCAAAAATTCCTCCTGGTAAGACCTTTGTCCCCACTGAGCTAAGAGCTAAGATCCTTCGTTCGGGACATGATTCCAAGGTGGCGGGCCACGCTGGATTCCTCCGGTCCTTCTTACTCATCAGTCGTCACTATTGGTGGCCTAATCTCCGCTCGAAGGTCAAAGACTATGTCAAGGCTTGTCATGTCTGTGCTCAGTCTAAATCCTCCACACAAGCTCCTGCTGGTCTCCTAATGCCCTTGCCCATTCCTAAGGAGCCCTGGGCTCATATCGCCATGGATTTTATCACCGATCTCCCACTGTCTGACGGTAAAAAAAGTCATTTGGGTGGTAGTCGATCGGGTTCTCCAAGATGGCTCATTTTGTTCCCCTTTCCGGTCTTCCTTCTGCTCCTGCCTTGGTTCCCATTTTTATTCGAGAAATTTTCTGCCTCCATGGGGTTCCTTCTCTTATTGTTTCCGACAGGGGTGTTCAATTTACATCTCGCTTCTGGAGAGCCTTTTGCAAATCCCTCAATATTGCCTTGGATTTTTCCTCTTCTTATTATCCTCAATCCAATGGGCAGCATAGAGGGTTAATCAGGAGTTAGAGGTTTTTCTTCGCACCTTAGTCTCTGCTCATCATGACGATTGGTCCTCTCTACTTCCGTGGGCAGAATTTTCTCATAACAATCACGTAAATATTAGTTCGCAGAAGACACCCTTTTTCTCAGTTTATGGAAGACATCCTCAACTTCCGCTTCCCATGATCTCTTCTCCGGATATCCCAGCCTTGGCTTCAGCTCAGGAGTCCTTCAATTCTATCTGGAGTGACGTTCATGATTCCCTCTGGGCAGCTGCTGACAAATTCAAAGGCTTTGCTGACCGCCGCAGGCATAAACCGCCTTCTCTTAAGCCGGGGGACAAAGTCTGGCTCTCCACCAGGAACATCAAGCTCCGAGTTCCTTCTCTAAAGTTTGCTCCAAGATTCATTGGTCCATATACTATAACTTCTAAACTGAATCCGGTTTGTTTCAAACTTCAGATTCCCAAAAACCTCAAAATCGCTAACTCCTTCCATGTTTCCCTTCTGAAGCCTTTAGTTCTCAATAAGTTCTCTCGTCCTCTCCCTACCATAGCACCGGTCTGAGGATAATCAGGAATACGAGGTCAGTCAAGTTCTGGATTCCCGACTCTGTAGAGGTGCTCTTCAGTACCTTGTTCATTGGAAAGGCTTTGGCCCTGAAGAGAGGTCTTGGGTCCCTGCATCGGAGGTCTTTGCACCTCGTCTGTTGAGGTTTCATCTGAAGTTCCCCTCTAAACCCGGACCCAGACGGGGAAGGGGGAGGCCTCGTAATGGACATGCAATAATGTCTGGCAGCTTACCTTTTCCTCATGTGTCCATTAGAGGCCTGACCCTCTTCTGGCTGCCTTTTTATCATCTCTCCTTCCTGTATGGCCCCACCCCAGGCCATCCCAGGAAGTCTGTATTAACTGTTGCACTGCAGGTCTGCTTTGCTGTTCAACCTTGTTGTTAGCTTAAGTTCCTGTCTGCAGTGTGCTACGTTTACCTTCCTGTGTACCGTTTTTGGCTCGTCCCTGACTTCTCCTGTTTGCCTGTGACCCTGACCTTTTGCCTGTCCCTCGGTTACCCTTTTCTGCCTGTTGCCCTGACCTCGGCTTACCCATCACTATCGCTTGTCCTGGTTGCTGCTTCCCCTCTCTCCCTGCGGAGCGTGACCTAGGGATCCCAGGGTTCGCGACCTGGATACAGCTGCAGCGAAGGCCATCCTCACCACTAGAGGCTCTGGTGAACACAAAGCTGGGTCTTAGACTCCGCGCCCTGGGGAATCTTGGGCTCACGCTTCCTCTCTGATTGCAGCAGTCGGCTATAGGGTTCACTACCCTGTGGTGCATCCCTGACCCCAACGGGGTGCACGTGTCACCTGGCCACAGGTGACCTGACAGCCAGATTTGTGGAGTGCATGTCTAATAGTTGTCCTGTGGACAGATTCTCCTACCTGAGCTGTGGATCTCTGCAGCTCCTCCAGCGTTACCATGGGCCTCTTGGCTACTTCTCTGATTAATGCTCATCGTTGCCCAGCCTGTCAGTTTAGGTGGGCGGCCATGTCTTGGTAAGCTTGCAGTTGTGCCATCCTCTTTCCATTTTCGGATGATGGATTAAACTGTGCTCCACAAAATGTTCAAAGCTTGGGATATTTTATTATAACGTAACCCTGCTTTAAACTTCTCCACAACTTTATCCCTGACCTGTCTGGTGTGTTCCTTGGCCTTCAGGATGCTATTTGTTTAATAAGGTTCTCTAACAAACCTCTGAGGGCTTCACAGAACTGCTGTATTTATATTGAGAGTAAATTACAAACAGGTGTACTCTAATTACTTATTAGGTGACTTCTGAAGGCAATTTGTTCCACAGGGTTTTAGTTAGGGGTATTAAAGGATCACTAAAGGATTTTTTTTTTTTAGCTAAATAGCTTCCTTTACCTTACTGCAGTCCTGGTTTCATGTCCTCATTGCTCGTTTTTGCTTTGATGTTGCTGTAAAACTGCTCTGATCTCCACACTTCCTGGTTGTCTATTCCCTTATAACCATCGTACTGGGAGCTTTTCACGATGGTCTAAGCTATCATTACTGTGTGTCTAAAACTTAACAGAACCAATCAGATTCATTTTAAAAACAAAACACTGCCCTGGATTTGTTTGTTTTTTGTTCTCTTTACTTCACAGAAACATGAAACCAGTCATAGGTGTGCGCAGCCTATTGCATTAGGGTGTGCACCCCAAAGCTCAAACACACATTACCGATCACTCACAATGTTCATTCAGAAAGGGAAGGGGTCGGTAAATTACATATTTACCGGCCCCTTCCCCCACTCATCCTAAACATCTCCGCAGCAACAGTCAACTGGAGAGGAGAAGAGGGAAGTCAGCAGCGTGGTGGGAGGGGAGGGCAGTAGGGGGAATCTGTGCTGCACAGGATAATTAGGGTGTGCCTGGGCACACCTGGCACACCCTGTGCGCACGCCTATGAAACCAGTTTAAAAACGAAAGTGAAACTGTAGGCACATTATATGATTGAATTTAATCTACTTTTAATCATTTTTAAAAGGAATCAGTTAACTTTTTATGTCTCTATACCCTGTAAACAGTAATTTCAGCAAAAATGTTTTTTTCCTTTAGTGACCCTTTAAGTAAAGGGGGCTGAATACAAAGGCACGCCACACTTTTCAGATATTTATATGTAAAAAAAATTGAAAACTATTTATAATTTTTCTTCCACTTCACAATTATGTGCCACTTTGTGTTGGTCTATCACATAAAATCCCAATAAAATACATTTACGTTTTCTGGTTGTAACATCACAAAATGTGGAAAAATTCAAGAGGTATGAATACTTTTTAAAGGCACCGTAGCAGAAGATGGAAGATACCTTTTCCCCTATTAATAGTATTACCATACTATTAATTAAATATCCCACGGTGGCTTAGGTATTGGTCTCATCGTCTCAGCAGAAGGGGAGGACTTGAGGTCAGAGATGCCAAAAACGGCAAAACATGCTGTTATGGTAAAGATTATAGAATTTAACAGATAAAATTCCTGATGATTGATATTACTTAAGAGATAGTTAAATTTTAAAAAAATATTCATCACTTTAATATTAGAATAATTGGCTATGGGCTGTTTTAGGAGCCTAGTGCAGACCCAACAAAAAGATGAGGTTTTTGTTTATTAACACGGCTGAGGGTCCCACCCAGGGCTGGTGACTGCTGACTTGAGGAAGTTATCCCAGTTCCAGGGTAGAGTCATATCTGAACACTATAAAGGCTTCCGGAAATCTCCTCTGGTAGCTTCAAGCACTTGAAGCTGTGTTGACTCTTATGCAAATTGGATGTGGGTTTCCCTGCATCCAATTCGCATAGCAAGAGATTGTGACTGTCTCTCTGTGGAGTCGGTTCACACATCTCCGCAGTGGCTCCGGTGCAAATTTCACAGTAGCCCTGTGCGTCTCTTGGTCTGTTTCAGTTCCAAATTCAACCCAAAATTCAGGCTGAAATCGGACCTGAAACGGTGAATGGAGACACATCGGACTCCTTCTGTGAGCCGCTGTGTGTTCTAGTGTGAGCCTGAATGTGAGCTTCAACTGTTATGGGTTCCCAGACAGGTTCCCTTTTAACCAATGTTTTCTTTCAATTTTTAAGGGCCTTTTTCAACATCAGTGTTAAGTACTTGCTATACCGGTTTTACCCACTAGAAAGCAGAAGTGCATTTATATCCATGTCATGATTTACTGTATTGCTACGTTAGAATCTGTACTAAGGCTGTACTCTGCTTTGCAAAGATTTCGAAAGAAAAGCCTTCAAACATTTCTATTCAAGGAATCCAAATCAGCCAGTGTTTGACTGACTGCCTCTGATCATCAAAATATTCAGTAATTATCCCGGTACTTCTGAGTATTGGGAACATATGATACACCCTCTGTCCTGGCCAATCACCCGATCCTAGCAATGTGACACGAGGCGCATAGGGTCTACCATAGATTGAGTATTATGAGTAATTCTCACCAATATTTCTGCAATATTGCTGGGGATCACAGTGCTGGGAACAGATGGTAAATGTAAAGATAGGCACTGGAAGATGCCTAGCATGAAATGGAAGCTGGTTTAGCATTCATGTCTTAAGGCAGTTATACTTTTAGCATGAACTTTCTAGACAGACAAATGGAACCATGTCCAGTCCTGAAAAGTAGGTAACACAAGTTGCCTCCTGTGTATGTTCAGGGAGCCCCCGATCTTAAGGCTTGAATTTCTCAAAATCCTTAGCTTTATATTGAATTAGGTAGGCGGTCACATAGTTAAATGTGGATCTCCATAAATTTCCAAAAATATTAATCCAAACTCTGTAAAATGTGTTGGTCTCTTAAAATGGTTATAGAAATATGACCAATATAATTATAAAATAACACAAATGTAATAAGTAACTGTGTCCTCTTTCTTTGAGTTTGAGTGTTTGTGAATTGTCATTGCAGCCTATAACTGATACAAGCCCAATGAAACGCTCTGTGTCAACGCTGACTCCCCCGCAGCGGCCCCAGCTGTATGAATATTCCCTAGAGAGGGTGCAGCATGACCGCAGCCATCAGCACCATCACCGATGTCACCGGCGCAAAGAGAAAAAACAAAAGTCCATGGACAGGTCTCCGCAGAATGATGACCCAGGTAAAGCTTAAAGGGTAACTTTACTTTCGCGGGGAAAAAAATAGAAAACAAAGAAAAAAACAATATAGTGTATACAATTGCGATATAAATCATATTGTAATTGAATGTCATTAAAAATGACCGTTTCCTTTCAATCTGCAGCCACTGTAATTTTCTGAAAATGCAATGCAATATGGCTACCTGGAGGTGTTCTGTACACAGAATGTGTACTGACCACCCCCAGAATCATCATTTCCAGCTTGTGTGATTGGCTCACTGATTTTCCCAGAAGTCTGCACTAAGATACAACTCAGATTTCAGGCATCCCCTGCAACAAAAGTTTCATTTTTGGTGAGATGCTCCTAATAGGAACACATCTAAAGGGATGCAAGTCCAGCAGCTTTTCTCATTAGTACTGCCATAGCTGACTGATAATTATGAAACCGCTCCCATTAGACTCACGTTCCCACATGGACACAGACAAAATCACAGGGATTTTTTCAGAATAACAAAAAGGTAGGAATCTGTAACAAAGTTTGTTAAAAATCCTTACAATCTACATAATCACCTAGGGGGGGAATGTTTTTTGTCTCAGCAGAAGTGGAGTTACGCTTTAATATTTGCACCTTGATGTAGAGTTGAAGGCTATGTTCACATGAAACAAAACTTTAAACCTCAGGAAAAACAGTTTTAAAATTTTGGGCAGAGCAAAGACAGGTTAGAATATCTGTTGAGTTTTTATCTGTGGGGTTGCATCAAAACTGGGACTTTAATTATATCACCCAGCGTGTAGTATAAACACAAATCTAAAATATTAACACTTTATTTTGGACATGTCCATTAAAAGACCATTTTAAATCCAAATATACAAATTAGCCATCCAAGGTTTACTGTATACTTGGTCTTGAGATCAAATTATAAGGTTGACGCATTTGCAGGAAATCTCGCTTCTTCAGGACCTGGGATCTCAATGTAAAAATGTAACAATACATATAAATGCATTATTATTGTATTATTTCATTCAAAATCTTGAAAGTACTTAGAGTACAAAACATATTACAATAAGATGACATATAATTTTCAAATCATCTATTCGGGAATGGAAGGGAGAGGACATAGAACCTATACACAAAGGAGTACACTAATGAAACATTTACATATATAAGCCTGTATAAACTACCAAAAAAATTTACACCTCTAAACAGACTTGTTGGTAAGTGGCTAATTATATATATATATATATATATATATATATATATATATATATATATATATATATATATATATATATTGCCTTGCGAAAGTATTCGGCCCCCTTGAACTTTGCGACCTTTTGCCACATTTCAGGCTTCAAACATAAAGATATAAAACTGTATTTTTTTTTTTTGAAGAATCAACAACAAGTGGGACACAATATGAAGTGGAACGAAATTTATTGGATATATTCAAACTTTAAAAAAAAAAAAAAAAACTGAAAAATTGGGCGTGCAAAATCATTCAGCCCCTTTACTTTCAGTGCAGCAAACTCTCTCCAGAAGTTCAGTGAGGATCTCTAAGGCCCCGTACACACGGCCGAGGAACTCGACGTGCCAAGCACGTCGAGTTCCTCGTCGAGTTCTGGGATTAAGCCGCCGAGGAGCTCGGCGGGCCGCCTTCTCCCATAGAACAACGAGAAAATAGAGAACATGTTCTCTATTTTCTCGACGAGCTCCTCGGCGGCTCCATCGAGCCAAAACTGTACAGACGACAGAGTTTCTCGGCAGAATCCGGGTTTTGACCGAGTTTCTCTGTGAATTCTGCCGAGAAACTCTGTCGTGTGTACGGGGCCTGAATGATCCAATGTTGACCTAAATGACTAATGATGATAAATAGAATCCACCTGTGTGTAATCAAGTCTCCGTATAAATGCACCTGCACTGTGATAGTCTCAGAGGTCCGTTTAAAGCACAGATAGCATCATGAAGAACAAGGAACACACCAGGCAGGTCCAAGATACTGTTGTGGAGAAGTTTAAAGCCGGATTTGGATACAAAAAGATTTCCCAAGCTTTAAACATCCCAAGGAGCACTGTGCAAGCGATAATATTGAAATGGAAGGAGTATCAGACCACTGCAAATCTACGAAGACCTGGCCGTCCCTCTAAACTTTCAGCTCATACAAGGAGAAGACTGATCAGAGATGCAGCCAAAAGGCCCATGATCACTCTGGATGAACTGCAGAGATCTACAGCTGACTCTGTCCATAGGACAACAATCAGTCGTATACTGCACAAATCTGGCCTTTATGGAAGAGTGGCAAGAAGAAAGCCATTTCTTAACCATTTAAGACCCGGACCAAAATGCAGCTAAAGGACCAGGCCAGGTTTTGCGATTCGGCACTGCGTCGCTTTAACAGACAATTGCGATGTGGCTCCCAAACAAAATTGGCATCCTTTTTTTCCCACAAATAGAGCTTTCTTTTGGTGGTATTTGATCACCTCTGCGGTTTTTATTTTTTGCGCTATAAACAAAAATAGAGCGATAATTTTGAAAAAAATTCAATATTTTTAACTTTTTGCTATAATAAATATCCCCCAAAAATATATAAAAAAAAATTTTTTCCTCAGTTTAGGCCGATACGTATTTTTCTACCTATTTTTGGTAAAAAAAAATCGCAATAAGCGTTTATCGGTTGGTTTGCGCAAAATTTATAGCGTTTAATAGGAGATAGTTTTATTGCATTTTTATAAAAAATATATTTTTTACTACTAATGGCGGCGATCAGCGATTTTTTTTTTTGTGACTGCGACATTATGGCGAACACTTTGGACAATTTTGACACATTTTTGGGGCAATTGTAATTTTTCACAGCAAAAAATGCATTTAAAATGCATTGTTTACTGTGGAAATGACAGTTGCAGTTTGGGAGTTAACCACAGGGGGCGCTGAAGGGGTTATGTGTCACCTAATGTGTGTTTACAACTGTAGGGGGGTGTGGCTGTAGGTGTGACATCGATTGTGGATCCCTATAAAAGAGATCACACGATCGATGACACCGCCACAGTGAAGAACGGGGAAGCCGTGTTTACACACGGCTCTCCCCGTTCTTCAGCTCCGTGAACCGATCGCGGGACTCCAGCGGCGATCGGGTCCGCGGGTCCCGCGGTCCCGGAGCTTCGGACCGGGTCGCGGGAGCGCGCCCGTGGGTGCGTGCCCGCGACCCACGGCTGGGCTTAAAGATCAATGTACATATATACGTTGATGTGCCCAGCCGTGCCATTCTGCCGACGTATATCGGCGTTAGGCGGTCCTTAAGTGGTTAAAGATATCCATAAAAACGGTCGTTTAAAGTTTGCCACAAGCCACCTGGGAGACACACCAAACATGTGGAAGAAGGTGCTCTGGTCAGATGAAACCTCATCACCCTGAACACACCATCCCCACTGTCAAACATGGTGGTGGCAGCATCATGGTTTGGGCCTGCTTTTCTTCAGCAGGGACAGGGAAGATGGTTAAAATTGATGGGAAGATGGATGGAACCAAATACAGGACCGTCCTGGAAGAAAACCTGATGGAGTCTGCAAAAGACCTGAGACTGGGACGGAAATTTGTCTTCCAACAAGACAATGATCCAAAACATAAAGCAAAATCTACAATGGAATGGTTCACAAATAAACATATCCAGGTGTTAGAATGGCCAAGTCAAAGTCCAGACCTGAATCCAATCGAGAATCTGTGGAAAGAACT
Source organism: Rana temporaria (assembly GCF_905171775.1). Taxonomy (NCBI): domain Eukaryota; kingdom Metazoa; phylum Chordata; class Amphibia; order Anura; family Ranidae; genus Rana; species Rana temporaria. The sequence continues at coordinate 115,678,709 of NC_053497.1, forward strand.
GAAAACTGCTGTTCACAAACGCTCTCCATCCAACCTCACTGAGCTTGAGCGGTTTTGCAAGGAGGAATGGGCAAAAATTTCAGTCTCTCGATGTGAAAAACTGATAGAGACATACCCCAAGCGACTTACAGCTGTAATCGCAGCAAAAGGTGGCGCTACAAAGTATTAACTTAAGGGGGCTGAATAATTTTGCACGCCCAATTTTTCAGTTTATTTGTTAAAAAAGTTTGAAATATCCAATACATTTCGTTCCACTTCATGATTGTGTCCCACTTGTTGTTGATTCTTCAAAAAAAAATACAGTTTTATATCTTTATGTTTGAAGCCTGAAATGTGGCAAAAGGTCGCAAAGTTCAAGGGGGCCGAATACTTTCGCAAGGCACTGTATGTATATCTAGAACGCAATCAGAATCCCTACTTGTTTTAATGAGCTTTCTTTGATCGGAAACATTGTAAGTGCATTTTTTTAGTTACGATACAATACATTTTACATATTGCACTATGAGGAACCTATCATCATCTTCTTGACATATGCTATATATCATACCCTTTGCTCGGTGGGTGTGAAACTTCATGGGTCATTTTGCTTTTCCCTGGATACATCTCTGATTGACATGCTCTTTACAGTATGTCTACCTGTAATGGGTGTCATTTTGGTGAGTAGGATGTTTGCCTAGGGACTGTTGGAAGAAGGCACTTTTTGATTTCACATTTTATTCATGGACTTTTAACCACTTGCTTACTGGGCACATATACCCCCTTCCTGCCCAGGCGAAATTTCAGCATCAAGGGGTTAAATATGTACCCTGGGAGTGATTCTTGCTGTGGGGGAGGGGGACTGACTGGGGGAGGTGACCGATGGTTGTCCCTATGTACAAGGGACACACCATTAGTCTCCTCTCCCTGACAGGACGTGGAGCTCTGTGTTTACACACAGAGCTCCACGTCCCTGGCTCTGTGACTACCAAACGCGGGTGCCCGGCGGACATCGCGGCCGCCAGGCCTCCCGGCAGATGAGAGCCACCTTGTGGCCGTATATAGTTGGCCGCAAGGTGGGAAGTGGTTAAAGATATCACTTTAACTTGATTGGAGACATCAGGTGGAGGTGTATGGATATTGCACATATTTAATTTCATTCACATTTGTTTATGTTCTATGCATTGGTTTATATTAGATGTCAGTAGTTGAGAGCTCAGTATGAAAATTATTATTTTCTTTTTATTATTTAGGTTGCTTAAGCCTCACTACGAGCTGCTTTATATTTAATATTCATTATTACACCTATATTATTAAATAATTACTTAATCATTTCCTTGAGTTGATCCAAGGTGCGCAGGTTTTTCTTTTGGGAGGGTATCTTTTGTGTTTATATTACACCCTGGGTGGTATAATTAAAGTTCCAGTTTTGCTGCACCCCCACTTCTATAGATTAGAGGGATGATAGTCCAAGGGCAATAATTGATTGTCCCCCCCCCCCCGGTCCCATACACAATAGGACTTTCTGAGTTGTTATCTGTGTGGCCACTGTGGAGATTTCTTCTTATTGTCAGGATGGGAAGTGATGAGAAATCTCTCAAGTGAGGATGAAGACCATATTAAAAACCTGACACAAATATTTACTCTTACCTAGTCCATCCAAAAACGTAAAACATGTTTTTTCTAGAGTTGGGCAGTGTGTGGTAGGGGTGTAAAGCTGCCCACCAACTTATACAGTATCTTCCTGAGACTGTGTTTAGTAGTGAAATGTCACAAAGCCAATGTAAGTTGATTACTAACTTACTTGAGGAATTTTGTGTCAACAGAAGCTCCACCACGGGAGAGGCGACAGGAGAGAGGGAGGTCACAGGAACGCAAGCAGCAACCACCGTCCTCATCGGAGAAGCAGCGCTTTTACTCATGTGACCGATATGGCAGCAGAGATTCTGGGCATCCCCGGCACTCTGACCACAGCCGGGCCACCTCGCCCACTTCTGGACAGGATCCTGCTTCTCACAGACAGGTGAGGGACAGCAACGTACAAACCCAAACTTTCATTGTGTGCCCAGCAGAGGGGGCATTATTCCAACGTGTCTGCAAGAAACTCACAGACTGACTTTGTCTTCAAATTCAGACAAAAGTGTTTTTTTACATTAGGATGGGAAGGTTTAGAAACCTCTGTCAGCTTTTCTCAATTGCTCTGTCCCAACTAGAGTGATTTCTGCTCACTTCCTGCTTTAGTGGCAGGGGGCAGATGGAAAGTGGTGCGAAATCACCCCAGTATGGATACAGACAGCAGCAAAAATAATTAATACTGTGGGGAAACGCTAGAGAACTTCTGTGAGATATTTATTGCTGTCTTGTTTCTCTATTTGTTTATCCAGTTGACCTTTGTCACCTGAAACAGAAAATTGTGGAGGTGGGACAGGAGCACTGTACATGGAATAGAAAGTCTTGGAAATGTTAACCAGTTGCAGAAAAGTGATAATTTTTTAATTGGACCAATACCCCCAAAAGACCTGAAAGAGTAGAATCCCGAATTACTGGACACGTTAGCTATGTTCTATGTAATACACCAAGGGTGGTCAGCATGTGACTCTTCAGCTGTTGCGAAACTACAAGTTCCATGAAGCATTGCAAGGCTGACAGTTACAAGCAGAACTCCCAAAGGCAGAGAGAGGCATGATGGGAATTGTAGTTCTGCAACAGCTGAAGGCCACAGGTTAAGCACCCATGTCCTACACTAATAAAGTAATCAATGGCCTCGAGTAGACTGGGTTTTCCAAGACTTTCTATTTATGCACAGTGCTCCTCACCTACCTTAACAAATTTTATAGCTTTCGAAGGGACCCATTTCAAGAACTCACTACAGACCTTACCACCACCAATAAAATCTAATGCCCCGTACACACGATCTGGCTTTAGCCCGGCCAAACTCACATCGTAATTCCATCGGAGTAAAATAGAACATGTTCTTTATCTAAACTCCGATGGAATTCCTCTGAATATCCCCTGGAAAAACTCAGATGGAGCATACACACGGTCGGAATTTCCGATGGAAACAGTCCGTCTGACTTTTTCCATCGGAAATTCCGATCGTGTGCACGAGGCATTACACTCGAACGCTACAAAGGACAGCAGGGCAGAAAGCTATGACAAATAGAGGCAAATTCTTTAAAAGGGGACATGAGTCCCTGTTAGTGCTAAAGCGCCGCTCATTTTAGATGCTAACGGGTTCTATCAGTGTGAAAGGGGTATAAAGAATTTTATATCTGTGCCCTGATCCCTTCCTTACAGCACAGCTCCCAGTCTTTAGTTCAATGAAAGCTGTTATCTCCGAAGATTAACCTATTTTCTTGATTAAGCTAAATTGTATAATGGTGTCTTTACATGTATTTGTTGGCGATATAAGTAACTGACGGGTCTGTGTTATTTAGGAGTGTGATGTAGGGTTACATTGTTATCTTCTCCAGTATGTGTCCTTGCAATGTCCTGCATACAGAATTGGGGTCAGTGTACTGTATGTGCGCAAATTTCCCAGGTGGATGAAAAATGAGAGCTGCCCCTTAAGTGGCAAATCTGTGATATTCCCCTTAGTTCCTCCCCCAGCCTTCATTAAAGCAGTATATAGCAAAGGTAAAGGATTGGGGAGCTGGGACAGCACAGACTAATCAGACACTCCCAGAAGAGGAGGGGGCTGTGACATGCAAGAAAGGGGGTTGTGTTAGCGAACTGATTATTCCCAGGGAAGTAGAATTGTTTAGCAAGTTCAACCTGAACAGAAATTGTTTATGGAATCAAAAATTGCTGAAAGTAAGTATTTAAAAGACTTGATATTTCTTTGCTTTTACCTGCAAGGTTTTTAAGTTACTTACAGGCTGTCTTTAACATGGTCAAAAAAAAATTAAAAAGTTTTTATACATTGACAAAATGTATCTTCAAATGTTGCAAAGCTACATATATACGAAATCTTGATTTCAGTGTGATCCGTGAAAAAAAAAAATCAGAACGAAGCAGTCCTCTATTGTAACCACACACAAATAACAGTCCAAAAGTGTAAAAAAAACTGCAAGGTTAAAATGAAGAGTCCCACATGGATCTGACCCTCTTTGTGAAAGTATAGAGACACCACCACCGATGTAAGGAGGAGGCTTACCAGATGGTGTTGACTTGGTGAGGTTTATACCACCCAAGTCAAAACAGGCTTAAATAATCAGTCAGCAAGATGTTTCCAGCTGGTCCTGAATCCACATATCAGTTGGCACCGCAAATGCCAGTAAACACCAGGAAGTGTAAAACAATTTAGTCTTGTTGGAGCCAGAGATACAGTAACCACATAACATGCATAATGGGGAAAAAAAACTCATAGTGTGATACCGTAAAAGGTAGTATTTATTAAAAAATGAACACTCACATTTGGAAGAACATCATAGGCATATCACAAAGTGCAAGAGCGATGTGTGTGAATGGGTCCACCTGACGCGTTTCAACTAACCTTTCACAGAGAGGGTCACATCTATGTGGGACTCTTCATTTTAACCTTGCAGTTTGTTCTACAATTTTGGACTGTTATTTGTGTGTGGTCACCAAAAAGGACTGCTGCGTTCTGATTTATTTTTATTTTTTTCACGGATCACACTCGGTGTCACTGAAATTAAGATTTCATATATATATGTATGTTTGCAACATTTGATATGTGTTGTTAACTGACATTTTTTCACAAAAATAAGCGCTACACTTTTTCATATTCACTAGCTTTTGCTTTGTCTCAGCTGTGTTGGCAGCTAATTTTTGTGTTCACTTATTGCACAGCGCAGTATATCCCATATATAATTTTTTACAAAATATATCTTCAACGAGGATTTCTTATGCCTTGTACACGCGGCCGGGCTTTCCGAGGAGAAAAAAGTCAGACAGGCTTTTTTTCTCGAAAGTCTGACGGACCTTAGATAGAGAACCTGTTCAAATGTCCGACCGTGTGTACAAGGCATTAGATTGTCAAAATGGTTAAAGTAAAAAAAAAAGAAGACTTTGCAGAAGACCATTTACACCAAGGCCCAAAATGAATGGGCTGAAATAGCACTGCACGGAACTGCATGCCAGTCGCACAGGAACCACACGGCATTTCTGTGCAGTTCACATGCAGTTCCTGGGGTTAATGAGCTCTGAGGCCCACACAAACACAAAATGAATGGGCCTTCAACTGTGCAAGACAATAGCAGTAACCACCTTTGCTACCCAAATTACCCATATGTTATGTTGCGATAACAACTGATTTAGGTACATTAATCATGATATGGAATGTTGTATGTTGAGTGTTTTTTAAGGCTGTCGACTCAAACCTGTGTGTTTTTCTACTTTTCTAAACTCTCCCTTGTTTTTCTCTTCTTTCCATGCCCATTGCCTATCTTCTTATCTTGTGTTTGTGCCAACTTTTTGTCTCTTGGTGTCTTTTTTTTTTTTTTTTTTTTGGATGTTTGATGTTGGACATAATGCTTTACCCTCCTCTTGCCTATTCTTTTTGTGCCATGGTTGTTGTTTGTGCGTGACCACTTAAATCATTGTCTTGTGGACTTTTCACTGTTGTGTGTATGGTGTGCCCCATTGTGTTTCTTTTTTCCATTCCATGTTCCTGTGCCGTTTTGATGTGCTTTTTCACCCTTTCAATCTAGGGCAGTGGTTCGGCCAGCGGGAGTCCACGTCTGACCAGCTCCGGTGCTAGTACCCCATGCCGCGGAGTCCGGAGGCAGCTGCCACAGACGCCGCTCACTCCTCGGCCCAGCGTCACATATCGGACAGCTCACTCTTCCCCTGTGCACTTCGGGGGCCCCATTTACTCTCCCGGACGTCTGAGCCGGGGTCTATCAGAGCACAATACTTTGCTGTACAGTGATTCCCCAAGCCACTCCGCCTGCACAGTTACGCGCATTGGTTCTGACCCGTACCTTGGACCACGCCAGGATGCCGACAGCTACTGCCCTGTGCCTGAGGACACCTTAACCTTTGAGGAGGCCTTGGCCAGCAACTCTGGACGTTCCTCTCGGACTTCCTATGTGTCCTCACTCACTTCCCATTCCCACCAGCTTTGCAGGGTCCCCAACGGCTACCACTACACCTTAGGGCTCAGTTCAGGGTCCGGCCAAGCTCCTAGAGTTCGAAGCTATTACCATGAAGCAGATGAGGATGACTGGTGCTAGCAGAGGGAGCCAAAGTACGTTCTCAGTCTCGCTTTTCACTTCACCAGGAAGCCGAAGCAACAGGAGCAGAAAGGGGGGCTCTTGTGTTCAGTTACTACTGATGAGTTTTATCATCAGCCAACAGATCGCCGGGACATCAGAGCATGTTTCGGCAAAGTAAAGACAGCGACCTTCGGAAAAAAATCCGAGCGAAAAATAAGGAAGAAATTATGAACAAGCAGGGCAGAGCCAGAGCAGGCCTCAGTTTTAAATTGTTCTGGCATTTGTCATATTTTCAGTCTTCCTTTTGGGGAGAGTTACAATGCCTCTTTTCTAGTAATTGGAATATGGGATGTAGGACAAGATGGCAAGCCTGGAGATTGAAGAAAAAAAAAGAGCAGCAAGTTTAGGACCGAAGAGTATTGAGGTTGCTTTTTTAATTCTTTATATAGACTTTAAAGGATAGAAGGAGAATTATTGACAAGCTCTTCACCTTTCTATTCTCATCCTTCACAAACTTCTGAGAATTTTTTGATCAGTCATACTTGCATCACATTCACTCTCCACCAATCATTGCTTAGCAGGGGAATTGCAACTGAAACTTGTTCATACGGACAGACATGACCCAAGACAGACCATGCAGTTTCTTCACAACCTCTACTTGTCCTGCTCTCTTTAGAATTAGTGTCCGTGCCATAGACATTTATTTTTAATTTCATAATAGATTTGGCATTTGAAGCACGACACATTTAGCCAATGGCGTTGTTTTGCTGGTATGAGACACCGCCTGACCTGACACACTCTACCAACCAGGCTCAGCAGCACACCAAATCTAGAAAGGATCCTCAGAGGTTCCCTTTAGTGGCAAGTTAACAGAAGATTATTTTACAAATGTTGTGGTGCCTGAGTGGCAGTTATCATGACTGCTGAACAAAAAATTATGGTTACCCTTTAAACAAATGTTTGTATTGTGTGTCTGTGTGTGAGTGTGTGCTGCTATTATGATATGTAACTCCTTTAGTGCAAGAGGAACCCTTAGTGCAATTCAATGAATGCATGGGGGCCTGCCTTTCTGCACCAGTCTGTTCACTGTCCTAAAACTCACCAACGAGCCTTTTCTCCTGTCCTCAGCATAGCCTAGATTTTGGTAATGCACAGGTGTGAGTATGCATGTCTTTGGTTAGTGTGAGTTTTGCACATTATTTGGTCAATGAAGTTGCACTAATGTGTATTTCAAGTGGGATATTTTCTTTTTGTTTTTTAATTTTTGATGTATTTAAAAGGTCATATTGGGAGCTGGCTTCGATAATCGTTGACCAGCGCTTGTTCCCAAACTCATGCTATCTATGTTTTAGTCATGTTGTTTGCACTGAGCAACCCTGAAGACTCGTAGTTCATGGCAGTCTATACGTTCCTTCCATTTTATACTTTCAACAGCACCCTGTGCTACAGATGATTGTACACTCTTAGATTTGGGCTGACTGATCATTTTTATCATGGTTTCCTGTGCCATACAACTGTAAAGGCAGGAAGACCTCTGCCCCAGTGCCAAATGCTTTGAGTATCTTTGGGCTATAGGTATCACTGTGGCAATGTTTGCAAGCCCTGTATACAAATTACCATTCTCTAAGTTCAGCCAAACCTTAAGGTGTCAGCCTGTCCTATGGCAATAAACCGGTCCGTGATTGGGGCAGATCTCATTCTGCTAGCGCCATGTGGCCTTTGCAGTCATATGTAGCATATAGTTGATGAAATAAAAGTAACGGCAAGCACAACACAATAGAGATACCTGGTGGGCTTGATATGAGGGATATAGTATCTATTCTGTGCATATTACATAATAGTAATCTATTTTAAGGGCAAAGCTGATTTTCCAAAGACATTTTCAGAGGTCATATAAAAAAAATGCAACAATAGAGATTAAAATATTTTATTTGTCGTAGATCGTAACTACTGGCACTGGCTGAATTGTTTCTCCACCCATAAAAGTGGAGTTCCTTGACTCAGTTCTGTCTTTAGTAGTGTTGTCTTTCGTTTTATTCTACTATATATAATTAATGCAGCATTTAACTGACAAAATATGTCATTGACTGCTTTAAGGAGTTGTTTTCTTTTTTATTTACAAAAATATATTTAAAAAAAATATATATCTTAGACTCCTGTCTCGCACAATATATTAAAAAGTCAGACTTTGGGTGAATGAAGGTGGTGGAGAAAATAGGCAATTGTAAGGGACAGTTTTTATTTATACGTAACTTACCAAACTTCACAGCTGGTTTGTGCACTGTCGCAAATGTTTCACTATGTCTCATTCATTGCTAAGTGCCTACATTTTACAGATAGTGGTCTTACAAGCACGCAACATGACTCTATTATCCTTCAAACTCATGTCCTCTTATTTCTTCAAAAAACTCCTAACTTACATTTTGTACTATAGTATTCAGTAAGAGAAAGGCTGGCTGAAAAAAAGATGGGCTTTTAGAATATACCTATATTTTTTATTACACTATATATGAAGAGTTTAGACAGTGTTAACTCACACCATTGTACCTGTTTGGGCCACCATTAATTCCATCTATTAGACGACAACAGACATTTGATATCCATAGTAAGGCTTTTGTGGAATGTTTACAAGCCATTGTTATGTTACCAAGCACCTGGATTGTGGTTTACAACATTAATATAACACTTTTGAAGTTTTTTTTTTCTCTTTGAAGAGAGATTCTTAGCTGGGTGCTCTTTTTGTCTTAAAACAAAACTAAGTTTTGATATGATAACATAATAAACCATATTTAATCCACAGTGGCCGAAATTAATCACAAAGCATTGTGATAGTTTATGGATCATCCTGAGGTTTTTTTTTGTGTTTTTTTTTTACAAATCTTTAAATTCTACAGAAGAATGACTTTATACAAAATTGTAGTCTGTAGCCAGTGGGTTCAAAGAAACCTACTCTCAATTAAAAAAAAAAACATTGTTGATGTATTTCTTTATCTCTTTAGGAATGCTCAGGCGCAAGAATTTCATTCAAATGTAGCCTAACATTTCATTCCAAACATATCTGCATGTTTATAATTGTTCATTCAACTGAAAAAGGGCTTTTGGGTATCAGTTGTAAGTGCAAATTATTGTTAAAAAAAAACGCAGGATTCTTTCGCTGTGACTGAAATCAAGCTGAAGGATTTTGTGTGTTTAGGAGACGAGGGTAGATGTATATATATTGGAGGCTGTGCTCCTGCCAAAGTAACCCCCTTTTTCACCGAATATTTTTTATTAGGTTGTCAGAACACCAGATTTGAAGGTGTCAAAACAATTCTGCAGATTCCTATAAAAGTTTTGGAATGTTATATTACGCGTTGGACTGACATTTCATGCAGACATTAATTCAGTTTGGTGCAGAAGAGAGCAAAAATTGTAAGAAACCTTGACCCAGAAAATCAGGTCTAATATCACATATTGTTAAAGGGTGTAACAGTGAGTTTTAGAAATCTGTAGACCAGCTGTATCCTACACAGTCCTTTAAAATGCCCTTTACTCGCTGGTGCCTCTGCATGTCATTGGAACTGTATTTACTACAGGGCTATGCAAGACACGTATCAAGATATGGCAAGATTGCCAACTTCATCCAGTGCTATGTTGGACAAATCTCCCACATTTGAGGCTTATGGATAAATGCGACCAAATGTTTTCTATGTTTTTTTATTATTTTACTATCCCTGAGACGAAGAAAAAAAAATTATGGGCACAACTTTCATGTTTTCTGAAAAAAAAAATTAAAACAAAAAAAATTATAAAAAAAGCTCCATAAAAACAATCATGAAAAAAGACAAGACAATTGAACATTTTGCGCTGAAAGCATGGAACCTTGTTTTATAAGCTGAATTGTACGGCCTTCACTCTCACCCACATAGTCACACCTGGTCTGTGCTCTCCCCAGATGAGCTATAAAATAACTTTTTTCAGTGTTGTAAGCAAAGCCATTTAGCATGATCGGGTTATTGTTTAGACTGTGCCTAACGCTCAGTTTGTGCTTAAAGGGGTTGTGACTGGTTACATTTAAGATTTGAACTTGTGTTTTAACTGATGGAGGGTATCAGGGTAGTGCCACCAGTGAATAGGAAATTCCTAAGTTCCCTAGATTTTTTCCCACAACACTTGCATTCACCTGGAGTATTCTCACAGTGAACATGCTTCATGTAAATGGATTGCACCAAAGACTGCAGTGTCTTCCGCAGCCTCCCCTGTTTCTCACTTACTATTGTGTTCTGTTTGCATGCAGCAAGGGATGTGCCCTCGGTGATTGACGAGTGTAAAAAATAGACACTAATGAGAAAAATGCACATCTCTGCTAATTATGTTATCTGCCTGCACAACCATTTTATAGCCTAGTTTTTCACTTGGCTTTATGAGTTGACTTGGGGACCCCTTGTCCCCTGAGTTTGACTGTTAAAAAAAGTGCAGACTGTTCTCACTATAGGTTCAGGTTTAGCTACCATTTTAAGCATACGTCTTTTAGTTTGAGTCTGTTGTTGGAGGGTCTCTTAAGATCAGGCCTTTAGCTCTAACCTGACACACATTTTGAGAGATGTATGCTTTATGCTATGCAGTTATTTTCAAACTAACACATAACCTATCCCGTTCCCCTTTCTCAGCATTTGCATCTGAAACGTATAAAGATTTCATGTCTAATGGGAGGTACTACCCATGATTCTTTAACCATTTTGTTTTGAAAGCTGACAATGATGTTAGATTGGGCTGTTTGTGGGTTTCCGCTGGGGCTTTGGGAATCCTTAGTAAAATGTTCGACTTTGCTGTTTGGCTATTAGACAGCTTTGCACTTTCAAAAACCATCCTTTAGTGCCCCGTGACTTCTGTCTACAAGATCTTCGAATGTAATACAATGCTCTTACATCCTTCATGCACTACTGTAACTTCTTTACAAGGAGCTTTTGGCCTCAAGTCAAATGTTCAACCTGTGGCTGTCAAGTAAGTGCAGAACTACAAGTTCCAACATGCTCTACCCAGGAGCTGCATTTAGATCTGCTGCCCTGGGCACACATGAGAGATGATATTAGAGGAGGTGTACAATCTACTTTATTTCCAGAACTACTTTTCGAGTGTACAGATCATCAAACAAGTGAAAGGAGCAATTTAAAAAAAAAAAAAAAATTCAAACTATAAAGGCTCTTGTGACTCTTCCTAACACCCCTTGCATACAGCTCCCCTAATGCCCCGTACACACGATCGGTTTTCCCGGCGGTTAAAAGTCCTCCTGGAAAACCAAGAACCTGCTCGGTTGCTTTTCCCCTGTACACACGGCCGGTTTTCCCGACAGGAAAACTGCCATGACAGCATGACAGCAAAAAAAAGGCAGAGAATTGAGGCAGGAAAAAAGAGAAAATGTTCTAATTTTTTTGCTGTCGGGAAAACTGCTATGGAGCATACACGGCCGGCTTTCCGGACCAAAAGCAAACATGGCAGTTTTCCCGTCGGGAAAACTGATCGTGTGTACAAGGCATAACAGTTCTCTTGCTGAATTAAGCCACCAGAGGTTCGCAAGAAGGGAGAAACAAAGTAAAACAAATATCAGTACATTTTAAGTCTCTGTGCTGTCCCTTTGGCACTGACCTACGCATATCAAAAATATATTTCAGGGACGCCTCTTTATGTCTTCATTCTTTGTTTCTGATAAATTGGATTTCACCAATCTTTTATCTGTAAAATGTTCCTTCAGTTTTTGATTCCAAATGTTTTGACATGAGGGATCTAGTGCCGATGCATTAAATTCTGGCATTTGTGTGCCCAGGAGACACAGGAACTGGGTCCAGCCCCGCTGACTGCAACCTGTTGAAGTCTATGGGGAGGCTGAAATATTTTGCAGTCAGACAGGGATGATCTCTGTACTGTATGTATTTAGGGATATGTGCCTGGACCGCAGGTATTCCCTGAACGCATAGGGGCCTAAATATGAGTACCACTGCAAGAACCCCCGTCTTTCAGCCTCCCGCAGACTTTGACAAACAGTGGGGCTGGATGCAGCACCTGTTTCCCCATTTCACTTAAATACAAGGATTGGACATAAAGGGGCTAATCATCATGTGTGCAAAGGGGCCATATACAAACTAGAGATAAAAGAAAAGTTCACATCATCAAGGCTTGTTATTATTTTCCTAGCTAATAAAATTTAAAATCCAATTGTTCCATATTGGCCATGTAGTTTCTATCCCCCCCTCCCCCCTCCTTTCTCTGCTGTTCTATAGCATGGCTGATCTCCTAACTGAGTATCAGCTTGACAGTAACTAAAAATGCATACTGGAATGTGGTTTCAAACTTACAATACATTACCTTGCAATCAAAGGCGGACTGGGGCAGGTGGCAGTGGTCCACTTTGATGCCCCGTAAAATTGCTGCATCACTTCCGCCGGAGACACGCCTAAAGGCTTCCTGGTGAAGATGAGTAATAAGTCCCCATCGGTGTCCTACAGGTGCAGGACGAGGACAGAGTGTAGGCTGCCCCCCCCCCCCCCTGCATGGATGGTGTATGCCATGTCCAAGCAGAGGCTGGCTACGTTCCCCACTGGGGGCTCTACTCCCCCAGCCAGCCCCAGTCAAGCTGCCCTGACTCCCCCCTGCCGCCACCCAGTTCAGGAACCCAGTGTCGGTCCAGCAGGCACTGTTCAGCCCGACTGGCTTGGTGAGCAGAGTACTTGGAGTGGAGCTTCAGTCTGGGATGGGGGGCATCAGGAGGAGGCAGGGAAGAGGGAAAGCGGGAGGGGCTGAGTCGCTGCACCATGGGCCCCCTGGACCAAAAGCTACCAGTTGGCCCCTGCTTGCAATGTATAAGTGCTCTGAACTTGCTTAGAAAATATAACATATGGAGCTTACGGCATTGTTATTTTTGAGCATGCTGTACCAGAAGGAGATTCTTGTGTACCACAACCTTCTTTAGGGTTTTCAGAGACTTTTAGTACTTAAAATAGTAAATTATACGCTGCACTTTGGAATATTACACAATAAATGCGTGCTGAAAATTAAAACAAACACATGTAGTGTTAATGTGACGTATGTGACATAGATGTGATATGACCAAAATAAAAACAATAATTATGTCAATTAAAACATTAATAATAAAGTGCTCATGTGCATCCAAGTGCTTTATAACACAGATATAAGCGTCCGGTGGTATATAGGGAACAACACTAGTCCCACTTTAAATAGTAAAAAATGCTATTGTGCAAAAACAAGTCTTTTTATAAAACAGCGCTGTGACAGTCCTGTTGAAAAAAGTGCATATGCGTGGTATCCAGTAATAGCACATCTAACATGCTTATAAATCCATGCGTCTGAAAATGATTGACAGGTGTTGCAGATCATGCATTGGTGCTCTCATCCCAGTGACCCCCCTAGGTATTAAATGCTCACCTTGGAGCGTGTGACTTAGCAATTACGCTCAGTCAATACACGCTTGTGAACCACCCCTGGGTTCTATAATGGTAACAGGATCCTGGGAATAAAAAGCCTCGATATCGCTTTAAACACTTTATTAAACAAATAAGAACAACCCCCGAATGGGGTACTCATATGTACCAGATGCGTCAGTGCACCACTCTGTGTATGGCATGAAATATTACAGCGGCTGGTTTTGGAATGGTGTATGCTTCTTGCTAAGCAGGTAGTGCCTGTCGTGTCGTCCTGGCCCCTCTCCCCTACACATGTTCGATACAGGGTAATCATATCTTCATCAGGGGGAAATCTGATTATTGGTCATATCACATCTATGTCACATATGTCACTTACGTCACATTAACACTACATGTGTTTCTTTTAATCTTCAGCACGCATTTACTGTGTGATATTCCAAAGCGCAGCGTATAATTTACTATTTTTGTCTATGTGCACGAGCTTATGAGATGTGTGTAACGCTTGCAGCTGGTTAGTGATATCTATTAGGCTTTGGCTTGATTGAGGCTCGCAGGAATTCTATTCATTTCTTGACTTTTAGTACTTGTCAGCTCCAATAAAGCCAGTCAAAGAGTAGTAAGGAATTCTGAGACATATGGAACTTGTAGTTCAACAATCCTGAAAGCCACGGGCTAAGTATCGTCACATTGGCTTTTGCTAAGTTCTCCTCGCAGACTTCTGCTACCACAAAGAAACTGCAGTGTCCCCATATCCCACAGATGGATAGTATATTATTGTAATATTCTAGTGTTTGTGAGTCAGATACGTTGAGAGAAAAGATGGTCTGCTTCAGCCTCAACGCCAGCGGTTATGGCTTGTTATATGGCATTATTTTTTTTCCTTAGCATGGGTGGTACGGCAGTCATTTTTGCACCTCACCTCCCCCAAAAAATATAAAAATGGCTACCTGTGGGAGCAGTTGTCACTTCCAGTCCTTCACTTTGATTGTTTTGCATCCCAGAACCAGACCGAACTGGCCGTACCTTGCATTAATTAATGTTTGCATGTAAACTATATACATAATAAATTATGAAACGTGACAAAAAAAAAACTCACAAAAAAAAAGATCATTACTTGCATGGAAAAAAATGCTAAACATCTCTTCGTACTCTTTTGATACGATGTATTCATCTCTTGTTTATTTTTATTTATATTTGATAATTGGGGGTTTGTTGAAAAAACTTTCTATGAAAAACAGAAAGGAAAAAAAATTTAAACATTTTGAAAATTGGACACACTTTTTTTCCCTTCGACACATCGAGAAACGTTGACTAGTCTGATGTGTGAATCTTCTGTGCCAGGCCGGACGTTGGGCTGGGCAATTGATTCTACAATTACCAATTTTGTAAGAAGCAAGAGGTCCTTGAATTACAATAAAAAAAAGTAAAATAAAACATTGTGGTGTTTCTTTGGGGTACATTTTGACAGCTTGTGTAAAAATGATGCGAAATGAGCACTTGGCTGAACTACCAAGTTGACAGTTATATATTTGTCAAAAATGTTTTACCTGCTTTTATGTTACCTTATCTTGTCCTTCCCCTATTACAAAAAAAAAGCTCTTGATCTTTTGAACTGTTGACATTTTACAACTGCATCTGACACTTCTATCTGCAATTCAAGATTTACAGGAAAAATAAGGTGCTATGCATAGTTACGTAATTACATTGGTTAAGCTTGGAGAACAGTGATCCCTGTATAAGGTGCAAATCACTTTAGCAGTTGCCCCTAATACAGAATTAGCAGCAGTCTTCCAGGTCCAGTGCCAAGTAGCTGCGATTCTTCATTATAACCACAAGGGGGCGCATGGCCTCCATTCAGAGATGCTTTGATTTTTTTTTCAATGAATGCAAGCCATTTTCTGATTGGACAAGGAAGAGATTGTGATGTCACCAAACCACCACCTCATTCCATCCAGTCAGAACTGAATGGCAGTAGTGCTGAGTGAGTGACCCCCTGTTATTACTGTGTTGAAGGGGATACTTGTGCGCTGCTATGTATTAAAAAAAAAAGTGATGAAGAACTAATACTAATGATGAAAAAATATTGATATACATTGTTCCTAATAGTTTGCAAACTGAACAGCTGCAACCAGTAAGTGTATAAAAGGTGTACTTGTTCAAATCCACTTAAATATGATAATTACACAAAGGTCATGAGAAAACAAAGTTCTACCCATAAAGTTTTCACACAACATAAAGTCAGAACAGTGTCCAATCAAATGTGCACTATACAGGTGATACTTGAAAAATTAGAATAATATGCAAAAGTACATTTATTTCACTTACTTAAAAGGTGAAACTAATATGAGATAGACTCATTACATGCAAAGCAAGATAGTTCAAGCTGTGATTTGTCATAATTGTAATGATTATGGCTTACAGCTCATGAAAACCCCAAATCCACAATCTCAGAAAATTAGAATATTGTGAAAAGGTGCAATATTCTAGGCTCAAAGTGTCCCACTCTAATCAGATAATTAAGCCATAAAACATGGAAAGTATTCCTGAGCCTTTAAATGGTCTCTCAGTCTGGTTCAGTAGCAATCACAATCAAGGGAAAGACTGCTGACCTGACAGTTGTGGAGAAAACCATCATTGACACCCTCCATAAGGAGGGAAAGCCTCAAAAGGTAATTGCAAAAGAAGATGGATGTTCCCAAAGTGCTGTATCAAACCACATTAATAGAAAGTTATGTGGAAGGGAAAAGTGTGGAAGAAAAATGTGCACAAGCAGCAGGGATGATCGCAGCCTGGAGAGGATTGTCCGGAAAAGGCCTTTTAAAAGTGTTGGGGAATTTCACAAGGAGTGGACTGAGGCTGGAGTCAGTGCATCAAGAGCCACCACACACAGACGGATCCTGGACATGGGCTTCAAATGTCGTATTCCTCTTGTCAAGCCACTCCTGAACAAACAACGTCAGAAGCGTCTTACATGGGCTAAAGAAAAACACACCTGGTCTGTTGTTCAGTGGTCCAAAGTCCTCTTTTCTGATGACAGCAAATTTTGCATCTCATTTGGAAACCAAGGACCCAGAGTATGGAGGAAGAATGAAGAGGTACACACTGCAAGATGCTTGAAGTCCGGTGTGAAGTTACCACAGTCTGTATTGATTTGTGGAGCCATGTCATCTGCTGGTGTTGGTCCACTGTGCTTCATTAAAGTGGAGGTTCACCCTATAAAAAATTTCTAACACTACATCCAGCCCAGTCCTGCATATAAAATGACACTGCGCACCGGCGCCGAATAGAGCCGAGCCGACCCGAGCTTCCTTCGGGAAGTCGTGACGCGCTGTGTGCACCGTCGTTTGGCATGACAATAGGAACGCCCACTCCCGTGGGATTCCCTACCCGGAAGCCGCGGTGAATTCCACGGCTAAACGCAAAGAAAAAAAAAAGGTCAGTGTCATTTTATATGCAGGACTGGGCTGGATGTAGTGTTAGAAATTTTTTATAGGGTGAACCTCCACTTTAAGTCCAGGGTCAATGCAGCCGTCTACCAGGAGATTTTGGAGCACTTCATGCTTCCTCCCGCAGACAAGCTCTATGGGGATGCGGACTTCATTTTCCAGCAGGACTTGGCACCTCCCGCACACTGCCAAAAGCACCAAAACCTGGTCAATGACCGTGGGATTACTGTGCTTGATTTTACCAGCAAACTCGTCTGACCTGAACCCATAGAGAATCTATGGGGCATTGCCAAGAGAAAGATGAAAGACATGAGAACGAACAATGCAGAAGAGTTGAAGGCCGCTATTGAAGCATCCTGGTCTTCCATAACACCTCAGCAGTGCCACAGGCTGATAGCTTCCATGCCACGCTGCATTGAGGCAGCAATTGCTTCAAAAGGGGCCCAAACCTAGTACTGAGTATGCATGCTTCTACTTTTCAGAGGTCCGATATTGTTCTATGTACAATCCTTGTTTTATTGATTGCATGTAATATTCAAATTTT
Organism: Rana temporaria; assembly: GCF_905171775.1. Lineage (NCBI taxonomy): Eukaryota > Metazoa > Chordata > Amphibia > Anura > Ranidae > Rana > Rana temporaria. Next base: position 115,696,272 of record NC_053497.1, read on the forward strand.
CTGAGATTGTGGATTTGGGGCTTTCATGAGCTGTAAGCCATAATCCTCACAATTATGACAAATCACAGCTTGAACTATCTTGCTTTGCATGTAATAAGTCTATCTCATATATTCGTTTCACCTTTTAAGTTGCATCAGTGAAATAGATGAACTTTTGCACGATATTCAAATTTTTTGAGTATCACCTGTAAGTTTCAATGATTGGACACTGTTCTAACTTTATGTTTTATTGATAGTAGTTTATGCTTTCTCATGAGAACAAAAACATACAGCGCACAAGGGTTAAGTGAATGTCACTTTATAGTCTGTAATGTGTGGAAAAACATATATGCATGAAAAATTGAAAAGTTGAAAAAAATTTTGAAAATTTTTAAAAAAAATGGAAGTAGCCACTAATAGCACACAGGAAAAAAGCACATTAAATTTTTTTAAAAATACTAATAACAATAGTCCGCATAACATAAGCAGCAGTTCACGTGGAGATGGTAGAGTGAAAACACATACACTTCGGGGGAGATGTTTAGGAGTGAATCCAAGTAGTGTGCATACACTTGTATGCAGAGGTAATGCAATACCTCAACAAAAGCAGCCGCTTCTACGTCTCAATGCAGGGAGATGGAATCCGTTGGTGGGATGATGACAGCCGCACTGGGAGCAGATGTAGAAGTTATATCCATGCAGAGATGGATACTGCCGTTTAAAGACCACTAGCTCAGGGGCTGATGGAAAGGAAACCTTCCTCGCAAACAGAGATCTCCAGCGGCAGGGGAAGTCCTGGAGGGGAGCCACCAAGCCGGTTCAGTGACGCAGCCGCGTCACACGGGAGCGAGGAAAGGGGGATGGTAGCCTGATGGAGTCACACAGAAAGCAGGAGGTGTCCGGACACCTTCGATCCAGCGTCAGGTGACTCAAAGCACCAATCAGTGTGGGCAGAAAACGAGCAGTAGAGATGCTGGCGCTAGTGTCACTGAGAGGATTTCCCGAGTGTCGGCACTACACATCAGCTGCAGTGTGCTTGCTGCAAACATATAGGGGCATCAAAGATTGTACTGGTGAGCCGTGACTGACATGTTTCGCGTGCCAAGACGCTTTATCAAAGTCACTTTGATAAAGCGTCTTGGCACGCGAAACATGTCAGTCACGGCTCACCGCTGGAGATCTCTGTTTGCGAGGAAGGTTTCCTTTCCATCAGCCCCTGAGCTAGTGGTCTTTAAACGGCAGTATCCATCTCTGCATGGATATAACTTCTACATCTGCTCCCAGTGCGGCTGTCATCATCCCACCAACGGATTCCATCTCCCTGCATTGAGACGTAGAAGCGGCTGCTTTTGTTGAGGTATTGCATTACCTCTGCATACAAGTGTATGCACACTACTTGGATTCACTCCTAAACATCTCCCCCGAAGTGTATGTGTTTTCACTCTACCATCTCCACGTGAACTGCTGCTTATGTTATGCGGACTATTGTTATTAGTATTTTTAAAAAAATTTAATGTGCTTTTTTCCTGTGTGCTATTAGTGGCTACTTCCATTTTTTTTAAAAATTTTCAAAAATTTTTTTCAACTTTTCAATTTTTCATGCATATATGTTTTTCCACACATTACAGACTATAAAGTGACATTCACTTAACCCTTGTGCGCTGTATGTTTTTGTTCTTTTGCTTTTTGCCCATGTCTCCTTAGTGGTTGACAGCTGCACGGATTGTGTTTTAGTGAAACTTCTTTAACCACTGACCACACTGTGGTTTACCGTCCTTATGGTGTAGCGCTTCATGCGGGTGTTTCTTTGTATGCTTTCTCATGACCTTTGTGCAATGATTTCTAGCTTTCACAGGATCAAGGATGGGTCAGGTACTGTATGAGGTATGCATACTTACAATGTAAGGCTCCTTTCACACTGGGGCGGGTGGTGCGGTGGCGGTAAAGTGCCGCTAATTTAAGCAGCACTTTACCGTCGGAACTGCGGCAGTATTCGGCCGCTAGCGGTGCGGTTTTACCCCCGCTAGTGGCCGAAACAGGGTTAATACCGCCGGCAATGCGCCTCTACAGAAGCGCATTGCCGGCGGTATAGCCGCAGTTTCCCATTGCTTTCAATGGGAAGGAGCAGTGGAGGAGCGGTAAACACACCGCTCCTTTACCGCTCCAAAGATGCGGTTAGCAGAACTTTTGGAGCGGTCCTGCCAACGCACCGCTCCAGTGTGAAAAAAGGCCCTTGGGGCTTTCAAACTGGAGAAACAGCAGCCGCTGTTTAAGGTCGGTTTTCAAGCTATTTTTAGCGCAATATCGCCTGCAAGCTGCTCAAGTGTGAAAGGGGACTTAGTATGCAAAAAAACACATCTAAAGTCCAGGTTTAGAGTGATATTAAAGGTTTTCTTTATAAACAAACATGTCATCCTCACCTGCTCTATGTAGTAGTTTTCCATAGACCAGCCCCGATCCTCCTCTTCTCGGGTTCCTTTGCCAGCGCTCTTGGCCCCTCCTCTTGCTTGCAATAGGGACACCCAAGCAGGCTCATTCCAGAGCCATGGGTCTGTGTTTCCATTCACACATACAGCTGCGGCTTGGCCCTACCCCTCTCTCTCTTCATTGGCTGTGAGTATCCAATGGCTCCTGCTACTGTCTTAACCAATGAGGAGGGAGAGTCTCCGGAGAGCCGAGGCTCTTGTGCACATCACTGGAGGAAGATTAGGCTCAGGTAACTATTGGGGGGGGGGGGCTGCTGCACACAGAATTTTTTTTTACCTTCATGCATAGAATGCATAAAGATGAAAAAAAAAACTTGAGCCTTTAGAAGCACTTTAAGGTTATATTGCACACCATTCTAACATACGCTAGATAACTGTGGAGGTCAGTAAAGCCAGCCATACATGGATCGAAATTTAGCTGGTGCAGCAGGGACTGGCTGAGATTCTATTCATCTGTGTGCAGGCTGATTGTACCCAAGTTGATCCATCAATCATCTTGGGTACAACCAGCCTGTCAGATTTTTTTAAATGCCCCCCCGCCAGAACACAAATAGTTGCTGGAGGAATCAAGCGATTTTCTTGTAGTAGAAGGAAAGAAAATGTAATCATCTATAGGCTGCGAATGCATTTTTGGAAAAGGTACAGGGACCGCTCTGCATTTTCTGTAGGTACAGCAACCCATCCAAATGAATGGACCACTGTGCCTGTGGATACATGGAAACAGGGCTACCAGCAAACCGGCATTATGTGAACCTAGACTTAAAAATTATCTAAACCCAGAAACAAAAATTGATAGTTTTGCAGTTTACCAGTGTGTAGATGTGGCAGATTAGATTAGTGAGAACCAGTGTGTAGATGTAGATTACTTTTTCACATTTTATTTCTTCGTTATAACCTGGTACTGCTATTAAAACACTTTGTGTTGTCCTTGGATGACAACTATACTGAGCAGCGTTGTCACCTTACGACCGGGAGTGTGTTAGGACTATATAACACCTTTCTCTATAACGGGTAGAAGTTTTCAGCCCACAGGATTTCTGGCTGGGAGAACAGCTATTTTTTTTGCACTTTGTCGAACTAATATAATAAAGGGCGTTCAATGGTATATTTAAAAGACTAAGGCTGGGCGTACACGGTTCGAATCTTGGCTGGTTCAGCAGGAACCAGCTGAGATTCGAACCATTAGTGGGCAGGCTGAATGTACCAAGTTGATCGATCGACCAACTTGGGTACAACCAGCCTGCCATATTCGCTTTCGGTAATCGCAAGCGACTGCGATTACTGTACAATCACTGTCAAGCTTCAATTGCTCAGCAGGAGGGAATCCCCTGTCAGCACGGTCTGTGTTGATGGGGGAATCATGCAAATTTCTTTCCTGCAACCTGTGGCCTGCCTAATGCCGCAGACACACGACCATTTTTTAAATTGGTCATTAAAAACAATCGTGTGTAGTAGGCTCCAGAGCATTTTTCTGGATGCGAAAAAATGGCCATTAAAAATTTAGAACCTGCTCTATTTTTTCTCGTCGTTTTTCTCGTCTTACAAAACGGTCGTGTGTACGCTTTAACGACGGAAAAAAAACGCACATGTTCAGAAGCAAGTTAGAAGGGAAATTTGTATAATCAACCCAAAGGGTGGCGCGATTCGAATGGAACTTCCCCTTTATAGTGCCGTTGTACGTGTTGTACATCACCGCGCTTTGCTCAAGCTTTTTTTATCACGATCGTGTGTATGCAAGGCAGGCTCGAGAGGAATCGCATCGAGAAAAAAGTCGTTTTTTTCCATGACATGAAAAACGGTCGTGTGTACACGGCATAAGGGACAGGTCACTGGGATTGCATGGGAACATGTGCACAATGAGTCCCAAAATGCACAGGATCAGGCAAAAATTTTGCGCTTGCACTACTTTTTAAAATGCACTGCACTAAACCATATTGTGGTACCATTTGGTTTATGTAACAATCCATTGGTACCTGCATGCAGACCCCAAGGGCAGCGCATTCAAATGGAGTGCGGAAAACGCGCCTTTCCCGCACCACATTCTGGTGTGAAGAAGCCTCAAAATTGGGCAAATACGTGAAATGTATTGGTAGAGCTTATTTAATGAGCAGTTGTTTTGTTCACATTCACAAGCTGTAATGCGGAAAAAGGTGTCACTCTGCTGGCTGTGGTGTGTAGCAGGGATGTATAGATTACAAGACTGGCTGAACAGAATCACAACTATTTGGTTAAAACAATTCACACACATTTATTTTTTATCTGTGTATTTAGCTGCTTAGTCAGAGAGCAGCTTTTAGAGCTTCAAACAATTGCTTAATATGTGTTAAATGCTTTGTAAATGTTTGCTAAATGCAGTGTTCTTCCAGATAGCGCTTACATGTGAAGATCAACAAATGCCTGTGTGTGTGAGACTCAGGCCATGTCACATAAATAATGTGGACATGACATATACTGCATAATAACTACAGAATTTCATTTGACACAACTGAATTGTGTAATGTTATTATAGATGACATTCCATCTTCCATGACTGCCAAACAAAGAAAAACCCTACATCTGTGCGGTCAAAGAAAGTTGGGGAGCATTGATCTAAGTGGATGCTAGATTTGTATGTTTCTTATCACCACTTGGGAGTTTATTATTATTATTATTATTATTATTATTATTATTATTATTATTATATGCAGAATCTCCCACTCACTTTCAGCCTTGTTTACTGTAATGGCCAATCACAGTATCTACAGGACAAAAGCAGGTAAGGATCTATCCTCTGCCCCCCTCCCCACAGTAGTGTCATCTGCCCCCCTTCACATCACCCCCCACAGTAGTATTCTCTGCCCCCCTCCCCACAGCAGTCATCTGCCCCCCTTCACATCACCCCCCACAGTAATATCCTCTGCCCCCCCCCCTTCGCACAGCAGTATCCACAGCCCCCCTTCACATCATCCCCCACAGCAATATCCTCTGCCCCCCTCCCCACAGTAGTGTCCTCTGCCCCCTTCACATCAACCCTCCTCAGTCATGGTAATGTACTCCCCCCCCCCCCCCCACAGTAGTGTTCTCTCCCTCCCCATCCCACACACGCTCATTAGTGTCCTTGCCCTCCCTTGTTCACAGCAGTATCCTCTGCCCCTCCATAGCAGTGTATGCCACTTCACAACAGCCCCCTCCCCACTGTAGCTCTGCCCCTTTCACATGCATTTTGTACAGTACCTTAAAAAACATTCATACCCCTTGAAATTTTCCAAATTGTGCCATGTTACAACCAAAAACATAAATGTATTTTATTGGGATTTTATGTGCTAGACCAACACGGAGTGGCACATAATTGTTAGGTAGAAGGAAAATGATAAATGGTTTTCAAAATACCAAAAAAAATCTGAAAAGTGTGGCGTGTATTTGTACTCCCTTTACTCTGATACCCCTAACTAAATCTAGCGAAAACAATTCATGCATTGAATGAATCTATCTATGGTCACTGCTGACACCCCCTATTCAGGTGTCCAGCCCCTTTTCGGGCACCGGCACCTGAATTACAGCAATTGGGGTGTTTTTTGGATGCAACCGATTAGAGCCATAGGCTCTAATATAGGGTGATCAGACATCCCCGGTTTCCAGGGACAGTCCCCAGATTGATGACACTGTCGCCGGACCAAGTCTGTCCCTGGTTTTGTCCCTGGATTGGATTTAACCACTTCCATACCAGGCACTTACGCAGCTTCCCGCCCAAGCCAATTTTCAGCTTTCAGCACTGTCGCTCTTTGAATGGCAATTGCGCGGTCATGCTACACTGTACCCAAACAAAATCGGCGTCCTTTTTCCCCCACAAATAGAGCTTTCTTTTGGTGGTATTTGATCACCTCTGCGATTTTTTTTTTTGCGCAACAACTAAAAAAAGGCTGAAAATTTGGGAAAAAAATTACGTTTTTATTTTTTTCTGTTAATTTTTTTGTAAATAAGTTTTCTCTTTCAATTACGGGCACTGATATGGCGGCACTAATGGGCACCGATGCCGATGAGATGGCACTGATGGACATCGATGAGGTAGTACTGATGGGCACAGATGAGGTGGCACTGATTGGCGGTGCTGGTATGCGACACTGATGGGCACTCATAGGCGGCACTGATGGGCACAAATAGGCGGCACTGATGGGCACACATAGGCGGCACTGATGGGCACACATAGGCGGCACTGATGGGCACTCATGGGCGGCACTGGGCACTCATAGGTGGCACAGATGGGCACTCATGGGCGGCACTTATGGGTGGCACTGATGGATTCTTATGGGTGGCACAGATGGGCACTGATAGGTGGGCACTGGCCATGGATGGGCACTGTGGGGTGGCACTGATGGACACTGTGGGGTGGCACTGATGGACACTGGGGTGGCACTGATGGACACTGTGGGGCAGCACTGATTTTGCCAGGTTGCCAGTCAGTGCCCATTTGTGGGCACTGATTGGCATCTTTTTTCTTTTTTTGAATGCTTTTTTTTTTTTTTTTTTACGTCTTTTTTTTTTTTTTTTTGCAGGCTTTTTTTTTTTTTTTTTTGCCCACCCTGGTGGTCCAGGGTGGGCATCCCTGGTGGTCCAGTGTGGCGATCCGAGGGGGGGCTGCGCTGAAAAACAATCAGCGCGAACCCCCCCCTGTCAGGAGAGCCGCAGATCGCAGACCATCAACGGCTCTTCCTGTTTACATCGTGATCAGCCGTCATTGGACACGGCTGATCACGTGGTAAAGAGTCTCCGCCGGAGGCTCTTTACCGAGATCGGAGATGCAGGGTGTCAGACTGACACCCCGCATCACCGATCGCCGCGATGCGCGCCCGCACGGGCGCGCGCGGCGTGAAATCCTGCAGGACGTTGTGGAACGTCCGGTCAGGATTTCATAACCACTTCCCGGACGTAAATCGGCTATAGGCCGGGCGGGAAGTGGTTAAACAGGGGCTGGGGCAATTTCAAAGACAGTCAGTGCAGAATTAAAATTGTGCCCCTTTCTGATGATCATATGCTGGTCAGAGCGGAGGGACCATTTCTTCAGTTTCGGGTGCATGCCCATATAGCTCCGCTCGAATGTTCCTCTGCCTTGGCTCAAGTGGAGTGATCTTCCTCCACTCCCCACCCAGTGGTAGCCAGGGCCCGGAGAGTGAGACTTGAGAGGCTGTGGGGCAGGCGGCGGCGATGGGCAGAGAGAGGCAGCTGAGCTCAGCTGACGATATCCAGCAGCAGGAACAGAGGGGAAGCGGATCCCATCGTGGGGCTGCCAGTGCCTCTCTGGCAAAATGAATGGTATCATAACTCATGGGCAGCAGGTACTCTATCATGGCTCTGGCTGGCTCTGTCACAGTGTGTCACATAACAAAATCAGCACCCAGCAGCCATGATAGAGTGCCTGCTGCCTGTGAGTTATCATAATGCTGATGATGTTAACCAGTTGCTGATCGCCTGATAGCAGATTTAGTGCTACAGGGCGGTCGTGCTGTGCGGGATCATGTATATACTGTACGTGATCCTGCATTTCTGGGAATGGGAGAAAATCAGAGACTCCGGTGGACTCGATGTCCACCGGTACCTGCTGATCGTTATGTACATAGGCAGAACGGTGGTCTGCCTATGTAAACAAGGCAGAACGCCATTCTGTCAGTATGGAAGACATTGATCATGTGTGCCTGCAAAAAAGGCACAGGTATCAATGCCTTCCCTTAGTAAAAGCACCTCCCCCACAGTAAGAAAACACTTGTTGGGCAATCTAAGGGTTAAATGTGTGCCTTAGATGTTATCCCCTTCCCAGCCAGTGTCATTAGTACAGTGACAGTGCATATTTTTAACACTGATCACTGTATTAGTGTCACTGGTTCCCACAAAGTGTCCGATTTGTCCCCCGCAATATCGCAGTCCAGCTATGAGTTGCTGATTGCCACCATTAATAGTAAAAAAAAAAAAAATGTCCCCGGATTTCATTTTACTCTAAGAGGCGCCCAAGAATGTGAGAAGCAGGCACAACACTGTGCGTTTGCTTCTCACTCAGCTGTATGCTAGGAAAGCGAAGGAATTCGATTTCCTAACATTGACCCGACTTTCAGCCAATCAGGTGTTCCGGGTCTGTGTTACCTGTCACCTGATTGGCTGAAGCGACAGGCGCTGTAATTGGACGCCTATCAGGTGTTCAATCAGAGCAGAGGACGAGAGAAGGAGTGGGTGGGAGAAGACGTCGGGGAAGATGGAGGACACCGGACACTGCTCGCTGCCTGCCACTGTCACCTGCTGCAGATGACGGGGGACACAGTAGCAGCACTTGGGGCACAGTGGCAGCACATGAGGCACAGTGGCAGCACTTGGGGCACAGTGGCAGCACTTGGGGCACAGTGGGAGCGTTTGATGGGCACAGTGGGAGCGTTTGATGGGCAGATTGGGAGCGTTTAATGGGCAAAGTGGCTGCGTTTGATGGGCACAGTGGCTGCAATTGATGTTTTTTTTTCAGAATTTTTAATTTGTTTGCGCCCCCAAAAATGTTGAGCACCAGCCGCCACTAAAAGCAGGGATGCAGCTTTAAATTTGCTGAACCAGATGATCATTGGGGTAACTGACAGGTAGAATGTCACAAATCAGCAGCATCGTTATCCCTACTGCATTCCTTACTTAAAACTGTCCATAAAGGGACTGAAAATTCAACAAGGAATGGCTGGATTTCGATCCATCTATGGATGTTCCAGCTCCAGAGATGTCGATCTAGCAATTGGCTTCTCTTGAATGGGAATGTTGGAAACATTTTAATTTGATCAGTGCATGCAACCAATCAGCTGGAACGCCGATCAGTGTATTCTGACAGCGGAGGAGTCCTGCTGTAAGAACTCAATAATGTAGCGGGAAGGATTCCTCTCTTCACTTCATTTGTGTGAATGGAGGATTGTGTTCCCTTTTATCAGCCCGCTGGCTGATTGAAAATAAACAATCCAATCCTCTTCTGGCTCGTCCTACAGCCGGTTCACACCATGAATCGCACAGAAGCATGCTGTGCGTTCTTGTGCGATTCACAAGTGATCCAGGTGCAGTGTGATTGCAGCCCTTACATTTGATTGGAATGAAATTACACTGAACTCCACGAAAATTTGTGCATGCACTATATAAAACGCACAGCAACCGGATCGCATGGCCCTTCTGTACCACTGCGTTTGCGACCTGCATTTGGCGTGTCATTGAGTTAACATTGACACCCACCACAGATTGCGTTTTGAACGAGGTGTGGGATACACGCAAGAAACTCGGGTTTCCTGCACCGCGTTCTAATGTGAGGGAACATCTGCTGGATTAAGTGACGCAGTTGTCACTTATGACAAGAGATGGACTTTCTTCCCCTTAGGTCCCATTTACACCTCAGCATTTTGTAGCTTGAAGCTCTCCAAAACGCTGGAGGAGAAAAAAAAAAAAAACAATTATTTCTCTATGGAGATGATTCACATCTCCACTCCAAGCCGCCTGAAGCTCAGAAAAGTTTTAGAGCTTTTTTTTGTAGCTCAAATTGGGCAGATTTGCACATTTTTGGTGCATTTTTATTTCTATAGAAATTCATGGAAACGTGCCATTTGCATGTTTTGGTGCGCATTCACGTGTTTTGTTGCACATTTTTGCACGATTTTCTGCAAAATTATTTTTTTAATAATAATAATAAACAAAACAAATTAGTAATATGTAAGAATACATAAATAATAATTAAACCCAAACCTTAATTTTTTTATTATTATTATTATTAATAATAAACACCCAAACAACCCGAAAAAAATAATAATAATAATAATAATTATTTATTATTATTATTATTATTATTATTATTATTATTATTATTTTTATTATTATTAATAATGTATTTATTTATTTAGTTTGTTATTTAATTTTTTAAGGGTTAGGGGTTAAAGTTATGGGTTATTTATTATTAAATAGTATTCATTTATTATATTTATTTTTATTTGTGTATTTATATTACATTTATTTATTTGTGTATTATTAGCAGTAGTATTAACACCCTGACAAAAATAAATAACTCTAACCCCCAGGAGCATTGCTAGATCTACAAAAGATCTGGGGCTAGAGCACATAGCAGCGAAGTAAAGAAAGTCATAGGCCTCGTACACACGACAGAGTTTCTCGGCAGAATTCACCGAGAAACTCGGTCAAAACCCGGATTCTGCCGAGAAACTCTGTCGTCTGTACACTTTTGGCTCGATGGAGCCGCCGAGGAGCTCGTCGAGAAAATAGAGAACATGTTCTCTATTTTCTCGTTGTTCTATGGGAGAAGGCGGCCCGCCGAGCTCCTCGGCGGCTTCATCCCAGAACTCGACGAGGAACTCGACGTGCTTGGCACGTCGAGTTCCTCGGCCGTGTGTACGGGGCCATACACTTTGGCAGGCATACACATGCATATAATATACATGTTTGTGTGTGGGTGTATATACATTATACATATATACATATATATATATATTACATTATATATAATATATTAACATTATATCAGAGTCCCCAGATAGAGGGCAGGCAGTAAGAGATGATGTAATCTCTCCCGCCCTCCGGCTCTCCCATGCTGCCCGCTGGCTGGCTCTGTCATGCGGCCCACCCGCTCTCCGGCTCTTCCGTTTTGTCGCACATTATTCTGCTCAAATGTAAAATTTCAAAAAACAAATAGTAATAATATATGAATAAATGTAAGATAAATACACAAATAACTAAAAATCATAAGTATGTAAAATAAATGAATAATATGAAATAATAATTAAAAAATATTAAATACATTATTATTAATAATACTAATAAAATAACAATAAACACCCAAACTCGAACAAAAAAAAATACATTAATAATAACAATAGTAATTTATTTTGTGTTAAGGTTAGGATGTTTAGTTTTTTTTTTAAAGGGTAAGGGTTAAAGTTAAGGGTTCATTTTTAATGTTTTTGTTTCTTGGTATTATTTTATTGAACTTATTTATTTTTTATTTATGATTTTATTTATTTGTTTATTTATTTATTCATTTATTATTCATAAAATAATAAATAAAATAATAATAAATAACCCTAACCCCAACTCCTAATCCTAACCTAAACTGAACTCGAACCCCTTAACCAATAAAAATAAAAAACATTATAATAAATGAATAATAATAATAATAAAAGAAGAAATAAAAGCTGAAATACCTACGAATAAATGATGCAACAGATAATAGTTTTCTCTATACTCTCTAAAAAAAATGCCAAAACCCAAAAACGCTGCATACAAATGTGCAGATCACAAAAAAACACTGGAAAAGCACTCAAAGACGCTCCGCTATGTTTCCTGCTTACAGATTTTTCCTTTTTTCAGTTTTTTTTTTTTGTTGTTGTTTTATAGAATTCTTCTTTTATTCCTATAACTGGAATTTCTTGATAATTTCATGGCATCTTTTTAAGTCTCCTTCAATCTAATTTTATTGAGTTTTCCATACAAATTTCATATAACAAGCGATCCTCCAAACGTTCCGCATTGATCAATGGCTGGCATGGTACAAAACTCGGCTCCACTCCCCGGCTGCTGCTTTTTGAGAAAATAGAAATGTATAAAATGTTGGCGCTATATAAATCCTGTATAATAATAATATTGTAAAGCGCTGCGTAAACTGTTGGCGCTATATAAATCCTGTATAATAATAATAATATAAAAGCCTAAAGAAGGGACCCAACGAGTCCCCAGAAGCTTTCATCTTTCCATAAGTGAAGTGAGCCAGCCAGGGGTATCACTTACACTGTAGACTAAGCATTTCAGACTGGCTGGAATAAAGCCAAGCTGACAGCAGAGGGTTAGTCCCTCTGTACAGGTACTCCCCCCACCTGTACATCCTTAGCATAGCCTTTAGGGAGGAAGGGGGGTCCTCCTCTGCATTAGTTGATAGGCTGAGCCCCTCACTGGGTGTGTCTTGAGCTGTGTAGCTAATTCTTCTGTGCAGTCTGTGTCTCCCAAGCAGTGCAGAGCTGCTCTTTGCTGAGTTTGGGGGTCTCAGAGAAGGATGAAGCAGTGTGCCTGCTGCTGACTCCCCCACAGCTCCATCTTCTGACTTTGCTCTCAGAGGGTCTGTAAAGCAGCTAAAGAACTTTTGTGGGGGATGCAGCTTTTGCTGAATGATCAGAAGCAGGAGAATTGTTTTCCTTTTGTGTGGTTGCACTGCAAGAAGTTTGCAACTGGACTTCAAACACTCAACCCCCAAATAGTTTAGGCAAGTTGTAAAGTTCTCACCTAGACAATCATCCAATTGATGGAGAGGCTGCAGAAGGTGCTGTGAATGGGTTGGCCAATACAAGAAGAAGACTCTGATCCTGCACAGACTGGATGCATTGTCACCCAAAACATGAGGACCCAGCAACGTTCTACCTCCTGGCTACACTGCCACCTGGGGGCGCTGTTCTTTGCCCTGGTGCTGGGCACTGCCGGAGCAATGGAGGCTGAAGACACCTGGGAGGCAGGTTCTGGGCACTTGGCAGGTAAGGACTTGCTGCGAACTAGTACAATCCATTGTCAGTCAATGGACAGATGATTGTGTGGGCTGACATGGGGGGGGGGGGGGGCATGGGAAAATATTTACTGCTCACTATAACCTTTTGCCACTGAGGATAATTCTCAAGGCAGCTGAGAGTTTAACTCATAATAAGCAGGACAGCCTGTGCCTGATTTCCAAGGACACTTCATGTTATGGAGGAATTTGTCCCTGGCTTTCAGGACTGACTATATGCACTGAGATTTTTATTTATTTTATTCTGTACGTTAAACTGAGCTTTTGACATTTATATTATCGTCTGGACATTACATTTTCTGATTGCATCGGCAGAATGTATTCATATTCCTGTGATAACTATATTATGTACAGGTAACAGAAGCAATGAGGACTGTAAAGGGTCCCTGCTGGCAACAGTATTCCCTAGTACTGTACAGACACTGAGCCATTCATCCCTGCACCACAGGAGCTTACACTCTAATGTCCCCACTAATATTTACATATAGCTCTGACATAGTCCACAAAGAAATATGGGCCAGATTCACATACAAATACGTTACGTTGCAGCGAAGTAACGTATCCCATTTACGTTACACCGCCGCAAGTTTACAGCGTAAGTGCCTGATTCACAAAGCACTTACCTGTAAACTTGCGGCGGTGTAGCGTAAATCCGCTCGGCACAAGCCCGCCTAATTCAAATGGGGCAGGCCCCATTTAAATTAGGCGCGTTCCCGCGCCGAACGTACTGCGCATGCTTCGTCCGTAAAATCACCCGACGTGCATTGCGCTAAATGACGTCGCAAGAATGTCATTGGTTTCGACGTTAACGTAAATGGCGTCCAGCGCCATTCACGGACGACTTACGCAAACGACGTGAAATTAAAATTTTCGGCCATACTTAACATTGGTTACACCACCTAGAGGGCATGCTTAGTTTTACGCGACGCATCTCTACGGAAACGACGTACATTTAGATCGACGGGCAAAGCGGACGTTAATGAATCGGCTTAACTAGTCATTTGCATATTCTACGCCGACCACAATGGAATCGCCACCTAGCGGCTGGCCTAGAATTGCAGCCTAAGATCCGACGGTGTAACACAGTTACACCTGTCGGATCTTAGGGCTACTTATGCGTAACTGATTCTATGAATCAGGCGCATAGATACGACAATCGTATCTCAGCGATACGACGGTGTATCAGGAGATACGCCGTCGTATCTCTTTTGTGAATCTGGCCCTATGTACCAGCTACGGCTTTCTCTACACCAATCTAATTGCAACAAATGTAATAGGTTGGACCCAAGACAACCATGCTAACCACCTGGCCACTCCTCAGTTCCTCCAGAAGGTGAATGGTACAGCGCCAGTAGGCAGCCATGTGTTTGCAAACATCAATAAGCAATTTGCCACTTGAAACAAGTTTATATGAAAACACAGGACGCTGTCAAGGCAACTACTCTGACCAATGAATCTCTTGGCAGCTCTATCATTGTAATCCCATTGATCTCAGCATGCTGCAAATGGGGTGAGTGCCAGCAAATGGTTAAATCTGTCAGTAAGAAAGAGATATGATCATCAGGGCAGCCCTGGGGTTAGGTGCCTTTATGTTGTGTCTCAGGATGTCTGCCCATGTCATACTCAAAGTCCAACCAATTCAAGCGTTCAAAGTAACAACCTGCAGAGTTTCGGAGGCACCAAGTGCCAACTATGAAGCCTGTAAGAAACAAAAACTAGTAAGTGTCAGCCAACCCTCTCACTACACAGGGAGATTAAAGCCAAAACCAAACATGTAATCAGAACTGGTAGCTGCATTAGTTTTCTTTTCTTAGGCTCCCCCCCCCCCCCCCTCTGTTTTCACTTGACGATCTGGCCAGTAGCACACCTCCTGTATTAGAGTGCCCCCCACTCCAGATAAGGGGCACAGGGGGCAAAGCAGACAGCAGTATTGTCAGTCTGGGGTAGGGGAGTTTTAAATGTTTTAGCAAATTCAAATACAATAACAAATTAAAGCCAGGCTTCAGCTCATACTTTTTATTTGGTTACAGCAAACAGTTATTTTCCTTTTGGGATAAAGGTTTTACACAAATAAATTACTAATAAAAGATGATCATTGAAAGCAACCCTGTCAGTGTTAAATTGTTTGTCTCATCTCTGTAAACTAATATATCTGGAAGAGAGCATCAGACGTACTGTCCAGATCATCAGGTGAAAATAAAGGAAAGAATGCCTTAAAAGAAAATGAATACAGCAATCACATCTAAGAATTGGTGAGCTGCAATATAATAAATGTCTGGTTTTGGGTTTAAAGCAATGGCGGCTTTAAACCCAGAGCCCCCCCTTTTTTGAAGCCTATTA
Organism: Rana temporaria; assembly: GCF_905171775.1. Classification (NCBI taxonomy): domain Eukaryota; kingdom Metazoa; phylum Chordata; class Amphibia; order Anura; family Ranidae; genus Rana; species Rana temporaria. The sequence continues at coordinate 115,711,611 of NC_053497.1, forward strand.
GAGCCTCTGGCCCAGATTCTCGTAGATCGGCGTATCTTTGTGCGGGCGTAACGTATCCTATTTACGTTACGCCTCTGCAAGTTAGACGGGCAAGTGCAGTATTCTCAAAGCACTTGCTCCGTAAGTTGCGGCGGCGTAGCGTAAATAGGCCGGCGTAAGCCCGCCTAATTCAAATTTGGAAGATGTGGGCGTGTGTTATGTAAATGTTATGTGACCCCACGTAAATGACGCTTTTTACGAACTGCACATGCGCCGTCCGTGGACATATACCAGTGTGCATTGCTCCAAAGTACGCCGCAAGGACGTATTGCGCAGGTGACGTTCGGTTTCTTTCGGCAACCCGTGACGCTCCTTATGCGACGGGTGGAGGTCGTTTTTGTCATCACGTAAATCACCTGCTGGATAGGAACGCCCACTCCCGCAGGAGGCCCTACCCGGAAGTCGGGGAAGAAAATAGCTGTACGAGGTATGTACAGAAAAAAAAAAAAAAACGAACGGCATACTGTCAATGTAGAGAGTGAGCTGGATGTAATGTTAGAAAATAGTTTTTAGGGTGAACCCCCGCTTTAACATTCAATTACAAAATGACTTGGGTCGTAATTGTATACGCTATATTATTTTTTCTTTATTTGCATTTTTTTTCCCCCATGAAAGTGGAGTTACCCTGTAATCACCTAAAGTCCACTGACTTTATATACTGACCACATATATACTGCAGCAGGGCAGCTCTATTGCCCGAAACAACGTACCTGTACGTTGCATGCATGCATGCATGCATGCAATAGATACTGTGGGTGCAAGGAAGGGGAGCCAATGCGTGGGTTCGGTGGACCCACGGGGATCTGCCTATGTAAACAAGGCAGATCCCCGTTCTGACAGGGAAGTATACAGAGATCTTCTGTTTCTTGAAAACAGCAATCTCAGTGTTCTTCCTGACAGTTTTTCCCCCACACAGTTAGAAACACACTGAGGGAACACACTTAACCCTTTGATTAACCCCTTCCCTGCCAGTGTCATTTATACAGTGACAGTGCATTTTTTTACCACTGATCACTGTATTGGTGTCACTGATCCCCAAAAAGTGTCACTTAGGGTCATATTTGTTCACCCCAATTTCGCAGTTCTGCAAAAAATTGCTGATCGCCGCCATTACCAGTAAAAATAATAAAAAAATGAATCTATCCCATAGTTTATAGACGCTATAACTTTTGTGCAAACCAATCAATGTATGCTTATTGGGATTTTTTTTACAAAAAATATATGTATAAGAATACATATTGGCCTAAATTGATGAAGAAATTGTTTTTTTTTTTTTTTGGGGGGGGGGGGGGGGTATGTATTATAGCAGAAAGTAAAAAATATTGTTATTTTTTTCAAAAATGTCGGTCTTTGTTTATAGTGCAAAAAATAAAAGCTGCAGGGGTGATCAAATACCACCAAAAGAAAGATTTATTTGTGGGAATAAAAAGGACAACAATTTTATTTGGGTACCGAATCACACACCTATGCAATTGTCAGTTAAAGTAACGCAGTGCCATATCACCAAAAATGGGGGTAAATCCTTCCGGGGCTTAAGTGGGTAAATGTTGTATTCCCCAGCTCTTTATACTCTCAGTCCATTTGCTGCTCCATGGCATTGTACACCCCAGTAACACCCATCATTCTATAAGAACATACCTAAATAATAAGGTAAACACACAACCTTTATTAGGTTTAAATCAATTTTAATTATGAAATTAATTTCAAACACCAAACAGAACCACTGTTAACCATTAACAGACCAACATGCTTAGTCACTAAGACTTAAGACTCAACCTTATACCAACCAAATAACAGCGTACCAACCACTGCCTGCCCACAAAGTGGGCGTCTTTACCCCACATAAAGGTGGACTTCAATGAGGGAAAATAACAAAGGGGAGGGTGGGCGGGGGAGCAGGCCAAAATATCTGAAAAGGAAGGCTGAGGAGAATCCAGAGGTGAGTCCAGGTGACAGACCTGAGGTAAATACTGACTCCGCCCAGTGAAAGGGAAGGATATACAAGTAAAAGGTTAGAAAGATGTTTCCCGCCAAAAGGTTTGCCACCAATCCGGTGCTCAGCAGCTCAGGTAAATATTTCTAGCAACAGCGGGCAGCTTGTCACCTGAAACACAAAACAGGCCCTGACATTCTCCTATGACAAGAAGACAGCCTCTGTGTATGTATGTGTAACTGAAGTGCTGGATTTAAATCATCAATGGACCATCCATGACTGGAAAAAGTCAAACAAGTTCATATGAGGTTTAATTGCTCTGGTAGGGTGCCCCTATGAACAGGGGACCTCAAGTTTGGAAGCTACGTGTACAAAGTCCAAACTTTTTATGTTGGAGTTCCTTAAACAAAACAATATAAAACAGCCAATTCGTTTTGGGTGATTAAAAGTATTACCCGTCTTCTGTATAACTCTGGGAGGACTCAAGTGGCAGAATCACCACAATGACAATGAATTATTTCATGAAAAAATAACCAGGAGCAAAAACAGCAGTACCATCTTGTCAGAGCTTTTACAGATCTAAGTACTCTCCTCCATTTAACACAACCAGCAATTGACTGCTTAGGCACCCAGAACCGCATCGTGAAAACGAGAGAGTCGCATGTTCCTCTGTACCTGGAAGTACAGCTATGTCACTTCCCTACTGCAGGTGAATAGAATGGGAAGGGGACAAAGGTAAGTGAAGTTTATACTGGGGAGGGCAGAAATTCAGTGAATGTGTTGTTTTGCAAGTTTAAAGGATAAACTGACTCCAAATATCCTGCCCACCCCTCTGAAACCCACTGAACATAGTGGCTGCGATGTTCCATGCTGTTGGCACAGGGTTCGATACACCACAATTCACAGCCCCAAAGTGAGTTTCCATCATAATTCTCACAATGGCTAGTGGTCAGCATGAACACAGGGTGCTTCTTTTTTCTGGGACACCTTATCAGAAGAAGAATCCTCAGATGCACTCCTTATTGGTCAGTGCGGTCGCATGGCTGCACTGACCAACGAACCCTTGTCATTGTGGTCATTATGATGGGTACACAGTCCAGGACTGTATATTATGAAGTATGGACCACTACACCAGCAGCACAGCCAATATATGCAATGGGGTCTGGAGGGTTGGCAAGGGTATTTGGGATTAGTTTTCCCTTTCATTTTTTAAGAAAAGGTGAACTTACCAGGGTTTCACTTTAGGCCCCATTCATACTGCCAATGAGAGCTGTACACAAACGTGGCACCCGGGCACAGAAATCACACTCCTTTATACACAGTATAACCCTTCATGGCTGTGTCAATGAGGCCTATAAATTGTTAAAAGGAAATCTTTTGCACATTTTCACGCGGTTGCATTACTTCCTACATAGCATAAGCAGTTACCTGGCTTGACTTTGCTTTTTGTTCACTGTTGTCAGATTTGATCAAATCACAGATACAAGACTGAAAATGTAATACTCTCTTTTAACCTGTAGGGGGTTCTCCTGCCTATTGAGCCCACACCAAACCTCTTCAATAGCCTGGACACTTGCTACCAGAGGAAGCTCTTCCCATCAATTGCCTTTCATCTAGAAATAAAAGTGTGACTTAGCAAATGACTAGGCTGACACAATTAAACGAGTGTAGCGTGGGCTCTGAGCTCATTGACACAGTGTTTCCCAGAAACCCTTGCTGTTGGGCGGCTCAAAGCACTGGGATTAACAGTTGGAGAGTCTGGGAGAATTCTGGGACCTGTTAGAAATGTGGTTTCTTTTGTTATTGTAATGTTACATCTATAAACTAAACCATAACATGTTCTCTGGCGTCAAGCCACAGAAACGCTTATTCGATTTTCTTATTAATAGATTTGAGGTGAGATTAAGCCAAGGGATGATCTCACTTGCTCAGGTCAGGGGAGAGGCCATGTTATGCTGAGACAGGACAATGGAGAAATGAGGCTGTTCTCTTTTTTTCCTAATTCTTGGGTCAGTTTCAGACATTAGACAGGTTCCAGATTTGTTTGGTCGAACTTCGCCCATCCTGTCTCCCCCACCAATGCCCAAACTCTGGATTTTACCCAGGTGCTTTATCGTGATTTCTATGCACCGTTTCTTCATAGGGATCAGCAAACCCTACTTAGGGTATGCTGGTCCTTTTAGGAGTAAAAAAATACTACAATTAATTTTATTATTTTTGTACAGTTGTGGCAACATGTTGTGAAGTGCTTTACAAAATAAAGGCAGTAAGACAATTTAATAGAGGGTTAGGAGGTCCCTGATTGTCAGGGGAGGGCTGGCAGCCTTAGGCCTGGGGGGCAAGTCCAGTCAAGTGGCCCATTAACACCTTGCCGATCAGCCGCCGTCGTTATATGGCAGCAGGTTGGTTCCCCAGCGCCCACGGCGTGGAGCTGATGCGCGTGGCCAGCGGCTGCGATATCCACCGGTGACCCTATGGAACACTTAAACCCTTGATCGCCCCCTAGTGTTAACCTCTTCCCTGCCAGTGACATTTATACAAAAATCAGTGTGTATTTTTAGCTCTGATCGCTGTATAATGTTCACTGGTCTCAAAAAAGTGTCCAATCTGTCCACCCCAATGTCGCAGTCCTGCTAAAAAAAAAAAAAAAAAAAAAAATCGCTGATCACTGGCATTACTAGAAAAAAATTTAAATAATAAAAATTTCAAATCTATTCCCTATTTTGTAGATGCTATAACTTTTGCGCAAACCAATCAATACACGATTATTGCGTTTTTTTTTTTTTTTTTACCAAAAATATATATATCTTGGCCTAGACTGATGAAGAAATATATTTTTGGGGGGGGATATTTATTATAGCAAAAAGTTAAAAATATTGGTTGTTTATTTTCAAAATTTCTCTTTTTTGTTTATACCGCAAAAAAATAAAAACTGTGACCAAATACCACCAAAAGAGAGCGCCATTTGTGGGGAAAGAAGGACGTAAATTTTGTTTCGGTACAACATCAAACATCAATTGTCAGTTAAAGCGATGCAGTGCCGTATCGCAAAAAATGACCTGGTCAGTGCCCATCAATGCAGCCTCATCAGTGCAGCCTCACAACTGAAGCTTGATCAGTGCCGCCTCACCAGTGCAGCCTGATCACTGCCACCTCACCAGTGCAGACAGTACCCATCCATGCAGCCTCACCAGTGCAGACAGTGCCCATCAGTGCAGCCTCACCAGTGCAGACAGTGCCCATCAGTGCAGCCTCACCAGTGCAGAGAGTACCCAGGCATCAGTGCAGCCTGATCAGTGCTCATCAATGCAGCCTCACCAGTGCCTATCAATGCAGCCTGATTAGTGCACTTAAAGCGGAGGTTCACCCTTTAAAACATTTTTTGACATTACACAAAGTCGCGCCATCCTACCGACACAATGCCGGTGTTTTTTTTTTTTTTCTCAGCACATACCTCTTAATCCCGATTTTCACCTCACGGCGAGCCCGCGGGAGTGGGCGTTCCCATGCACTGCCTGTGATTGACAGGCTTCCGAACGCGTCACAGGTTGCAGACAGAACCCAAACGTCAGTGCGCAGGCGCCGTATAGAGCCGCACCGACGTTCGGGTTTTTTCGGCAACCTGTGACGCGCAGTATGCGCCGTTTGGAAGCCTGTCAATCACAGGCAGTGCTTGGGAACGCCCACTCCCACGGGATCGCCGTGAGGTCAAAATCGGGATTAAAGCGGTGGTTCACCCTCAGTGACACGATTTTACCATCGAGACAGGCATTGTAGCGCGAGCTACAGTATGCCTGTCCCGATTTTTTTACCCCCGTACTCACTGTGTACTCGTACATTATAGATTTCGGCTCCCGCGGGGAATGGGCGTGCCTATGGAGAGGGAGGATGATTGACAGCCGGCCCTGGCACGTCACTCTCCCTGAAGACAGCCGGAGTAGGTCTCGGCTCTTCACGGCGCCTGCGCACAGGCTATGCGCAGGCGCCGTGAAGAGCCAAGCCGATTTCGGCTATTTCCGGAGAAGCGTGACGCGCCAGAGCCGGCCGTCAATCATCCTCCGTCTCCATAGGCACGCCCATTCCCCGAGGGGAGTCGGTATCTTCGATGTACGAGTACACGGTGAGTACGGGGATAAAAAAATCGGGACAGGCATACTGTAGCTCGCGCTACAATGCCTGATTTTATGGTAGAAGAAAAAAATATTATTTTTTTGGGGTTTATAGGGTGAACTCCCGCTTTAAGAGGTATGTGCTGAGAAAAAAAAAAACACACTGGCATTGTGTCGGTAGGATGGCGCGACTTTGTGTAATGTCAAAAAATGTTTTAAAGGGTGAACCTCTGCTTTCATGCAGCCTCATCAGTGCAGAAAGTGTCCATCAGTGCAGCCTCACCAGTGCCCAGCTCCTATGCGATGCATACTACTGAAGGGGATACAGACTATACAGTAATAATGTTTTGACAGAGGCAGGTCATCACATCTTACCTTTGCAGCTTTGCAGCCTTTCAGTCTCAGTCTCTCTCTCATGTCTCCCTGCAGCCAGCCCCAGCCCGCTCGTACCGTGTCCCTCCCCTGACGTGCCACATGAGTCAGGTCATGTCACATGACCTGCCTGCCTGGTTGCCTCTGAGACTCCTGGGAGGTGGGAGTTGTAGTTTGCTGTGCTGATAACTTCCTTAACTTCAGCGCGGCCAAACTACAACTCCCACAATGCAGCACAGTCTGTGCAACAGACAGCCAGTCAATCAGCGGCCGCGGCGGCCGAACTACAAACTACAACTCCCACGATGCAGTGCAGCAGCCAGCCAATCGGCGGCCGCCGTGGCCGAGTTATAGTGAAAAAATAAAAATACATTACAGACAGCCAGCGCCGCGGCCTTTTTTAAAGCTAATGTAAGCGGCCCGGGGGGAAATCTCCACTTTTCCACCTGGGCCAGTCCGCCCCTGCTGATTGTGAGAGCTTACAATCTAAAATTAATTTTACTTAGAAAGTCTGTATCTCTTGTATCAGCCACATGGCGGGCATGCCACATGTCTGGTTACTGTGCCATTGGGCTGGTCACTCATGCCATGATGGAAGACCCTGGGATGGTAATATCACAGACTGGTCTGCCCCAAATTTTGGGAGATGCTTTTGCACTTTGGTTGGTTTCCAAAGCCGGTATGTGATGCTGGAAGGCAGCAAAGCCTTTGTCTTGAGGCCATTCGGCTGCTCAAATAAAGTGGACATGTCATTCAAAATCACACTTCACTGGAGTATTTAGAGCATGTTAGCATCTTCAAATAACACTATTACTTTGAATAAGGGCCTCGTTTTATGTGAATATAAAACTTATTTTCCGGAAGCATACTTATACAGTTAAACTTTGGATTGCGAGCATAATTCGTTCCGGAAGCATGCCTGTAATCCAAAGCACTTGTATATCAAAGCAAATTTTCCCATAAGAAATAATGGAAGCTCAAATGATTCGTTCCACAACCATTGTCTTTCAGTTTATAGTCCATATAAAAAGAGTATAGCAATGTGATAAGTTGTGTAACCATAAGGCCCCGTACAGACGACTGAACATGTCTGCTGAAACTGGTCCGCGGACCAGTTTCAGACGACATCGTCATCGTCGCGGCGACGGCGCGGACATGTCACCGCGCTGTCTGTCCGCGCGGATTGCCTCTCATTTCTGTCTGATGGTGTGTACAACCATCAGACAGAAATCTCCGACCGGACATGTCCGTTGAAAACGGTCCGGCGGACCGTTTTCAGCGGACTGTCCGGTCATGTGTACAAGGCCTAAGATGTTCATCCACAAATGGAAGCCTCCACAAGGGGATTGAAAGCAAAATCTAGCAGGAGCTACAGAGTATAAAAGAGAAGAGAGGCACTTCTAAGTGGAGCAATATGTTTACATTTAATGAAGGTTCAACATTTAGCAACTCACATGGTTGATGATTAAAAGAGGCACATCTAAGTATGCAGGCATCCGGGGTAAAGCGATCCACATAGACCGTCCTCCGCACCGTCAGCTCTCACCGCTGTCAGTCTGCAATCGTGACCGGGAAGACTACCCTGCAGTAGAGTGATCTGAAAGCGAGGCTTGAACCGCTTGTGGAAGGGACGACATCAATGGCAGTGCGGAAGATGATCTATGTGGACAGCTTTACCCCGGATGCCTGCATACTTAGATGTGCCGTTTTAATCATCAACCATGTGAGTTTCTAATGGTTGTACCTTCATTAAATGTAACCATATTGCTACACTTAGGAGGTTCCTCTCTTCTCTTTTAGAGTCAATTGTGACGTAACATGACACTACTTATATATGAAGACATCACTTGTATATCAAGTCAAATATTTTTTTTTAAATTAGCTTGTCTTGCAAAACGCTCTCAAACCAAGTTACTCTGAAACCAAGGTTTTACTGTATGACCTAAAGTTTCAGCAAGAACACGTTGTCTCAGCTCAGGCTGTCAACGGTATTTCACATCATTAGAGACTGCCGAGAGTCTTGTTTTTAATCACACAGTCCCTCTGGTTTAGACCTGTGTTGATGTTAGCCGGATCACAATGTACAGCCATGAAACATACAAATTAAACATTATGAACTCTCAAAAGCAAGTAAGCCCCCATTCACACTTGTTTTTTTAGCTTGTTTCCTTATGCCTGACTACACCTGACTATTCTCAACATGCGGGAATACCATTCTTTTCAATTGTAGCTGCTCACATTTGTACCCTCAGTTGCACTACGCCTACACTCAAAAAAAACACAAGCTTTTCTTTTTTTAGGGTACTCGCATTTTTGCCCCCATGGATTATCGTGGGTGCGTCTGTAAACTTTTGACACATGGGTTTGTGTGTTTCTGCACCTAAAAAACACATCTCCTCCTCCAGAACTGCTCCTTCCCCTCATACAGCTCAGGAAATAAAGTGCCTGTGAAGCTTAATTAATACATGTGCAAAAACACTTGCACAACACTAAAGTCTCGTACACACGATCAGATTTTCGGACGACCAATTTTGTACGCTAGTCTCACGTCGAAAGTGAAGACCATAGAAAAATTCTTGTATGACAGAATACAACTGCAAAAATTATGTCATGTGTTGAATCGATTTGTTTGTATACTTTTGTTTCTGAGCATGCGTAGTCTTGCTCTTACGATTTTTTTAGTACGAAAACCGTACTAATTACATGAATCGGACATTGAGTTCACGTATGACAAAAAAATTGTAGTCTGCACATCCAGCTTTTAAAAAAACTAAAAACCGGAATCGGCTGTTGAAAGCACCATACTAATTATCTGAAAATCGTCAGATCGTTCGCCAGACGAAAAGATTTTCGTATCGTGTGTACGGGCCTTAAGAAAATTATCGTAAAACACCCCAAAATATAAAAGCTTTAAAGTCACTAGGAATACTTTTTGCCTATGCTCTGCTCATGTATAAATGTGGCTTACTTGCTTTGTAAATATCATACAACTAAAGGTTACCAGGTACAAGCTGCGGTTGTGGGTCATGATAGGCGGGCAATTGCTATATAGAAATTTGAAAAAAACAATAATGGTATGGCCTATAAACCACTGTAATGGTGGCCATACAACCTTCAGTAAACAATTTACTTTGCCAATAGATTTTCTGATATAAATAATCGATCTAAAGTCAACAACCCATTTGATCGATATGTCACACATGGGAAAGTCTATTTCGTTTGATCAGCTCATCCTTACTCGCCGCCTCCTAGATTTCCAAGTCTTTCTGTGACGCACATTGGGCTGATTTCAGGTTATCATTTCCCATAAGACCACTGTACTTCAAAATTACAGTGACATATGTAGGATGACCCAACCCTCAACTACCCTCTGGGGCGGGCCCTCCCATAAAGAGGTACTAAGACCCCTTGCTTACATGCTCACTTATAATTAGAAAACATGCAAACTGCCCACATGGATAATTTTTGACGATTTATGTTACATTGATCAAATTCCATTGGTTATGGATATGCCCCCCATCTTGTCGATTGGAGAGTGAAGGATCAGCCTCACACTAATGTTCACAGCAATGGCCTGACATCACTGTGCAAAGCAATAGAGCCCTGGTAGAATCAGAGTGCTCTGACCCTCTCTCTCCCAGTCTGAGAGCTGCTGTACAGTAGGGTGCCCATGTGTCCCGGGCACCCCCATTGCGGGACAATACAGCGTCCTGGGCCGGATAAAAACTGATGCAGGCAGCCGTTTGCGATTTTCCACCGTCATCCGGCCGGGCCAGTCCAGTAGTGTAGCGTGGGGGTGGGCAGCTAGTGCTCTTTCCCCTGCGAGTAAGCTCATTCCAAACCTGTCCTCTGCCTCTGTGCTGCTGTGAACAGAGGATCACAGGAAGCCAATTTGAAAACAGATGCATGCATTTACACTTGTATTTAAAAATAATATATCAAGCATTATTTTTCTTGCATGCATAACTGGACTGAATAGTATTTTTTCTATACAGTATGCTCCCAAAGTTTAGCTTTAGAACGTTTCCAAAGCCGGCCCTTCCAGTTCCAGTAAGCAGTTCTGTTTTGTGTTCCACGATATTTTTCAAAAGGTAGACAGCGTGAATATTTTCCTGTTACTGCAGACACTGCTGTGCTGGACAAGGAAAGAGAAAGACAGCCAATTTGTGTGTGGAGACCATAAAATATGAATCCATGAGTCCTGATTTTGTTACAGCCTGACAGCTGCTCTTGGTCAGATCCCAAGCACCAACTTTTTCTCCTTCTACCTGCTGACACGCTCTTGGAAACGGTCGCGGCTTGTGAGAACCTTTACACGGTTCCCAAGCAACCCAGCCTCACTGTCTCATAATTCAGGGCCCCCCGTCACAGCAACGTGGTCTCCTGGGTCCATGGACTTACATGTCATTTGTTTTTCTTTGATTGCAAACCCAAACACTCTCTGCTTACCTAAACTGGCCGCTCTGGGCATCGGCCCAAATCTCGGCAGCTTGGTGCTAAATATATATGTCTATGGGGGAATAGACTTAACCCCTTTAAGGCCTGCACCAGCTAAACATAAACATTCATCAGTTGACACGGTTTCTCTACCTTGGTGGTTTAAAAATTTCATCTTGGCGTTCGGCTTGTTCTCCTGGCTGCTATACTGGCTAAAACCCTATGGCTGCTGTAAAAGCTGCCTCCTTCCCTGATTCCAAAGACCATACTGTGGCAAGGCTGGGATTCCCACCCAGGAGAACTTTAAAAAGTCTGCTGAATCTGGTGGCTGTGGGTGAATTTAACAAATTGTCATAGCATAGCTGTTGTGTTTTATCGAGATACTTAGAAGTGGTTTTATCATACCTCCCAACTTTTTGAGATCGGAATGAGGGACACCTATTAGCAAATGTATGTAGGCATAGGACATGAGGAGAAAAGAGGGACATTGTCGCAAATCAGGGACAGTTGGGAGCTACGGTTTAATTCTTTAAATCTAGTTTTGGCAGACAGATGTTTCACCAAGAATCAGGGGCATCTACTCACTTTTTCTAGAACAACGAACCAATATTTTCTGAAATTGCACTATGGATTAAAGTGTTACACAACAATTGTTCTTATCTTGTCTCCTATCTTGTCCCATCCGCTTCCAGTTTTTTTTGCCAAAGCTTAATTGAACAAGCTGAGGTTAGAAGCTAATTGGTTTCTATGCAGAAGTGAGCCTGATTTTGCACTCTCCAGCTTTAGTAAATAAACCCAAGAGTTTCTTTAGTTAATTGGAATATGCCTGAGCGATGACTGGTACTTCAAACACTATGCACACCGGAATATTGGGACATATTTAATAGGGTTGTCCCGATACCACTTTTTTAGGACTGAGTACAAGTACCGATACTTTTTTTCAAGTAGTCGCCGATACCGAATACCGATACTTTTTTTAAAATGTGTCCCCAAATGCAGCGATGTCCCCCCACAGATGCAGCCATGTATCCCCCCATCCAGCCATTGTCTCCCCCCATCCAGCCATTGTCTCCCCCTCATCCAGCCATTGTCTCCCCCCCATCCAGCCATTGTCTCCCCCCCATCCAGCCATTGTCTCCCCCCATCCAGCCATTGTCTCCCCCCATCCAGCCATTGTCTCCCCCCATGCAGCCATTGTCTCCAGCCATTGTCTCCCCCCATGCAGCAATGTATCCCCCCATCCAGCCATTGTCACCCCCCATCCAGCAATGTATCCCCCCATCCAGCCATTGTCTCCCCCCATCCAGCCATTGTCACCCCCCATCCAGCCATTGTCTCCCCCCATGCAGCCATTGTCACCCCCCATGCAGCCATTGTCACCCCCCATGCAGCCATTGTCTCCCCCCATCCAGCCATTGTCACCCCCCATGCAGCCATTGTCACCCCCCATGCAGCCATTGTCACCCCCCATGCAGCAATGTATCCCCCCATCCAGCCATTGTCACCCCCCATCCAGCAATGTATCCCCCCATGCAGCCATTGTCACCCCCATGCAGCCATTGTCACCCCCCATGCAGCCATTGTCACCCCCCATGCAGCAATGTATCCCCCCATCCAGCCATTGTCACCCCCCATCCAGCAATGTATCCCCCCATGCAGCCATTGTCACCCCCCATGCAGCCATTGTCACCCCCCATGCAGCCATTGTCACCCCCCATGCAGCAATGTATCCCCCCATCCAGCCATTGTCACCCCCCATCCAGCAATGTATCCCCCCATGCAGCCATTGTCACCCCCCATGCAGCCATTGTCACTCCCCATGCAGCAATGTATCCCCCCCATCCAGCCATTGTCACCCCCCATCCAGCAATGTTTCCCCCCATGCATCCATTGTCACCCCCCATGCAGCCATTGTCACCCCCCATGCAGCCATTGTCACCCCCCATGCAGCCATGTCTCCCCCCCATCCAGCCATGTGTGTCTCCCCCCATCCAGCCATGTGTGTCTCCCCCCATCCAGCCATGTGTGTCTCCCCCCATCCAGCCATGTGTGTCTCCCCCCATCCAGCCATGTGTGTCTCCCCCCATCCAGCCATGTGTGTCTCCCCCCATATCCAGCCATGTGTGTCTCCCCCCATCCAGCCATGTGTCCCCCCCATATGCAGCCATGTGTGTCTCCCCCCATCCAGCCGTGTGTCTCCCCCCATCCAGCCGTGTGTCCCCCCCATATGCAGCCATGTGTGTCTCCCCCCATCCAGCCATGTGTCCCCCCCCATATGCAGCCATGGCCCGCTTACCTGCTACCGCCGACTGTGTAAAGTACTACGGCCGGCCAGGAACATTACAGCTTTGAATAGCTTTGTAATGATTGGCGCCACGCTGCGTGTATAGACACTCCCCCTCGCTCGGGATTGGACAGTTTACCCGAGCAAGGGGGAGTGTCTATGCGTGGCGCAAATCATTACAGCTATTCAAAGCTGTAATGTTCCCGCCCGTATTACACAGTCAGCGGCGTAACGGCGGCGGATCGCAGCGGCGAATTGCGGCTCCGGTGGCGGCGGCGGCGCGGCGCGGGGGGGGGGGGGGTTAAGTATTCTTTTTGTGTATCGGGGCGGGGTATCGGCGTCTGACTACCGCCGAAAAAACTCGGAATCGGTCCCGATACCGATACTAGTATCGGTATCGGGACAACCCTAATATTTAAAATATGGACGTATTTCAGTACCCTGGAGCCTAGGGTTGCCACCTCATCCCTTTAAAACAGAACACATATTAATTACACAGGTTCTGTTGCTAATTAAGGTGGTAATTAGACTCATTTGGTGCCTTACCTGCATTAAATTAGACTCAGAACCTGTGTAATTCATATGTGTTCTGTTTTAAAGGGATGAGGTGGCAACCCTACTGGAGCCCCAAGTGTTGCCAGCAGCCACCTATACAAATTAAATATAGGATAGGTCTGCATGGCTATATATGTTCGAATACTTGGATCCAGATTGTCTTAAGCCCCATACACACGATTGGAATTTCTGATGGAAAATATCTGACTGACTTTTTCCATCGGAAATTCAGACCGTGTGTATGCCCCATCAGAGTAATTCCATCGGAAATCCCAATGTTTAGATAGAGAACATGTTCTCTTTTACTCCAATGGAATTACATCGGCATTCTGATGTGATTTTGGTCGGACAAAGGTCCAATCGTGTGTACAGGGCTTAAGTCAAGAGGTATACATTCGTACATGTGTGCGTTTTTATGCTTGGAACTATGTATGTCGGTGTACAGTCATATGCTGTACTTCATGTTTACAGGCGGCTGTACACAGCACAAAACCTGGGGCTCCCGGTTTTTAAAATATAGCAGTGTTTTAACTTATATGCCCTAATACACCCACATTTTACTTTATTTGCCCCAATACACCCAAAATACACCCATATTTTACATTATATGCCCCATAAGGCCCAAAACACGCATGTATTTTACATTATATGAACAAATACACCCAAAATACACCTTTATTTTATATTATATGCCCCAATTCTTCCGAAATATCACTATATGTTACATTATATGCCACAGCACACCTGTTTTTCTTTATGTTTTGAAATATTCTATTTAAATCATGAAAAGTCAGATCCAGGATACTACAACCATGGTATACAGACAACAGTGCATCCAATTGGAAAGTATACATCATGTCTAACACACCCGTAATTTACCTTATATGCCCTAATTCACCCAAAATATGCCTGTATTTTACGCTCTGTGCTCCAATGTGCCTAAAATACAGATGTTTTATTCTATATATCCCAGTATGCCCCTGTGCATAAGCCCTTAAAAACCCTCAAATATCGCGCTATCTAGAAAAACCCACTAAATTAACCCTTCTTGTCCAAGTAGTGGAACAGATGTTGGCGTGCGGACATGTTTGGTCAGCCTATGACCCCCTACAGAAAAATGCCAGTTCCCTGGCTGGCTCTGGTTTCTGACATGAAGCCATAGCGAGGGCTGAGGGGGGGGGGGGGGGATCACTAGAGATTGTGCATTACTATTAAAATCCTTTGGCAGACAAAGAAGTTTCTATAGAAGAGTTTTGCTTCTGCATTTAGCTCCTTGGCCGGACTTGCCCTTGTCTTTGGTACTGACTGTGTATTCCTCTTATTGTGCCAAGACTTTCCCTTTGTGTCCTGACCATGAGAAGGCGAGGCTGGAGAACACAATGGCCCATGGTGGGTTGCATCAATCAGAAACATGTTTATTTGTGGAGCTTCCCCAGCCACAATGTGTCTCCGCTGGTAACATTACACGTGTTGGGATCATGTTCAATTTGTGAACGTTGTGTGTGCGGGTTTATTTATCCAGAACATGTGTGTTGTTTCAAACACTGCTGACTAGACATTGCTTGTTTAGCTTCCAGCAAAGACAGATTATATGGACGCTCACGCCTGGCTGTAATATTTACTTACACTATGGCGCGTGTTCTGTGATTGCACATCCTCACTTAAAGGGGCACACCTATTTATTCTGTATGTATGGACGCTGCACGGTACCACTTCTCTTGTTCTGTACACTGGGTGTAATTCATAATATGGGTATAGACTCAGCACTGTACCACTTCTCTTGTTCTATATGCAAGGTATAATTCTCAGTATCTGTTCTTATTTTGTATGCATGGAAGCTGCACAGTAGCACTTCTCTTGTCCTATATGCTGGATGCAATTCCCAGAATCTGTAATTATTCTGTATGTATGGACGTTGCACATTAGCAATTCTCTTCTCTTGTATGCTGGATGTAATTCTTAGTGTAGCGGCCTGCTACTTCCTAGCTGGCGCTGCTTTAAATTTAGAGGGTAGTCTGAGAGTTAGTTGACTCAGACTGTATGATTTCTCACAAAATTTGGGCCTCTGTTCCAGCCATGGCTGTGCTGTGAGTGACCAGTATTGTTGTCTGGGGTGCTGTTACCATCCCAGACCAAGGGTGGCAGCAGTCAGTTTTGGGTGTTCCCCTTCGGCAGCTAATCAGAGGGAGTTGATTGTCCCGCTGTGCATGCTGGAAAGGAGTACTTAAGGGACAGATGTCACTAGTCTGGGGTCGTCGTGGATCCTGGGTCTGTCTTCCCACCACCCCCCGTGTGTCGTCCTCATGGCCGGGGGTGCGTGTTCAAGTGTTCCTGGCTCCGGGACCACATTGATCCGGGGTTGTGTTCTACTAAGTAGGCCCGGTAGTCAGACTGGGTCTACGCTCGCAGAGTGGTCCTGTGCTGTCCGTCCTGAGGGAGGAAGCCACTCAATGAAGAACCTGTCTTGGAGAACACAGAGCAAGAGGCTGGTATCTTGGGAGAGGCCTTGAAGTTCTCGAAGGACGCACCATTACTGAAAGGCTAAATGATAGTTGCCTGTCAGTTCTAAGTTGACAAGAAGTTATTCGGGAGAGATCCGGGTGCTTAATCCTGTGCTGAGAGGATTTTGGGCCGAATATACCTACATTTTTGGGAAGGTCTGTGGCAGAGACTTTACCAAGTTTCCGTGTGACATCCTGGCTGCTAGGTTAGTGAGAGAGGCCTATCCAGAAGCACAATACCCGCTCTGGCTAGAGTGGTGACGAAAGCTACTTTGCTGGAAGCAGGAGTGTTTCCGAACAGAAGTTATACACCTGAACCTATTACCCTTCCACCTCTTCAACTACTTATTTTATTCTTTTACCAAGTTTGGCAAATAAAGCAAAGAAAAAGAAGTCTAAAGTGTGGACATTGAACTTTTTCTCAACTCTTATCTGATACCCTAGACGGCGAGGAAATAGAGGTAACATGCCGCCCAAAACAAACCAGCAGCTCCTCGGGGGGTAGTGCTACATTAGTATTTGCTCTTGTTCTGTATGTATGGACTCTGCATAGTAGCAGTTCTCTTCTCCTGTATGCTGGATGTAATGCTCAGTATCTGTTTTTATTCTGTACAAATGGACTCTGCACAGTACTGATTCTCTTGTTCTGTATGCGGGTTATAATTAGGGATGAGCTTCGAGTTTGAGTCGAACTCAAGTTTGACTCGAACATTGCCTGTTCGCTGAACAGCGAACAATTTGGGGTGTTCGCGGCAAATTCGAAAAGCCGCAGGATACCCTGGAAAAGTCTATGGGAGAAATGGAAAGTGATAATTTTAAAGGCTTATATGCAAGTTATTGTCATACAAAGTGATTGGGGACCTGGGTACTGCCCCAGGGGACATGTATCAATGCAAAAAAAGTTTAAAAAAAAGAGCAGTGATTTTAATAATGCTTAAAGTGAAACAATATAAGTGAAATATTCCTTTAAATTTTGTACCTGGGGGGTGTATAGTATGCCTGTAAAGCAGCGCTTGTTTCCCGTGCTTAGAACTGTCCCTGCACAAAGCGTCATTTCTGAAGGATAAAAAGTCATTTAAAATCACTGCTCCCGAAAAAAATGCATTTTTTTTGCATTGATACATGTGCCCAGGGGCAAACACTTTTCGGGACAATAACTTGCATATTAGCCTTTAAAATGAGCACTTTAGATTTCAAACGTTCGAGTCCCATAGACTTTAATGGGGTTCTAAAGTTCAGATGAACTTTTGGTCTGTTTGCAGGTTCTGGTGTAAACCGAACAGGGGGGTGTTCGGCTCATCACTAGTTGTAATATTCAGTGTCTTTTATTACTCTCTATATATGAACTCTGCAGAGTACCACTTCTCTTGTTCCATATGCTGGGTGTTATTCAGTATCTATTTTTATTCTGTATTTATAGACTCTGCACAGTATCACTTCTCATGTGCTGAATGCTGGGTGTAATTCTTTGACTTTCCTGGATAGCATTGCCTGGCCTCTTTGCAGAGTTTCCTGGATAGCATTAGCGGTTCACAGATTGATTTTACTTGTCTAAATTTGCATTGGTTTGCCAGACAAAATACTTGACCTAATTATACAGCAGATTGGTGTTATCATTACCATCACACCCAGGAATTTTCCTAATGAAATGCTGATTTAATTTCCAATTTCCTCTATCCAGTGCCCGAACAGTGCCAGGGCCGCCTTATTTCATGGAGTTGGCATTAAAAGCGTAATGTATAGCACGTCTCCCTTCAAAACTGCATGTCGGGGTAATCCGTCTCCCCCGTAATGTGACAGGAAATGACTTTTTGTAGCAACAGGAAAAATTAGGAGGAACGTTAATGGGCACTATTTAATAACACAGCACACGTCATAGAACGGGGTAATCCTCATCATTATCGGCTTTGGAGCAGACACGTCTCATTTACAGTTTAATGGGATATTTTTAAAGCAATTAGCATGTTACACATTTCTGCCCAGATGCCAAATGGAACAGAGTTAATGGATTTGTATACATGCAAGTTGGTGTAATGCATTGAGCTCCTCCAAATTCAGCTCAATGTTCAACAATGGGCACCAGCCTTGTCTATTATTCTTGGCACCATTTACTGATAAAGGAAAGAAATAATACTCACAAAGAGTTGCTTTAAAGAGCATATACGATCACTCAAACACCAGCCTAAAAGAAGTTTTAGAACTTTGATGTTCGATAACCGGACCTAGATGACACTTTCACAAGACAAGAGTTTGCGTGTTTCAAAGGGTATACCCTCTTCTTCAGAGCTTCAGACTCTGTTGTCATATCTGAAGAGAGCAGCAAGGCCTAAAGTATAGACGGGTTTTGAAAGGTATACCCTCTTCTTCAGATCTTCAGGTTCTGTTGTCCAATCTGAAGAGAGCAGCAAGGCCTGAAGTATAGACGGCATCGAACTGAAGTGCAGAGTCAATAGCGCTTCCCGTCTTATGACTGCTTTATATATGGTCAGGGGCGGACTGACCATTGGGGCTCTCGGGCACTGCCCGAGGGCCCCATGCCACTAGGGGGCCCCATTAGGGTTGCCAGGCTCAATAAAACCAGGGAGAGTATGTAAAAATCTGTGTTTTTTTTACATCTGTCCCTGATATGTCCGAAACCCACATGTTTTTGATGTGAAAACCCGAGATTTTAGCTGCCCTGCCTCTGTTCTGCCTCCAAGGCATTTCTCTGTTCTGCCTAGTAACATGACAGAGATCTTCTGTTCCCTATCATGTCAGTGAGAAGATGCTAAGGGAACACACTTAACTCCTTGATCGCCCCCTAGTGTTTAACCCCATCCCTGCCAGTGACATTTATACAGTAATCAGTGGTTATTTTTAGCTCTGATCGCTAAATGTCAATAGTCCCAAAATAGTGTCAAAAGTATCCTATCTGTTCGCCGCAATGTCGTAGTCCCAAGAAACGCCATTACTAATAAAAAATAATAATAAAAAAGCCATAAATCTAAAACCCTATTTTGTAGATTCTATAACGTTTGTGCAAACAATCAATATACGCTTATTGCGATTTTTTTTTACCAAAACTGTAGAAGAATACATATCAGCCTAAACTGAGGAAGATTTTTTTTTTAATATATAATTTTGGGGGATATCTATTATAACAAAAAATATAGCTTGTTTTCAAAATTGTTGTTTTTTTTTTGTTTGTGCCACTTTGTGTTGGTCTATCACATAAAATCCCAATACATTTACGTTTTTGGTTGTAACATGACAAAATGTGGAAAATTTCAAGAGGTATTAATACATTTTCACGGCACTGTAGAATAATACAGACACACATAAATCTCAAGACAAAAGATCACTTTTTAAGAATGAACCTCTTTCATTCTTCATGCCTTTCTGCACACAAAAGAAAGACATAGAACTACTGCTTTGTCTGATCCAACCTTTAAGAAGAATTTCATTAAAATAGTTGAGAACTTTGTGGCAACCAGCAGCTGTTGACATAATAAACACCTTTGTCAGAAGTAGGGATGAGTTTGGGTTTGGTCTAACCTATATTTGTCTGAAACCGGAAGGACAATGTCAATGTTGGCCCAATCAGCTGTGGCTGGGGCATTGCCCACCCCACAGCTGTATGTACACAAAGGGCAGGGATGCTCATGACATCATTGATCTAATATGGGCAGGTGTCAATGTCATTGACCAAATATGGCCATGTGGCCACATTGGGTCAATTATATCACAACCATCACCGCCCTCTTATGTATGTGCAGCTGCAGGGTTGGGAATGCGTTGGTGGAAAGTGGGGAAAAAAATATTTCATGTCCACTTTAAGGCTGGGACCCAGAAGAATTTAGGATCCAGTTGAAGGTACTACCTGGTAAGATCTGGTAATGTGTATAATTTGGGCCCAGTAACAGGGTGGGGAAGCTGGAAAATTCAAGTCAGTAATCTCACGAACTAAGAAATATTTCAAATCAATGAAAACCAAAGTATTGGGGAGTAAGTAATAATTCCAAATATAACTTTGGTCATAGATGGGATCTGCCCATCCTTGAAGTAGTCACATACATAGGTGCCGGGACCTATCACATTCCTTGGCCAATGCTGACTGTGGTGTTACGTCTGGGTCCAACATTAATCTTTATTGGAAATTTCTATATGTGATATTGGGTACCTCTGACCACTCTCCAGGGAATCAGGAGAACCTCAATACTCAAACAATGCTAAAAACACAAAGCATTATTTTACTGGGCTGTTTATAGGCATGTTATGTCCACTAATCTCAGAGAAGGCTACTGATTTTGCAGCGGAGTGGATTTTTGGACCTTTGATCTGTGGTTCCTTTTATCTGATTTCTCTTCATTTCTGCCTATTTGACAGAACAGAAAGTGATAGAAATTTCATCAGTGGGGACACAGTCAGCATTTAAAACTAAACAGAAGTTGGTTCTGAGGGTTCAGTTTGCCCTACCCAACTCCTATCTATCCCTCTACCTCCAACTGCACCATGCTTTTTATAATGCAATTTAATCCACTCACTTTTGTGGAATCTGGTTTGGAAAGCATGCCGCAGGAGGACGCTTTGGGAAACCTCTATCCACAATATACAAAGCTCTCCCTCCATCTATTCATGATGACCTTGATAAACTGCTGGTCAGCTGGCGCACGAAGGCCCCGGATAAGACTGTGAGGATGTCTGGGAATATCCTATGCAACAGCTGGTCTCAGGAAAAGACAGACATGCTAGGGGAAGTAAGTGCCAGAAGTTGCTGTGAGGACTGGAGTTGCTTTTATAGAGTTCTAGATTAACTGGCCTCCAGTCAAGACTGTTTCAACAGGATTTTGTAAAAAGTGTGTCCTCCCTTTAATTTTGGAGTATCCTGAGCTCTTAGAACCCCTCTTGTTCAAGTATCTGAAAATGAAATCCACAAAAGACATCCCCTAGACTGAGCCTGTGTTGTCGGTGTGCATGGAACTGTGTCTATGGCAGGCAGCCTCTGTACTAGTAAGGGAGACCTGGATATATTCTCAGCAGCTCCTCCAGGGGTGAGAGATACATTTGAGTCACTAATCAAGAACAAGTACGCAGATAAGGACTTCTATCTGTAAGAGCTGGTAAGTAAAAAGTCCAACCAACCAGCATTTTCAAAAGGTGGTCATTAAAAGCAGCCCCTATTAGAAAGGGCTTACTCTAAGGAACTACAAGTTCCAGCATGTTCTGACAGCTACTGGCTGCAAGGGCCATTCTGGGTCTAGCACCTCCGCACTTTGTTGTAGCATATTTACCTCATATGACATCAGCTCAGCTATAAAACTAGTCGATTTCGGGAGCGGCGGACCAAAATCAATATTATGCTTTGCTGATTCATGCGGCATGTGCTGGATTAATGGGCGGAGAGGTGTCAGAAAATGCCCCTTTGGCGTGAGGACAAGAGGGAGAGGGCGGCTCAGTTGCCAATGGTAGGGCCTCCTTGCGGGAGGCCGATATGGAAAAGGTTGTGCAGGCGTGCAGCAGGGTGTCGGCTGCTGTTATGACAGCTGAAAGGGGAGCACGTCCAGCTGAAGTTATATTTTATCTCCTGATATATGGGTGGAACAAATCCGCACAATCCACATCCGATTACCTCACTGGCACACATTTGCAGTGTGGCTATTGCCTCATCGTTATATGGAGGTCCTTGTACCCAGGTGGTGAGTGTAATGGAGGATGCTGTCAAAGGGACAGGTGTCACATGAGTGCAGTGACAGCGGTCGTCCAGGGGGAGTGTATACCTCATACCTTCTAAGAATATTTGTCTTTAAACAGAAACTGATTCAAGGATGACATAGTCTGAGTTATTTTTCTAATATTCAATATGAAGCGCTGTCTTGATCTTACTGACTGGCAGACATATATAAGGTTTCAAAAATCTTTTGAAATGATTTAATGCAATTATTTACTTTGTCCTCTTTTGGGAATGTTCCCAGTCCTTTAGGCTGTTTCCACCTTTATGGATTTAGCTGTTGAACCCACAGAGGATCAGTAGTATTGGAGACAGATGAATAGTAGGGAGAGTTGCAGGTACTGTGGGCCATATCAGCGACCATCTCTCACTGTAAGCAAAGTGAGTCCAAATTTAGGAGGTGCATTTAGAGATCAAAATATCATTCATGTCTTGCTATTAAACACTTGCTTACTGGGCACCTAAACCCCCCTCCTGCCCAGACCAATTGTCAGCTTTCAGCACTGATGATCTTTGAATGACAATTGTGCGTTCATACAACACTGTACCCAAATGCAATTTTTATACATTTTTTCCCACAAACAGAGCTTTCTTTTGGTGATATTTGATCATCTCTGTGGTTTTTAATTTTTGTTAAAATAAAAATACAGAATTTATTAAAAATATATTTTTTTTATATTTTGTTATAAAAGTTTGCAAACGGTAATTTTTCTCCTTCATTGATGTACGCTGATGAGTCTGCACTGATGGGCACAGATGGGCTGCATTGATGGGCACCGATAAAGCAGCACTGGTGGGCACTGATAGGTGACACTGATAGGTGGCACTGGTGGGCACTGAGAAGTGGCACTAATTGGTGGCATTGATAGCTGGCACTGATGGGTGGCAGTGATAGGCACTGATAAGTTACACTGACAGGCAGCACTGCTAGGTGGCACCGATGAGGCACTGATTGATGCCACTGGTGGGCATTGATAGGTGCCACTCATGGGCAGTGATAGGTGGCACTCGTGGGCAGTGATACGTGGCACTCGTGGGCTCTGGCAGGGGGTATTGACTGCAAAGATGAGCCAGAATTGCCTCTTCCTCTTCGAGACCGATGTCCCTTACACATAAGCCGGTGATCGGCTTTTGTTTTCTCCTCGCGCTGTCAGAGGAGAAAAAAAAGAAAGATTACCAAGCTTTTGTTTACATCACGTGATCAGCTGTCATTGGCTGACAGCTGATCACGTGGTAAGGGGCCGGGATCGGCCCCTTCTGTTGGAAGGGGCAGCTTCTGTTGGACCGAGTGCAGTACACACAGGCTAAATGTTGGCCAGTTTCTGTTGAATCAGCTGATGCCACCTGACATTCGGACTGTGTGTACTAGGCTTTAAGCCCTCTAGCTAATCGAGAATTGAGCTCTACAAAAGCGAACATTTTTTTATTCAATTTTACTAGTGTAGAAAAAAAGCACTTCTCATTCTCTTAGAACAGGGAACTCAAAACTTCCAAAACAAAGGGCCAGTTTGTTACCCTTCAAACTTTTGGGAGGCCAGACTGTGGCCAGTGGGAGTAGAAAATGCCCTGGCAATAGGCTTGGTGCCAGTGGGAGTAAAAAAAAAACAAAAAAATAAAATAATTGGTTTCAGTGGGAGGAATAGTGCCCTGTCATTGGTGTCAGTAAAAGGAAATGTGCCCCATTACTATAAGACGTGTTTATCCTTCTATCTTTGCCTGTTTTGCATCTACAAAACATCTGAGGAGCAGTGCTGGCATCTGGATGTACTTGAAGAGTTGCCAATGTGGCTGACTAGTTTTAGCGTTTGTTGACCACTTTGAATAAAAGGGGCAATGGACATGGTAAGCCCCCATATTGCCTTTACTGTGGTGTTGGTACACTGGTGGAGAGGGAGAAGGTTGTGAAGCGTCCTCTTTAAAGGGGACTGGAAAATGATCTCAGCGTTGACTACCAGTACTCTTTATTTAATACTTTTTGGACACTTTTTCACTTGACCGTGTTGAAATCATTTCACCATAGCTCTAAAATGTCCCTGATTTTAAGAGGGACAGAGAGACTTTGTTCCAAATCAGGGACAGTCCCTCGATGTAGGCACCACAGCTGATGTTTCCATCAGCTGTCGGGTGCTGCCATCGCCATTGCGGGTAAGGGAACCCGGCAGTGTAGCCTTTCTGCTTCACGCCGGGAACCCTACTGCGCATGCGCTCCTCTCTCCTATTAGCCCGGCAGCCAGGGGAGGAGGAGGGAGCCCCGCGGTGACGTCACAGTATCCTTTCCCCCCTCCCCCCGAAAAATGCCAATTGTGGCACCGGAGGGGGGGAGGAATCCGATGAGCTGTAGTTCCACTTTAGGGTGGTGCTCCGCTTTAAAGGCCAGTATAAAGGAATAGTAATGGTTTTAAAAAAAAGCACTTGTAGGTTTAACTAATCATTTTCTCTTTTTGTATAATTCTCCCTTAGGGAGCATGGCAGGGGGTGTGTTCTATGTCTACATACTTTTGCTAATAGGTGTCCCTTGCTCCCATCTCAAAAAGTTGGGAGATATGCTTCACTTTATGCAATAGTGATATTTATTTTATAATATTTAGTGTCATTAATCAAAATCTTTTTCATTGTGCATTGATTGCTTTGCTTGTTGGTTTCTATTTTTGTTTTTTCATGTATGTACACTAGTGCAACACTTAGTTCATGGTCTCTTATTTACTTCTCACAAAAAAGAAAAAAATTTCAGCACATTTGCAGTTTTCACTATTTAAACTTTTATTGAGTCCTATGTGGGGAGATTTCCCCTCACTTCCTGTCCTAAGGATACAGCTAGGTGTCATGGAAATCTCCCTAATGGGGCAAGAGGCAGGAATGAACTAAGGAGAACTAAAGTAAGTACGGTAAAAGGTTTTTGCTGGCGTTTTTATTTTTTTATTTAATTCCAGTTTAATGTGGGGCGGGCAGGCAGGACAATTAGCATGCAGAAGTGCTGAGTCTGTGCACAGATTCCTCTACAGCTTGTAATGTAAAATGTTTTAAAAGTGATGGAAATTTCCCCAGAATGCGGCTCTCCAGGGACAATGGGGCCGTTCTTTGTTATTTCTGTACTTTATATGGCCCTGGTGGGAGGAAAAGAGCCCAGCGTGATCACTTTGTAGAAAAATCAGCACTGGATCGATTTTAAATGAGATTTTTTTTGAAGGGGCGGCAAACATTTCATTCTTCCCTCTGCAAATATCCCCCAAAATAAGCATTCCTTTGGATCAGGATTTGCTTTCCCTTACACTGTACTATTAACCCTGTCAGGGCTGGAGTCTCTGCTTCATCTTCAGTTCCGTTTCGGCCCTATATGACCGAGCTCACGGAAGCCTACAGATCCCCAGACTAGTGTCAGTTAAAGCAGAACTTTGCCCTAAACTGTAAAGTTACAAGCAGGAAGGATTTTTATTGCAGAAGAGATATGGGGGGTTTTAGGCCTATACTTATTCTTCTACCTATTTTTGGTAAAAAAAAATTGCAATAAGCGTTTATCGATTGGTTTGCGCAAAATTTATAGCGTTTACAAAATAGGGGATAGTTTTATTGCATTTTTATTAATATTTTTTTTTTTTACTACCAATGGCGGCGATCAGCGATTTTTTTTCGTGACTGCAACATTCTGGCAGACACATCGGACACTTTTGACACATTTTTGGGACCATTATCATTTTCACAGCGAAAAGTGCTCTAAAAATGCACTGATTACTGTAAAAATGGCAGTGAAGGGGTTAACCACCAGGGGGCGCTTTAGGGGTTAAGTGTGACCTCATGTGTGTTTCTAACTCTAGGGGGGGCGGGGCTGGATGTGTGACGTCAGTGATCGTCATTCCCGATATCAGGGAACAGATGATCACTGACATTGCCACAGAGAAAAACGGGGAAGGTTTGTTTACACTCACCTCTCCCTGTTCTTCAGCTCCTGTGACCTGATCGTGGGACAACCGCGGTGATCGGGTCCGCGGGTCCTGCGGGCGCGGTCACGGAGCTTCGGACCGGGTCGCGAGTGCGCTACCGGCGGCGCGCTCGTGACCCGCGGCTGGGCTCTTAAAGGGGACGTAAATATACATCCATGTGCCCAGCCGTGCCATTCTGCCGACGTATATCGTCGTGCGCCGTTCCTTAAGTGGTTAATATTACCTCTTTTACAAAGTATTTCTATTACCAAATTAGAAAATAATTACCTCCAGTTTGTAGTTAGTAAAACAGGAGGCAATTAGGAACAATTGTATATTGGGATATAGAGACAGGCAGTCTGCCTGTCTCTGTATGCAGTATAGCAGAATGGTATGTTTGTCACCGCTACGTCTTCCCCTCGCCACTGGTTGTTAAGGACGCTGTTGGCTTTGTATCAGACAAGCTCCTAGTAACCAGTGATGCCGGCCGTGTATTGGCCATGGATCTGTCTACTGCCTGCTGTCAATCACAAGGGATGTGGGCCTGTGGGGAAACTGAATCCCTAACTGGCTCCACCCACCCAGGTACACAACTCCTCGACCACTGCGCTGTGTGTGTGAAAGTTGCAGCATCAGGAGGAAGCTCAGCTTTGAGGATGCATTCATTGTCCATATGAACATGCCAGCCTCAGTGTGCCTCCGCATAAGGTGCTTGCCCCACATTCATGTACCTGTTTTCAACTTGTACACAAATCTGTCATTTGCACCGGTATTTGTCGTGCAGAGGCAAAATATATTTCTAAAGATGCTTCTAACCTGCCTCCTTGCAAAATGCTTTAGAATGTACACAGAGCTGCATATGTTCATGCATGGGAGTTACATCTTCCAGACCCAGCCAATAAAGAAGGCCCAAGACCCCAAACCCCAAAAAAGCCAGGGAGAAGGTGTTGGCACTGGTGAAGAAGTTTGAAGTTTGCATACGTTGCATCACTGAACCTGTTTGATTGACCACTTAGGCATTTGTAGAGTGGATGGAGGGGTCCATGTTATCTTTCAAGGCATCAATACTTAACTGGCATGGCAGTGCTAAGAATTTAAATACAGAATGCTTACTGTGCCTACTATAAAGTCAACTGGTCAATAATATGTGTACTTTAAAAGCCAAGTTCACTTTTTCATGAAAAAGTGAAATGCTGAACCGATTCCAAATATCCTGGCCACCCCTCTGGACCTTGCTGCACATGATGCCATTGTAGCCATTTGTACAGTGCTATACACAGCCCTAGAGTGAGTATCCATCATAATGCTTGCAATGGCAAGTGCTGGTTACCCTAACCATGTGACTGAGCTCCCCAATGTGAAGTGATTCTTTTTTCTGGAACCCCTTACCAGAAGAAGCCTCAGATGTGGTTCTCATTGGTCCGGAGGGGTGGCCAGGATATTTAGTTTTAGTTCACATCTTCATTTTTTTGTACTTACCTTTTTAGGGGACATTATTATTATTATACAAGATTTATATAGCGCCAACAGTTTGTGCAGCGCTTTACAATATAAGGCCCCATGCACACGAGAAGCAAATGCAAACTCATCTAAACACAAGTTTTCAAACGCAAAAACCGGCGTTTAAAACGCCCGTTTTTGCCGCGAATTTCGCGGCGTTTTACCGCGATTTACCGCGTTTTACCGCGTTTGCGTTTATAAGCATTTGGTTAAGAAACATCATAAGACCCTCCCTAAGCTCAAAAAACAATATTATTTAACCATTTCAGCTATTTTGTGAGACCAGAGCAGCTGAGAGAGCAGCAGTGTACGTGTATTTAGCGTGTCACTTGCCACGTCACCTGGCCACGTCACCTGCCACGTCACCTGGCCACATCACCTGCCACGTCACCTGGCCACGTCACCTGCCACAAGTTGTGGATTGTCCACTGGCCACGTCACCTGCCACATCAACTGGCCACGTCACCTGCCAAGTTGTGAATTGTCCACTTGCCACATCACCTGGCCACACCACCTGCCACAAGTTGTGGATAGTCCACTGGCCACGTCACCTGGCTATGTCACCTGCTACGTCACCTGGCCACGTCACCTGCCACAAGTTGTGGATTGTCCACTGGCCACGCCACCTGCCACGTCACCTGCCATGTCACCTGGCCACGTCACCTGCCACAAGTTGTGGATTGTCCACTTGCCATGTCACCTGGCCACGTCACCTGGCCACATCACCTGCCACGTCACCTGGCCACGTCACCTGCCACAAGTTGCGGATTGTCCACTGGCCACGCCACCTGCCACGTCACCTGCCATGTCACCTGGCCACGTCACCTGCCACAAGTTGTGGATTGTCCACTTGCCATGTCACCTGGCCACGTCACCTGGCCACATCACCTGCCACGTCACCTGGCCACGTCACCTGCCACAAGTTGTGGATTGTCCACTTGCCACGTCACCTGCCACGTCACCTGCCACAAGCTGTGGATTGTCCACTGGCCATGTCACCTGCCACATCAACTGGCCACGTCACCTGCCAAGTTGTGAATTGTCCACTTGCCACGTCACCTGGCCACGCCACCTGCCACAAGCTGTGGATTGTCCACTGGCCATGTCACCTGGCTATGTCACCTGCCACGTCACCTGCCACAAGTTGTGGATTGTCCACTGGCCACGCCACCTGCCACGTCAAATGGCCACGTCACCTGCCACAAGTTGTGGATTGTCCACTGGCCACATCACCTGGCCACGTCACCTGCCTCAAGTTGTGTATTGTCCACTTGCCACGTCATCTGCCATGTCACCTGGCCACCCCACCTGCCGCAAGTTGTGGATTGTCCACTTGCCATGTCACCTGGCCACGTCACCTGCCACATCACCTGGCCACAAGTTGTGGATTGTCCACTGGCCACGTCACCTGCCACGTCAACTGGCCATGTCACCTGCCACAAGTTGTGGATTGTCCACTGGCCACGTCACCTGGCCACGTCACCTGCCATGTCACCTGGCCACGTCACCTGGCCACGTCACCTGCCACAAGTTGTGGATTGTCCACTGGCCACGTCACCTTGCCACGTCACCTGCCATGTCACCTGGCCACGTCACCTGGCCACGTCACCTGCCACGTCACCTGGCCACGTCACCTGCCACAAGTTGTGTATTGTCCACTTGCCACGTCATCTGCCATGTCACCTGGCCACCCCACCTGCCACAAGTTGTGGATTGTCCACTGGCCACGTCACCTGGCCACGTCACCTGCTGCAAGTTGTGGATTGTCCACTTGCCATGTCACCTGGCCACGTCACCTGCCACATCACCTGGCCACGTCACCTGCCACAAGTTGTGGATTGTCCACTGGCCACGTCACCTGCCACATCAACTGGCCACGTCACCTGCCACAAGTTGTGGATTGTCCACTGGCCACGTCACCTACCATGTCACCTGGCCACGTCACCTGCCACAAGTTGTGGATTGTCCACTTGCCATGTCACCTGGCTACGTCACCTGCCACGTCACCTGGCCACATCACCTGCCACGTCACCTGGCCACGTCACATACCACAAGTTGTGGATTGTCCACTGGCCACGTCACCTGCCACAATTTGTGGATTGTCCACAACGCAATGCAAGCAATTACATTTTTTATGTTTTTTTATGGTTTTTCATCATTTGCCATCATTTTTGAGATTTCTAATGTAAAAAAATAGGTCACCTTTAAAAACGCCTATAAACGAAATCGCGGCAAAACGCCGGTACCGCGATTTGCCGCGATTTGCCGCGATTTGCCGCGATTTGCGTCTAAAACGCAAAAGCTGAAAGCTTCTGAACCCAAAATTTTGGGTTTGGAAAAACGGCCCTAAACCCAACTGCTTTGAAACGCCAAAAAACGTGATTGTGTGCATGGACACATAGGATAACATTAAATGTGTTCAGGGGCAGTTGAAAAAAATGCCCAAATGCCTCTGAACTCGAGTTTAGCAGCGTCTCGTGTGCATGGGGCCTAAAGGGATAATTATCAACCAAACACATGCATGTTGTTTTGTCAGGCTGCTTTGTCCACTGTACACACACATACTGTACATATGCTTAAAAAGTGAACAATATTACATTAAAACCGGTGCCACATCTTGATTATTTGGATTATAGTTTGGTGGTGGATTGGCATCCACACGTGTCTGTATGGATGTGATAAGTAGACACGTCACTCACTGTATGGAGAATATTTGATTATTCAGTGGCCTAAAGGCTAGATCACACCAGATGCAGTCCAGTGCATTTTTTTTCTGCATCAAAAACAGAGTGTTTTCCATGTATTCCAATGGCCCTAGTTTAAACCAGCGCAGTGCATGCCAATGCACTCCACAAAATAGCACATACTGCATTTTTGCTGTATCAAAAATGCACTGAAACGCATATGCCCTGAATTGAATTGGAATAAGAAAGAGGGGGAAATGCATTAATATACATGCAGACACACATCCAGAATGCCAAAATTGTGGTGTGAACATGCCCTCAAGGTGCTTGCCATTGACTGTGTTGAATGGAAGGCAGCTTGGGCAGTATTATGTTATTGTAGGGGAAGAACAAGCAATGCTCATTCTAAAGGGGTTCCTTTGGGGTGAACTGAACCCAGCAGTCCAGTGCCATAACACCAAACTGCTGTACTGCATAATAAAGGATAGGAACAGCTGTGAGTTTCTATTTTTAGAGGGTGAAAATAAAGTTTGACCTAGAGTAGCCAATCAGAATACATCTTTTGGCAGAGAGAAGTCTTCCTTCTTTTTTAGCATGTGAGACGCAGCACCCGACCATGGGGAAAACCCCTCGCAGTACAGACTTGTGCATGCAGACTGCGCCTCTGGCAGCTAGCTGAATGGGGTTTCGCTCCACAGCTTTAGAAACAAGAGAGGGATTAATGGAAACCTCAGCCAGCACAGATGTTGTGTAGTTGAGGTAATTTTAACTCCTTCTCTGGGGGTCGGCTGGGTGTACGAGATTCCTCATGTCAGCCCATCTGAGATTTCAGCCATATTGAATGGTCATCCTGTGTCTGTGGCACCCAGTGGACAAGATCCAATACATAGGTCTCAGGGTAAATAGTGATTGGACAGGTTGAAAAAACTACAAGAGTCTGCTCTGTGGCATAAACTGGAGCACTCAACTTTCTGAACGGCCTGAAACTGGATACTTTTGGCCAGCTTATTTGCTTACCTGTATTAAAGATGAACTCTGGGTACAAAAACTTTTAAATATATTCCTCATTAGTAACAAAGGATGTAAATCCACATTGTGTGTTATGAATGCCTTTCTGTGCCCAGGTATTACCTTGTAAAAGTAGTGGTGACATCATTGTGCTGTACATAGTTTCTACAGAGAGCAGAACTTGGCAGGCCCCACCCACTACAGGCTGCGGAGGGGGCGGAGACCAGACCAATCACCCTGGACAAGGGGAGAGAACAGCAGTGGCTGGTCTTTATTACAGGAAGCTCCTGAAACAGAGGCAAAGTTTCACACTGAATTACTGCACAGATCTGGAATACACAAGGCACGCCAAGATTCAATAAGAATACCCATGCCTCTTGTATTTGGACAATATTTACATGTTACTATTAGAGCACCTCAAAATCCACAGAAAAACTGAGAGCTCTAATGTACAAATATATTTATATGCCATATTTGCACATTACATTTGTTCTGCAAGTTCTGCTTTCTTCTGAAAAGTAACAACAGAGCTTCACTGCTCTTCTGGCCAACGCAACTTATCTCAGCAGTCATTAAAGGAGACCTTCATGGAGGCCACCATTGCTAGTCTACTTCTAAACAGACCAGTTGCTTGGTAGTCCAATCACGTCAATTCTGTCTGAGTCAGAGATCTAGAACAAGATTGCAGATTAGTATAAAATGTACCATAGTGTCACTTTATATACGCAAAAAAAATCTCATAAGGCTTATGAGAGACGATCTGCAATAATCATCATAAAAACATCAAGGAGATCACCTATCATGACAATAACCAGGCAGGGAAGCGTGCCTGCCACACCGCTGTTACCAGTGGTGTCAGTTACCAACTGACATTTTATTGGGTGTTTTGCAATTTTATGGAAATCTTATTTCTGCCACGCCATTTTGTTTTTTTTAATCAGAGCGACCATTCATAGAAATGGAAAAAACAATGCCTTGCTTACAGTTTGTTAAGACGGTGACTAATTTTGACGCAGTTTCCACGTCAGTCTTGGGACCAGCAGTAACAGTTAAAATCCTTCAAAAAAAGTGAAGTTTTCCTATTCATCTTGTTCAGTGTCAGATGTTTTGTGCGCGGCCTCTGGAAGCTTCATTTCCTCAATTGAGCATTTTATCGTGTGTGGAAAGCAGCGAGGTTTTCGAGGTGAAAACTGAACACCATCTTGGCAGATGGGGCCTGACGTTTCCTGCGCAACAGAGCTTGCCACAAAACAACCTGCTAAATATGTAATGCAAAGCAGCTGCAGACAACATTTACTAATATATATGTGGAGTTTCCATAAACTTTCAGGGCCAGATTCTCAAAAGAGATACGCCGTCGTATCTCTGATTCTGGGCGGTCGTATTTATGCGCCTGATTCTTAGAATCAGTTACGCATAGATTTCTATTAGATCCGACCGGCGTAAGTCTGTTACGCCGTCGGATCTTAACTGCATATTTACACTGGCCGATAGGGGCGTGTATGCTGATTTACGCCTAGAAATATGTAAATCAGCTAGATACGCAAATTCACGAACGTACGCCCGGCCGACGCAGTACAGATACGCCGTTTACGTTAGGCTTTTCCCGGCGTAAAGTTACCCCTGCTATATGGTGGCGTACATACGGCGTACCAATGTTAAGTATGGACGTCGTTCCCGCGTCAAATTTTGAATATTTTACGTTGTTTGTGTAAGTCGTCCGTGAATGGGGCTGGACGTCATTTACGTTCACGTCGAAACCAATACTTTGGAGAAATGCACACTGGGATATTCCACGGACGGCGCATGCGCCGTTCGTGAAAAACGTCAATCACGTTGGGTCACAAGTTATTTACATAAAACACGCCCCCCTGTTCCTAAACTTGGATTAGGTGGGCTTACACCGGCCTATTTACGCTACACCGCCGCAACTTACGGAGCAAGTGCTTTGAGAATACAGCACTTTACCGTCTAAGTTGCGGAGGCGTAACGTAAATCGGATACGTTACGGCCGCGCAAAGATACGCCGATTTACGAGAATCTGGCCCTCAGATGTCTGACATTCTATTTGTGACTAGCATGGAATGATGTTTTATGTCTGTTGTATGCAGCTTTCATGAAGAAACCAAAAATGCTTGCTTTGTCTGTACAGCATCACTACTTATAAGAAAACAATGGCTGCTACTGTTGACCTCTTACCAGTAGTTAGTGACCCAGAGCAATGTGGCAAGTGAAGTCAGGATTTCTGAACTGCGTATGTTATTTAGGTCTGCGCTGAAGACTGCGTATCAATAGCCACACCTGTTATCAGCACAGGTTGGACATTTGTGAACTCAGCCAAGAGCTGCCCAGGCAGCAGGAATTAAATGTCACCTCTCAGCCAGACCCTGGTGTTGAGCTATGAAGGGAGTTTATCAAAACAGAAGCAGCTGCGCATGGCCACCAATCAGCTTCTAACTTTAATTTTCAAAGCACAAGCACGAAGATAGTTGATTGGT
Source organism: Rana temporaria (assembly GCF_905171775.1). NCBI lineage: Eukaryota > Metazoa > Chordata > Amphibia > Anura > Ranidae > Rana > Rana temporaria. Next base: position 115,745,155 of record NC_053497.1, read on the forward strand.
CGCCATGCACTATTGCTCCGGGTTCTGTCTGCTACAGTTCTGTTTAATTCCCCCCCTATGCATTTTCGGTAGGCACACCGGTTTAGTTTATTGTAATATCTGCCTTAAATTTTTGGCTTATGAAATTTTTCTTGCTGGTTCCATATTTGTATTATTGTATTTCATTTAGATGAGTGAATGCAGCCTCTAGTGGACATTGCGTGTCACTTCTGTAATAAAGTACCTGTCTGTTCCTATTTTTTTATTTTTTTTAGATTTTAGTGCAGTATTAACACACCTCTTGTTCAGATAAAGTGCAATCACTTTCAGATTGTGTATGCATGCACTTTGATGCCAACTGTTCCAAGAGTTATTTGAACATCCCTCAGTAAAGTTTTGGGGTTCTCGGAGACTTCTTTTAGCATCAGACAGCTTTTTTTTTTTTTTTATCTCTTCATAGGCATCCAAGACTTTATTTCTGAAGAGCTCTATTCATCTTTGCATGATGACACCACACATAGTACTAACAAAGTGAAAACCAGCCCCCAGCTGTCAGGGGTTTAAATAAGATAGGTTCCACCTGCATAGTCCTTAATGAAGTTCTAATTATTGGAACCTAATCTGGAACACCAGATTCAAATTTCATTGATTTGAAGTGGTGGTAAAGGTAGGGGTGTACTTACCTGTTCCATATTATTAATCTGCATTTTTGATTAGTTAGATCATGAGAATGAATACACCCTGTACATATTACACATCTTTTTTTTTTCAAGTATATCACCTTTATCTATAGTCAAAGATTTAAAGTATAACTAAAGGCAAAACTTTTTTTTTTTTTTTTTTTGGATAAAATAGAGAGGGATCAGAACACTTGTCAGGTTGTTATTGTTGTCTGTGCCCCCATTAGGGAGATTAATTATCTGTATCTGTCCTGTTCACTATTTACCTTGCGAGAGAAATTCCCAAATGTTGGATTGTCACCAGAACAGGAATAGAGGGTATATCCTCCAATGGGGACACTAGTTCTGGTGACTACTCCTCTCATTTTATTTTTTGCCTATGGGACAGCAAGTGGAGGGAAATCAACTCAATGGGATGCAGATAGCAAAAAATAAATAAAAAAAAGACTGAGGGTTAAGATCCTCCCTTACTTTATACAAAATGAAAAAAGTTCTGATCATGAGTCATGATCCACTAACATGCGGTGAGGAAGCGAATTGAAGCCTCCTCACCACCTGTTTTAACCCCATTTTTGCTGACAAATGTGTTGCAACTGCATGCAGTACACTTGGTTGTGGGGCATTTACGGTGCTTCCCCATTTGCCTGAATGCGTCACGTTCAGCTGGCTTGCTGCCTGCCGTTCACTACATGTCAGATAGACTTTGCTGAAGCATAATGACCTTGGCATGTATACATCCCCATTCGCTGCCTATTGCGTTTTTCAAGCGCTTTAGTGTTAAAAACACCTGTAAAGCGCCTGAAAGAAGCTGCATCTGCAATCCCAATGTGAAAGCCTGAGTGCTTTCACACTAAGGTGCCCGAAAAACGCCCCAGTGTGAAAGGGGTCTTGGCGTTAAAAAAAAAAAAGCGCCTGAAAGAAGCTGCATCTGCAATCCCAATGTAAAAGCCCGAGTGGTTTCACACTGAGGCGCTGCGCTGGCAGGGCGTCAAAAAAATTTCTGCAAGCAGCTTCTTTGCAGCGCTTTAGGAGCATTGAATACACCGCGCCTAAAGCACCCTTCCCATTGAGGGAGCTTTTTTTAACGCCAAAGCGCCTGAAAAATGCCCCAGTGTGAAAAGGGTCTTAGCGGCGCTTTACCAGTGTTTTTCGGGCGCTGGCAGTGTGAAAGGGCTCTGAAAGCACTCAGGCTTTCACATTGGGATTGCAGATGAGGCTTCTTTCAGGCGCTTTCCAGTTTTTTTTTTAACGCCAAAGCGCATGAAAAACACTCGAATAACGCCCGGAAAAATGCCTCAGTGTGAAAGGGGCCTAAAAGAGGGTAGTCGGCTGGCAGGGAAAACATTGCTCAACCATGCATTTTTACTGTTCCCTGACCGCATGTTTAAATGAAGCCTAAAAATAAGCATACATATTTATCTGTATGGCTGCAGCATCAGTCCAATGCTGCAGTTGTCCTCCACTGGCTCTAAGAGAGCTAAGTGATCACATGACGACTGATCACTCAGTTCTCGGTCTTTACTAAGCAGAGAGTGGTGACTGCCAGTCACTGGCTCTCTGCTCTGCTTCTCCTGTGCTCACTGGAGCACCAGGCTCTGGAGGGGGTGAGAACAGCTGGTTCAGGCTCTCAGCAGCTCACTGAAAGTCTGAGCCAAATGCTGGTCAGGCAACTGGGTAGATTCGGACATTATAGATCTGCTCTGTGACATCAGCAGGCATATGTTACATCAGTTGACTCCTGTTACCCAGAACAGTAATATGGCCAAAAAAGCCTTGACCATACTTCACTTTAAGGCTGGGTTCACACTGCTGCCTGATGCGGCTCGCAGCAGGTGTCCGGTGCATCCCTGTTGCCCATTTCAGCAATGATATTTTGCCTGAATTTGGCCCTGAAAGACACACAGGACTCCTGTGCAATGCACTCTGCAGCCGACACAGAGATATGTGAACCAGCTCCATAGAGAGCAATCTCAATCTCCTGTCATGTGAATTTGGCGCAGGAAAATCCACATCCAAGTTGCACTAGTGTGAACCCAGCCTTAAAGAGGAAGTAAACCATGAAAAAAAAAAAACTTCAAGACAAAGCCATAATGAGCTAGTATGACTACTATACTACTATACTAGCTCATTATGCATTACTTACTATGGATCGAAGCCCACGAATCCGTCCTCCGGTCGCATCCATGGCTCCCGGAGGTTACTTCCGGGTATCGCCGCTCAAGCCGTCAAACTCGAAATTGCCGAGTTTAGCACGGCTATTGTCAGTGCGCCTGCGCGCCGTTGTCAGTGGTCCTGTCATTCGGCGAATATCTCCTAAACCGTGCAGGTTTAGGAGATATTGCTAACACCTACAGGTAAGCCTTAATCTAGGCTTACCTGTAGGTGTAACTTGCAAAAGTGGGTTTGCAACCACTTTAAGGGCCCTTTCACACAGGGCGGATCAGTAATGATCCGCCTTCGTGTGTCCATAAGCTCAGCGGGGATCGCTCCGTAAAATCCCTGATGAGCCGTCGGCTGACAGGGCGGTCCCCGCACACTGTGCAGGGATCGCCCTGTCTTTTCTCCTCTCTCCCCTATGGGGGGATTGGATGAACACGGACCATGTGTCCGTGTTCATCCAATCTGCAGACAAAAGAAAAAATTGGATTTTCTTCAGTCCGCAAAATCTGAGCTTTGCGGAGGCGGGTGATAGCGGGTGTCAGCGGATGTTCATCCGCTGACACCCGCAATCACATAGGGACCAATGTATGTCCCGTTTTCATCCGCAAACGGATGGATGAAAATGCGGACATACGGTCCGCACATGTGAAAAGGACCTTAGATCTAATGTTTGTTCCATTATGTTTAAAAAGTTGACAATTTACATGGGGTGTGCTTTTACATGAGTGTATATAACTAACTATAAAAAACAATTCTAGCAATTGAATTCATTGTAACGTCGTTCACATCACATGCATAATAAATAGACTATAAAAATAATACAGTTTGCATTTTTGTTTTCTCCTATGCAGTGGAAAATGATGGTGTCTTAAGAGAGTATCGAATTGCCCTGTTAATGCCTGAGAAAGATGTTAACCAAGAAATATATTATAATTTCTTCTCTTCCTATCTTTATATATGTGTATATGGCAAATACCCAGCTGGGTTTCCCCAACAATCAGCCGTGGGAGGCAGCCCTATTGAAAGCAATTGGAGGCTGATCCTTCTCAAGTCACTCCATGAGCGTTAACATGCAAATGTGATAAGCTGTAGGAGCTGTTTGCCTCCAATGTGTTAATGGAGCTTAATGCCCCGTACACACGATCCGAAAATTGGGCAACAGATTGTCTGACTTTTTTCGCTAAATAGTCACAAACAGAAATTGAATAGGTTACTAAAGTCACAAAAATTCTCGGAAGTGATGTCACGTGTTGTAGTGCATTTGTATTGTATTTTCGGATGACAACTGTACTGACTAAACGAAAATCGCATGATCTGCTATCATATGAGGAAAATTGTCATGCTTGTCCGATCGAATAATATCAGAAGAATTGTCGTGATCGTCTCTCGAAAGCTCTGTACAAAGGATCCGATTATTGCACGATTCTTCCTTGGATGACAATTTTCGTACGCTATTCGGATCGTGTGTACGGGCCATAAAGGTTGTTATAAATGGTCAGGCTTGTTCCATAGCTCCCAGCTATCCCTAATTTCAAAGGACTGTCCCTGATTTGGAACAAAGTCCCCTCTTTTCAGTATATAAGCTCAGTTTACTGATAAAATAAGTGTGAAATTCAAAACTTTGCTGGGTGTAACAAGATGTCCGCTGCCAACTTTGTATTCTGTCAGATTAGGAAACCTATTAGCGGTGGAATGCATGCGCAGTAAGTATTTTTGGACAGTCAGCTGATGGAACGTCACTTCTGTTACCTTATCTGACGGGTTTCCTAATCTGACAGAACACTGGATATCAGAGGCATTACTCATGGACTGCTTGGTGGTGAAAGGTTGCTGTCCATAACTTCCTACCTACATCTTAAAGGGACAGTGTCACCTTACCCTAGGATACTATTTGAGTACTTATGCTTTGTCCTGTGGGAGCTGTTTAAACTGGACACTCCAATACTTTGGGCCACAATAGTTTAGTGACACTGGCCATTTGGGGGGGGGGTGGGGGTTCTGGCAGAACTAAAGGACCTTTAGCCTCCAGTACCACCCCTTTAATTATGACCTCCCTAGGATCAGGGGCAGAGACACTTGGTTCTCTTATTGTTGTGCCAATTTATTATGCATTATTGTTTATTGCTATACTGTTTTGGTTGCATGGTTGGAAGTATTTATAAAATAAATGCTTTCTATTTAAACTTTGTGTGGTATTGCTGGAAAGTTTGTTGTAATCTGAACCCGTGGACCCATTCATCAGTGGTTCCTTGGGAGGTAACTGGAGAAACTACAGCTGTTGTAGCACTATAAATCCCAGCTTGGCATGAGCAGCTGTGTCTGTAGAGGAAAAGTTCCTAGCATGCCCTAAGCAGCCACAGATTGACAGAATCCACGACCCCCTACTGGTAGGCCCTGTTGAGACTCGCATTGTGGGAACTGGGAACTACGCCATTCTTCGGTCCAAGTCCTGCAGTAGCAGAAGCTGCTTAAATTCCATGTTGGAGTTTGTATGATTATCAAAAGTTGCTCAGGACATGCTAAAATGTTCTTCACCAATGAGAGATGCAAATGATTTGATGGGACTTGTAGTTTCCCAGCAGATGGAGCATAAAGGAGCTCCCGTCTCTTATGCACTCTGTGTAGACTTGACATCGTTTTCTCAAGTTTAAATTGTAACAAGAAACTTGAGCACCTTCTAATGTGGAAAACCCTTTTTGCCAATGCCTATAAAACCCAGAAGGATGAAGTTTATTGTCTTCTCTGAATTAACTCCATTCCTGCAGGTGTTTCAGCCATTACCTAGTTTTCCAGAAATTTACGCTCAGTCTACAGTGCCTAAGGGTTAAGCTCTGAGATTTTTTTTATCTTTTTTTGCAACAATATTAATTCGCTGGCTTGATACAAATCCTGAAGGTCACCAGGTGGCTGCAAGTTTACTTCTCGGCAAAAAAATGTGTATGTCACTTGCTTGTGGTATTGCGAGCATAAGGTCCTTGGTGTCAGCTGCTGGTGATTGCAGACTTGTGCAGATGATGCCCCTTATGTTGTCCCAATGCTGCATATTCCTCATGTTGCAAACCTCAACAAATAGGAAAAATTGTGTTTAGGGTATATGTAGGACTTTTCCTTGGTGGCTGGAGGCATGTCATTGAGACAGAGATGACAAGGGATGGGGAGGGGGTCTGAATGGCCCATGTGTGGGCATCTTGAGAAATTGGCATGTACCTGTTATATAAGAGATAAGAGCCTGGGCAATGAAGGGAGAGACACACACACAGCAAGCATGGGAAGAGCCACATTGGCAATGCAGAGAGTGAGAAACATCCACACTGGGGAAAGAGAGAGACACATTTGGGCATTTTCCATAAAGAGAAAGATGTCCAAGATATGGAGGGAGAAAGACAGAGATCGGAACAAGTCTAGGCAGTACAGTGAGAGGCAAATCTGGGCAATAGAGAAAGACAGAAATTAGATTAGTGGCCATGCTCTGATGGGGTTGGGCACATTTGCTGGGAAAAAAACACCAACCCTCGCTCTGCTATTAATGCCAATGGTGATCTTCACATTGAGAGGAATTATCCAGTGATCCAATGGTGACTAAGGGTACAGCTAACTGAAACTGCTCTGTACAAAGCCATAAGCCATGCACATCTACTGCTTATTGCCATTGCCTGGACACAAGCAAAAATAATCAGTCAATAGCTGCAAAAGCTAGGCATTAACTGAGAGGACTGCTGCATAGTTCCCAAAATTGGGCAGTTAAATTCTCCAATCCAATGAGGATTGAAATTCTACCAGGACTGTGTCATACACACGAAGATAGGAGTAGTGCCATTAGAACTGGTTTGTTTGCATGCAGAATAATCTTATAGAATACTAAAGCAGCCAATTGCACGTGAAGGGTAATCGTTATTGGAGAGAATTTGGTTGCCTGGATTTTTATCACCTCTATAAACATGTGAATTATGTAAGCTGTTGGTATGCAGATCAGGAGTTGAATAAACTAGCTGCTTAGTGCTTACATCTTCCAGGTCAGTACTGACGCCAGAAGCCATACAACAAGTATTTTCAGAAGTCAATAATGGCAGTCCTATAATATGGGTCATAACAAGTTTCTTTTAAATTTAACCAACAGCCAGGCTATGGACAGTCAACCATTTACAGGTTTTTAACAAGCATTAAAGTTTTACAACACACTCTCATTGACCTCTCTAGCGGCAGGCACTGTGGAGCAATTCATCTTCAAAGTTCAGAGCAGGACTCAAGTTTTTCTTCTCAGCTCAACCTGCTAATCTTTCAAAAGCACCTACTCTGTAATTACAGTAGATATTTGAACACCCTTTGGCTGGGTTCACACTGCAGCATGCTCCTATTCCCAACATGAGTCCAATGCATCCCCATTCACCGTTTTAGGTCCGTTTTAGGTCCGTTTTTGACCCGAATTTTGGGCTGAATTTGGACCTAAGATGTATCAAAAGACGCACAGGACTCCTGTGCAACTCGCACCGGAGGCTCTGCGGAAATTTGTGCACTGGCTCCATAGAGAGCCGGTCACAATCTCCTGCTATGCAAATTGGATGCGGGTTTAACTGTGGAAGATGCACACACAAGGCAGGCAGGGGGGTAAATGTTGAGTCATCAGCAATACCTACATGTTCTCTGCAACTGATCCTCCCTCATTACAGACTTAGCACTGCCTGTGTGTGGAGGCAGCCATCTTGGTAGAGGCAGGGCTTTGCTTTCGTATTTCAAAGCTGTCACCTAATGACTAGTGATCTGATAACTGGTGAGGTGATATACAGAAAGCAGCAGGAGAGGTGGAGAATGCAAATGAATGAAGCAGCAGTTATCATATGCATGCAGTGCAGATTTGTCTGCAGCAAGCAACATGGCCCTGATATCGCTAAATCTTACCCCAAATCCCCTGAGATCAGCAACCACAGGCAGCAGAGGCTCTTACACTGCAGATATACAGCTATCAGATGTTGAACTATACCCACAGATACGAGGAAGTGCACTGCTTTTTTTCTTGTGGAATTCAGGAAAAAAACGTAAATCTTTGAGGGTACTGCTACTTCAAAAAACAGATAATATTATAACTTGCATGTATTTGCTGTTTTTCTACAAATTCCTCTTTTGCATTTACTTTTGAAAGTATACCCCGGATGTGCTGACACACCTGCCATTCTATATGCCCCCCTGTGCCCTCAGGGCCTTGTGATCTGTGTACAGATGTAGCATGGTGTCATTGCACGCCAAACAGCCTCTGTGTCCATCCAGCTTTTAGCACAGATGTAGACAGGGACGGCGAGTGCCAAGTGGAAGAGCTTAAGCTGCCTGCTGCTGAGCCAGAACCTATTGGCAGTGTGTCCCAGCACATTGTGCCTGTCTCTGCTCTCAGGAGTCCCAGGATCAGGCAGCTGGAGAGAGAAGATGGAGAAATGAGGCCAGGTACTAGACCGGGCTATGATGTCAAAACCTGGCTCTTCTACATGGCTGGCTGAGCTGCTGCAGGTGTCTGATTTATGGCAGCACAACACAGGCAGGAGTGGATTGTGTTTTATAAGCCGTCTGCACTACTATATTCCCCACCCGTGTGTAGAACTCTATTCGGAACAAAAGTCACCAATAAACTTGTATAATGTCAGGTAACGTGCATTTCCAAGCTTAGCTAATAAAGACATTGCAACTGGTAAAGCAGTCAGGGCTTTATGAACGCTCTCCTACCACCTGGTCTATTACCATTAGGGATCCACTGTACAGCACTAAAATCCACCAGCCTTCGGTCCCTTTCACATGGGGCAGTGGAGGTGTGGTGGCGGTATAGCGCTGCTAAAAATAGCGGCGCTATACCGTCAGAATTGCCACGGGATTCGGCCACTAGCGGTGTGGTTTTAACCCCCGCTAGCGGCCAATAAAGGGTTAATACTGCCCGCAATGCGCCTCTGCAGAGGTGCATTGTGGGCGGTATTACCGCGGTTTCCCATTGGTTTAAATGCAAAGGAGCTGTATTCACACCGCTCTTCTCACCGATTTTTTTTCTCTCCTGCCAGTGCATCGCCTCAGTGTAAAAGCCCTCAGGTTTTCACATTGAGAAGGCGATGGCAGGAGTTTTTCAGGCGGTATTTAGGCGCTATTTTTAGCGCTGTACCGCCTGAAAAACTCAGTGTGAAAGGGGCCTTAAAGTGTACCTTCACTCGCACCAAACTCTTGGTATCATTCTACTCCGTCCCACTCACTGTTACATTCGCAGCTTTTTTTTTTTGTGGGGTCATAGCACAATGCACAACTTAAAAATAGTCAAATTCTACTGAGAAACTGACACTTCCAGTAGTGTCGATTTCCTGGGTCCTCCACACCTCTCACTGGCTCCTCCTGCTGACCTCTATGTTACTACTGTACCCCATATTACTTAGCGGTCAGAAGGCTGCAGACCAGAGGAACAAACAAGCTTGATACAGTGGGAAAGGTGTATTTTTACTTCCTTCCTTTTTTACAGGTATTGCGTGTTATAGATTTTCTTACCTAATGACAGGGTCACTTTAAATAGGGTTCACATCTACTTTAATCAGTGCTTAATGTCCAGCCTGTCCCATTTCTCTAAAGGAAGCACCTGTCCCTAATGGTACCTTGACATTGTGGAAGAAAGGCAAGTATGAATGATATTTTTTCATGCTGTTCCACTCCTGATAGAGTTTTCTCCCCATTCAAATAATTTGAATGGCTTCCTGCCATCATTTTTCAGCACTACTAATTTGATTTTCGGTGTGTTTCAGCCATGTGTTTCTGTGCAGAAGAGGTGTTTAATTCCCGTGTGCTGGGGTACAATCATATATAGTATAGTATAGGATTACAGAATATGGAGGGTGTGGACAAATTTGCACTGGAAATGTTTGCAGTTTTTCCTGCTTTGTTACATGACGACATTTTGCCATAGAGACAAGACAACAGGGTATATAACAAGCCACCAGAGATGCTTTTTTTGTCTCCTTATCCTACAAAAAATAAGAAAAATAAATAATAAGGGGTGAGGGTGGGTTAAAAAAGGAAATAAAATCTCTTTACAGATGGAAAACGGAGAAACGTTTATATCATCTAAGTGCTCCCTCTTTGCCCGTACTCTTTTCCAATTTCCTGTGTTGTTCCTAGGCCAATGTCAGGTATGGCGTATTCGTGTCCTGAGCAGAGTAAGCCGTTAACTCTCGCCAAACCTCAACGTTTGACTAACAGTAGGAGCAAGTCAGCTCCAGTGAGCAGGCTTTCGAACAAAAGATCATTCGATAAGCAGTAATAATGGTGGCCATACATGCTTCTGTTTTATTATGAGTGAGTAACTTGTATAGCGCTGCAAATGCAAACTAAATCGCCATCCAGTCAATGTACGATTCGATCAAAATGATTGAATTGGAAAATATAAAAAAATAATTAAAAATCATAACAACCATAACTTCGATTCGATCTTAACCTGAGTCGATCAACCAGGGTGGACAATTTTCGATCGTGTTGCATTGATTGGCAGCACTGAGATACTTTGTTTATGAATACAATATCTTGATTGATCAGATTATGAGATTACATGGTGGAAACAGAAATACGATCAATAACTTGTGATCATAAGTGTCAATCATATCCTAATCAGGGGTCAAGTCCTGGGGAAAAAAGTGTGGGAACTCCCACCCAAGATCCAATCCCCCACCCCAAAAAAAAATGATACACTCATATGCATATATATTTCACAGAAAATACTGGTGCTGGCCTGGCTGGTCTCGGTACTGGCCTTGGTGCTGGCCTGGCTGGCCTCAGGGTACTCGGTGCTGGCCTGGCTGGTCTCAGGGTGCTGGCTGGCTGGCCTCAGGGTGCTGGCTGGCTGGTCAATCTATATATATAAATATATATTATAGCAGGGTACCAAAAGGGCCTTTTTTACAGCTCAATGCACACACAGTGTCAGTGTCAGTGTCAGGGCAGAGTGCGTGTGACGGTGTGAGGAGAGGAGACGCAGGCTCGCCCTAGCGTTTCTGTGTGACTCTGCCTTCGCAACCGGCCACATACTGGACAGGTGGCTGACGAGGTCGGAGCCTGGAGGAGGAGATCCGAGTCTGCTCGGCTCAGTTCGCCTGCCCCTGACAGTGACTCGAGTCGAGTCCTTCACCATGCAGCAATGCTGGTCATCGCCACTTGAAGGATCGGTTCAGGCGGCTCGGCCGCTCGTGGCTGCTCTAGTCCTGCAAAGGGACCTGCGTTCCTGCTGTGAAAAAAGTGCAGGGACTCCATTCCCGCAGGACTCGAGCCCTGATCCTAATTATTGATGCAAAGCCATTTTTCTGTGTGTGGCATATTGACTGAATGGGATTTGGACTACATAGATTGATTATTGCTATCCGAAAAGATCGATCAGAAAAGAAAATCGATCATGATCAAAATGTAACTTTTTTTTGTGACAACCTTCAGTCTGTGAAAAATGTTACTTCATACAAATAAGTGTTCAACTTCAAATCATCTGACTATCTTCTATCTATGGGCAGCCTGCATGGGTAAGCAATCTTCCTTAACGCCAATCCTTCTATCTTCAACAGAGAATGATGACGTTGCTCAGCACCTTGTTTAACGCCATGGTAAAGCATGCTTGTCATGCAGCGTCCAGCTGTGAGCGCACGGCGAATTCCAGAAGTTGAACTGTCCTTCAATTTGATCCTTTCCTTTCAATCACTGTCTGTTTCCACTGCTCATAATTGCCCTTGCTGGTCCTGTGTGGAAAAAAAAAAGCATGTTACAGCTGCGTAATTGCCCCAATCTTCTCGTTTAGTCAGACAGATGCAGCAGTTATGATTAAATGAACCACATGTTTTTACTTGCAGTTTAAAGTTGTTTCCTTAAACGAAATATGGAGCTGAGCGATGGCTGCTTCTTGTTTCAGGGAGACATGCTCAGTGTGGATTTAAGGTAACACTCCGGTTTTGTTTTAAAGGAAAGCTGTCAAGATACGCAGCGTAGACGAGCCATATCTTCTGCTGATGGTTTGGCTGTCATGCTTGATAATCCATCTTCAGTCCTTGAGTCACCAACCAAGAATAAGTATGCCAATGAAGACTCCCAACTTTTCTCATACTTTTCTAAACTACAGTATAATTACCAAAAGTATTGGAAAGTCTGCCTTTACACGCACGTAAACATTAATGGCATTAATACATTAAACAATTTTCTTGTTAGATTTCCTTTAGATTTACCTTCAACTATGTAGTGCAAGGGCCTGCCTGATTGCATACACATTGAAAATGTTTAGGTTTGACCTCATATTATATGGTTTAGGCAAATCTAAAGGAAATAAATTTTACCAAGAAAATTGTATTATGTATGGCCAGCCTTAGTCCATAGGGTTCAATATTGAGTTGGCCCACCCTTTGCAGCTATAACAGCTTCAACTTTTCTGGGAAGACTGTCCACAAGGTTTAGGAGTGTGTATTTTGCAGTGTTTAACTCAAGGCGCCCCGACAGGTCTTGTTTTCAGGTTTTCCATTATATTGCACAGGTGATTTGATCAGTTTCACTGCCTTAGTAACTACCACAGCTGTTTCATCTGAAGGAAATCCTGAAAACATGACCTGTTGGGGTGCTATGAGGACTGGAAATGAGAAACACTGGTCTATGAGAATGTTTTCTCATTGTTCCAGAAGCGCATTTGTGAGGTTAAGTACTGATGTGGACAAGAAGGCCTGGCTCGCAGTCTCCTTTCTAAATCATCCCAAAGGTGTTCTATCAGGTTGAGGTAAGACTCTGCAGGACAGTCAAGTTCCTCCACCCCAAACTCGCTCATCCATGTCTTTATGTGCCTTGCTTTGTGCACCAGTGTCTAGTTATGTTAGAACAGGAAGGGGCCACCCCCAACCAGCTGTTCCCATGAAGTAGGGAGTGAAATTGTCCAAAATGTCTTAGTATGCTGACACCTTAAGACCCCTTTCACACTTGAGGTGTTTTTCCCGAGTGCTTTTACACTGGAGCGGTGCGCTTGCAGGATGTTAGAAAAAGTCCTGCAAGCAGCGTCTTTGGAGTGGTTTAGGAGCGGTGTGCTTATTAAAATAAATGGACACCGCTGCCGAATCGCCTGAAAAGCATTTCGGCCGCTAGAGGGGGTTAAAAGTGCCCCACTAGTGGCTGAATAGTGCTGCTAAAACACTGGTAAAGCACCGCTAAAGCTAACGGCTTTTAACCGCTGATGCGGAATGGTGCCAAAGATTTGCATTAACAACCAGTGCCAATTGACAAACTAAAATGTCAAATAAAATGTGTGACTGACTGCGGAGCGGCGTGGAGGAGAGATATCACACCATAAGAGTCTCTACAGCCAGCGGGAATCAGCCGAGCACAAACATGCAGTGGTCCGGGTGGCGCTACACAAGGAGGACCCAAAGGATAGCCCACTCGGGACACCCTCCCAAGGACAGCAAGCGCTGGAGACCCCTGTTCATCTATGCCGCCGGAGAAGATGCAGGGAGGAGTTGGGTGGAGCTAAACTCTAGGCGCGGAGGAGGAAGTTAAATCCTCCTCTGCTGTGAATGCTGTGGCCTCTACCTCTCTACTCCTCGTGATGTCACTGGTTGCTAGACGCCAGGTGGGCCGCGGCTAGCAACCAGTTTAGGGAGTGAGCCAGCGACCGCGATGAAACATGTAAAACAGGTCTCACCCAGTTCACCAGGATACAGACTGACATCGGCGATGCAGCGGCCATTCTAGGGAGCATCAGTTCATCCCAGGGGGCACTTTTGGGACACTGTATTGTCCCGGCAGGAATGAAGGTGCCCAGGACCAGAGCCAGAGCTGCCTTGTTCTTTTGTGATGTAATCTCTCTGTAATAAAAGCTTTGGACTGCATTTGTTGATCCATGGTGCCATGGCAAATATGTGCATTGGCTGTGTGACTCCTCACCACCATAGTGCTACACGGTGGGCATTCTGGTAATTAAATTAGCACACCTTATAAAAATACAGTGTGTGTGTGTATATATATATACACACACATACACACACACACACGCATATATCGTTTTTTTGCTGCTTTGTTTAGGTTTTTGTAGATTAGTGTTTACAAATTGGGCACGTGGCAATAGTGAAAGTAGTTAACACTGCAAAAAGGCTTGTGAATTGTGTATTGGATTTAGCTTTAGTACTAAAACTGGACTGCACATTCCTGTTAGAACCAAATAAATCCAGATAATTGGCTAATTTTTCTTCATGACAGATTTATTACGTTTCTCCATGTCATTAGCGCTATGGGTCACTGCAGAATTCCCCTGCACTGCCTAGATTCCCAGTCCAGATCCAGATATGGCCCACGTGGATAGAAGTAATAACTATTACAACTGGCCAAAGCGCTCGTGTTTTCTGCTGCTTGGAGACTAATCATCAATAACCTCCGTCTATATAGACACTTCCACCATATGGCAAACCTCTCCACCAAGGTTGTGCTGTGTTTTACCACCACAGCACAAGAACAGAAGTTAAACATATTATAGACAAAGTGACGTGTGCATGGCAATGGGAACAGTATGCAGCATTCGCCCCATAACAAAAATAAATGGTATATGTAAAGCTATACAGTTGTCGCCAGAACAAGATGTGACAGGAAATATTCCAATGGGGACATCGTTTCAGTCATTAGTGGCTAAGATGGAATATTCGCTCTCTTTAAAGAGATTTCCACTCACTTCCTGTTGTGTCTTTGGGACAGAAAGTGTAAGGATAGCTCCCCAGATGGACACAGAAAGCACAAAAAAAAATAAAAAATTAGGCTAGGGTCTGTTTATAAATAAAGTTCCATAGCTATTTGTCAAACGAAACTACATGTACTCTCATTCTGTGTGAATTAACCATCATTTAGTCATTCGTTTTAGGGAAATACGATGCTCTGGACGTTGCACAAATCTTGCAAAAAATCAAATGTTCTTAAATCTAAAATGTAAAATCATATCATTGTATTTCAATTATTTCTATCCCACTTCAATTACTCTGAACATCCTTGAAGTCTGTAAACTTACTTTTTGAGGCACCCCACACATTTACTCCCTTGAATTATTTGATACATAATCACTATGCCCTGTGGGTAGGCAATTCTGTGACACACATTTCACAGAGTCTGCCTTACGATCTACAGAGGTGCTGAGAGGAGGAGTTTCAGGAGGCGGAGTCAGTATAGGAAGCGCTGCATACAAACAGCAAAGTACCATGGGATATGTAGCCCTAAGAAATTGAAAAGTAAACCGCAGAGGGGACTTATTTTACTGTCCCTAATCCATCTCATGATAAGGCGGAGCCTTTGGGGTCACTCAGTTTGGTGCACATGCTCAGTTTGGTGTGTATTGCTAGAGAGTTTTATTTTTCTTGGGAGAGTGCGTGTGACCAACACAGGGTCAATCAGCACTGTCCAGACAGAGGGTCAGGGGTCCTGCAGCCTCATAGGACAGTCAGAGTGGAATTAAAAACTCCTCCTACCAGCTTTAATCAGGCACTGATAGAAGTCACAAGACTGCTATATACTGCTGATGAGAAAAGGTAATTAGCAGTTTATAGTTACTAAAATAATTGCATTTCCATGTTATGTGTACTGTGGGAGACCAGATATAATGAATGCAGGCTCTGGGTTTATTAACACTTTAACTACTTGTGATACATTCACATAGCATTTTTTTCATAAATAGACTCCCTAGAGTTACTCTTTAACCACTTCAGCCCTGGACCATTTGACTGCCCAAAGACCACAGCACTTTTTGCAATTCGGCACTGCGTCGTTTTAACAGAAATTTTGGCGGTCGTGCGACGTGGCTCCCAAACAAAATTGACGTCCTTTTTTCCCCACAAATAGAGCTTTATTTTGGTGGTATTTGATCCCTATATTTTACTTTTTGCTATAATAAATATCGCCCTAAACTGAGGTAAAATTTTTTATATATATTTTTGGGGGATAAGTATTCTTCTACATATTTTTGTAAAAAAATCACAATAAGCGTCACACGGCGGAAAAAGTTAAACTGAGGTATATTTACGTAGATTTGCCTGTCCGTGCCATTCTGCCGATGTAAATTTACATTAAAATGTTTTAACTGGTTACATTTATTTACTGTATTTATGCAACTCCAACCTACTAAGTTGTAACACTTGACGGTAAATACCTTTAAATTATAGAAGAGGTCTGGGATGGCTATAGGAAAGAGTGAGAACATGAATGATTCCTTAGAGGAAGACAACGCTCAGGATTACCTGCTGGTGGGAAGCCATCTTTAAGTCCTTGACCTCCAAGGAGATGTCAAATTGTCTGTTTTTCAGAATGGAAACACTATCTCCATAAAATTTGTATCGGGAGAGAGATAAAGTACAAGAGCTGTTTATGAGGAGAGCGAAAGTTCCAAGAAGTGTCTGTTTTATTTCAGGCAGTCTTCCTCAAGACAGTAAAATGTACTTTCTATATTCATAGAGCACCAACATATCTGGGGTAAATAAGGACGTAGACCCAAAAGGGGAACTGTACATGCAGGCACAACTCAGCTTCTTGGGGGTATGCCTATCGTCCAACTGTCACATACTCAACATTGGAGTGAAGAAGTGAGAACACAGCCAAGGAAAAATCTAATCAAAGTGGAACATTAGTCAGAAAATTAAGTAAGCTAGAACACTTCAGACTGACTCCTTTTGCAGGTAAAGCTATGTATGTCTGATGACAACCTAAAGATTAACTGCTGCTCAGGGGCTCTGGGCTTTGGCAAAATGGCAGCCTCCAGCAAGAAGAAACAGGAGCAATGCTTGACGCAATTTACAACACACACTAATTCTGGTAGCATAATCATTATTGTGGAATGTTGATTTGTTATTTGCAAATTTCTGCTTTAGTGAGGGTGTGCAAACCCCATGCAGTTTAGTATCCTAATCTCAGGACCATATCACAAGGCATAAGTGCTGGTTCCATTCACACTAATGCATTTTTTCATGCTTTTTGCAGAAACGCATTTCATTTTTGTAACATGGGTTTCTGTGACCCAAGTTCACATCAATGCATTTTTGGAAAGTATCAGGGACTTTTTTCCTGCATGTAATAGACTTCAATGGACCCACGTTTTTACATAGATTTTGCTGTGATTTGCGTTTTTGTGTGTTTTTTTGGGGGGCTTTACATTCACTGTTTATAGCTGGTTGCTAAGGAGCGGGCAGGAAGCCGGCCACCGTGCCCTTAACAACCGATGAGTCATCAGCTGTCAGTGGGCTATCGGAAGGGAAGAACGAGCACCCCCCGGAACTATACCAGGCCGCTTGCCCTCAACATGGGGGGATGCAGTGCTTTGGGGCAGGTAGGGCTCTGCCTTCCCACCCCAAAGCACCTTGATGGGGACAAGGGCCTCTTCCTCACAACTCTGGCTGGTTGTGGGGGTCTGCGGGCAGGAGGTAAGACAGAGACACAACACAGAACTAACAGGCAGGGAGAAGGGGGTGGGGGAGAGAGAGGAGAGCAGAGCAGGGCTGTGGATAACAGATGGACGTACACTGACTATGGTGATCAGGGCTCAGTAGCCCTGATTATTGTGGTCAGCGCAGAGAGGGTAATACAGAAAATAACAGGATTTGCTATTTTATTTACAGTTTAGTTAGGGGAAAATGACACAGCACAAGCACTGTGCTGTTTTATCTGCTTTAAGGAACCAGGAAATATTTTTTTTTCCATTTTGGGTTAACAAACACTTTGAACCTGTAAGGCCTCCTTCACACAGGCGATTACCCGCATACTCCAGATTCCATTTGCAATATTTAGTGGATTCTTGCAGCAGGGATGACAGGCGTATGCCAACATTATAGCCTGTACAAAGTAATGACAGACTTAGAGGAGACGTCACTGTTCACATACATTCACAACACCAGGTTTCTGTGTCCAGGGTTGTTCAGTTGAGTTAACTTTTTTTCCGGTGGTATCCGATCCTGATAACCCAAGTTTTGAACCGCAGATTGGCGGTGACAGGCCTGCAGTCCCAGTGCCGGGTAGGCACTTTTAAAGTAAGAGGCCATTTGGCTTTCCGTTGTTTTTAGTTGTTTTTATTATTAAAACGTTATTACGCTATCGGCGTCTACCGGTTATCTTTTTTTGCATATCATCCTTATCTGGAACGCCTGGAAACGAGATTCAATAGTCCATATCCATGTGTGTGTAGGCACAATCCTGCACTAGCCCGTATGACCATCTTTTTAAGTAAAGTGGTCAACAGGCTCTGGTAAGAGCACTTTATATACAAAGCACCTTGGGTGGAAACAAGTGAAATTTGAAAAGTATGGTGGTGGCATTTTCTACTTTTCTCCACTAGGAAGATCACAGTAATTGTCAAGATTTGTTTGGCTTTCTAT
Organism: Rana temporaria; assembly: GCF_905171775.1. NCBI lineage: Eukaryota > Metazoa > Chordata > Amphibia > Anura > Ranidae > Rana > Rana temporaria. The sequence continues at coordinate 115,763,330 of NC_053497.1, forward strand.
GCATGTTATTGGGACTCTATTTTTATTTTTATATTTTTTTGGTGTTTAACACAGTGAACCTCAGTGTTTTTTGCTTACACTGCAGAGGAATCTGCGTATTCATGCACATCTGTGTGGGACATTTCTGCTGTATATTGATTTATATTGTTTCATCAATCACTGTTCACATATGCTTTTGGAAACGTATTTTAATTAATTATTATTATTATTAATTATTATTAATTGTTGGAAACGTATTTTAATTAATTATTATTATTATTAATTATTATTAATTGTTGCACGTTGTTGTGTGGTATTCCACATTTCACAATCACTATTGTGTGGTTGAGCGCCCTCTACCTTCCATTTTCAACTTTTTTTCTGTGCAGCACCAGGGACATAACTTACCTGTAATGAGGTGTGCCCGTGTCCAGCTGGCTGCTTCATACACTGCCACAGAGTTTTCCCCAAATCGCTGATCTTCCGATGTTGCTAGGGTGAAAGTTGCGGGTGTGAAGGAGTTGCGCTGCTCACCCACCCCTTCCTCCACACTCCTCCATTCACAGAAAACATACAGTACTATTCTTACCCAGAATGCAAAGTTTTCTGTGATTGGAAGAGGTGGATCCTGTCATTCATCTGCCAGTCCTCCATTCACAGAATTCTTTGTGTTTGGGGAACAAACAGTAGGAGTTCTCTGAATGGAAGGGGCAGGTGAGCAGGGCAACTCTCATGCCTCGTACACACAACCGTTTTAATGTCATGGAAAAAAACAACGTTTTTCTCGCCGTGATTCTTGTCAAGCCTGCCTTGCATACACACGATCGAAAAAAAAAAAATGCTCAAGCAAAGCGTGGTGACGTAGAAAACACGTACGATGGCACAATAAAGGGGAAGTTCCATTCGTATGACGCTACCCTTTGGGCTGATTTTGTGTTACCGCGCGTTAGTAAAAGTTTGGTGAGAGACGATTCGCGCTTTTCAGTCTGTTACAGCGTGACGGATGTGCGATCTCCATTACAAACGCTAGTTTTACCAGAGCGAGTGCTCCCGTCTCATAACTTGCTTCTGAGCATGCGCTTTTTCCCATCGTTAAAGCCTACACACGACCGTTTTTAATAACCAATTTTAACGGTCGTGTGTATGCGGCATCACACTTTCAGGGGCCATTGGCAGTGAGGAGAAGATTTCTAAACTTTAGTAGCCAGCCGGACATGGGACACAGCTTATTACAGGTGAGATATGTCCCTGGTGCTGTACAGACAAAAATGAATAAATAAACTTCAGCTTTAAAGTGGCACAGAGCACACTGATTTTTGCTCTCTGTGTGTCTGGTTTTCATTGTGGAAAAATCTGGAATAAATTTCACCTGTAATGTAATACAGAAGACCGCTTTTGTGTGACAGATGGGTGCGGTAAATGGCATTACCACATCTTCCAGGATGCTCAAAGACAGTGAACTGTAATAAATCAGTATATTGGTATAAGGATTAAGAGGACCAACTCCACCTTCCACTTCTATGACCATCCACGTGACAAGACACTAGCACCTATCTATGATCCCACTTTTATGAGTTTATCATCCAGCTTTCACCAGTATTACATGCTTGTGTTTTGTATTCCCATAAAAAAAATCTATATATATATATATATATATATATATATATATATATATATATATATATATATATATATATATATATATATAAATAGAAGTAATAGAGGACAACAGTAAGTCATAATCACTGTGAAGACTCTATGGCCTAAATTCATTGTGGAAGTTGGAATAGTGACGAAGGCACCCTAAAATGTGCTTAAGGCAATCCTAATGTAGCTTTATTTTATTGTATGTAATTTTGTCGTGCCTTAACACATTGCAGACTAAAGCAAAAGGTATTTAAGATAATATCAGTTAGCAGTATGGCATTTTTTTGCCTTAAAAATGCCCAAATCTGACCTAACTTGTGCATAAGACTTGCTAAAATGTTCTTGTGGGTTTCCTCCGGGTGCTCCGGTTTCCTCCCACACTCCAAAGACGTGCTGTTAGGTTAATTGGATCCTGTCTAAATTGGCCCTAGCATGTAGATTGTGTGTCAGGGATCTTAGATTGTAAGATCCTTGAGGGCAGGGACTGCTGTGAATGTATAATACATATGAAAAGCACTGCGTAAATTGACAGCGCTATATAAGTACCCAAAATAAATAAAAAAAATAATTATAATCATATGTCATTTTTGTATGCCTTAAAGTAAACATGTTTTAAGGGAAATATGGAAGCTGTCATTGCCTAGTATTTTCAAAATGCTAGCTGCCTGACTGTCACGCTGACATTCAGCTTATAGTGGAACTAAGCATTCTCTATCAACATTGAGTATTTTTAATCCTTATGTATCTATCATTAGTAAATAGATAGGAAAGTTTATTATATTTACTGGTTTTAAAAAAAAAAATGTGAGTTGCTTCCTGGTTTCTGACCTAGGCCAAAATGACATCATACATCCCAGGAGTCTTCAGTAGGGGAGTATGGAGGCTAAGCACACCCTCCTGTGTTCTATCAGATCAGCGAATGAAAGTGTCGTTCCATCAGCTGCCCATGCATGCATTCCACGGGTTCGCTAATCTTACAGAACAGCGGCATTGGACATCTTGCTACACCCAGCTACGGCTTGAATTTCTGTGTAATCTTAGCACTTTAAGTGCATTCTGGGTCACTGATGTGGAACAAGAATACAGAAAGGAATGTATGTTTGTGTTCAGATTTGTAACTCTAATGCCGCGTACACACCATCATTTAAAGTGACGTTTTTAAAAACGTCGTTTTTTTTCATCACATAAAGTGATGGTGTGTACGCGGCATAAAATGTTAAACTAAACCCAGCCAAGCAACCAGAATATTCAGGTGCCCAGCAGTGGCCACTTCTGCATTATTCTTTTGACAGATACACCTTTAAATCACCTTGGCACACCTGGGCCTTAACCCGAAAATACAGATAACTTTCTTCTCTTCCTCCCCTTTCCCTCTAGCCTTTTAAGACATAGCAGATATATTTTTTTCTTCAGTAAGTGAGTTCTTTATTATGTTCTAATTTAGAAGGCTTCCGAGTCCCTGCTAACAGGGGGAAGCAGGCTGAATGAATCACTAAAAGAAGCAGGGTGAGTTGAGCTGCTAAATAACTGCTGGGAGGGGGAACTGAGCTGCTGAGAGAAGCTCTAAAATGTTATAAATCATTCCTCCCTCCACAAAGGCTGCAGCTGAAGTCTGTCAGGACTTGCTTTAAAGTGCATTTACTGCTCAAGAATGTTTAGAAGTTTAAATATCCATAGCATAGCTACAGGTCTCCTTTAAAGTGAAAGTGATTGTAAATCTTCTTTTCCCCCTAAAATAATAAACATGTTCTACTCATAGTATCTGCTCTGTACAATGGTATTGCCCTGATCCTCCTCTTGTGGGGTGCCCTGCCAGCACTCTTGGTTCCTTCTCCCTTCTGAGTGCCCCCATACCAAGCCGATTGCTTTGGGGCCACTTATGTAGGCTTGTTCCCGAGCCAGGCTATGTGCAGCTATAGAAAACACTCAGCGTGGCTCCAGAATTTGATTGACAGCCATTTCTGCCTCTGAAGGGAAAAAGAGCAGGGCTGCTGCTTTCGGGCACACACTGGATTGAGATAAGACTCGGGTAAGTATTGAAGGGATGGGGAAGCTGAACATGGAAGGTTTTTACCTTTTTCCTTTACAACCAGTTTAAAGCAGGGGTCTCCAAAGTTTTCAAACAAAGGGCCAGTTTACTGTCCTTCAGACTTTAGGGGGGCCGTATTGTGGCCAGTGGGGTTAGAAAATGTCCCCTGCTCAATATCAGTAAAAATAAACATGACTGCAGGGTTGACGATCAGCAGGAGAATGAATATTGCCCCATCCAGGGTTGCCAGCCTCCTGTAGCATTTTTTACTGACAAAATATGGACAATTTACTGGTGGAGCACATTTTTTACTGGCAACCTGAGAAATTACAGAACTTCTATTAAAAACTAACACAGAGAATATTTGAACAGTATAAACATGATATGTAAACACTGTGAATACCTATAACAGAGTAATTTGCTTAATTTACACTTAAAAAGTCAACACAGCATTAAATTATCACCCCCAGATTTTTACAAACTGTCAGTAAATTTGCTGGCGGTTGACAACCCTGGCCCCATCTTTGGTATTAGTTGGAGGAATAGTACATCATTCTTGGTATCAGTGGAACATACAGTGCCCCATGGTATATCTGCACACCTTATGTTGACCATTGCTTCCCATTCTCAGTTTTATGCAGTCTTTACAGCATTAACAGCCTATAAAAATGTCATCTTTTGAGTTTATATGTGTAGCACTACCCCCGAAGGAGCTGCTGGTTTAGATTTGGGCCTGCCATTACCTTACTGTTCCATACGCTCATTTCAGGGGACCTCCTTGAAGAGTTGTCCATAAGAATGTCTGCACCAAACACGAAGTCTCTTTCAAGGGTTTTATTAAACAAAGTTCTCAAACAGAGGGGTAGAGGGATAAGGAAAGACTCAGGTACTTTTGCTTTGCAAATCACAGGTACAACTTAGATTCAGAGGATTAACTCCGCTCCACACTGGATTTCAGCAACCACCAGATAGTTTCTGCCACAGACTTGATAAGTGTTGTCAGGCCGTCCCACGATCTTCTGCCACAAGATCGTGTAACCAACTGCGCACTTGGTATAGTTCCAACAAAAGTTACACAACTCACTGTGCCAAGGATCTTTCAGCTGGACCGGCAGCACAGTGAGGCAAATCCGCCAGGCTAAGTCCATCAATTGAATCCCACTGGTTCAGCTTCCTTTCCGTAGATAAGGTAGCAAAGGACCATCCTTGGATCAGTAGGCCCCAGAAACCCCTGGGCCTACTCTCAGTTGCTAGGCCTCGGGCCAGCCGGCCCCGAGGCTATGAAACAGCTCACACATCCCTGAGGCCAGGAGGGCCATCAGGCCGTGGTCGGAAACCGAGCCCCCCCCCCAAACGGCATCTGTCCCTTAAGTACCCCTCCCCAGAATGCACAGCGGGTTGAACACACCCCTGAGCCACTTTTGGGAGAGAGATACCCAATACATCCAGACTGTTGCCTTTCCAACCTTGACCTGCGGTGACAGCGACACCCACCATCAAGGGGAAACTTGTGCAACCCAGCTGAACTGAAACGGAACCAACAATTTAGAATAATTATTCTGAGCCAAACTACTGCTCAGACAACTATAATTTAACACATAGCGCCTACACAGTGGGAACATGGCGCTACACATGTATAGGATAGCTACTTTGTTTTCAATGCCTTCCGGGTGACACCCAAAACACAAGCTTCCACCACCTGATGCCTTACACTTGGGAGGTATGGGCAACAGGGCTGCTCCTGGCCAATGCATGAGCAGTAGGGACCGTTGCCTTTCAGCGCTCTGGCTTTGTGCCTGGCTTTGTGCCTGCACATACAGTGGAAGCTCCTGTCTTTCTGAGATCTAGTCCTAGGTGCAGCTAGCAGACGCGCAGTACTGTGTTTGAAAGATCTAAGCACCATACTGATTGTGCCCCAGCCAGGCACAGCACCAGATCTCATAAAAACAGTAGCCCCTCCAGCACTGGCTGGGCACAGTGCCAGCAGCACGTGTGTGCTCAGTGGCAAAAAAGGCGATAAAATGTGGTGATTTGTAAAAAAAAAAAAAAAAAAAAAAAGAAGAAGAATTGGTTGGTGCTTAATATATAGGTGCAGTTTTACTTTTAGAGCTTGTCCACACCATGTAGGTTGAGCTCTTTTCTGCACACCATCACCATGTATAATATGGAACAGGTTATCTATGTGTTCTGTTCACGCTATACATGTGGTGGTGTGCAGAGAAACGCAGCTCAACTTACATGGTGTGGACAAGTCCTTGGGGAATATTACTACTTTAAGTGACTAATTTGGTTGGAGGGGACGAGGTCAAGTGTGACCGAAGAGTAAATTTAGTGTGCATCTTCAGGTGCTTGTATTACAGGGTCTCCTGATCAATGGGGCTTTCACTATACGGAAGCTCTACTTATTTTTTTTACCCCTGTGCCTGGGTAGTTTATGGCAGTTTTCTTTAATTACATATGTGATATAACTTAACTTCATTTTTAAAATTTTTTGGATCTTGGATAGGTTTTAAGTTGAAACATTGCTTGGTAAAGTTCTTTAATCCCTCAGTCGTGATTGTCTCTAATCCACAGAATAACTTTTTTTTCCTCAAGGCAGCGGGTGTCCGCATTTTGCTGGCAAAGGTTCTTGGCTCAAATAATCATCATTAATAGATTTTTTTTTTCTTTTAAGTCTCTCTGTCTTCTACCATTCTCGGCATCTGGAATATCCATGAGACCTTCAATATTCTGGCTCATTGGGCTAATAAAATTATTTTCAAAGACAGTTTCGTGCTTTTCCAAGCTCCCACAACCAGATCAACCCTCGTCAGGTACATTATATCACCATTATGCGACAGGAGGAATTGTATTTGGCCCAAGGCACGGATTATTTCTAGGGTATAGTCCCTGAGTTCAAATGAATTTGATTAAATATCCAGCATTAGAAAAAAGTGATGACCAGCTCCCTGCAGAAGAAAGGTTTTCCACAGTCCGCTATTCAAGGAAACCTGTCACCAATACACCAAGATGGTGACATCATTCTCAGCGAGACTGTGTAGGTTCAGCTTCACTGCCCTAGTACTAGTATCCAAGTCACAAAAAAGCAGCTTCAACCTGAGACTTCTCACACTTGCTTTTTCCGTTCCAGTAAAACCAAACTAGGCAAAACCTTTTTTTCCCCCATTGTGGATAGCGTAAGGGAGGGTTGTACAAGTTTTTTTGCCATTTCTGTCCAATAGGGAAAATGTTCCTTTTAATTCCTGTCCCATATCCAAGAAACAAAAAATGTAAAAAATGAAGTTAAGTTATATCACATATGTAATTAAAGAAAACTGCCATATACTACCCAGGCATAGGGGTAAAAAAAAATAAGTAGAGTATCCGTATAGTGAAAGTCCCATTGATCAGGAGACCCTGTAATACAAGCACCTGAAGATGCACACTAAATTTACTCTTCGGTCACACTTGACCTTGTCCCCTCCAACCAAATTAGTCACTTAAAGTAGTACTATACCCCAAGGACTTGTCCACACCATGTAAGTTGAGCTGCGTTTCTCTGCATACCACCACATGTATAGCGTGAACAGAACACATAGATAACCTGTTCCATATTATACATGGTGATGGTGTGCAGAAAAGAGCTCAACCTACATGGTGTGGACAAGCTCTAAAAGTAAAACTGCACCTATATATTAAGCACCAACCAATTCTTCTTCTTTTTTTTGTTTTTTCACAAATCAATACATTTTATCGCCTTTTTTGCCACTGAGCACAGACGTGCTGCTGGCACTGTGCCCAGCCAGTGCATGTGCTGGAGGGGCAGGCCCGGACTGGCCATAGGGCATACCGGGCATATGCCCGGTGGGCCGTGGCATGTCACATCTCCCCCCCCCCCAGTGCACTCTCAGCTGCGGCAAACTCCGCAGTCGGATTCGCGGCAAACTCCGCGGTCGGATCCGCGGCTGGCCCCGTGGCCGATTCCGCGGCCGACAGCCGCATTTCTATCTGCCAGCCAGGGTCCCACTCCCTACTCTGAAGGCAGCGAGCTGGGCTGCTCCTTTTGCCGGTGCCGCTCACTACGACTGGCTCCACGGCCACCTCCGCGGCCGTCCAGCCAGCCTTCTGAATCTGTTTGCTCAGAAGGAGGAAATGAAGAGGACAGGTCATGTGACCGTGAATGGGGAGGAGCTGGAGGAGGTCTCCTGTGCCTGATGTCGTAAAAGGTGCTGGACTGCTGGAAAGGTAAGTGACACTATGCCAGCCTACCAGTGTTTTTTGTTTTTGTTTTTTTTCTTGCCTGCCAATGTGTTTTTATTTAATTTTATTGTATATTGGCTGCCAATGTATTTTTTTTTTGCATCTTGCCTGTCATTTTTTTTCTGTATCTTGGCTGCCAAAGTATTTTTTTGTATCTTGCCTGTCAATTTTCTTTTTTCTATATCTTGGCTACCAATGTTTTTTTTTTTTTATCATGCCTGTCAATATTAAACTATTCATAATAAAAGCATTCTGAGTCTTAGTGACCCCTTTCACACTGTGGCAGTGTGAGCGCTAACAGTATAGTGCTGCTAGTTTAAGCTAGTTAGGCTACTTTCACACTGAGGCGCCGGCGGTAAAACGCCGCTATTTTTAGCGGCACTTTACTGTCATTTTTGCTGCGCTTTTGGTCGCTTTTAACCCCCGCCAGCGGCCGAATAAAGGGTTAAAAGCACCCGCAAAGCGCCAGTCCTGAGGTGCTTTGCAGGCACTTTGGCAGCGCTGCCCATTGATTTCAATGGGCAGGGAGGCTCCTACAGTGCCTCAAAGATGCGGCTTGCAAGACTTTTTTTACTGTCCTGCCAACGCACCGCTCCAGTGTGAAAGCACTCGGGCTTTCACATTGGAGTGAAGGGAGCGGCTCTTTCAGGGCGCTTTGCAGGCGCAATTTGTAGCACTATAGCGCCTGCAAAATGCCTCAGTGTGAAAGTAGCCTTATAGCAGCCCTTTGGCGCCACTAGCAGGTACTTTTAACCCCCCAGAAGGGGTTAAAAGCGTCTGCTTTTTAACGCTGCTTTCAAAGTGCTTTTATGGTGCTTTGAAAGCGGTACCCATTAATTTTAATGGGCAGGGGTGGTAGAGGAGCAGTGTATACACCGCTCACGTACCTCCCCAAGGATGCTGCTTGCAGGACTTTTTTTCCCATCCTGCAAGTGCACCACTCCAGTGTGAAAACACAGAAGAGGCAGTTTACAGGCGCTATTTTTAGCGAAAAAACGCCTGTAAATTGCTTCAGTATGAAAGAGGTCTTACACAATGTGAGTGATGCTGAACAAAGTTTGAAGGACCCCTTTCACACCTAGACCACCCCGTGGTAGCGTTAAAGCACCGCTTGTTTTAGCGGCGCTTTACCGGCACTGCAGTGCCACTTTGCGGGCGGTATCGGGGCACTTTTAACCCCAAAGAAGGGGTTAAAAGCACCCAAAAAGCGGCGCTGCCGAATCGCTTTGCTGGCGCTTCGTAAGAGCTGCCCATTCATTTAAATGGGCAGGGCGTTTTTGGAGTAGTGTATCCAAACCATCCCAAAGATGATGGTAGCAGGACTTTTTTCCCATCCTGCAAGCGGATCGCCACAGTGTGAAAGCATACTGGGGAGGCTTGAGAGGCACCTTTCAGGCACTATTTTTAGCACCTCAGTGTGAAAGAAGTCAAAGTGATGGCATCAGTTAGACATTGTGTGAACAGTTCTTGTGCCCAAAAGGTGTCCTGAATTGAGCCCACGTTCACATTGGGCCGATTTGACATGTCAAATCGCATGCCAAATTGGAGGGTATTGCCGGCAATAGTACTGTCTGAATCAGTGCGACGCCGACTTTGCGTAGTTCCTGTACTACTTTTGCCGACTTCGGGGGCGATTTGAATAGACATCTGTGCATGAACCCGCACTGATGTCTGTCAAATTGCCCCCCCCCCCCCTTCAATGTCGGACTGCATTACCGCACGATTTTAAACCAGCAATGCAGTCCGACTTCTGGACACCTTTTGGGTATATATATATATATATACCCCCCCTTCCCAGGGCTGTCTTTAACGTAGGGCATTAGATCATATTAGATTGTATTAGATCCGCAGTCAGTTACAGTGACTGAAGCAGGCTAAATATAACTAAAATACATAGAGAAACCGGTTGCCATTATTGGTAATTTTTTGTTTTTTTAAATGGGCTGCTCAGCTTAGAATGCCTGGGCCTATTTTTTGTTCCAGTCCGGGCCTGTGGAGGGGCTACTGTTTTTATGAGATCTGGTGCTGTGCCTGGCTGGGGCACAATCAGTATGGTGCTTAGATCTTTCAAACACAGTACTGCGCATCTGCTAGCTGCACCCAGCACTAGATCTCAGAAAGACAGCAGCTTACACTGTATGTGCACTGGCCGGGCACAAAGCCAGAGCGCTGAAAGGCAACGGTCCCTACTGCTCATGCATTGGCCAGGAGCAGCCCTGTTACGCATGCGTCCCACGTGTAAGGCATCAGGTGGTGGAAGCTCGTGTTTTGGGTGTCACCCGGAAGGCATTGAAAACAAAGTAGCTATCCTATACATGTGTAGCGCCATGTTCCCACTGTGTAGGCACTATGTGTTACATTATAGTTGTCTGAGCAGTAGTTTGGCTCAGAATAATTATTCTAAATTGTTGGTTCTGTTTCAGTTCAGCTGGGTTGCACAAGTTTCCCCTTGACGGTGGGTGTCGCTGTCACCGCAGGTCAAGGTTGGAAAGGCAACAGTCTCGATGTATTGGGTATCTCTCTCCCAGAAGTGGCTCAGGGATGTGTTCAACCCGCTGTGCATTCTGGGGAGGGGTACTTAAGGGACAGATGCCGTTTGGGGGGGGGGTTCGGTTTCCGACCACGGCCTGATGGCCCTCCTGGCCTCAGGGATGTGTGAGCTGTTTCATAGCCTCGGGCCTAGCAACTGAGAGTAGGCCCAGGAGTTTCTGGGGCCTACTGATCCAGGGATGGTCCTTCGCTACCTTATCTACGGAAAGGAAGCTGAACCAGTGGGATTCAATTGATGGACGTACCCTGGCGGATTTGCCTCACTGTGCTGCCGGTCCAGCTGAAAGATCCTTGGCACAGTGAGTTGTGTAACTTTTGTTGGAACTATACCTAGTGTGCAGTTGGTTACACGATCTTGTGGCAGAAGATCGTGGGACGGCCTGACAACACTTATCAAGTCTGTGGCAGAAACTTTGACGAGCTTCGCGCCAACTGCTGGGCCAGTGAGAATAGGCCTATCTGGTGGTTGCTGAAATCCAGTGTGGAGCTGAGTTAATTCTCTGAATCTAAGTTGTACCCGTGATCCGCAAAGCAAAAGTACCTGAGTCTTTCCCTATCCCTCTACCCCTCTGTTTGAGAACTTTGTTTAATAAAACCCTTGAAAGAGACTTCGTGTTTGGTGCAGACATTCTTATGGACAACTCTTCAAGGAGGTCCCCTGAAATGAGCGTATGGTAACGGCAGGCCCAAATCTAAACCAGCAGCTCCTTCGGGGGTAGTGCTACACATATAAACTCAAAAGATTACATTTTTATAGGCTGTTAATGCTGTAAAGACTGCATAAAACTGAGAATGGGAAGCAATGGTCCACATACTGGGCCGGATTCAGATACCTCCGCGTATCTGTCCGGCCGGCGTAACATATCGGAGATACTTTACGCCGCTCTAACTTTGGGCGCGAGTTCTTTATTCAGAAAGAACTTGCGCCCTTAGTTACAGCGGCGTAAATCCGAATCCGGCTAAGGTGTGCAGATATACCATGGGGCACTGTATGTTCCACTGATACCAAGAATGATGTATTATTCCTCCAACTAATACCAAAGATGGGGCCAGGGTTGCCAACTGCCTGCAAATTTACTGACAGTTTGTAAAAATCTGGGGGTGATAATGTAATGCTGTGTTGACTTTTTAAGTGTAAATCAAGCAAATTACCTTTTTATAGGTATTCACAGTGTTTACATATCATGTTTATACTGTTCAAATATTCTCTGTGTTAGTTTTCAATAGGAGTTCTGTAATTTCTCAGGTTGCCAGTAAAAAATCTGCTCCACCAGTAAATTGTCCATGTTTTGTCAGTAAAAAATGCTACAGGAGGCTGGCAACCCTGGATGGGGCAATATTCATCCTCCTGCTGATCGTCAACCCTGCAGTCATGTTTATTCTTACTGATATTGAGCAGGGGACATTTTCTAACCCCACTGGCCACAATACGGCCCCCCTAAAGTCTGAAGGACAGTAAACTGGCCCTTTGTTTGAAAACTTTGGAGAAGGACCTATATATTAAATTTAAAAAATCATTTACGAAAATCTATAAAGGATAAGTCGATGGAGACTCAAAAATTAAAACATTAAGATCAGAAATTAAAAGATTAAAAAGGCAGATTACTGACAAAAGAATCCGCCCCACAATTATGCGGCCAAAAATGTATATTAAATTAGAAGCACCAGCAACTTCGGTCAGATTGCCGTGCTGCCTGCCTGCCTACCTGTTTGGGAAAAACTAGGTATCACCCTTCTACTACAAATAAACATATACAATATCAGTGAATAATGAAAATTGTATAATCTAGATGTGAAGACACAACAAAAAAAAAAATTATAGTGAAAAAATTAAAACATATGTGAACTCAACCACATATATAGTGGTCATATGGCACTGTGTTGCCATCTTCCACTTAGTGTAAATCTGGATTTAACCATAAAGGTGAAAAGCTAACAGGCCTAAATAAAAGGCCCATAAAGCATTTTCAATATAGTATGTGATGTGAATAAAGAAAACTTTATTACATAGTATAATATAATATAATAAGACTCCTTCATATAAAGGGGAGAGCACAGAGTGGTGCCCTTTCAGTGTTTGGGTGGCCAAAAAAATAAAAGATCAAAAAATAAAAAAAAAAACACAAAAAGATAACAATTTACATTAACGAATTGGATATATTTAAAAAATAGAATTCTTATTATAATTTGTATACAAAAAAACAGAAAAAGGAAAAAACTCCCATCCTTGTGTGACAAGACCAGACTTTTACAATCCTTATCAAAAATACAGATAAAAAATGCAACCTCAAGCATTATTTATAAACGCATTGACGTCAGTGTCGATGTTTAAAGCGGGGGTTCACCCTATGAACGAAAAAATTTTTTTTTTTTTTATTGTACCATAAAATCAGGCATTGTAGCGCGAGCTACAGTATGCCTGTCCCGATTTTTTTACCACCGTACTCACCTTGTACTCGTAGATCGAAGATACCGGGGAATGGGCGTGCCTATGGAGACGGAGGATGATTGACGGCCGGCTCTGGCGCGTCACGCTTCTCCGGAAATAGCCGAAATAGGCTTGGCTCTTCACGGCGCCTGCGCATAGCCTGTGCGCAGGCGCCGTGAAGAGCCGAGACCTACTCCGGCTGTCTTCGGGGAGAGTGACGTGCCAGGGCCGGCCGTCAATCATCCTCCCTCTCCCTAGGCACGCCCATTCCCCGCGGGAGCCGAAATCTTTATCGTACAGGTACACAGTGAGTACGGGGGTAAAAAAATCGGGACAGGCATACTGCAGCTCGCGCTACAATCCCTGTCTCGATGGAAAAATGATGCAAGTGAGGGTGAACTACCGCTTTAAGCCGTATGGTGTATAGGACTTAAACCGGTGGATCCAAGCCATTTCTATCTTAGATATCTCTCTCACCAGAGCGCTACCCCTCCAATTAGGCCTAAACTTGTCAATGCCCAAAAAAAGAGTATTAGACGGGTCTCGATTGTGTTTAAGAAGATAATGTTTAGACACTGAATAATTTTTGAACCCCGTGATGATATTGGTAATGTGCTCATTCAGGCGAACCTGAAGGGGTCGTTTAGTCCGGCCCACATACTGCAGGCCACATGGGCAATGCAGCAAGTAGACCACCCCCCCTAGTGGCACAAGTAATAAAAGGTTTTATACAGTGTTGCTTTTGTGTAACAGTGGACATACACATGGTAATTCTTCTGCTCTTACAAGAATTATAAGAGCAGACCCTACAGCATCTACACTGATAAAAACCAGTGAGTTGATCAAAGAAACCTTTAGTACTACATGGAGGGTTCAGAACATTAGGTGCTATATGATTTCGCAAAGATGGCACGCCCTTTAAGATAACCCTCGGCTTATCAGGTAGCACATTTTTCAACACAGGGTCATTTTTGGCAATATGCCAATGTTTACTAATTAGCTGTTTAACACCTCTATGTTGAATTGAATAAGAGGTAACAAAAGGAACACCCACTGGAAACTGGTCGCGCTCCTGGGGACATTTCTCCCTCAGTAGGTCCACCCTCACAGTGGACCCAACCGATTCCAGGGTCTCCTCAAGGAACTCCCTATTGTATCGCTTCTCCAAAAAATGGCCCGTCAGAACCTCAGCCTGTTCGGGAAACTCATGGGGGTCAGAACAGTTCCTACGAAGCCTAAGATACTGGCTCCTAGGAACTGCCCTAAGCCATGGGCTATAGTGACAACTGTTCATTGGGATGAATGAGTTCCGATCAGTAACCTTAAAAAAGGTATTAAATTGATCGCCTCTAATCTGAATATTGAGGTCCAGATAATGGATCTCAGATTGACTAGCCTCAAACTTTAAATGTATCCCCCTCTGGTTGAGGTTCAGTTTGGTCATAAACTCTTCCAAACCAGTCATAAACTCTTCCAAACCAGCATAGGAGCCATCCCATAGGAGAAGGATGTCATCAATATACCTTGCCCATAGGGCCAACTGCGGTATATCCTCAGAATGGATGACATCCTCCTCCCATTTGGCCATGAAAAGATTAGCCAAACTAGGGGCATATTTGGCCCCCATAGCGACACCCGTCTACTGTTTATAAAAATTCCCATAGAACCAAAAATAGTTTGAAGTTGTTGCAAATTTGAGAAGAGACATGAGGAAATCAATCTGCCTAGCAGGGAGGCCCGAATCTCTTACCAAATAGAACTGGACAGCCTATCGTGCCGGCCGGCATTTGTTTTGTATATGCTCGCATCTCACGGATGTTTGTAAGTAGGATTTTATATTCATTAAACCTGTTCTTTAAACGATATCACGCTATGGTCCGTTTTTTGTAATTTAATCTATGACCCACGGACGGATTTCATGATATGGATTAGAGAGTCCATGACCCAATGTCATCCTATTGTGGCTTTGGAATACCCTGCGTCCATTTTATGTTAGATTACTATACACTGCTGTCTTTATCTGTCATTTGGTAAGCTGCTCTCCATGTGGTGGTGGTCTCCACGGATGTCAAGTGCACCTGGGTGTTGTTTGTCTTGATCCTAACCATTTAAGGCGTTTATTCAAAATGTATTTTGGACTCTGTTCACACTGTTATATTTCTTTGCTTGCTGAGCATAAGAACATTTTTTGTTGGCGCAGTTTTTCTTTTTTCCTATATAATATTTGTGTTTGTATCACGTAATTGCAGCCTTCTGATTTTTACACACCTTTAATTTTTCTGGTTAGCGCAGTTTTTTCTCGTATTATTACTCAAAACACCATGACCTGGCTGCTGCCACCCTTGGCCTGGGGTGGTAACAACACCCCCAGGCGATCAATGGTGGGTACTCCCAGCACAGCCATGGCTAGAACAGAGGCTAAATTGCCCTTAATCATTCTGGTCTGAGCCAAATAACAGCTCAGACCCCCATTAAATTTAGAGCAGTGCCTGTTTTTTAGGAGCAGGGCGCTACAAACACATAACATTTGGATTGCTGAGGAGACTCAAACATTGAAGCTTGTCCATGTGTTCCTGTAGTTTGAGACACTTGTAGTGCGTGTCATATTTAGTTTTTTCTTTTAGTTTAGTTTTAGTTTAGTTTTCTATTTATTTATTTTTATTTTTTATGTTTTGTTCTCATTTAGAGTTGCAAAACATTTACAGTATGGTATATTTTTTCTGCCATCTTAGATACAGTGACCAGTGGAGTTCTTTAAAAGGTAAATAAAGTAAAAATAGCATGAATCCTCTGCATTCCAGTCCTATAAAAACACTGTTTTGTTCCGTCTCTCTAAGTTTTACCATTTCCGCTGCTACTAAAACAAGACAAATGGTCCCTCACCAGTTCCCTCTTAGGAACAGTTTGTAAATGGATTTATTTTTCCTCTCAGACATTTGCTGCTGCATTTTCCTCAACCTTTTGGCCTTACTTGCACTTTATTGAGGTTGCGGCCTGTGCAACCCAAACATGTTTTGCCAATTTTGCTTCCACTACCCCACTGCTGACATAACAGGACAACGCCATCTTGAGTGTCAGGATTACACGTGTACCCTCAGATGAGCAAATTTGATACCCCTCACAGCCACACTCCACAGGACAGCTGCCTCCTGTCACAATGACAAAATGGCTTCCTTAATGTCTGTCAGCCAGTTGCAATTTGTACATCCATAAAATTCTGGCCCGGTCACTGGTTTTATGGAGACATGAGGGAAGATTTAGACAAATCAACAGTCCTTATGTTCTCAGGTGACATTTCATGAGTGTGTTGTGTTTTTCTCGGGCCTCTAGGCGCTGGATGTGCGCTGACAGGCCTTGTCATCAGTTTAAACAATAATGTTGATTTAACTAGCTGCAGATGATAGGAATGCTGATGGACTATGAGCAGATGAAAGAAGGGATTATATCTCTGAGATGTAGACAGTAGTTAATTATGGTAAAAATATGCAATTGAATGTCGCATGGTGAGACCATAGCTGCCATGACTACCTTGTGTAAAGATAACACTGACAAATAAACATGGATGCCAGGACAGCTTTCCCTGTACACACATGCATTTTTCATCTGGCCTAAAGTTCTTGATGTTTGGAGATAATGTTAAGCAGGTGGCCACAGTGCTTAAAATTCCCACTAACAGGTATGTGCAATGAGTTGCCTCTTGGGGAGTAGAAACATGGAGGTCATGATAAGGTGACACCAGTTTACTTGCTGCATCAGGAAACCACACAACAGGGTACTTGGCCCAGACAAGGTAATGGTTTCCAGCACACAACTAGGGGAATATGCCGTTACAAAAGTGGAGTCTCTCAGGGGGAAGATATCATGAAGACTCCAGCTTGAATGAGAGTGGGGTGTCAAGCAGGGGCGGACTGACAACTCATGGGGCCCCCGGGCAATAGGAGATTATGGGGCCCCTGGGCAATAAGAGATTATGGGGCACCCGAGCAATAGGAGATTATGGGGCCCCCAGGCAATAGATTATGGGGCCACACAGTATACACACACACATACAGTATACATACACAGTATACAAACACAGTATACATACACACAGAATACACATACACACACTGAAAAGGTACTGGAGAGACGGGGCAGCTATAATCTTGGGATTTTTTTTTTAAAACACAGATTTTTACATACTGTCCCTGGTTTTACTGAGGCTGGCAACCCTGATGGGGTACACATCACACCCAGTGGTATGGGGCCCTCGGTCAGTGCCCGAATGGTCAGTCCGCCTCTGGTGTCAAGTGAAAAAGGGAATTCAACAAGCATGCATTCCCTTGGCAGAAGAGCTGACACTAAACCTCACTGATGGCCAGTTAGACACACACAGATTGCATTTGTGTTTCTCAGTATCTCTGCACAGAACTGGTTCCTTTTGGTTCTGGAACATCAGACCTTGGATAATGAAAGTGTAGCACCCCCTAGCATTGCTAGAGTGCTAGTGATAGGATTTTTGGTAAGTGTAGGTAAATTTGTGCAGCCTGTGTTTTTTTTCTGGGTCAGGGTTTGAGTGACTCAAAAAGGGCTGGATGACTCAGCAGCAGCAACTCTGGTGAATCTCCTTACTTGCTGGAAACTTAAAAAGATTCCAAAATCAGTTGGGAGGAGTCTAGGAGAAGCTGTCTGGAGTATTCTGAGGGCCCTAGCCAATCCCCAACAGATGGGTTGGCAGGGGCATGTGACTCACTCCATGTGACAGATATTGCCCAATTAGTGCTTCAATTTGGGTAATCGATAGTTCAGTGATTGTTGGCTACACAGGACCTTTCATTTAGTCCTGGCAGCTGAATATGGTAAAATAAATCTAAGTATATACTGCTGGATGCATTCAGAGTCGGTTCACACTAGGGCGACACGACTTCCAGCGCGACTTTCAGAGGCGACTCCGACACCACTTGAGCATGAACCACAGGGCGATCTGGGGCGATTTACAACACGACTTGAAGTCGTCTCCAGGACAGGAGACTTTCCAGTGGCCAATCAAACAACAATCGGCTCTAGGGGAGGGAGAGGTTTGCCTGAGAAATGTATGTTATCTTCCTGAAAAGTCGCTTCAGTTAAGACAGTGATCAGACTTGGAGGCGACTTCAATTGAAATCAATGGGTACAAATCGCCTACAAGTCAGATTGAAGTAGTACAGGAACCTCTTCTGAAGTCGGAGCGACTTGAGTAGTGTGTATTAACACCGCTCCCATTCACTTACATTGTTTTTCTCTACAGCGCGACTTGGGACGACTTGAGGCGACCTCAAGTCGGGTCCCAAGTCGCCCCAGTGTGAACCGACTCTAAAGCAGTAGGTTGTAGACCATAAAGTTTTGTCTGTTGTCAAATCCACACCCCCCTGGCTGCTTTGTGGCTGATAACCAATGCAGAGACAAGGCAGCACTCCAGACCATAAAGAGACCCATACCAATATTCTGTGCCATGAAAGGGAAACTCTATCTCTAGAGTCCGCATCACAATAAAGCTGAGACAGAACATAGTGTTAAGTAGTCCTGTCCCTATCCTGCGAGAAGATAAAGCTGGTTAACTGTCATGGCTGCTGACCTTTTCCCATAAACCCCTGCTATTGGAAATGTTGAGCTGGTGCCGCCATATGTGTTTACAGCCAGTGTAATGAAGTTTAATTATGTTTATTTGGTGAATGTCTCCTGTTGTGAGAATTTTGTGGATGGTTGGAATTTTATCAGAAGAAAAGGCGTCTCACTAGTGCAAGGCCAGGAAATTCTGCTTTTCTCTGGTTGTTTGGAAGTAATCAGATGCAGATTTCGTATAAAACAAAAAAATAATATGCCATTATCCCAAAATCCAGAGTATTACCATGTGTGCACAGCACTTTACCGGTGAACCATGGCTTGTAATCCAAAAAAATCAGAAAGTCATAATGAGGCTGTGTGGGGCATTTTATAGGCAAGATTGAATTACTGGCGCTGCATGTCATATAACTACTATTGTGAAAAATTCTCATTGGATTTTCCCTATCTTGATGACAATGGTGGCCAGGAAAAATAGTGAAGGTAGATCTCCTCAGTAGAAACACAGAGCAACAAAACCTGATGGGGCTTCAACCCTTCCCAACTCTAGCAAAAAACAAAGAAAAAAAACATTTTCCTTTACCTACATACCTACTGCTGTCTATTACTTAGGTACAGAGTAGAGAAAGTTCAACTGTAAAGTAAAAGACTGCCTGATGGCTGTAGATGGAGGTAAGTCCATGTGTAATACAACAATAAATGACAAAGAGGCTTGAGTAGCATTTATGTACTCTATATCAGTTTGAGGTGGAACCTAACTACATGAAGCAAAAAATCATTGTGAGATGTTCTGTAGTAGAGACATGCAGAGTCTTTTTTGCCCAAAAATGTTTCAATGGCGACTGGGGATTTTTCTCTATATTCTGTACGCTGGGCAGTGCATAAGTACAGACCGTTCATTGTTGGCATGCCAAAAATAGAGCTGGGTGACAGGAACTCCTGCGTACATGAGCAAAAGATATACAACAAATAATTAATGGGTGTCCAGTAGCCAAATAGGATTTGTTGTGGGACCTGGAAGAAGTATCAGCAGAGATGGTGGTACCAGGGGATGAAGTGCTGACAGGATGCTGGACCCATCATTGCACCACATATGCAAGTAAGCTGTACACCCCTACCAACACATCGAACCCCATATGCGGTCCATCCTACCAGCTTCCAGGCATCAACAGCTGACTTAGTGAGCTGCTGGTTGAGGTGATTGTAGCTGTATTAGTGCACTTGTGACAGAAAGAACGGAGTACTGTCTATGATATGTTTTTTATTTCCACTAAAATACAAACTTTTAGGACAAACTGTCAGGGAATGTCCCCTTCATCAAGGTCCAGACAGTACTAATGCACAAAGCTTTGTTAACACTCGACTAAAACGTTGTGCATTAGAACTGCTTGGACCTTGATGAAGGTACATACCCTAAAAGCTTGCAAATAAAAAAATAGTAGGACGGACAGTGCTCAATTGTTTCTGAGAACGTTTGTTTTTTGTAAAATATGGAAGATGATGTTATGCCAAGTAAACCAAGTAAATAGATACCTAACATGCTTAAAGCATTGTGCATGCTCGTTGAATGGCAACCAACTTTGGTAAAAAAAAAATCTTCCTCAATTTAGGCCCACGTGTATTCTTCTACATATTTAAAAAAAAAAAAAATCGCAATAAGTGTATATTGATCAGTTTGCGCAAAAGTTATAGCACCTACAAAATAGGGAATAGATTTATGGCATTTTTCTTTATTTTTTTCTTTACTACCGTAGTAATGGCGGTGATCTGCGATTTTTGTCAGGACTGCGATCTTGCGGCAGACAGTTTTGTCACTATTTTGGGACCAGTGACAATTATACAGGGGTTTACACTAGAGGGCGATCAAGGGGTTAACTGTGTTACCCAGGGAGTGATTCTAACTGTGTGGGGAGGGGACTGAGTGGGGGAGGTGACCGATCGGTGTTCCTATATACAAGGAATACACGATCGGTCTCCTCTCTCCTGACAGGATGTGGATCTGTGTGTTTACACACACAGATCCACCTCCCTGCTCTGTGACCGGCAATTGTGGGTGCCTGGCGGACATCATGGTGCGTGCGGCCGGGAAGCAGAGGACGTCATTTGGCTGCTGCCCGGATGGCAGAGCCACCTTGTTGCCGTCATATGACATGGAAAGTGATAAAAAAAAAAAAGTGCTTACTTCCACTCTAGACCGGAAATAATGTAATGATGTCGCACCGGTCCTCCAAGGCCATAGAGGCAATCAGAGAGGATATTGTCTCTCATTGCCTCTGTGACCAGCCAGCCGTATACCTTCTCAGGTGCGCCAGTGAAAACGGTAAGCCCTAGAAACACTGGCAAGTGGTGGGAGGGGAAGTTCTGAAAGCGATCCAGTGGCTCATGAGCCGCTCATACTGCCTTAATGAGAAAGCCAGCCCCCGGGTGAAAGAAAAAAAAAATTGCTTCAGCCATAATTCTGGTAAACCACTTGCAAATGCAATGTATATATATATGTATTGTGGTCTTCAAATGGATATATAAAATTATGACAGAGGTTCTAACAATTCCCTATATATCTAAACCTAGCAAAAAGCTTTTGGTTTCGATATACTTTAACAGGAGTTATACAATGATGCAATGTAGCAAATTTTTATGATTTATTGTCCATGGAAGGTTCTTGAGGAGCCTGTGTCGGTTTCCA
Source organism: Rana temporaria (assembly GCF_905171775.1). Lineage (NCBI taxonomy): Eukaryota > Metazoa > Chordata > Amphibia > Anura > Ranidae > Rana > Rana temporaria. Next base: position 115,784,465 of record NC_053497.1, read on the forward strand.
GATAAATGTTTTATTAATCTATTCGGTGTCTGCTATTCCAATCTCTCCTTTTACACAGCTGCATATGTATATATAGGATCCAATATGTTAAAGCACTTGTCACCATTCCTATTTCTATATGTAAAGTTTTCCATTGTATTTGCATGTCAAATTTGGACAGAATTCTAGAATGGTAGCTTCATATAAACTGTGTCCATGGCAACCAATCAGGTTTCAGCTGTCCTATCTCTTAGGCCAGGGGTGTCAAACTCAATTTCATTGTGGGCCACATCAGCATTATGATTGTCCTCAAAAGGGCCGGTTGTATCTGTAAGATTAGTAGTCCAGCGCATCCCCTCCCCTTACATTAGATATCAGGAGCCACCCCACCATCAGAAGTTGAGTCCCCTACTCTCCCTTCCATCACAGTGCATCCCCTTTCCTTATGCTGCTGCTAGGAAGAAGCTGGATGCATTGCTTGAAAGCAGAAAGCAGGGGTCTGGAGGAGGACCAGATGAGGGCTGGAGCTCTTCTGCAGCTGTAGGAGACATGCGAGGGCCATATGAAATGACATGGAGGCAGTGGCGTCACTAGGGTTGGTGTCACCCGGTGCGGTAAAATATGGTTTCACCCCCCCTCTGTCTAGGCTGCCCAGCACCAAGCAGGCAGCGCACGGGCACGGGGCGCACCCCAAACCAGCCCCTGTAAATGATAGTATAGGGCAGTATAGTGGCAGGTTAGGGTAATATAGAGTGGTATAGTGGCAGGTTGGTGTAGTGGTATAGGACATGTTGGGGTGATATAGGGTAGTTTGGGGTGGTATAGGGCATGTTAGGGTTGCATACGGCAGGCTGGGGTGGTATAGGGCAAGTTAGGGTGGCACAGGGCAGGTTGGGGTGGTATAGTGCAAGTTAGGGTGGCATAGGGCAAGTTGGGATGGCATGGGAAAGGTTGGGGGTGGTACAGGGCAAGTTAGGGTGGCATTGGGCAGGTTGGGTTGGTATAGGGCAAGTTATGGTGGCATAGGGCAGATTGGGGTGGTACAGGGCATGTTAGGGTGGCACAGGGCAAGTTGGGCTAGCATGGGAAAGTTTGGGGTGGTACAGGGCAGGCTGGGGTGGTACAGGGCAGGCTGTGGTGGCACAGGGCAGGCTGGGGTGGTACAGGGCAGGCTGGGGTGGTACAGGGCAGGCTGGGGGGTACAGGGCAGGCTGGGGTGGTATAGGGCTGTTTGGGGTGGTACAGAGCAGGCTGTGGTGGCACAGGGCAGGCTGGGTGGTACAGGGCAGGCTGTGGTGGCACAGGGCAGGCTGGGTGGTACAAGGCAGGCTGTGGGGGTACAGGGCAGGCTGGGGTGGTATAGGGCTGTTTGGGGTGATACAGGGCAGGCTGGGGTGGTACAGGGCAGGCTGGGATTGCACAGGGCAGGCTGGGATTGCACAGGGCAGGCTGGGGTAGTACAGGGTAGGCTGGAGTGGTACAGGGCAGGTTGGGATTGCACAGGGCAGGCTGGGTGGTACAGAGTAGGCTGGCATTGCACAAGGCAGGCTGGGTGGTACAGGGTAGGCTGGCATTGCACAAGGCAGGCTAAGTGGTACAGAGTAGGCTGGCATTGCACAGGGCAGGCTGGGATTGCATAGGGCAGGCTGGGTGGTACAGGGTAGGCTGGCATTGCACAGGGCAGGCTGGGTGGTATAGGGTAGACTTGGGTGGTACAGGGCAGGCTGGGTGGTACAAGGTAGGCTGTGGTGGCACAGTGCATCTTGGAACTCTATGTAGTGACACTGCAGAGTAACTTACTTACATAGCATGAATGCAGATGAAGACCCAGGCTTGTGGGCGGGGCTGCTGTGTCCTCACCTCTAGCTGCTTGAGCTGCAGCATCATCGATGGTGAAGGAGTCTGTGGGAGGAGAAGAGGAGGCAGCCACACCCACAGCTCCACCCACCAACTCCGGCTCACACGGGGATAGCCTGACTGAGGAATGTTACAGGCAGCCTCCCCGCACGGCTAGATGCCCTGCTCGCACCGTTCCAATCAATACAGTACAGTGTTTAGCGGCGCGGCGGCCCCGGTGTCACCCCTCTGGCGGGTGTCACCTGCTGGGCATGTCAGCTAAAAAAAATCCTGTGTAATGTCACAGCGAAATTGCATGGGATGGGCAAGAAAATGTTTGCCCAGGGTCCAATAAATATTAAAGATGGCCCTGCTCAACATCAAGACTCCCATTCCACTGTGGCTGTTCATCTTTTTAGGTGGTGCTTAGCTACTTGGAAAGGAATATGAGCCTTTTTTTGGAGCTGTGTCAGACGCTTTTGGCTCCATGGACTTGGAAGAACTTGTAAACGCATGACACAAGCAGTTTTGGATTTTTTTTATGCATTTTGTGTTCCAAAACAAAAATGCTGGAGTTTGCATACATGTGCAAAAATTGTTGCATAAATATGCGTCCACGCAAACAAAAACAAGGGGAAAAAACATACAAACCGATTAAAAAAGCTCAGCTCGGGTGTGAATGAGGGATTTAAAGAGGGGAATTTACTAATATTATCAGTTGGAATGTACGCTGCATATTTCTCTTGTACTTACGAAATGTATCAATGACTATGAATGGACTTTTCTTCAGGACAATACTACGATTTTTAATATGCATGTAGCTTTTTATGAAGCCATCAGCAGTTATAATGACCCTTCACTGTAAGGGACATTTTAATTCCACAAAACTAATTTGCTGGAGATTGAGGCCAGAGTTCCTGCCGGTACGTTCTTGTAATGTTGGATTATTTGGTAGTCACACAGCCCCTGCAGTGTTCTCATTGTCTGCATGGCTGCGTGGAGCCCCTGTACAAATTAGGGAAATGTAGAAAGTGTCTGATGGAATTAGCAATTGTCAGGGACCAGACTGATTACAGATCACCAAGACAAGAGCGAATTAACCTCTAAAAACCTAACAGATATAAAGAAAAAGCTTCATTATTTTGTAATTAAACAATAACCCAATTGGCAGAACAGAATTCTATAAAAATTTGCGGATGCGTTTCTGTCACTAGTTACCATTCAGTAGTCAGTTTTCTGAGTCGTAAACAAGGGCAGACATCAACTTTTCTTTCCCAGCAAGTTTTTCTTAGAAAGCCTTTTTAATCTAGAATTCTTCAGGGTCATTGTTCTCTGGTACTGGGATGGAATGGAGCATGACGTACATGAAAGACATATACCGTGCCTGTGATTTATTTGTGTAACTTATAAGGCATATCTACAAGCAGATGTCTATGAAGCAGCCAGAGGCAGCAGGTAACTGTCAATGATCTGTAGCAAACACCGCAGCTGCGGTAAAGTCAGAAAATACTGGATTTTTACATGCCTGGATCTTCCAAAACGAGATAATCATTGGTCAGCGAGATGAGTTGATTATCTCTGAATTGCCACTAAAAGGAAACCAAGGAGTCAGAATAAATTTGTAGATTGCGAACTCACTTCCTGCTGATTTCACTAGTTGTATGCTTGATCTCCGTCATATATACCCACATATAGGCCATAACATTATAACCACTGACAGGTAAAGTGAATCATATTGATAATCTCATTAAAGGGGTTGTAAAGGTAAAAGTTTTTTCACCTTCATGCATTCTATGCATGAAGGTGAAAAAACACCCGACAATACTGCCCCCCAGCCCCCTGTTATACTTACCTGACCCCTCAAAAGTCCTGCGCTTGCCCCCAACATCCTCTTCGCTGTTGAGCCTGGCCGTTGATTGGCTACAGTGGATGGATTGAAAGCAGCACAGCCATAGGCTGGTGCTGCTGTCAATCACATTCTGCCCTGGTTCACACTGGGTACGATTTGGAACGATTTGAGATGCGATTTGACATGTCAAATCGCATCTAAAATGGCAATGGCACTGTCCTAATCAGTGCGACGCCGCATCTGCGATTTCAAAAAGTAGTTCCTGTACTACTTTTTGTGATTTCGGGCCGCGATTTACATTAAATTGCGTCCGAAATCGCGCAAAATCGCGGCAAAATTGCGGCCGCGAAATTGCGCGATTTAATTCGCAGCAGTGTGAACCTAGGCTCAATGACGCGGCGCACCAGGGGGCGGGGCCGAGTGACACTGTATCACGGGAGCGTGCCTGGGGGAGCCGAGACAGCCGCCAAGCGACCCCAGAAGACGTGGACCGGGGGCCACTCTGTGCAAAACGAGCTGCACAGTGGGGGTAAGAATAACATGTTTGTTATTTAAAAAAAAAACTTTTTTTATCTTTAGTGATCCTTTAAAGTGGTATCTGAAAGTGGGTAGGATATATTAGGCAGCAAGTGAACATGTTGTCCCTGAAGTCAGTGTGTTAAAAGCAGAAAAAATGGACAACCCTAAGGATTTGAGTGACTTTGACAAGGGCCAAATTGTAATTGCTGGGTGACTGGTTCAGAGCAACTCCAAAAATGAAGCTCTTGTGGGTCTGCAGGGGTCAGGACTTACCAAAGGTGGTTCAAGAAAGGAAAAATCGGCAAACTGGTGACAGAGTGATGAGTGGCCAAGGTTCATTGTTGCACGTGACGTGGGGGTGATGGCCGACCCGTGCAGTCCGATCCAATAGAAGAGATAACGTACGGTAGTTTAAAAAAGTTATTGCTGAGTCCTATAGAAAGGTGTCAGAACACACAGGGTATTGCTGTTTGTTGTGTAGGGGGATGCTTAGCCACAGACCAGTCAGGGTGCCCATGCTGACCCGTGTCCACAGCCAAAAGTGCCTACAAATGGTATGTGAGCATCAGACCTGGACCACAGAGCAATGGAAAAAGGTGGCCTGGTCTGATGATCTTAAGAATGGTTTGGAAATTACTGAAACTAATTTGAGGTGTTCTCTTGGCCTCCAAGTTCTTCAGATCTCAATCCAATAGAGCATCTGTGGGATGTGCTGGAAAAACAAGCCTGATATATAAAGGCTCCACCTCGCAAGGACCTAGCAAGGATCTGCTACTGATAACTTGGTGCCGGATTTTACAGCACACCTTCAGAGGTCTAGTAGAGTCAATGCCTCGATGAGTTATGGTGGGTGGTCATAATGTGGTCATAATGTTATGCCTGATTGGTGTATACTTCCTTCATAAAATGAAAGTTCAAACTGGGCTAACAGTGGGAATTCATGTTGTTCATCCTGATAGGTGGAATTGGGAGGTAAGTAGGTGGATGTACAGAGGGGAGGCAGCTCAGGGTGTCACCAGTGTACCAATGTCTATTAGCAAGTCAAAAGAATAGACAGGAGGCGGAGCAGTGGCACAGAGACTTTTCACGCTCCTTATGCGGCACAGCGGGGCATCACATTTCCGTTAGCCCAAGTTCACACTGGGCTGCGGGAATGAAGCCGTGCAAGTTCAGCTGAACACACACGATTTCGGCCACGTTTACAGAGACATCTGTGCAGGTTCTGTCCCGAAATCGCAAAAAGTAGTACAGAAACGACTTTTTGAAATCGGTGCAGCGCCGATTAGGATGGTGTCATTGCCGGAAAATGCTGCCGATTGGACATGTCAAATAGTGTTGCTCACGAATATTCGTATTGCGAATATTCGGCTCGAATATGGCATATTCGAGTATTCGCGATATATTTCGAATTTCACAATGAATATTCGCAATTCCGAATATTCGCATTTTTTCAATTTTATTTTTAAAACAGATCACATCCTATCGACGTCTAAAAGCATTGCTGGTATGATTAGAGACCCTGGGCCGAGTAGCTAAGCTGAGGCGATCCTTTTATGTTGCCGAATATAAAAAAAAAAAATTGTGAATTTTCGCTAATGCGAATGCGAAAATGATTGCGAATTTTCGATAACTGTGGTAGGAGAACTCTGATTGTCTCTGATGCAAAAGGGGGGGGGGGGGCTTTGTGTATGTTTCTGTTATGAATATTTGTATGTTTGATATTATTATTTTTTGTAAGAAGGAAAAAATTGCACATACCTTAAAAAAAGGGGAGAATACAGCAGCAACTCAAAAATGTTATACAACATAAATTAATACAAGACAGAAAATGGAGTCGCTCTACAAGAATAAAAAATATGTCTAGTGACAAGACATGTGGGCAAATTATAAAATAAGCAAGCGCAAATAACTTGTGAAATACACAGTGAAACAAATATATTAAGAAATATAGTCCCAATAATAGAAAAATAATCTTTCATAAAAATGTCTTTGATATGTGAAGTGAAAAAAAGTCCAAAGCATGCAGCATGAACGTGTTCAATCTTCAAGGTGTTTGATTGACAAACGGCTGTGACAGATGGATAGAGTAAAGAATCACCACCAATGCAAAACACTTTTTATTTTCTATTGTAAAATATCAAGAATATTCTGAGCCAATCAGAGTGCTCCTTCCGCATTTGCCGAATATTCGCAATTATTTTGTATTGTAAAATATCAAGAATATTCTGAGCCAATCAGAGTGCTCCTACCGCAGTTATCGAAAATTCGCAATTATTTTCGCATTCGCAATAGCGAAAATTCGCAATCATTTCATTTCGATAAAATATCACGAATATTCGAATTTAGCGAATATATCTCGAATATTCGACTATATATTCGAGATATATCGCGAAATCGAATATGGCATATTCTGCTCAACACTAATGTCAAATCGCATGTCAAAACGCAGCAGTGTAAACCAAGGCTGTATCGGTTTTATTAGTGCATTGCCATGAGACATTAAAGCGGTTCTCCACCCTAAAGTGGAGTCACATTTGACACCTTTCAGGGGGAGGGGGGTGCAGATACCTGTCTAAAGACAGGTATTTGCACCCACTTCCGGCCCGGCATTCACAGGCAAAAGACGGGCATTCCGTCACATCCCGTCGCCCCCACGTTGTGTGCTGGGAACACTCGGCTCCCAGCACACAGCGGGAGCCAATCGACGGGCGCGGCGCGACTCGCGCATGCGCCGTAGGGAACCGGGCAGTGAAGCCGCAGCGCTTCACTTCCTGGTTCCCTCAGCGTGGATGGCGGGGGGAGCAGCAGAGAGACGAGCGATCACTCGTCCTCTGCTGCGATCGGCGCTGGACTCCAGGACAGGTAAGTGTCCTAATATTAAAAGTCAGCAGCTGCAGCATTTGTAGCTGCTGGCTTTTAATATTATTTTCCCATGGCACATCCACTTTAATGCCACTTAACTTTATTTAAAGTATAATATCCAACTCTGTTAATTTACCATATAATAATCTTTTCTACTTCCAGTCAAGGACCCCCTGTCAATTCTGGCAGAACACAGAGCATCAAGTTTTAAATCAACATCAGCAAAAAGCAAGTGACACTTCTTTAGCCTGGTGCTCCCCAGATACAAATCAGAACTTATAAACTTGTAAATAGAATAATTGGCCGAAGGGTAAACAGTCCAGAAGAACAAAATATAATTTAGCAAAGTGCACTCTGTAGAATAGAAACACATGTTCAGAACATCCTACGAGTGAAGATCTGGTTTGAAGTTCACCAAGTCTACGGCCTGAAATGAATAAAAATACAATTTTAGACTTAAAGACAGATGGGTGAATCCTGAGCGGCCGTTTCACCTTTGTGCTGAGGGGGGGGGGGGGGGGGCTCTTATTTTAATGATGTTTCCTGTGCATGTGTTGGGGTCCTGCAGGGACATTATAACTGCAAGAGGGGTGCAGGGGAGGGGGAAGAATGGGCTATTTCAGGTCAGTTTTTACCATCTGGCAGACAGTTGTGTTTTTAAGTTAACTATTCGTGAGTTTTTGTTATATTGGTGGATAAGGTTCAGACATTTACTAATTAATTGAAGCCTTTATCTCATTGGCTTAACTTAATTTAATTGAAACAGGACTGTATTTAGCATTTTCGGTGAGCACATTTATTACGTTATAATTGCAGTGTTTACCTTAAATCAGAGGTCTCTAAACTTTTGAGCGCGAAAGGTTTACATTGTATATTTTCCAAATATTCACAGGCTGAAGAAAAATCTGTTTTATAAGGGCCCTTTCAGACGTGCGTACCGTATGTCCGCTTTTTCATCCATCCGTTTGCAATTGAAAAAGGGACATACATTGGTCCCTATGTGATTGCGGGTGTCAGCGGATAAACCTCTGCTGACACCCGTAATCACCTGCCTCCGCAAAGATCCGATTTTGCAGACGGAAGAATGTCCTATTTTTTCTTCTGTCTGCTGATCGGATCGGATGAACATGGACATACGGTCCGTGTTCATCCGATCCCCCCATAGGGGAGAGCGGAGAAAAGACAGGGCGGTCCCTGCACAGTGTGCGGAGACCGCCCTGTCATCCGACGGCTCAGCGGGGATCTACAGAGCGATCCCCGCTGAACTTACGGACACACGGAGGCAGATCATTACTGATCTGCCCCGTGTGAAAGGGTCCTAAATTAATGAATGCGATTTACTCAGCAAGTTATAATTCCGAATAAAAGAGGAAGAATAAAGTTATATAATTAATAAAGCAAAGCAAAATCCCTCCTTTACATCAAAGTCTCCATCAGAGCCACCCTTAAAGTGAAACTTTACCCTAAAAGGGGAAGCCCCACCCTTTACATTTGGCACATTATTTCTTTATAGTGCGGGGTTTGATTTTGACAGTTACCCATTCCCCCAATTCTGTTCAGATCGCTGCAGTGATCTAAGAGGACATACACCCCCCCCCACCTTCCCCTGCAGCCTTCTGAGACACATCACAGGCCCCAGAAGACTGTGGGACCAATCAGAAAGCACAGCGTGGCACAGTTGGAAGCCAGCTGTGAAGCCCCAGGGCTTCACTGCCAATTTTCCTTGGTGAAAATGCGGGCGCCTGCGCGCAAAGCTGATTGAAAAAGGACATCACTGGATCCAGGAGCAGGTAAGTGTCCTTATATTAAAAGTCAGCAGCTACAATACTGGTAGCTGCTGACTTAATTTTGTTGGGGGGGGGGGGATACAGGAGCTCCTATTTAAATCAGAATTGGTTTTAGGCACCTCCCCCCCCCTTCCTTCCCTTACACCAGAGTGCCTATCATACTCCCTCTTTATATCAGGGTTCCCATCAAAGATTTTCTTTGATCGTAGTCTGCCTTAGGAGTCCCACCTACCTCAGCGTCCCCCTCTTACATCAGTTTCCCCATCAGAGCCCTCCTTTCATCAGAGTCCATATCAAAGTTCAGCCTACATCTGTGTCCGCACAACAGCCCCCTCTACATCAAGGTCACCATCAGAGCTCCCCTTACATCACAGTCTGCCCTAGGAGGCCCCATTTACCTCACAGCCCCCCACCCCACACTTTACATCAGAGTCCCCCCTTACATCAGGCTCCCCTTTTTGGCTTCCATTTACATCAGGGTGCCAATCAGAGCCCCCCTATATTGGAGTCCCCATCACAGTCCCTCTTACATCAGATTTTATACAAGTGGTCCTCCTTTACCTTGCTTACAGCATGGCTGTAGTCAGTGTAGCAGCAAGGCGGGAGCCAGAGCAGGTATGGACAGATGAAGTTCTGTGCTGGGACACCGACATTACTAGCAATGGACTTGGAGAAAGCCAGTGCATTGGGGGGAACCTGACCCTATCTGTGAATGCAATCCTGTAGTGGGCCACATTTGGAGACTGCAGCCCCAAATCATTGTGATGTGACTTTCAAATTTTTACAAACTTGTTCTTCCATATTTCTGTTATTGTATTAAATATACAGATTTGTAGATTGGCAACAAGGGAGCGCGCTTACTGACAGTAAAGTACAGCTGGCCACACATGTATAGATTTCTGTTGGCTTAACAAAAGACATCCAACAGATTCTTACATCCACTCTTAGGAGCATGTATGGATGATTCTCCCCCTGCCGGCTGTCGGAATCCCCAAACAGTGCCTACATCACCATGCTGTCCGCCATCATCTTCTCCAATGATACCTCCACTTCTGGTGTTCCCCATTTTTGACCATTGGGAGACCACTGATGATGTAACTGCTGCACATGCATTACATTGTTTGAGCCCCAGCTCCATTCTAAGCATCCAATTCCACATCCAACTTCAATATTGTATCAAGTCCACCGATATGTGCCATATGATGCATAAGGGGAAATCTGAAGACTTTATAGAGGCAACTAATCACATATATTCAATGACCCTGCATGCCTTAGACCCCACACAATGCCCCATTCAGAGACACGGATGGAGTGCGCCCACTCAACTAAAGACGGCTAAGAAAGATTGCAGAAATCGACAGAAGTGTCATATAACAGGAGACGGCGGTCTGAGACTGGGCGAGAGATAAGTGTCTGCGTAAGCTATTAATTCACTTTCTGCTTCATGGGTAACTCCATGATCCTACCAATCTGCACTTCAAACAGGACGTCTTGTGGTTCTACATGTTTCTACTTCCTAGTAAACACCATATTGACTGCAATTGGATGTTTTAGTGCAGAACATCTGAAAAAAGAAAGGGATTCTTTGTTTCAAGGCAAAACCTTTTTTTACATTTTGGATAGAATGGGGAAGGGTTACAGTAAGCTGGATAAACACTGACTAGTGGAATTTTTCTTTTCTTTTTTTTTGCGAACATACAGGCCCGGATTCACGTAGGAGATACGACGGCGTATCTCCGGATACGCCGTCATATCTCTGAGTCTGAGGCGTCGTATCTTGGTGCCTGATTCAAAGAATCAGATATGCCAAAATTTCTCTAAGATACGACCAGCGTAAGTCTCTTACGCCGTCGTATCTTAACTGCATATTTACGCTGGCCGCTAGGGGCGTGTACGCTAATTTACGCCTAGAAATATGTAAATCAGCTAGATACGCCTATTCAAGAACGTACGCCCGGCCGACGCAGTACAGATAGATTACATTAGGCTTTTTCCGGCGTAAAGTTACCCTTGCTCTATGAGGCCTAGATGAGGCGTACCAATGTTAGGTATGGACGTCGGAACAGCGTCAAATTTTTCACATTTTAAGTTGTTCGCGAATAGGGCTGGGCGTCATTTACGTTCACGTCGAAAGCATTGGCTTTTTGCGGGTTAGTTTGGAGCATGCGCACTGGTATACTTTCACGGACAGCGCATGCGCCGTTTGGAGAAAGCGTCATTTACGTGGGGTCACAATACATTTACATAATACACGCCCACATCTTCCACATTTGAATTAGGCGGGCTTACGCCAGCCTATTTACGCTATGCCGCCGCAACTTTGCTTCGAGAATACTGCACTTGCCTGTCAAAGTTGCGGAGGCGTAACGTAAATAGGATACGTTACGCCCGCTTCTTTACGTCCGGCGTAGTGTATCTCAGATACACTACGCCGCCGTAACTTACAGCGTATTTCCCGTATCCACAAAGAATTTGCGCTGTAAGTTACGGCGGCGTAGTGTAACTGTGTCGGCGTAAGGGCGCGCAATTCAAATGGATGAGATGGGGGCGTGTTTTATGTTAATACGTCGTTAATACGACGTGAACGTCATTCTACGCAAAGCCCTATTCGCGAACGTTTTACGCAAACGACGTACACAACGGAAAAATTTACGCTGGCCCGACGTCCATACCTAACATTGGCTACGCCTCATATAGCAGGGGTAACGTTACGCCGAAAAAAGCCTTACGGAAACGACATAAAAAATTGCGCCGGCCGGACGTACGTTTGTGGATTTGCGTATCTAGCTAATTTGCATACTCGGTGCCGAAATTGACGGAAGCGCCACCTAGCAGCCAACGTAAATATGCACCTTAGATCCGACGGCGTACTAAGACGTACGCCAGTCGGATCTAGCCCAGCTTCAGGGGTATCTTGTTTTGTGGATGCAAAACAAAGAAATGCCGGAGCAACCTAGCAGTTACGCGGTGTATCAATAGATACGCCAGCGTAACTGCTTCGTGGATCTGGCCATGGGTGTTTGAATTTCTCCTTTGAACACCTTTTACTGCTGGCAGGAGAACGCAGTTTAAAAAACGCACCTAAAGCCATGTATTGCACATGTGTTTAGATTGTGGTGCATCAAGCGATTATGGATTCTATTGGGCAGAAGATTAATTTAGTCTGACAAATGGCATTAACGCTCAAGTGCTAAACGTGTCTAGAGTATAGTTGTGTCAAGCAGTTTTTCTGCCCGAAAGCTCCTCTCCTGAATGCACTTGCGGTGTTGTTGTTTTTTTTTTTAGCCTGTTAATGCTCCCTTTCTAATACACCTGTAAATTCCTAGGTGTACATGGACACATACGCTAACATAGAGGTGCTTTTAGAGGCTGCAAAAAAACAACATCAAACAACTTTAAAAGAGGCATTTTTAAAGCCTTTTGTGCATGAGTCATTTTAATTGTTGCAGCCTGCTACCGCAGATTATAGGCGTGCTCTGTGATCTGCTCTTAACTTTTTAGCTGCAGCAAAATTCTGCAGAAAAGTATTTAATACCCATTCTTCCTATTGTGCCTCGTTAACCCTAATTAGTTCAAGTTAACCTCTCCCACATCCTCACCTAGGGTGGGATTTTTTTTAACTGACTTTATTACTGTTTTAAAGGATAAATTCACCTTTTGGAACATATTAAATGCTCCACTGGTACATGGGGGGGGGTGTCCATGTAACATGTTCCAGCCCTGTGATCTCCTGCACTGTGTGACAGCAAGCAGGGAATTTTCTTTCCCCACCCACTGTTACTTTTTTTTTTTAAATGCAGCCGCGCTCCACCCACATGGCCATGTCATCATTCACAGGAAACGGACTGCTTGTAGTTCTTAATAAACTGCGATGGTGGTGGTGAGCGTATTCTTAGTTAATTGATTCTTCCTGCTCTCGAAATAACTGCCTGCCTGTAAGAGCTATTGGCAGACATCTATGTTCAGAAGCCCTACATTGCACCCATTATCTGCTGATTGCAGGCTCCTTAGAAAAAAAAATGCACGTTTTTTTACCTGCAAAATAATTTGTATTTTTTTTTATTAAAAGGTGACCTTATCCTTTAAATGTTTTTGTGTTAAAAACAAACAAGCAGGGTAAATAAAGCAATCACACTTCGATTAAAACACGGGGTCTAATAGAATTTAATTAAAGTGTACCTAAAACAACAAGTAAACCACACATACAATCAAGCTGTGGCCAAAACACAGCACACCAGTATGAAGCCACTCTAATCTGGTTTCAGTAACTCGTGGTTGGGGGGGGGATGGCAATAATGTGAGCTGTGTGTTTTAGAACCCACGTCTCAACAAGGAGTCAGTTTGTAATTAGACCTTTTGCACACTGCCCCTTAAAAAAGCTTGATACAGTGATTTTTTTTATACTCATCTAAAATGCAGCCCATTGTTTACAATGTGCCTGTACACACAGTCACATTAACAAGCGCTGCATATTCTTGAGTTACAAAAAAAAATTGAAAAATCAGCGTTCCCGGTCAGTATTTTGCACCCGTACGGGCATATGTGAGTATGGGCATGAATACAACAACCTTTCTGGGAGCTAGGATGCAATATTCTGATTATGCACAAATACGTCTAACATAAACGCCCAAAAAACATCACACAGTACTGTGTGCAATAAATCTTACTCTGATATATGTGGCAATTTATAAACTCCAGCCAGGTTGCACAAAATCTGCTGGCTAAGGTCGGCCATACATGGGTTGAATTTTGAAAGAATTTTCTTTAGAAAATCTTAACTAAGAATTTTCGTTCTAATTAGTGGGTTTCTGCAACGGCTGATTGTGCGGCCATCAAATTTGAGTGGTCGGCCATGTAGGATTTTTTTTTTAAAACAAACAATTTTTCTAATCAATAATGAGAGAAATATAATCGAAAAATAAATGCGCATGAGGATAAAAAAAAAAATTCCCAGATTGCTAACCACGAAAAAAGATTTTCTGTAGCAACATGAGGTGATATTGAAGGCTTGGTTGGTTGAATTTCGAAATCAATGGTATCATCATCAGATCACAAAACTCACATCATTTCTGATTTTGGAATAAAAATTAGTTTGGAATTCGACCCATGTATGGCCTGCATAATTTTCCTTTGAAAATCGAAAATTTCAGGCGTATTGTGATCTGATGGTGCCACTATTGATTTCGAAATTCCACCAACCAAGCCTTCAATTTCATCTCGTAGCTACACAAAATAATTTTGGTGGCTGGGAATCTTCTTTTCTTTCTGGGACTCATGCGCAATTTTTTTTTATTATATTTCTCACACGAATATGCCATCATTGATGGGAAAATCGTTTGTTGTTCAAAAAATTTCCAATATCGCTCAAATTTGATGAGCATATCGGCCATTGATGCAGCGCACTAATGGTGCGAAATTTGAAAGCAAATACTTTCTAAATTTGACCCATGTATTTTTTTTTTCTTCTGAACCTAAACATGTACAAGAGAATGGGCACTTTCAACCGCCATCTGGCGCCTGTTAAAGTGGCACATCCATTACCTTCACATCTGCTCAGGAACATGAAGACTTGTCATGTCCAAGCTTCAGGGGTCTAATTTCAAGAAACTCCTTTCAACACAACACTTAAATGGTGTCTGTCACTGATCTAGTCACTGTGCAAAGCTTTCTGTTACTTACCAGAACACTTGAGACTTTAAAAAGTTAACAATTCATATTTACAGTAACAAAAAAAAAAAGAAGAAAGCGATTTGGGGTATTGCATATGTCCGTGGGCCAAGGTGAAGGTCCCCGCAGCTTTTTCATGTGTGAGTGATGGGAAGAGGTGCCGATAGACTGAGAAAAGTCTGAACCTTCAGAAAGAGGGTGCCTGGAGCTGCGACATTTCACTGGTGATTTACAGTGAAAGGCGGCTAAATTAGAGCCATAAATTTTTCCGTCTTACGCCAGAGGGACTGGCCTGTCCATTCCCTGGGTAACTTTAACTCATGGGATTGTTATTGGAGGGCAGGTGACGGCACGTCGGCCTGTCACAGCGGTGTAGTATATTACATACAGTGCATGTGATATATTGTATGTAATGTGTGTTACATTGAAGCAACCCTTTCCTTTGCTAATGTTTATAGAAACCACCATGATAAATGAACAACTCAGCATATTAAGAACTCACTAGAGTCTAATTAGTGATAATTCAGCTCCAGTTTATCCTAAATCCCAGTTGGGTGCTGCTGTCTTTCCCCTCATACAGAGGAGGTCTGGTTGTCAATCAAAGTCTGAGAACCATAAACACCTCTTCCCCTGAGAGACGCATTTAAAAGTTCATGAAGTACCAAATTCAAGATGTGTTCACATCTAGAATAGATTTCATTCAGATGATGACTAAGTTCACATTAGACCATTCTCTGAAAAGTAAGTTGATTTCTTCATTCAGGACATGATCCTGCTGCCTCCTGAATGCCTGTTTTAATTTTTTTGCTAAACAGCCATTTACAATTTGACTAAAGTGCCGCAACTGTGAGCCAAGTGTTGTGGCGCAGCTCCATTGAATTGAATAGGCAAATTTGAACTGCCTGTCAACTCAGCATGCTGCATTCAATTTGCCACGGCTGTGTTGTGGTCTTTAGGGGAGCAGTCAGGGGTGGTAAAATCGTGGCTCATATGCCTGTATTTTCCCCCATCCATTTGAAAGAGGCCTACAAGAGCTGTGTTTTGAGGGGTTCATAGAGACCCTCTGAGCCAGAGCTTAAACAGAATTATATAAAACAGTGGTTCTCAACTCCTCTCCTCAAGACCTACTAATAGAGTTGAGCGAACCCGAACTGTAAAGTTCGGGTTCGGTACGGACTTTGGTTTTTTCCCGAACCCGAATAATTGGAAAAAGTTTGGGTCCGGGATCGGAGTTCGGGAAAAAAAAATGCGCGGAGGTCCCCGCAAATTCAATAACTAGACCCTTTTAGGTCTGGTATGGATATTAAGGGGAACCCCGCCGTCAATTTAAAAAAAAAATGACGTGCGGTTCCCCCTAAATATCCATAACCAGACCCGTTATCCGAGCACGTTGACCTGGCCGGCCGCAGAAAAGAGGGGGGGACAGAGTGCGATCCCCCCTCTTCTTGACCGCACCAGGCCACATGCCCTCAACATGGGGAGGATGTCCCCATGTTGATGGGGACAAGGGTCTCATCCCCACAACCCTTGCCCGGTGGTTATGGGGGTATGCGGGCAGGAGGCGTATCAGAATCTGGAAGACCCCTTTAACAAAGGGGACCCCCAGATCCTAATCCACTCGTTCCCAGCTTCCTGCTCCAACGATGTCCTGATCCAGCGATGAGTGCGGGTGATCTCCAGCGATGAGAAGATCCAGCGACGGGTGATCTCCACTCCAGCGATGAGAAGATCCATCCATCCGGAGCGCAGCATCGCCGACCTCCTCTCATCGCTGGACACAGCCCAGCGAATGACGCGCTGAAGCTGTGACATTACTTATATAGGGGAGGCAGGGCCACCCGTCACGTGACCCCGCACCCTCTGACGTACCCTCTGCTACGTCACTGGGGAAGCCCAGGAAGAGGGAAGACTCTGGGCTTCCCCAGTGACGTAGCAGAGGGTACTCAGAGGGTGCGGGGTCACGTGACGAGTGGCGGAGATCACCTGTTGCTGGATCTTCTCATCGCTGGAGATCACCCGCACTCGTCGCTGGATCGGGACAACATTGGAGAAGGAAGCCGGGAACGAGTAGATTATCACCGCTGGAGTTTTTTTTTTTATTATTAATAAAGGACTTTATTCTACGGTGTGTGTGTGTTTTTTTTTTTTACAAGAATTTACACTTCCTTCGTGAAATGGTAGGGGTACAGTGTATCTGGGTCTTCCAGATTCTGATAAGCCTCCCGCCTGCATACCCCCACAACCACCAGGCAAGGGTTGTGGGGATGAGACCCTTGTCCCCATCAACATGGGGACATCCTCCCCATGTTGAGGGCATGTGGCCTGGTGCGCTTCAGGAGAGGGGGGGCGCACTCTGTCCCCCCCTCTTTTCTGCGGCCGGACAGGTCAACGTGCTCGGATAACGGGTCTGATTATGGATATTTAGGGTGAACCGCACGTCAATTTTTTTTTTAATTGACGGCGGGGTTCCCCTTAATATCCATACCAGACCTGAAGGGTCTGGTTATGGATATTTAGGGGGAACCGCACATAATTTTTTTTTTTAATTGACGGCGGGGTTCCCCTTAATATCCATACCAGACCTAAAGGGTCTGGTTATTGAATTTGCGGGGACCTCCGCGCATTTTTTTTTCTAAAAGTCTGTGTCCCATTGACTACAATGGGGTTCGGAGTTCGGGTTTCCGAACCCGAACTTTTTTTTTAAAGTTCGGGTTCGGACCCGAACCCGAACATCCAGGTGTCCGCTCAACTCTACCTACTAACAGGCCAGGTTTGCAAGATAACTGAAATACATCACGGGTGAAATCAACCATTCTGCTCAGTGATTGCAGTATTCTAGTCTGCATCTCCCCAAGGTAATACGTCAAATCTGGCCTGTTAGTGATTCCTGAGGACAGGAGTTGAGAATCACTGATATGAATGATTAAAAAAGATTAGCGCACATTATTCATGAAATCTTATATCCAATCTTTTTTTGGCATGATGAAGGGGGAGCTTCAGAACCCCTGAAATGTGTTGGCTGTTTTTTACTGTATATGTCTTCTGAATAAAATGTATTCAAAACTTCTAAACCATTCTGCTTTGCTCCATCAACCAGGGCCAGGACAAGGGGTGGACAGGAGGGAAAGCTGCCTTTGGTGCAGTGAACTCATGTGAGGGAGTGGGGCACCACATGGTGAATTTTTTTGTGAGGAGGAGATTTTTGCTGAGACATGATGCCGACACATTGCAGGGTGGGGGAGGATACACTTTGTCATCTTCGCCCTGGACACTAGATGACCTTGTCCTGGAATTGCCATTAACTTTTAGGCCTCTTAAAGGAGTTGTAAAGGTAAAAGTTTTTTTACCTTAATGCATCCTATGCATTAAGGTAAAAAAACATCTGACAGCACCGCCCCCCCCCCCCCGAGCCCCCGTTTTACTTACCTCACCGTTCGAAAGTCCCGGGCGCGTGCTTGTCATCCTGCTCGGTTCCCAGCCTGGCCGTTGATTGGCTAGGCTGGGCGGATTGATAGCAGCGCAGCCATTGGCTGGCGCTGCTGTCAATCACAGCGGATGACGCGGCGCGCCGGGGGGCGGGGCCGAGTGATACAGTCGGCGGCTATGGCCGCTGCTGTATCACGGGAGCGCGCTCGCAAAAGCTTTCCACCATGCGAGGGAGCTCGCATGAACGTGGAAAGCTTTTGCGAGGAGGAGCCGAGACAGCCGCCGAGGGACCCCAGAAGACACGGATCCGGGTCACTCTGTGCAAAACGATCTGCACAGTGGAGGTAAGTATAAGATGTATGTTATTTAAAAAAAAAAAAAATTGTACCTTTAGTGTTCCTTTAACATGGGTGTACTATAGTGTACACCCCCTGCAAGGGCTGTGTTTGCCTGCATGGGGATGCACAGGTGTTCAATGCATCTCCATTAATGTCAGTTGGGACGCAGCGACTGCATGGACACAACCACTGCTCCCAGTATGGCAGCTGTTTGGGTGTATGGCCCCAAATGCAGACAGTGGTGGTGGTTTCTTGCACTTCAGTTGTAGCTCTTGTGCCCATCCGAGCACAGGACAATTGTAACACCTGATTTTACCATAAATTCTGCAGTCATCATATGATCAGACTTAAAAAATGATGTCTATATATTATGACTATAGTCCTAGTGAAGTTCCAGATAAAGCCAGCAATGTCTATACTTGTGTAGGAGATGGGGGGGGGGGGGCGGGTTGTGTAATATAGATATTCCATATATACAGTGGTCTGTTGGTCTGTGTAAACAGACTGGGTGCACAGAAGTATATAGTGTTATGATGGTGGTGGGTCGGAGGTATAAATCTGTCATTTTCATAAACGGAAGGATTTCGGGATAAACAAAGACTTATAGATGCTGAAATATTTACTAGCAAAGGATAAAAAAGACGATTTAATTGCATGCCTCAACCAATTGTATACTTTACTGTGGTGGTTTTCTACCGAAAAAGCCTCAAAAGGACATCTCAGTGGAATCAAACAGGTTTTTTAAAAACACTCTCTACCCTGGGTCATATGATACAAGGAGGATCAGCATACACTAAATTTCCCTCTCGTCTGTTCCAGTGCAGACTTGGCTAAACAAATGAGGGGGACACAATTGTTGGAATGATGGAATACCTGGAAACAGTTAAGGCTCATTTAGATCTCTGCGCATGTGTAGAGGTGCTGTTTTTTTTTCCATGCATCAATGCGCCTTTCCATTGTGCATTGAGATGCATTTTGACATGCTTTTTCGGTGCATTTTTAAATTAAAGAGAAATATGGGTTTTTTTAAATAAAAAAATTATATTTGTGGGCACAATAGGCCCCGTAGAAGGGGTCACTCATCCTGCACATGGGATGCCTTTACTTGTGTAGTGCTCATCAGTGCCCCAGGACAAAGCAGAGGCCGTTCTTGGGGAAAACTCAACCTTAAAGAGGAAGTAAACCCTCTTGTCAATAAAATAAATAAAACGACAACCTGCAAGACAAAGGCATAATGAGCTAGTTTGCATAGCATACTAGCTCATTATGAATTACTTACCTGCGATCGAAGCCCCCGCAGCGGCCCTCATTCACCTCTTCCGACGCCGCCATGATATCCGGAGTGACTTCCGGGTATCGCTGCTCCGGCGCTGTGACTGGCCAGAGCAGCGATGACGTCACTCCCAAGCATTGGGCGCGGAAGCCGTAACTAACAGCATGATGCCGTTAGTAGCGGCACGCTCAATGCACCTGCACCCGATGTCTATGGCGCATGCAATTTTTTGCAAATATCTCCTAGACCGTGCAGATCTGGGAGATATTTCTTGCACCTACAAGTAAGCCTTAATCTAGGCGTACCTGTAGGTTAAAGTGGTTGTAAAGAGTTTACATCCACTTTAAGACAGACCTCCAAGTTAGAGATAGCCATACACTTGAACAAATAAACTGGACTCCATGCATGCACTTAGTTAACTCTTTCACTTCCGTGGCTAGGCTAGGCTAGCATGTGGTGCTGATTTGACCCCCCCCCCCCCTCCTCTCTGCTAAAGGACACGTTGCCAGGTACCCCGCTTCATTACAGGCTGCTTGGACTGGCTGTTACACTTCAGACGTGATGATGTTTGTTTTGGGGTACCTTTGTTATGTACAGTCTGCTCATGCTTTCGTTTATACACTGCCTGATTGTTGCAGCTGCTGCACTTATGTGTTGTACTGGAAGCCTGTACTGTTTAGTTTTTCTTTGTTGTTTCTTTAAAAAAATAAAAAAATAAACACCTTTAAAAAAGAAAAGGAGGTGGTAATTAAACTCACTTAGTGCCTTACCTGCAATAAATTTGCCTCAAAACCTGTGTAATTACTGTGTTTGGGTTTAAAGGGATGAGGTGGCAACCCTAATCCTGACTGGAAAGTCAGGATTAAACCAGCGCCTGGACCAGCTGAGTGACGTCAGCCAATAGCAGACTTTAGCCCACTGTCAGCTGAATATGGGCAACAGGAGTGCAGAACAAATTGCACTCCTTTGATCCATATGACAAGTACATCCATAAAAGCTTTGGCCATACTCTCCTTTAAGAATTTGCAGTGAATAGGGTTGTGCCTCCTTTGTAAACTAAAGAATGTAAGATTGCATGATAAGCTCCACAGCACTCATCATACAAGCCATGTGTGAAAGCTACCCAAACGTGCCATAAGATAGAATGTGAAATATCACACGATGCTTGTAACAGTTAGTCAGTAGGATCATAAATGAACACAAGTGAATGTGCGTAACTTGAATCGTTCAAATGACTTGAAACAACTGCCAAACAAATGACTACAAACCTCCACAACATAGAGTGCATGCTTACCAGAAGGCAAGCTAAGATTAGCTTGCGGCTATCAACCCAGCCAGGGCCTTTATCCAGGGGGTGTTGAGGTAACAGCTCACAGGTTTTTGCATTAAATGCACAAGACACCCATCATTCAAACCAGGAAGACTTGATGATCCACTGATCATGGACATGGACCAGGCAAATTTACCCAAAAAGGAAAGAGCTCACCATAGTGTAAATCAAAACACACAGGTTTATTTAAAAAATTAAAGGTTGCACTTACACAAACAGCAAGAGATAAAGCATCAATGTTAAATAGCCGACCGGCTAGCGAACGCCCATCCTCCCAGAATCACAACGTAATGACGTCAGCACGCCACTCCTCCCAACGTGCGTTTTGTCACAAGCTGATTTCAGGGTGCCCCAGGATGACGCACTCACAGGGGTTAAAGTGGCAGATAGATGGTGGAAAACTACTGGGTCATTACACCGTGAGGAAGCTGACAATCTTTGATAGGAATATGCGTGCCTTTGCCAAAAGCATAGCTGACTAAGATCACTGGAGACGTGAGCTACGGTTACAGTTCCATTTGATTGATTTCTGGGGGCTGGTCGGTTGCTCTCTTATCTGTTCCCTCTCTTTTCTTCTCTTCCTGTTCTTCTTTTCTTTTCTATATGCATTTCTGCCTTTTTCTTTTCACCTCTACCTTCCTTACGGAAGCTTTTGAACGCGGGTCCTCCCGTTTAGATAGTAATATTGGCAGCAGGATGGATTTGGGGTTTCCAGATCCAGGACCCTTGAACCGCATTTCTTGGGCCTACTAAGGTTGTGTCATTGACTATTTGGGGTGGATTACACTCCGTGTTTTACCCTGGAGTATTTTATTATGTTTTTTGCTACGATGATACTGCCAAACAATATACGGTGTTATATATTGTGATGGAGACCTTTCAGGTGTTTGTTAACGCTTTCTGAATCTGTGGCGATGCTTCTGTATTGTTGTAATATTCTTTTTCTTTCAATAAAAACTATTGGAAATAAAAGCATAGCTGATCCAGGAATAGCAGGGCACCAGCTCCACTGCAACAAACCAGATAGTACGACTGCAAAACCAGGAACTACGCTCCTCTGACGTCACCCTCAGACATGTTCAGTAGGATGCGTTTCAAAGTATCTCACCTCTTCCTCAGCTTAAAGAGGAACTGCAGTCTGCTCACATAATTTGTAATAAAAACATCTTTCTGAAACTTCCCTCCAACCACTTTGCATATTATTTTATATATACCGTGATTCTGTAATTGCCAAATATGCTGCAGAAATCTCCCTCGAAGAAATTAGATCAGATGCCTGGATCAACCGTTTATTTAGTCTTAATAAAAAATTAATTAACTAGTCTATCTGTTTTTCGTCTGCATGGTTACCCACAAGATGCGGTCCTAAGTGGCGTATATAACAAAAGAGGAGAGAATAAAGTTCTACCAAGAGGGCCAAAACTAAGACACTTTGAATGATTAAAAAAGTTTTATTAAATTGAAAAACACACGTTAATGAAAAAGAGGAATCTGATTGTGTACCTCAAACAAATTTAAAAATAGGACAACGTTGTGTTACAGTATGTTAAAAAAGGGAGTTCACAGCTGCGCATGCCACACACACACCAATATCCACATACAAGCATTCACAGTAATCAGACAATTGGCTCCAGTATTAAATGTCATGTGAAGAGCTCAACAATTGATTAATCATTAAGTGCAGTTTCTATGCAACTTCTGGTTGCCAATTGTGCTTAATCAGGTGGCTTATCTGAATGTGGAGATTATTGGTTGGTTTTGTGAGTAGTTTACTGTCCCAGAATCAGCTTAGAGGTGTCAGTTAAAGATCCTTGAAAAGGTGCTTTGCAGATCCTTAGGTTTATAATTAGTAACTGGAGAGATTTCACTTGTTGAAGCAAAAAAGAGTATGGTCACTTGGTGTATCAATATTCAAAGGAACAGGCTATATATACAGTCACTAATTACATAGGTGTATCTCCATTTGAGTAGCAGGTGGGGAGGCAGTATAGGGACGGACATCCCACGGCTGTATCATTAAGTGAATTAAAGGTACTCTCACCACATCCGCGATATCCGCTGTTTTCCTCTACCCAACCCTCCCGGTTAGAGCCACGCTCGGTATGGACCGGTGTACAGACTCATGGAGACTCTCTCACTGTGCATAAAGTGGCGTCCATGTAGGCTTGCAGTTCTTTCCAGTAAGCAAAAAGTCGCTGTTCCAGCACCAGATCGTTACTTCATTCATGCTTCACTTGTGCAGCGAGCAGGCAAGCCCCCTGTGACGTGCTGACATCACGTTGACACGTTTCACCAGCCAATCAACGCTAGTTTCCTCAGACCGAAATCTCACTCCACTGAATCTGGCTTCATTCATTTTAACTGTGGGCAGCTGAAGATGCTGCCTGTATACTACCTGGATTCACACAGACACATAGAGGTACACCTCCAGCTCTGTAGCTCTCATTGGCTCTCTTATGATTCATCCCCCCTCCTTTTTTGGCAAACTCTCACTAGAGAGAGAGAGAGAGCTGTGCATGTTTTTATAAGACTATGCTTTTTACCAGACAAGAAACTGGAAGTGGGCTGTATAAGGTATTTACTGGCAGTAAAAAAAAAATTTACTATGCAAAATTAAAACAAAAAGGGCATAAAATTTAATAGACGGAAAGATGAAAAAATGACAGAAATTCCACTTTAACTTTAGGGCTCTAAAGCAACCCTAAAGTTAGGCTGGGGAAGAGTGGAAATAGCTTTAAACGCATACTATTGCACATTTCGAGGATAACATCATAATGTCTCTATTAGAGATTGTTGTTTTCCTTACGTTGCAATGACCCAGTGATATTTCCCCATCCATCTGTCACTTTAACCCCTGAGTGCATTTTATACAGTTTTTAATAAAGTTTCTGGATTTGACTTACTACACTGCAGGTGTTCAGCTGCATATTTTCTCTCCTATTTTTGTAACTTCTAAAGCCCAGAAATGCAGAAACAAACAAGCATGTCATATTTTTCAAAGCACACTGCATTAAAAAACATGCAGATGAAACACAATATTTTTTATTATGGAGAAGTTGGATTTGTGCAATTAACACTCACACATTAAAAAGTTACAGTGTAAATGTTTACACTTGTGGCAGTGCGTGTTAATGGTCACTGTAGCAATGCACCTGGCCTATGTGTAGTGTGTTGTGGTGCCATTCATTGTAAATTGCATCTCAACACTTTTTACACCAGAGTACAATGCACTGCAGAACACGTTAATGCATATGTCATTCATTGTGGTGTGCTGCACTTTAAAAAAAAAAGGGTCATGAGTGTTTTTTTATTCATTGTGGTGCGTTGGCAGCCTAATCATCTTAACAAAACTCACATCAATACATGTCACACGTCAATACACTGCAACGCATCACTTTAGTGTGAATAGGCCCTTTATATTTTAAAAGTACAGCAATCTTCTGAAAACCCTTTCGGCGTACATGCACGTGTACATTTTTCACACTGCTGTCACAGCCAGACGCCTACACAAGCCCTTGTTCATCCCTCTTGTTAATGGCCGACAATCTCTCTTATTAATGACTGTCTGTTGACAGGAGATTTTCTGCACTAGATGTCAATCAGTTTAATATTTTCAATTTTATCAGTTTTTATCAATTGTATCGGTTTCATATAATTTGATATGCTTTTTGACTCAAGCAAAAGGTTGTGCATTTATGGTGAGTCTCAGCCTGGGTGTTTACCAACAATCATTTCATAGTTGGAGGCCATGGCGTCCTCATAAAATCTTATTCCTGTGCGGTTTTCATGAATGTAGCAATCCATGGGGCAGATTCAGATAGAGATATGACGTCGTATCTCTGAGATCCGACGGTCGGATCTATGCGACTGATTCATAGAATCAGTTACGCATAGATCTCCCTAAGATCCGCCAGGTTTAAGTGACTTACACCGTCGGATCTTAAGCCCCATACACACCATCAGATTATCTGCAGATTTTTGTCTTCAGATTTACCAAAACCATCTAATAGGAGGTCAAACCTTAAGAGTTTCAATTTGTATGCAATCATGCAGGCCCTTGTACTACATGGTTTTGGTAAATCTGAAGACAAAAATCTGCAGATAATCTGATGGTGTGTATGGGGCTTTAGGCTGCAATCTCCCGCTGGCCGCTAGGTGGCGTTTCGTGTTTTACTTGCGACGAATATGCAAATGAGGAGATCAGCCGATTCAGAAACGAACGCCCGCCGCTTTTTTTTACGTCGTTTGCGTCCGGCTTTTTCCGGCGGATAGTTACCCATGCTATATGCGGCATATCCTATGTTAAGTATGGCCGTCGTTCCCGTGCCAAGTTTTGAATTTTTACGTCGTTTGCGCAAGTCGTTCGTGGATACTGATGGACGTAATTTACGCTCACGCCGAAACCAATGACGTCCTAGCGACGTCATTGGGAGCAATGCACGCCGGGAAAATTTGCGGACGGCGCATGCACAGTTAAATCGGCGCGGGGACGCGCCTGATTTAAATACTACACTCCCCCTAGCCGCGGAATTTAAATTCCGCCGGGGGATTTACGATATGCCGCCGCAAGTTTTGAGGTAAGTACTTTCTGAATACAGCACTAGCCTCTCAAACTTGCGCCGGCGGATCGTAAATCAGATAGATTACGCGGATCTAAAGATCCGCTAATCTATCTGAATCTATCCCATGAGTTTGGGATTAAATATTGCTCTGTGTTTTCGCTTTGTTGCTTCGAAGATTCATATAGGTTTTTTCCTAAATGAAGTAGGACGAAAAATTGCTGTGGAGCAGAAGTTTTGAATTGTAATTTTTATGTCAGAATGGATTACAGTGATGTATTTATATCTCTCCGGGCAGTGAGGGCGTGTGAAAAGTGTATTTTAGCATATGTCGAAGGGCGTGAGGTTCTAAATGACCTCAGAGGTCTTTCATTTTACTGACAGAAATATGAAAAATAATTCTGAGCTGTGATAGCCCTTCAGCAAGTAGGGGGGACGTGTGTGGTCTGCCAGAGGTTTACATACTGAATTGAAGACAATGGATTGCTGATTAATGATGGTCATGTGGTCATTCCTCGCATCTCACCATGTCAGTGCTGTGGGAAGGCCAGTGAGAAGCAAATTCCTTGAAAAAGAAATGACTATGCCATTGTTAGCTGATATTTCCTATTCTATGTATATTCACAGTGGGTTGTCCCTTTTATATAGGAAACATGCTTGCCATCATGTGTGTATACACTTAAAGGTGAACAGCATTTTCATGAATAATAATCATGTATATGTAGCGGCCTGCTACTTTCTAGCCGTCGCTGCTTTAAATTTAGAGGGTAGTCTGGGAGTTTGTAGACTGTGTGATTTTTCACTAAATTTGGGCCTCTGTTCCAGCCATGGCTGTACTGTGAGTGACCACTATTGTTGTCTGGGGTGGCGTTACCACTCCAAGCCAAGGGTGGCAGCAGTCAGGTCAAGGTGTTTTGGTTGTTCCCCTTCGGCAGCCAATCAGAGGGAGATGATCGTTCCGCTGTGCATTCTGGGGAGGAACACTTAAGGGACAGACGTCATTGGTCCGGGGTAGTCTTCGATCCTGGGTCTGCCGTCCCACCACCCCCTGTGTGTGGGCCTCCTGGCCGGGGGTTCAAGTGTTGGTCCGGGGTTGTGATCCAGTAAGTAGGCCCTGTAGTCAGACTGGGTCTACGGTTGCAGAGTGGTCCTGTGCTGTCCGTCCTGAGGGAGGAAGCCACTCGATGAAGAACCTGTCTTGGAGAGCACCGAGCAAGAGGCTGGTATCTCAGGGGAGGCCTTGAACTTCATCTAAGGACGCACCATTACTGAGAGGCTGAATGACGGTCGCCTGTCAGTTCTAAGTTTCTAAGAAGTTAATTGGGAGAGGTCCGGGTGTTTAATCCTGTGCTGAGAGAATTTTGGACCAAATATACCTCCACCCTTGGGAAGGTCTGTGGCAGAGACTTTACCAAATTTCCGTGTGACATCCTGGCTGCTAGGCTAGTGAGAGAGGCCTATCCAGGTGCACAATACCCGCTCTGGCTAGAGTGGCGACGAAAGTTACGTTGCTGGAAGCAGGAGTGTTTCTGAACAGAAGTTATACACCTGAACCTATTATCTATTACCCTTCCATCCCTTCAACTACTACTTTTTATTCTTTTACCAAGTTTGGAAAATAAAGCAAGTCTAAAGTGTGGACATTGAACTTTTTATCAACTCTCATCTGATACCCTAGACGGCGAGGAAATGTAACATGCTGCCCAAAACAAACCTCCTTCGGGGGTAGTGCTATATATATAATTGTAACTGGAAAGCAGCTTGTAATCTAATCTAATGTTATTAAAAAGTACATTTTCATTTGGTAGAAATTGGAATTTCTAAGGCTGGGTTCACACTTATACGAATTGAATATGGGTTTCCCCACATCCAAATCGCATGAAAGGAGAGTGTGACCATCTCTCAGTGGAGTCAGTTCACACATCTCCAGGGCGGCTGCGGAGTGCACTGCAGAAGGGTCCTGTGCGTCTTTGGCTCTGTTTCAGGTCCAAATTCAGGCAAAAATTCAAATGTTGCTCTATGGCAACCTAGAGGTGTTGCAAACACTGTTTAAGTACACAAATTTTGCTTACTAGATCACATCACTGCTTTTATTGGAAGTCTGTACAGAGCGAAGTCAAAATGGGCTTTTGTATGTGTGTGTAATAAGTTCTAATAAGTGCTGTGCAAACTGTTGATACTATATAAACCCTGTAAAATAATAATAATAGCCATACCAAGATAACTCAAGGTTATAGTGAAAGCAGAGATGACCCTTCTACTTAGCAGTCACTCTTAGAAGAGGACATGGTAGGCAGATATCATTTTCTTCAGAACACAAGAAGTTTGGCAGAATTATTTTAATTGTAGCGCTCACTCCCACAGGAACCCACAGTGTAAGGTCCCTAGAATTTTTCCCTTAGTTGTACCCGCAGCTAGGGACACAGTCACACAGGGCCGGCCCTACCATGGGTCCCAATGTGTCCATTGGACCCAGGCAGCACTTTGAGAGTGGCAGCAAATTGAACCACAGCCACCTCTCCTTCTCTTCTATTTACCCAGCAAATTGAGGACTAAGATTTTTTTTCCAGCAGTTTTGTGTGTCATGATGACAACTGCCCCCTGGCCGCTCCACCTGCCCCTATACTACTCTAGCCCACCCCTATACTGCCCTAGCCTGTCTATATACTACCCTAGCCTGTGTATATATGACCCCAGCCTGCCCCTATACTGCCCTAGCCTGCCCCTTGGAATTAAACATAATGGTATGTCATATAATTTTGCATATAGACAAGGTGATGTTGCATGTAAATCTGACTTCCTGATAAACTTAATTTTAGGGGGGGGGGGGCATTTTATTCTTGGACCCAGGCAGCGCAATGTCTTGGGCCGGCCCTGCAATCACAGTCACTTCTTTGGCTTAATGAACAGCCTAGGGGTATGCTTTCTGGTGCTTTATTGCAGAACTTATACTTGGGTAGGAGTAAGGAAACTGTGGGATACTCCAGCAACTTGAGGACGCTAATCTTCCTTCTATTATTCTAAACAGGGTCCTTGCCAAAGCAATTGGTGGACTGAGCTATATCAGGACATCTGGCGCAATGTACCCTTTGAGTAGCGCTGAATTTAACACCTGAGGAATAGTGGCTGCACATAGTCTCAAGGATTTCTCACTCCAGTCTGTACTCACTAATGTCCTTGAATAGTTGGATACCTCCTTCCAATATCTTTCAGACACCTCTCCAGTGATACCAGACCAGAACCTCAGACGAATGTCCCTCAGTCAGTTCTATATACTTTTAGCAAAATAGGCCCCCCAGCTGCCCTAGCTGGGACCTGGATGAACAGCAGACACATGGTAAGCCTGCATGGGAGGGCTGCAGCCCTCCAGGCTGGGATCTCCTCCTCTAGGACAAGAACCCTTCTGCTCCAAGTCTCAGGGTATTTATGCTCCTTCCCAGCCTGGGCACCTTTCCCTAGGGATTGGCCAGGGCTGCATAAATATTCAGCTGCTGATTTGACTCTTCCAGAACCTTTTCAGACAGACAAGGGAAAGCAGTCAACCCTGCAGTCAGTGAAACACAGAACAGACCAAAAAAATCACATGCAGCTCAACTGATTCCAGTGAGCCAGCAACTAAATGTACCTAACTTAGCACCTATCTAGGAGGGTGCTACATAACATATAGTTTTCCTGAAGAAGATAGCTCCCCATGATCCTGTAATGAGTTTTATTTCCTGTGTTTATTTGTGCAGTGGTTGGGTACAGCACAGACACAGGGTGACCTGCCAACAACCAGTGGATGAGGGAATCCCTCCCGCTGCACTATTGTACTCTGACATAGGGGAGACTTCCCCGCCATCAGAATATAATGATCAGCACTGTGGCCTATTGATAGATCGTATACAGTAGATCAAGAGAAATTTTTCCAACAGGCTGGTTGTACACAAGTCAGTCGATAGATCAACTTGTGTACAACCAGCCTGCCCATACATGGATCGAAATTCGGACAGTTTAGCAGTAACTGGTCGAATTTCAATCCAGGCATAACTGGCTTAAGAGTATTGAATCAAAAAGATCAGCATGAACAACAGGCATATTCAGCCATACCAGCCCCTATTTTCCTCCTTAGCTAGATATCCTCTAATACAGTGGTCATCAGTGGCGGTGCGTCCATAGAGAGCGCCGGAGTGCCGCCCCCTCTCGCTCGCACCGCCACTGACACAATACATAGATTCATGCATTGCATGAATCTATGTATTGTCGCCGCTGCCACCGACTATTCAGATGGCCGGCCCCCTGGTGAGTGCCGGCCATCTGAATAACGGCAGCTGGTTGGCTGTGGAAATGCCTATCAGAGCCAGCAGCTCTGATAGGCTTTCCGATTACAGCCCTCAGGCTGTAATCGGCTTCCAAATACTTATCCAAGGGACGCACGGGGGGTGCGTTCCTTGGATAAGACTGACAGGCGTCTCAGCCAATCAAGTTACCGGTAACTTGACGGGCTAAGTGTGTTATCGAGGGCGGGAGAAGACATCGAGGGAACGTGGAAGGAGGATGGCCGACCCCAGAAAGGTAAGTGACGGGTGGGGGGGGCGACAATTAAAGGGCACAGCGGCGACAATTGGCACAGTGGCTACAAAGGGCACAGTGGCGACAATTGGCACAGTGGCGACAATTGATGGGCACAGTGGCTGCGTTTGATGGCATGGCACAGTGGCTGTGTTTGGCATGGCACAGTGGTGACAATTGATGGCACAGTGGCTGCGTTTGATGGCATAGTGGTGACAATTGATGGCACAGTGGCTGCGTTTGATAGCATGGCACAGTGGCTGCGTTTGATGGCATGGCACAGTGGTGACAATTGATGGCACAGTGGCTGCGTTTGATGGCATTGCACAGTGGCTGCGTTTGATGGCATGGCACAGTGGTGACAATTGATGGCACAGTGGCTGCGTTTGATGGCATGGCACAGTGGTGACAATTGATGGCACAGTGGCTGCGTTTGATGGGCACAGTGAGGCTGCAATTGTTTTTTTGTTTTTTTTAGTTGTTTTCGTTTGTTTGCGTCCCCCCAAAAATCTTGAGCACCAGCCGCCACTGGTGGTCATTGGTCATCAACCCTGTCCTCAGGGCCCACTAACAGGCCAGGTTTGCAAGATAACTGAAATACATCACAGGTGATATAATTTGCTGCTCAGTGATTGCAATATTCTAGTCTGCATCTCCCCAAGGTAATACATAAAACCTGGCCTGTTAGTGGGCCCCGAGGACAGGGTTGATGACCACTGCTCTAATAGGTCTTATTTGATGCTTGCCTTCTTTGAACTACAAGAAACATTTTCACTTAGACGGAATATTTTTTATAATTTCCTGTAAGGTAATATATCGGCTTTGAAGTAATCACTAAATTTGGACTTATTTTCCCTTTTTTGTTACTCAGATCTAAAAGCATTTGCTGCACATGTGTATTAATGATTACCTTGTTACCTCTTTGCTAACAAAAAATGCCGTAATATTCCTTTTTACGTTCCAGAAAACGCTCCAGCCAGACCTGTTTCTGAAAATAGCTTTGATCCGGACTACGACCTATGTGGTGTACGTTGCTTTCATTAGCGTTTTGCAAACATTTCGTTTTATGTTGTTAACTCACAGGGTTTTAACGGGTGTAATAAAACAAGATAAAAGCAATTTGCGTTATTGGCACGGAAACACAGGAAGGTTGATGGGATAAATGGTGGTTTTGTGGGGAGAATAGAACCCAGAGATTATTATCTTTTTGGAGAACATATGTTTCACTGTGATGGTCACATTGCTCAGAAAAAATAAACTACAACCATTGCTACGGAAAAATAAACATCTTTTCAGGATGTATGCAGGAAGCTTGCTGCCAGGTACCTGTGGGGAATTCGATTTTTTTATTTCATATGAGGTCCCTCATCTTTCTTAGGATCTCATAACTAAACAGGTCTAAAGCTGACCAGATATGTGGAAAATCATTTATTAAGGGTATATTAATACCACGTGTGGTAGGACTGCATTGGGCAAATATTCCAATGCAGTCCCACCGCAAGACATTGCAAAATGGCTTGTCTCCTACCTGGTCAGTGTGCACTGAAAAATTCAAGCAATGCTTTTTCCAGTACAGCGCAGTGCGAGTCAAATCACCACCTCGCACGATGCAGCGACAAGCGCAACTAAGGCAAGCCATACATTATGGAAAAGGAAAAAGTCACGGAAGTCGCACATCTCTGCCAAACCCTGTCAGAAGGTGTATGACAGCCGTAGCTCAGGGTCCAACCCATTTCACCCTGTTCCCCCTTACTAAGCTCCATGGGTGGAGCGAAAGACATTGGGGGTGTGGCCTGGATGGAGCCTGGCCCGAGGCTGTCATACACTACCTTACAGAGATGTGCGACTTCCAGGACTTTTCTATTAGATGTCTAGAACTGGGACTAGCTCTGTCCTTGTCTGCATCTCAAGCGGTTGTTACATAAGAGGACCCGGGGGAGCCTTGAGCGGCACTTGTTGATGTAGTTTTGGTCACAGGCCATACATAATGCAATTTTCTTTTCTTCAACCACGGGTCTGTTGTTGGGGGAACACATCCCTCAGCGCCGTTGTCTTATGCAAGCAGGGAGTGCACAATACAATGATCACTGCTGATGTCTATAGCCACTGGCAAAGATCACTGTTGGCGCCTATAGCCGCCAGCAGTAATCGTTTAAAAAAAAACGTCAGGTTGGTTGTACTGAAGTCAAACGATAGATCAACTTCAGTACAACCAGCCTGGTCCAAGATGGATCGAAATGGATCGAAATTCAGCTGGTTCCTGGTGAACCAGCTGAATTTTGAACTGTCTATGGCTGACTTTAGTAAAAGGGGAGATTAACTAAAGCTTGTGCACACAGAAGGAATGGAAAAACTTTTTCTAGTAAAGAAAAAAACACTGCTCAGAATAAAACAAAAAAGAAAATAAAATAAAAATAAAAAAAGTGCTGCCAAGTACCAAAAAATTGTAGATACAAAATTTTAAAGATGAGTGAATAAGAAAAAGGTACAGCGCAATGAAATAAATAAAAATAAATAAATATAAATAAATGTGAATTGAAAACCTGCACAAGAAGCGCCAGGTTTAAGTGAGGGGTAATAAGATAATTGAATGGACAATGAAAACCAATCAATAAAAAGTGATCAATGATAAAAATAGTATGTGAAAATTAGACCAATAAATTTTGACATATCATTGGAAATTCTTAAAAAGGGTGTCAAAAGTAAATTCCACAAACCAATGTGCAATAAGAGAAATTTTAAAAAACAAGAATCAAAAAAAAAAAAAAAAAAGGAACTATAGTGTTAAAATAGTCTTTTGTGATGCTAGAAGAAAAAAGTCCACAAGTGATAATCCAATGCAGCGCTGTTTCTATGATACTCTAGACGTGACACCAGACATATCCCGAACAGACTCTCCACCAGAAAGAGGACACCCAGGTGTTGAGGTAATGTAGTCTCCTTATCACACTAAATGACCGCTGCAGCGATCGGGATAAGCTCAGATAGAAAAGTCTCCCACTGAGACTAGATGGGAAGGAAGGAATCCTGAATGGGTCCTGTGCTGTTGCCTCCAGAATCCAGCTCAAAGGGAAAAGATACAAAAAACATCCCCCATAGCGTAATGAAGTTTCAACTGACAATATTTATTATAGCTGTAAACTGTATACACTCACATTTAGGGTAAAATGACATGCGAATAGGAACCAGAGCGACTGGCTGTAACATCAAATCCAGTCGCTCTGGTTCCTATTCGCATTTCATTTTACCCTAAATGTGAGTGTATACAGTTTACAGCTATAATAAATATTGTCAGTTGAAACTTCATTACGCTATGGGGGATGTTTTTTGTATCTTTTCCCTTTGAGCTGGATTCTGGAGGCAACAGCACAGGACCCATTCAGGATTCCTTCCTTCCCATCTAGTCTCAGTGGGAGACTTTTCTATCTGAGCTTATCCCGATCGCTGCAGCGGTCATTTAGTGTGATAAGGAGACTACATTACCTCAACACCTGGGTGTCCTCTTTCTGGTGGAGAGTCTGTTCGGGATATGTCTGGTGTCACGTCTAGAGTATCATAGAAACAGCGCTGCATTGGATTATCACTTGTGGACTTTTTTCTTCTAGCATCACAAAAGACTATTTTAACACTATAGTTCCTTTTTTTTTTTTTTTTTGATTCTTGTTTTTTAAAATTTCTCTTATTGCACATTGGTTTGTGGAATTTACTTTTGACACCCTTTTTAAGAATTTCCAATGATATGTCAAAATTTATTGGTCTAATTTTCACATACTATTTTTATCATTGATCACTTTTTATTGATTGGTTTTCATTGTCCATTCAATTATCTTATTACCCCTCACTTAAACCTGGCGCTTCTTGTGCAGGTTTTCAATTCACATTTATTTATATTTATTTATTTTTATTTATTTCATTGCGCTGTACCTTTTTCTTATTCATTCTTATTCACTTGTGCACACAGAACCTGGTGCAGCTGTTCATAGTATCAATCAGCTTCTAGGTTAAAATTGTCCTGCACATTTGGTGTGGTTTGAGCCATACAGAATAATGGCTTAAACTGCACTGCTGAATAATCGCATCGCATGTGATTTGAACAGGAATGCGTTATGATTCTTATTCAAAATCGCATACTGTCCCCGCACTTCACACTCACTAACAAAGCTTAATTGAACGAGCCAAAGTTAGAAGCTGATTAGTTACTATGCACAGCTGCACCAAATTCTGTGTGCTGTGTGAACCAGTTTTAGTAAATCTCCCCGTGTGACATTTCAATAAAGTTCATTCAAAAAATAAACTGTGAACAGTGCAAAGCGCATAGGTGTGCGCAGCCTATTGCATTAGGGTGTGCACCCCAAAGCCCAAACACACATGCCTTTCTCTGCAGCCTCAGCTGCACTAGACAGCGACTAAATGGGATAGTGCTCTCTGTATATTCACAAACAGAAGCATAGTAAGCACAGTTTACTATGCTTCGGTTATGAATGTACACAGTGAGTGAGTGTGTTCACTGTGTTCATTTAGAAAAGGAAGGGGTCTGTAAATGACATTTACCACTTCTCCTGCTCTCCATTTTGGGAGCGCAACTCGGGGTGAAAGCCCAGGCAATAGGGGAGAATCGGCACTGCACGCAGTGATTAGGGTGTTCTTGGGCACACCTGGCATACACCTGCACCACTATGGGCACATGGGCACTGTTGTCATCCCATTGCACACCAACCATTGACTTGTAACAGAAGCTAGTGTAAATGTGTCCTAATCTGCTGACGAAAAACCACGAATGAACGCAGAATGAGATTGATTGGCAGGGTTCCTTTGTAATTGCATTAGCTGTTTAGGCCTTAAACTGGCCAAATCTTTCATTTTAAGAACATTTGTAATCAATACTGGGGTTAACATAAGGCAGGACAGGTTGCTATAAGCAACAACCGACCCGGGTCTGTGTTTTGGTTCTTGTCCTGGCGGGGACTTACAGAGCACTGAGCCGGTTAAACACATTCATTTTTTTAAATAACGGCAAGACCCGATGGGAACTGACCTGCCAGCACCAGGCGCTGCAGTGACTCATTCACCATGAATTTCCTTCTTCATTTCATGTGTTTAAAACATTTTCTCAGGACTTAAAGGAGAATTCTGCTAGACTAAGTTGTCTAAGTTGGAAAAACATTGATGCCGCGTACACACGGTCGTTTTTTGTCTTTTCTCATGAAAAAAAACAAAGTTTTTCAAATTTCATTTTAAAAAACGACATTGCCTACACACCATCGTTTTTTTAAAATGCTCTAGCAGAGCGCGGTTACGTTCAGCACGTATGACGGCACTCTGTTCCATTCAAGCTCACGTCATAACTTGCTTCTGAGCATGCGCGGGTTTAAAAACGTAGTTTTAAACGTCGTTTTACCCACACACTATCATTTAAAATGACACAAAAAACAACGTTTTGAAAAACGACATAAAAAATTGAAGCATAAAAAAAACAAAGTTTTTCCCACACACGGTCATTTTAAATGACGTTTTTAAAAATGTCATTTT
Organism: Rana temporaria; assembly: GCF_905171775.1. NCBI lineage: Eukaryota > Metazoa > Chordata > Amphibia > Anura > Ranidae > Rana > Rana temporaria. Next base: position 115,819,970 of record NC_053497.1, read on the forward strand.
ATTTCATCACAAAAAACGACCGTCTGTACGCGGCATTAATGACAAAATCTAGTCTTCAATCTTCACAAGCAACAATTTTACATATTTTTTGGTAAAATAAATCCGAATTTTCTGTTTTAAAACAAATATGACAATTCTTGAGTGGTTGTCAGAATTTTTTTTTAATCAAAGTGTTCACTGGATGGATTTTCTTTTTGCTTTGATGGTTCAAAAAGAACACAAAAAGTGTAAGGGCCCTTTAACACCCAGTAGATCTGCGAGCAGATCCCTTGCTGAATCAGAGCTGAACTAGACTGATGTCAGTTTCGCACTCACACAGAGTCTGGCTCTATGAACGGCCAGACTTGTGTCCGTTTACATCAGGCTACCTCCGATTTTTCATGTTTATTTCTGGAGAAATGCAAAAGGACACAGTCCCTGTGACAGACCTAGCCGGGACAGAGGCTTTTGGAGAGGACTGAATGCTAGCCTCTTGTCTTCCGATTATGGGCCAGGGCCTCAAAACGGGAATGCGGATGGGTTATCCCGGCAGACGGACCTGGAACCTTAAGACTACTTTTCCAACATCCTCGAGTTGACCCGTTCGGGGTCCCTGTGTGGCTGTTGTACTGTTTCCCAAGGGGGAGTATTGTCATTAACCTTGGAATACTGAAGTATTTCTCCTTTGAGTCTATTACACAGTAATGGGTCTTCTGCCCTGTCCGTCTGCCGGGATAACCCATCCGCATTCCTGTTTTGAGGCCCAGGCCCATAATCGGAAGGCAGGCGGCTAACATTCAGTCCTCTCCAAAAGCCTCTGTCCCAGTCCCTCTCTGTTTTTTTTTTGGGGACCTGGACAGACTCTGAGGTTGGCGGGTGTAAACAGGCACAAGGCCATTTACATCAGCCTGCCCATAGACACCCACATGGAGCTTCTGATTAGGTCCACCTAAAAAACAGACAAGTGGACCTGATCATAAAGCCTTTGTGAAGGGGTCCCAATGGTGTTAGGTCACACTACCACGTTGCTGTGGAGTGCACTGGAAAATATGACTGCACGCTGTACTTTTTTTTCAGCACTCGTGACATTTCAAAGAAGTTCTGTGATAAAAGTATGATGTGCTAGGGTTGGCGCATTCACATTGTGCCTCTCAGTGAATGCATACCAGAATATGTGCGATCAGCGCAGCTCACTGGTGTGAACAAGCCCTAAGGATGAATTCTTCCACAGTGCCCACAGCTACAGAGGTTAGTGAGGACTTGCTTTTTTTGTTCCAATAATTTTTATTACAATTTCAAAACAGTATACAGAATTTTATGCTCAAATATTCATCAGAAAATCGTTGACACAAGGATGCAATATTCGATAGTGACCCTTCTCAATTACACATAAACCAAACTATAATGCCGCGTACACACCATCACTTTATGTGATGAAAAAAAACGACACTTTCAGTGAAGTAAAAAACGACGTTTTTGAAACTTCAATTTTCAAAGACGAAGTTGCCTACACACCATCGTTTTCTCACAATGATCTTGCAAAGTGAGGTTACGTTCCACCACGTTTTACCATTGAAGCTTGCTTCATAAGTAGCTTCTGGGCATGCGTGGATGAAAAAACGTCTTAGAAAACTACGTTTTTTGCTACACACGGTCAATTTCTGTGAAGTAAAAAGTGCACTTTTGAAAAACGACACATAAAATTGAAGCATGCTTCAATTTTTTTTGGTCGTTTTTTACAAGACATAAAACGACGTTTTCCCCCACACACAGTCAATTAAAGTGACGTTTTTAAAAACGTCATTTTTTTTCATCACATAAAGTGATGGTGTGTACGCGGCATAATAATAAAGGTTATAAATTAGAGATACTTTATTGTCCCCTGGTAGCATCCTACAAAACTATATATTCTCCCCCCCCCTCCTTCCCCCTTCCCCTACCCCTATAATGGTATAACCAAACCAACAACAATAAGAGCCGGTTCACACTGTCGCGTCCCATTCTATGCAATAGAACCGCTCCGACTTAGAAAAAGGTTCTGGTACGACTTTGGGGGCGGCTCGGGGGGATTTGCATTGACTTCTATACAGAAGTCATTTTGCTAATCGCCTCTGAAGTCGTCTTCAGGACGACTTGCAGAGTCGCCCCCGAAGTCGTGCCACCGCAGTGTGAACCGGCTCTAAAAGGGAGGGAAAGGAGGAATGGAAAAAAATAAAAAATAAACAACACCGCCTCAAAAAAACAAAAAAGAAGTGAGGACTTGTTTTAAAGCTAAGTTACTGCTTTGCAAGTGTCCACACCAGGGGTTTCCAGTATTTCTAAACAAAATGCCAGTTAACTGTCCTTCAGAATTTAGGGGGGCTGGACTTTGCCCAATGGAACTAGAAATTGCCTTGGTGTCAGCGGATGTAATCAATACACAGTCAAGGGTATTAGTGGGAGGAATAGTGCCCCAATGTTGGTATCAATGGAAGGATTAGAGCTCCATTGCTGGTGTCAGTTTGAGGAATAGTGCCTTGTATCACTGGGAGAAATAGTGCCCCATTGCTGGTGTCAGTGGAAGGAAGAATGCCCCATCGTTGGTGTTAGTGGGAGAAAGAGTTTTCCACTGTTGATGTCAGTGGGAGGAATAATGCTTTGTATCAGTGGGAGAAATAGTTCCCCATGGGCCAGATAAAGGCAAAGCAAATGGTCACATTTAGCCCTAGAGCCGCAGTTTGGAGACCACTGGTCTACACTATAGCCTGGCCAATAGTTCACTATAATATCTACTGTACCTGATATTGGCAAATATATTCAAACCAACCAGGATACTCACGCCTAGTACACACCAATGAGGTTTGACAGAGCCAATGTTAGTACAGCGACCTCCCCTGCCAAGTTAATGTGTTCTGACAGGGGGACAGCCCCCCGCCAGAGCATTCCGGTCAGCACTCTCAGCCATTGCCAAGCCAAGCCAAGAGGTCAATTTCTGTCAGACCGGCTGTCATATACACACACAACGTTGGACATTTTTTCTTGAAACAGCTGATGTCACCTGACATTCATCCCGTGTGTACTAGGCTTTAGGGATTCCTGGTTTTATCTGTAACAGAGATACTTGAGATTGAGATGTACCAGTCATAGTAGGGTTGCCAAGTACTTTTCATGCGTAGAATCTGATTCTACCAAAATGGCACCCTTTTTTAGATGAGTGGGGAAAATATTTGATATCATGCTTATTGTAGGCTTGTGAACTGGGTCTCCTATGAGGCTCGGTCACCAGAAATTCAGAAATGATTTACAAAGATGTAAATCTGAGTTTTAGACAGCAAATTGGTCCCGTGCTCTAAATGTACCTTGGGATGAGAAAAAAAAGCTTGGCACAGGTAAACTTTGTCTCCTTTATTATATGGCAATGGGTAATTTGGTCCTTCTGTCTGTGTCCATGTGTTGGATCACACATGTGGTCTATGTTATCTCACGCACATGTACCAGACTGTAAGCTGTTGTGTTTCTGGCGCATTGGCTGCTGAGTCAGGACAGATGGGATTACGTTAGGAGATTGCTCATTATTAACAGTTTACAGAGTGACAAAATGGAAGGTGTTTCATCTGCATCTTGAGTGTAAGAATCCCGCTTGTTTATCTCTGAATGTGCGCCAAGACTGCGTTCATTCATCTTCTTGTAGAATTGGCGCTCTGTGTTGGGATCAATGTAAAATTTCCTGCATGTTTTTCCTCCCAGGAACACAGAAATTTGATCAAATGTCGCTTGTCCATAGCAGTCAATTTGTTCTACTATTTATTTCCTGGTGTACAAAAGAGGAGTAGCTGATTTGTTGCAGTAGCTAACACAGACATTTCTTCTTTACCTTGTTATACACAAAGCCTGAAAACTCTGGACATTTTTATTTGGATGTAATGGGTAAAGGCTCGTTAAGATACGCTGTTTAGTGTTGTCGTTACCCCCCCCCCCCCCAAAATTCCTCCCCGTAAGCTGAAAAGGCAGTAGACAGAGGTGTTTACATTCTGCACTCGCACTTCTGTGTCGTGTGCATGCCGGGAAAAATAATTGCTCCTGTTACGTTTGATGGACAGTACCGCCGCCAAGTACAACCCAAGCGAATAAGGACGCTCCATAAATGTCCCTGCGTTAGGCTGCATTGGTTTGGAATTTACGGGCTTTAAACTGGTGGTGAGGAGATATCATTTCGACTTCTCACTGACTGTCAAATGCCTCAGAAAAGATATCCAAATTTGGATCGCTTTTTAGATTTAAGACGACTAATCTAGCCTTATGCCTTGTACACACGATCGGAATTTCCGTCGGGCTAAACTCCGACGGATTCTTCTGACGGAATTCCGTTCAAGCTGTCTTGCATACACACTGTCACACCAAATTCCGACCGTCCAAAACGCGGTGATGTACAACACTATGACGAGCCGAGAAAAATTAAGTTCAGTGCTTCCGAGCATGCGTCGACTTGATTCTGAGCATGCACGTTTTTTTCTCCGTCTGAGTTCCATACAGACGAAAGGGAATTTCCGATAGAAATTCTTTTCATCGGAAAAAAAGAGAACATGTTCCCTTTCTAAGTCCGTCGGAATTTCCGATGGAAAAACTCAGATGGGGCACACACACGGTCGGAATATCTGATGAAAAAATTCCGTCTGACATTTTCCATCAGAATTCCGATCGTGTGTACAAGGCATTAGAGTTATAATTTCTGTCAGATTTTTATTTTTGTTCTCCAGTCAGCTTCAGACTGGGTCATTCCCCACTCCACAGCTCATGGAAAGTCATAGGTCATTGGAAGTAAAAAAAAGTAGGAGTTTGCCCAGGTTCACACTGGGCTGCGGGAGTGAAGCCATGCGAGTTCAGCTGAACTCGCACGATTTCATTTCCGCTTGTCAGTCCTGATTTCGGACGCGATTTCAGAGACATCTGTGCAGGTTTCTGAACAGATGTCAATGTAAATCGCGGCCTGAAATCGCAAAAAGTAGTACAGGAACTACTTTTTGAAATTGGTGCAGCGCCGCAGATTTGGCGTCACACCATATAGGACAATCCGACAATTGCCGGAAAATGCCGCCGATTTGAGATGCGATTTGACATGTCGAATCAAATCTTAAATTGTACCAATGTGAACCAGGGCTGAAGAGTGCAGGATGTGAAAAACGACGAGAAAAAAATAGAGCATGTTCTAAATTTTTAATGGACATTTTTCTCGTCGGGATGCTCTGGAGCCTACACACAACTGTTTTTAACGACCAATTAAAAAAATTGCATTTTTCTTGTCATGAAAAACGGTCGTGTGTACGCGGCATAAGACTTGTTTCAGTAACCTTCAGGGCTTGTTTACACTAGCAATTGGGGGGTAAACGATCACTTCACTTATCATGATCACTTAATGAATATTTTTAATACAAATGCCTTTTAAACCTAAATCTCACATGTACTAAAAAATCTGATCATTTAGACAGAAGAAAAAGAAAAGAAAGTGTCCAGTTACTAGTTTAGGGAGTTCTCTCCCCCAATTTTCAGGGGTGTCATCCACACACACACACAACACATCGCTGGCCGGGGTTACATGTGGGGAAGGGACAAAACATGATGGAGGCCGGCCAGCTGTACAACATGACACAAAGCTGGATCCAATTTCATTTCCCAGACACCCCATCATTTCTCAGCAGAGCCTGTCCAGATCCGCTCAGGGTTTAGTTGGAGGCTGCTCACCTCTCCAAGTCATAAAACAGACAAAGGAGACTCCGGGAAAGCTGAGTTACCACGATGACTGAGCTGTGACTCAGCCCATACAATAATACCATTAATCTTTACACGGATATGTCTTTATATCCACATTACATGGTTTTTATATGTACAGCATATCCGCAGTCGCTAACTTAAAGTGGACCTGTCAGTAGCTTCACAAGTCTGCATTCATACATTCCAGACATATTATATACATCATCAACTATATCAGTTTTAAAAAAGGCTTTACTTTTTTATGATTAGAAAGCAGTTGTTGAGCTTCACTCCGCTATTTGGCCTAGGCTGAGATGATGTCATCGGTCTACTGAAGGCATGAGAAAGTATTTCCTCAGTCCTGTGTCAGACATTTGTGAATAGATCCAAGAACTGTGATTATGGCATCTTTTAAAATGGTTGTAAAGCCAGAAGATCTGATCTTAATGCATTCTTTGCATTAGGATAAAAAGCCTTCTGTGTGCAGCAGCCCCCCTCAGTCCCCCTAATACTTACCTGAGCCCCATCTCTATCCAGCGATGTCCACGAGTGCCTCAGCCGTCAGGGGCTCTCCTTCCTGATTGGCCGAGACACAGCAGTGGTGCCATTGGCTCCCGCTGCTTTCAATCAAACTCAGCCAATCAGGAGAGAGAGGGGGCAGGCCGAACCACAGCTCTGAATGGCTACACAGAGCTGCAGCTCGGCTCGGATGCCACCATAGCAAGCTGCTTGCTGTGGGGGCACTTGGCAGAAGGGAGGGGCCAGGAGAGACAGCGAGGGACCAGAGAAGAGGAGGATCTGGGCTTCTCTGTGCAAAACCATTACACAGAGCACGTAAGTATAACATGTTTGTTATTTTAATAGAAATGTATGACCCTCTATCATAGGTAGGTGCTAGAGTGAGGCTTTTTGTGAGGTAGCTGCCAGCGCAGGTAAATTTAGGCATGCCTATTCTTGTTTTGATCTGGGGGCAGGGAGTGGTTAGTGTAGCAGTGGGTGTGACCACCTGTGCTTTAGTTCTGGAGCGCCTCCCCTGCTTCCAGGGAGAATGTTCTGGAAAAGGGGCAGGGCACAGGACTGGAGTGACAGGAAGCTCATGTGAGGAGCCCTGACCAATTCCCACTTGGAATTGGCAGGGGGCAGGCCTCCTACTTAAGCTCAGGTCCAGCCCACTGGAGGGGAGTTATCGGCCGATAGACGTGGAGAATGAAGTGCTAGATAGCACCAGGGGCTCCATCCCCATCTGGGGGGGTGCGCAGCCCAGCGGAGGAGCCCGGGAGAGCTGGGAGGGAGCCTCGTCCTTACACGGCCATGGAGGAGATGTCCTGGAACAGAGGGGCTGGAGAAGCTATTGGAACGTATGTCCAGTTAAAGTTCTCCATCATGGACTCGGGCAAGAAAAGTTCGGTGAGTGTCACACAGTGGATTTGTGGAAGAGGCATGCCAGAGGAGCTGGGTGCAAGGCCAGAGGAGAGACTGTGAGATTTGTGTCAAGTCTATGCGGCCTGCGGGTGCAGGATTTGCAGGTCGGGCTAGCTGGGATCAGTAGTCCACCCACTTACAAGCTGCTAAATTACTAACCCCGCTGGGGAGAGGTTCTGTAGACCTTTGGTCTAATAACTACATAGCCAATTACAGCCAGCATCTGGGATTATTTAGGGTGATCTCTTTTGTCAAGTGAAGATGATGGGACAGGAAGACTAATAGTTTACAGTGGAAGTAGTGTGCAGGAGGAGAGAAGTCCTGGGAGCAACAGTCTGCAGGAGTTGATGCAGAGGAGGAGCAATAGTCGGTATGGGTTATGCAGGGGAAGTGACTGTAAATATTAGAGTTCATCAGTTCTTCAAGGCTCAACCTATTCAACTAAGTTATTTTAATATGATGGCAAGGCAACATGTTCTATGGGCATCCCATATTTCCTTTCTCCCAGTCTGAGTAACTAGTAGCAACCATCCGCTACAGAAAAAAAAAGACGAGACGTTACAATCAGCAGGAACCAGACAAATTTCCGATTCATGCATGGGCAGGGTGGTTGCGCACCTACAAGTCGATCTACTAAAGCCATCAGCACTGATCAGTGTATTCTAAGGCTAGGTTCACATCACGATTTTTACATCCGATAATCGGACCGTTAAATCGGATGGAATCGTATATGACAAAATCGTATGTAATCGGATCAGTCATCCGATTACATACGATTTAGATTGACCACAATATAAAAAAAAATCGGACACGATTTTAATACGAAAATCGGACACGATTTTAATAAGATTTCAAATCAGGACCAAAAATCGTGGTCAAACACGATTTTTGATGCGATTTTAAATCGTATCAAAACGGATGCGGATCAAATCGGATGCACTTGGGGACCTACATTAATGAATGGAAGTGAATGGATACGTTTTGCCATACAGATTTGTAAGATTTAAAACCTAAAATCGTGAGAACAAGTAGGATGATAAAATCGTGGTGTGAATGCACCCTAACAGCGGGGAAGTCTCCGTCAAAATACAATAGCGCAACAGGGAGAATTCCCCTATCTACATTGAATGTGTGGATGGAGGAATTAAATCTTTTTTTTTTTTCGTTCAACCGACTGGTTGAGCAAAAAAAAGACTCGTCTATAGCCAGCCTTATCTAGCATCTCTGTACAGGAAGTAGAGGTAATAAATACCTGTGTTTGTTTCTTTTATACATCAATTAGGCAGGCCATAGAAGGTGCAAATTTCTGTCCTGCCACCACATGTTGCAGGAAAGAAATTTGCATAATTCTTCCCCATCAACACTGACAGTGGAATCCCACAAAGTGCAACTTTCTGCTCCTGCTGGGGAAAGACAGTGATTACCGCTAGCGGTTATAGCAACCACTTGATCGATCAACTTGGTACATTCAGCCTGCCCATTATTGGTTAAAATCTCGGGGGAAATTCCTGCTGAACCGGCCAAGATTCTAACCGTCTTTGGCCAGCCTTATGCCGCGTACACACGATCGGTTTGTCTGATGGACCGTTTTCATCAGACAAACCGATCGTGTATGGGCCCCATCGTTTTTTTATCCATCGGTAAAAAAACTAGGAACTTGTTTTAAAATTATCTAAAGGTTAAAAAAACTATAGAAAAAAACGATCGTCTGTGGGCACGTCCATCGGTTAAAAATCCATGCATGCTCAGAATCAAGTCGACGCATGCTTGGAAGCATTGAACTTCATTTTTCTCAGCACGTCGTTGTGTTCTACGTCACCGCGTTCTGACACGATCGTTTTTTTAACTGATGGTGTGTAGGCAAGACTGATGATAGTTAGCTTCATCAGATATCTGATGAAAAAATCCATCAGACCGTTTTCATCGGATGAACCGATCGTGTGTACAGGGCATTAGAGTGCATGCACTTAATGTAAAAAATATGGTACATCTGTAGCACTACCCCCGGAGGAGCTGCTGGTTTGTTTTGGGTGGCACATTTACCTCGTGGCTCTCCGAATTCCTAGGGGTGTATGGTGCATATAGCAGAAGTAAAGGAATGTCCGCAACAGGTGTCTCTTGCTGTGCTCTTTATTACCCAGCCGGGTAAAAACAATAAACTTGTGGTGAAGAAGGTAAAGTTGAAGGAAAAAGAATAGCAAATTCAGGCAAAGTAATGGGGAAACAGTCCTGCTCCCACGTGTAACACTTCTTTGCGCCACTCCTGCCTGAGTGCAGGGCCGTTTGAAGGAATTAGGGGGCCCCAAGCAAAATGGATATGGAGGCCCCCCCCCCCCCCACACACAGCACAGAACCACAACAAGCAGAAAACCAACAGCCGGGTGGATGGAAGGGGTGATGGTGGGGCAAGATGAATCACTAGTGCCCCAGCATAGCATGACATATAAAAGAGGGCTGCATATGGTGTAGATCAACCAATGAATTTTATTTATAAAAATATCTTACAAATCAGTGTAAATATAGCCAATAAAACCCTGATCCCTACACTAACCTTCTAGTGAAATGATTAAGGCTGGGTATACACTGGTGTGATGTGAGAAAGCCTGCGAATCCTGTGCAGGTTCCCGAATCGCACCAGACAGTTCACACTGACATCTGCGAACCGCTGCGAGTGTCAATAAAAAGCCAATGACACCCCCCGATTGGTTCTCAGATTGCTGTGTAAACTGTAAAATGGTGCAGGAATCGGATCGCATGGGTGTTTACACCCAGAAGTGTCACACCCATGAGATCTGATTTCAGTGAGGACCAAAAAAAAGAGTCCTGCACCATTCTGGTGTAAATGCGATTTCAGGCATACAGTTTGAATGGCGGGATTTGCATCGCACAGACATTGCATATGATGTGCACAGCAATGCGGTGCAAATCACATGCGATGTCTGTGATCGCACACGTGTGAGCCCAGCGAGGAGGTTATTATAGGTGAGGGAATAGGACTGATCTGGAGTTATGAATACAATTGGACTATTGCTCAGATTCCTATAATGACAGATTTAAGCTGTGGGTGATAGAACATGGGACACATTAACCAGATCAGTCAGTGAAGGGTTACATAGTGGTGTCTGGGCTGTGTGATACATGGATGTATAGAGGGGGATGGGGGTGTGTAAGGGGTGAAGATAGTGTAGAGGGGAGTAGAAGTTACATTAGATAGGGGGATGGGAGATTTGTATCAGAACTGAGGAAGAATGACACTAGAAGAGAGTGAGAAGCCATGCTGGATAAGATAGGCTGAGTCAGGAGGATAGTAGAAAACAATACACAGACTTGTTGGGACAGTGAGTTGGAGGAATGAGATCCACTGTGTCTGTGATGTGAGACAGAAGGAGAGCACAGGGGTGACTGCATGGAGACATATTCTGGGCACTATCACTGGGACAAAGAAGGGAGAATGTGAGCAGGACCAGTATCTAGAAGGGGGAGGAGTAACAAACTTACGAGGTAAATAGAAGATCATGCAGGAAGGAGAGCTGACATCACAGCACTGAGCTAAGTGCAGGGAGAGAATACCAGGCTGGGGATCGGCTGCCATTGTAGCAGAAAGGCAGAGGGAGAGAGACACTGGTCAGCTGCTGGGCACCTTCACTTCCTGTACTTCCCGCTCACTATGCTCTGGGTTGTCTAACAAAGGGGCGGAGCTCCGGATATTGGCCCCGCCCATCCCGACATCAACCTGACAGATCCACTCAATCTCCCTGCAGCCATAGACTACAGAAGTCAGCGCGCGTGTTCTTTTTATTCTGGACAATGTACGTGGGCACCCTAGTTGGGGGCCCCCTTCCAGCTCGGGGGCCCCAGGCAATTGCTTGCATTGCCTCTCCTGTTCCGACGGGCCTGCCTGAGTGGGAATAGCGTACCCGGACAGGCCTCTCTCACCGACCTGGCAGCCAGAGTATCGCTCGTACCTTTGAGAAGAAGTCTCTGCTACAGACCCTCCTAGGATGAATTCAGTGAGAAACCTCTGCCACAGGCCCTTCTGATTGGAGTTGCGGAGATGTACCTCCTTAGTGAAATTACACCTGGATCTCCTTCTAATTCCTTCCAGGTACCGACTGACAGGTGACCAGCCTCCCAGTGTCCGTATACCTCGATCCCCGGTGGATTGTCGAGACCCTATTGGATTGCCAGCCTCTCATTGGCTCTCCTTAGATGGACTCCCCACCGAACAGCTATACCGATTGGGATCTTCAGAATTGGGAACCCAGTCTACCACTGGGCTCCCTGCCATGACTCAAATGTTTTGGACCCACATGGTCCCGGAACCAGGAACTCTGTGCGGCACGCACGCCCTGGCCAGGTAGGCCATAGCCCCGGGGCATCGTGGTGCAGACACCCTAAAGGTGGATGCCGCACTTGAAGAAAAAGACCCAGAACCAATGGCGTCTGCCCCATAAATACCCTCCCCCAGCATGCACAGCGAGGCTCAACCCTCCTGATTGGCTGCTGGGGAAGAGCACCTAAACCTTGACTAAACTGTACCCACAAAGTCGTCCAATATCAGTGCCTGACCTCACAAATGCACTTCTAGAGGAATGGTCAAACATTCCCATAGACACTCCTAAACCTTGTGGACAGGCGTCCCAGTACTTTTGGCAATATAGTGCATTTTCATCTTCATTGTGTTACATTACACGCATTTTGCAAGTGTTTTCATGTCATCTGTTGTGTCTTTTTTTTTCCGTTTGGATTGTGTTTTGCATTAAGGCCTCTTGTACATGGGACTAAAAACGCCACCTTTTTATTCATTCAGGTATTTTTAATTACTGCTCTAAATGCAACACAGTGGTGTAGTGAGTAGCACTCACGCCTAGCAGTAAAAAGGGTTGCTGGTTCGAATCCCAACCACGACACTACCTGCCTGGAGTTTGCATGTTCTCCCTGTGCCTGCATTGGTTTACTCCAGGTACTCCGGTTTCCTTCCACACTCCAAAGACATGCTGGTAGGTTAATTGGCTTCTTCCTAAATTGGCCCTAGTATATGAATGTGAGTTAGGGATCTTAGATTGTAAGCTCCTTGAGGGTAGGGACTGATGTGAATGTACATTGTATATGTAAAGCGCTGCGTAAATTGACGGCGCTATATAAGTACCTAAATAATAATAATAATAATAATGCAGGCCATTGTTTTTGTTTTTGCCATTGAAAACTTGCAATGCATATAGATCAGTAAAAAGATCAATAAAAAAAAAAGTGTGTTGTTGGTCAGTATTTTTACATGCATTTGCAAATACATCACCCTCCCTTAATTAAAAAAAAAAGCTAGAAGAATTTTTACGGTTGCGTATATGTAAGTTAGAATACATGCATATGCTATACAGCTTTGCTTCATGTACTGCCATTAATAACAGATGTTCATATGTCAGTACCGTGTGCAAGTACCCTAAAATGCAGAAAGGTTGTATTTAGCACAACGCACGGTAACATACATGTATGTAATATTGTGGTCTAAACTAGGCACATAGAAAACCACTGTATTTGATTTGTCCTCGCGGTGACCTGCGATGATCTGGTACACATGGTATGGTTGAGCCCTAAGGGCTTTTTCACATTAGATTGCGTTTTTCTGCAGTGGGTAAACACAGGTCACCATTAGGACACATAGAAAACAATTGTTTTTCAAGTGTCCTGTTCATAATGCTGTAGCATATCTACAGTATTTTGCAGTGCACTGGAAAGCACCACATGTCATTGTACAGTAGTGCAACGCACCATGCTGCTGCACAGTGGTGTGCATGAAGTGTCAAATAGTGCATTAAGTAAAAAAAAAGTGTGAGAAATGCGTTGCACTAAATTCCTCCCTACTGCAGGCGACACAAACACTGCGTTTTACCATGCAGGCTAGTGTGAACTGTCATTTAGCAGACTTGGCTCACAGAGATTCTGGTAGGACTGCAGCCTCGGGTCACAGGTGTGCTGTGTAGTCTCCTGCTAACACCCCAGTAAGTGTAAATACACACTTGCTGCATTTTTCACAGACATGATGGTATGATGGTAGATGAAGATCCTGGCATACTAATAGATTTATGGGGTGAGACAGCCAGATGAGCAGTGCAAAGCTAACATTCCATCCAGCCAGCACTCTCAGCCAATAATTTTCAACAAAAAACTGGGGCCTGTAGTAACATTAAAGCCAGCCATAGACAGCTCAAATCAAACCATGTATAGACAGGCTGAATGTAATCGATTGATCAACAACCAGCCTGCCAAATTTTGCATGTGATTACCGCTAGCGGCTGTTATAGCCACTAGCAATAATCACTGTCTTCTCCCGAAGGGGGCGTTTTCCCCGCCCCCTTCCCACTGCGAGAACACAATGGCTCGGCAGGAGGGATTCCCCTATTAGTGTTACATGGTCTCAGGTGTGAGTGGGGAGCGGGTGTGTTAAATTTGGTGTTATCGCTCTCACTCTCTCATACTGGTCATGGGAAGTTCAACATGGCACCTCATGGCAAAGAACTCTCTGAGGATCTGAAAAAAAATATTTTTGCTCTACATAAAGATGGTCTAGGCTATAAGAAGATTGCCAAGACCCTGAAACTGAGCTGCAGTATGGTGGCCAACACCATACAGTGGTTTAACAGGACAGGTTCCACTCAAAACAGGCCTCGTCATGGTCGACCAAAGAAGTTAAGTGCTCAGCGCCATATCCAGAGGTTGTCTTTGGGAAATAGACATATGAGTGCTGCCAGCATTGCTGCAGAGGTTGAAGGGGTGGGGGCTCAGCCTATCAGTGCTCAGACCATACACCGCACACTGCATCAAATTGGTCTGCATGGCTGTCGTCCCAGAAGGAAGCCTCTTCTAAAGATGATGCACAATAAAGGACATTTGATTACTGTAATCATGTCCTGAGGGCTTGATGAGACCAGGATAAACTTATTTGGTTGAGATGATGTCAAGCATGTGTGGCGGCAACCAGGTAAGGAGTACAAAGACAAGTGTGTCTTGCCTACAGTCAAGTATGGTGGTGGAAGTGTCATGGTCTGGGGCTGCCTGAGTTCTGCTGGCACTGGGAAGCTAAAGTTTATTGAGAGAACCATGAATGCCAACATTTACTGTGACATACTGAAGCAGAGCATGATCCCCTCCCTCTGGAGACTGGGCAGCAGGGCAGTATTCCTACATAACGACCCCAAACACCTCCAAGACAACCACTGCCTTGCTAAAGAAGCTGAGGGTAAAGGTGATGGACTGACCAAGCATGTCTCCAGACCTAAACCCTATTGAGCATCTGTGGGGCATCCTTAAGTGGAAGGTGGAGGAGCGCAAGGTCTCTAACATCCACCAGCTCCATGATGTCTTCATAGAGGAGTGGAAGAGGACTCCAGTTGAAACCTGTTAAGCTCTGGTGAACTCCATGTGCCCAAGAGGGTTAGGCAGTGCTGGAAAATAATGGTGGTCACACTTATTGACACTTTGGGCTGAATTTGGACATTTTCACTTAGGGGTGTACTAACTTTTGTTGCCAGCGGTTTAGACCTTAAAGTGGATGTAAACCCACTCTCATCCTTTCTAAACTACTGCAATAGTGCTGATCTATAAGGATATACATGCCTCCTGCATGTATCCTTACCTGTGAAATGTTTCCCCTCTGTCTGTTATAAGAACTGAAAAACTGCAGATTCTGTGGGTGGATCTGTTGTCTGGAGCTCTGTGGGTGGAGTCGTGATGTCAGTAAACTCCCCAACCACCTCTACACTCCCCTTGTCAACATGCATTTTTTCTTATGTATTCCTTACACTAAATTCTGTTATGATCACTAACATCCAATAAAAATCCAGAAAAGTAACCACATGACTTCAGAAATGAAGTGGCAATTAAAAAATAATGCCTGTCTCAGGCTAGTTCATGAGAGATGTAAATAACCTGTCATTCACAGCAAGGGGGAAGAAATGACAAAAGTTTTCTCCTGTTTGTCCGTTTTATCTCACTGAAAAAAGAAAAGAGGATTGCTCAGAACTGGATGATAGGAAATGTTATACTCTACATTGTGACAGCAAAAAAAAAAAAAAATTGGGGTTGGAGTTAGTTTGAGGGGACAGCACATTTAAACTGTTATACAAGCTGTACACTCACTACTTTACATTGTAGCAAAATGTCATTTCTTCAGTGTTGTCACATGAAAAGATATAATTTTACAAACATGTGAGGGGTGTACTCACTTTTGTGAGATACTTTAGGTATACGATTTGTTGGGTGTCAGGTACTCTTTTATTTTAGCTGTTCTTTCACTGTATGGGAGGTAGGTAGATCATAACTCCTTGCAATTAGTGGATTTAGCTGATTCCCACTTTTCAAAAGTATCTGCTTTAGACATGAGTTCTTCCATAACATGAACAGTTCTTTGCTATAAGCTGCCGGTAACATAAATGGGTTTATCTGGATAAGACTTATAGCCAGGTTCAGAGAGAGTTACGCCGGCGTATCTGTAGATACGCTGTCCTAACTCTGAATCTGTGCCGTCGTAAATTTAAGTGTATTCTCAAATTGAGATATACTTAAATCTAGCTAAGATACGACCGCCGGCGCCGTCGTATCTTAGCTGTCTATTTAGGCCGGCCGCTAGGGGCGTGTACGCTGATTTACGCCTAGAATGCGTAAATCAGCGAGATACGCCTATTCACGAATGTACGCTTGCCCATTGCAGTAAAGATACGCCGTTTACGTAAGGCGTTTTCAGGCCTAAAGATATTCCCCCAAAAAGATGGCGCAGCCAATGTTAAGTATGGACGTCGGAACCGCGTTGGATTTTAATTTTTTTACGTAGTTTGCATAAGTCGTCCGTGAATGAGCCTGGACGTAATTTACGTTCACGTCGAAACCAATAAGTCTTTGCGGGGTAATTTGGAGCATGCGCACTGGGATATGTCCACGGACGGCGCATGCGCCATTCGTAAAAAACGTCAATCACATCGGGTCACGATTCATTAGCATTAAACACGCCCACCTCTTCACAATTTGAATTAGGCGCGCTTAGGCCGGGACATTTACGATACGCTGCCGTAACTTAGGACGCAAGTGCTTTGTGAATACAGTACTTGCCTCTCTAACTTACGGCGGCGTAGCGTATATGAAATACGCTACGCCTGCCTAACGTTGGGCACATACATCTACGTGAATCCAGCTATTTGTGTGCAAGGGCCATTTCTCCAGCCTGGGGCCCGGCTGTAGGGTTTGTGTACTGCCCAGGAATACAGGGATAATATTGATATAGTCTTTGCTTCCAGGGAATAAAAAAGTTGGAGACAAAGTTGCAAATATTCTGTAGCTGTTGAGTCATCATGAAATACTTTATTATCTGGATGTTACATAATATGGCGTTGTCTGCAGATTAGAGGAGAGCTCAGGCTTTCCCTGCTTATTAACAGAGCAAAAAAAATCATTAATGCTCATAAAAAGGATCTCATCTAATATCGTAGATGCAATCAAACAGGCAGTATTGCATGGGACCATGTGGTGAGATTGTAAACCCAACCAAGATGCCCTGTGAAAGGTCTGCTGAATCCGGTTGCTATGGATTACATAAAGTGAACTTTCTTAGTTTATCACAGCTGTCATGTGTCCTGTTTACACACTAGCAGATTGCTTGCTGGCTGGTTGTATCTTAAAGTAGTATTAAACCCTCTGCATTTTTAGCCTAACACATTAGTTAAAATAAAACATAAAATAAACATTCCCTGGTAAACTATCTGTTAAACTTCTCACTCCAGCACTTGCAGCTTACAACAGTTGCTGGCTCCTGCTCTCTCAGTACTGCTTTCCTGAACTTCAGTGGACAGAAGACAGTGCAGTCTGGTGTCAGTCTGTTAGCTGAAAAATTGCAGGGGAGTGCCTTAGCATTCCAGGATATAGGACTGTGTGTTTCTATTGATGCACATAGTTTAGGGAGACAAAACTCTATAGTCCCTGCATGCAAGGGTGGCTCCATAGAATGCTACAAGAGAAGGGAGCCACCATGAAACCGGAAACCTGGCACAGTGATCATGCCAGCAACTGAAGCTGCATTCGCACATGAACCTTTTAAATCACAGGCAGAATAGCCACGATACGGCCCGCGATTCTCCAATGACAAATTGCACAATGCACATTTCAGATGAAATTCAGTTGAATGGCATATAAAAACGCAGAAAGGTTCTGCCGAGTGATAAATCGTTGTGCACCCTAATCTACATGCAGGGGCGCCGGATGCATTGGATTTCAATTTTATTTTTTTTTTTTAAACCTAGACTCTAATTGGCTTTAAAAAAGGCTGGTTTTGGGGCGAGCCCACCCACTTGTGTGACAATGGCGAATTAACATTTGCTTTTGTCTTCCTGATTCTCCTCCTGGTCAATCAACAAGCAGTTCCTGAGACCTCATTGGCCAGAGAGTCTTAGGAATCCTGGCCAATCAGGTCTTCCTGATTACCCCCCCCCTCCCAGTCAATCAGGAAGCAGTTCCTGAGACCCGATTGGCCAGGGAGTTTTAGGACTCCCGGCCAATCGGGTCTCAGTCAGGACCAACTTCCTGTTCGGTTTGGAGGAGAAGCGATGGCCCCAGAGCGAGGAGCTGCAGCCTGGATCTATGTCTGCCTGATCTGCCAACTTCCTTAGTAGGGATGAGCTCCGGCGTGTTCGCACAGTCCACGTGCAGAGCCCGCCAGGAAGTCGGCACCGCGCTGGGCTAATCACAGGCAGTGAGACATTTCCCGATCTCTGCAGCCACGCATCGGGAAATGTCTTCCTGCCTGTGATTAGTGCAGCGCCGTGAAGACTTCCTGGTGGGCTCTGCACGTGGACTGTGCGAACACGCCGGAGCTCATCCCTATTCCTAAGGTAAGAAGGCCTCTATCCACCGCCGCATTCCCATCTGTATCCCGTGGGGGGGGGGGGGATATTGACACATTCCTGTCCGTCTTCTGGGCAGGTGGGGTTGGCATTGGTTTGCCACCCCCCCCCAAATATTGGGCACCAGCCGCGTCTAAAAGATAAAACAGCTTAGAACATGGTCATGTGACAGCGTTGTCTGTGGGCGTGGTGTCCTTGTGGGAGGAACTAGCTGCACAGAGAACTGTTTTTTATACCTGTAAAGGAAAAGCCATAATGAGCTAGTATGCACCGCATACTTGCTCATTATGAAATACTTACCTTAAAACGAGGTGAAGAGAACTTACCTGGTCCACGCCGAGCGAGATGTCATCTTGCTCCGGCGTGTCTTCCGGGTATCGCCGATCCAACGCTGTGATTGACTGGAGCGGCGATGACGTCACTCCCGTGCATGCGCGCGGGAGACTTCAATTCGGCAAGGTCCTTTAGCCGAGAAACCCCGCTGCGCATGCGCCGCTGCAATCAGCGGCGCATTGCGGGGGGAATATCTCCTAAACCGTATAACTACAGGTAAGCCTTATTATAGGCTTACATGTAGGTAAAAGTCAAAAAGTGTGGTTTACAACCACTTTAATATGGAAAATACCGGGAATGAGTGAAGGACACAAGCACAGTGAGCTATGCAGAGGGAGAGTATAAAGCCATATCTAATGTATGGATCTCTCAGACTAAGTGAAGAAAACTCTTCAAGCCCCATGTCTTTTTAAATCCATCTGCTTTTCTGAAGAATTCTGATCTTATCCTCCTCGTATATCTTCTCACCAGTGCGTGTAGGAGACAGTTCACACATTTGTTTCCATCCTGTCAGCTTATTCTGTAAAATACAATTTTTTTTGTATCAAAGTTGTTGTAAATATTTACAAAACAAAAGAAACGTTGTTGTTAAACCCCACAAGGCATAGAAACATACACACGGGCAGGATACACAATGCTACTGAAGTTTACAAATACATAAAGAAAAGATTGTAATCACACATGTGCTTGTGCCTTAATATAGAATGACATTAAAGCGGACCTTGTTATTTTTGAATACACATTATCCTACCCAGGGCTGGTGCAAGGATTTTTGCCCCCCCCCCCCCCCCCAGGCGAAACCTCATTTTGCAGCACCCCCTTGGCTCCACCCCTATGCCCTGCCCATGTATACTCCACCTTTTTAATGAAGCGCAGATCAAATGCAGCCCACCAGCATCCATCAATGCATCCTACCATTGTCCATCAATGAATGTTTGCTTACTTCCATTCATTCGGAAGTTTGGACACACACAGTCCTCGGCCGCCACTGCGCCTCTGACACTGTGCGAA
This sequence comes from Rana temporaria, assembly GCF_905171775.1. Taxonomy (NCBI): domain Eukaryota; kingdom Metazoa; phylum Chordata; class Amphibia; order Anura; family Ranidae; genus Rana; species Rana temporaria. The sequence continues at coordinate 115,839,328 of NC_053497.1, forward strand.
TGGAGCGGCGGCTGCCTGCTAATGCTGAGACTTAGTTGCTTGTTGCAGAGAGAGGAGAGTAGGAACACCAGTGGCCAGGCGCCCCTAGGCAGCAGTGCGCCCTAGGTGGCTGCCTAGTTTGTCTAGTGGTACCCTAGGGATCCTACCCCCCAAAACAACATTAAATGGCATTCTCATCTAGGCGTCAACTCCACTCCTAAAGGCTCCTGTGCATCACATATCCCAGGAGGTATCAGCTTGAATACAGCAGCCAGAGAAGGACAAACCTGTGGTTGGAGGGGGCTGGACCTGGGGGAGAGTCATCAGGGGGCTGGCTGTCTGAACCTGGAAGAGACCGCCAGTTTCCTAGGACATCACAGAGGAAGATGGTGGTATGGGGCCCAACTTCTAGCTATAGATTGATGGATTATGGATGGACAATACTGGATTTGCTGGGAAGGAGAGTATGTTGTTTGAGGATAACCTGCATAAAAGATAAGAGGGGATAAAAAAAAACATGGGTGGGAGGAGTTCTTTCTTTAATGAGAGTGGAGAAACTGCTGATGAAAACAGAATTTGTACCTAAAAATTGATAAGGGGAAGTTACTTTTCACAAAAAGCCTCGTGCCAAAATGATCCAGAGATGGCAATTTAGTGTAAGGACTTTGCCTTGAAGTAGAACTAAAGGCAAAGGGCCAGATCCACGAAGCGTGGCGCTTCTCTCCGCCCGGCGTAGTGTATCTCAGACTTACTTTTTTTTTTGTATCCTCAAAGATTTCCCGCTGTAAGTTACCGCGGCGTAGTGTAACTTAGGCGGCGTAAGGGCGCGCAATTCAACTGTATGTGATGGGGGAGTGTTTTATGTTAATACGTCGTGACCCGACGTAATTGACGTTTTTTTTTTAACTGCGCATGCGTCGTCCGTGGTGGTATCCCAGTGCGCATGCTCGAAATTAAACCGGAACAAGCCAATGCTTACGACGGTGACGTCATTCTACACAAAGCCCTATTCGCGAACGACTTACGCAAACAACGTAACATTTTCAAAATTCGACGCGGGAACGACTGGCCATACTTAACATTGAGTACTCCTCATATAGCAGGGGTAACTATACGCCGGAAAAAGCCGAACTCAATCGACGTAAAAAAAAATGCGCCGGCCGGACGTATGTTCGTGGATCGCCGTATCTAGCTAATTTGCATACTCGACGCAGAATTTGACGGAAACGCCACCTAGCGGCCAGCGTAAATATGCACCTACGATCCGACGGCGTACTAAGACGTACGCCTGTCGGATCGATCCCTCATTCCGTCGTATATTGTTTTGTGGATACAAAACAATGATACGACGCGGGAACTTTGAAATTACGTGGCGTATCAATAGATACGCCGGCGTAATTCGTTTGTGGATCTGGCCCAAAACCTTTTTTTCTTTTTGGCATCTGTGTCCCATTGGAGAGAATTGCCTTCAGTTCCTGTCCCTAAGCGAATTTTCCCGGCGTGCATTGCTCCCAATGACGTCGCTAGGACGTCATTGGTTTTCGGCGTGAGCGTAACTTGTGTCTTAGGCATATCTATGCGACTGATTCTATGAATCAGTCGCATAGATACGACCATAATAAATCAAAATAAATCAGAGATACGACGGTGTAACAGGAGATACACCGTCGTATCTCTATGTGAATCTGGCCCTCTATGTCTAAACATACTAGATGACAAAACTCCTGCACATGTGCAGGCGTGACGTCATTGATACCCCGAAGCAGACTGCCCAAAAGATGTCAGGGGCCGGTTTGGAGCTCCAGTACATTGCAGAGAAGCTCCTCTTTAAATACAGAGACATTTTTCACACAAATTAACCCGTGGTTTATAGCTTGAATATATATAGATGTGAGGAAAATAATTATTTGGTCTATTGCAGATTTTGTAAGTTTGCCCACTTACAAAAAATTAAGAGTTTATAATTATTATTATAGGTGTATGTTAACCGCTTACAGACCTGAAGATTTGACTGCTTAATGACCAGGCTATTTTTGGCGATATGGCACTGAGTCACTTTAACTGACAATTGCACGGTTGTGCAACGTTGTAACCAAACAAAATTGCACGCCTCCGCCGGCTCTTAAAGGGGAAGACGTACCCGTATGGCGATTCGTGGGAATGTGCCACTTTGCCGACATATATCGGCGAGAGACGGTCGGCAAGTGGTTAGATGATAGAGACAGACTATCAACCAAAAAAAACATGATACAAATGTTATAAACTGAGTTGCAGCTCAGGGAGTAAAATAAGTATTTGATCCCCTACCAACCAACACAAATTCTGGTTCCCTACAGACTGTCTACAGTATGTGGTCTTGTGGTAAATATATTAGTACTGTCAATTTAAGAAGGTGTCCGAACGACAACTCATTATGTGTATAAAAGACACCTGCCCACAGAATCTTTCTTCCATTCAAACCTTACTATCATGGGCAAGACCAAAAAGCTGTCAAGGATATCAGGGACAAGATTGTCAACCTGCTACAAGACCATCAGCAAGAACCTTGGTGAGACAACTGTTGGAGCGATTATTCGCAAATGGAAGAAATACAAATTAACCATAAATCGCTCCATGCCTCATAAGGTAAGGATGATGATGTGAAAGGTAAGGCATCAGCTCAGAACTACACAGAAAGAGCTTGTGAATGATCTCAAGGCAGTTAGGACAACAGTCACCAAACAAACCAATGCTAACACAATACGCCACCAGGGATTGAAATTCTACAGCGCCCGCAAAGTCCCCCTTCTCAAGAAGGCACATGTACAGGCCTGTCTAAAGTTTGCCAATGAACATCTAAATGATTCAGAGAAAGATTGTGAGAAAGTGCTGTTGTCAGATGAGACCAAAATTGAGCTATTTGACATTAACTCAACTCGCTGTGTTTGGAGGAATAAAAATGTTGACTATGACCCTAAGAACACCATCCCTACAGTCAAGCACGGAGATGGCAACCTTATGCTTTGGGACTGTTTCTCTTCTAAAGGTACAGGCCGACTTTGCCACATTGAGGGGCCAATGGATGGGACCATGTATTGTAAAATCTTGGATGAGAACCTATTTCCCTCAACTAGAACACTAAAGATGGGTCATGGATGGGTCTTTCAGCATGACAATGACCCAAAGCATACCACCAAGGTAACAAAGAAGTGGCTCAAAAAGAAGCACCTTAAGGTCATGGAGTGGCCTAGTCAGTCTCCAGACCTTAATCCCATAGAAAATGTATGAAGGGAGCTGAAACTTCGAGTTACCAAGTGACAGTTAAGAAACCTTAGGGATTTATAGAAGATCTGTAAAGAAGAGTGGACCAAAATTCCCTCCTGAGATGTGTGCAAACCTGGTCACCAACTACAGGAACCGTCTTACCTCTGTGCTTGCCAACAAGGGTTTCTCCACCAAGTACTAAGTCATGTTTTGCTTCGGGATCAAATACTTATTTTACTCGCCGAACTGCAACTCGATCTATAACATTTGTATTATGTGTTTTTTCTGGATTTTTGGTTGATATTCCGTCTCTTTCATTTAAAATACACCTATGATAACAATTATAGACCCTTTGTTTCTTTGTAAGTGGGCAAACTTACAAAATCTGCAGGGGATCAAATAGTTATTTTCCCCACTGTATAGAGATATTTATCTAACTGTACATCTAGGACTGCTGGTTTATAGCAGAGATACAGTCACTTAAACTGTACACCAAGAGCCGCTGGTTTACGCTGCTATTTATCTAGGTTGTGCCTAAATCCTAAACAAGGCATTTCAAACTTCCAATGTGAAATGTACAAAGTTCAGTAGATCAGAGCTGAAGATTTTGGTGATAAAGTGTAAATCCTCAGGGGAGATACTTTCCTGCACATTCAGTAATCCCGCTGCACACCTTCAGTCAATCTTTTGTTAGAATGAAATAGTTGATAAAAGTCGTAAGGTTTTGCTGTCAGCACATATAACCAGACACACACACCCACCTATATTTGAATTGTACAAATTTGAAAGCAGTTACTATGGTTGTGTTGATACAGAAATCTGCTTTTGATTTTTGCAGTAAGCCAGTAACTACCACAAACGGTCTTACACACATTTTCATTCGCATATGTCACATGTGTTTAATGGAAATATACAGAAAGTCACTGTTTCCCTCCCAGAATAAACCATAGACATCTGTTTTACTGTCCATATGAGGGAAAATAAACGGAATTACCACACAGTCTAAATTTCCTCTACTCTGATCTATTTGGCCACACTTGACCATTTTTGTTCTGGTGGTCATGTTTATCTGGAGCCCACAGCTGTTGTGATACTCCTGAGCTTGGCTTAGTTCATTGAGACCCATTCTGATCCCCCTAGACTTGCTAGTGTAAAACTGACAGTCATTGTGATCTACCTGTTCATCATCTGAGGCCTGTGGCCAATGTTAAGCCTTGTACACACTAGTAGTCTTTTTTTTTCCCGTTTAACCCAGCAGGGCTGAACGGGAAAAAAAAAGTGACAGCTCAGGAGAAGCCACTGTACTAATTATGCAATGTTAATACAGTGATCTCCCCTGCTGTTCTGTTGTGTTCTGACAGGGGAACCCCCACCGGAACATTCCAGTAGCCGATCGGCAGACAGTGGCGGCTGGTGCTTAAAATGTTTGGGGGGGTCTGAGAGGCGGGTCAGTGTTAGGGAAGCAATTTATTCAATTCCCTAACACGCAACACTGTAAACAGCAAACGCAGAGCATTGCACCCGCTGTTTATAAATTTGGAAGCCTATCAGGCCCCCGCCGCTGTAATTCAGATGCCAGGCGCCCGACAAGGGGCCAGACACCTGAATAGGGGGCGGCAGTGGCAACAATAGATAGATTCATGCAATGCATGAATCTATCTATTGGTGATTGACGGGTGCAGGAGGGAGGGGGCGGCACTCCTGTGCCCTCTATGGACACACCGCCACTGTCAACATACCTTTTTTTGGTCATGCCCCTTCGACAGAAGCTGGCTTGTAATCCAGTAGACTTGGGCTGAATGTCGGCTGGTTTCTATTGAACCGGCTGGTGCCATCCGACATTTGGCCGTGTGTACTAGGGAGGCCTAGATCTTCAGGTCTCACCAATATATGATTGTTGGGCATTTAGATCTACCTGGTCATAATCCTCATAGATTGCTAATGATTGTGAGACATGCTCATTTGAGACCTGCCATTTAGATCTTCTTGGTCACACGTCTCTGACGTTGGTGGCCATTTTGATCTACTTGTACACGCTAGTCCAGGTTTTCTTGGTCACATTTCACTGATGCTAGTGGCAATTTTGATTTACTTGGACACACTAGTCTAAAGTCTGGTGGTCATTTTCATCTCCCAGCGCACACTAGTCTTTGCCTGAAGACCATTTGTATCCACCTGGGCACACTAGGCGGAACGTAGAGGCCCTTTTGATCTTCTTGATCACACTAGTCTGGAACTGGATGTCTTTCAGATCTACCAGTACACACTAGAATGAAGGCTATGTTTATACTATATGTTTTTTACTGCATAATCACATTAGGCTGTTGTGATTTACTTGATCTCACTAGTCTGAGGACAGAGGCCATTTTGATCCACCTGTGCACACTGATTCTGGGCTGGAGGCCATTCTGATTCCTAAGGGCTCTTTCACACGGAGCGGACTGTTTCCGGGTCCGCTCCGTGTGTCTCCGTCGGCTCAGCGGGGATCCCCACTCAGCTGTCGGTGGATAGGGCGGTCCCCGCACACAGTGCAGGGACCGCCCTGTCTCTGCTCCGCTGTCCCCTATGGGGAACCTGATGCAGACGGACCGTCTGTCCGTCTGCATCAGTTCCGCTCCGCCGAACGGAAGAAAAATAGGGTTTCTTCTGTTCGGAAAAGCAGATCCCGACTGACGCGGACGCTAGCGGATGCTCCATCCGCTAACGGACGCGTTCCCATAGGGATTCATTACAAGTCCGTTAACGGACTTGTAATGAGCGGACGAACGGTCCGCTAGTGTGAAAGGACCTTAACGCACATTAGTCTTAAACTGGAAGCTATTTTGATCTTCTTGGTTGCGGTGGATCTTTTGTTTGGAAATGAAAAGCACTGTAATCAACAGCCAATGCACATCTAAAGGATGCAGAAGATCTCTGAGTACAGCCTGGTAGTTGGATCAGTGCCCGACAGTAGGCTCTTCACATACTCAGAAGATGGATGTACTATAGTGGTACTAGCAGGCATCTATTCGTGCTATTTTTAAACCACTTCAGGAGAGGGCTTTGATATATTTTCAGATAATTTTGTGCTGTACGACCTCTGTTCCTGTGAACCTCAGGAATACACACTACTATTTTTCAAAAGCTCTTATTCAGGGCCATTCAGAAGAAAATAATATATGAGGCTTTAGCCAGTGGCCAACCAGGTGCATCAGATGAGTGCCAGTGTGAGCACAATTCAGCAGGTAGGTCAAATCTAAGTGGTCTTAAATGTCATGTTTACCATCAGATGTCATTTTTGTACTGAAAATAAATATGGACTCTTTAAGGTCCCTTTCACACCTGTGGACCGTATGTCCGCTTTATCATCCATCCGTTTGCGGATGAAAAAGGGACATACATTGGTCCCTATGAGATCGCGGATGTCAGCGGATGAACATCCGCTGACACCTGATCTCGTCCGCCTCCGCAATGATCCGATTCTGCAGACGGAAGAAAACCCTATTTTTCCTTCCGTCTGCAGATCAGATCGGATGAACACGGACACATGGTCCGTGTTCATCCGATCCCCCCATAGGGGAGAGCGGAGAAAAGACAGGGTGGTCCCTGCACAGTGTGCAGGGGCCGCCCTGTCATCCGCCGCCTCAGCGGGGATCAACGGAGCGATCCCCGCTGAGCAAGCGGAGGTTTACGGGGCAGATCATTACTGATCCGCCCCGTGTGAAAGGGGCCTAATGCCGCGTACACACGATCATTTTTCAGCATGAAAAAAACCCGTTGTTTTTCAGCATGTCCAAAAAACTAAGTTTTCCCAACTTCATCATTAAAACAACATTGCCTACACACCATAGTTTTTAAAAAATGATCTAGCGTACAACGGCACTATAAAGGGGAAGTTCCATTCGCCTTTGGGCTGCTTTAGCTGATTCCGTGTTAGTAAAAGACGATTCGCGCTTTTCTGTCTGTTACAGCGTGATGAATGTGCTTACTCCATTATGAACGGTAGTTTTACCAGAACGAGCGCTCCTGTCTCATAACTTGCTTCTGAGCATGCGCGGGATTTTTACGTCGTTTTAGCCCACACACGATCATTTTTTACAACCCGAAAAACGACATTGTTTAAAACTACGTTAAAAAATGCAGCATGTTCGAATTTTTTTTTTGTTGTTTTTCAGAACCTGAAAAATGATGTGTAGCCCACACACGATCATTTTAACCACTTAAGGACCCCTTCACGCCGATTTACGTCGGCAGAATGGCACGGCTGGGCACATCAACGTATATGTACGTTGCCCTTTAAGCCCAGCCGTGGGGTCGGGCACGCGACCCGGTCCGAAGCTTCGTAACCACGGCCGCGGGACTCGCGGACCCAATCGCCGCTGGTGTCCCGCGATCGGTCCCCGGAGCTGAAGAACGGGGAGAGCTGTGTGTAAACACAGCTTCCCCGTTCTTCACTGTGGCGCCGTGATCAATCATGTGTTCCCTTATATAGGGAATCACAATAGATGACGCCACACCCCCTACAGTTAGAAACAGACATGAGGTCAAACATAACCCCATCAGCGCCACCTTGTGGTTAACTCCCAAACTGCAATAGTCATTTTCACAGTAAACAATGCATTTTAAATGCATTTTTTGCTGTTAAAATGACAATGGTCCCAAAAAGGTGTCAAAAAGTGTCCGCCATAATGTCGCAGTCATGAAAACAATCGCTGATCGCCGCCATTAGTAGTAAAAAAAAAAATTAATAAAAATGCAATAAAACTATCCCCTATTTTCTAAACGCTATAAATTTTGCGCATTATTATCGCTTATTGCGATTTTTTACCAAAAATAGGTAGAAGAATTCGTATCGGCCTAAACTGAGGATTTTTTTTTTTTATATATATATATATATATTTTTGGGTAATATTTATTATAGCAAAAATAAAAAATATTGTATTTTTTTCAAAATTGACGCTCTATTTTTGTTTATAGCGCAAAAAATAAAAACCGCAGAGGTGATCAAATACCACCAAAAGAAAGCTCTATTTGTGGGAAAAAAAGGACGCCAATTTTGTTTGGGAGCCAAGTCGCACAACCGAGCAATTGTCAGTTAAAGCGACGCAGTGCCGAATCGCAAAAACTGGCCGGGTCCTTTAGCTGCCTAAAGGTCCGGGTCTTAAGTGGTTAAATGACGTTTTTGAAAAACAACGTTTTTTTCATGCCGAAAAATGATCTTGTGTACGCAGCATAAGAGTAAAGTGGAAAGGCAAATAACTGTTTTTTCAGCCTTCTAGATGAATTTGTGAACCAAGACAGGTTTCTCTGCAGATGGCTATAAAATCTTGAGGTATACTGATGGAATGCGGCTGATTATTGTGGGTTTTTAGTAAATATTTCTATTCTTCAGGCTGGGACTGGAGGGCAGGATTCTATTGCAGAAGATGACTTATCTGTAGGTCTTTATCTCCTTGTAGCCTTTGGTGAGAATTGGAGACTTGCCGCTGTAGCAAAGGAAAATCTCATGATTAATTATCACAGTTTCCATCATCTTGTGTTAATGTGTCAGAGGCCAACATAAAAGAGATTTATCTGTTGTACACGGTAAAGGTCAGACTATGTAGTGTTGGGTTGTGTACTTGCCATGGTGTTATCAGTCCTTTTGCACCCACGGGATCCAATTCTGCAAATCGCACTGTGTTTTGCAAACCAATTGTAGGGTGTTGTTAACATACACAATGGGTCGGATTCAGAAAGAGATACGACAGCGTATCTCCTGATACGCCGTCGTATCTCTGAGTCCGGCCGGTCGTATCTATGCGACTGATTCAGAGAATCAGTTACGCATAGATATCCCTAAGATCCGTCAGGTGTAAGTGTCTTACACCGTCGGATCTTAGGCTGCAATTTCAGGCTGGCCGCTAGGTGGCGCTTCCGTATGTTTTACGCAAGGAATATGCAAATTAGGATTTACGCCAATTCAGAAACGAACGACCGCCCGGCGCTTTTTTTTTACGTCGTTTGCGTTCGGCTTTTTTCCGGCGTATAGTTACCCCTGCTATATGAGGCGTAGCTAATGTTAAGTATGCCCGTCGTTCCCGCGCCGAGCTTTGAAATTTTACATTGTTTGCGTAAGTCGTTCGTGAATACGGCTGGACGTAATTTACGTTCACGTCGAAAGCATGACGATTTGCCGACGTCATTTGGAGCATGTGCACTGGGATTCAGTCGCGGCCGGCGCATGCGCAGTTCGTTCGGTGCGGGGACGCGCTTCATTTAAATGATACACGCCCCCTACCCGCCGAATTTGAATTCCGCCGGGTGATTTACGCTACGCCGCCGCAACTTTACAGGCAAGTGCTTTGTGAATAAAGCACTTGCCTTAAAAACTTGCGGCGGCGTAACGTAAATGAGATACGTTACGCCAGCAGAAAGATCCGCTGATCTTTCTGAATCTGGCCCAATAAGTGTAAAGCTTCCAGGTGATTACTCTAACAGAAGGTACAATCCCATCATTTTTTTTATGCAGAAGGATGGCACCTTCTTTGTTCATACATCATCCAAAGTCTACTAGCATCTACTCACGGGACTGACTCGATCTCAGATGACACAATCATGTAAATTCTGGTGACAGTGCAGTTCTTGGCTGTGTTTAAATGTCGAACAAAGATCGGCCCCTTCTGTTCCTTCTCTCCTTGTAACATTCTAAAAAGCTACAATGTACAACCTGAGTATTATTAGAGGAAAGTATACTGAGGAAATGCTTATCTGCATGCAGCAGACCAGTGACATAATTTCAGTCTAAGCAAAGCCACTGACTTTCAAGAAGATCCTTGATAAAAGTGTAAACGATTGGGATAAATTTGCATGGAGATTTTCCTACATCCTCTGACTAATTAAGGATTTTGTTAGCCTAAAGTGGTTGTAAAGCCTTGAAGTGGAGGTCCACCCTAATAAAAATAAATAAATAAATAAATACACCAAAATCCTGCAAAAATAAAAAATAAAATAAAAAAGGTTTTTACTTACAGGAAATAGTGGTTGCTATATGGATCTTCCCAATCTGCCTGTTCTCAGTCCACGGTAGGTATTCTTCTCCTCACGTTGTCTTCTGGGGAATGGTGCGCGATGCCTTCTGGGAACTGTGTGTATCCCAGAAAGCAGCCGCCCATTCACAAAGGGCCGCGAGACTCGCGCATGCGCAGTAGGAAAGGGCAGTGAAGCCGCAAGGCTCCACTGCCTGTTTCCCTTAGTGAGGATGGCAGCGCCGGGAGCTGCCAGGTTTGAAGGATCGGCCTCGGGGGGCCGACATCGCGGGCGCCTAGGACATGTAAGTGTCCTTATTAAAAGTCAGCAGCTACAGTGTTTTTCACCTTAATGCATTTTATGCATTAAGGTGAAAAATCGTCTGTGCTGCAGCACCTCCCCAGACCCCCCTCCCCCCTTTTCTTACCTGAGCCCATGGGCGTCCGCTCCATAGGGCAAGGGGGGGCAATTGACCCCCCTGGAAAATCGAGAAGGTGTTGAAGAGTTTTGCGGCTGTGGGCTGTCTGAGCGGTCCCGGGCAGGATGTCACACAGGCACAGCGAGCAGAGTGAAGCCACCTCCCCCGCCAGTGTTTATGTGTACACAGGGGGAGGGAACCTGCTGTGCCTGTGCCGCACTGATGGCTGATCTGAGGTACTGAATGGGGTGGGGGGAGGAGGGTCCATCTGTGCTGAAGGGGGGGTCTGTACATTCTCTAGGCTATATTTATATGGGCATGGAGTGAAGATGAATTATCTCAAGCTATTTCAAACTGCCAGCTGGCCGCGTTATCGGTAAAGCGCTGCTAAAAAGTGACGCTTTACCATCGTTTTAGCTGCGCTATTCGGACGCTAGTGGGGCACGTTTAACCCCCGCTAGCGTTTGAAGAAAGGGTTAAATGCGACTGTGTATCGCCGCTGCCGAAGCGCCCCTCCCTGAAAAAATTTCAGCGGACGCCCATGCCTGAGCCTGATCTGATCCAGGGATGTGCATGAGCTCAGCGGCCTCAGCTGCTGTTGTTCTCCCCATTGGACAGACTGATGGCAGCAGGAGGCAAGGGGAGGGGTAGGATTATTGCCACCCTCTCATTCCCCTTTTTTTCCCCCTTTTCATTATATGATAGCAGCAGGAGCCATTGTGACACAGGAGCTGGTGGCTGGACTGTGTCACGCTGTCTGTATCAGTGGACTTGGGAGCGAGTCTGGACAGGTGCCCCCATGGAAAGCGGCTTTTTGCTGGAGCACGCAATGAAGAGGAGGGGTTTGGAGTACCGGCGGGGTACCCCAGAAATAGAGGATCGGGGCTGCGCTGTGCAAACCCATTGCACAGAGCAGGTAAGTATAGGCATGTTTGTTATTTTTATAAAAAAAAAATGGGAGGATTTACAAACACTTTAAGGTTTATGCATTTGAACAAAACAGACCCCCCCCCCCACAAGGGGGAAAAAGTAGACAGGCACTTGGGTACCGATTCCCTTCATGGGGTAACCAATATAGCAAAGACAAAGCATTCAATTAGGGTAGAGATGAGAAATACCATTACTGTACATCTCAACAGTTGCTAAAAGAGCATATTCTAAAGAGGTCATCTCTCTAATGCCGCGTACACACGACCGTTTTTCATGACGTGAAAAATGTCTTGTTTTTTTTATGTCATTAAAAACGATCATACGTGGGCTCCAGAGCATTTTTCGGGATGTGAAAAGTGGGCATTAAAAATTTAGAACTCTAAATTTTCGCGTCGTTTTTCACGTCGTGAAAAATTATCGTGTGTGGGCTTTAACAGGAAAAAAAACATGCATGCTCAGAAGCAAGTTATGAGACGGGAGCACTCGTTCTGGTAAAACGAGTGTTTGTAATGCACATTCGTCACGCTGTAACAGACTAAAAAGGACAAAGAAAAGCGTGAATCGTCTCTCACCAAACTTTTACTAACACGAAATCAGCAAAAGCAATCCAAAGAGTGGCGCCATCCGAATGGAACTTCCCGCTCATAGTGCCGTCGTACGTGTTGTATGTCACCGTGCTTTGCTAGAGCATTTTTTTTCCGCAATCGTGTGTGTGCAAGGCAGGCTTGACAAGAATCACGAAAAACATAGTTTGTGTACGCGGCATTACGCAACATTATCACCTTCTGTTTTACTTGCATCAAGTGCCTTAATAAAACCAAATTACCTATAGCTATTATTATACAAAACATTTAGATAGTTGTCCAAAAGAAGGAAGAAGGCTGTGCTCCTTTCTGATAATTTTTTTTCTGTTATTGGGGCCTAACATTCCCTTACTTCATGAATAAGCCAACTAAGGACAATTACACTGACTAACCCACGAGACTGACTAAATGGACAATTAAAGCCCTTATACTGGTCAGGGGGATGGCAAATGAGAAAGTTTATAGGGAATGTCAGGCCACAATAACAAAGTGAAACTAAATCAGGGAGGAGCACAGAGACGGCTTTTCTTGTTTTTACTTATATTTTTCACTGTTCAAACTTTCCTTGCAAACCTGCCACATATGCCTTGCTCATCTCCTGTACAGCCTGCTGAGCACATGATAATTTGTCATGGCCCTGGTAGTGGAGCAGCTGTGATGATCTTCACATACAGTTTCCAACCCCTGACACCTGTGCCGTGGTCAGAACCCTAATGCTAAAGCCGGATAGACCGCAGGGGTCAGGATGAACTGCTGAAGAGTAGACATGCATTATCAATGTGAGATTCTTTGCACATACACCATGCCATGATCAACAGCTCTTTAGGGGTTTGTGTGCCAGAGAAGTTATTGTGCCTACTCTTAGCCTCAGAAATGTTTATGGCATCTTTGTAAATGAGGGAAAAATGTACAGCTGCTGTTGACATTTGTGTTTCCTGTTTGTGTAAGTCAATATATCATTTATAGGACACATAACATAAGCTTCCACTTTTCAAAATAAAAAAACCTTGTAGACAAGGGAAGAAATCCTAAACTGTATTTCTATATATATTAATACAAACCTAGGTTTTTATCTTGGTAATTCCATATATTTTGTTGACAGTATTCTCTGATTCTTGGGTCACCTGGGTTTTGAAGACACAATGTGGTAAAATGAAGAGAAAAAGAAAGACGCCCATTAAATAGGTTACAGGTGACCTTGGGCTTTAAATAATAGCAACAAAAATGTATGACATGAAGGATGAGGGACGATCTTTATATAACTTCTTTGCTAGTATTTTTTTTTTTTTGACTGTTTTTCATTTATTATGACCAGGAAAAAATGTTTAAAAAAATATATGTTGCAGGTAAATATGAAATAAATGTGTGAATTTTTTTTTAATGAATAACCTGTTGGATGCCTTCAACATATTTTTCTAATTTCCCTTTACCACCTGTAGTAATGTTTTTGCATATCTCAATAGCTCAAACTAAAATTTCCATACAAAAATAAATGATTCAGAGTAGCTATCCCTGTCTCCTGCTTCCCCTCTCTCTTTGTACAACCAGTTTAACAGAGACAGATGTAAAGTGGGGCTAGGAAAATAGGGGCAATTAAGTACTAGGATATCCCCAAATACTCCATTATGGAGGAACCCAGAGCTTTCATATCTGGAATCCATGCTGGAGCCTGGGGCATGGACCAAATTTGGAATTAAAAAGTTTTCGCAGGTAATAAAGGAAGATAGAATTGCCTCATTCATAGAAATAAAACAAGACAAGAATATACCAGAGAGTTATAAATTTCAATACAGACAGCTGGCACATGCCCAATCGGCCCAGTTTCCTGATGGCATATCTTAAATAATAGAATCAGACTTAGAACAAACGATCAGGAAGAAATGTGAAAAGAAGGCGATTTCAGTTCTCTATATACACCTATTAAAGATAGTACCATCAGATATGAGTAAACTTAGGAAATGCTGGGAAAGAGATGTTCCAGAACTGGTAGAGGAGAACTGGGAAGACATCTGGAGAAATTCACAACAGATACTAAGATCACTTTGTGATAGGCTGATACAGTTCAAGATAACACATAGAAGTTATTATACACCGTATAAATTACCTAAGATATTATAATCGAGCCCCGAGGATTGTTGGAGATGTGTAGGCACTCCGGGGAATTTTTTTTTTTTTTTTTCTTTCAATAGATTTTTATTTTTCCAAATATAGAATACAATTACAGTATGACCAAAGGGCGTGTCTACAACATCAAAACATTCAACAAATAAGGCAAAATGTCAGCAACAAGGCCTCAACCGACTTCATATTCCCCGATTGTAGGCTGATTAAAGGAAATATACGAGCTTGCTAACAGGGGAAGGGGAGGAAAAAAAATGAATATAGTGGTCACTCGCTCAGGGGAGTCCTACCTGTCCCAGGCACCCCTAATGGGATCATTCTGTGCCCCGGCCAGCCCCCCCCCAATCCACCCCCTCCAATAAAAGCATACGTAAGAAAATTAGTGGGTTCGAATTTGACTTCAGTGCACTTCTAGCTCGTACTTACGAATTCAATTAGGCCTATAGTGTTGCCAAATTGTTTTTATAAAAAAACGAATATAAAACATTACCCTTAAGTCAAACAACTATCTTAAAAGGATAAGAGGTAGGAAAGAGAAAGAGAAGTGGGGGGAAGAGAAAAAGAAAGGGAAGGGAGCATGTGCCTAACTAGAGCTGGAGGATGCAGGTTGCCCAGGGTGTACCCCAGTATCTAGAGAGCACTCCGGGGAATTTTATACATATATTTTGGACTTGTCCAAAGATAGCGATATTTTGAAAGGAGGTACGGAGAGTAATTGCAACAACAACAACAGTTTCAGTAGATCAGAAGGCGACTATATGCCTATTAAAATTGATAGGAAAAGACATTGTTTCAACAGTAAAAAGAACACAGGTGGGTTTATTGCTTTTCTACGCAAGGAAAACAATAGTGCTAAACTGGAAAAAGGCTGAGGCCCCCTCATTGATCCACTGGAAAAATCTGGTAAAAAAGTAATCTACCATTATACAGAGAGGCATATTGCAATAGAGGACACAAGGAAAGATATGGGCAAGTTGGATAGGGAATCCCAATGACGGCGTCTTAAGACAGAGAGGGTACATGGAGGGGATAAACTACACCAATAGAGTAAGAATGATTGGGGATAAATGTACGTATTGTGGTTTTCTATTTTTGATATTGATTTTAATATTGAAATTATTGATGAAAGATATTGAAGCTCCTGCGAGGGCGTTAAGAGCCCTGACTCAGGAGCATGGCCGCCAGCATCCCTAACAACCAGTGAATATCGGTGACACCACCCCTTGTGGTGTCAATGACCCAGCATGCCCTCGGTCAATGACGTCACAAGGGGAGGGTTCACCAGGTAACATCATCCGGTGACCCCCGACCCTTAGTTAAAGAGCAGGATCTGGGGGCCACCTTGTTAAAGGGGGCTTCCAGATTCTGATAAGCCCCCTTCTGGCAGACCACCACAACCACCGGCCAGGGTTGTGGGGAAGAGGCTCTTGTCCTTGAATTATTTTTCCCATCATGGGTGTGAGTGGGGCCCCATGTTAAGTTTTTCCTAAGGCCTCACAAAGCCTAGAGCCGCCTCTGTTCCTAAACCTAAGGTTGATTGCTCTAGCCTGCCTCTGGAAGAAGCTTCCAGAAATAGAATAGGATGATCATTGGGCTGAATATTTATCTGACCTAGGCCAATCCCTGAGAAGGGACACCCAAAAGGTGTCGCTAGGGAGAAGATACAGTAAATGTTTGGGAGGGCCAGTCTTTCTTCTCCTGAGGTCTCTGGGAGACAGCCTGCGATAATGAAGAGTTGTAGTTTTCAGGCCTTAGCTTTATTTGACTGAGGGACTGGAGTAATCTGGAAAGTAATTTTCTGGAGGACACTACCTTTGGGAGCTGGGCTGGAGAAGGACCCCATGTTTACTGAAGATTGTTGATGGAAGCCGATTGGAGACAGCTGTAGTTGGACATTGTGAGTAGGACCTTTCACCTAGGACTCCAGTTGTGCCTGTGCTCTGGGAGTTAGATGCCAGAGGTTGCTAAAAAGATTGTGGCTGCTTTTACAGAGTCTCAGATGGACTGGCTGTTCCAGCAATATTTAAAGGGGTTGTAAAGGTAAAAAGGTTTTAGCCAATATATAATCTCTGTGCCATATTGAATATAGTTGTTATTTCTGCTTAAAATATTTAGTTACCTGTTAAATAAATATGCTATTTCTCCACTTCCTCGTTCCCTCTCTTGATTCTCTCCTAAACTTCCGGGTTTCAGAGCACGTTCACTAAAGCTACCTCACGGCATCAAAGTAACTACATTTCCCTTGAGGCTTAGCGGCATCGCACATGCACAGTGCCGTTTTTTCTCTGTGTCACATAACGTGAACGAGCATAGTTCTCGTTTCTATTTTTGGCTTGAATGAGCACACACCGCCCATTTAACAACGTTTTCAAGTTGATGCTGTCATTTCAATCAAACTCTACTGCCAAGACGATGATCCTGAGTCCAACTTTCAATGCAGCAAATAAGGGGGCAGAGTTAAGGCTGGACCGTGCTGCTTAGATGGTCATTCAGTACAGTGAACGTACGTTCACAGCATCTCCCCGCAGGGATGTAGTCCCAAGGGAGGGGGCGAGCACACTGACTAACCCCCAGCCAGAACGGCTCGGATGATGGGGGCAAGCTTACAGAAGAGGAACAGGAAGTGAGAAATTCAGACAGAGAAAAAAACATCTAGAAGGGAAATCGAAGCAGAGGGTTGTCACTTCCAGAATCTTGGAGGGATATAATCAGCTATGAAGCAATTCAACATGCCTTTTTCAAACCCAAAAAATTGTCTGCTTTGTGTGGAGTTGTCTTTTAAATACATGTAGCAGTCACAGTCTGTATATGCTACAGCAGGCATGTCCAAAGTCCGGCCCGGGGGCCAATTGCGGCCCCCGTTCCAGTTTAATGTGGCCCCCCTGGTAATTTGGATATATACTGTATTTATCGGTGCTGTCTCGGAGGGGACAGGGAGGGGCGGGGAACGAGTGCTGTCAAATTACATACAGGAGAATCTCCTGTTTACCCAGCGGCATCTGTAATAGGAAGTTTTGTCTCCTGGGCTGCCATTGGATGACTCCTCTGTCTATCATAGGAGGCTGCTGTGTAAACAGGAGATTCTCCTGTATGTAATCTGTTGGCGCTCGTCCCGCCCCCTCCGAGGCTGCAGATGGGCATCGATCAGGCTGCATTCATGGCAATGAATAGGCCGCATTCATGGGAATGGAGAGGCTGCATTCATGGCAATGGCAAGGCTACATTCATGGCAATGGCAAGCCTACAGATGGGCACTGATTGGGCTGCATTGATGGGCAATGACCCTTATTTTGCTTCACAGTTCTATATTTACATTTTTTTTCTGAAACTTTCCTCCTTAAGTGAAGGTGTGTGTTATACGTCGATCAATACGGTATATCCAAATAACACGCCCAAGCTCATCTCTTTACCACACACACCCACAAAGGCAGGAGAATTCTTGTTAGGCCGTGTATTAGTGCTCGGCCAAACACACTTACACTGAATTTTAATGGTTCAAAGAATGTCAGCAAAATGGTCGGCCCTCACGCATGTTCACTTCATCAAATCTGGCCCTCTTTGAAAAAAGTTTGGACACCCCTGTGCTACAGGGACCTACTGAATAACATCCCAATGTCAGTAATTATGAGTTTCTCCAGCAGGAGCCATAAAAATAACATTATTAAGCTGAAGTGTAACAACATCAACGTGGGAGTGTGGTCGCCGTCTCTCTCACATGGAATTTCGGCCAGAACTATATTTATTTGATTTGTTTTTCTTGTTGGAAATATTTGAATGTTCTAGTGTGGTATCCAGAGAATGCTGTCCCAGGACCTTTTCTGCATTCTTCCAAGTTTGACAAATCTATCAATAGTAGTCCAAGATTATTATTTTCTAATCAGCTCTGGATTTGAAGATTTTTCCATTGCCTTGGAATTTAGAAACAGGTGATGGTTTGTTGTCATTAACTGTGTCTAACATGGTGATTGACTATGCCACAAAGCCTCGTATACAGCTGTGAGAAAAACAAATAGAATTTTTGGGATTTCCGCAGGGCTCAGAGAATGTAATCCAATCTCTATATGAGTCATAATAAGTAAAAACAGCCTTCTGTAATAAACACTACAAACACGTATATATTTACAATTGATTAGCTGTTCCTAATGCCACCAGTATTAGCAGTGTACAGTATGACCAGAGACATTCGCTATATTTCTGAACATGCAAACAGCACACATTCACCATCTGTTCTTAAGATAAGGGGTGCTTATTGCACAATCCACCTCATTATTAAATAAGAAATTGCATATTGGGTGTAAATGTGCTTATACTTTTGCATGCAACAAAATATTTGGACCACCCTTTATTTCTTTGAGGGGATTGGGCAATCAGACATAGAGCGGAAACTCTATACCCATTGATTTAACAGTTTCCCAAAACAAGGCATGCTATGAATGGTAAATGTCATAATTGCCTCTGCTCTCAACCAAACTTTCAAGCCATCAAATGACTGGTGTCATACAGTGCCTTGAAAAAGTATTCATACCCCTTAAAAATGTTCCACCTTTTGTCATGTTACAACCAAAAACTTGAATCTATTTTATTGGGATTTTATGTGATAGACCAAACAAAGTGGCACATAATTGTAAAGTGGAAGAAAAATGATAAATGGTTTTTGAGTAGTAAATATCTGAAAAGTGTGCCAGTTTATGGTGAAATTATGTTCTTTCCACCTCCAGATTATGCCATAATAGTGCTCACTGGAACATTAAGGCTGGGTTCACACCGATGCGCTTTACACCGATTCCAATTTGTATGACATTTTAAAATACGTTTATTTGAATGAGGCTGGTTCCCATATCTGCGGTGCATTCGCACTCCGCATTGCCCAAAAAATATGTGCGTTTTCTAGGCAGTGCGGTCCGGCTCAGGTGCGAATTCAGGCCCATTATCTTCTATGGGCACGCATCTGATTTTGAACAGGATTAAATCCTGACCTGATCCTGATGTAAACCTGACCTGATACTGATGCAATCTTGACCTGATCCCGATCAAAAACTGACATGAAACACTGAACAACTGATTTTTCTCTTCGCCGGGAGAACGGGGGTGGAATGTGCACCGGGCTGGTGTGAACCCAGCCTCAGGAGTTTAGAAATTCTTCTGTAACCAATGCCATCAATATGTTTTGCAGCAATAAGGTTGGAAGGTCTTGAGAGCTTTTTACCCATCATGAGATGTTTCTCGTGTGACACCTTGGACACCTTTTTATAGGCCATCAGTTCAGACACTGAACCAGCTGATATTAATTTGCACTGACAAGGGGCAGGATTGCATTCTAATTACTGATAGATTTCAGCTGGTGTCTTGGCTTTCCATGTCTTTTTGCACCTCCTTCTCTTCATGTGTTCTATACTTTTTCCTTGTGTCACTCCATTTTTACACATAATTTCTGAAGATATTTGGGTTTCTGTGTATGTAGGGATTGCATGGGTTGTTACCAACATGTGGTGAACATTTCATGTCAATAGCACCTTTAGAAATATTTTTACCTAGAAAAATGGTGACGTGTTCAATACTTATTTTACCCGCTGTATACTCAAACAATATGTATTTATGGAGGCCTCAGCAGGGTAACAGACTGATAGGGAAGTTAAAGAGTAACTCCACTTTCGTTGAGAAATACAACTTTTCCCTCTGGGTGATCTATGTACATTGTAAGGATTTTTACAAGCTTTGTTGAAGGTTCCTACCTTTTGTTATTCTGAAGAAATCTCAGTTTTTTTGTGCCCATGTGGGAAAGTGAATCTAATGGGAGTGGTTTCATAATTATGAGAATCAGCTGTGCACCTGCAGGGCACTAATGAGGAAAACTGCTGGGCCTGCAGCCCTTTAGATGTGATTTCTTATTGGGAAAGTATGAAATCCAACTTGTATCTTAGTGCAAACTTCTGGGAAAATTGGTGAGCCAATCACACAAGCAGGATATGATGTTTCTGGGGGGGGTTCCATATTGTATTGCATTTTGCAGAAAATTACAGTGCTGCAGATTGAAAAGGAAAGGTCATTCTTAATAACATTCAAATACAATATGACTTGTGTCGCAATTGTATACGCTATATAATTTTTTCTTCATTTTTCCCCCCACGAAATTGGAATTGCTCTTTAGGTTAGACCTTTCCAATAGCTATGTGTGACCTAAGGCCACATGGTGTTGGTTTAATAAGCTATGAAGCCTGTAGGTATACTGACCAAATATGGAAAAGAAAAAAAGTGGATAGCTATGGATAGCATGCAGCAAATTTGAAGAATCCTGCAGCAAAAAAAACTCCTTACTAGCCTTAATCCAGGTTATGATTTACTGCCTTTTTCTCATTCGATTAGCCGAGTTCAGCGCCCGACTTTGACCTCAGAGTACTTTGTTCCACTCCTCATGTACAGGTGTCTCTGCTGCACAGCTGGCCTCACACTAAACATCTTTCAGGGTGATTGACGTCCAAAGGTGCATGCTGGGAACATCTTGCCTGTGGCCTCTCCACTGTCAGGACAAATATGCAGTGAGATATTTATACAGGCACCAAGCAGATTATGGATTTTTACTGGAAAAGGCACAGAAAAAACAGAATCAATTGCATACTGATTGTACGTATAATCCTGGCTGCCAGACAAACAACCATTGTGGCGCTACTGAACAAAAAATAAATAAAAAATCTGGGATTCTCTATTATTCATATATGTACAACTGTGCAAGACTAAAGATAAGGCTGGAGTTCAGTTTTAATTTATTGGAAGTTTCTCCTTTGGATAAACAGACAAAAAACACATTTTAATAGAGTAGATAAGGGTTAGAACTTTGTGCCTTCCTGTCCTGGTGAAAGCCATCTCTTCCATTTCTTGCACAGGAGTTACAGGGATAGGAAACAAAGAGAAATCTCACCAGGGAGGAGACAAAGGTAGAACCCTGGCAGTAATTTAAAATTTTCTCCAGAACTAAAAAAAGTTAGTGTAATTATTTGACTAAGGCTGGGTTCACACCTATACGAATTGGATGCTGGTTTGCCAGCATCCAATTCGCATAGCAGGAGAATGTGACCGGCTCTCTATAAAGCGGGTTCACATATCTCCGGGGTGGCTGTGGAGCACACTGCACAGAAATACTGTGCATTTTTCAAGATTCAGCCCTGATTCATCCCTAAGCCTAGGTTCACACTGCTGCAAATTCAAAATCGCGGTAAAATGCGCGATTTTACCGCGATTCGCGGCTGCGATTTTGCCGCGATTTCGGCCGCAATTTAATGTAAATCGCTGCCTGAAATCGCAAAAAGTAGTACAGGAACTACTTTTTGAAATCGCAGATGCGGCGTCGCACTGATTAGGACAGTGCCATTGCCGACAATTGCCGCCGATTTGAGATGCGATTTGACATGTCAAATCGCATCTCAAATCGTTCCAAATCGTACCCAGTGTGAACCATGGCTTAAACGGAGAACGGGGATGCACAGCGTTCCTGTGGGATTCCGCAGCCGATTCCAGTGTGAACTGAGCCTAAGCCTAGGTTCACACTGACAGCGGGATTGAAATCGTGTGAGTTCAGCTGACACCGACACCGTGGCCAAGGGGTTAGCACTTCTGCCTAGCAGCACTAGGATCATCAGCTTGGATCCCAACCACGGAACTACCGGCCTGAAGTTTACATGTTCTTCCTGTGTGTTTTTTTTTTCCACACTCCAAAAACATGCTGGTAGATTAATAGGCTCCGGTCTAAATAGCCCTAGTATGTGCAAGAATGTGATTTAGGGACCTTAGATTGTAAGCTTCTTGAGGGCAGGGATTAATTTAAATCTGCAATATATATATATATATATATATATATATGTGTGTGTGTGTGTGTCTAAGGCCCTTTTCACACAAAATCCGTCAGATAATGTTAAAAACGGAAGTTATACGTCCTTTATAAAATATCATTAAAGTCTATGGGATTTTTTTATGTTCCGTAAAGATCCGTAATAGTCCGTTATAACATACGGACGTTAGTTATAACGGAATATGTGACGGGTCTTGCACTATTTTTTGTAAATTGTTTGTCCGTTGCAAGTAACGGATATATTAACGTCCGTTATATTTTAACATTGAAGTCTATGGCACATGGACGTTAGTAAATGTCTCCGTAAATGTCCGTTATGTTAACGGACGTTAATTTTACTGAGCATGGATATTCAGGGGAACCCTGCCGTCAATTTAAAACAAAAATGACGTGCGGTTCCCGGTAAATATCCATAACCAGACCCTTCAGGTCTGGTATGGATATTCAGGGGAACCCCGCCGTCAATTTAAAACAAAAGTGACGTGCGGTTCCCGGTAAATATCCATAACCAGACCCTTCAGGTCTGGTATGGATATTCAGGGGAACCCCGCCGTCAATTTAAAACAAAAATGACGTGCGGTTCCCCCTAAATATCCATAACCAGACCCATTATCCGAGCACGTTGACCTGGCCGGCCGCAGAAAAGAGGGGGGGACAGAGTGCGGCCCCCCCTCTTTCCTGAACCGCACCAGGCCACATGCCCTCAACATGGGGAGGATGTCCCCATGTTGATGGGGACAAGGGTCTCATCCCCACAACCCTTGCCCGGTGGTTGTGGGGGTATGCGGGCGGGAGGTTTATCAGAATCTGGAAGACCCCTTTAACAAAGGGGACCCCCAGATCCTGACCCCCCCCTGTGTGAAATGGTAATGGGGTACACTGTACCTCTACCATTTCACGAAAAGGAAGTAAAAAGTATTGTAAAAAAAACACACTGACACAAAAGAATAAAGTCCTTTATTAAAAAAAAAAAAAAAAAAAAACTCCAGCGCTGAAAAATCCACTCGTTCCCGGCTTCCTGCGTTGTCCTGATCCTGCGACGGGTGCGGGTGATCTCCCGCGATGAGAAGATCCAGCGTCGGGTGATCTCCGCTCCGGCGATGTGAAGATCCATCCATCCGGCGCAGCAGCATCCCGGACCTCCTCTCACCGCTGGGCACAGCCCAGCGAATGAGCGGCTGAAGCAGTGACATTTCTTATATAGAGGAGGCAGAGCCACCCGTCACGTGACCCCGCCCCCTCTGACGTACCTCTGCTACGTCACTGGGGAAGACCAAGAAGAGGAAAGACCTTTTCTCTTCTCGGGCTTACCCAGTGACGTAGCAGAGGTACGTCAGAGGGGGCGGGGTGACGTGACGGGTGGCTCTGCCTCCTCTATATAAGAAATGTCACTGCTTCAGCCGCTCATTCGCTGGGCTGTGCCCAGCGGTGAGAGGAGGTCCGGGATGCTGCTGCGCCGGATGGATGGATCTTCACATCGCCGGAGCGGAGATCACCCGACGCTGGATCTTCTCATCGCGGGAGATCACCCGCAGCCGTCGCAGGATCAGGACAACGCAGGAAGCCGGGAACGAGTGGATTTTTCAGCGCTGGAGTTTTTTTTGTTTTTTTTTAATAAAGGACTTTATTCTTTTGTGTCAGTGTGTTTTTTTTTACAATACTTTTTACTTCCTTCGTGAAATGGTAGAGGTACAGTGTACCCCATTACCATTTCACACAGGGGGGGGTCAGGATCTGGGGGTCCCCTTTGTTAAAGGGGTCTTCCAGATTCTGATAAACCTCCCGCCCGCATACCCCCACAACCACCGGGCAAGGGTTGTGGGGATGAGACCCTTGTCCCCATCAACATGGGGACATCCTCCCCATGTTGAGGGCATGTGGCCTGGTGCGGTTCAGGAGAGAGGGGGGGCCGCACTCTGTCCCCCCCTCTTTTCTGCGGCCGGCCAGGTCAACGTGCTCGGATAATGGGTCTGGTTATGGATATTTAGGGGGAACCCCACGTCATTTTTGTTTTAAATTGACGGCGGGGTTCCCCTGAATATCCATACCAGACCTGAAGGGTCTGGTTATGGATATTTACCGGGAACCGCACGTCATTTTTGTTTTAAATTGACGGCGGGGTTCCCCTGAATATCCATACGACTTCTGGAGCTGGACTTCAAGAAAGGGTGAAATGTTTTTTATTAACGGACGTTAAAAAGGAATGATATAACGGATGTATACGGATATATACGGATAAACATTATCCGTTTTCAATAAAGGAAGAATGGTAAAATATTTATCTGTATGTATCCGTTATTAAATCCGTTAATAAACGTCCGTTAATAGGTGTAATACCGGACATACAATCCATAGTGTGAAAGAAGCCTTAATTGCCTAAATTGTCGGGGCTATATACTGTAAGTACTGTAATAAATAAATGAGATAGGCACCCAGTTCATCCAAACACTACCAGATCAAGCAATTGTCCGTCTTTGCCAGTAGGCAGTCTTTTGCTCAGCTGCAGCTCTCCACTGTAATTGCATCAACATATCACCACTGCCTCTCAGCTGAACTGCCTGGGGGATCCTTAAAGACATTTTTCTGAAAAACATACTGTCACAAAGTGAGATGTTAGTAAAATCCGAAGGCTGGAACGGCAGTGACATAAGTCCAATCGGAGTCTCCTTAATCTCTTAACAACCCCTGATGAGTGGCGGTGATTCCT
This sequence comes from Rana temporaria, assembly GCF_905171775.1. Classification (NCBI taxonomy): domain Eukaryota; kingdom Metazoa; phylum Chordata; class Amphibia; order Anura; family Ranidae; genus Rana; species Rana temporaria. The sequence continues at coordinate 115,864,140 of NC_053497.1, forward strand.
CAGATTTTGTTATCTTGTAGCTAATGTAATTTACAAAATGAGCTATATGTAATTATTTTGTAATCATGATAAAAGGGCCACAATGTTCCAGAACGTTAATGCTTTTGAAAACGAAAAAAATGGGCTGCCAAGGATTAAAATGCAATGTAGAATGCCAAACTATTCATTCATCCTTCTGGGGGTTTTTTTTTGAGCAAAACTTGATAACATTGCTTCTGGCTGGAAAAATTTTAAGGGGAGATTAAGATTTACAACTGGTGAACACAGAATCTGGTTCAGCTGTGCATAGCAACCAATCAGCTTCCAGGTTTTATTGTCAAAGCATAAAGTGTTACTAAACCCAGAACAGTAAAATCAGTCTGTATATGCAGTAAAGCATGCTTGTTAATACTCACTGTGGAACCTAAGCAGTTAATCCTCTGCATTGTGTAAAAAGGCTGCTTGATCTTGTATGCACAGATCTTCCTCTTCTTCCACTGACTCAAGAACAGGTTTGGATAAGACAGAGCCTTTGGAGTCAGGCTGCACATGCTCATTTTGGTGTGTATTGCTAGAGTTTTTTTTTTTACTTGAGTGAGTGAGTAGGTAGAGCCCAATTGGCTTAGTGAGCCCCTTCTTTTATGTCTTGGATACTTTAGTAGTAGGTTTCTGACATTCCTACTCACCTTTGTGTGTTCTAGCTCCTCCTGCCAAATTCCCAATAATATAAAATAAATAAAAATCGAACAATAAGAGTGGGAGCTTCTCATACTAGCACCAACAGGCATGCAGACCAGGAACTTGATGCAGAGATTTCACCAGAAGAGTCCCTATGTGATAAGTTTTAGGCAGTCTGATCCTTTAGTCTGCTCTATCATTCCTTATTTCCCTCTTAAATATATTGTACACTTTCAAATGTTTTTTTGCTGTTTTAACTAAATATTAGTGAACTTACATTCCCTGTGTTGTTTTACCTTGTAATGCTGGGCTACAGTTTATAGTGTCCTGGCCAATTAATTTCCCTTTGCTCATGTATTCATTCACCTAGCTTGTCCCTAAGGACAGGAAACTTCTTGTTCCAGGTCACATAACGGCCAGTGGATGTCTTGTCATTTTCTCTGTGTTGCAGCACACATGTGGAAGTGCTAATGTGATCAAATACATATTTTCCAAGCTCTCCTGAATTGGTCTGCCTGTTTGTGTCAGATTCAATTACTGTTTAGCTCTTACCTGCAGAACATTAGACCGAGAAACTCAGGGATTGTGGGATATTTAGTTTCTTCACAGGAAATGTTAGTTCTTAGGCTACAGTGAAAGATCATGCATTAACTTGTGCAGTGGCATTCAGTATGCATTTTGTTTGTATCCATAGGTGTGCCCAGCCTATTGCACTAGGGCAGTGTTTCTCAACGCCAGTCCTCAAGTACCCCCAAAAGGTCATGTTTTCAGGATTTCCCTCAGATGAAATGGCTGTGGTAATTACCAAGGCAAGGAAACTGGTCCAATCACCTGTGCAAAATAATGGCCAGCAGCACTGGTCAATATTCGCTCCGTAAGACGTACAGATATTTCCCCCCATATTTGGGGGGGGGGGGGTGAGTGCGTCTTATGGAGAACTATGTTCTTCACAATTTTTTTGGAGGTACTGTCAGCCATTTGTTTGGGTATTCATAAATTCGCAATCCATGGTCTGGCAAAATGGAAGAACAAAGAAGTAGATTTTAAATGTGGTGAGAAAAGTGGAGAGTTTTACAACCCCAACTCCAAAAAAGTTATGTAAAAACAAAATGCAATGATTTGTAAATCTCATAAATCCATATTATATTCATAATAGAAAATAAAAAACATATCAAATGTTTAAACTAAGAAAATGGACCATTTTAAAAAACAAAAACGAGGTAATTTTGAAACTGATGGCAGCTGTAAAATATGTCAACATCTTACTAGGGAAAAGACTCATGCTGCAAATATTCAGGTACCTCACTTTGATGACATACGGATATTCTAATTTGACAATTTTTCACCAATGGCTTTTTGGTATTTTGTGCCTTATGTTTCAAAGTGCAGCGATTGTTGATGAATTCTTCATAACTGTATTTAAATCAATAAAAGACTAATTATGATTGGTTTCTGTGACTTAAACTGTGCATGTTTCATTTTGCTAATTTATTAATTTCAGTAATTAAATTTTCGGTAATTTCATTTTATGAGACGATAGTCTAACTTAAAGTAGTCTACAATCAATTAAGAATATTTCTAGGCATGTGGAGCTCTAATACCACCTGCTGGTGAAAAGGGAGTAGTGAAAAATGTAAAAGCACAGATTGTAATGTCAGTTTTGTTTTTTCTGTCTTTTTATAGATGAGATTAACGTTCTGGAACACCTCACATTACATGCAACTGAGCTTGTTAACATCTCACTTACTTCAGAAGATTCCTGTCTCTCTTTGCGTTTGGGGCAATACTCCACTCTCAGCATTTCCACCAGGGCAGCATTTGGCGACAGGTACATAGTAACTATATTTGTCATTGACCAAAATCGACATACACTGATAAAATTAAAAACTCCTCTAACGATGTTTGTACCTACAATGGCCACATTAAATTAATCTTATTATCTTAAAAGGAAAAAAAAGAAGAAGAAAAGCACTTTTTTTTCTCTATTTACACTGTTGCTTCGTGGTAATGCACATTATTGCATGTTACATGGGTCTGCACATTCCAGGTGCCATTACTTTTTAATATTACCCCAACCCACCACAAAACTACTGTTTGTTGTGGTGTGCTGTGTTGTGTTGCAAAAAATGGTGCATATGCATGACTAGGGTAGATCAGAGCTCACCACCCCCCAACTGAACATGTACTCCCCCTCTCAATATTCCCCAAACTCCACATTCCCCAACTTCATAGGAAAGACCACACAACACGTTAATGGGTTGTAAACCCACCAGGCAGTGACTGGCCTTGAAGCCCCCCCTCCCACCCCATTTTACTTACCTGAGTATTTCCCTCTGCGGGGATGCGCTGTCCCTCTCTCCACGGGGTCCCGACTCTTGATTAGATAGATTGATAGCAGCGTAGCCATTGGCTCCCACTGCTGTCAATCAAACCCAATGACGCGGATGCAGGGGGTGGGGCCGAGTCTGGCATTCGTGTCTATGGACAAAAATGCTGGACTCGGAAGCCTCCCTGCAAGCTATCCCCCCCCCATCCCTGAGAGAGAGCGCTTCTCCTAGAGGGGTTATCTGATGCGGGGAGGAGCCGCGAAAGCCGCCGAGGGACCCCAGAAAAAGTGCACAGTGGGGGGTAAGTATGATATGTCTGTTATTTAAAAAAAATCAAAAACAAGCCTTTACAATCACTTTAAGTATATACAGCCTTTTATTCACATAAACGTTATTTAAATAACAAAACATAATACATGTCTTATTCCAGAAACGATTCAAGATCCTTGACAGTACCATCTATCCATAACGTTTTTGTGTCTGAGACACCAGATAGCTGAGTTGCGGCTCCAGCCACAAAACACTGGCTCAGGGCCTAACCCAGCTGACCTCAGCCACCCAGGGTTCTTAACACTACCCAGTCACTATGCAGTCAACTGTACCAACTCGAGGATACCAAACCTCAGATGGTTCCCCACCGTTTACCCAATGACCAGATTTTAGACCGCAATCAAGGACAATAAACCGCCAAAGGGGCAGGAAACACAAACTAGACTAAGAGACAACAATGATAGGGCAGGAGGGAGGTATGTACATCCACCGGTTTCAGCTCTGCAACTGCCCTGACCACTCATACCCCAGCAACTATACCTTCCAGCTCCTCCCCATTACCCCATCTCATGGGCCATTCTGGTAAGAGTCCATACTAGCCTTCCACCCTGTCATGTATGCCCTTTGCTGATTTAGTTCTTTCTCAGCTCCAGGCATGTCTGACTTTTTGTTGCATTGCCAGCCCATTCCTTTGAATGCAATGCACATTAATGCATGTATAACCATGCATTATCACATGTGAATTAACACAACACACTAGGACAACAAGGTGTGAATGGGTTTTTAAACATACTCACTTATAGGTTGACTCAAAACATAACTGCCTTAAGTCTAGGTTCACACTGAATGCGGCTTTGAAATTGTGCAACTTCACTTAACGTCTTATGATTTCAGAGCTGCATGTCAGTGCAACCTCAGGTGCGACTTGGCTGACATCTGTGCAACTTCAAGTCCAGATGTCCAGATGTCTATGCAAGTTGCACCTGGAATCTCCAGAAGTAGTGCAGTAACTACTTTTTCAATTCCGTGTGGCACTGCAAAGTCAGCGTTGCATCGATTTGAAAAGTTCCATTGCTGACAAAATGTGCGATTTGTCATACGATTTGATCTGTAAAATGGCATGACAAGTCGCACCGATGTGAATAGGGGCTGAATGAATTTGGATTAGTTGCTGTATTTAGTGTATTTAAACAATCGTACAAAAACCCCTTAATTGAACTTTTAAGGCACATCTCATGTATATTTCAATAAAAGGCTAGTATGCCAAGTTTATTACAAAAAGATCCAAAGAGTATACGAACACATTACATACACAAAATACTGTATCAATGGTATTACATAAATACAACTAAAAAGTATTAAAACCTCATGTGTTTCACAATATATAAAAAATTGTAGTATGTCTATCATGGCTTGATTTTTAGTAGCGACATCAGGACAAAACCCAACACGTTTTGGCAAAACTCCTTCTCCAGGGGATAAAGCAAGGTATGCCGTGTATAATAGATAAACAACATCATATAAATAATAGTTGAATACAGATGAATAGGGCTGCCAACACACTGCTCATCCACCCTGGACCCAGATGGGGATACATCCCAAGGGTCAATGCACATCCACTGGGGCCACCATGTGTAAGATGGAGCAGCCACCCACTCTCATTTTGATGTTTGTGAACTTTGCACACTGTTCTTATTTTATTGATTCTTTTATAGTTCTGTTAACGTTCTCTTGATTTTTATTCTTATCCATAGCTTTGCAGACAGTCTTTCTGTGTTGATCAAACTGCAATCTCCTCTTCAGGAAGACACAAGTATCATCACCATCTTGAGTCTACTTGGAGAGATTCTCTTCCAGATCCGGATTAACCCAAATGCTTTGACTTTCCGCTCCAGTCGCTGGGGACACTATGAGTAAGACTTCATTTTTATTACATTGTTATCATTTAAAGCTCCTCTGGCCTGGCTCAGTCCTTTAAAAGCCTAATAGTTTCTTGTATGTCTCAGGTGGATAAAAGCAGATTTAAGAATTATGCCAGGTAGGAATATTTGAAAAAGAAAAGAAGGCAGGGGCTGACTCGGCCCAACATTTCCCACTGGTAACTAAAAAAATATGGTTACCGTCCCGTCAATGTAAGGGGAATAAAGCCGAGCAGCAAGTTGGGAAACAGAAGAAGTGTGGTATAGAAATGTGAACTCCATATCCTCACCATTTTTGGAAGCCTGTACTCCAGCTGGTTTCTCACACATTTATTATTTTGGCCCTCTTTTATAATCAGAGTGTTAATAAAGCTCCGTCTTTCTCTGTAGGTCTGTGTGTGTGTGTGTATGGCTTGCTCTCTCTTTGTGCCACTCTATGGGGGTTATTTACTAAAGGCAAATCCACTTTGCACTAGAAGTGCAAACTACAAGAAACTTGAAATTGCACTGAAAGTGCACTTGGAATGCAGCCTCTGTAGATCCTAGGGGGATATGCAAGGAAAAATAATCAGCATTTTAGCTTGCACATGATTGGATAATAAAATCAGCAGAGCTTCCCCTCATTTCCGATCTACCCCTTAGATTTACAGCGACTGCACTTCCAAGTGCACTTTCAGTCTAATTTTCAAGTGCGCTTTGCACTTGTAGTTTGCACTTGTAGTGCAAAGTGGATTTGCCTTTCGTAAATAAGCCCCTATGTGTCCTTCTCTCTATATCTCTTTCTCTTTGTTTGTATATATACTACATTTGCTTTGTTCTACCATGGGAGTGCGAAGTGTTTTATGGGCAGGAAGGCATCAGTACCGCTGACAGGGTTTTTTTTTGCAAAGGAGATCTGAGAAGCGAGTGGTGGATGATGAACACTCAGGAGAAAAGCTGAAAGAGAGATGGGAGTACAGGGAGTGCAGAATTATTAGGCAAATTAGTATTTTGACCACATCATCCTCTTTATGCATGTTGTCTTACTCCAAGCTGTATAGGCTCGAAAGCCTACTACCAATTAAGCATATTAGGTGATGTGCATCTCTGTAATGAGAAGGGGTGTGGTCTAATGACATCAACACCCTATATCAGGTGTGCATAATTATTAGGCAACTTCCTTTTCTTTGGCAAAATGGGTCAAAAGAAGGACTTGACAGGCTCAGAAAAGTCAAAAATAGTGAGATATCTTGCAGAGGGATGCAGCACTCTTAAAATTGCAAAGCTTCTGAAGCGTGATCATCGAACAATCAAGCGTTTCATTCAAAATAGTAAACAGGGTCGCAAGAAGCGTGTGGAAAAACCAAGGCGCAAAATAACTGCCCATGAACTGAGAAAAGTCAAGCGTGCAGCTGCCAAGATGCCACTTGCCACCAGTTTGGCCATATTTCAGAGCTGCAACATCACTGGAGTGCCCAAAAGCACAAGGTGTGCAATACTCAGAGACATGGCCAAGGTAAGAAAGGCTGAAAGACGACCACCACTGAACAAGACACACAAGCTGAAACGTCAAGACTGGGCCAAGAAATATCTCAAGAATGATTTTTCTAAGGTTTTATGGACTGCTGAAATGAGAGTGAGTCTTGATCGGCCAGATGGATGGGCCCGTGGCTGGATTGGTAAAGGGCAGAGAGCTCCAGTCCGACTCAGACGCCAGCAAGGTGGAGGTGGAGTACTGGTTTGGGCTGGTATCATCAAAGATGAGCTTGTGGGGCCTTTTTGGGTTGAGGATGGAGTCAAGCTCAACTCCCAGTCCTACTGCCAGTTTCTGGAAGACACCTTCTTCAAGCAGTGGTACAGGAAGAAGTCTGCATCCTTCAAGAAAAACATGATTTTCATGCAGGACAATGCTCCATCACACGCGTCCAAGTACTCCACAGCGTGGCTGGCAAGAAAGGGTATAAAAGAAGAAAAACTAATGACATGGCCTCCTTGTTCACCTGATCTGAACCCCATTGAGAACCTGTGGTCCATCATCAAATGTGAGATTTACAAGGAGGGAAAACAGTACACCTCTCTGAACAGTGTCTGGGAGGCTGTGGTTGCTGCTGCACGAAATGTTGATGGTGAACAGATCAAAACACTGACAGAATCCATGGATGGCAGGCTTTTGAGTGTCCATGCAAAGAAAGGTGGCTATATTGGTCACTGATTTGTTTTTGTTTTGTTCTTGAATGTCAGAAATGTATATTTGTGAATGTTGAGATGTTATATTGGTTTCACTGGTAAAAATAAATAATTGAAATGGGTATATATTTTTTTTTTGTTAAGTTGCCTAATAATTATGCACAGTAATAGTCACCTGCACACACAGATATCCCCCTAAAATAGCTAAAACTAAAAACAAACTAAAAACTACTTCCAAAAATATTCAGCTTTGATATTAATGAGTTTTTTGGGTTCATTGAGAACATGGTTGTTGTTCAATAATAAAATTAATCCTCAAAAATACAACTTGCCTAATAATTCTGCACTCCCTGTATAGTCACCAAGGTGTAATGTTGAATAGATCAAATGGACCTCCAGAATTCTTCTATTACAGAAAGGGTATAGGTCGGATAATTCTGTGTACTGAAGGGGCCACCTCACTGTTGGCATGGATACCTAAAAACAGATAAATAATTGAACAGGGTATTAAATAGATAGGATGATAAAAAATGTAATACTGGTACACCTCAAAATGAAAAAAGTTCAAATCAATTAGTTGCTCTTTTGGTGGACATTCGCTCTTATATGGCTTATTTTCATCTTATCCCATGTCATATCTTTTAGAGCAGTTAAAAGTCTGAAAGAATGTAAAGTCAGCTGCAGGCCTGCCTTGTTTTGCCCTGGCTTGGGCCTTTTTTGGGATCCTTCAAGTGGTATTAAACCCAAAAGCAAATACATTTTTTTAGGCTTTCTTTCTTTTATTTTTACCTGGAGATGAACACGCTCTCTCCTGCATACAGTATGTAGCAGTTAAAGGGATGAGACAAACAGTTTAACACTTACAGGAGTGCTTACAATGATCAGCTTTTATTTCTTTATGTTAAATCTTTATTCTAAAAGTAAAAAAATCATCAGGTGAAAACAGGGGGGGAAAAAGCCAAAATAAATAATAATAATGTATTCATCCCATCTAATGATTGGTAGGCTGTTATACTGTATATTACATTTTTGTTTTGGGTTTAGTACCGCTTTCACTGTGTTGTGTGTTTAAGAGACACATCAGAAAGCTAGGTTCACTCTGTATCTTCTATCTCACCAGGTTTCCAGTTTCTTCTCTGACCGATGGAAGATGGCACCGTCTAGCCCTTGCAATCTCTGCCAAAGGTGTTGCACTGTATGTAGACTGTAAGCAGGTGGAAACGTTACCATGGTCAAACTTCTTTGGACTTGGAGTCAAGACAGATGGGATACTGATGCTAGGGGGGCTTATTGAGCCATATGAAGTCCCCTTTAAGGTAATAAGGAACGGCATGAACAAAATGTATTCACCCTTGAACAGAGGCAATTAAAAAGAGATTTGACCACCTAGTTTAAATGCATAAATGCTCTATATAGCAAATATTGGATGTGTACTATTTATTTTTTAGTGTAGTGCAGCGTTGGATCATTGACTGCATTGAAATCGATTTTAAAATCGTGTGACTTCCTACTTTATTTTATAAGTCACCAAGCCCTGGTGAACAAGGCATTTGAAAGACCCCAAAACAGTTGACTTGTTTTATATTAGAAAATAAACTCTTTGGGACTTTTAAAGCCCAATTGAACCCTCTTACTATTATTATTATACAGGATTTTTATAGCGCCAACAGCACTTTACAACATAAGGGCAGACAGTACAGTTACAATACAATTCAATACAGGAGGAACCAGACTCCTATGCCGCATACACACAGTCGGAATTTCCAACAACAAATGTTCGATGTGAACATTTGATCGGATATCCCAACCGTGTGTACTCTCCATTGGACATTTGCTGTCGGAATTTCCGACAACAAATGTTTGAGAGCTGGTTCTTTATTTTTCCGACGGCAAAAGTTCCTGTCGGAAATTCCGATCGTCTTTATGCAATTCCGACGCACACAAATCTTACACATGCTCGGAATCAATTTGACGCATGCTCGGTATCATTGAACTTGATTTTTCTCGGCTCGTCGTAGTGTTGTACGCCATCGCCTCCTTGACGTTTGGAATTTCAGACAACATTTGTGTAACCGTGTGTATGCAACACAAGTTTGAGCCAACATTTCGTCGGAAAAAAATCCACGGTTTTGTTGTTGGAAATTCTGATCGTGTGTACACGGCATTAGTGTATTACATTCATCAATGTCCCTTTTTTACTTTTTCTTTTATTATCTAAGCCAATCTTTTTAACATGGAGGAACCCTTGAAATAACGTTCTGATCTCAGAGAAAATCTGCCAATAATTACTACATCTACAGCTCATGGTACATTAATGTGATGGTCACAGGGAAGAATGCCTTTTATATTTGTAGTCATTGGGAAGTTTCCTCTCTTATAGATGGCTAAAAAGATCCTAGTTTTCAATGGTTACTTATTTGGGATGCAGAGGTAGCTCATTGCTCAAGGAACTCCTAGCGACCTCTGCAGGAACCTTAGGCCCCTTTCACACTAGCAGTATAGCACCACTAAAAATAGCGGTGGTCGGATTTGCCCCGGGATTCAGCCGCTAGCGGTGCGGTATTAACCCCCACTAGCGGACGATAAAGGGTTAATACCGCCCGCAATGTGCTTCTGCAGAGGCGCATTGCGGGCGGTATTGCCACGCTTTCCTATTGTTATAAATGGGAAGGAGCGGTATACACGCCGCTCCTCTCACCGCTCCAAAGATGCTGCTGGCAGGAGATTTTTTTTCTCTCCCGCCAGCGCATCGCCTCAGTGTGAAAGCCCTCGGGCCTGAAAAACTCCTCACCACTCCTCTATCCCCTCACCACTCTGTCCATATGTAAAAAAGTTCCTTCAGTTATACTTTAAAGAGGAAAAAAATATTTGGCTTTAGATACACTTTAAAGTGGTTGTAAAGACACAATGGGGGTTATTTACTAAAGGCAAATCCACTTTGCACTACAAGTGCAAACTACAAGTGCAAAGAGCAATTGAAAGTGCACTTGGAAGTGAAGTCGCTGTAGATTCAAGGGGACATGCAAGGAAAATAAAAAACAGCAATTTAGCTTGCACATGATTGGATAATAAAATCATCAGAGCTTTCCCTTGTTTCAGATCTACCCCTCAGATTTATAGCGACTGCACTTCCAAGTGCACTTTCAGTGCAATTTCAAGTGCACTTTGCACTCGTTGTTAGCACTTGTAGTGCAAAGTGGATTTGCCTTTCGTAAATAACCCCCAATGTTTTTTTACCTTCATGCATTCTATGCCCCCCAGACCCCCTAATACTTACATGAGCCCCCTCTCAAACCAGCGATGTCCACGAGAACTTTGCCTCTACGGGGACTCGCACTTCTGAATGGCTTTTGGCAGCAGCAGGAGCCATTGGCTACCGCTGCTTTTAATCACAGCTAGTAAGCCAATCAGGAGAGCCAAGGCTCCATGTGTGAATGGACACACAGCGCCGCAGGTCAGGAGCATGCCTGCTTGGGTGCCCCCACAGCAAGGAGCCAGGAGCCTGGGACCCGAGAAGAGGAAGATTGCACCATTGCACCGAGCAGGTAAGTATAGCGTGTTTGTTATTTTTAGGGGAAAAAACAAGGCTTTAATATGACTTTAAAGTTACTTTAATGTGTAGGTTCACCTTTTCACAAAAAAATCAAAAGGTAAACTTACACCCTCCTCTCCCCTGTGGGGCTTCTAGGACAGATTAGAGTGATTATGATTGTTTGGGGATGGCAGGTGACTTGCTTTGACCAATCGGAATCACTCTGATCCATCCTGGAAGCCAAAAGAAGGGGAATTTGAAATCCACTACCCCAGCTGTGTGGGCAGTAATAACTCATCACTCACAAAAGTAGATGCAACAGGGACAGGGGAAAGGGGTGCACAGGGTGTAGGGTGTTAGTTCACCTTTTACATTTTTGTGTAAAAGATGAACTTACACTTCAATGTTTTTGAGGATGCTGTGTTTTTTATCAGCCGGACTATCTATGTAACAATGTAAATGCTATATAGATTGTTCTGTCTGTAATATACTCCCCACACCCTCTCATCAATAATTAATTGTAGTCTTTTCCTTGTTCCAGCTGCAACAGTAGACTTGACCATACTGTAGAACGGTGTGGCAGTTTTATAGAAGTGCTTACAGCTTGTGTACCCTCCGATAAGTCTCATCATGTCTAGTTGAGGCAATCTCCAAAGACACGTGCATTCTTCACAATAGCACAATACAAGCAGACCTCATATACTCCTAATGACTTCCTCTTTTCTCGTTATATTTACATTCTCCGCAGTCCTGAACAGTGCAAGCTTGTCTGAGGAATGCTGCAGAAGGCCACATGAAAAAACATTGTGAAATGACATCAGTTGTTGCACTGATTCTGATAGATCTGAAGCTAGGGGACAATATTAGGCCTGATTCACACCTATGCATTTTTAGTGCCTTTTGCATTTTGCAGATTTGCACCACAGTCAATTTAACATGGTTTCCTATGGAACACGTTCTGTAGTGCAAATCTGCAAAATGCACTAAAGATGCAAAGGTGTGAATCCGGCCTTAAATATAAAAGTGTATGGGCGCTAGGTATCAATAATTATCACCTGTGCATATGTGTCATAAAAAATCGAAATCACCAATATATATATGAATACCAACAAAGAAACATATACTGCGCACCAAAATGTAAACACTAAAAAGTCCATATATCAGTCCAACATACATAGGTAACAAATCCCAACAGTGTTATTGGTGATATGTCCAGAAACATCAAAACTTTAAACTTTGCTCCACCCTTATTCATGCAAAGCCGTGCTCTCCTCTGCACCTTCCTCTTAGCACACTGACACTCACTGGATGCTTTGACACTATGCGGGTCAGTCTGCGCTTTTGTTAGAAGCGAGGCCCCACTCCGTGTCTCCATTTTCCTCTGTATGCTCTTATTTACAATCATTCACACAGGGATAAAAGTTCAGAAACACTTTCATAGCATGATAACGCTACCAGTTTTAATGTTGTCTTCTGCCTGCAATCACATAGTCATGTGACCCCTTGGGCTCTGCTTTTATGTGTAGGTATAGCATTCATATCACCATTGCCAACAAGTCATCAGTGGAAAATCTATTTTGCTTTTATGCCAGAAGCTGGGGACACTGCTCTATGCCTAAATGTAGCAAATAATTGAATATGGTGACATCCAGATGAAATTTGGTCTTATTGCCCATGACCACCCATCTAAAAGATAACATGCATCAGCTTTGGGTCTTACACATCAATGCATAAAATAGTGCAGCACTACCCAATGTCACATTGAATGTATATGATATTTTTCGGGTAGCGCTGCACTTATGCACTACATCTTATGCACTAATAGGATACGGGTGTTGTGGAATCACTGATGGGTGTATGCTTGCCACTCATGTTAGTGTAGCACCTACTACTTAGGTAGGTGCTAGAGTAAGATTTTTGTTCTGTAGAGTAGGTACATTTAGCCAGGCCTGTTTGTTTTGGTTTGTGAGGGCTGGAAGTGGCTCAGAGCTAGCAGCTGGTGACTCACAGGCAGTGTCACTGAGACCTCCCTCTTTCTTCTAAAGTATTCTAGAAGGAGAGGAGAGGTGGAGCTGCCTGGGGTGTTCTAAGGAGCCCTGACCATTACCCAACCTGGATTGGCAGGGGGCAGGCCTCCTTAAATACCTAGAGTCAGCCCAGCTTGGGAGAAGTTGTCGGGTGGAAGAACTGGAGATGGATCCACAAATGGAAGCTTCCACAAGGGGATTAGAAGCAAAATCCAGCAGGAGCTACAGAGTATAAAAGAGAAGAGAGGCGCCTCTAAGTGTAGCAGTATGTTGCACAATCATAGGTGTGCGCAGCCTATTGCATTAGGGTGTGCACCCCAAAGCCCAAACACATACTACAGATAACTCACTATGTTCATTCAGAAAGGGAAGGGGCTGGTAAATTACATATTTACTGGCCCCTTCCCCACTCCTAAAACATACCAGCAGCAACAGCCGATAGGAGAGGAGGGAAGCTCTCAGCGATGCGGGGGGAAAGATGGGAGCCAGGGCAGTAGGGGGAATCTGTGCTGCTCAGGGTAATTAGGGTGTGCCTGGGCACACCTGGCACACCCTGTGTGCACGCCTATGTGCACAATATTGTACCTTCATTAAATGTAACCATATTGCTACACTTAGAGGCACCTCTCTTCTCTTTTATACTCAGTTGTTTATTTTGTTCATGTCTGCTATACATAGTATTTAAGAAAGCTGTACAATTTATTGGGGAGATGGCACCAGTTCTCCCTTTTCACTTTTTGTTAAAATTTTGGCTGAAGTTCCATTTTCATTTTTACATCTTGGTGTTATTTCAGGGATCTTTGCAACAGCTGGTCTTTGTGATGGGGGATCCCGGAGCGGCCAAAGACTACTGCCACAATTACAATCAGTCCTGCCTGAGCAGTTTCTCTGCCGAACAGTTCCTCAACCTCTCTCAGACTGAGCGTGGGCAGCGCCCAACTGCAAATTCCAGGGTAAAATAAAAGACTTCATCATACCCAAATTAACTGAACGGGTCTTTTTTACTGTATTCCATTGATTGTCAGCACACTCCCTTAACGTTCTCTAAGATCAGTGCTTCTTCTGAGATTTTAAAGTGTTACTAAACCCAAGACCCTGCATTCGCTATATCTGGTCTCCCACAGTACACATTACATGGAAATGCAATTATTTTTAGTAAATAAACAGCTAAATACCTTTTCTCATCAGCAGTATATACTGTAGCAGTCTTGTGACTTCTATCCTGTGACTTCTAGCACTGGTTACAGCTTATAGGAGGAGTTTTAATTTTCCTCTGACTGTCCCATGAGGCTGCACGACCCCTGACCTTCTGTCTTGTTAGTGCTGATTGGCCCTGTGCCGATCACATGCACCCTCCCCAAAAAGAAAAAAAACAAACTCTCTAGCAATACACACCAAATTGAGCATATGCAGAGTGCCCCCCAGGCTCTGTACTAGTAAGGGATGGATTGGGGACTGTGGAAGATGAGGAGGATCAGAGAAGACATAACAAAAAGCCTTTTTACACAATGCCCAGGTATAACCCTTTAGGTTCCACAGTGAGTATAACAAGCATGCTTTACTGCATATACAGACTGATTTTACTGTTGTGGGTTTAACAGTTTAATTGGCTTCTCTGTAAATTGGCCCTAGTATGCGTATGTATGTGGAATAGGAACCATAGATTGTAAACTTTCTGAGGTCAGAGACTGATGTACAATTCGTAAAGCGCTGTGTGAATTGTAGGCGCAGCGCAAATACGGGTAATAAATGAAATAAGGGTGATAATATGTGTGTGTGTGTTACACTCAGAAAGGTTTTTTATTTAGAATCCCCCCAAAATTCCTTTCAGTCTGTTTGGTAAAAATGTCCAATGTAGTGCACAAATATGAATTTCCCTCCCAGAATTCCTCTCTGCTGCTCCTTACTGTCCTGTGTCAGATGTCTATTTTTTCTGAAAATAACTGCGTCTCAATGACCCTGAAAATTTCAATCATCATTCCTCACCTCTCGGATTCCAGCGCACACCTGCGACACCTGTTAACATCATGTCGTCCTCAGACGCTTCTAAAAGGGTTTCTGTTATTTCACAGGGGGGCCTTTTGGGGTCTATGCTTGTCTGCGGCTTATTCAAGCTTCCAACTTATTTAGTTTTTTTCTTGTGCAGTTTGCAGCTGGAGAGACCCCGGCCATGGGACAGAGACAGAGAAACGAGAGTGCTCAGTCATCTGTGCGAGAGGTATGTACTGAAAGAGACAGGGGAGGACAACTACTTTACAAGTGATCTAGAATAACCTTGAATTCCAGACACTTAGGTCAGACAAAAACATTTTCCTTTTCAGTGCAGAGCAAAATATTTAGTCCAGTTACTTGTACTACACAGTGCTATCTGTCTAACATGTTTTAGCACTTGGGGCTGGGGAGAAATGTGTTTAAGCCTAGGTTCACATTGGTCCAATTTGGCATGCGATTCGACATGTCCAATCGCATGCCAAATCAGCAACTATTGCCGGCAATGCCACCGTCATAATCAGTGCGGCGTCGCACGATTCCCAAAAGTAGTTCCTGTACTGTCAATGTAGGTAGGTCAGTGTAGGTCGGTCACTACCATCAATGTAGGTAGGTCAGTGTATGTAGGTCAATACCGTCAGTGTAGGTAGGTCACGACCGTCAGTGTATGTAGGTCACGGGCAAGCCCAAAAAAGCCCACGCGCGTCACATACACCCCCCCGGCCTTGGACTGCGGGCTGAAGCCCCTGGTCTTTTTGCCACCTAGCAACACCCCTGGTGTAAAGGCAGGTGTCCCAATACTTTTGGTAATATAGTGTATATATATATATATATATATACACACACACACATACATAACAGTTCTGCGGAACATTCCATGTTGTTGTACATAGACGGTGGGCAGTACACAGGCAGTTAACATAGAGCACAGTCTTTGCACGCAGCTCCACTTCAATGACGGAACGCCTTCAGTGAGTAAAGTTGGAACTCGGAAAACAAAGCGCTTCTAAATTGGCGTTTCATGCTGCAATTTCAGCGTGAGACCTTGTTAATGGGCTCCCCAGCTGGGCCCTGATCCAGACAGTAAAGCTCGCCGACTCTGTCTGGGACCAGAGCCACAGGCAAGGACCGCTCCTGTCATATATCTGTCTAGTGCTATGTCATCACCACTTGTTCTCTCCCAGTCTCATAAACAAAACAACGCTGATATTGGTCACAATCCTGTTTGGAGAACAACGTACATGCTAATATAGAAACACTCGGTAAACATAGAAAGGTGACGGCAGGAAAAAAAAGAGACAGAAGTCCATCCAGTCTGCTCGTTTTTTTTGTTATGTAATTTTTTTAATAACTTTTTTGGCTTGAGTCTAGATCTATGTTTGTCCCGAACATGTTTGAAGCCAACTACCATTGACTGACGCACTACCTCTGCTGGAGGTTTATTCCAAGCATCAACTACCCTTTCAGTAAAATGATACTTTCTAAGTTTAGTTTTTAATTAGTTTTTAGTTAGTTTAAATAGTTGGTAATTTATGTATAGACTCTGAATTCATAATTTTTGGTTCTGACCTGGCAGGCATAACAACTATAATTCTGGTTTAATATTGAACTCCTGTATACCACCTGAAAGTTAAAATCAGGCTGTAGGTGGGAGGGAAGGAAGAGTCCCACCACTGCTAAATGTTTTTGTTTGTTGTAGCTGTTCTACTGGCATAATTCTGCCCCAACTGATTCCTTTTCAAGCAGTGTTTCTAACATCTGCTTTCTGAGTTCATTCAAACACTTAGAACAAAGAGAAATAGAGTAATGGGACTTTTAGATGCTGAAACCTCCTATTGGAATATTATCTGACACAGTGATGTAAAAAAATAACAGCATTTTATTAAATACATAAAAATGTCTTGTTTAAAACATGTATAGCAA
Organism: Rana temporaria; assembly: GCF_905171775.1. Lineage (NCBI taxonomy): Eukaryota > Metazoa > Chordata > Amphibia > Anura > Ranidae > Rana > Rana temporaria. The sequence goes on from NC_053497.1 coordinate 115,880,950, forward strand.
AAATATGAAACAGCAAACTCTGTATACACCCATAAACAGCCCCTACAACAAGGTGAACAACTTCCTCAATAGTCACATATATGTGTAATCATGAACCATGATATACACTCAGGACCAAAGTATGAGAAAAGAGACACAGGCCAACGCGTTTCGCATGGTAGCTTCTTCAGGGTTTTCGTTCACAGAGAGGTCAGTGCACTAGCGTTGATTCAGTAAGTAGTAGTTCTGGGAAATCTCGAGTCATTGCATGTTCACACAGCATGAAAAGAGCACTGCATTAAGGTAAAGGAAGCCATTAAGATAAAAAAAATATTTCCTTTACAAACCCTTTAAAGAAACCTATTTAAAAAAATTGAAAATGAACCTTTACAATCCCTTTAATCACTGCTGAGTTTTTAATTTTTTTGCTAATAAAGTGTAGCGCTACCCCCTCAGGAGCCGCTGGTTGATTTGAGATCGGCGTATTAAGTTACCTCTAATTGTTGTCTAGGGGTGATAGTAGTGAGTAGAGCAGTAAACGAATGTCCAATCAGCGAATAAGGTTTTCTGAATTAATATTATTTCTTGGCCCAACACAACCAACATCAACATGAGGTAGGACAGAAAAGGTTGATGAAGGCTTGGATAGAAGAAGAGCAATCCTGCTCTCAGTAGTAGTAGATACAGTTCGTCGCCACTCCAGCCAGAGTGGGTGAAGTGCCTCCGGACAGGCCCCTGCCACAGGCCTGGCAGCCGAAGTGTCACTTTAAGGTTGCTGGGAAGGAACAAGTCCCTGCCACGGACTTGGCTCTGATTATATTAAATTTTAGATGCCAGATGAGGCCTCTGCCACAGGCTCAACGCTAGCAATGTGAACAGCAGAGCGTATCCTCCCAATGAGTTGTGCTAAGGTCACCGGTTGACAGTAGAAATGTACCTGTCAGTGTCCTGGTCACCAGATCCCCGATGGTTCGTTCAAGTCTCTCAGACAACCTGCCTCCGGGTTCTCCTTGAGCCGATCCCCCACCGCACAGCACGTAGCTTAGGATCTCTTCAGTAGAGCTGGGGACCTAGTAAGTCACTAGGGCCCCGGGTAGCATCAGTTGCTCCAGGCCATGAGGGCCCAGAGTCAGGGCTGTCTTAATGAGAGGGCACACCTGGGCACTGCCCAGGGGCCCCAACTGCATGAGGGGCCCCTGCACTTTCCCCAAAGCAGCTGGTCCTTGAGCCCACGCTGCCCCGAAATTGGGGGCCCCATAATGGCACTGAGAGTGATAGATACACAGGGGAGGCAGTCTGCCTCCTACCTACTTGATGTCTGTTTACCTGCACTGTCATCATTGTAGGGGCCCCAGAGCATTACTTTACCCAGGGGCCCATGATGCTATTAAGATGGCCCTGCCCAGAGTCAGGAACTCCGCGTTGTGCGCGACCCCAGGCCAGGTAGGCCATAGTGATGGGGCCCGCAATGTGCGCACACCCTAAAGGTGGGTGCCGCACCTGGAACCAGGAACCCGCAAAGAACCAAGAACAACGGCTTCCGCCACAGAAATACTCCTCCCCAGCATGCCTCTAATTGGCTGCTAGGAAAAAGCGGCCCCGCCTGGACCTCTCTGGTGCCACCTGCCGCCCAGGGATGGCACCACATCCCTAGAACGCAGCCTGACCCACAGAACAATCCAGATTTGGCGACAGCCAAATTTAACATAGTGGGGAATGAGAGAGATAATTTGCTCTCATTCCGAATTAACTTTAACGTAGTGCTTTTACTGAAAGTAAGGGGGTGCTACAAAAGTAAATAAGTAGTTTTTTTCCTTCTCTGATGTGCACTGGTGGGCACTGATGGGCACTGAAGGACACTGATTTGGTGGCACTGTTGAGGAGGCACTAATGTGCCGCACTGATGGTCACTGATAGGTGGCACTGATATGCGGCACTGATGAGCACTGATAGGCAGCACTGATTGGTAGCACTGATAGGCAGCACTTATGGGCAATGATAGGCGGTACAGATGGGCAGCACTGATGGGCAGGCACTGATAGGCAGCACTGACTGGCATCATTGATGGACATTGATTTGGTGTCACTGCTGGGCATTGATTGCTGACACTGATTGGTTGCACCGATGGGCACTGATGGCCACTGCTGGGGCTGCACTGATGATCAATGCCCTGATTACTTCTACACATTCTGCTGGGAGGAAATGCCCCTGATTAAATCTCCTTGCATTACACTGACAGAGTGTGAAGCAAGGAGAGACGAAAAACAGCACTTCTGTATTTACATGTGATCGGCTGTGATTGGACACAGCCGATCACATGGTTAAAGTCATCAGCTCTTTACCCAGATTGGTTGCGCCTTTTCCTAGGAACAGCGGCGAGAGCAGTGACACTGGGGTGACGTCATATGACGTCGCCCCAGAAACGAGACGAGATCCCGACTGCCATTTTTACTAGATAAGTATACTAGGAAGTAGATATAGCGCAAAAAAAATAAAACCCAGTGGTGATCAAATACCACCAAAGGAAAGCACTATTTGTATTGTATTTGGGTACAGAGTCGCATGAATGCGCAATTGTCAAAGTAACGCAGTGCTGTATCGCAAAATTTTATATTTTTAAAACCTAACTCCACCTCTCAGAGATATAAGTTCTTGTGAAGCAGGGCAGTGGAATAATCATATTTGGAAACAGTATTTATTAGGGTAGATTTAGATGTGGGTCTAAATCGACCTATTCTTGGCAATTGACAGGTGGCGAGGAAGCAATGTGACGACACCTCACCGCCTGTTTTAATCTCATTTTTGCCAACAAACACAGCGCAACCACGTGTTTTGCATGAGTTTGCAGGGTGTTTGTGGTACTTCCTATCGTCTGACCGTGCCACATTCAGCGGGCTTGGCGGCTACTGGCTGCTACTCGTCAGGTAGATTTTGCCACAGGATCGAAGGGAAATATCACCACCACAGCATGTAAACACCCCATCTGCAGCATGTAAACACCCTATCCGTTACATATTGCAGCTTAAGGGGAGGAGGGGTGTCAGCATTGGTGTGCGCAGCCTATCGCATTAGGGTGTGCACCCCACAGCTCAAACCTTCTCCCTTTTGAAACACAGGAAGGGATGAGGACACAGATTCCTTAGTCCCTTTCTCTGCAGCCTCAGAGAAGTGCTCTGTTCTGAGCAGCTTCCTGTTCATTCACAAACTGAAGCATAGTAAACAGTTTACTATTCTTCTGTTATGTATTAACACAGTGAATGGTCAGTACCAATCACTCATCGCGTTTATTTAGAAAAGAAAGGGGCTGCTAAATTACCTATTTACTGGCCCCTTCCCCGCTCTGACCAGAGGCGGCTCTAGGCTTTGTGAGGCCTTAGGCAAAACTTAACATGGGGCCCCATGGTGGGAAAAATAATTCAAGGACAAGAGCCTCTTCCCCACAACCCTGGACGGTGGTTGTGGGGGTCTGCCGGCAGGGGGCTTATCAGAATCTGGAAGCCTCCTTTAACAAGGTGGCCCCCAGATCCTGCTTTTTAATAACTAAGGAGCGAGGGTCACCCGATGATGTCACCTGGTGAACCTGCCCCCTTGTGACGTCATTGACTGAGGGCATGCTGGGTCATTGACGCCACAAGGGGTGGTGTCACTGATATTCACTGGTTGTTAGGGACGCTGGCTGCCCCAGTCCTGAGTCAGGGTTCTTAACGCTGCCTGAGCACAGCAGCGTTAAGGTCCCCTGTCCCTCAAAACTGGGGTAATGCATTGGGCAAGTTAAGTGGCCGCGAGGCCCCTGTGAGTGTGAGGCCTTAGGCGACCGCCTAATTTGCCTAATTAAAAAGCCGTCTCTGCCGCTCTCCATCCTGAAACGAATCGGCCGCAGCATTCTGCGGGAAAGGATAGGAGGGAAGCCAGCAGCGCTGCCAGGGGGACATAGGGGGGAGGTGTAGGTCAGCCAGGGCAATCTGTGCCACACAGTATGATTAGGGTGTGCCCAGGCAGGCCTATGGGTATCACAAAAAACGCAAAGTCAACCATACAATTTTACTGCCCCCCAACCACATGTCCAAGTGAGGAATTAAACTGATCTCACCGTACTACATCTGTTGCTCAATCTGCAGTAGTGTGTGGAACCATATCTACGTTTGTCAGTGGCTCTTTTTCATAGTATTACAAATGTCTACAATTTCCCTAAGGCAGATAACTAATACATACATTGAATAGGTCTATGGAAGTAAAATGAAACAAGATGAGGCACGATTATTATTTGTAAAGCTGATCTTATCACGTTTGATAGAAAGCCTTCAATACATTTTAACCACAGTCATTTGCTGTTAAGTTAGTTCAAATGACAATTATGTTTTTTAGGGGTGCAAATGAAACCCGTCAGCCTGCCATTAATGGAAAGTCTACTGACTGGATGGGAAATACTGCATTAATAAATATGTTATATTTACAAAGTCATGCTCATTGGATATAATATTCACTGATGCTGTGTAGAAACATTCCCATTAGAACTGACACCATTCTGTTTCACAGCCCCTTATATAGTGGAGCCCCAAGGCAGTTGGCCATCTTGTCGTCCAAAAACTGCTTCTAACTGTTAAGCTGTCATGCTCCAACTACTGACACAGAAAATATATAAGACAGCCATGCTGATAAGACCATGTCTGTACATTACCAGAGAACTGCAGTGACAGCCATGCTGTATGGAATTCATAAGGGACCTTCCCCAGGGAGAGATGCCTGATGGGAAACAGGCGTTGGGTATAGAAGATTAAAGGGGGTGCCCCTAGGGGGTGCGAATGCTCCGTCTGTGAGACCATTACATTCCACAAAGTCAAAGGACCACAGCCCCCAATCTGGAGCACAGCCCATAAATGAGCATCAGCCGTATTATGTTTACAATTAACAGAGATCTTTAAGGAATTTATATTTGTATGAAAGTGTTTTTTTTTTTATTTCTGAATATAACCTGTTTAAGGCTGGGTTCACACTACGGTTTTCCCGTCCGTCAGCCGCATACGATTTCAGTATTGAAAACGTACGGGCCCGGACGGGAAAACGTATAGATAGAGAATGCATTGCAAATCGTATGCACTCAGATGCATCCGGGTGCGTACGATTTGCTGGCAAAACGTTTTTTAAACGTCCGCAAAACCGTGTTCAACCACGGTTTTGCGGTCGTTTTTAAAACAGTATGGCAAACGCATACGTTTTCCTTTAACATTAATGTTAATGGAAAACGCACATGTGTGCGGTTCCATACGTTCCCGTCCGTTTCAGCCGCATACGGTTTTCCATATAAATCGTATGCGGCTGACGGACGGGAAAACCGTAGTGTGAACCCAGCCTAATATATGTAAATAGTCTCACTGGTGTAAAAAGAAAACTTGTTTAGTTAATATAATTTCTAAATATATATGTTTATAAATAGAGGCATTCATATTTGCAGATATTGGTATTATACTTCCTATTAACCACTTGCTAGCCAGACTTTTTCTGGAACTTTTTGTTTACAAGTTTAAATTTGTATTTTTTGCTAGAAGATTACTTAGAACCCCCAAACATTATATGTATATATATATATATATATATATATATATATATATATATATATATATATATATATATATATATATATATATATATATATATATATATATATATATATATATATATATATATTAGCAGAGACCATAGAGAATAAAATGGCAATTGTTGCAATATTTTATGTCACACTGTATTTGCGCAATGGTCTTTTAGACGAACATTTTTGGGGGAAAACAATATACAAAACACAATAGTTACCCCAATTATGCCAAGTAAATACAGTAGATACCTAATATGTCACCCATGTCACCTTCCTGTTTGTGGCACATTAGTATATGTGAGGGATGAAACCTTTCAAGATGGGTGGTGACCATGGCGGCCATTTTCAAGTCGGCCATTTTGAATCCAACTCTTGTTTTTTCAATAGGAAGAGGGTCATATGACACATCAAACTTAATTTCACAAGAAAAACAATGGTGTTCTTGGTTTTAACGTAACTTTATTCTTTCATGAGCTATTTGCAAGTTTCTGACCACTTAAAAAATGTCTTCAATGTGCTCTCCAGTGACATGCGGCGAGTGCTACACTGTGGGCTCTTGCTGAATGAAGCTAGGACAGCCACTGATGTTAATTCATTAGACCCCTTTCACACTGGATACGCCTATAGCGGAGCGTTATAATCGCGGTAAAATAGCGGTGTTTTACCGTGATTTTAACGCTCCGCTATAGGAAACATCAGTGGCTGTCACCACCCATCTTGAAAAGTTTCCCCCCTCACATATACTAATATGCCACAAACAGGAAGTTAATATCACCAACCATTCCCATTTTATTAAGGTGTATCTATATAAATGGCCCACCCTGTAGACTTCCTATAAATATTGGCAGTAGAGTTCCACGTGGCAGATCTGTTATTCTTTGCTAGCCAGTTGGAGCTTGTTAGCTGTAATCCGTTTGGTTGCAGATGAAACCATAGATTCCAAGTGGTGAAGGCCTAAGGCATCTGAGTACAGTGTTCCAGCAATGCAGTAAAGTGTTCCTGGGTAGATATGTGTGTGCACTGTGTTTTGTAATGGTGCTAGTGAATAGATAAAGATTGAGCAGCTTGCTCTCTCACCAACAACCCAAATTGATCTGCAGTATTCTAGATAGGAACACGGATGGCAACACTCTGGCAACTGATCCTCAGTCACGGCCTTCTGTAGTGACTTTCTCCGCTTGTCCGCGCCAATGGGTAGGTGCTGTAAATTATGCTAGTAACAGGATGTCCGACAGCAGATAGCAGGACCAGGCCTTTCAGGCTTCGTGGTGGAAAGAGCATTCCGCCTGGTAGGCAGCCACCTCTCTCTCTCTCTCTCTCTTTCTCCATCATGCATAGAGGTTCGTCATGTGTCATGCCCAGGAGGAGAGATCGTGTGCGGGCTTCTAAACTCCTTCTATTATTCTTCCCAGCAATCTTCAGGCCACTGCAAGGGTCCCTGGGATTTGTAGTCTTAGGGTACAGGAATGCATAGCAGCGGACTCAAGAGGACTATACGCCCCATAACTTACTCCGTTGGCACACAGGTATGAGGTCACTGGCTGCACGAATAATCACAGGGACAAACAATGTTTAGAACACTGGAAGGTACAAAGCTTTCTGATAACAGTCCATATTGCTACAGACAGGAAGTAAAAAGTAGTCTCCCTAATAGGGATAGACCTTAATGCCGCGTACACACGATCAGTCCATCCGATGAGAACGGACCGATGGACCATTTTCATTGGTTAACCGAGGAAGCTGACTGATGGTACGTCGTGCCTACACACCATCGGTTAAAAAAACGATCGTGTCAGAACGCGGTGACGTAAAACACAACAAGGTGCCGAAAAAAACAAAGTTCAATGCTTCCAAGCATGCGTCGACTTGATTCTGAGCATGCAAGGATTTTTAACCGATGGTCGTGCCTACTAACGATTGGTTTTGTCCTATCGGTTAGGAATCCATTGGTTAATTTTAAAACAAGTTGCCTTTTTTTTAACCGATGGCGCCCACACACGATCGGTTTTGACCAATGAAAACGGTCCATCAGACCATTCTCATCGGTTTAACCGATCGTGTGTTCGCGGCATTATAACACATTTTGGATCCTCGATCTAAAACAAGGGGCTCCAAACTTTTTAAACAAAGGGCCAGTTTACTGTCCTTCAGACTTTAAGGGGGCCAGACTGTGACTGTTGGAAGTAAAAATTGTCCTGGTGTTAGTGGGAGCAAACAACGCATGTTTAATATTAGGGAGAGGAATGGCGCCCTGTCTTTTGTGTCATTGGAAGGAATAGTGCCCCATTTTTGGTGTCAGTGGAAGGCAGAGTGTCCCATCGTTGGGGTCAATAGCAAGAATTACACCCCATTGTTGGTATCAGTGGAAGAAATAGTACCTCAAGGGCCGGATAAAGCCAAGCAAAGGGCTGCAGTTTGGAGACCATTGATCTATAACAAATTTTTTTTTAAATTGGCTGGATTTAGGCTTTAAGTTTATTAACTGAACATACAAAAATAGCACCTGCAACGCGACCTGAAACAGCCGCTGCTGTCTCTCCAGTGTGAAAGCCCCGAGGGCTTTCACACTGGAGCGCTGCGCTAGCAGGACGGTAAAAAAAGTCCTGCTAGCAGCATCTTTGGAGCGGTGAAGGAGTGGTGTGTATACCGCTCCTCCACCACTCCTGCCCATTAAAATCAATGGGGCACCACGGGTATACCATTGGCAAAGCACCTCAGCAGAGACGCTTTGCGATGGTTTTTAACCTTTCCTCGGCCGCTAGCAGGGCAGTTTTAAGCGGCACAATATTTATGGTAAAGCGCCGCTAAAAATAGTTATGTTGTTTGTAGAGCATTCCTGGAAATTCTAACCAACTGAGATATTGTGTGGGTTAGTCAGTTTAGTATATGCAATAAATCTATCCCTATTCATTGGAAAAACTGGCGTTAAGATTTTTTCCATTAAGATGTGAAATCTGAGTGTGACCCATCCAAGCTGTTATTTTGGTTAGTATGTAAATCCTTCTGGCTTGGCTCTCGTTATTGATACTTGGTCCCATCACTGGGAAAACTGGATCCTCCTGTCCATCTATCTCCATCACTGGAGATGGGAGCTGCAGCCTCGCAATCTGTTTTCCATCTGTATCTAGTTATTTGCATTGACAATTCCTGGATAGATTGCAGAGTCTTGTCTTCATTTTGTTTTTTATCAAAGAGCTTCTGGGATGACATAAGGACTACACAAATCATGGTGGTTGATTATATACCACAAATCAGGCTGCTGTTATAAACTCACAATCAAAGACACCGCTCCAGCATCCCGCTATGGTTCCAAGTCATCAGCCATCTGATTTGTCTTCTGGGGCGCTGGAGATATACAGCACAGAGATGAGAAAGGATTAGGCTTCTGGAAGATGTATAGCAGCCTATGTCATCTATCTATGGTCGCCAGGATCCCACATTTTTCTCGACTCTGACAGTAAACAGATGCGTGTACAGTGGAAGGTTTGTTCAATTCCTCCATTAAAATAAAGGGTTGCACAGAAATTTTCCAACATGTTAGAAAATTTGTATGTGGAAATGTGAGCTCTGCCAAGGTACAAAGATGCGGCTCATCCCTCCAGGGTTAACTCATTCATGGCTTGATCAGTTAGAGCCAGGGGAGGGCTGGCAGGGGGGGCAGGGTGGAAATCTCCCCCCGGGCTGGTGACACTATGCACAGCCACCGGCCGCCACTACCAAATGCTGTTTTTGCAGAGCAGGAATATGCCTGCTGGAGCTCTGTTAACACAGTTCACGGCCGCTGCTCACCTCCCACTGGCGGACTCAGATGTAAGGGGGGCCTCTGTGCGGACTCTGATGTAAGGGGGGCCTCTGTGCAGACTCTGATGTAAGGGGGGCCTCTGTGCGGACTCTGATGTAAGGGGGGGCCTCTGTGCGGACTCTAATGTAAGGGGGGCCACTGTGCGGACTCTGATGTAAGGGGGGCCACTGTGCGGACTCTGATGTAAGGGGGGCAACTGTGCGGACTCTGATGTAAGGGGGGCCACTGTGTGGACTCTGATGTAAGGGGGCCTCTGTGCGGACTCTGATGTAAGGGGGCCTTTGTGCGGACTCTTGTGATCATGAAAAATCTTAGACTGTTTTCCTCGATCCATCACTTTTCCATGCTCTATGGGCCGCTTGACTGGACTTGCCCCCCAGGCCTAAGGCTGCCAGCCCTCCCCTGGTTAGAGCTCACCTCATTTCCTGGCTGTTTTAATTTCTTCAACGAAAATATTTTCATTGACAAAATTAGCACAAATTTATTTAACTAAAAAACTATTCAGATGACTAAAATATGACTAAAACTAAATTGAAATTCAACATTAAAATTAACACTGGCTGAAATACATCCACCATCATCTAGCCCTGTCCTCCTCAGCATGAATGTCTATCGCCTGTCTCTTTTATTCATTGGATAGTTTTTCTAGGTACACTCACTGACAAGACTGACATTTATTGGCATTGGTGGGCAAGACCAGATGTTTTCAGGAAGCTATATACAGTAGTACCCTACTGGCGCTTCCCACCAGCCATTATTTGCCTGCATTGAATAGAGAAGTACAGAGGGATGCATGGATATATCGGGCGCTGAAAATTATCGGACGGAAAAAGGGTTATCGGTGCTTTGCCGATAGAAAAAAAAGGCAGCCGGAAAACGCACCCGATTTTGCACAATTTTATTGTGATTTTACCACAATTTTGTTGCAATTTTACTGTTTACGGTGAATTTTTCATAGGTCACGTGTCTCAAAAATGCATCAAAACGCAAAATGAGTGAGTTTTTGCAGCGATTTCAATGCATTTCATTGGGGGGGTATGTTTTTTTAAGTGACCTAATCTGCACCGAAAATGCAGCAAGCAGGGTTTTTAAAGCCGCAACAGAAGTGTAACAGACCAATGTGAAGACATACATAGAATTTAAAGGGATGCATTTTTCTTGAGCTTTTCTTGCGCTTTTTCTAACACAAATGTGCTTCAAAAACTGCTCAGTATGAAAGCAGCCGAAAAGGTGGCAAAAATGGCCAGAAAAAAGAATATAATTCATGCTGTTAATTAAAAAGACTAATATAATACAATTATATATACATATATATATATATATATATATATATATATATATATATATATATATATATATATATGTGTTTACACTGCTCCAAAAAAATTAAAGGAACGCTTTTGAATCAGAACTCCTGGGATATTGATCTGGTCAGTTAAGTTGCATAGGGGGAGGGGTGTATAAAGTTTCAGCTGCTTTGTTGTTAATTGAAATTAACAACAGGTGCACTAGATGGGTAACAATGAGACGACCTCCAAAACAGGAATGATTTTTCAGGTGACGGTGTCTGACATTTTTTTCCCCTACTCATCTTTTCTGACAGTTTTTCACTAGTTTTGTACTTAGCTAGGGTCAGTGTCACTACTGGTAGCACGAGGCGTTACTTGAACCCTATAAAGGTTGCACAGGCAGTCCAACTCCTCCAGGATGGCACATCAATACTTGTCATTGCCAGAAGGTTTGCTGTGTCTCCCAGCACAGTCTCAAGAGCATGGAGGAGATTCCAGGAGACAGGCAGTTACTCTAGGAGAGCTGGACAGAGCCGTAGAAGGTCCTTATCCCATCAGCAGGACCGGTATCTGCTCCTTTGTGCAAGGAGGAACAGGATGAGCCCTACAAAATGACCTCCAGCAGGCCACTGGTGTGAATGTCTCTGACCAAACAATCAGAAACAGACTTTACGGGGGTGGCCTGAGGGCCCGACGTCCTCTAGTGTGCTCTGTGCTCACTGCCGGACACTGTTGAGCTTGATTGGCATTTTCCATTGAACACCAGGATTACAGGTCCGCCACTGGTGCCCCATGCTTTTCACAGATGAGAGCAGGATCACCCTGAGCATATGTGACAGATGTGAAAGGGTCTGGAGAAGTCGTGGAGAACTTTATCCTGTAACATCGTTTAGCATGACCGGTTTGGTGGTGGGTCAGTGATAGTCTGGGGAGGCATATCCATGGAGGAACACACAGACCCCTACAGGCTACACAATGGCACCCTGACTGCCATTAGGTATCGGGATGAAATCCTTGGACCTATTGTCAGACCCTACGCTGGTGCAGTGGGTTCTGGGTTCCTCCTGGTGCAGGACAATGCCCGGCCTCATGTGGCGAGAGCATGCAGCCAGTTCCTGGAGGATAAGGAAATTGATACCATTGAAGGCCCCCACGCTCACCTGACCTAAATCCAAAAGAACACCTCTGGGACATTATGTTTCGGTCCATCCGATGCCGCCACGTTGCACCTCAGTCTGTTCAGGAGCTCAGTGATGCTCTGGTCCAGATCTGGGAGGAAATACCCCAGGACACCATCCGTCGTCTCATTAGGAGCATGCACTGATGTTGTCAGGCATGCATACAAGCACTTGGGGGCCATACAAACTACTGAGGACCATTTTGAGTTGTTGGAATGAAATTTCAGCAAAATGGACTAGCTTGCTGCATCATTTTTTCACTTTGATTTTCGGGGTGTCTTTGAATTCAGCCCTCTGTAGGTGGATAATTTTCATTTCCATCAAATGATGTGCCATCATTTCATTCCTAACACATTACTCAGTCCATATCAGTATAGATATTCAGCATGAGATTTTTGCCCGTTGAGATCTGGTATGTTTTCAAAGTGTTCCAGGATTTTCATTTCCATGCACCACTAACAGAGACCCAGCAATAATATCACTGGATCTTACATAAGGTATGTAGTGAAAACAGAAAGATTTGACTGCAAAATTTCATTAGCATGTTGATTTGGGGGACATGTTGCCAGTCATGTACTACTGCGGTGCACATGAGCTGGCAAGAGATATATTGACAGGGAGAGAAAACAAAGTGAACAAAAGACTATCATCAGTGTTCTGTTGCTCCCTCACTGTTCTATTCCAGATGCATCAAAGCAAAAGGTGTTGTGTCTTATGCCACGTACACACAGTCGGAATTTGCGACAACAAATGTTCGATGTGAGCTTGTTGTCGGAAAATCCGACCGTGTGTAGGCTCCATCAGACATTTGCTGTCGGAATTTCCGACAACAAAAATTTGAGAGCTGGTTCTCAAATTTTATGATCGTGTGTAAACAGTTCAACGCACAAAAATTCTACGCATGCTCGGAATCAATTTGACGCATGCTCGGAATCATTGAACTTATTTTTTCTCGGCTCGTCGTAGTGTTGTACAAGCTCTGTAAATATGCAACTAAGATACGACGGCGTAAGAGAATTACGCCAGTCGGATTTTAGCCAAATTCCAGCGTATCTTGTTTTCTGAATACAGAAAAAAGATACGCCGGAGCATCCTAGAAGTTACGCGGCATCAATAGATACGCCAGCGTAAATTCTTTCTGAATCTACCCCATACTCTTTAAGATCACAGGGTGCCAAGGGAAGATGTGATGTATCTGTGTCCACATATCATGGGAGCAGAGGGGGGATTTTTTATTTTCTCTGATTCAAGCCTTCTCAGCCTCGAGGACTGACCACACCACACATAGCTCCTATTTATTTATTTATTTTTTAACAGAAAAACCTATTTATTTATTTTCATTTTAATTATACTGTATGTGAACCCTTCCTCATAAATATGTTTTATTTTTTTAAATACTCTATTTTCTCTTTTTCACAGTATCTCTGTTCTCAACTGCATAAGGAGCTCAGAGACCTAGAGGAGGAGAAAGAGCAGCACATTGGTCCTCCCAGTGGATGGCTGTGCAGGGGGTGGGGGGCATCAGCACCAGTCTGTTCATTGAAGGAGAGCAGGCTGAGTTCTCAGCACAGCTAAAAAACTGACCACTGTGCTCTCATGCTTGGTGTGGCCAGCTTAAAGTGGTTGTACACCCTCCCTGCTAACTTTTACCTATAGGTAAGCCTAGAATAAGACTTACCTATAGGTAGTGGAAATATCTCCTAAACGTGCGCCGTTTAGGAGATATTTCACTTGTAGTACGCCAATGATGTAATCGGTGCATGCGCTGGGAAGAAACGGACCTCCGTGCCGTTTTTTCCCTAGAAGGTATACTAGCCTATTATGCTTTTCATTTGGAGGGTTTGCACAGAGCAAGAGAGGAATTAAAACCCATTAGGGTTTACTTCCTCTTTAAAAGCAGCGCCGCGAGACTGGCAGGAACACCAGGGATTTCACACAAAGGAAGCAATACAAAGTACATAGTACAGCAAGCACCAGTGTTGCCAACCTACCAGATTGACATTTACTGACACAACACCCAAAATTTACTGGCACAGCCAAGTTTTTACTGACATTTCCAAAAGTTACAAAATTACAGTTTTAGGAGTAAATTAGAGTATTTAGGCTACAAACAAATACAATATGCAACTACCAATATGATTTAAGGTAGATAATAAGGCAAAAAACATATTTCTTATTTTGTTTTTTATATAGTAAGTAGGAGGGCAAGAAATTAGAATGGGCGGCGCACACACACATAAAATTGACTCTCACAGTTGAAAGGTGGGGGTTCAGTATGACCAAGATATGACCCAGTTGTTCCTTCGATCTCAGTACGGTACTGGAGAATCCCTCTGAACCATTAATGCACACGGAGACATAGTTTCAGAGTGATCTGATCTCATATATTTTATCATGGCTTATATAAGATATTACAAGCATTACAAGGCAAAAATCGGGTCACACAGTAGTTGCAAGCGTTAATATGTCAGTATATATAAAAACAGTTATATGCAGACCAGGGGCGGACTGACAACTCATGGGGCCCCCGGGCAATAGAAGATTATGGGGCCCCCGGGCTTACAGATGGTCACCATGCCAGAAGGCAGGGCAGAGGCGGGGCAGCTAAAATCTCGGGATTTTCACATCAAAAGCATGTCGGTTTCAGACATATCAGGGACAGGTGTAAAAAAAAACACAGATTTTTACATACTGTCCCTGGTTTTACTGAGCCTGGCAACCCTGATGGGGCCCCCTAGTGGCATAGGGCCCTTGGGCAGTGCCCGAGTGCCTCAATGGTCAGTCCGCCCCTGATGCAGACATGTTCTCATAACAGTACAATGAAATACATAACAAAAAGACTCTCAAGGAAAGAATCCTGTCTTCAAACTACAAAACACCAAGATATAAAGATGGTATAAACGAGAAAAACATTTCAACATTAGAAGCAGAATACAAGTTTAAATCCATTCTGCTAATATACACAAAATGGATGCTGACTGACAAAATGGAGCATTGATGGTTCATTCTTTCAACAGTGACACTCATGCCACAAACACACCATCACTTTATGTGATGGAAAAAAACGACATTTTCTGTGAAGTAAAAAACAACGTTTTTGAAACTTCAATTTTCAAAAACAACGTTGCCTACACACCATCGTTTTTTCACAATGCTTTAGCAAAGCGAGGTTACGTTCACCACGTTTTTCCATTGAAGCTCGCTTCATAACTAGCTTCTGGGCATGCGCGGGTTTAAAAACGTTGTTTTAAACGTCGTTTTTGCTACACACGGTCAATTTTTGTGACACAAAAAACAACGTTTTGAAAAACGACACAAAAAATTGAAGCATGTGTGGCCTGCGCATGGCTGAGTGAGGGAGTGAGGTGGTGAGCTCCCGTTCCCTTCCGCAGCTCCAGGAGAAACATCTGATGTGGTGGAGATGACCTGACTCCGCGAGCGTGCTTCTTGATCCCCCCCCCCGTTGTGTGTACCAAGTCGGCTGGGGAAGCATAGCCGGAGACCCTCGTAGCAGCGGTGACGCGTCCTGGGAGTGGTGTTGGAGCGAGGAGCTGTGAATCGGCAACCTGCCCGGAGCTCCGACGTGCACGTAGAGGGAGACGTGTGTGGGGAGAGAGGAGAGAGGAGAGCACGCCCAACTGGCGGTTCGGGGGATCAGGTCAGCTAGTGAACTAGCTGCGGGACCCCCGACGTGGCCTGGGTGAATGCTAGTAGAGCCAGCAGAGCCAGCAGAGAGTGAAGGTGCGCCCAGGACATTTAAAGCGCCACTCACAGTGATTGGGGTGCCGGTGCCAGTGTGAGCCCTGATTGCGGTAGTGAGAGAGGGTGAGGGATGCACCCGGGCAGACTGAGGGAGAGCCGGACATCCCGCAACGCAGCAGCAGCATCAGCAGCACAAACGCCAATTTACACACCTAGACCCGCGGAGCAGCAGGAGATCCAGAAGTATTTCTCCGCAAAACAGGGAGGGGGTCGCCTCTCTGAAGGTAAGCGCGGACTGTCGGACGGAAAGATGCAGGTGAGCGGTGGCTCCAGTGTGTTGTTACCCCAACAAGGGATGATTGTTAGAACTGATGTGGAGGCGTTACAGTCCGCGTTACAACCCGCACCACAAAGCCCCTGTTTGTCTGCACCTCTGGTAGGAGCTACAGCACTCCCCCCAGGCCGGGAAGCTGGAGTGCTAAAAAATGAAATGGATATTTTGAAAACTTTGATTCAGGCTCTCCCCACTAGGGCCGATATTACAGAGCTGATCTCAAAAGTAGAAGAGGCACACGCTAAGGACTTTGAGGGTGTTCGGAATGAAATACAGAGCTTAGAGACCCGCACATCAGCAGGGGAGAGTGGGTTGAAGGCACTGGAAGAGCGGGTGGGACTACTGGAGAGGGAGAGGAGTATGCAGAGGGGCATTTCGGTCTCCTTACAATTACAGTTGGAGGAACTCCAGGACAGGAACCGCCGTAACAATATACGAATTCGGGGGGTCCCAGAACCAGTAGATCAGGAGGTTGTGCAGGACATTGTTAATCATATTTTGCAGGGTTTGATGAAGGAGCCGGCCCCGGTGAATTATGTGATGGATAGAATGCATAGAGCCCTGGGTCCCAAATCAAGAGACACTAACCGCCCTAGGGATATTATATGTCGATTACATTATTTTTCACAAAGGGAGGCAATTTTACGGAGGGCATGGGAGGTGGGGACCATTGACTTTCACGGGGCAACGGTGAAAATTTTGCCAGACTTATCCAATGCTACTCTCCACCGAAGAGGGCTACTCCGCCCAGTACTTGACCGGGTAAAGGCCTGGGGGGGGTCGTACAGATGGCGATTCCCCATATCAGTCCTCATCAAGAAGGGACAGTCCTCATTCTGGTTGCGTTCAAGAGATGACCTTACAGGCTTATTTGCGTTTCTGGAAACTGAACCATTTGAGGTACCTGACTGGGTACAGTTGAACCCTAGAACAACGGACTTTAAAAGGAATTAGACTCTGATTTTTTTTTTTTTTTTTAGGAAGAGTTTGCTTCTGGGGATGCTCTTTTTCGTTTTTGGAGACTTTTTTTGGTGGGGGGGGGGGAGGAGCGGATGGGGGAATAATAGCGGACTAACAGCGGCTGAAGGATAGCGGCTAAAGGATAAACAGGGACAAATATGAGTATGGTTTAGAGCCTGAAGGAAGGGACTGGAGAATTTGTGTAA
Source organism: Rana temporaria (assembly GCF_905171775.1). Taxonomy (NCBI): domain Eukaryota; kingdom Metazoa; phylum Chordata; class Amphibia; order Anura; family Ranidae; genus Rana; species Rana temporaria. Next base: position 115,897,990 of record NC_053497.1, read on the forward strand.
CCTGGCTATGTTTATACATATGTTGCCTAGCATGAGATTGGTATATATACGTCTGATTTTTGGGGGGGTGGGGGGGGGTTCTTTATAGGGTTTTTTTGTTTGCTGGGTATGATTGATGTGGGGGGGAGGGGGGGTGAGGGTAAGGGGGGTGCACAGAAGGGGGGGCGGGGGGGGTTGGAATTTCTGGTTATGGGGTTAGTGGGCCCCTCCATGGCCTTTCTCCTTTTGAGGGTATATAGATACGCCAAAAGAGTGTTCTGCTACGCTACCCCCGTTACTAAAAATTCTTAGGATAAATATATCAGGTAGTGGGCTTTTCCACGTATCGGGTGGTCTCTTCCTTTCTTTCTTCTTTCTTTTTTTTTAGAGACTAGTGTTACGGTCCTGGTCTAAGGGGGGGGGGAGGGTGGGGTAAGGGGTTAATTTATGGGTTTTTTTTATGGGTTTTTTTTTTTTCTCCTTTTTTGGGTTTGTTCCTCTTTTGGGGGGGGGGGGGGGTTTCTTCTTCTTGGGTATTATGGGTATTATTGAAGACACAAGACAGAATAAGGGATTTAGCACAATACACAATATACATAGGGGGGAGGGAGAGAGAGGGTTTAGAGATGGATAGGGTTCCCTCCCTTTTTTTTTTTTTTTTTTATCGTTTTAAAATTTCCAGCTTAGTTTGTTAAACTGGTCATTAATGCACAAGGAGAGCACAAGTATTTTTGGGGCTACACTAAAGGGGGGAGTTGTTAGGGGGGGTGGGGGGGGGGGTGGGTACAGGACGATGACCAGGGAGGGAGGAGGGCGGGACCAGGGAGGGAAGGGAAGAATGGGGAAACATATTGTATATATTGTATAAACAGACTTAACATACCTTGGATCCCCCCTCCATAATATCAACCCGATTGACCCCTGATTATACTAGCAATCTAGTCGGGTAGGAAGTATGATAATGCAGGGTTTTGTATACCTGTCAACGATAGATTTTAAAGTGTATCAGTTGAAGTTGACAGAAAACGCAGGGCTTGAGCGGGAGGGGGTAGCAAGGCTCAGGATGGAAGGAGCCAAGGGGGGGGAGGGGGGTGGGGATTTAATAACAATTTTTTTGGGAGGGGGTTGGGGGGGGGGTTACTTGAGAGACATTGTAGGGCAAAGATTGACTTGTGAATACTTTAGGTGCCGGGGGGGGGGGGGGCCGTTGGGCCATCCCTCCTTTTTCTTTTTCTTTTTTTTTTTTTAAGGGGAAGGGAAGGAAGATTTTTTTATTTTTTTTCTTCCTTTCTCCTTCCTCCAGGGCCGCTCCCATCTATTTTTCCCTCTCCTCTTTTTATGGAGCAAGTTTTGATCCCTCGGGGAGTTTAGTCAACTAGTTTTTTTTCAGTGGTTGGAAGGAGCTGCGGGGGGGGGGGGGGGGGGGGGAGTTCCCTCACCGGGAAATGCGCGGGTGAAGTTCCCCTACTAGGTCAACACTCATAGGGTATAGCGAGTGTAAAAGCAGTGGCTTATAGATATCTCCGGAGGAAGGGGAGGGGGGTTTATGATCTCCTCCTCGCCGTTCGTTGATATCAAATAGAGTAGGGAAGGGGTGTTTTTTTTTTTTTTTTTTTGGTTTTTTGTTTTTTGTTTTATCTCTCTTTTTACTTTTTCTTTTTTCTTTTCCTCGCCCCCCTCGTCCCCCCCGCGGACTCCCAGGTTGTGACTTGATCCGTTTCCACGGGTACCTTACTGACTAGGAGATGGATTCCCTGGCAGTGATATCAATAAATGTCAAGGGTTTAAATATACCAGAAAAAAGGAAGATTTTGGTACAAGACTTGAAAAAAAGGGGAAGTAATATTGCTTTGATACAAGAGACCCATTTTAAAACGGGAGGGCCGTTCTATCTGGCAAGTGGAACGTTTCCATGGGTGTATCATGCGACGAACCCAGAGGCCAAAAGAGGAGGAGTTTCTATTTTGATCTCAAAAAACACCCCGTGGTTATTTACAGAATCACTGGTGGACCCAGGGGGGAAGTATTTAGTGTTGAAAGGGACTATAGCAGGCATGGTAACTACTCTGGCCACCTTCTATTCCCCTAATACACAACAAGATAGTTTCTTGAAAAAGTTCTTGGATGATCTGGCAGGTTTTCGGGAAGGTCAGTTGTTGATGGGAGGAGACCTGAATATGCCATTAGACCCAAAGGTAGATACATCAATTGGTGGATCCTCAGTCACGGGGGGTACTAGGAAACAAATTCAACATATGTTACAACAGGCGAGATTAATAGACGTATGGAGATTGATGCACCCCGGGGAACGAGACTACTCCTATTACTCTATCCCACATAAGAGTTATTCACGCATAGATTACTATTTTATTCCACACAACCAGTTACACTCGGTAAAAGAGGTTGGAATAGGGGAGATTACGTGGACAGATCACGCCCCAATTTCTTTGAGGTACGCGTTAGCAGACTCCCGGTCCCTGGGGCCTGGACCATGGAGATTGAACGAGAGTTTACTGCAGGTGGAGCCTATTTTAGAGGAGATACGGAGGGAAATAAAGTGGTATTTTGAGACTAATGAGACCTCGGATTGTAATCTGGGAGTGGTTTGGGAGGCCCACAAGGCGGTAATAAGGGGGGTCCTGATGAAGCATGGGGCAAGGATCAAGAGGGAAAGGGAACTAAAGGTAACAACCCTAATGACAGAAATTGTAGATCTGGAAACAAGACATAAACAGTACCCCACTCCAGAGTTAGAACGGGACTTACGGGCGGCTCGTAGACAGATTTCAGAAATACTTTTATATAGAGCTAAAAGGGCCATACAAAGTGGTAAAAGGCAGAACTACGAATTCGGGAATAAAAGTGGAAAACAACTGGCAAATTTACTAAAGGAACAACAGATTAAGACCTACATTCCAATGATTCAGGGGACAGGTGGAGAGAAAATGGTGTTACCTAAAGAAATTGCAGGGAGTTTTGGAGAATATTATAGTTCCCTATACAACCTACAAACAAATTCACAGGACCGGGTGGGAATGGATAACTATATAACCTCCTCGGGCATCCAGAGTTTAACGCCAGAAATGAGCCAAGAGATGGAAAAACCCATTACATTAGAGGAACTACAGGAGGCAGTGAAGAAGGGGAAAGGGGGGAAAGCACCCGGGCCGGACGGATATACCATCCAGTATTATAGAGCCTTTTTACCAGAGCTGGGCCCATATATGATAAAAATGTTTAATGATTTAGGGGAATCAGGCACTTTTCACCCCGACTCATTAAAAGCGGTAATAGTGGTTATTCCTAAAGAAGGAAAGGATCCCTCCCAAAGGGGGAGTTACAGACCGATCTCTTTGTTGAACGAAGATTTGAAGCTCTTTGCTAAGATCCTAGCAGGGAGGGTCCAACATAATGTACCAGGACTTGTCCATAAAGACCAGGTGGGATTTGTGCAGAAGCGGGAGGCCCGAGATAACACGGTTAAGACTATGAACCTGATCCATCTGGTTAGCGCTTCCCGAACCCCATGTGTCTTTGTAGGGACGGATGCAGAAAAAGCATTCGACCGGATAAATTGGCAATTTATGTTTGCAGTGCTGAGACACATGGGGTTCGGTAGAAAGATGTTGCAATGGATTGCAAGTAGCTACACACATCCAGAGGCGCAGGTTAGAGTAAATGGAGTTTTGTCGTCACCCTTTAAACTCTCTAATGGGACAAGGCAGGGATGTCCTCTCTCGCCGTTATTATTTGCTCTGACAGTGGAGCCCCTTCTGAGTAAAATACGGTTGAATAACGGTGTTAAAGGGGTGTCTTTGAGAGGTACAGAGTACAAATGTTCAGCATACGCAGATGACATGATGTTTAGTTTAACTAGCCCAATGGAATCCCTCCCCAATCTAATACAAGAACTGAGTGAGTATGGAGAGTGGTCAAATTTTAAGATCAACTATGATAAATCGGAGGCAATGGGAGTGGCGATCCCAGGGAGAGATTTAAAGTTATTGAAATTAAAGTACAGATTTAGATGGTCAGATACCTCCCTCACGTATTTGGGCACATCCATCCCGGCGGACCTAACACAAGTTTTTAAACTTAATTATGTACCTTTACTGTCTAAAATACGGGTCCTCCTGGATGGATGGCAGAGGGGGTTCCATTCATGGTTTGGGCGATCCAGTATCGTCAAAATGAGTGTGCTGCCCAAGTATCTGTACCTCTTTCAGACACTCCCGGTCGCAATACCGAAATCCTTTTTTAAGCAAACACAGTCCCTTATTAATAGATTTATTTGGGCGAATAAACGCCCAAGAATTAAGGCTCGGGTAATGTCATTAGCCAAACGGGATGGAGGAATAGCGGCCCCAGACATCTATAGATATTACCAGGCGGCGTTATTATGTCGACTTGTTGATTGGAGCAGACACGTAGGGGACAAGCTATGGCCAGGGTTGGAGCAAGATCAGTGCGACTGTATACTGCAGAGGGCAGCATGGTGTTACCAGGGGCTCCCAAATGATGTTAAGAAACATCCGTTGATAGGTCCCACCCTTCGGGTGGCTCATAAGCTATTTGCTAGAGGGATACTATCAACGGATGATTCACCACTTTTCCCAATCCTGGGAAACCCACAGTTTAAACCAGGCTGGATGAAAGGACCATTTAGTAAATTAATAGAGCAGGGGTGGTTCCAGGCTTCGCACTTCTTGAAGGAGGGGGCCTGGACTACTCGACAGGAGATGATATCGGGTGAGCTACCCTATCAACTCGATTTTTGGCGGTCTTTACAATTACAACATTATTTTAACACCTTGAAATCCCCAATTAGTTACGGGCGAACTTTGACAAGGTTTGAGAGGTACTGCAGCGGGGGAGGGACCCTACGGCACCCTTTATCGAGAATTAGAGAGTTACTGAACACCCCAACAGAGGAGTCTCAGATACCCTTCTTCCATAAATGGGAGCGTGAACTGGGGAGACCTTTTACAGATGAACAAAAGAACAAAATAATTCGGAATATTTTTGAAACATCTATGTGTGTAAAGACACAAGAGATGAATTATAAAGTCCTGTCACAGTGGTACCGGACACCGGAGGTATTGAACAAGTGCTATCCAGACATGGTAGATAGATGCTGGAGGTGTGGGAAGAGGGGAGGAACCCTAATGCATATTTTCTGGGCCTGCCCTAAGATTCTAAACTATTGGGGTAGGGTCCGGGAAATAACACAGAGATTTAGTGGGACGCAGCTACCAGACGAATGGTCTTTTTATCTGTTGCAAGATACAGAGATGTCAGCAAGACGATATAAGAGAACAATGACCTGCCACCTTTTAAATGCTGCCCGAGCATGCATACCAGGGACATGGAAGCAGACTTCCCCTCCAACTATAAGGATGTGGCTTAATAGAGTTGAAAATCTAAACAGAATGGAGGATTTGGTTTGGACCTCTAGGCAAAAACGGAGGGTATATTTAGAAACATGGGCAGAGTGGAACATATTTAGATATTCGGAGGAGGGAAAGGCCTTGATGGATGCGGATTGAGGGAGGGGTGGACGTGGGGGGACCTGTTGGGGGGAGGAATAATGAGCTTTTTTTTATTTTTATTTTTTTATTTTATTTTTCTCTCTCATTTTTTTTTTTTTTTTTTGGGGCTTGTTTGTTTAGTCGGGGGGGGGGGGGGGTTATAGGGGAGGTAAGGCAGGAGGAACAGATTAGTTGCCCCAAGCCCGACGGGATATGGATTTCCCGTCGGACAGGTGGCAAAAGGGAAGGAGGGCAAAATGGTATTAGGGGAGTGGACCAACAAAGTAGATCTGGGGTAGCATGGAAGGAACAAGTATAGGAAGAGAGATAATGTAACATATTATGAGCCTCTTTTCTTCCCCCAAAAGAGATCCACTTCCCCTTTACTTTTTGTTTTTATTTTTACTAAAGGAATTGTTATGAAGATAATACTGTTACTTATGTATTGACTGATTTAAACCAGAGGAATGCCTCCTAGGTTTCTGTATACTCTTGCTTTGCTAAAAAAAAAAAAAAAAAAAAAAAAAAAAAATTGAAGCATGCTTCAATTTTTTTTGGTCATTTTTCACAAGACATAAAACTACGTTTTCCCCCACACACGGTCATTTTAATTGACGTTTTTAAAAACGTCGTTTTTTTTCATCACATAAAGTGATGGTGTGTACGCAGCATGACAGCAGTGTGCAGCAGCACAGATGAGACCTCAATGACATGACACGTCCACTCCTGAGTCACAGTGACAGTCTCTCTCCAAGCCTAGTGGTCCCTCCAGTCTAAACAGCACTGACAGCCTGCCTTGCTCCCATGCCATCGACCCACACACAACGCTCTGGCCGCTATGCTTGGCTCCATTGCACCTTGACATCACAAGACATGCTCAGGCACCGCCTCCGCCAGAGCTGCCCGATCACACTGTAGCAAGCACTCGGATGGTCCCAGTTGGCTCCAGACCAAGCTGAGGGTCACAGACATATTTTTTACTGGCAACTTTTTACTTTTACTCGCATTTACTGGCAGAAGAAAATTGCCTGTTTTTTACTGGCTGCCAGTAAAAATACTGGCGGTTGGCAAAACTGGCAAGCACATATCAGAAATATGAAATGTTGGGTTTACATATTCATTAATTTTTCTATTCTGGCTTTGCATTGCACCTTTAACCTGAGAGGCACACATACAGTTGCCATAAAAAGTATGTGAACCCTTTTGGAATAATATGGATTTCTGCACAAATTGGTCATAAAATGGGATCTGATCTTCATCTAAGTCACAACAATAGACAATCACAGTCTGCTTAAACTAATAACACACAAATAATTAAATGTTATCATGTTTTTATTGAACACACCATGTAAACATTCACAGTGAAGGTGGAAAAAGTATGATAATCCTTGGATTTAATAACTGGTTGAACCTCCTTTGGCAGCAATAACTTTAACTTAACGTTTTCTGTAGTTGCATATCAGACATGCACAACAGTCAGGAGTAATTCTTGACCATTCCTCTTTACAGAACTGTTTCAGTTCAGCAATATTCTTGGGATGTCTGGTGTGAATCGCTTTCTTGAGGTCATGCCACAGCATCTTAATTGGGTTGAGGTCAGGACTCTCACTGGGCCACTGCAGAAGGCGTATTTACTTCTGTTTAAGCCATTATGTTGTTTATTTACTTTTATGCTTTGGGTCGTTGTCCTGTTGCAACACCCATCTTCACAGAGATGGCCTTAAAGGGTCACTAAAGGAAAAACATTTTTTAGCTAAATAGCTTCCTTTACCTTACTGCATTCCTGGATTCATGTCCTCATTGTTCGCTTTTGCTTTGATGTTGCTGTAATTCCTCTCTGTTCTGGACACTTCCTGGTTGTCTGTTTCCTGATAACCACAGTACTGGGAGATTTCTCACTGTGGTCACTAATCAAGGAGGTGTGATTACTGTGTGTCTAAAACTCCTCAGCACCAATCCAGTTTCGTTTTACAATCAATCACTGCCCTCTATTGGCTCTCTGGCTCTGTACATTCAGAGAACCAGGAAACAACAGCAAAAACAAAACTAAACTGCAGGCACATTATATGATTGGTTTTTATCTATTTGTAATCATTTTTAAAAGGAATCAGTTAACTATTATGTCTCTATACCCTGTAAACTGTCATTTCAGGAACAGATTTTTCCTTCGATGATGGCCCTGACGCAGCAAAGCAGCCCCAAACCATGATGCCCCCACCACCATACTTCACAGTTGGGATGAGGTTTTGATGTTGGTATGCCGTGCCTCTTTTTCTCCACACATAGTGTTGTGTGTTTCTTCCAAACAACTCAACTTTGGTTTCATCTGTCCACAGAATATTTTGCCAGTACTGCTGTGGAACATCCAGGTGCTCTTGTGCAAACTGTAAAGGTGCAGCAATGTTTTTTTTGGACAGCAGTGGTTTCCTCTGTGGTATCCTCCCATGAAATCCATTCTTGTTTAGTGTTTTTTACGTATCGTAGATTCGCTAACAGGGATATTAGCATATACCAGAGACTTTTGTAAGTCTTTAGCTGTCACTCTAGGATTCTTCTTTACCTCAATGAGCAGTCTGCGCTGTGCTCTTGCAGTCATCTTTACAGGACGTCCACTCCTAGGGAGAGTAGCAGCAGTGCTGAACTTTCTCCATTTATCGTGGACTTTTTAACAGCAATGCTTTTGGCGATATTTGTATAACCCTTTCCAGCTTTATGCAAGTCAAAATTTTTAATCGTAGGTCTTCTAAGAGCTCTTTTGTGCAAGGCATCATTCACATCAGGCAGTGCTTCTTGTGAAAAGCAAACCCAGAACTGGTGAGTGTTTTTTATAGGGCAACTGTAACCAACAACTCCAATCTCATCTCATTGATTGGACTCCAATTGACTGACACCTGACTCCAATTAGCTCTTGGAGATGTCATTAGTCTAGGGGTTCACATACTTTTTCCACCTGCACTGTGAATGTTTACATAGTGTGTTCAATAAAAAAAATGGTAACATTTAATTATTTGTGTGTTATTAGTATAATCAGAATGTTATTGTCTATTGTTGTGACTTAGATGAAGATCAGATCACATTTTATGACCAATTTGTGCAGAAATCCATATCATTCCAAAAGGGTTCACATACTTTTTGTGGCAACTGTATATTTCACTTTAAAAGAGGTACAGGAACCTCATAAATGACTATTGCCTTTGCAGCCTCAGTACTTTTCTAAGACCTCCTTGGGATCACTTCATATTTTATGTTTAGGCGCTATTAGTGAGTTCTTTCATTTATATCTCAACTTATGTTTGTGCCCCTCATCTGCCCTCTACCGCACATGTTTTTCACATTAGAGGGGCTGACCTTGTAAGAAGCTGCTTTGAGTTTGGCTTTACTAAAAGTGAAAGTACTTTGCCACAGGGTGCATGCAAGGTGTAACCGAGAACACAAACACGGTCTGGAAAAAGAGAAGAAATGTCAGCAAGCTTGACAGAGAGCAGTAATAAAACCAGCAGATGGAATTTTGTGCAGAGGATAGGAGACATTTAGCAAAAAGATGAGCAAGTGTAGAGCAGGGAAAGCAGAGTATTATTTGAGCAGGACTGTGCAGCCGTTACATGCTGAGAAGGTGTTTGAGTTGGCAAACATACAATATTGCTGGCTGTGTCCCAGAATGATATTGCTGCAGTCCAGATTTGATAAATTTGAAATGTAAATAAATGCCAAGAGCATGCAAAGTATTCATGTATAGACACTCCACTGCTGCCAATAAGGCAGCATGGTAGCGCAATACTACTTTTTGCCTTGCAGCGTTGGAGTTCTAGGTTTCAGCCTAGGTTCACACTGACAGCAGGAGTGAAATGTCAGTCCTGACTTCGGGGGCGATTTCAGAGACAACGCAGTACTACAGAAACTACTTTTGGGAATCGTGCGGCACCGCAAAGTCAGCATCGCACCAATTCGGGCAGTGCCATTGCCGACAATAGCCACCTATTTGGCATGCAATTTGACATATCAAATCGCTGCAATGTGAACCTGGGCTTAGTCCCACCAGGTGTTCAGATTCTATACAGATTGTTCTCTTGTTTCCTTTCAAAAGCCATAATCTCCAGCTAGTTTCTGACAAATCTGACCTTATGTGTGTGCTACAATGTCAGTGTAATATACTTACGCAAAATAATTTGTAATTTTTACAGCACAAGCCGATAACCTGCATAGATGTTAACCAGGTGATTTCAGCCCTGCACATTGTAGCCTCTTAGGCCTCATGCACGCAGACACCTAAAATCGTCATGTTTTAAGGCATTTAGGAGTTATTTCTTTACTGACGTAAATGCAGGCCTTTGTTTTTAATGGGCCTGTACACAGAGACATGTAAAACTTCCGTTGCGTGTGTAGCGGGCAGCTGTTTTCTTTGCTGACCCTGCTCTAAATTTAGAGGTTAGTCAGAGGGTTAGTTACCTATTTGTTTTCACTTTTGGACCTCTGTTCCAGCCGTGGCTGTACTGTAGTCAGTGGTCATCAACCCTGTCCTGCAGGGCCCACTAACAGGCCAGGTTTTATGTTAGTGGGCCCTGCAGGACAGGTGTAGGTGGGCCCTGCTGTAGGTGACCACTATTGTTGTCTGGGGTGTCAGTTCCACCCTTGGGTGGCAGCAGTCAGATCCAGGTGTGTTAGGTATTCTTTCTCAGCGGCCAATCAGTGGGGGTTGATCACCTCGCAGTACATGCTGGGGAGGATTATTTAAGGGACTGACGTCACGGGTTCTGGGTCGTCGTCCGCCCTGGGCATCCGTCCCACCACCCCTGTGTGTGGCCCTCCTGGATGGGGGTGCATGTACAGAGTTTCCTGGCTCCGGGTCTACGTTGGTCTGGAGTTGTGTCTTGCTGAGCAGGCCCGGTATCCAGACTGGGTTTGCATTGACAAAGTGGTCCTGCGCTATCCATCCTGGAGGGAAACCACCAATTGAAGTACCTGTCTGGAGAGCACCCAGCACGAGGCTGGTACACTCAGGGGAGGCCTGAACTTCAATAAAGGACACATTACTACTGAAAGGCTGAGCAGTGATCGCCCGTCAGTTTCCTGATTTCACAAGTAACCACTTTGAGAAGAGATCCGGGTGCTTAATCCTAAATTGAGACGATTCTGGATCGAACGTATCTTTACCTTTGGGAAGGTCAGTGGCAGAGACTGTACCAAGGTTCCGTGTAGCACCCTGGCTGCTAGGACTAGTGAGAGAGGCCTATCCAGGGGCACACTACTCACGCTGGCTAGAGTGGCGACGAGAGTTCATGTCTGGAAGCAGGAGTGCTTCCGATCAAGTTCTTCACCTGAACCCACTACCTATACCCTATTTCACCTCTTCAATCCATTGTTCGTTCTTTTACCACGTTTGGTAAACAAAGCAGAGCAAAAGGAACGCAATGTGTGGACATTGACCTTGTTTCAGCTCTCATCCAGTACCCTAGACAGCGAAGAAATAGAGGTAACATGCCACCCAAAACAAACCAACAGCTCCTTCGGGGGTAATGCTACAAATTACATAATTACAAAAATTTGCATTTCTGGACAGTATCGTATGCATGTACAACCAACCCGAGAAAAGCTAGAAGATTTTTTCTGTGCATGTAAATATGGCAGTACACATGTTGATTATCTGTATGTTTTTATGCTGAGTTTTCTGCTACAAATTGTATATCTATACTGGGGTAGATTCAGAGAGAATTTACGCCTGTGTATCTATAGATACGCCGCGTAAATTCAAATCTGCGCCGGCGTATCTTCTTTCTGTATTTAGAAAGCAAGATACGCCGACATTAGCCTAAGATACAACTGGCATAAGTCTCTGGCCGTCGTATCTTAGGGTGCATTCTCACGCTGGCCGCTAGGTGGCGCTCCCGTCGTTTTCGGCGTAGATTATGCAAATTACCTAGTTACGCCGTTTCACAAACGTACGTGCGCCCGGCGGTAGTTTTTGACATCGTTTGCGTAAGTCGTTTTCGGCGTAACGTTGCTCCTGCTATTAGGTGGCGCAGCCAATGTTAAGTATGGACGTCGTTCCCGCTTCGAAATTTGAATTGTTTGCGTCGTTTGCGTAAGTCGTTCGTGAATAGGGCTGGACGTAATTTACGTTCACGTCGAAACCAATGACGTCCTTGCGACGTCATTTGGAGCAATGCACACTGGGATATGTACACGGACGGCGCATGCGCCTTCGGAAATCACGTCAATCACGTTAGGTCATCACATATTAGCATAAAACACACCCCCCTTCCACATTTGAATTACGCGGGCTTACGCCGGCCCCATTTACGCTACGCCGCCGCAACTTACGGAGCAAGTGCTTTGTGAATACTGCACTTGCTCCTGTAACTTGCGTCGGCGTAGCGTAAATACAATACGCTGTGCCGCCGTAACTAGGCGAGCAGATACCTGAATCTGCCCCCCCTGTGTGTAAGTACCCACGTGTCTCTCAAGCCTCGTACACACGTACGGGATTCCCCGCGTTAGAAAGTCAGCCGGAAACCCAAGGGGAAAACCGAGAACCTGCTCAGTAACTTTTTCCCCCTACGCACGACCGGATTTCCCCGACAGGAAAACTGCCATGAGAGCTTTGGTTGGGAATCCCGGCCGTGTGTATGCTCCATCACAGTGTTTCCCATAGGAAAACTGCCGGGTTAAAAACCTTTGGGAAAACTGCGATGGAGCATACACACAGACGGTTTTCAAGCTCTCATGGTAGTTTTCCCGATGGGAAAACCGGTCGTGTGTACGAGGCTTCAAACAGAGAGGGAAGCAACACAGGATCATATAACAGGAGGCTACATCACTGCCTCCGTGTTCTTGTTGTAAGCGTGTCTGATAGATTGCTAATCAGCTATTAAGGTTTCCACATTCAGAGATGTAATTTTTCCAATGCTGAAATGTGAAGATTGTTGAGGGTATAGCTTGTGAATCAGAGAGCTGACACTCTACCTCAGCTGCCTCTAGGCACAGATCATCACCATAAATCTCCTCTAAGTACCCCAGCCGAGGGGCGGCATGCACCAGATTGAAGCAGGTCCTCCGCTGACAGGAGGAGGGAGGGGCTGCTATAAATTTTAGCTATCTTTGATGTTTTTTGTGATGAAAGATAGCAAATGTCAAAATGGGAAAACAAAATACATTAAAGTTTAGCCTGGAGTCAGGAAAGTGTGTTTATCTCTCTTTTTTTTTTTTTGTCTGCCAGTCCGGGGACCAGAAATCGCACCCTGGCGTCACTTGCTCATTTCTAATGTCTATTTTGTGTTCTGTGTACACTCTGACATCATCCCTATAGAATCCGCAGGTAGCCTTAGAAGTCTCCATCCACCCATTCCCTGCGGGGGGGGGGGGTAAAACTTCAAATATTGTTGTTTCTACTAGGTATTTGTGAAGAGCAGAGGAAGGTACTAAATAACAATTTGTTTTGTGAGCCTGGCCACACCTGCTGGGCTGGCCTTTGGTGTGTAGACTGTGAGTTTTCGGGAAAGGACAAGCCTTGGGACCTCCGTAGTCCCTGGATGCTTTTGGTCAGGGCGATGCTTGGGGTCGTTGTGTTGCAAACTACCATGAAACTTCTCCTGGTATTAAACTCCATCCACTTCTCTTCTATGAATGAGGTCAGTTCATATACCAATAACTATGTATTTTTTGTATTTATTTATATAATGTTTACTTATTCTACAGATTTTTTAATTATATATCAATCTCCCTATTGCTAAAGCCTAAAATGACACTAATCCTAAATTTATAAAAAAATAAAAAATTCCAGTATGTATTCTTAACCACAAAAAAGTACTTTCTATTGCCCGCAGATGCCTCCAAATCTCTAAATTCCCTTTTTATTTTTATTTTATTTACTTTTGCTGCTGTGATCCGACCTATGTTTCTTTTCCATGGTCCCACTGTATGTCGGAACATAGCAACCCTCTCTTGCTTGCTCCTGAGATGGACTATGGACTATGGAATTTGTAGTGTACATAGAGCAGTGCACATAACCTGAACTTCACTGCTTGTTCCAGGTGAGGTGAGAGGGAAAAGAAAAGGTTTGGTAGCTCACAGAGGGCATTACAAGGAGGCAGACAAACACAGTAAGAAGTGATTTAAAACAATAGGTTACAGGATCAATAAGTAGTAGAAGTGTATGTATTATTTTTGAAGAACGAGTATATTGTTTGATGGCACTTTATATACTATTGTCCCAAACAATACAAATTGTATTCTCCATACAAATATTATTTTTAGTATTATTATTTGTTTTTAAAGCATCTTAAACCTTTTGTAGCATTGTATACAGAGAGAATAGTGTATCATCAACCCAAGAAAAACTTTGGAAAGGGGCCTTACACCTTTGTGTGCTAATTGTAGAACTGGATAAAAAAAATGTAATATGATTATCTATTGGTCTAAAACAGGGAGTCTGCAAACTTTCTAAACAAAGGGTCAGTTTACTGTCCTTCAGACTTTAGGGGGGCCGGACTGTGGTCAGTGGGAATAAACAGTGCCCCACCATTGGTGTCAGTGGAGAGAATGGTGCCCCATCATTGGAGTCAGTGGAGGGAATGGTGCCCCATCATTGATGTCAGTGGAGGGAATGGTGCCCCATCATTGATGTCAGTGGGAGGAATAGTGCCTCAACATTGATAAATAGTGCCCCGTTGTTGGTGTCATTAGCATAAATTATACCCCATTGTTGGTGTCAGTCAGAGACATATTAACTTGCATCAGTGGGAGT